>NC_000072.6:54664539-56046414 GCF_000001635.26 Mus musculus
CCTCTTCAGAAGTGGGGACCCATCTTCCTTGAGAGCTTTTTGCCATCACATTTTATCAAGAGTGAAAAATGGAGATGAAAACAGCAGCCGGTGTCTGTTTTAGCTTAACTGGCCTTCAGCCACCATTTAGTATAAAGGAGTAGGGAGCCCTGCGTTGAACAGTAAGTCTACTGGCTTGCAGCATAATGTCTCCGCCTCGAGGATGTATTCATGTGCGCTCATCTCCTGACTTCCCAAGCCACATATAACTGGTTTGGGTACTCAGCTGATATACAAAGCACATGATGTCTTTGTAGAAAAGCCGCCGATGGTTAATGATCAGTCCTCTGCTGCAGCACTTCCCAGTCTGTGGGTCACAACCCTTCTGGGGGGGGGGGGGTGAATGAACCTCTTACAAGGGTCACCCAACACCATGGGAAACACAGATATTTACATGACAACTCATAAATAACAGTTATGAAGTAGCAAGGAAACTAATCTTATGGTTGAGGGTCACCACAACATGAGGAGCTGTATTAAAGGGTGGCAGCATTGGGGAGGTTGAGAACCTCTGCTCTCCTGAGAGTAGTAGATCTCTAAAATAAAATCCATGTTATGAGACTAGTCTTCTGTGACCACAAAAACAAAACAAAACAAAACAAAAAAACACCCGAGAACTTAGTCATTAGGGAAGACAGATCTTCATAGTCATTAGGGAAGATAGATCTTCATAGTCACTTTGATGGCTGTAATTAGAGGGGGAAGGCCAGATAATGATAAGTGAAGACACGGATGGAGAAGTGTGTGGTTAGTAAAAGTGTAAGTTGCACATCAATTATAGTAAAGCAGTTGGACAAGTCCTCCGTGGGTTAATCACAGACTTACTACACAGCCCAGGAGTTCCACTCCTGGGTATAGACCCCCAAGAATGGAAAACCTACATTTACAGAAAGGCTCACACACACATTGACAATTGCCCAAATTGAAATATCTCAGGAGCCTGTCAAATGGTGAGTAGATAAAGAGAATGTGGTGTATCTATGCAGCAACGTATTATCCCACCATAAGAAGTAATGGTAAACTGATACCACTGATTGTATGCTACAACAGGGAAGCTTAAAACACTGTATGTGAAAGAGGCCAGATGTGAGAGGCCACATATTGTGATTCCATTAGCATGAGGTATTTATAGGTTAAATATAGAGACTGGAAGCAGATTGGTGCTTTCCAGGAGTGAAGAGAGTAGAGTGGGATATGGCTAATGAGATGGATATTTCACTTAAGCTAATGAAAATGCCGTAGAAGAGAGTGATGATTGTCACGTGACATTCATCAAACCACACTATGTGTGTGTGTTTCACTATGCTATAATTACTAAGACAAGCCTAAGGATATCCTTATGATCACCAACAGTTCTCTTTCTCTAGTGTGTGAGTGGATGAATGAGATTTAAAGGTGTGCCTGTAAACCACAACCATAACCAGATATCCCTAAGGGTGCAATAGTGGCACTAATACCATGGCAGCTACCAACAACTGTCTAATTGGACTTAAGGCCTGCTCAACAGGAGGGAAAACATGCTTAGTACTGGAAACCTAGCTAACTCCAGGAGGCTAGTGAAGCCATGGATTTTAGAAGAGACCTTTCTTCTGCTGCTTTGCTAAACTAGCCTAGTTCTTAACTGCATCCTAAATACTCATCTTTATACCCACAGATGAATCTTGCTCTTGTTCTCATCAAAGAAGCTTATCTTTGCAGGAGACTGAAACCATTACAGAAAACCACAACTGGTCAAAATGCAAAGAACAGCTGATCCTGGGGTGCCCACCCTCAGATGGTAAATCTACAACAGAACAACTGCACCTAGGGCTCAGGGAACTTGGAAAAAGAGTGGAGGAAAGATCGTAAGAAGCAGAGGACCAGGGCATCTTCTGTAAGATGATGTCTCCTAGAAACACCAGAGAAGTTTTGCTCATGGTACCTCAACAGTGTGGCTGCCTAAACTAGACCAACCAAGGACAGCACCAGCAGACATATCGATGTAGAAGAGGGAAGCCTCATTGGGGCTCCACCCCTAGACAAAGACTACAGGATGGAGAGAGAGAGAGAGAGAGAGAGAGAGAGAGAGAGAGAGAGAGAGAGAGAGAGAGAGAATGAGAATGCATTAACCTTCCCAAGAGATGACCTCCTTAATTGGTTATCCAATATCAAGCTGTAAGCTCAGAAATCATATACATGTATCTTAATTAGGGTTTTACTGCTTTGAACAGACACTATGACCAAGGCAACTCTTATAAAGACAACATTTAATTAGGACTGGCTTAGAGGTTCAGAGGATCAGCCCATTATCATCAAGGCAGGAACATGGCAGCATCCAGGCAGGCATGGTGCACGAGGAGCTGAGAGTTCTACATCTTCATCTGAAGGCTGCTAGTAGAATATTAGTTTCCAGGCAGCTAGGAGTAGGGTCTTAAAAGTCCACACTCACAGTGAAACACCTACTCTGCTACATCCACTCCAGTAGTGACAAGTGCAACAGACCCCGAAAACCTGGGTGCTGTCCCGAGGAGAAAAGTTCACGGAAACTTAGTCTCCTGGAATCGTGGCATCCTGTATAAAGAATGCTCCAATGTCCTTGCTTTAGTTGGTAAACGAATCTGTGTGCTTTCCCTTAATATTGCTTTATTACAAGTGCTCTTTTTTTTTCTTTTTTTTTTAATTAGGTATTTTTCTCGTTTACATTTTCAATGCTATCCCAAAGGTCCCCCATACCCACCCCCCCAATCCCCTACCCACCACTCCCACTTTTTGGCCCTGGCGTTCCCCTGTACTGGGGCATATAAAGTTTGCAAGTCCAATGGCCCTCTCTTTGCAGTGATGGCCTACTAGGCCATCTTTTGATACATTTGCAGCTAGAGACAAGAGCTCCGGGGTACTGGTTAGTTCATATTGTTGTTCCACCTATAGGGTTGCAGTTCCCTTTAGCTCCTTGGGTAATTTCTCTAGCTCCTCCATTGGGGGCCGTGTGACCCATCCAATAGCTGACTGTGATCATCCACTTCTGTGTTTGCTAGGTCCCGGCATAGTCTCACAAGAGAGAGCTATATCTGGGTCCTTTCAGCAAAATCTTGCTAGTGTATGCAATGGTGTCATACAAGTGCTCTTAAGGATTGATATTTTGACATATAGCTAAGTTAGATTCTAGGCAGTCCTTGATTCGAAGTCCTTGACCCGACCTTGGGCATGGATAGCTAGGTCACTGCCCTACACAGGAATTTACCATTAACTAGGATGAAGGAAGTTTGTGACCTAAAGAGGAACCAGGGTAGATACTTAGAACAACAGATAGCTGAGTTACACCCATACACAAGTATTTACAATGGCCTAGGGGGAAGGTGGACTATACAATAGACTAGAGTAGGAACTATGGCAAGGGCACGAAGCCCTTGCCCCTGCTTCTAAGATTAAGTGGACCTTAGATGCAGCTGTTTTTGATCCCAGTTGTTAACATTGAATTTTATCCCAGTTGGTTCCTGTCAGTTCTTCCGTGTTTGCATTCCTCTGTTTTGTGTAAGAATCCAGTAACCACCAACTTCCCTATTTTCTTCTGTATAAAAATTTGACAAATAACATTCAGATCCACACTCCCTTGTGACGAGTCTGTCTGTCAATTCCTGCCAACTCCTTGCCTACCTGTGACCAGAGACCCATTCCACGCAGACAAGGGACCAAGAGGGTCTGCGGCACTACTCCAACAAGGCCATACTTTTTAATAGTGCCACTCCTGGGCCAAGCATATACAAACCATCACAACATGCAAGCAACAATAAGTGGACCTAGCAGATTGTATTATATATTAATGCATATATATTACACAACTAATAATATAATGTAATGCATACATACACACATATCACAACTACAGAAAAAGAGACGATGACTATGAATTGGTTTAGGGGGTTGAGTATGGTAGCAACTGGTGGGAGGAAAGGGAAGAGGGTAAATGGTTAGAATCTACCTTAATTTTTTGAAAAAGATTTTTAAAAAATTTAAAGTATGCTGGGCATGGTGGCGCACGCCTTTAATCCCAGCACTCGGGAGGCAGAGGCAGGCAGATTTCTGAGTTCGAGGCCAGCCTTGTCTACAAAGTGAGTTCTAGGACAGCCATGGCTATACAGAGAAACCCTGTCTCGAAAAAAACAAAACAAACCAAAAAATTTTAAAGTATGTTTTTAAGGTTTTTATTGAATTCATGAAAATTCTTAAGATAAAACTTTTATGTCCAAATTTCTACCCCTGAACATCTTCAGCATCTCATTCTTGGAAATGTACCTCAATGGTATTTTTCACGCCATCTAAACCTTTGAGTATATGATTTCCAGTTTGTTCTTTACCAATGCTAACCTTGGAGTGTGTGTGTGTGTGTGTGTGTGTGTGTGTGTGTGTGTGTTATGTGTCTGTTTTACCCATAAGAAAATGAAACACAGACCTAGGGGTAGAGCCAAAGCTACATCCTGTGATTAGACTCTGAAGCCTAGAGTGGCAAGGTTACCCAGGATAACACGTAACCTCTCCCCACTGTCAATGTACCTCTCTGTGGACCAAGATGTGTTTCCATTTCCTTCCCTGGGAAGCTGGTCCCAAGGGGTAGTCACTCACAGTGTGTATCAGGAAAATATCCACTTCTGTGTTTCTGACCCTGGTCAGAAACAGACTCCAGAGGGACTGCACCGACAGGATGAACAGTTTATGGTTTATAGAGGCTTCTTGCCTGGACAATGAATTGACTGCTCTCGTTCATGGCTTAATCATTGCCTCTCTTTTCAGACGCACATCTCAGAGCAGATGCTGTTTCAATTTTGAAATCAATAAAGAAGCAGTGTCTCAGATCCCAAACTGCTGCTCCCAGAGGTTCTGACCTCATCAGTATGGATCTACCCTGCAGGGAATGGTGTGCATATCTTCCCTATACAGGTCTAGACCTGTTTCAAGCCAGTTAGAATTCCTTACATCTAGCTAGCAAAGACAGTCACTAGGAACTTTGGAGAATGGCTGAGCCAGGTGGACCTCAGGAGCAAGCCACATGCTTAGCTCGCTCTGTGTATGTGCAGACCAGCCCTGGATGAGACAATCTTCCCTCGGGGAGGTGGGAAAGCAGCGGGTTCGGTAGAGAGCATGATCCCCAAGCTGGTGATGTGCGTGCTGCAGCCTTTCAACCTGTGCTGAAGGTTGCTGCACACCGCAGTTCCCAGTCAGCCCTGTTCTCCTGAAGGAAGACCACTGGTGTCCAGGAGATGTGTGGCTAGTCCAGCCTGTGGGTGTCTTAGTGCATCTTTCTTGGAGTTCCATGCTCTCCATTTATGATGAGTCCCTGGGAGGCAGCTCAGTTATAAAAGCTGTCTGCAGAGAGAAACAGAAGAGCAATGACCCCAAAACACAAGATGATGAGGGTGAATCTCCTGATTCTGCCTGGGCTTCCACCCAATGACCTTCCTTCTAAGCGGCAGAATCACGGCAGCCTAGCTTATGAACTGCTGCAGGGACTGGTCCATCTGGCTACTCTAAGTCGCTTTGGGAAAGAAATGTCATCATCCCTATATTTGGATCTCTCAGTATCCTCACTGCCAAGAATACACAGGTCATGCAAGACCCCGACACACCGTGAGTGTTGGGCTCTGGGCTGTGATATTTTCCCAAATTTGTTTCTTTAAAAGGCTTACTATGACTTATGTTGCGATTCTATATCCTCTGAATACACACTCTTCCAAGGGTTTTTGTTGCTATTTTAAAATCCTGAGTCTAGCCCGGCTGTGGTGGCGCACACCTTTAATCCCAACGCTTGAGAGGCAGAGACTGGTGAATCTCTGAGTTTAAGGCCAGCCTGATCTACATAGTGAGTTCCAGGGTAGCCAGGGCTACACAGAGAAACCCTGTCTTGAAAAATAACAACAGTGGGGCTGGTGAGATGGCTCAGTGGGTAAGAGCACCCGACTGCTCTTCCAAAGGTCAAGAGTTCAAATCCCAGCAACCACATGGTGGCTCACAACCATCCGTAACGAGATCTGACTCCCTCTTCTGGAGTGTCTGAGGACAGCTACAGTGTACTTGCATATAATAAATAAATGAATCTTTAAAAAAAAATAACAACAACAACAACAAAATCCTGAGTCTCACATTTTAAATCTCTTCTTTATGGGGCTGTCATGAACTCATGTGTAATTTTTAAGATTTCTCTTTATTTATCTGTGTGTCTGTGCATATTGGTGCCATGTGTATGGGAGTGCCTGCAGCGTGCAGAAGATGGCACCAGATCCACTGGACTAGAGGTCCAGGAGGCTGTGGGCTGTCTGATGTGGGTGCTGGAAATCAAACCCAAGTCCTCTGGAAGAATTGAGGGTGTTCTTCACTGCTGAGTGCATCCCCACCCCCTGTGTACTTATCTGAGTTGTTGAAATAGGTGCCATATGGAATGCATGCTCAGTTGTGCTCCCGCTCACTGAGAATGCCCCATCTTCATACGGAAGACATGGTTGTGATAGTGGCAACCCCCTCTCAGCTCCATTGATGCCTGTCCCCAGAGAGCTGGGATACAGGCATGGTGGATGGCCTGTGAGCTGTGGTGAAGTGGATGTTGGTGAGTATAAGCTGCCATATAGAAAACCATTTTCACCCATATGTCTGGAAAAGGAGAAACAGTGGCCATTAGAGAGAAGAAAGTGCTGATGTGAAGGAGTCAAATGTAAAGGTAATTCTATTGAGAGGGGGAGATGGGGGCAATGTCAGGGAATGGGGGATGAGAGGGGGAGGGGAGAGGAGGGAAGGGGAGGGGAGGGGAGGGGAAGGGAGGGGAGGGGAGGGGACAAAAGCTCCTAGTGGGTTTCCACTTACTGGGTTTGGGCTCTCATGAGACCTTGACTGGCCTTGGAGTCTGTGAGGTACTGAGGATTTTTATGCAACCCCCCCCCCATACACACAAATCTTCTCCACGCTACATTGAATAAGTTTCAGCAACCAGAAGACCTTCGACTGAGACAACCAAAGCCTGCTTCCAGTTGTTTCTGATCCCTGGAAGGGAAAATAATCCCCATTTTTTTCTGACTTAATTAAATATAATAATGGGAATTTAGACTAGGAGTTCTGTCACCCGTTTGTTCTCTTTTTTGAAGTGTTAGTACCGAAGGAAGCCATAACCACCCAAGGTCACTGCTAGGCAATAGCAGAGCTAACATGGAACCTGAGGGCCAAATGCCGGCCCTCTGTAAGGCTCAGTACGAAGACTCCCCCCACAGAGAAGCAGCCATGTCGGGTCAGCTGAAGTGCTGCCTGCTGACCCAGGAATGTGGTAGGTCCAGTGCCAGCAGCTCAGGGGTGGGGTGGGCAGCAGGTCCAGGCTGAGCATGTAGGGGACTGCACAGTCTGGGCTGTGCTCTCAGACAGGAGATGTAGCTGGAGAACTATGCAAGGCCTTGTGGGAGAACCATCAGAGCCTTGGAGAGAAGGACGGGATGTGAGTCTCTCACCTTTGGGATGCGAAGCATGTAAGCTATAGTTGCTTGGGGTTGTGCCACAGAATAAGGAGGTAGGTTGCTGAGTAGCAGGCCAGTGCCGAGGAAGAAAACAGGGGGACAGAAGGAAACAGGTACTCAAGACCTTTACTTAGGTACCTAGGTTCAGCCATGCCTGTGGTTGGGATTAACTCCTGAGTTCTCACCCACCGTATTCTTCATCATCATCATCATCATCATCACCATCATCATTATCATATTTGTATGTGTGTGTGTGTGTGTGTGTGTGTGTGTGTGTGTGTGTGGTGGGGAGTGGGCGTGCCACAGCAAGCATGTGGAAGTCAGAAGACAACTTTCAGGATTAGGTTCTCTCCTTCCACTGTGTGAGCTGTAAGGATTGAATGTAGGTTCTCGAGCTCTCTCAGGTGCCTTCGTCCACTAAGCTGTCTTAGTAACCCCGTGTTCTGTGTTTAGGCTACTCTAACTGCCTTCCTAATGTAACCACCCCGGATGTCTGTGAGACTTGCTTTTGGGTGTCTCTACCAATACAGATATCTGTGGTCGCTCAAGTTCTTTAAAGAGGATGGCATAGTGCTCATATTTGATTTGCGCACAGTCTCTTGTATACTTTAAATTGACTCAGAGCTACTTACAATACTGAATGCAATCTGTCTTAGTTAGGGTTTCCATGGCTGTGATCAAGTGTTGTGACCAAAACTAACTTAGGGAGGAAAGTGTTTATTTCATCTCACAACTCTCAGAAAAGTCCAGCCAAAAACTCAGGTAGAAACCTGGAAGCAGAGGCCAGAAGGGGTGATGCGGAAAGGGCTTGCCCCCAGCCTGCTCTCTCTCTCTCTCTTAAGAGAAGAAAGAATGTACGGAGGACTTGCTGTTTCAAAGCCTAAGTTGGTGAGTTATCACGACAGTAAGCATGACTGCAGACAGGCAGGCAAAGCGCTGGAGCAGCAGCTGAGAGCTTACCTACAATCCACAAGCAGGAGGTAGGGGTGGGATATACCATTCCCTGGGACCCCTGTGAGCTTCTGAAGCCTCAGAGCCCTCCTCCAGTGACACACCCCTCCCACAATGGCGACCAAGGGTGACAGGACTGTATAAGCCGGTCAGGCCATTCTCATTCAAATGACTTGGACTGTATTTAGTCCAACTTCAAAAGTCCCCCATAGTCTTTCACAGTCCCACCACAATTCCAAAGTCAAAGTCTCTCCTGAGATTTAAGACAATCTTTTAATACTAACTCTATTGTAAAAGCAAAAGTTAAATTGCATACTTAAAACATACAATCACACAGAGTATATATTTATCATTCCAAAAGGGAGGAAAGAGAGAGTCCTGAGCAAAGACTAGACCAAAGCGAGACCAAGACCCAACATGGAAAACCCAAAGCTCGTAGCTCTGTGTCTGGTGTAGCTCTATGTCAGATGTCAGGGCTCCGATCACTCTCCTCTTCCAGCTTTGCTGACTACGACACACGTCTCTCTTTGGGCTGGTTCCATGTCCTGCGTGCAGCTCCCCTTGGCAGGTGTGCCTCAGCTCTGGCCTCTTTAACATCTTGGGATCTCCAAATCAGGTTGTTGTTGTTTTGTTTTTGTTTTTGTTTTTCGAGACAGGGTTTCTTTGTGTAGCCCTGACTGTCCTGGAACTCACTTTGTAGACTAGGCTGGCCTCGAACTCAGAAATCCTCCTGCCTCTGCCTCCGAAGTGCTGGGATTAAAGGCGTGCACCATCACCACCCAGCCAGAGTTGACTTTTATAGTGTCATGAAATGGCCTCTCCTGGACTCCTTATAGAATCTCCCTGACACATGCCTGGCCTTAGTGGCTTTTCTTAACCTTAGAGGAAGATTCTAAAACCCAAGTGACAGGTGGTTGTGAGCCACTATGTGTGTGCTGAGAATTAAAGCTGGATTCCCTGGAAGAGCAGCCAGTGCTTCAACCACTGAAATATCTGTGTGTTTGTTCTAGAGATATTTATTTATTTATTTGTTTGTTTATTTAATTATATATTATGTATGCAGTGGTCTGCCTGTGCATATTCCTGCACACCAGAAGAGGGCACCAGATCTCATTATAGATGGTTACAAGCCACCATGTGGTTGCTTAGAATTGAACTCGGGACCTCTGGAGGAGTAGCCAGTTCTCTTAACCTCGTAGCCATCTGTAGGCTTAGATTTTTCAAAACCTACTTTAAGTATGATCTGTTAATGCTTCAACCTCCCTTCTAGCCCACCACCCACCGGAGGTAGGGGAATGAAAGGTTAGCAGGTAACGGGGGCTGGACCTGTTTAGAAATAGTTCTTTTGGGCAATTCCAATCGTTTGTTTTCAGCAGTCCAGTCCACTAGTAAACCCCAAACACAAGTCGGCAGCAGAGCAGAAGCTCAAACCGGAAGAAACCAGGAGGCTCCGCTGATCGGCTGGAGTCAGCGGAGTCGGCCGAAACAGCAAGAAGCTGCCGGAACACCACCAGAAGTTCTTTGGTGCATTTCTCTCCATGAAGTCATGACAAGTGAAGATCGGTGAAGAAAGCAAGGTGAATCAATGCAACGGTGTCATCAGTGAAGCCCAGCGATGACCAGCAAAGAGCTGCAAGGCTAACCCGTGCCAGAGCACCATCCATTGTCTGTTGGGTTATACTTACACTCTTTCCAAACATTATGTGTTTGCTCTGGCTAAACATCACATGCCTTTCACCAGGCAGCTTCCAGCAAAACATCATGTGTCTGTCCTCAACAAAATCTTCTCCTGTGTCTGCTTCAGAAAAATATCCTCTCATAAGGCAGTTTCCCAAAAAAAGAAAAAAAAAAAGTCACATGACACAACAGAGTCTCCAGCGAAAGCAGAATTCCCTGTTTCAGTCATCTCTTCTTCTTCTTTTTTGAAAAAACACTTTTCTGGATAAGAGCAGTGGGCTGGGCAGTATCACCAATATTGCCTTGGGCTCTTCTTTAATACTATTTTTAAAAATCTGCCTCATTATAGTAAAGCACACGCACCCCAAAATCTATTATGCTACCCCTTGAAGTGTTAGGAAAACCCATCACAGTGATGATTCTAGTGAGCCCCTCGTCATGCCCTGCTCCCCCACAATCATGGAAAGGTCCTGATTTCTTTGATGATAGTGTAAGAGTTGCAGAAGAAAGATCACCAAATCCAAAGCGATGCCTGACCAACTGCAGGCAAACATGTGTGGATGAAGTATTGTAGCAAGCATCAGAAGGAAGCCCTGGACACCTGAAGTGCCTCGACTGTTTATAGTTTGGTCTAATCTTCTAGGAAAATGCTGATCAAGACTCTTCTAACGTGGTCTTCCTTTCTTTTCTCTTTCTTTTCTCCTTTTTTTCCTTTTTTTCTTTTTCTTTTCCTTTCATCCTTTTCTTTGTTTCTTTCCTTCTTTCTTTCTCCCCCTTCCCCTCTCCCTTCCCTCTGCCCCTCCCCCTCCCCCTCTCCCTCCCCTTCCCCCCTCCCTCTCTCTCTCTCTCTCTCTCTCTCTCTCCCTTTTGTTCTTTGATACAAGAGTTTCCCTGTGTAGCCCTGCCTGTCTTGGAACTCTTTCTGTAGATCAGGCTGGCCTTGAACTTGAGAACCCACCTGTCCCTGCCTCGCAAGTGCTTGGATTAAAAGTAGGATGGCATCACCACCACCCCAGCTGACATGGTTTTCTATGAGCACTGAATATTGGCCATGCTGCCTGATCTGCCTGTGTTATGGGCTCCTTCTGTCTGGCTCCTCCCTTGTCTTTCCCTTGACTGGTTCTTCCTAGACAGGGATCTTCCAGTGGGCATGTGTGACACAGTTACCCATGAAGCTTCATAAAGAGGCAAGGGCTTGCTCCTTAGCATCTCCACGCCATGCTCATGACAGAGTATGCCCCACAATCCTCCTTGTAATCCAGAATTCCTTGAACATAATGGTGACCACTGTGCTCAGCGCCCACATCTCTATTTCTATCTTTTTTCAGGCGTGGCTTCAGTGTCTTCATTTGGAATATTGTTTGGAATAAGCAAACACATTTTCCTGTTGAGTCGTTAGACTTTGGCACTCTCTCTCGACCTTCCCATTTAAGGATTACTAATTATAAATTAAATCATAACAATTTTAAGTCATCATTTAGAGATAATTCTTGTTTTAGTCAATGTTGGTCTGAAGGTTCTACTATGGGCTATTTTGGTTTCAACTTTTCTCATTAATGTGACAAAACGCCCCGCTAGAAACAACTTAAAGAAGTTGATTTGAGGAAGGTACTACATCATGGGAAGTGTGGTCGTTCGAATGAGAACAGCCCCTATAGGTTCATATGTTTAAATGCTTGGCCCCCTGGTTGGTGAAACTGTTCCAGGAAGATTAGGAAGTGTGACCGTGCGGGAGAAGATGTGTCACTAGAGGTGGTCTTTGAGGTTTCGAAAGCCAATGGCCACTCCCAGCTCCCTCTCCTTCTCTGTCTCCTGCTTGAGGATTGGATGTAAGGTCTCAGTTACTGCTCCAGTGCCATGCCTGCCTGTCAGGGTCATGGTCATGGACTCCCACCTCTTAGAACCATGAGACCTCAATTAAAAGGGTTCTTCTGCAAGTTGTTTGACATTGGATCTTATCATCATCATAATAAAGTAACTAAGACAGTGAGGAAGGCATGGTGTCTGGAGGGAGGAAAGATTTATTTGGTCTTGCTCTTTGGAAAGCATAGTCATCATTGCTTGCCTCCCGCCCCCATGTAACTCTGTAGAACAAAATGGGAATAAAAACAGGGAAGAGAAAAGATGTTGACCTCATGGCCAACCAGGAAGCAGGAAGTAGCAAGGGATAATATATTCTTAAGGACCAGCTTCCTCCACCTAGCAGCTACCTCCACAAGCTCTCCTCAAACAGCATCACCATCTGGGAATCAAGCATTCCAAATATGTGCCTGTGGGAGACAATCCATGTTCAGTTCACACCAGAGACAATCCATGTTCAGTTCACACCAGAGACAATCCGTGTTCAATTCACACAAGAAACAACTCATATTCAGTTCACACCAGAGACAATCCATGTTCAGTTCACACCAGAGACAATCCATGTTCAGTTCACACAAGAAACAACTCATATTCAGTTCACACCAGAGACAATCCATGTTTAGTTCACACCAGAGACAATCCATGTTCATTTCACACAAGAAACAACTCATATTCAGTTCACACCAGAGACAATCCATGTCCAGTTCACACCAGACACAATCCATGTTCAGTTCACACAAGAAACAACTCATATTCAGTTCACACCAGAGACAATCCATGTCCAGTTCACACCAGAGATAATCCATGTTCAATTCACACAAGAAACAACTCATATTCAGTTCATACCAGAGGATAATACTTCTTTCATTAGATTTGGCCATCCACTGGGTTTTTTTGTTTGTTTGTTTGGTTGGTTGGTTTTGTTTTGTTGTTGTTGTTGTTGCAGTTTTTGAAATAGGGTTGCCATATGTAGTTCAGGCTAGCCTGAACTGTGTAGCCCAGGCTTGCCTCAAACTACCACTCTTCTTGCCTCAGTTTCCAACATATTAAAATTATACTCATTGCTACCATGTCTAGCTGGACTTTAAAGCTAAAGAAAACATGATTTACTTCATTCACCAGTACTCATGAAGACAGCTTAGAGAGATTGTCTGATATCTGCCTTGTAGGATCCCAGCTTTAGGGGGAGAAATGTTACTTCTAGGAAACAAGAATTTGGGGAGAATTTAAAAGGAAATAAATTCATCCACTTTTAGAGATACATGGATGAATGTGATTGTAAAGGTTTCTTAGCAACAGGATTACAAATCTTTTTATAATCTATCAGATTTCTTATGAAAACTTCTAGAGGTGGGCTGGAGAGATGGCAAAGCGGTTAAGAGCACTGACTGCTCTTCCAGAAGTCCTGAGTTCTATTCCCAGCAACCACATGGTGGCTCACAACCATCTGTAACAGGGATTCAATGCCCACTTCTGGTGTGTCTGAAGATAGCGGCAGTGTATCTCACATAAAATAAATAAATAAATCTAAAAAAGAAAACCCACCCTCTAGAAAGAACTTAATTTTATACTGGATTTTACAGGACTAGACTAAACTTGTTTTAAGGCTGGGTTATAGCGCAGGGGTAGAGTACTTGCCTTGCCTGCATAAGACCCTCGCTCCAACCCCCAACCCTGTGGTGATGATGATGATAAACAATCTTTCTTTGAAATTATTATGATCACAAAAGGAAAAAGAGTCTGTATTGGTTTGCTTTATATTGCTGTGATTTGGTTTTAAAAGAAAAAAACTGGCAAAAAAAAAAAAAAAAAAAACCCTGGAGAGGGAAGAGTTACATTTTGAGTTACATATTACATATTTGAGTTACATATACTACTACTCACAGTCATCATAGTAGGGAGCCTAGGCAGTGCCTGGAGTCAGGATCTGAAGCTGAAACCTTGGCGTCTGCTTACTGGCTTGCTCTTGGGATCAAGGCCAGCTATCTTTTTTATATTTCCCAGGACCCCTTGCCTAGGAGTGGCACCTCCCCATGGCGGACTGTCCTCCTACATCAGTCAACAATCAAGAAAACATCCTACAGACTTGCCCGTGGGTCAATCTGATGAAGACATTTCTTAATTGAGGTTCTTTCTTCCAAGGAGACCAGCACAGGGCACCGGAAAAAAAAAAAAAAAAAAAGAAACACAAAAGGTTTCTTGAGACGGTCTATGGAGAGCTCCATGTGAGCTGAGAGCGAGCCTCCCTTTCTGGGTGTTGGGATTCTAGAGTTTGTGGTTGAACTGCTTTACAGAGAGCCAATCTTAGTGTAAGTAAACCCTGCACCCAGCTAAGTGCCTTTCACTCCTGCCCGGTGGCCGCCTTTCACTCCTGCCCGGTGGCCGTCCGACCATTTTGCGTTCCTGATTCAGTCACAGAAGTACAGGTGTCACTGAGGAGTCAAGCACAGTTCTGGTGCTCTGCCTTGCACTTCTGTAAGTATCACGATTTTAAAAGACGACAGTAACCTTAGGCTGGGTCTGCAGCACAGGGGGAAATTGCTTGCCTGATGTGTGAGAGGACCTGGGTTCCTCCATCCCCAACATCACTCCCCCGCACCCCCCCCAAAAAAACCCAAACCAACAAAACAACACACACACACACACACACACACACACACACACAATCCACAAACAAAACCAGAAAGTTTTGAAGTGCAAATTTCTGGTTGTGTCATCTGATGCAGACTCACATGGTGTTTTGCTGAGGAAAGACCTATTGGAGGACACTGTGATGTTTGGAGAGAATATAAAGGGGACTCAAGGGACAGTGGCAGTGTGCTTGCATAGCTAGCCTTGCAATGCTTAGCTGACCTCTAGTCTGTGGATTTTCACTTCCTTGAGAGAAGCACAGCAGAGAACTTCTCTTGGGGTCGCTGCTGCTCCTAGTCGCTCCCACTGTCTCGGAGACCTGGCTGCTTCTGCTGGATCATGCCGCCGCTGCTGATTCCTGATTGCTATCCTGACTCTACAGAACAGGACTGCTGGCATCCTGACAAACGGAGACTGGAATCACCCTCAAAGAACTGCTTCTAAACAGGTCCACATCCCCTTGTCTATGTACCATCTTTTCTCCCCTCCCTTCAGACAGTGGGCTAGAAGGGGTGTTGAAGTGGTTGACAATGCTTATTAAGTGTAAGTTTTAAGACTCTAAGCCTACAAAACTGTGCCCGAAGTTTATCCCACCAAGTTTCCTGGTCCTTTGTTACGCAGCCTCTGTTCTAATGTGTGTCTCTAGTGAGGCAGCAGAGAGGAGTTTGCCTCAACTTATCTGTCAAGCTATATGAAGGCCCTCACAGAGGAGCCTCGTGATCAACCCCTCGCCAGATGTGTTCTGGCTGGCCCTCCTCCAGACTCTGCTCCTGTATAACAAAGATAACCCCTCTCTCTTGTTCCATTATTTCAGTCAAAATGTAGATCATGAGAGATGAGTGTAATTAATGCACCACTGAATTTCAGCATCCATTCTGGGTGTTAGACAGTCTCGAGCTTGTGCACATTTCTACACATATTACATAAATGCCATGTCAAATCAGCAGCCATCCAAAATTTAACATTCATGCTTGGTTTAACAGAATGTCAAGCTAATCAATACTGCTTCACACATCGGACACCAATGAGTACTGCTATAAGCCTAGGCATATAATCAAATTTCCTACATTTAAAAAACCCAGGGCTAGAGAGATGGCTCATTAGTTAAGGCATCTAGCTGTTCTCCCTAAGAACCTAGATTTGATGATACACACATGGTGGCTCACAAAGGCCTGTAACTCCAGTCCCAGGCTATCCAATACCCTCTTCTGGTCTCTGGACACCAGACACATACATGGTACACACCAATACATTTATGCAAAAACACTCATACAGATAAAAATGAGTAAATTGTAGAAAAACCCACTGGATTTCTATTCCTTTCACACACACACACACACACACACACACACACACACACACACACACACACTTTCTCAAACCCTAACTATAAGGTCATGAATATATACCCATTTTCACAGATGTGGAAACTGGGGTTCCCAGGACATATCCCAGTCACACTGTCAAGTGGGTTCTCTTAGCCTCAGAAGTCAGGGAGTAGAGGAAGAATCACTCCCACAGTCTAAAGACAAATGCAAAGACAAGCAAATAAACGTAAGGAAATTCTGCCACAGAAATGATCAAAACAGATGACTGTGGAATAACGTCTTCTGCCTGTAATAACAGGTGCACTAGCTGGGCTCCCCTTGGCTAGACTGCCAGCTTACTGAGGCGTTTAGACCCCAGCTCATTCATGTTTACACCCCAGCTAGCAAGGCTCCTGGTTCAGAAGGCGCAGTTTAAAAATAACCACGAATAAATGTTTATAGAATGAATGCTATTTAATGTGTCCCTTCCGGAAGCCAAGTGTTCAGACGAGGACTCTTCTACTCCCTGTAAACCAGTGTGTCTGCTGGGCACGCAGCAGCCAGAGCATTCAACAGGTGTAGTCAACGGGCAGGCTCCTTGCTTTCCAAGCAGGGTTGGGGTGTGGCTCGGTGGTAACATGCCTGAAAAGCACGACTCTGGGTTCAATTTTCCAGCAACTCAAAATACAAAACAAAACCTCAAACCCAACAAACAAAACAACAGTTGGCCATTTTAAGTCATATAATATAAATTCAAGCCAAATCAGTGAAGGTATTTGTAAGAAGCACGCAGCTTGATGTGCGTGTACACTTCCTTCCAAATCAGTCTAGAAAACACACTCTGGGTTCCTGGGAGGACCGAATTTTGGCTTCTGTAGAAAGCAAAGCTGTTTCCCCGGGTGCTCGCAGCACCTCTACAATCAGCCCTGGCAAGGACCAAGCAATCTGTACTTCTGGGTGCGTCCCTCGCGTTTATAGCGGATTCCAGAGAAAGCCTTCCAAACTGGCTCCAAACCAGGGGTCCGGAGCCAGCCCCGCCCCACCCCGCCGCCACCTGCAGAGACGGGCGCCCCGCCCACCCTGACGTCACCGGGCTCCGGGCGGCGCCGAGTAGGGCTCCGGGGATTGGCCAGAGTTCGTGACGTCACGAGCCGGGGCGGCCCCGGACTGGCGGGGCCCCGGGGTGCTTGGGTTCCTTTCAAGGCGGGCGGTGGGGGTGGGGGCGGGGCGGAGGCGGAGCGGGCGGTGTAAACAGACCCGGGAGCCGTGAGCCCCGGAGGAGGCGCGGGCGGCGCCGCCATGGACTTCCAGCAGCTGGCAGATGTCGCGGAGAAGTGGTGTTCCAGCACGCCCTTTGAGCTCATCGCCGCCGAGGAGACGGAGCGCAGGATGGACTTCTACGCCGACCCGGGCGTCTCCTTCTACGTACTGTGTCCGGACAACGGCTGCGGCGACAGCTTTGTGAGTGCACGGGACGGGCGCGCTCCGCTTTGCCCAAGCTCCTCCAGGGGGGCCGGGTGGGGCGGATAGCGGTGGCAGGGTGCCAGGGTGCCAGGGAGCGGAGGTGTGGCAACCTACCGGACCATCGCGCACCGGGCGCGTGGCTAAGAGCATCCCATGGGAGCCTCTATGGGGCACCCACCGGGCGGGGCTCATAGTCCCTGCGGCAGGATCCGAGGTCGGGTCCCCGAGAGGTGTCAGTCCCCCTCGGGGTCTCAGACACAACTCTGCAGCCGCTCCTCCCAACAGGGCCCCCTCTCCAGCCTGCGAGTCTCTCAAACGGACACAAAGCCTCTGTCCACACCCGCAGTGATAGATCTTTTGGACCCTCTTTGCGGAATTACGCCCTGGAGCTTAAAAATGCACGCGCGTGCACACGCGCGCGTTCGCGGGGGCACGCCTATCCCGGGTCTCCTGCTTCCCTAGCTCCTCAATGAGCTGCCAGCAAGTGTTTGTAGCCCATTCGGGTTCTAGCCTGCCATGAGGCTACTGTGTCCTCGCCGAGGCCTTTCGGCTTTTCCAGAGGAAAACCCCACACACCCAGGTCCAGAGGGACCAGAACCAGGAACTACAGCGACCATACCTTTGGCCAGCATCCCTCCCACTAGGTATTCTGGTGCTGACAGTTTAGGAAGGAGATACTGAGAGCACGCGGTTGTGATGGGAGGTGTGTAGGCAGGGCAGGGATGGCGCTTCGTGGAGTGTTTGTAAGCACTGTAAATAATAGTCCCCAAATGTAAGATGGAGGCAGCTGGGGATGAGGGTAATCGTGTGGTCGATGGCCTGAGGCTGGAGGCGCTGCTGCAGCAGAGGAAGATGGGGTGGTGCATGGTGCATCGACCGCTTGGCTCATCAGGTGAAATGACAAAGCTGGACATATCCCCCCACCCCGCTGGGTCCGTACACCTCATCCATCCATGGGAAGTTCAACCTAGGATCCCTGAGACCCGGACAGGACAGGTGCACATCTGCCCAATAAAATATGATCCTGGTTTTGGGTGGCAGCTAGATTTAGGTTCTGTTCACTTGTCTTCCCTTGAGTTGCCTACCCACAAAATTAGCTTCCTAATACCAGTTCTCTGGCAATCTTTGAAGTAGACCTAGCAGTTTGATGCACAGCAAGTGTCCTGCAAATTTAAAGTTCAGAGACCTAGTGTTCCCCCCTATCTTTGTATAAACTCTTACCTGGAACTAAGAATGTAGCTTAGTTAGAACACTTGTGTAGTGTGTGTAAAATCTGTTAAGCATTGAAGGAATTTGAATTAAGTAGCATCTCTGCTATTTGGAAATTTTGTTAACAGTAAGACTATTATATAGCATCTTTCAGTTTACAAACTTTAAGATTGTTTAAATAGTTACAAACACTGATGAAGGCTTGGTCTCTCCTTGGTCAGAGGTATCTATCTGACGGATGGCACTGTGCCTCTAAGCACAGGTAGTTGGCTCTAAAGGAATATAGCAGTACTTAGCCCCTATTCTGTTCGGCCATCCCCAGGTGCACACTTCTGTCTGTGTTCTTGGGGACATCACTCTCTTCCAGGCTTAAACAACTATGTCCTCCTGTTACCTGACTTCAAGTGGCAGCCTGTTGTCACTGGATGCCAAGCAGGGCTGCTTGGGAGTACCCCTGGCTTGTGGTGCTCATATCTGGGAGCCTGTGTTAGTGTAATCGCTGTAAATGTCACTGCCGTCTGCAAGACAGATTCCAGCCCCAATTCTAAAAACCTCCTAACTCTCTCTCTCTTCCCCACTCGGTGTCCAGATCATCAGAGTTCCGCCAGCATCGTGAGGCAAGCATATGCAGGGCCCTGTTCCTCCGTGCCTGTGAGGGCACTTAGGGGTGATCCCTCACATGGCTTGTCTCTTCCTGTACCCAGGCAAGACCCCAGGATCTTGTCTTCTGGTGCTGGAGATCTGAATTCAGGTCTTCATGCTTGTATACAGCAAGCACTTGACCCACCGAGCCATCTGCTCAACCTTGAAAGATGCCTTCTTACTGGGCCTCGCAAGAATTCTATGAGGTAGATGTTGTACTCATTTTAGAGGCGAGAAAACTGAGGCTTGATGTGTAAGAGACTCTGATAGCCCAGATCTCTGTCGCCTCACTGAAAATTGGCTCACAGTAGCTTCAGAGGCTCAAGAACAAAGATGCCTTTGAATGCCACTCCCCTGGGCAACTCCTGGGTGTCTCCCTGCCTCGAAGGCTACCTGCCAATGTAGCCCCTTTCCAAACTGTCCACCATGTTGGGAATTGTGGCTTCGCAAGGAAGGGCTGTGCCACCCAGGAGAAGGGGGGCAGGAACTGGGCAACCAGCTGGCAGTTCTCTCTTCTGCCAACTCAGAAGGTCTTGAGGGCTATCGGCCCTGAGAAGGGGATTGTGGGCAGCCATTCAGGTACCAGGGAACAGAACTCTGTGTGTGTGTACAGGTACACATGCTCATATGCTCCTGTACACTCCCAAATACGCTGGTTTGTGTCCAGTTGGAGCACTGGCTGCCCTCCTCCCTTGAATTGAAGAGTGCCTACACATCACCTAGAATAGAGATTGCTGGTTGCAGGGACAGACAACCCATCAGAAGCATGTTTAGATGCACAATTTTGTGTAGTTTCATCCCCTCTGATCCAAACACATAGCAGTAGCCATATTATTAAAGAAACCGTGCTCACGGAGGGACTCGTGTCGCACGTATGTTTACACGGTTCCCATTTGTGAGCGTGTCTGTGATGTATTTAGGTGGGGCTGCACTGTGGTCTTGCGATGGTGAGAAGGAGAGGAAAGGCGTCTCTTTACCTACTACTTTTGATTGCCCCATCCAGAGTGAGATAATCATGCTATAACCCATTACTACTGTGAGCGCTGTATGAGGAGCCAAGCGCGAAGTGGAATCACTTCATAGAAGTGAAACAACTTCATAGAAGTTATTTCAAGGAAGAACAAAGCCACTTGTATAGTTAGCTAATCGTGAAGAGGGTAACGTTGGGGTGTTATGAGCCCAGATGATTGGGAACCAGCAGTCACTTATCTGCTAATTGACAGGCAGTCTGCAGGCAGACGCCTGTGATTTTCAGACCCCCTCTAAATATAACTGCTGTCTGTGACTTGGCTGAGCCAAGGCCCCCTTAGGCAGCATGCACAGAGGCAGTTGAGGGCATGCAAGCAAAACCCCTGTGGGGTGTTCTCTGCCTTCTGCTGCCTGTGTAGCCACAAGCAAGGTACTTAACCTTTAGAGCACCAGTTTCCTCCCTGACAGAATGCTTAAAACGATGGGCAGGCTGCCTTAGTTATGGCTGACTGTGCTCTTCTCACTGGGTGTGCAAGTGTGTTGGGCGCCACAAAGTGGTTTGTGGTTTCTGTGTTCTGTCTGCTACGTGGATTTTAGATTAAGAGACACCAATTAAAAATAGAGCACTAGCAGAAACTCCACACTTCAGCTAAGATGGCCCATGGCGATATTGGTTTGCGGACTTTTTTAGATGCCAAAATCTGAGGCTACTCAGAGCTAGTATATGAAATGACATATTTACACACACCCTGCACCTAACCCTGTATGCCTTAACTGGGTTAGAATACTGAGAGCGTTTAATACAGTGGGAATAGGAAGTAAGTGGGGTTTGTTTTATTTTGTCCGGGGAATAATCTGTGCTCTGAACCCCTCTTGGTCTCACCAGCTTATAGCTGTAGGTCTAGCAGCATGCCCCCAGGACAAGAAGAGCTCAGAGGGATTGAGTTAGCCTAGTGATCTAACGCCACGCTTTGATGACCAGGTCTTGTCATCTCTATATAGAAAGTGGAACACACTCCCTGCCTTGCCCTGCCCTGCCCTGCCCGCGACTTGCTTGTGCTGTCTTAGGTGGATGAGCTCAGACCTGCTGTAACAGAAAGAGGTACAGAAGGCCTATAGTCACAGTGCCCCCATGGGGCATTTGCTGTAAGAGTGGCAGGTCATTCAGGGTGGGGACAGCGAAGGCCAAATGAGTCATTGAAGCTCAGGGCTGTGGTCAGTAGTGGAACTGCTTGAGTTCTCAGTGAAAAATGTGGGATGAGCCTGGAAGTCTGCATTGTAACAAGCATCCAGGTGACAGTCAACAGTTAAGAACCCCAGCTCGGCTGCACTTCCTGCTCCCGGCATCTCCTGTTATCATAGGAGGCCTGCGCTCACCCCAGCTCCAAACTCACCCCAGCTCCAAGCGTCCTCCGTACCCAGGGCAGCCAGCATGCTTCGGTCTGACACTCCCATCTAATCTATTTCTGTGGCTGCAGATAGTTTCTCCAGTTCCTGCTGTAGTGTTTTCCTGGCTAATGTGGGTGTTTGATTATATGTGCTTGGAGTATTTTCCTGGCTGCGGTTACAGTGGCTGTACCTTATGGCCCAGGACGTTGGGACTTCAGCCACTCAACCTGGTTTTACGACTCTTTCCTTTTATCATCTTTCTTTTATCACACACACACACATGCACGCATGTTCACGCTCGCGCACACACACACACACTTCATGGTTACATCTCAAGTCATCCTGCCTTGTATTCTAACAGTGCTAGATACCTTTAGTTTTGGAAAGAAGTATTTTAAATAAAGTTAAATACTTTATGTTTGTAAAGACAGTAGAAATAAGATGATTAGCAGTCTGTGGATGGTGTCTTTTCAAGTTGTCGTGACCCAAGCCCCTATTTCTTCATGGTACCTTGCAGACAGTGATTCCAGTTAAGGGTTTTGATTTGTTTTTTGTTTTTTTTTCTGATTTATCTATTGCTTTGTGTGTATGAGTCTTTTGTCTGCATGTATGTATGTGCACTGCGTATGTGCCTGGTGCCTACAGAGGTGCCGACTACCCTGGAACCAGAGTCACACACAGTCCTGCGCTATAGTGTAGGGGCCAGGGAATCACACCAAGAGAAGCAAGTGTTTTTAACCTCTCAGCCATCTTTACAGATTTTTTTTTTCTCTTAAGTCCACAAAACCTGTAAGGCTGGGACTCTGGGAACTGCTGTACTAGTCGATGAAGGCTCTTTAGGCAGAAGACCTTTCCTGGGGTTCAAGTCTAAATTCTCCAACAGATAGCAATAAATAGCTCCAGAAGTGGAGTCAGGAGATGGGAAGTCAGGAGCTGTCTTCCTGAGGCTAAGGAAGCTGAGAAACGCCTAACCAGTGCTCCCCACCGGTGCTCCCCACCGATGCTCTCCACCGCCAGGCGTCGGGCGCTGCCATTCTGTTTTTGCCTAAATGAGACACTTCTGCTTACTGTGTAATTTAAAGCCCAAATGCACTTTTAAAAAGAGAAGTCTATAAGATTTTGCTTACGTATCTATTTATTTTAGATCTACCTGCTCATGAATTGATTTCAACCCAAGTGGCCTAGGAGAGCAGTCACAGCAAAGTCACCCTGGGTTTCAGGTTTACTCATCCTGTGACTCCTGTCTGTGGCAGGTGGGAAGCCCAGCTTGCCACCATCTCGCTGCAGATGCAGAAACTCTCCCTGTGCCCACTACTTACAGACCAGGCCCAGGCTGCCAGCCAGCACCGCACACACACTGACACGCCGCTAGCTTTTCACTCCGCACTCGCACGGTGCCCAGGGAAGGCAGATAGAACGTTAAGTGCTGCTAGGTCGTCACCCCATGTCTACCCTGGATTCAAACTTGAAGGAATCTGGAATGGCGTTGCAAATGTGGTGTGGAGGCAAGCGCTGTGCAAGTTTATTAGCCAAACATACTGATGGTCTGTCTGGCTGCATCTCTGTCGACTGAGAACAGGCAAGACAATGAGTTGAGGAGCGCTCCGTATAGTTAGCCGTCTGTACTGTGTAGGAAGTAGTTGTATATGTGACATTTCAGCAGCTCCGCAGTGTTAGGGTCTGTGATAGCGAATGGTGTGAGGAGCTCTCTAGTGGCTCTGTGAGGTGGTGGAGGAACGCTAGAGGAGACTGCTGGAATAGGGCAGCTGGGCGGGTTGGAAAGCCACCATTAAGACTGTGACTGGGACAATGGGAGTATGGAGATGACACATGTACCTGCTCACCCCAGCTGTGTGGGGAATCTGTGCAGCCCTTCTTAGACATCCCACAGTAAGAAGGAAGGTGGTGAGATGTGCTCATGGGGTGGCCAGCAGAACTTTGTAGGGTGATGGCCCTGCTCATGCACAAGAATGGAAGCAGGCAGGGGGTGCCACACGGACCTCTCGGACCATTTTCTAACTAGGTCTTGTCTCCTCCTTCCATCCACCAAACACCTCCCTCTTCCCAGACCTCAGAACTGTCCATTCAGTTGAAACCCTTGAGACAGACCTGTGGTACCTGTCGGGTGCCCCATGTTTCTGGCTTGTTGGTTCTGCAGAACTAGGGCTTCTTCATCCGGACCTCAAGTCTGTTTCTCTAGCTTATTCTAGATCTTTACCCCTAATTTAAAAGATGTGATAACACAGATTTCCTCACCTAGATAAATGTCCCCCCCAGCTCCAGTAACAGCAGCAAACCTGGATGCAGACTGATATCCATGTGTGCTTTTATGATGCCTGGTAGGATGCCCTCCTAATGTCCGGAGGGAGATGAGGTCCCTGAGCAAGGCCAGGCTTCCTAAGTGGCTCAGGGCTGACTTTGCATATTCTCCTGAATTCATTTCAGTCTGGAGAAATTTACCAACATCCCCACTCAAGGGCTGATCTGCAGAGGGAACACCCTGTTCCAAGTTCATGATTACAAACTGGTTAATTAATTCTTCAGCTGTAGCTGGAGGCAAAGTTAAGGAATTTGAAGGCAAAGGCTCTGATTCCCTCCCCCGCCCCTTTAAAGTCACCCTCAGGCTCCTGCTGAGAGAATGGGCTGGGCAATACCTGTTGGCCTCACAGGTGAGACTGGGAGCAAAAAAGCTTGCGGGGAGTTCTATGGCTTTGACACTGATCCCTCGATCCCTTGCCAAGCAAACCAATGAAGACCAAGGGGGTGGATTTCACTGGAGGCTGACTTCCAGTGAGGGACTCTCTAAAACTCTAGGGTGATGACCCGTGTTCTTTGTTTCCTCCTTGCCCTCATGGGCCACAGCACGTGTGGAGCGAGAGCGAGGACTGCCTGCCCTTCTTGCAGCTGGCCCAAGATTACATCTCTTCCTGCGGCAAGAAGACCCTCCATGAAGTCTTGGAAAAAGTCTTCAAATCCTTCAGACCTGTAGGTGCTGCACGGCTTCCGAAGCCACCCCGTACCCCTCCGCCACTGCACGCTGATCGCAGGGATGGGCGGGAGAGTGGACAGACCCAGGAGTGTTCTCCTGTCTGCTTGTCGGCCCTGAAGTATGAAGAGAGCAGCCACTGTGGGGAGGCAGAAAGCAGGGTGCACCACGGCTGTTAGGTGCCAGTTTCTAGCCTCAGTTTAGAAGTACTGACAGGGTGGAGGCAAAGAGCCTTTACGGAAAGACAGGGTACTCTAGTTCTCACCCAGTAAACTCCAAATCCACCGGGAAGCCGGAAGCCGTAGGTTTTGTCTGTTTCGCTTTGCTTTTTGCCTTTTATCATAGAGGTGTTTTCACCAGGGGCCATGGCTGGAGATCTAGATATAGGATGTCCACACTTGTGCCTGTGAGGAAGGGAGCCCCTTCTTGTTTCAGGTCTCAGAAACACTCGCATAAAGCTTTGCCTCCCCTCTCAGGATTTTGGACTGTGTGTTTCTGTGGCAAGCTGGTGGTTGGTCTGCCTTCATGCTAGCTGATGAACATGTCCAGTGAATACTCGCTCCTAGTTTGATGGTGGTTTTTTTTTTTTTAACTTCCCTCTCTCTTCCAACGTCATCCCCAGCATCACAGCATGCCCTGCCCTAGCTTGCTCCTTTGCCCGCTGTGATTCTATTGCATGTATTCGGCGGTGTGCTGTGGAATTTCTGTGTATTTCTCAAGCTGTTTTCAGTCTTCTCACTAAATATTTCAAGCTTGTTTCATAGTCCTCTGAACACAGGGAGGTTGGTTGCATAACATTTCAAGGTCAGTAAGTCTGTTTGGCATCTTTTGTGTCTCCTGGCTCAAACTTCTGGTATCCCTCATTTGTGTGTGTGGCGTTGTCGAAGTTCAGGTTAGCATGTTTGCAAATTCATGGGCAGGAATAAATGGAGACCCAGATGATAGTGCCTTTCACAGGACTTGTTGGCCCTGCTACGACTTGAGAGCCATGTCTGCTTGAGGTGGCCTTCGTTGATGGATTTGTAGTTCCTAGGCACTCTAGGGGGTTAAAAAAACAAATAAAAACAAAACAGACAAACAAACAAACAAGGCTTCAGACCTTGTCTCTTTTAGCTCATTGTCCCAGGAACATGGACCTTTGGAGGGCCTCCTGTGTAAAGTGGAGACTCTGCTGTAGTTGTTCCCTTAAAGGACCCCGGGCTTTGACATGTAAGTACAGTATACTCTCCTGCTTTGCCATCCAGGTTAGGCTGACCTCTCTGGCTTCCAAGTCCCCGCTGTACTCAAGAGGTTATTTCCATGTCTAATACTTGAAAAGTCTTTAGCTGTTCTCAGTGGAAGGGTGAGAACATTATCATTAGGAGAAGTAGAACTTCGGTGGGTTTCTCTTCAATGAGAAAGCTATTTCAGAGATTTCAGAGTCATGACCATGGGGAAGAGCCGGGGATTGGGGGGTGGGGTGCCAGGCACAAAGACAACTCTGAAGGAAAGCCTAGGGTCAGGAGATTGATTGCCTGTGTTCCTGATGTAGGAAGCACCCACAGAGCTACAGGGTTTGGAGTTGGGAACCTGGGCACAGTGAGAGGGGAGTTCAGGAAGACATAGGGTCTCATAGCTGTGGAAGGACTTGGGTTTGCCAGCTATGGAGAGCCCGAAGAAATAGAGCAGGGGTTGGGGGGTGGGGCATGATGATGTCCTTTCTTCAGAGGTGCCCTCTTGCAGACTGAAGTGCTCCCTCCGATCGGCTGTCAGCAGGAAGCATAGGACCAGAACAGAAGCAGCGCCATCTTCCAGGCAGATGTGAGGCCAGCTTAAAATAGCAGAAGTGGGACAGGAGACTGGGATGCTGGAGATGCCCGGGAAGCCGACCCAGCTCGCCTCGCTGTTGGGTTGCAGTGGAGTCTAAGAAAACGAGGAAGAGATGAAACCCGAGTTTCTTGGCAGTGCGCTGAAGGAGCGTCACAGTGGAAGATGAGACTGGGAGGGCGTGTGGGAGGAAAAGCTAGGGTCTGGTGCTTAGACCTCAGTTTTGCAGGACCGAGAAGTCAGTGGGGAACCCTGAACCCCTCCTGTCCCTGCTGCTCTCAACTAAGTGTGGAGCTTTGAAAGAAGGCACGAGCAGGGGTGTGGCTGCTGCTGCCCTAGTTGAGAGAAGACCTTATCCAGTCAGGAAGATTAGGAGCCAGGAAACCAGTGCTGTGTTCCCCTGGGTGTTGGGAGTTACACGGCGCTATCCCTAAGACAGCTGCGTTCCGGGTGTCAGGGGGGCTTTAAAATGCCAGTGTGCCCCCTTCTAGTCACAATTGTTTTCACAAGGTCATCAGCCAGTCACCTGCCTCGTGCAGTCTCTCCACAGCGATAAGGACAAATCTCTCTGTAGCCTTCCATGGCCCCCAAGGGACCTAGTCATCCCTGTTGGCTTGACCTTGCTAAAAAGCTGGTCCATGGCAGCCGCAGCCTGAAGAGCAGTCTCACCTCAAGGTCGTGCCACCTGGATGGAGCTGTGTCTATGGACTGTGTCCCCTTCGTCTCGCCTGCACTGCCTGCACCAAAATAATCAACATCACACAGCCTCATTTCACACATGCTGAGACTTGATCATCGGATCTTTGAAGAAAGAAAGTGTCATCCTTTTCTCCTCTTTGAGCCATCCTTCCTCCTTCTGTTTTTCTCCTACTTCATCAGATTTCCCACAAAAATGTTCTACTTGTCTGTTGCCAGAGCCCAGTTCTGGAGGGTAAAGGACAGCACAGCGTATTTGGCTTCTGTCTCCTGGGAGCTGATTAGGAGGAGCGCCGGCCACTGAGCAGGGTGAAGCCAGGATAAAGGCAGAGCCTGTGTTGGCTCAGGTGGCTGCTCTCTCAGAGAGGAAGCTCTCTCCCCTCTCTCCTTCATGGAGGCTGGGTACCATACCCGTGCCTGTGGCAGCGTTGAATGCTGTTTTGGCTAATGTTACCTGGACATGGTCTGGACATGGTCTGGACAGGTTGGCTTTAGTTCCTGTGGCTCCCATGGCTCCTTCCTCTGTGTGGCCCAGTCTTATCTCTGAGGATGCTGTGACACTGAACAAAGGGGTTCCTACCAGAAAAAAATGCACTCTTGGTTCTGGGCACTGGTGTGAAGGAGACCAGTGTTTTAAGGCTGCAATCCAGCAGCAGGGAAGGCAGGGAGGACGCCACACAAGAAAATCTTCATGGCCCAGAGCAGTGCTGGGGCCAAGCCCTTGCCTTTGTCCCTGCCATCTGGTCAGTAGCCTTGAAGAAGTGAGAGACTCCACCACTGCCAAGCCACCCAAGTGGGGCAGAAGCCCAAGAGAAAAATGGTTTTTCCTGTCCATGTAGATTTGCAGGAATGACATTCAAAATTGGAAATTTAACCTTTCCTCATCTTTTGTTTTCTGCTCATGTTATGAACACTCAGACCTTGTCATTTTTTACCCAAGTGGTGGTGACACCTTTAATGCCAACAATCAGGAGGCAGAAGAAGGCAGATCTCTGACATTGAGGCCAACCTGGTCTACAGAATAAATTTCAGGACAGCCAGGACTAAATCGAGAAACCGTGTCTCAAGAAAACCAAAAGAAAAAAAACAAAACAAAACAAAGTAAACAAGCAAAAACAAAACTTTGTCATTTTTGGAAGGCCAGTGCCAGTGCTCCTACCACAGCGAATGCCCCTACCACAACGTGTCTGCCGCTCTTCCCCTGTCCACCCCTGCCTCCATCTTGCCTCTCCTTCTCCCTCCTAATATAGAGAAGACTGATTGAAACTCATCTTGAGTTTTAGGACAGACAGTTTCAATACCCCCACACACAAATACTTTAACTAGTCTTGCTGCCCAGAGTGGGGCTTCTAGGCCCCCCTCAGAACAGAAATGCAGAGATGGAGCCTCCCTTAGGCTCCGTGAGCCAGGGTCTGCACTGTAGGTAGTGTTCTTGGTGAGCCAGAGACATGGTCAAGTGTGAGAAATGCTGCTTCTCCCTTGGAAGAAGCATGCAGGGAAGCCTGAAGCCACAAGGACATACTATATTCACCAACATTCTAGCTGATCCAGGATGCTCTAGACTCTAGAGGCCGCATACACCTCCACTCTCAGTGCAAAGACACCAGCCCAAGGTGGCTGATGTCTTCAGGGTGCCCCTTCAGGGTGCCACATGCCAGCCACAATCTCAAGTAATTTGCAACTTTGTCCACTGGGCTTGAAATTAGTCCCACAGGAGACCAAGGCCTAGAGAATTTTAATTCTCAACTGGTGAGAGCTCTTCCTTTCCAGTGGAGGCCCACATAGCCTGCTGGGCCTAGCCAATTATGTAATTGTGGACAATTTATGTGATTGTGTTCCAAGGGAGCTTGTGGACAGCCAGGCCTGGAATGCCAGTGTGTTCCTTTACACAATGAGCAGAAACTTGTTTGAGTCCCAGGCTGCTGGAAAAAAAAAATCACTAAACTAGGATTGCCCGGTTGTGACTGTCAAGGATCGTTTAGCCGGATCAGGCCTGTCGGCGGTGGTTTTGCCATTCCCATTCTCACATAAGAACACGTGGGCACAGATACAATAAGGAAGGGCCTCAGCTCCTTACCAGGCTGTCTGTCATCTCACCTCTGATTTAGATCCTCCACCACCCATGGTATGGAACGTTGGCAGCCGTGCTGGATTGCTACATATCTGTATGATGCTTTTGGAACTCTGGGCTTTAGTTCTGGTAGTTTGCCAGCCTATATGTGCTAACAGGTTGCCATAATGCAAACCTTACTTGTATACATTTCCTACCAGGGATGCATTTTGAAAACATGTCTTGTCCAGTAGAAAGCATGGAAACTTCCCGGTGCCAGGCTGGGCATTGACGAGCATACCCTCAGCAGCCTGCCTGATGGGTAGGTGTGGGTAGACTGCAGTCAAGTCAGCAGAGGTTGAGTCCTGGCTCTGCTGTTAACTCAGTGACTCTGGGTAGTCTCTCAGTGTCTCCTGGTTGTGAGAACCTTATGTAACGCTGCTTGAGATAGCACTAGGCACACGCTAAGTTGACAGCACAGTTTTCATTCAATCTGAAGTATAGCAGCCTTATTTGCCTCCCTTGGGCGCTATGTACAAGTGCAAGGATCAAATGCAAAGGCTAGCAGGGAGTTCTCCCTCCTGATTCCTAGAATGCTCATTCACAGCCAGTATCTCCCAAAGCCAGCACAGCAGGAAAGGCAGAGGAGGCTAGAGGCAAGCTAGCTGCACAGTGGGGACAACTCCTCCTCGGACGATGGAACCCACAGTGCTTTAGGTCAAGAGGCTCGTTAGCCCAACCAGACGCAGATCTGTAAGGCTGGGCAGTGGGCAGACTGTGGACACTTGCTCTTTCCTCTGAGCTCGAGTTGCTATGAGCTCCAGCCGAGACCCTAGTTCTTGCTGTACATGGAAGGGCACATGCCAAAGTCAAGAGCCTGAAGGTCAAGTGCCATCTTCCAGCTTCTTGATCCATTTGCAGAACCTGTGGGGAGGAGCCTTAGAAATCCAGAGCACTGTAAGTAGCTTCTTCTCTTTCCCATTCTGCAAATGCCAGGGCTGATCAGGTCCACAGAGTGGGAGGATGCTTCCTGCCCCAGGGATGCTTCCTGAGGCTGGCACCGTAGAGCTAGAACTATGTGTAGAAAGTCATGTGGAAGAGTAAGGTGTATATTCCGAGCTTCTGGGCTAATACCCTCTTATCAGTGAGTGCATACCCTGTGTGTTCTTTTGTCATTGGCTTACCTCACTCAGGATGATATCCTCCCGATACATCCATTTGTCTAAGAATTTCATAAATTCGTTGTTTTTAATAGCTGCGTAGTACTCCATTGTGTAAATGTACCACATTTTCTGTATCCATTCCTCTGTTGAGGGACATCTGGGTTCTTTCCAGCTTCTGGCTATTATGAATAAGGCTGCTATGAACATAGTGGAGCATGTGTCCTTCTTACCAGTTGGAACATCTTCTGGGTATATGCCCAGGAGTAGTATAGCTGGGTCCCCGGGTAGTACTATGTCTAATTTTCTGAAGAACCACCAAACTGATTTCCAGAGTAGTTGTACCAGCTTGCAATCCCACCAGCAATGGAGGAGTGTTCCCCTTTCTCCGCATCCTTGCCAGCATCTGCTGTCACCTGAGTTTTGATCTTAGCCATTCTGACTGGTGTGAGGTAGAATCTCAGGGTTGTTTTTATTTGAATTTCACTGATGACTAAGAATGTTGAACATGTTTTTAGGTGCTTCTCAGCCATTTGGTATTCCTCAGTTGAGAATTCTTTGTTTAGCTCTTTATCCCATTTTTAATAGGGTTATTTGGTTCTCTGGAGTCTAACTTCTTGAGTTCTTTGTATATATCGGATATTAGCCCTCTATTGGATTTAGGATTGGTAAAGATTTTTTCCAATCTGTTGGTTGCCATTTTGTCTTATTGACAGTGTCCTTTCCCTTACAGAAGCTTTGCAATTTAATGAGGTCCCATTTGTCAATTTTTGGTCTTACAGCACAAGCCATTAGTGTTCTGTTCAGGAATTTTCCCCCTGTGCCCATATGTTCGAGGCTCTTCCCCACTTTCTCCTCTATAAGTTTCAGTGTCTCTGGTTTTATGTGGAGTTCCTTGATCCACTTAGACTTGAGCTTTGTACAAGGAGATAAGAATGGATTGATTCTCATTCTTCTATTTGCAAAACACATGAAACTCAAGAAAAAGGAAGACCAAAGTGTGGCTACTTCGATCCTTCATAGAAGGGGGAACAAAAAACCCATGGAAGGAGTTACAGAGACAAGTTTGGAGCAGAGACTGAAGGAATGGTCATCCAGAGACTGCCCCACCTGGGGATCCATCCCATATACAACCACCAAACCCAGACACTATTGTGGATGCCAATGAGAACTTGCCGATAGGAGCTTGATATAGCTGTCTCCTGAGAGGCTCTGACAGTGCCTGACAATTACAGAAGTGGATGCTCACAGCCATCCATTGGACAGAGTACAGGATCCCCAATGAAGTAGCTAGAGAAAGTACCCAAGGAGCTGAAATGGTTTGCAGCCCCATTGGAGGAACAACAATATGAACTAACCAGTACCCCCAGAGCTCCTTGGGACTAAACCACAAATCAAAGAAAATGCATGGTGGGACTCATGGCTCTAGTTGCATATGTAGCAGAGGATGGCCTAGTTGGTCATCAATGGGAGGAGAGGCCCTTGGTTGAGTGAAGGTTCTCTGCCCCAGTGTAGGGGAATGCCAGGGCCAGGAAGCAGGAGTGGGTGGGAGAATGGGGACTATGGGGAGAGAGGAGGGGATAGGGGTTTTCGGAGGGGAAACCAGGAAAGGGCATAACATTTGAAATGTAAATAAAGAAAATATCTAATAAAAAAAGAAGAGGAAAAAAGAGTAAGGTATGAAGTGGGGCAAGGGGAGAGGTGTGGTTAGTCAACTAGCCTGCTGGATCTACTTCAGCAATGATTGCTGAGTCCATGAGAGGGGATTGAGAGCTTCTTATGGCTTGGGTTGGGGTTGAGTAACCCATGTCCCCTGAGGAAGAATCATTATAGATATGTGTATTTACAAACATGCCTCAGCTGTACTATTCTTACCCATGAATGTCATGGCTAACTAAACTATCAAAACCCAGCATTCCAAGTGGCCAGTTGCCACCTCAGATTAAATTGGATGGATGTTGGATTGACTGTTCTGTAGTTAGTGGCATTCCGCTCTACAGAGTGGTCTTGTGTCTTCCTCTTGGGGTGCTCAGGTGATGTTGAGGCTCCTAGTGCTGCGAAAGCATCCTCGCTTTGTTAGACACTTCCCCTCGCTCGACTGTGGGAGCTGGTGTCAGCAACTCTCCAAATAAAAGCCGACCACCAGCTTAGCAGCTGTCTCCTTTCATTGTGACTAGCCATCTTCTCTCCCAGGAAGCAGATTCTGTCCTGTATCCCATTAGAATATGGGAAGGAGACAGTAAGTAGTGAGACAACGGGGCTTCTCTTTTCTTCCGAAGATGCATGAGATTGGTGTGCAGGGCTGGAAAAGCTCTCGCTGTCCTTTCCCGAGTGAGCAGTAACTTTCTGAGCTGTTGGCCGCCGTGAGCTCTATGGAAGCAGCATGCATCTGCACTTGGCTGTGGCCATCTTTACTTGTGACGGTTAATGCCTCACAGATGCCTTTGCCCTGCGTGCTTTCCTGGGAGTCTGGGACCGAGAGCTCTAGAACTTAGGAATTAGGCATTGTCTTAGTTGGGACATCTGGTTTACTGTCCCGTCCCCCGCACCCCCTCCCGTTTGAGCCACAGGGAGAGTGGAGGAGGGGTGGCAGGGCTTTAGAGAAGCCACATGAGGAGTAAACAGGGTTGGAATGTCTCTTGGTCACTCTTGACTCCATCATCCCGTACAGAAGTCCAGGAGCAATGAAGGCCATGGTGTTCTGCCAGCTCACAAGTTTTGGGTCATATTGATTGTGAGTGATTAGTACTATTCAGTGTCTAATGGAAGACCAATGTCACTAAAAACTGTTGTCATGGGGCTGGAGAGATGATGGCTTAGCAGCTAGGGGTGCTTGTTCTTCTAGAGGACCTGAGTTTGATTCCCAGCACTCACTGCATGTAACGCTAGCCCCACCCACAAGATCTGCCTCTGACTGCCAAGGGCACCAGTACTCACATGAGCACACCAAAGACGCAGACATGCACACGTATACAAAATTGAAATATATTCACCTTAAATTTGTTGTGCTTCCCTGATCATAGTCATAGAACATCATAGAAGGCTTGTGGAACATAGATGAAATGGAGGCTGGGGAAATGATTTAGAGCTCCTTCGGGGGACTCAGGTTTGATCCCCAGAACTCACCAACATCCTTAACTCCAATGTCAGGGGATCTGATGCCCTCTCTAACCTCTGTGGGCACTGTGCATGCACAAAGTGCACATACACACTAGCAAAATATTCATATACATAAAATACACATTTATGTATATTATACATATACATAAAATACATATTTATACATATAAAATAAATGGAAAAATATTTAAAGATGAAATGGAAAGAAGTTGTTTACAGTCCCAGTTTTATAGAAATCCTTTACATCACACACACACACACACACACACACACACACACACACACAAGATTGTAGCACCTGCTGCCAAGTCTGATGACCCTAGTTCTGCCTCTGGGCATCACATGATGGAATGAGAAAACAAACACCTGTGCATTGTCCTGTGACCACATATATGATGTGACATGCATGCAAACACACAAACCAAATGTAAAATTTTAAAAGAAAACTCAACATTTGAATATATTTAATTGCAGTTCTTTTTCTATGTGCATCCATATGAATTTTGAGACAAACTATATCATAATTGACTATTTTTACATTTTATACTCATCTTATATCATTAAGTAATTTTAAGATTCAGTTTTAAGTCTACGTATGATGTTATCTTACTAACATGCCATAAAATTTAACCCTTTGCTACTCATCATATGTCTATGTGCCACTTATCATAAATAACTGCAAGTGTTGCGGGGTGGGTGGGGGAGGAATTTAGCAGAGGATTGATTTGGGGACATAGGCAATGCTTGTGGTGTGACTCACCAACACCGTGGGAGAGGCATGCACATCTACCACATGTGTGGTTTGCGGGGGCGTGCCTCCCCAAGGTCGCCAGTGGAATCAACAGACCATGAAGACTCAGTGTGTTCCCTGTTAAATTTGTAACTGCCCAGGTGGGGGAGGTGAGTCCAGGGTTGCACTCGCAGTGCTAAGCAGGTGAATTTGGGTGTGTGACGCCTTTGGGCTTCTGCCTGCAATGCTTACAGCTGCTGCTTTTCTTGTCCAATTTCTTCTCTCCAGTTGCTGGGGCTTCCAGACGCAGATGACGACGCGTTTGAAGAGTACAGTGCGGATGTGGAGGAGGAGGAGCCAGAGGCGGACCACCCGCAAATGGGGGTCAGTCAGCAGTAAACTCCTAGGTCACCTTGCAGAAGGGGAGTAAGCCCTGTGCACCCCATGGGGTCCGGTCCTCCGGACAGAGTTCGGTGCTCCTGGGGTAGCCCTTTTGCATTAGCACTTCAAAACAGGACATCCCGCTCCTGGCATCAGAATGAAAATGAAATACCCTTTAAATGACCACACAATATCTGTGACGAGGTTTGCTCGGCAGTGACCGGAATTGCCGCCCCACCTTGGTGGGGTCTCTATGGAGATGTCTTGGTAGCTTTTGCCCCTTTGAAGTTAGAGTCCGTCCGTGTTGTGGCTGCCTGTTCCCTCTCGAGTTTATGTTGGAGGATTAATGTTTCCTGACTGGAATGTAGAGAACTCTGAATGTATTAAGGATGTGTTCTGAGTCCTCACAGGTGACCTTGCTGAGGAAAAGCATGACGGAGGAGAAACGCAGCCTGCACTGTTTGTGTACCTTTTAAGTGTCCGTAAGTGAAAGGCTTCGCTTAGAAAGCATGAGTTTTCATATCTAGTCATGCGCATGCGCATGAGCAAGCGCAGAGGGTGAGGGCGGCTGAGGCTCCTTCAGGGAGTTCACCACTGTCTGCGTTGGTTCCCCGGGCGCGCAGCCGCCAGCCACTGGTCAGTGTAGATGCTTCCTGGGTGTTTGATAGTTTTTTTAAAGCATGCTGCTTCCAAAGCCGCTTTTAAATTCTAATAGTGGAAAGTGTAGATGGGGTGAAAGATGTAAACGATTGGTTTCTTGACACTGTCTATAAGCCTGCATATGAAACAGTAACCTTTTCTCTTTATGACGAGACGGCAGCTTACTTAATCGTGAGAACAGCCCGGATCTGAGCAAGTGCCCCTTAAGCTTTGAAGCCATAGGTAAATCTAACAGGAAAAGAAACTAGGATAGAAATATTAATAAAATGAAATCATTTGCTTTCCTAATCTTTTATTCTTTAGAGAATGTCAAGAGGGGCTCCCAGTGAGTTAATTTATTTAAAATTATAATTAATTACTCTAGGGGACCTACTTGCAGTGAAATTTTTAAAGGGACCTGAAAGTAAGAATCTTAATTACGAGATCGCTTGGGTTGCAAGAGGGTGAGTTAATGATCAGGACACACAGACAACTCCCAGGCGTGACTGCTCTCATCATTAGCCAGTAAGTACTTAGCAAGATATTCTCTGATGCCACTGTGAGACCCTTCCACGCGTGTCTCAGGTTCTCATAACTTAGGGTGCAAGTGTCCCTTGACAGTGCTTGACTGCTCTGTGCATCGAGTGTGGGCGTGTTTCAAACGCACACCCACACCACTTATGTTGCTGGTATTTTAAATTTAAAAAAGAAGGAGATGATGAAGAAGAAGGAGATGTCCACGACCACTTGCGCTGACAGGAGCTTGTGTGGATGGCCAGCGTGTATGGGCATTCTCTGTTTAATGCAGGGGCAGTTCGAAGAGTCCCATGCTCCTTGGTGTATTGTAGATTTCAGCTGCTGGGTGATGTCACACACTGGTTTCCATCTGTGCTTTTGTACCTGTGTGTTTTATTGTCTGGAAGAAACTTACTAATACCAAGCCAAGTGAGTTCTCTTGAAGTAGCCCATTAGCAATGTCACACTGAGTGCTCCTTCCAGGGTGCAAGGTCCAGCCTTTGAGTCCTGCCCATCGCCCCACTTTGTGAGCATACAGCAGGGAGAGTGAGCTCTCTGTCTTGTAGGTACTGTCCAGGGCAGGTAACCTTCTTTTACATATGGTTGGTCACACAAATATATGGCTTTTATGGCTAAATGAGGATGCCTGAGCAGTTTGCTCCATTCTGAGGTAACCTGCAATTTTATACACAGAGGCTTCAAATCTAAATTTACATGTGTTTGAACATTAATATAAGATGAATTTTTATCAAAAATGTATTTAAACTTTGACCAGATATACTCGGTGTTATCACATTAATGTTCTCTATTTGTACAAGTTGAGCTAAGACCCCCTCCTAGTGGTGCAGCGGGCTGCTAAAAACTCTCCTCTTCTGCCCAGGGGTGAGGAAGAGAGAATATCCCTGGATGTGGTTGATTTCCACGGCAAACCCCAGAGGCATCCACACATCCATCGTCCTTGCCAGCCTCCTTCCCTCTGCTGTTGTGTGTGTCCCTTCCAGGGTGGGCCTGTGCGCACACCCGAGCCTACCCGTTCCACAGTGAGACAGATGTGACCCCTCCCAGCCTGCGGAGGCAGGCATTCTAGTGGCAGCCATAGCATGGGGGAAGGGTCTTTGGGAGTTAGGAGAGACACTTGCCTTTGACTGCAGGACTCTGATAAGTCATGTGACTTCTCTATGAAACAGGGCGATTTACTCTTCTAGCTTTGAACACTATCCTAATGCAGCTGCGTAGGAAAGGAAGTGTGTGTTCAGAAGAGCAACAGCCCAGGACACGGAGGGACATGGGAAAGAGATACTTTGTAATTTTGCCAAAGATGGTGTCTTTAAGATGCTGGCCATGCAGCTACTTTAGAATATGGTGGCCAGCAGATATCCAGATCCCTGGAGCCTGGGGTGGGCTCTATCCCAGGCAACTGATGAGATTCTGTCACTTTGAGAGGTGGGTAAGCAGAGGTCCCAGAAGATGGCTTGTCTCGGTTGAATGTCAGTGTCAGGCAGAGCCGCTCCTCGCCCCACTATGCTGAAGGGTTTGGAAGTGGTATGCAGGGAACCCAAGAGGGGAGACTAGTGTGAAGACTAGCTGGAGGGGAATGGCAGTGAACACTTTGCTTGTCCTATCACTCAGGAAAGTGACAGTGAAGGCTTGGTAGGTAGCAGACAGAGACAGTGAGAGCAAACATACAGGGAAGGACTGATGGCATGCTGACCGATGTGACCAGCTGAAATCTGAACTAGCCACTGACAGCACTCAAGAGGCGGATCCTATCACTGAGTGATCCACGGAGACATTTTCCTCCTATCTGTCAGGTTACTTTCCTCTGCCTGGTGATGGCACTGAGCCAAGCAGTCTTCAGACATCGAAGAACAGAGCCAGGGCGCAGCGTGAGGCCCAGTGCAGTGCCTAGCATCACTAGGGTTCAGTCAGACCGAAGGGTCCACTTGGGACTCCTGGGCTCTCTGCAGCACAGGGTACATTCTGTGTTTCCATGACCAGAGCACAAACTGTCTGCTACGTGAGGAAATTGTCCTTCATGCTAATGCCTGAACTAGGTTTTCAGTGCGCTTAAGTCAGACTGGGTCTGGGGCTACCACCCCTGCTCAGTATAGGCAGAACTGTTCTGTAGCACAATGCATGTCTCTGAATATTGTTTCGGTTTCTTCTCCGAGCACAAAACGTATGTTCAGGGTGTCGTGATCCCAGACTGGAACTTTTAGTTGTTGCATGTTAAAACTCACCAGTTGGGAAACAGTTGAATCAAATCTGGTTTTTTTTTCCAGTGAGAGGAACGTAGGGATGGGCAAGACTTAATGTGTGTTGGGAGCAGGTGGACAGGTGCAGTGAAGAGTTAGGTCTCCATCCATCCGAGTTGTAAACAAAGCACATAGCCCACCCACACTTACCTTCTGGGACACAGGACGACTTGTGTCCTTGGCTGTCTCTAGAGAATTGGTTGCTTAGAGGATGCTGGTAATGGCTCTGTGACTTTCATGATGCCCCCTGCCAAGCCAGAGGCACAGCAAGTGTCCTGCACACCTGGTGGAATTCCTCCCCTTAAAAATAAAATCAGCCGCTTGCCAGGGGAGCTCGCCTTCAAGAGTACTGGCTCAAGGGGCTGTGACAACAGAGTGTGGGCCATACCTGCTCTCTCCTCCACTGGTGCTCTGGTGTCAGTGAAACTCAGGTGGGGGCTCTTGTCTCTGGAACAAACCTTGAGGGAGATGCCATGCATGGCTTCTTGCATCCTCTCCAGAGATGCATAAAATGTATTTACATTAGAAACACTCCTCCTTCATACAAACCAAGTCACTTTGGTTTGATGGTAGCTAGCGAGATGTGAGAAGCTGAGGTCTTTTAGGTTTCGTACAGAGTAGGTTTTGTACAGAGTAGCTGTAAAACTTGCTGGGACGCTGGCAGCCTGTGGTCCACGGCCATGACCTGGAGCATTTCCTGTTAGAAACCCCATTCACCACACTGCAGGCTGAGAGGTTCCGAGCAGTCAAAGGTGTGTCCCAAGCTACATAGGAATTCACGTCCAGTTTGATTAGGACTGTGTTCAAGTCGTCTGGTATTGGGGGAAAGCTGACAGTGTGCGCTTCATAAACAACCTTTCCCTGGGCTTTCCTTTTTGTATCTCAAGGTTCTACCTTAACCAGAACCTTTTGAACTGGCAGAGACCAACGCTCTATACACATGCCAGCTGTCTAAAAGGCACTAAAATAAATATTCAGTGCTGGGCAAATCCGAACCCAGCTTTCAGACCAGTGCTTATTTGTGTACAAGTGAGATTTCTCCAGAGAAGCAAATCAGAAGGAACAAAAGCAAGGGACTTTGTTGTTTGTTTCTGTTTTTTATTTTTATTTTTAGACAGTGAGTTTTTCCTGTGTGATGTGTGTGCTTTCTTTGAGTCTGTATTTCCTTTCAGAGAGCTCTCTTGTAAATGACAAACTGTGAAATGGGTTGCCAAAAACTGTGTCCTTTGTTAGATGCTTCAGAGGGAACTGTGTAAATTCTCTCTGCACCTTGTCCCATCTGCTTCCTCCTCCCTCCCATGAGAGCAAGGACCACATCCAAGGATGTAATTACCATACGCTTGCTATTAAAGAGCCTTCCAGCCCTGGTGCTATTTGTCGTCTTTACTCTTTTCACAGATTCGGGTTACAGAACACTGTGTGTGATTTATAAAGGAAAAGCCAGGGCACTGGGGCGGGAGGGAGCCGTTACATCAAAGGTGGGATTGAAGATTGGTAATTCACGCGTTTGGGAACTAAATGCTCTCTGGCTAGTGTTTAGCAATTTGTCACCTCCCTTTAAACTAGTACTGGTTTCATATGGGAGAGTTTCTTTCTGCAAACCTAGTGAGGAATGCTTTGTGCCACAATTAACAATCTCTATCCTGCACTCGGCACCTTGCTCTCAGCTGCCTTGATTCACTAGACAAAGGCATGTCAGAAGGAGCCCTGAAAGCTGACAGCCAAGTCTCATTCTTTATTTAAAGATCCAGTCTCTCGCTTCCAGTGAGGGGGTCTCTAAACTCGAAAACGGCTTAGCAGCCCCAGCTTGAGGCTGTGGTGTTTAATGTCATTGGAGGTCCTTGGTCTTGACCGAAGATTCCAAGTCCAGAGGAAAGCTGTGTGTGCACATTCTAAGGTCCTCTGGTCAAAAACTGGCTCCAGAAGGGCCATGGAGACAGATTTTTATCATGAGAAAATTCCTGTTTCTATGACTTGATCACACAGGCTCGGCCTTACTCATCTCTCCTCTCTCCGCCCTTAATCTCTGAAATCATCTGGCAGGAGGAAGGTTCTGGCCTAGACAGGTCCCTCCTTGACAGTCTGTATGGCGCTACTCACCACCGCCCCCTCCCCCAGCTTCCCACCATCCTTTTGATTTCTCATGGGTAAGAGTAAGCGTGGGGACCTCATTTCTGATTTCCCTTGGGGGAGGAGCATCAGTAGAACACCTGCACAGCCCTGCTGTAGAGGAGGGAGTGCCACAAGGTCCCATAAAGCAGTGATGGTGACCCGCCGGCCATGCTTTCCCAGGATCCCCTTTCCAGGGAAGATCCACAGCTGTGTATTAGCTCAAACGCTTGGAGGTGTCCTCCTGCCTTGCCGAATACCCCTTCTCTTTATAGTAAATCACAGGATTCAAACTGCAGCAAAGATGGTAGGACGGGGTTCCTAGCGTAATAAACACTCTTGTTTCCATTGTGAAGTCAGCCAGGTGTGGTGGGTACCTCAATATCCTCAGGGCTTGCTGAGCACACATGGGTGGATTCACAACATGAGGGAAAAACAACCCACACCCCAGTATTTGGAGACTCCAAGGCTGGGTATCTAGCCCAGAGTCCTGCTGAGTTAGTCGACCAAGTATTCCTTTGTTTGTCAGGATTAGCCGTCTGGTAGCTTGGAAGCAGGGTTGAAATGCTCCTGGAACCAGCTGATACTTTTCCTTTTGATACCCTAAGAGGCACAAAGCCCCTCCGAGTCTCTAAAGCACCTTGCCCCTTTTTTGGAATGGAAAACAGTGCCGTTTTAAAAATAAAAAATAAAAATAAAAATAAAAATAAAATGGGCAAGCTATGATTAGCAGCCAAAGAAGAAGTGTGAAAAGAACCTAGCATTTTGTTTTCTAGGGAAACAGCCCCAAAGTGGATGTAGATGCCAAAGTGATGTGGGTCCTCCGGGATGTCTTTTAATTGGAAGCCTCTAGAGGTCAGCACAGTATAAACAAAGGACTTCCTAAAGCAGAGGCCACACACCCTCCTAACTGGTACAGCCCCAGGGAGCAACCAGCCAGGGTGGGGCAGAAAGGCAGTTGGCACCCAGAGCACAAGAGACGAAAATGTGATTCTTCAGTGCAGCCTGCTAATCTCTGACTCCAGTTATTTTCTGCCCTGTCTTTCTGATCTATCTCTGCGCTCCCTCGACCGTGTATCAAACGGTCTGCCGATTGACAGCTGAAACAACAGCTGGCTTACATCTTGTACTGGGCAGACTCAGCTCAGGACACTTTCTGCTGCTGGTCAGCCTGTGGGATTTGCTACTGTGCCTACACTGCCGCTGTCCATGGGCTTGGAGGAGAACCTAAGACAGGTTGTGTAGAGCCTGCGGGCGAGACAGATGAGGAAGGATCAGATGGGCGTGGCTGACTAAACTGCTGGACACCAGGACTCCAAGCATAAGGTGCAGAGCTTCAGGCAGGGATGCCTCAGGTTTCACAGGACATGTCTCCAGTCCTAAAAGGAAGTGGGCGTCTGGAGTCCCCCGGAAGCTTCCACAGGAATGTTTTCTCCCCTTTTCTGTTGTCTGGTCTGTTTAGGTTTTCCTTGTTCCTGCCTCCCAAGGAAACATAACCTACACCACAGTCAAACGTCATTGAATATGGCTCTTTGGCAGGGACTGGAATACACCCAGGACACAAACATGGAGAAAGGATAGTGACAGAAACATGAAAATATTCCCCAGACTCCCCAGTAAAACATTTTAACACTTTGTAGCTTAGTAACTTGACTTGACTGATTAGATTTCAAGACAATGGCTTTTTGATCCTAATGAGTGTAGACTGCATGGTGTAGTTCCTAGTTCCAGAATAGCCTGGTGACTTTCCAGTCCTTGTTCTCATGAATTAAACAGTGCTAAGTGAGTAGACTCTAGCTGTATGCGCCTATTACACACTAAACCATTTTTGTTTCTGTTTAAAAAAAAAAATACAGGGTCTCACATAGCTCAGCCTGGCTTTCAGCTAGCCTTGTAGCCAAAGGCCTTGGACACTTAAGTCTCCACAGCTTGCCCAATGCTGGGATTGTTACATCCTAAGTTTCTTTTAATTTCGTTCCTTTTCTCAATAGTTTTTGGGTAGGGATGTGTGTGTGTGTGTGTGTGTCTGTCTGTCTGTCTGTCTGTCTGTCTACTGTCTTTTTCAAGATGACGAAACAGAGGCATCGAGCAATTAAGCAATTTTCACAACATCACACAGATCTAAGTGCATAAGGACTGACTTTCAGATCCAGGCCACCTGGCCCTGAGGCTCTGAAGCTCTGAAGCTCTGCCCACTACTCCACTCTCCCCAGTAAGGTGGGTTCTGCCTTCATTCTAAGCATGACTGGATGAGGGGGTGGGAATGGGACAGTGTCCTTTTCATCAGCTCTGCAGGGCCTGAGCACCGGATGGAATGTTGACAATGTTTCATCCTTGCCCTGCCCTTGACCAGAGATTAGGTCTGCTGCTGGACAACATGAAAATAAAGTTTCCAATCTTCAGGCCCTGGCACAGACTAGCAAGCAGCTAGAAGAAAGGGCTTTGAAGAGAATGCTTAGGCCTGGTCAAGGCTAAGGAAACAGCCTGCTTGCCTTCCCTCTGTCCTCCTCATGGCCCTTCACTGGGACATGCAGGTGCTTATTGCCTTTCTTCCTGATGGAGAGCCTTCCCTCCAACTCCCCTGAACATTTGTGCAGCAGAGATCCAACCCCTCAGCCAAAGTACAGAAGCAGGGAGACAAGGCTGCCCTCCAACCTGGGTCAGGTTCCGTGGAGTTCAACACTCACTTGTCAGCCTTCACAGTGTGCCCAGACTTAGCCAGGTGTAGTCCAGCAAGACCTGGCACCTTGCTTCCCCAGTGACAGGAATGCACATTTGTCATTTTAAGCCTTGTGCATCGGCAGTGGGAAGGACCCCATTTCAAACCACATTCTTTTCACCTTTGAGCTGGCTGCATGCAAGGTTCATTTCTACAGATGCCCAGAAAGATGGTTGGGGCTCTGCTTATCTTTCTAATAGGGCCTGGGGATTCCTGGTAAATGACGATGGAGAATGTGCCAAGCCCCCAGCAATGCTTGTCTGGCTCCTGAAACGGTGGCACAGAGAGAGTGGAACTGAGAAGGTGTGCCTAATAAAGCGCCATGGTGACAGGAACATTCTAAGCACCATAAAGCGGGCCAGGTTTTCTGAGCGAACTGTACCACAAAGTTGCAAAGAAAGGTTTCTTTTCTGAGTCTGACTCTTAATTCCCACAGAAATTTGGTCTTTTACATCTTGGCTTCCTCTACTCAGAAAGGTTAAGGAGACACTTGACAGGGATTATAACAGATCCTAAAAACAGAAGCATGTGCTAGGAATGGTTTACAGGACATGCCTTTAAAACCTGACTGCTTAGGAGGCTGAGGCAGGAGGATCACAGTCCAGGCCACACTGGGCTCTGTAATAAGTAATGAGTTCAGAACCAACTTGGACAACTTAGTGAAACCCTAAGTCAAAGAAACTATATAGATGTAGATGTAGATATAGATGATATAGATATAGTTCATCCCCAGCTGGTTGATTATTATTTAAGAGATTGTGAAAGCATGAAGACCTGGCCTCTGCCTGTACAGATCTCAGCATTGTGGTTACTTACTGCACTCAGAATACACATAGGAGACACTCCCAGCTGAGCATGATCTGGGAAATCTTCAGAGTGAGAAAATTTGCTCAGTTAACAGTGGCCCTGATATTCAAAGAAGGGAAGCTCTTCAAGTAAAGATAGCTCCGGTGGGCATCCTGTCTCCACACCAGCACAAACCATAGGAAAGATGAGTTCAAAAGTGACAACCCCCCCCCCCCCCATGCATACAACTGGTTGTCTCCAAGATTTTAGGACACAGAGAAGCCACTTCTAGCTCTTCCCCATCCCTTCCTAGACACCCCATCCCAGTAGCCTTCCTCTTTAACTTCGGTGCAAGTACACATGTGTGAATATCAGAAGGGCAACTTTCAGGAATCTGTTTTCCTTCCACCTTCCTAACACAAGGTCTCTTATTCCTGCTACACGGCATACTCCAGGCTAGCTGGCCCCCACACTTCTAGGTGATTCTCCTGTGACTTAGGGTTTTTACTGCTGTGAAGAGGCACCATGACTTTTAATTGGGGCTGTCTTATAGTTCAGAGATTCAGTCCATTATCGTCGTGGCAGGAATCATGGTGGCATGCAGGCAGACATGGTGCTGGAGAAGGAGCTGAGGGTTTTGTATCTCAATAGGCAGGCAGCATGAAGACACAGTATACCACAGAGTCTGGGTTTAGTTTCTGAGACCTCAAAACCCACCCCCTAGTGACTCACTTCCTCCAACAAATCTACATCTACACAAACAAGGCCACTCCTGCTAATAGTGCCACTCCCTATAGACAAGTGGGGGCCATTTTCATTCAAACCACTAGATCCAGTCTCTAGCTCCCATCTCAGTGTGGGAGCGCTGAGTTTACAGTGCAAGCCATTGCATTTTTGTGGGGTTTGTGACCACTCTCTGGTTATCAGGCTTGCGCAGAGAACATGTCTACCAGCCAATCCATCTCATTGCAAGTGCATTTCTATATATTATATGGGTATTTTTGGCCATCCTAGAAGCATGTTTTCTCTTTGGTAAGTGGCATTGGAGGTTGAGTCCTCAGAGCAGCCCTCACAATACAGTTTCCCCAAAATAAAACTGGAAGACTATCCACTCTAGCACATACACAAGAGAAATACAACAAGCACAAAAGACAAAGTACCACAGCTCTAAATGTCTTGACTATGGATTTCAAATATACTGAAATAGCTAAAATGGAAGGTGATAATCTCAAAACTTTAGAAGAAAAATCAGTGACTCCATGAGATTACAAACGAGCATATGAATTATATCCAGGACACAAAGGGAGCAAACTCAATGAGAAAGTCAGTAAAATGGGTGAAAAAGCAACGTGAAAGAAAATCCAAGCAAGAAGTAGAGATTTAAGAAAACAAAGCAAATGCAAATTCGAAAATGAGAAACTCAGTGAACTAAACAAAAAGTAGAGTGAAGAGTTTTACCAATAGACTCAACAAAAAAGGAAAAATAATTATCAAGGTTGATGCACATAGTCAATGAAACACATCATCTGAGAACTCGGGAACACTCTCAGGAGACCAGCCCTAGAACCCATGGACTAGAAAGAGGGGCTAAGGTTAAAAACTGAAGGAATACATACCCATTAAAGGAAATAAAAGCAGAAAATCCCCCAAGTCTAGGGAAGGAAAAGGACATCCAGACAGGAGGCATACGTAATCCCAACTTGACATGATGAAAGTAGAAGCTCTCCACAACGCATCATTGGGATATAAAAAAGGGAAAGCAAAGAAACACGATTAAAGGATAAAAGGGAACTGTTGACACACCCACAAAGGCAAACATTCCAAGAAAACACAGATTTCTTATCAACAACCCTAAAAGACAGGAAAGTGTGGTCTATTTCAAACCATGAAAGTAAGTAACCCCCAACCAGCAAAGTTATCTTTTAAAATTGATGTAGAAATAAGGGCATTTGAAGACAAGAACAAACTAAGGTAGTTCATGATCGGCAACTCAACAATGCAGATGATACTTAAAGAAATACTACTATGCATAGAGAAAGAGAAAAGGAGATATCAGCCGTGAAATGAGCAAAGATGAACAAAGGTAGCGTGGGAAGTGTGCTGGATAGTTATATATCAACTTGACGCTTGTAAACTCATGTGAGAGGAGGGAACGTCAATTAAGAAAATGCCTCCTTAATATTGGGTTGTAGACAAGGCTGTATGGCATCTTCTTAATTAGTGATTGATGTGGCAAGGCCCAGCCCATTGTGGGTGGTACAATACCAGGGCTGGTGATCCTGGGTTCTATAAGAAAGCAGGCTGACAAAGCCATGAGGAGTAACTCAGTAAGCAGCATCCCTCGTTGGCCTCTGCATCAACTCTTGCCTCCAGGTTCCTGCCCTGCTTGAGTTCCTGCCCTCACTGCTTTTAATAATGAACTGCTACCTGGAGCTGTGAGTAAATTAAACCATTTTCTCCCTCCAAGTTGCATTTCTCACGGTATTTTATCAAGAAATAGTAACCCTAACTAAGATAGGAAGAAACCAGCAAATCCCTGTTACTAGCTGGGAAGAAAGATGTTGAAAACCAACAATCCAATCAACTAGGAAAAACAAGGTGGTAAGAATTAGTAAATATTTCTCAGTAATAGTCTTGGCTGTAAATTGCTTCACTCATTAATGGAGAAGCACTGGCTGCTTTTGTAAAACAACAAAACAAAACAAAACAAAACAAAACAAAAAACAAAACTAGAATCAACTGTGTAGTCATCAAGAAACACACCTCACTGGCAAAGATGCCCACAAAGCATGGTAGTTCATCTGTCAAGAACATGGAAGCTGAAATGAGCTGAAGTTACAGATTCAACTTTAAATAAAAATTACTCAGATAAAGAAAGGTACTACATATTAATAAATTTATACCAATTATAAATGTATGTACACTGAATGTTGTAGCTCTCAATTTTATAAAACACTAATAGGCAGAAGGAACAGATAGGTCCTGGTACAATAATAACGTCCATACCCTGTTTCTATCTTTAGGTAGATCATCTAAACTGGAAACCATTTCAAAGATAAGCTAAATGATGGATCAAATGCACTGGCCAGATATCAAATGTTCCATCAGACTGCTACAGAGCACACATTCTTCCCAGCAGCCTGGAGAGAATTCTCTACAATGAGTTGCATTATACGTCACAAAGCTAAACAAAGACAAAGGCATCAAAATTAATTCTTATATCTTACAAAAATTGTAATGGAAGAAAAGCAACAGCAGGAGAAATTACAGAAACTACACAAATATTTGGAAACTAAACAATAGACTTTTGAATAAATAGATGTGTGAAGAAATCAGGGGAGAGATTTAAAAATACCTAGAACCTATTGAAAATAAAAGCACAGCGTGCTAAGAACCTTTGGGGTATAGAGGATGCAGTTCCAAGTGGGAAATTTATGGCTGTAAGAACTTACATTAAAAAGACCACACATTTCAAGTGAATAGCTTTGCTCTGTCCTTCAAGACCTTAAAGAGAGTGCATAAGAGAGGGAGGGGAATGGGGAGGGGAGGGGAGGGAGAGGGAGAGGGAGATGGTGTGTGTGTGTGTGTGTGTGTGTGTGTGTGTGTGTGTGTGTGTGTGTGTGTATGTGTATGTGTGTGTGTGTGTGTGATAAAAGTAGAAAGGGGACTTATGGGAAAGATGAGATCTCAATGGAAGAAAGATGGGAGAAGAGGTGAAAACAAGCTAAACCTAAAAGCAACAGGCATTGGGAAGTGGTGATGAGCAGAGGAAAAAAAAAATCAATGAAATTGATACTAAATAGAAACAGTGGATCAAAAAGGTACTTCTTTGGAAAGGCAAATAAGATACAAAGTTCATAGGTAAACTAACCAAAAGAAAAAGACAACCCAAATGAATAAAATTCGGGATGCAAAGGGGAAGTTACAATCAATTCCAGTGAAATGTAGAGAATCATTAGGGAATATTTGTTAAACTTCTATCTTTAAACTCGTTAAGAAATGGGTTAAATCCTAGGCTGTATAGCCTATTAAAAGTAAGTAAACAGATAAACAACTTAAACAGCTCCATACAAACAAGGATATAGCAGAAATGAAAAGTCTACCCAGGACTAGACAGAGCTACTTGTGAATTCTACCAAACCTTTAAGGAAGAGTTAACACCAATGCTCTACAAAGCAACAAGAGAAAGAGCACTAGCAACTAATTCTGTGAAGTGGGAAACACTCTTTTCCCAAAACAGGATAAGGATACATCACATGAAAATTTCCCTGGTGAACACAGATGTAAGAATTTCTTCAGTAAGGTAGTAGGGAAAGTAATGACTCTTCTGTCCAATTGTTCCTGTGTACCATTAAAAGGATTATATCATGAGCAGGTTGGCTTCATCTGAAGCATGTCAGGGTTCAGCATTGACAAGCCAATAAATAGACATAAGGACATAGTCACATGATCAACTCAATAGCTGCAGAGAGGCTTTTGACAAAATTGAACATGATCCTGATCAGGAACTAGAGACATAAGGAAGGGGTCTTAATAAAAGTTCTCAGACAAAGCTTAAGCTGACATCACATGAAATGGGAAAAAACCAAGAAGGGTTCCCTCTGAAATTAGACAAGTGTGCGGCTCTCTCGGCTCACAGTCAATATCATTCTCAAAGCCATACCTAGAGCACGGAGACAAGAAGAAGAAATGGAAGGGATGGAAACAGGAAAGTGAAACCCAATGTGTCCCATGTGCAGATGACATGAGCCTATACTTAAGAGGACTCACCAGAAAGCTCGTATACCAAACACATGTTGTGGGGAAAGTAACAGAACAGTACAAAACAAAGATAGAAAAACCAGCAGTGGGGGAGCACAAGAGCTCAGGGAGTTAGCACTGGCCACTAAGCCAGCGTTCAACCCTTGGGATGAGATGGTGCAAGGAGAGAGACAATTTCTATTAATTGTCCTATTCTGTGGCATGCACATTCACACACACACACATATGCACATACACACACACAAAGAAACAAACAAACAAAGTAATTTTTAAAGTAGCTTTTCTATATAACCAATAATGGAAGCAAGGAGTCAGGGGGGTGGGGGTGGGAATCCCATTCACAGTGTCTTAAAAGTACCTGGGAATAAAACTAACTAACAACCTACAAGACCCTTACAATGAAAGTTTTAAGACACTGAAGAAATAATTGAAGAAACTAGAAGATGTAAAGATCTTTCATACTTGAATTGGCAGAATTACTGTAAACATGATTATAGTTCTAAAAGAAATCTATATTTCACACAAGACCCACCAAAACTCCAATTGCATTCTTCACAAAAGTAGGAAAGACAGTCCAAATTCATACGGTAGCACAAAAGACCCCAAATAGCTGAAGCAATCCTAAGCAGAAGTGGCAATGCTAGAAGCATAAAATACTTGATCTCAAATTATACTACAGAGCCATAGGCACCACAGTAGCATGCCTGACATAGGCAGAGTAGGCTAATAGAATAAAATAGAGGATTCTGAAAATAACACAAAACAGAGACTAAATCTAGACCTGGGACAAGAACACACACTTGTGGGTAGAATAGGTGATTCAGAAACAAATCACAAGACATACATTAAACCAAGCACCTAGTTTCCCATCAAGATACCCAAAACATGCACTGGAGGAAGGACAGCCTCTTCAACACTATTGTGCTGAGCAAACGGAGGGCACAGCAGGAAGACTGCCACTGGATGCCTAGCTCTCAACCAGTGCAAGACCAGTTCAGTCTTAATGTAAGACCAGAGAGATGTTTGAAACTGGGAGAAGAAATCAAAGAGAACGTTTCAAGATATAGGCACAGGCAAGCATTTTCTGAAATGTATTCAAATAGCCCAGGAAAAAAAATCTCCCAAACTGACAGATAGGATTACATGAAGTTAAAAAGTTCCTGTGCAGTAGAGTCTCAAGAAGTAATCAGCAAAATAAAGAGAGAGACGATGATATGGGAGAAAAGCCTTTGCTCATGATACATCAGACAGAGGAATCACATTTACAGCACATAAAGAGCTGAAAAAAATAAGTAAGTGTCCTTCAACCCTACACAAGGACCTACAAACAATTACGGAATGCTAAAAACAGGAGAAGCAGTCCTCCCCAGGGAAAAGCACACGAATTGTTTAGTTGATATCAAATGGCAAGCCCTGAAAATATACACGCAAGTAACATTATACAGACTAAGCAGAGTGTGTTTGTGTATTTAAAAATATACATGTATATATGTGTGTGTATATATATATGCAACAACAATTAATGAAATGAGAGAGCTCTGGGTTTGAAAGAAAGCAAGGAGGACTTTACAGGAGTGTTGGGGGAGAGAGGGAAGTGAGAAATTGTGTAATTATAATATAACCCTCCAAACCAAAATAAATAATTTTTTAAAATTAAATACACAAATCTCAAAGAATAAGACAATTCTCAAAACGAGAAACCCAAATGACCAGTAAATGTATAAAGAAAGTGTTTACCACCTTTAGCCAGCAGGAAAATGCAAATCTGACCCCAGTCACAATGACTGATACCAAGTCCAAGGGCAGCCAAGACTGGTGGAATGTGGGAAAGAGCAGCCTGTGTTCACTGATGGTAGGCATATAAAATGATGCTGTTACTGTGGAAGTCAGTGCGGAGGTTCCTAGAGTACTAAAGCATAGAAGACCACATACATGCTCTTGGGACTCTAAGTCAACAGACTACAAATGTTTCTTACTGCGGTATCAACAATAGCTAACAAGCCTAAACATCCATCAACAGATGAAGGGGTCTAGAAAACATGTGGAGATAAGCAAACAAAATAAACTAGACTCAGACAGAGCAAAACCATCTTTTCTTTTATATGCAGAATTTAGGTGTGTGTGTGTGTGTGTGTGTGTGTGTGTGTGTGTGAGAGAGAGAGAGAGAGAGAGAGAGAGAGAGAGAGAGAGAGAGAGAGAGGAAGAGAGAGGAAGAGAGAGAGAGAGAAGTAGAAAGGGGATTTATGGGAAAGATGAGATCTTAATGGAAGAAAGATGGGGGAGAGGGGAGACTTGGGAGGGAGAGGACCAACAAGAAAGGGCAAAGGAGGAGTAAGAGCAGAGTATGCTAACATCTGTTTGTGAGATGCTAACATCTGTTTGTGAGATGCTAAAATGAACCTGTTCTTTATGTTAGCTTTAAAAAAGTAAAAAGACAAGAAACACCTGAGCATGTGCCTGAAATCCCCGCATGCTGCTTGTTGAATCAGGAGGGCTGAGAGGCTAGCCTAGGTTATTTAAAGAACATAAAACCAGCCTGGACTGAAGTAGTGAGATGCTGGAGAGAGGGGGTAGGGAAAAGGAGAAGGAGAAGAAGCAGCAGAAGCAGGAGTAGATGGGGAGGGGGATAAGAAGAGAAAGAAAATTCTTCACCATGCTGCCTGTCAGCTGGATGGCACATGGCAGGATTTTTTGCAGTTTGAGGCTCCCAGGACACCCACATTACTAGCCCTTCCCTGTACTCTGCAATGGAAATGTGTAAGAGGGAAAGAATGAATGCTGTTGTATTCCAACTACCTCATGTCTTCGTTGTGTTAGCACCAGAGTGGCAAGCCAAGCAATCTAATAGTGGGGAAGATGGTGAAGCCCCTGGGACCAGGTGTTCTCAGTGGGGATGGGGTTGGGGGGAGGATGGCTCTCAGTGGCCTTTGCAGCTTTAACTTCTGGGCATTTGTAAACAGAGTTCACCACAGCTCCCCTGACAGCTGCAATCAGTTTTGCTTTCTTTCTCCTAAGCTGCAACCTCTCTCCACCTACCACCCCCACTTCCTGCTCTCCTTCACCCCCAGTTTAAACCAGTTCTGTATGGAGGGGTGGGTCTCTTGGTGGCAGAGCTAAACCTGATTTCTTACTTCCCCCTTCTTCAAAGACGACATTGCTAACCTCTTAAATACTTCCTGTAATTGATTATAAGAAGGGCCAAAAGAGAAAATACATGACTCGATTTTGAAAACCAAACTGGTGATGTTTTCTCTGGTAGGTAGGTTGGAAGCCTGTCTGCACACCCCACACCCCACAGACTTCTTTTTAAATCTGTTATCTAGAAGCAAGCTGAACCACCACCTAGCTAACTGCCAACAAGCCCACCTCACCCATCTATCTGCGAAGTTGGACTCTTCAGAATTTTTGCAACCCTTTGCTTAGCACAGCAAAAAATATCCCCCAGGGTATGGTTAAATCTTGCCCTAACCCTATGCTCTGAAACTCTGGAAGGACAAAACAAATTGACCACATTCTCTTGAAAAGCTCGATTTGGAGGCTGGAGTGGGCAACTGCAGATAAAAATTTTTGGCAAAAGCAGGCTAGAGAGGTGTTCAGAGAATAAAGGTACTTGCTACAAAGTCTGAGGAACTGAGTTTAACATTGGATTCCACAAGTAGACCACCACACACACACACACACACACACACACAGAGAGAGAGAGAGAGAGAGAGAGAGAGAGACAGAGACAGAGACAGAGACAGAGACAGAGACAGAGACAGAGACAGACAGACAGACAGAGAGGGAAAGAGAGAGAGAGAGAGATTAAAAATTAGAAATGGTTAGAGATAGCTCAGTGGTTCAGAGCACTTGTTCCTCTTGCAAAGGTCCCAGATTCAGTTCCAGCATCAATTTCGTGCCTCACAGAAATCCATAGTTCCAGGGAATTCAACATCCTCTTCTGGCCTCTGTGGGTAACATGCATGCATAGGTGCATAGGTACACATGTGGGCAAAATAACCAGTCAGACATGTAGAATAAAACAAAGAAATATTAAAAAGAGAACTTTTGATGAAGGCAAATAAATGCTCATCAGAAATGTGGCTCACTTTCCTGGAGGGTAGGTTCCTGACACTGCTGGGGAAGACCGTGGCTAGCAGGTTGGACAAAGAAGCTACTAGGACATACTGTAGCCCTGATCTAGGCTCCATTGTCACAATAACAGCATTCCCATGGATCTTCTGCACACACAGCCTCTTATTGGGCATCTCAGATGGCTGTAATTTAGAGCAGCAACATCAGGAGGTAGGGACTAGGGAATCTTTCTCTGGGGTCGGTGTCTCTGTCTTCCAATATCTGCACACTGACTGATGCTACCCTTTCCCAACTCAATCCTAGACCAAGCCTGGTAGGGAGAGTGAGTCAGAGCCAGACACAGGATCCTATCTCTCTGATTCTTGACTTCTTGGAGATTCCTGATTCAAGTGCTTCCCAAATATTCTCAGGCACTAAATCGTACAAGTTTTAGGGCTCTTCTTTGGGGGCACCTAGCCCCCTCCATCTCTACTAGTGATGCAAGACCCTAGACGGCATCTGAGTCACCTGTGTCCACAGAAGGACACAAGTATTGACGGGATCTTTGCTCGAGGCAGGTAACGTGAGGCAGTGACCAGAGTGTCAGTATCAGGGAAGGAGACATCCTAATGACAGCTTTTTTCAGATAATCTTGCTTCCAGCCTCACATAAAAGGACATGAGTTAGCCAGACATTGCTATATGATATGCAAAATCACCCTCTTCTCCAGCCATGTCACTGGGACCATGAACCCAGTATGTAAGCCTAGTGTGCCTGCCCGGCCCCCTCTGTAAACAGGCTCCCAGCCAGTCTATCTCCTGATCCAGCTTCCTGGAATGCTCAAAGGCCATAGGGTTTAATTCCATGCATCACAAAAATAAATCCATCATGCTCTATACCCAGAAATGGGATAAATGGATGCTGCAGTCTATCTGAACTGTGGTTGGTTATATGTTTGGACCCTGGCTTAATTAGCTTTTCTATTGTTGCAATAAGACAGCATGGTTAAAAGCAACTCATGGAGAAAAGGGTTTATTTCATCTTAGAGCTTGTACTTCATCATCCAAGGAAGTCAGGGCAGGAACTCAGGGTAGGATCCTGGAGGCAGGAGGTGATGCAGAGGTCAAGGAAGCGTGCCATTTACTGGCTTTCTCAGCCTGCTTTCTTGTAGCACCTAGAGTCACCTGCCCAGGAGTGGTACCACCCACTGTGAGTTAGGCCCTCCTAAATCTATCATTAATCAAAAGGATATTCCACAGACTTACCTACAAGCCAATCTTATGGAGGCCTTTTCTCAATTAAGATTCTCTCTTCCCAGATATCTACATTTGTGTCAAGTTGACAAAAACCAACCAGCACGGACCTCAAGGTGCTGAGTGGAAGCCTTAACCAGGGCAGAGGTAGGCTAAGGTCCCAGGGAACACAGTATAACCCTCAATACAGGAAATTTTTCACTGCAGATGCTGAGGGTCAACAGAGTTGGATGTTACAAGATGATTTAACTCTGACCAACAAAAGCTTGGGCCACTAATCAATACTATGAACCACCAGCAAGTCACAAGCATTAAGGCTCTTCAGACCCACTTGGAAAATATTTAGGTCATCTAGGTTTTGAGAAATCACTCAGGGTCCTGCACATTTCCACATACTCTAAGTGGTCAGCATGCTTATGGTCCACAGACCATACTTCAAGAAACCAGGCCACTCTCTAGATTCACAAGGCTACTCACTACATCAGCAAGGAGCCAAGTTCATCAAGAGACCACTGGGTCCAGGTCTGGCTAAAATGCCCTCCTAACTCTAACATTTCTTGTTTCACAAAGAGAAAATCCTTATAAAGATACCATAATTGTCTTCACTGACACTTTCAGGTTTGAGGTGTAAAAGGCACCCCTCTAAGCTAGCCTACACCATGGTAGAACTGACAGAAGCCAGGTTTGCCTAACTCTAAAGCCTGGCCTCTGATCACAGGATTCTGCTTTTCTGAGATAGGGGGAACAATAAGACCACATTTCGTTGGCAACAGGAAACGAAAGTATCGCAAGGGACAGAGAGCCTATGATTAGATCAGACGGCTCCCTGAGCTTCACACAGTGTCAGTAGGATCACTGCACAAACCAACTGGAGCAGCATTCAGAAGCGCACTGCAACATCCAAGTGAGTCACAAGGCATTCAGCTCTCATCTGCGTGTGGTCTATCTGCCCCGCCGGAGCATGCGCTGCAGGAAGCAAGCATTTTGTCCTACTATCCTGTTATCGCAGGGCTTAGCACAGTACTGGCTTTTAAGAAACCTTTGTGGGGGGCTGGTGAGATGGCTCAGCAGGTAAGAGCACCCGACTGCTCTTCCGAAGGTCCGGAGTTCAAATCCCAGCAACCACATGGTGGCTCACAACCATCTGTAAGGAGATCTGACTCCCTCTTCTGGAGTGTCTGAAGACAGCTACAGTGTACTTACATATAATCAATAAATAAATCTTTAAAAAAAAAAATTTAAAAAAAAAAAAAAAAAAAAAAAAGAAACCTTTGTGGGATGAATTAATGAATGAGTGAATGAATGCATTTCAATGCTTTCTCTCTCCCCGGGGATATGTGGAGCCTGCTTTGCTCCTGCTCATTTCACAAGAAGCAAGCACTAGAAGTCAAACAACCCCAGCCTCTGTGTGATCATCCAGGACAGAAGCTAAGCAGGCAGGAGCATCCAAAAGCTGTGTATCCTTCCACTCCTCCTGGCTGGTGGGCAAGAGCGCCTGCTGTGGCCCTGCTCCTGCTCCCCCCCCCCACCCCCCCCGCCCCCGCCTCCCCAGGAGAAGCCAAGCAGGCACAAAGCCACCTGCTGTCTGGAGCAGCTTGCAACAGCGAAGCGCCAGGCTGCCAACTCGTGTACACTCTGAGAGAACTTAGAAGCTTCCCTTGAGGCCGGCGGCCTTTGTGCCTTCCAGGCAGTAGTGAGGGGCAGGGAGGTACAGCCACTTAAACAAAGTTGCCTGTGTCTCTATGATCATGTCCAGCCTCAGTCACCTGTCCTCAGATTCACAGGAACCAGGAGTCCTCAGCCCTCTTTCCAAATACTCCCTTTTCCCAGAGTCCCCGAGAGAGCCGTGCCATCTGCCATCAGGTCCCACGACTTCACGAGTATCAAGGGGTGTTTTGGATGGATTCCGGAAGAGCTCACGGGGCCACCCCCAGCTCTGTTGGCACCACTGGCCTTGGAATCCTCTCTCTGCAGGACCATGTGCTCCTCAATGCTGTTTGCCTTCTCTGTGTTTACTTAATCCTAATGATTAGTCCTTTGCAGCATCTAGCCTCCTCCCTCCCTTTGCAGCTCACAGACACCTCCCCTTGCTAACTTGCAGGCCTGCTCTGTCCCGGTGACTGACTTCCCAGGCATGGTCACCTCCAACTGTACACTTAACCACACAGACACTACAGAGGACTGAATGGCCTTTCCAAGCTACTTCCAAGATGGGAACAGGGGTTTGGATTGGAGAAAAGATGTCAAGGAGCTCAGACCATTTCCCCCACTGCACGCAGGAGCAGGTTCTAACCAGGACCTCACTCTGTTTCTAGACACCAGCCTGCAGTCAGAGTCGACCTCTATAAAGACATGCCTGGAACAAATGTCCAAGATGGGTTTTGAGCCTAGAGTGATAAAGAGAATCAAATTCATTTTCTCGTCAGTCAACAAGATCTTCGACTTGGCTGAGAGTGCAGCCATGGATACTGGTCTATGATGAAGAGAACTCACTCTGTTGAGTTCCTAACAGATGCCAAAGGGTAAGATTGGAGTCTCTGGCAGAGAGGGCACTGTCTGTCACAAACAATGGAAGTGGCCTTGGCACAGTGTCAAATGAGCTGAGAGCAGCCGACACCAGCGTGTCCCTTTTGAGTGTTGCTTCCTGAGAGCGGTCTGCGTTTGAATTAGGGAAAATGAACAACAAAGGCTGTAGTTGTCTCTGTGGGAAATGGTCACAAGCTAGAACATACTTAGCTCTGACTTCTATACATTTAGGGCCAATGCGATTGCTAAAGGTGGAAGAATGGGGAGTAAGGGCCAGCACATGGCTGCAATAGTGGCCATATTGATCATGTGGCCTAATGGGCTGGTCCTTCTTTCCCACATGTCTAGCCAACCCTAGACTGCTAGGCCCTGGCCAGGAGCACTCCGGGGAGCGACATCATACAGCTGGATAGTTCAGGCAAAGCAGCAGGACTGTGCCTCTGTTAGGGTTGTGAACCTGGTTTCATTCCACAGCCTGTAGGTTTCTGTCCATTAATCAACCCTAACCATGCATGAGATGGCAGAGCAGCTCATCAACCAGGTGGGTGTACACTCTGAAGATGCACAGAACCAAGGATAAAGTCCTGTAGTGAGTTGTAGGGTACCAAGCCACTCAATGTCCCTAGGCCTCAGATTTCTCACAAGTAATTTACAATAACTAACTGCTGTGTGACAAAACTTTTCCTGGGGAGACACAACAAACACATCTGCTCACCCCAGGCAGGGAACCCGGGACTGAACAAAGTACAGATGCCACAAAGTCCAACCTGATGAACCAGTGAGTTCTGTTGGGGTTATGTCCAGGAATATGGATGAGGGATTAGTTATAAGAGCAGAAATGATTCAAAGATAGCTGTGTCACCAAGGTTCCATCGCAGCACCACTACATCTCACAAAGCTTGGAACCTACCCAGCTCGCATAGGTTGGAGTGCGTCCTTTCCAGGTGACTTAGTTGATCGAAACCTCTTCCAGTCAGGCCAGCTGGCTTCTGCTGCTTCCAAGCAGCTGGTCTGGCTTCAGAGTCTTCTTTGTAGCTCCGTTTGGCTGAGTGTGTCCCTTACAGTTCAGCTTCCTTCCATCTGAGGTGAGCTCTGAGCTTTGATTGCTCTGGCAAGGAGAGGCCCACTGCATCTGGTCAGCTTCAGGGACTTCCTGAAGCTATCTTGAAATGTTTACCTTCCTACTTAAGGAGTGTCCCTGAAGGATGGAATGTTTCAATCCAGGAGAAAACTATTACACAATGCTAACCCAATAGAAAAAAAAAAAAAAAAGATCCGGAGAGGCAACCATTGCACAGAAAATACAAATTTCCAATATGTGAAAATGTGTTCAGGCTCTCTGGCCACCAGGAAACATCAATATCTTATTCTTTCAAATTTGAGATTGAGGCTGTCAAGTGGTAGCACAGAGGTCCTGTCACATAGAACTGGTAGGAATGGTTCGGCTACACTGAAGGGCTGTTTGTGAGTCTCTGTCAGATCCTAAGTTCAAGCCCTTTGACCTCACCATCCCATTTCACAGAAGACATCCTAATGAAATAGCTGCACATATGATATGATATGATATGATATGATATGATATGATATGATATGAGTGGTTGTTGCTGTTTTGCTTATAGGGCCCTAAAGTAAAGGAAGAAAAGAACTAAAATACAACGGGCAAAAAAAGAAAAGAATGAGGGAGGAAAACAGTGGGGCAAGAAAAGGGGGGGAGTCAGAGCGTAGGGAGGAACATGCCCAGCGTGATGTATGTGCATGTAAGAAGGCTGCAATAAACAAAGGAAAGGGAAGTACAGACGGGAGAGAAGCTGTCTGTTTGTGCATAGTAAGATGGTTGGCAAGTAGGGGGTCAGTGGGTGCAGAGAGACCTCCAGGTTCTAATGCAGCTGCAATGCTGCTATCCATGGCCAGCCGGAGAGAATGAGCAGGACACAGTCCTTGCAGGGCGGTATCAGAACAGCACACATTTTTGTTTTCCTTAGGCAGGATAGAGTAGAAATCCAGCAGAGTGCACATCCAACGGTGCCCACTATGGAGCAGGAGAATAGCAAGAGGCAGAGGGTTCACATTTCACTCTCTACCCCAGATTCATAAATCTGTGGGTTTGCATTTCATTTCTATATGGTCATCTATCTTCTCAGGTCCTAAGAGGCTGTCAGCATGACACTGGGCATGGGGAGGCTGCAGCTCGAGCAGAGTCAGAAAGAAGTCCAGTGCAGACAGGGCATGCGACATTTCCAGTGCCCACCTGATGTCTCACACAAACTTACAGCCCACAGGTGCTGAATAGGGCTTGGGAGTCTGAAGCCTGAACACGTGGTGGGGGTTGGAGAATCCCAGTAGAAGACAAGGCTGGACTTCAGGACAAAGATGCCTCATAAAAGTGGGTGAAGCGCAGAGATAAGTATAGTGGACACCCAAGGCCTAGGTTCCAGTGCTCTTTCAGCGGCTGGGTGTCTGTATGAACTAACCCTAAACAAGTTTGAGATTCAAGCTGATTGCCCCATCTACTGATATCTCGTTAAAGCTCCCTCATCTTATTCTCGGCCTTGCTCCCTGCTTTTCCGTCAAATATGCTGCTGGGTGCAGCTGAACTTTTTTACGACTAACTTTTAAAAGAATGTATGGTGCTTTGCCTGCATGTATGTGCATGCCCTGTGTGCAGTGCCTATAGAGGTCAGAACAGGGAGTTGGAACCCTCGTTCTGTTCTCTTAGTGTCTGTTTTACTCACCTATGTCCCGGTCTTGACCATTGAGTCCAATGCTTTCAGCTTGACTTGCCCTTGTTTTCCCAAGGATGTGATGGGAATCACTAACATTTACTTAGATTACTCTGACTCTTAGGGCAGCAGCTATAGCCATAAGCTTTCCTCTGGAACTGACCATCCTGCATCCCAAAGGCTCTGATAACGTGTTAGACCCAAGTCCACCAAAACTCACCAATCCCAGAGCCCGAAACCCCATCAATCTCTGAGCCCCAAACCTTACCAATCCCTGAGCTCAAACCCCCACCAATCCCTGAGCTCAAAACCCCACCAATCCCTGAGCTCAAAACTTCACCAATCCCTGAGCTCAAAATCCCACCAATTTCCATCTTGGATATCCCCAGCCTGGAAAACTCTTCCTCCAAGACACCCTATTTAAGCCTGCCTTCTGCTCAGGTTCCCCCTGCTCCTTACCTGAACAAATGCAGCCACCCTCTTGGTTGGTTGTGCAGTGTGACTTTGTGGTATTCCTTGGATCCCGACTGCCAGGATAACTCTCCCTTCAGAGCTGTAACACTTCATAAGGGAAATCTTTCCCTCAAAGCTATAACACTTGTACAGGGGAAGCCGTTCCCCTCAGAGCCGTGACACCTCCACTGGGGAAGCTCCCCACACCTCCAGAGCTGTGACACTTCCACAGGGGAAGCCTTCCCCCTCAGAGCTGTGACACTTCCACAGGGGAAGCCTTCCCCCTCAGAGCTGTGACACTTCCACAGGGGAAGCCTTCCCCCTCAGAGCTGTGACACTTCCACAGGGGAAGCCTTCCCCCTCAGAGCTGTGACACTTCCACAGGGGAAGCCTTCCCCCTCAGAGCTATAACACTCACACTGATGATTTCTTTGGTTCCAAAGACTTCAAAACCCCTTTCTGGGTTTATTCAACTATACAATGGCCGCCCAAAAATGCACTTGGCAGCTCGGGGGATGGGTCTGGGCAAGGTGGCTCAGAGAACAAAGGTGCTTGCTGTGCAAGCCGGATGACCTAACTTCAATCCCAGGAATCCTTGTAAAGGTAGAAGGAGAGAAGCAACTCCGAAAAGTTGTTCCTTGACTTCTGCATCTATCCCATGGCATTTGCACACACACACACACACACACACACACACACACACACACACACACAGAGTAATAATAAATAAAATAGTAAGCCAGGTAGTGGTGGTACACATCTTGAATTCCAGCACTCAAGAGGCAGAGGCAGGCACATCTCTGAGTTCAAGGACAAGTTGGTCTATAGAGGGAGTTCTAGAGAACCTCCAGGGTAATAATAATAATAATAATATCATTTTAAATTCAGTTTTCAATTTTTATATATTTGTATTGTTTCTCTTGTTTCTGCTATTCAGCTCTAGTTTGATCACACTGTGATCTGATAAGACAAAATGTGCTGTATTCTGAAGTGGAAACTTAAGGCTTCTTTGGAAAGGCTTTCTTTAGATGGTGTTTTGTTGGGGCAAACATGTGAAGGAACATTTAGCTGAGGTGGACACACGTGAAAGACCAAGGCAGACTCATGAAGGAACATTTTGCTGAAGCAGACACAGGAGAGAGGATGTTCTGCTAAAGCAAGCATGTGAAAGGACATGTGATGGAGGATTCTTTGCTAATGACACACATGTATTGGTTCAGCTTACATCGCACAGTTGAGCTGCATTTGTCAGGAGTCCACAGAGAGAAATTGCACCAAAAACTTCTGGTGGTGTGCTGCAGTTTCTTGACGATTCCTCAGACTCAGGCTGATTGGCAGAGTGATGTCAGCTGAGACAGACACACGGGATGAGGTGAGACCCGTGGAGGACATGTGATGTTTGCAGTATATACATAGCACTCAACAGACAGTGATGGGGGCTGAGCTATGCTTGCTTTTAGAGCTAGCTGTGCAACGCTTTGGTTTCACAGTTTTGGTGATCTTTGCTTCCATGAGAGAGGCACAGTCAAGAACTTCTCCTGGAGTCCCTCTGGGTGCCTCCTGCTGACTCGAGCTGAGGCTGGGGCCTGGCTCTCTCTGCTAGGTAGTACCGCCACTGCTGCTCTGTGTGTGCTATCCCAGCTGTACGGAACTGGACAGCTGGTGTATGCTTGAGGTGTTTGCAAGTGGATCCAGCTACCACACGGCCTGCTAACCTATGAACTGAACTGCTAATTCCAGACAACACAGACTAGAGTTGCTCCAAAGAACCTTTCTGAACAGGTCCACTTCCCCCACCTCTGTAGCCTTTCTTTTCCACTACCTCTTGTGAGAGGTGGGCTACAGGGAAGGTTAAAGCAGTTAAAAACCATCATTAAAAATAAGGCTTGAAAAAAATTAAAGTTATAGTATTCTCTTGTAATTGTTAAGACTTGTGGAATATGCTAAAACATGTTCCGTCTTAGAGAAGGTTCCATGGGCTGATGTGAAGAGTGTACACTGTGCAGTGTTTGGATGGATGTCTCTTCTGCTGTTATTTGGAGACCTTATTCTTCACTCCACATGGAGAAGGGGGAAGAAACTGAAGTAACAACAGCAACAACAACAAAAAACCAAGCCAGATATAGAAATCAACTTTAGATAAATTAAAGTCAATATATTCAGGATACCATGAATGACGATAGAAAAGAAAGTGGTAAAAAATAATGTTTAAAGTAAGCTGAGAGGTTAAAAATTTATTAAGGGGACTGGAAATCTGGCTCAGTGATTAAGAGCTCTTGTTGCTCTACAGAGGCTCTGCATTCCCTTTCCCACACCCACAGGACCTTCTGTAACTCCAATTACAGGAGATCTGACTCCCTCTTCTGCCCTCCACAGGCACCAAGCACACATGTGGTGCGCTTACGAACATGCACACAAAACACACAGCCCACAAGGACAAAAGAAAGAGAGACAGTGAGAGCAAAGTGTTGGGGTGACTGCCTTCTGATCCCGCCATTTTGGAGTCTGCCAGTTGGAAGCTGGGAATCCCTTGAAGTTGGGTTAAAGTGAGACTCCTGTTTTGTTTTGTTTTGTTCAAACTAGTGCCGAGCTCAGAGCGGTCAAGGGTTACTTGGCCAGCAGCGGTGTCATCTCTTTGGGGACTTTGGTTCTTATGTACCTGAAGCTAATTGGACTGTTTGATCTTTTCAGCCTGAGGGCTGGACAGGTTCTCTCTCCCTCCCCAGAGTGTATAGCTTAGATCAGCTAAGGTCCAGACTAAAGGATGTCCCTGCAACTGTGTTGGGCGTGGAGGAGGTAGGTGGAGCACCGTGATGTGTTACTGCAGGACTTTCTCAGTGCTTTCTGATCCTGCTGGATAGTAAATGCCTGGAGGGAAGAGACCATAGGGAAAACACACTTGTCCTCAGTTTAGAGTTCTCTGTTCTCCAAGTAGGAAAGTGCAGGGCAGAGGAAGATGCCTCTTGACCTCTGGGCTAGGGCTTTCGTACTCCATCAATATCCTGCTCCTTGCCAAAGTGTACCAGGGACCAACAGCCATGCACAGCACAGCCGAAGCCTCCTACTACCTGAGTTTTGTGATGTGTCCCTGCCAAGCCCGTTACCAATCAGTGACCGCCACCTTCCCCTCAGAGACTGGGGAAGGCAGCTGACCTGTGGTGGCTTGTTGTCAGGTCCCAGAGTAGCTCAGTCTTGAATAATGGCCACTCTAAGACACAGTGGATCTCTTTTCCAGGACTAACTCGTCAGAATGCCTCACCACAGCGATGCAAAAGCTCCAAGCTTGTCCTGTGGCTGGGGTTACTAGTCTTGGGTTTTTTTTGTCTATCATCAGTACCACCTGGATTATCATTGGGATGCAGTTTCTGCCTCTGCTAGCTGGAGGGTCATGCAGAAGGAGTCTTTGCTTCTTTTCTCTGTGGGACCAGAGTCTGTTCTCTGTTCTCGTGGCTCCTCACATTCAGGGGTCAGGTCTAATCCAGCACCTGACCGCAGAGGTCTGATAATGGTCTTTAGAGCTCCTCACTCCCCTTCCTTTAGTAGGCTCACTCGGGTCTATGTTCCATGCTGCAGAGAAGCACTCCAGCTTGAGTAATCACCGACCCTGACTTAAGCTCTTTCTACTTCTGCATCTGCAGAGCCCAGGCCCCTTCCTCTGTTAGAGATGTCAACATCGCATTTATGTTGCTGTAGGTGGTATTGCTCTCATTATCACCTCTGGTTTCTCCAGAGATTAAGAAAGCAAAGGACGTCAGAAGAGCCGCACCTTATATCCTATGTGGTGTGTGGCAAATCACCATGAATTCAACAACCTACAGCACACACTTGTGACCTCATGTCAGGAACCTGGGGGTGTCTGGATCCTCTGCATCAGGTTTTTCTTGAAGCTTCCTCAGGGGATCAGTCAAGCCAGCGTCTGAAGTGAGGGTCAGCTGGGCAAGGAGCAGTTTCCAAATTACTCAGTGGCTGTTGAGGAGGAACTCTGTCTCTTATGGGCTCTTGGTGTCTTAGTTAGGGTTTTACTGCTGTGAACAGATACCATGACCAAGGCAAGTCTTATAAAAACAACATTTACTTGGGGCTGGCTTACAGGTTCAGAGGTTCAGTCCATTATCATCAAGGTGGGAGCATGGCAGTATCCAGGCAGGCATGGCACAGGCAGAGCTGCGAGTTCTACATCTTCATCCAAGGGCTGCCAGTAGAAGACTGACTTCCAGGCACCTAGGGTGAGAGTATTAAGCCCACACCCACAGTGATACACCTATTCAAAGAAGGCCACACCTCCAAATGGTGCCACTCCCTGGCCCAAGAATATACAAACCATCACACTTGGGTTGTATGGAGTTCCATTATGCTCCAAGCTGTGTGTTTTCTTCCAGCTTCCCCAGTGCTTATGAGCAGAGCCTGCAGCTGAGAACCCACAGGTGAAATAGAGGCTAGAAGCTCTTGTAACAAATCCAGGAGTGACTCCACCTCCTTTACTGCAATGGTGGGGTGGAAGCATATGGCCATACTCACCACATTCAAGGGAAAGCTCTGCAAAGACTTGAATACCTGGAGGAGGTGCCTCAGGCTATTGGAATTAGCCCACCACAGGAAGCCCACCACAGGAAGCCAGGCTTAGTGCTTGGACCCTTACTAATTGTGTCCTGCTCTGGCCTACCCCAAATGGTAACAATAGGATTGTTTGCCTCACATAACATTTAGTAAAACATTTAGTAAAAAATGTTTTTATTCAGGGATGTTTAGTAATCTTTCTTTAGGGGAAAAAAAGAAAATCAAGAAAAGATAGCAAGACAAAAAAATCAGCATAGTTTCCAAAACAGAGCTATCCAAAACCCAGTAGTGGAAGTGAGACTGAAGAATGTGGCGGCACTATTTATAAAGGTAGCTGATGGCACCTTTGAACCCAACCCTCTAACTAAGACGCCGGACACAGTCCCGCTAACTGCCACTCAGGGAAGGAGGTGTATCTGAGGACCAGGAAACAGCCAGCATCCACCCCACCAGCATTCTCTGTGAGTCACCTTCCTAGTTGCTTGGATGGATACAAACCAAGACCAGACTAAAGAAAGTTCCCCTTCAGTGATGACTAGAAAATAATAATCTCCTGTTAGTCGTGGCTACTATTCCTCTACTCTTGACTGCTTCTGACGGGGATGGCTACCTGCCCGGGGGCTCCTAATCAGCTCGCAGGAAGTCTCAGGCTCTAATGCCTGCATCCCAGGTTGCCCACCGTCTCATTCCTCAGACGGTCACTTCTGTTTAGTTAAATCTTCATCTGGTACATTCTGTACTTGACTCGAGAGCTAATAAGATATTTATGGAACACTCATTAGAGAGCAGATCCCCCCTCCAAGCCCTGACAGGCATCCACACAGATATACAGTCACATAGACGCCAAGCATCTATAAGAACTAAGAGCATAGCATCAAAGTCAGAGAGATACATTTTGGTAGTGGCCTTTACTTTGGCCCGAAGCCGCCACTTCCTGAACTCTTTCCTCCTCTGTAATGTGGAAATGACTTCTGTACTTTGCAAGACAGTTGCAAAAATTAAGTGATTTATTTCCAGGGGAGCTCTTAGCACCATGCCCATAGTAAACACCTACACCTCACCACCCCCAGTATATGGAGAGCTCTGTGACGGCTGGCTATGTCTGTGGTGTCCAGCTTCACCTCCTCCAGACCCCATACAAGGCCTGGCAGGTAGTAAGCACTTAACAGGCAATTGTTAAATGGGTTAATAAGTGAATCAGTACTACTGTGGCTAATGACTGCAATAGTTATCTGGTGTAATTTTCCCAGGAGGTGAAAGATCTCACAGTGCTACCTAACTCAGTTTCAAAGTCCACCTTGTCTGATAAGTGACAAGTCTGACCATTTAGCTGGGCATTTGGCTGCATCTTGAAGGGTTAAATTTGATTTGCCTGAGACCATAGCATAAATCTGGTTACAAAGTTGGCACCGTTACAGGGGTGTGCTCAACTTCTTGAACTCTCAGCTCTTTATCCCTACACATTCAGCATATTGAGACTGCCCCATCTTGATTGAGCAAGCAAGGGAAAGTCCCTGTGGACTCCAGATTTAGGGTAGGGAGGGATTTTTTTTTTTTTTTTTTTTTTTTTTTTTTTTTTTTTTTTGAGACAGGGTTTCTCTGTATAGCTCTGGCTGTCCTGGAACTCACTCTGTAGACCAGACTGGCCTTGAACTCAGAAATCCACCTGCCTCTGCCTACCAAATGCTGGGATCAAAGGCGTGCGCCACTACCGTCCAGCTCTATTGTTTTTTTAGCTTAACTTTTAATCTTCTCTCTCATATTACATCCTGACGGCAGTTTCCCATCCCTCTACTCCTCCCAGTGGTCGTGTGTCCATCTGTCTCCTGCTAGCCCCCTTTCCCAGATCCACTTCTCCTCTGTTCCCCTCCAAAAAGAGAGCAGGCCTCCCAGGGATGCCAGCCAAACATGGCCTATCAAGACACAGTAGGACTAAGCACAAATCCTCATATCAAGGCTAAATGAGAGGACCCAGTAGGAGGAAAAGGGTCCCAGTCACAGGCAGAAGAGTCAGAGACACCCCCACTCCCACTGCTGGGTGTCGCACAAGGACCCCAGACCACACAATCATAAGGTATATGCAGAGGACCTACCTCAGACCCATACGGAGTCCATGTTTGTCGCTTCCATCTCTGTGGGGCCCATGAGGTCTGCTTAGTTGACTCTGAGGGTTGTGTTTCTATGATGTTCTCAACCCCTCTGGTTCCTACCGTCCTATGGGAGGGTTTTTTAATTACTCATGACCATGTTGGTGCTAGCCGTAGAACACGAGACATCTGTCTGCCTGATACTTGCTGGTCTCAGATGATGATCAGACATCCTTGCAGAGTTTGTCAAGCATTCCAGGAGTGACTTCTGTGCATCAGCTACTCAGGATGGCCAGCAGCCATTCCCAGGACAGGAGCACAAATCTCAGCCTCAGCCTCAGAGTTATGTGGCCTTGGACAAGACATACAACTTGTTTACATTTTCATCAAAAAGTTATAAACTAATACCGTCTAAGGACTTACTAATCACATCTGTATGATAAAGGGTACCTAGCCTAGCACACTTCCCAAAGGATGTGGAGTGGTTCAAAGTCTCTCACTTTCTGCACATTATCTAGTTGGGGGAGCTCTATGATAATTACTATCTAATGTAAGAAGATGCCTCTCTATTTCGGTGATGCACTCTGGCAACATATAGTTCTATCCAGCTCTATGAATGCTACTCAGTGGAAGTACAACTTCCAGTTGAATCTTGATTTCTCCATGTTTTATAGCATAAGCATGTGGTATCTATGGCAAAGGGGCCTTACCATCAAGTTCTGAAGGGTCAGCGATAGCATTGGCGATAATCTGTAATGTTTGGGAGGTGCTGTGGTACCCCTTTGTTGAATAACTGAAAAAGAGGTAACTCATTTCTTGTGTTGGGGATCTTTTCTGGTAGTATATGATGTCCAGTTAGGTTATTGTCTTTCCCATTACATGGTAAACCCCATTTAAGTACCTTTTATATGAATATATATTTCAATGTCCCCATTCTTAGTCATGCTGTTAAACCGATAAGAAGAGAGCACATGAGACAGGTACACACTTTTCAATCACCAAGACAATACAAATAAGTTTATGAAATGAACTGGCTCTGAGCATAAAGGAGACAGCTGAGGATTGCTGGGGATAGGAGAGCCAAAGCAGGGAGTCGCCCAAACAGCACACAGTCTTCATGGTGTCTCCAGTTGCCCTGAAGGAAGTTCACCCAGAGACTGCATCCTGGCACAAAGGGCAGAAAAGTTCAAGTAGGCAAACATCACTCATGTATTTGCTTATTACCTTACAAAATACATGCTAACTGCCTACTGTTAGCTATTTGATGTCAGAGATGTAAGCGGAGTAAAAGCAGACACTGTCTATGCCCCCTCAAAGCTCACAGTATACTAAACTCTATTACATCAAGTAATGGTCTGCCAAAGTCAAAAGCTCTTGAGTTCCAACTCCAGCCAGGCTTATTTTCTGTGCCAAGACCTTTGGCTCCAAATCTTAGTCTTATAATCCTGTGTTATTCACTCTGTCTGTTGACCTGATGCATTTTCATTCTGACTCATCCGGTCCAACCAGATTCTGACACCATGATAGCAAAAGCCTGTCAACAGATGGTGTTTGGTGGGGTCGTTTGGTTGTCTGGGTTGTTTGTTTGTTTGTTTGTTTTTTCCTTGACACTGGATAGGATTTTGGTTGGATTTGATCATTGGTAACTTGCAGACATGCGACTAACTGATGGAGGTGTTTTAATCGGTCTAATCCAGTATTCTTACTCATTATTGTTAATTACCCAGCGTGCCTGGGAGGCCAGGTGAATGTGTAATGGATGATCTAATGACCAGGCTGAATCACATTCAGGTTCAAGAAAACCTGTCCCAGGAGGTAAGCAGACCCTGCGTTCTCTGCTCCGATGTGCAGGACTTTGGCTTTCAGAGGTCGGAGGAAACAGAATCAGGTCCTGACGACTGTAGAGCTGTTCCTGATTCTAAGGAACTCTTTACCCTGGATCTTAAACTCGGCATGTTTATTGTGAAAACTCGTTTTAGGGAAATCTCTCAATCTCTGATGTCTGCTTTGGTTTTTGTGGTGCTGAGGGCTGACTGGATAGATAGCCTTGCACATACTGGGCAGAAGCTGGACTGCTGAGCAACTACCAAGCCCCAAACTCTCATTCAAACTTGTTTCAAGTGAGGCGCACTGATTCCGGCAAGCTATTTCAAGGAGCTGTGACTCTCGTGAAAGAAAGGCAAAGGGAGAAGGGAAGATAAATGGAAAGACCTTAGCAACAAACCTGTGACTGCTGGGAAACCCACAGATTGCAGCACGCATGAAGGGGAAGCTAGACGCCCTCTCCCCGGGATGCTCACTCCTGCTATGCTTTCACAGGTACATTTACACTGAGATCCGAGCTAACTTTACACTTCCAAAGCCCAGCATTTGGGAAGACACACGGACTGTTTGCTTTGAGAGAGTGGTAACAGCTACCCTTCCCCCAGAGTTGGCTCAGAAAACATTTTTGAAACCCAGACTGTCATGATTGCTGGCACATAGAATGTGTGGAATGAAAGAGTGCTTTCAAAAAAAAAAAAAAAAAAGGAAGAAAGGGGTACATAATACAACAATAATTGCACACAGTCAGTTCTTTCGTGAAGGCCAAATTTTACTCACCAATCTCACACGGCCAGCCTCAATTCCTCTCGCTCAGGTATTCCCCACAGAAAAGCATGCTATTTATGAAGTCTCAGCCATTTGTTAGGGAAGACACAAATTAGACTGGGCTGAATTACCCCACCAACAGAGCCCATGCTGCCCCTCGGGTCCAGCTCTGCCCTTCCTCTTGGCAGGGATCCTCCTACACTGTGACAACAGCCTTGTCCTTGTCCCAGGTTGCCTGTTCTGGCCCACTTTAGAATGGGAGGTGGTAGTGGAGGGGAATTGGAGTACCTGATTGTTTGATAGCTTTGGATCTGGCCCCAGAAAGCCTTGATTTCAAATTTCAAATCTCCTATGTACTAGGTGAGGTTTGGCCTCCAGATCTATGGAAGAAGTCTTGATAATAATACGGACTTATGATTGATGTTGCTATTTTTTTGGTGCTGCGGGTTGAATTCAGGATCTTACACGCAATGATAAGCACTCTGTCACCGAAAGCTACACCTCCAGCCTCACAGGAGCTTATTAAAATCATGATGAGGAGCTAGAGAGATTGGTTAAGAGAACTGGCTACTCTTCCAGAGTACCTGGGTTCGATTCCCAGTACCCACAGGGCAGCTCACAACCTTCTGTAACTCTAATCCCAGGGAAATGAACTTCTCCTGGCTTCCTTAGGTACTGCATGCACGTGGTGTGCAAATATGCCCTGCAACACACACTTAAAAATAAATCTAAAGAAAAAGTGCAGTGGGATAACACACACTACACATAGCATGCAATCAGAAGACGTTCTTGGTCGTTGTTGACTGTATTGGTCATAGGCTTCTTGTTAGTAAGCGTGGTTTAAAATAGCAATGCTCTCGTGGATTTGTACCAGATTATGACGCTTGTCAGAATCAGTTTCCCAATGCATTATGCAGTGCCGTCCAGTGGAACACAGAGCACTAACAGAGCCTGCCACAGTAAAGCTAGGTACTGTGTGTAACTATTGAGGACTTCTAGTTTGGCTATAGGAAGTGACATTCAAAGTTAATTAATTTAATTTTAAAGAACCATCCATGTGTGGTCTGTGGCTGCTATGTTAGACTTCATAGTTTTATGATATTAAAACAGCTAAGTCTGTGTGCAAGGGAGCCAACATGGTGATAGAATCAAATGTCCAGAGCTGGTAGGATTGAGTACATCAGAGGGAGTCTAATTTTGAATACACAATGGACACTACTCTTACTTCTTTTGCATATGAACAAGCAGAATATGAAATAACTAGCTGTAGAAGCCACACAGTCTGGTTTCAAGAGCTATTTGATTGACTGTAAATTTTATTAAATGAAAAGAATTGAACTTGGATTTGAAATTTGCAAAATTTCTGCCATTTGGCAAACCAACAAAACAAAAAATTACCCAGCATCAAAAGTGATCACTGAACCCCAACATGTACAGAAGAGCTTCTGGAAGGTTCTCTCAGAGGGGACTTAGCCTGTGCAGCTGAGAGAAGCCATATCTGTGCAGTGAGCTCCCCCATCCACAGACTGGTGTAAAAGCTCAGGTAAGGAGAAACTAATAAAGATGCCATGTGTTTTGTTCTTTTGGCACAACCTGAGAGATTAGAATAAATGGTGCTTGTTCGGTAATAACTTAAATGAGCCATGCATGTGATGAGAGAATGTCTGCTGCCTATGGTATGTTTAAGTGATGTAAAATGATGGTACAGATGGGCAGGTGCCCAACATTAAAAAGCACTGGTTTTACATTACTTAACGTTGAACTCAGACATGAACATGGCTGAAGTTAAATCAGTCCTTCACTGGAATCCAAAGACCTGGTTCTGCGCTGTGGTTCCACCAGCTACCAATCGGGAACTCTTCGGCAAGCTACTACACCCTTTGTCCTCCCCATTCCTGAGTGTACAAATGGCTCGATGACGCCCAGTTCACAGATTCTCTTGGGGGTTGAATGGAAAACAGTGATGCGATCTGCAAAGGATGGTTGTCATCATCACCATGTCCTTTGCTTCTCAACGATCATCTATAGGATGTGGCAGAGCAAGCTGGCCGGACTATGAATGAGGAGATTCAGTAAGGGTTGCCCATCCTTACATAGTCATGAAGAGCAGTGGGCCCATCACAGCCACAGAACACTGGATAAAGTTGCTCCAGTGAACGCAATGGTTTCATTCATTTTCAGATACCTTGCTCTAGAAGGATTGCAGCCCCAGCTACTGTCTGCATGGGAAGGAGAGGCTCTACCCAGAGCCATTGTTAGTTATAGCAACCAAGAGCTAATTGGATCAGATCCAGCTGCACAGGTAAATGCAGTTCTATTGCACCACAGAGCATGCACTGACTGACTTGGGAAGTGCCTTTGGTTGCTGCACTACAGCAGAGTTGAGCAATTGCAATGGAGACCATGTCATGTGCAAAACCAAATATCGGCACTATCTGCCACTTACAGAATATGTTAAAGAACACGGTCCTTCCATTTCTCAGGATCTGGCCCAAGATACTAGGCAGCTACTATTGTGACCAGCACCCCTTATGTCTTTGAGCTCTAGATTTCTATATATGGACATGCTGTATGTCCTAATGTGATAGAACTCTGTCTCCTGGACTGGCATGGCCATTGCTGTCATGCACATGAAACCCTTATAAGATTGGTTCCATAACATCCCCTCCGAGAAGGGGGCATCATCAGACCCTCACTGAGATTTTAGCCATTCTTGCTTTCCAGCCTCCAGCTGCACATGATCCTGCTCCAGCTGCTAAGGACCTTGTTGGGTGGGCTGTTAAATTATGTAGGAGATAGAAGGTTAACTGAGATGAGACTCCCATAATGTAGCTCTATTGAACTGGCTCCCATGCTTAGGGAGGGTTTTTGGTCCAGCTGCTTAGCTCTCCATGTCCCTGTAGGTTACCTCAGTAAACTCACTGATTCATCTAGCTGGCCCTGGATAGAATTGTTTGTTTGCTTCGTTGGTGCTGTATCTGCAGAAAAGAGATTTTTGCACATCTCCCCAGGGAAAGTCCTGTAATACCTAGAGACAAAAGGGATGGCCTGGAGACACCAGGGGGGCTTGGGACTTCAGCCACTGCTCACTTAGGCAGGCACGGTTCTCGGGGTGGAAGGAAGATCTGAACAGCAAAAGAACTCAGAAAACAGGAAGTGACAAGCTTTGTCATATCTTTCTTAAGTAGCAGAGATGCAGATCCTCAAACAACAGTGTCGGTCCCGTGGAGGAGGAGGAGGAGGCTTCACTTCTCCTTCGCGTTTCAGTTCCTGGTGTTGGGTCTGGGGTGGTCACAGATTGACACGGAATTTACATAGATGCAAGTGACAACTGGGAAACTTCTGCAATGCTAACTCAAAACATTTTCCTGCAACTCTTAACATAACGATGCCACGTTTCTTGACTTAGCAATTAGATGGACATGAAATGCTAGAGTTTTTTTTTTTCTAAAATAATTTCATTTGTATAATTTTCACTCGAACATTCCACAAACATGGATTATAGCATATATTGACCTTTAAAGGTAAGTTTTGAATTCTTAGAAGAAAAATATACATGTGAAAATGTGAAAGATTATAATTTGGGGATTTTTGAACATTTATTTTCATTTCTATAAATGGATGAAAATATATTCAAAATGTATATATATTAGATAGAACTATATCAAGATTGTAAGTATTTGAGCATTACTGTCAATAAAACAAATCCTGTTTGCTCACTTGTGAGGGTAAGGATGTGTGTGTGTGTGTGTGTGTGTGTATGTATGTGTGTGTGTGTATCCTTTAATAATAACAGAAATATCTTTTTTGAATGTAGGCAACAGATGGGAAAGAGGCAGAATAGACTCATTAATAGAATCATTAGTATGGCCACAGTCTATCTCCTACCATTCCCTAACTACTGAACTACTGATAAGGACTCATTAATGGGAATTATATTATTCCACTCTTAGGAACCAGTTTCTTAGAAGAAGATGAAAGAAGCAGGGAGCAGGATGGGGGTGGGGTGGGTCTTCCTCCTATTAAGGGCTGCCCAACCCGATTAGTGCTGCCTTCCAGGTGGCCCTCAGGTTGCCAGTGCAGTTCCTAGAAACCTGTCTATGGCTCTTTTCCCAGTAGGAGAAAGAAGAGCTGCTAGGCTGGCCTGGGAATAAGGCAGCCTTTGTCACCTTTGTCCCCTGGACTACTGCTTCTCCTGGGTTCCATTAACAAACCATCATGGGCACTAAAGACATTCATAAACCCACCCGAGAAACTGATGGGGGCTGGCACAAAGCCTTTGCAGTTACCCACACAGAGGGCTTAGCCTGGGCTATGGCACACCCACATGAACACTTCCTGGGCTTGAAGGAAATGATGAATTTGTTAGCTCATTCATGCATGTGGCAAAACATATACTGCATGCCTATTGTGTGCCAAGCATTGTAGTAGGTACAGGGAAACAGCTGTTACAGTGACCAGTGTGTCCCGTTTGTTCTGAGCTCCTCATGACTTCCTTAGGATTTTATGATAGCTATGTTCATTATTCATAATGCATTCCTTTGCATCTCGATCATGTTTATACTAATGAGGTGACTTGGGGTGAGATCCCTAGATAGACTTAAGATTCGGTCTAGTGACTAAAGAGACCTTGGAAGTTTCAGTGCCACCCACCAAAGCTTCCATCAGCATAGAGAAGGTCAGAGCTGAAGACTGAGAGCTATAGAGATCTCAACAAGGAAGTGACTGGCAAATGCACCCTAACCACACGGGCAAAGCTTTCATACCTGATGAGACCTTGTAGAATTGTGCTTGTGTGACTCATCCACTCCTTGTGTCACTCCTTAGTGTCTTCTATGCTAACCACACAACGGAAGTTAAGTTTCTCTAAGCCCTGTGAGGTGTTCTAGGAGAAGTGGCTGATGGGAACCTCTGATTTTATACCCTGTCAGTGAGACTATGGATGCCCTGGCTTGTGATTGTCAGTTCAAGAGGGGGTACTTGTGGAATTTCAACTCAGCAGAGCTACACACTCTCTCACTTTCTGGCTAGTATTAGAATCAAAGTGAATTGCATGATAGTTTGGATGTTGGAGAACTGGGTGGTGTCACAAAACAGGACTTTCTCCATTCTCACTTCAATAATGGTACAGCAGGAGAGAAGATGGATCATGAGACATAATCACATTAGGGTGATGTGTTCAACGAGGGGAAGGATGGAGCTCCCTGGAAGCCTGTAGCAGGAAGAATTTATCCTAACTTTTGAGGAAGAAAAAGTGACCCTAAGGAAGGTTACATGGGAGTTATCTGAGAGAGAGAGAGAGAGAGAGAGAGAGAGAGAGAGAGAGAGAGAGAGAGAGAGTTAGAGTTCCAGGGAAAAAAATAAGCAGGACCTGGAGGGAGGGTCGGCAGGAGCCAAAGCAGGCATGAATGTGAAGGCTACTCGTGTTCGGTGAGGGGGAAAAGCAAGAACCCTCACTTCAGAAAGCCTTGAGCTGCCTTGTGGAGTTTCCTCTTCAGACACCACTGAGCATCAGTAACCTACTCAGCCTCATGAAGCAGCTTCTAGACACTCCAAAGGAGCTGTGATGTCAGACATAAGTCCTGAAGGAGAGTGCCATTGGCCCATGAGGAGAAACACAGTGGAGGCATGCTTCCTGCTCTTTGTCAGCTCTTTATGAGGACAGCCTTATAACAGTTGATTTCATCTACTGATGGCATCCTGGCTCTAAGGATGGGCATGTGAGCTGACACAGACGTGGTGATTGATTCAGAAATGGACATAGGACTTGAGCTGAGCCATTAAAATCTTCCCTTGGGGCTTCTGGCGGAACTAAAGAGGAAGGCAAACTACTGAGAAAGTAAGTAAAGAAGATGGTAAGACTAGACTGAGTACCAACCTCCAAGAAGGAAGCTGCCCTCAGAGTGCCACCACCCCCACCCCCACCCACTACCCTCCATCTCTACCCCTGCTCCCTCAGTCCTTCGTGGAGCAAACTTGAGGTTCGTTTTCCTCGGTGTTTCAGAAGGTCCCTGGTTGCCCCGCTGGCCACAAATCAGTGATTCTCATCCTTGCAAGCCCTTATTCCCTGACTCCTCACCTGGGTCCCTAGGACACTACCCAAGCCAAATCCTTACCTCAAGGTCTCCTTGTATAGAAATCAAACTTACAAGGGGCTCTGTAGTCACTTTTTTTTTCTTGCTGATTATGCATTTAAGGCCTCAGAGATGGAGGTAGAGTTATCCTTTCCCAAGGTTCAACACTTGGAATTTGTCCTCACTCCAAGAAAAAGCTATTTCCCCTCTGTTTGTCCCTGAGACTGTGACTGTAAGACAAGATTTTTCTAGACCTTGGTCCAAAATGATGTCTTAGCAAAACCTTTATAGGAGATAGCAGATGGACTCCTCATAGAATGCAGACAATTCTAGAAATCAGGGCATAATACTGTTAGATTACAAGGAGAAGATAGATGAACCATCAGACTTTCCTATTAGACCATCTCGTCCTAATACTATGGGATGGCTGTATCAACCCCCAAACTCCACCATCAGAGAAGATCCCACATGGTTACATAAGCGTACAGCTCCAGTTTCAGATTCTCTGTATAATCAAATTCCTCAAATATCCCTCCACAGAAGTACAAAGTAAAATAATTGGTAGACTATATCAATCAGGCAGGATGGCACACAGAGCAATGAGATTCTAGAAGCTCATCAAACACTTATACAAGGCCATCTGTCATGGGAAGTACAGTCTATGAGTTCTTACTAGTAAGAGCTAGTCTTACTGGGAGGGGACTTTACAAGGCAGTCAACAGGTTGGTCAAAGCCGTAAAGTTTACATAAATAATCCTCAGACCTATTCAATGACCCCCTTTTAGCTTTTTCAGTACTGGGGTACCTGTCTGGGGAAGAGAGGCAATTAGACTTTGCCCATATACCATCAAAATCTGGGCCTAAAAATCAGTTAGTGCTTTTAGATACTTTTATAGGATGAATAGACATGTTCCTACTAGAACAGAAAAGGTTATGCAAACTATGTAAATGACTCTTAAATTATTCGTCAACTTGGGTTCCTGCCATCAGATCAAAGTGACCATAGGTGTTTTGTTGCAAAGGTGACTCAAAACTTTCCACGGCTCTTGCAATTCCTTGTAAGTCGCAATCAGCCTGGAATCACCAATTCCTGAGAAAAGTAGAAAGTGCCAGTCATACCCTTACGCAAAGTAGCTATTGTGTGACAAGGATGTCCTAAACCCAAGTCCTTCCAAAGCTCACTCACTGCCACTGTTGGGTTTTATGAAGACACAAACAACACCTACAGTGCGCAGTGCATGTAGGTAACCCATAGCAGGCTCTCTTAGACAACGGGAACCGACTCTTGCCAGATCCTGCTGTCTTTTCAAAGCAGTACAGCTAGGAGATAGGGCTATGCTTAAAATACACAGGAAAGAATGGCTAAAGGAGCAGGGGCTCCAGCCCAAGTGGAAAGGGCTAGATCAAGTCACTTCACCTCCCCAAAATTGCTGGGTCTGTTCAGCCTGCTCCTCCACAGCACTGGATTCTCAGGCTCTTTGGTAGTACTGAGGAGCAATAGATCATGAATATTGTAACAGGATCCTGTGCTAAAGTTGTAGTTTTATTATGCCCTGGGCCAAGGCATTACCAAATAAAAGTGGCTTGTCCTTAAACCCATTAACTCAAGCTAACGAGTGGCCTTTTGGCTTTTGGGGTCCCTCTACTCAAATGCAAAAGGATACTGTGAATCTGGATCAAGCCATATGCAGGATAACTATCCTTTCAGGGAAGGCCAACCTTTTGACATCACAACATGATGCTGTCATCTAGAAAGTTCATGCTTGAGAGCCACATCACTAAGTTGGGGTGGAGAAGTAAAAATAAAATTAAAAAAAAAAAGTCCTGCAATGTTTTAAGCAAGCTTGTGACTTTGCTTCGGCTGCGTATCCTTGCTGCAGTGGCCCATGGGCCACAGGTTAGACGTGCCTGCTAGATCAAAGCAATAAAATATTAAACCTTTCCAGGCATTTGAATAAACAAAGTCTAGGGTTAGGAACTACAGAATAGATGAAAGCAATCGCTTCATCTTCAGCCGTGAGGTCCTGCATGGTGTCACATCCTCCAGACAACTTCTTTACATTTTAGGTTATAATGGTTTAAATGAGAATGGTTCCCATAGGCTCATATATTTGAATGGTTAGTTCTTAACTGGTGGAACGTTTTGTGGGAAGGATTAGAAAGCATAGCTTTGGAGGAGGTGTGTCACTGGGAGTAGGCTTTGAGGCTCAGCCTCTCTCTCCCCCTCCTCCTCCCCCTCCCCCCTCCTCTGTCCTGCCTACCTGCCTGTCTGTGTACTCCCATGGCTTCCCACCGTGATGGCCATGAACTCACCCTCTGAAACTGTAAGCCCAAAATAAGTTAAGTCTTATTAGTTGTCTTGGTCATGGTGTCCTTTCACAGAAATAAAACAGTAACTAAGACAACAGTGTATCAGAGTTTTGCACCATGACTGGACTGGCATGGCCCAGAGAAAGAGAATAGTTGAGAATTTTTGGTAATATTTTTTGAATGATTTCTGATCTTCAAGGCGTACTTGTCTTTTCCAAAGGTATTTTACCCTGGGTTTGAGTATTACCTGAGTTGGGTTGGCTTTAAGAAGCACATCCTAGACTTGTGGGTTCCCAAACTCTGTTTTGCCAAGTCAAGAGCTTCTTGAAGAATATTAGAAGGTAGGCATAGCACTCAGCTAAAAGAACTGAGATAAATGAATATACTATTCTTGGGGCACCTCAACCTAAATATGGCTTCCCAGCTAACAAGACCCGTATTCCTCTTTTGATCATTGGGTTCCTTCCTAACAGATAAATAGAACATTCTGGCATATAAAGAAATAGGAGATGAGAGTGATTTCGCAAACAAGAGTCCAGGGGAAGCATTTTATCATGGGCCAATCATCTACTCTGTTATCAATCACTCTTGGTTTAAGACCTAGAGAGTGAGTTGGAACACAGTCTTGGCTCAGCATCAAAAAAGAATTCTGTTTTCTTACCTGTAGCATCAAGGGTGACCTAGGGTAACTCTGACATGATATCAATCGCCATTCCTATAGTTACATTGGCTCTTGGGCATCACAGGCATAACCATCATCCAGTGGACTAAGATGGGCCTTTGGCTTGGGTTGCCACTTAATTGTACTGGCTGGGGAAGGTCAACATATTCCTACTGTCAAGGAACCTCCCTGGGATAGAAAACTCACTGATTGGGCCCCAAGAGCTGACCTCATTGGCCATCAAAATGTATATGAGTGCCCTCTATTAGGGTCACCTCAAGGTGACTGGACCAAGACAGCCAGAAACTGGGTCCGAACAGCCAGTCATCCCTCCAGTCTGTACTATTAACACTTTAAAGGCCACACTAATGAAAGAGACCATGGGAATTGGGCCTCCTTATTCCAGTTTTTGAGACTGTCTCTAATGCCTGTAGCTGGCATGAGAAGAAAATCCATAGTTACTGGGAGCTTCCTTCCACTAAGCTCGTGTCTACATTTGAATAGTTTCTGAAAGCTTCTATTAACCTGTTAGGAAGTATAGCCGGATTTCCATCTGGTCCAAAAGTGATCTTCTGGACCACACTATGACTTCCTGCCTTAACTGAATTCCTCACAGCTTCCTTGGGCTAGTGAGGTGCTTTGGTCATTCCCTATGATCACAAAACTGAGACCCATGGGAGACCCTTGTTCTGTATGACTGCATGCTATGTGCATTATATCCTGAATGGTTGACTGTGTTCAATGAGCCAACTCCCCTTGCTTTAGCAATTGTTCTTTTGGTTTGATGGTGCAGAAATGGGCCAGGTTTACCATCACATCTTGCCAGGTTAACAAAAAGGTCACATTGAGTTTTACAGGTCTATCCCAGGATATTCTAAAACCCTACCAAACTTTGTGTGTGTGGTCTTAAGTCTGGTCTGAAAAAGTAGACATGTCTTCTGCTTCCTCCCCGTCAGGCACCTCCTTTGACTGTGCTCAACTCAAACTTTGCCCCAGTACAGAGTTCCATAGAAAAGTCAGGGGTGGCCTTTCAGACAGGCAGTGGGCTAAAGAGAAGAGCATCCGAAAAGCAGAGTCCAGCCTTGGGTAAGGAGGGGCTGGTACAGTTCAAGGTTCAGGCAATCTGTCTATTTCTATGGAAGGATTTGTAATAGATGGAGGTTATGAAGATTCTGCAGGAATCCCTAGGTTCTTAATAAGGAGTCATAAAAACCTCTCCATAAGGAACTTCTTCCCATTTCCCCATACTTGTTGTAGAAGTTCTCTAGCTGTAAGCGTTGAAATTAATAGAGGCATTGGTAGGCTATTTCGAGAGCATACTGGGGCCAAGCGACGCTGCTGGATGTTTGAATTTACTCTAATTAGAAGCCACCCTGAGAGGAAATGTTTTGGAATGCTGACAGTGTTTGCCATGTCCAAGATCTGGTAAATTTGATATCCCTCAAAAACTCGTCCTGTGCATGGGTAGAATGATCCAAAATGAGCAGGAAAAAAAATCATTCCACCAAACTGGCTTCCAGGCAAGTCTGTGGGGGCATTTTCTTGATTAATGATTGGTACAAGAGGGTCTCGACCTACTTAGGGGTGATGCCCACCCCTGGCCTTTGACTTTGGTCATAAGAAAGCAAGCTGAATCAGCCACAGGGAGCAAGCTAGTAAGTAGTGTTCATTCATCTATGGTCTCAGCTTCAGTGTCTGACTCAAGTGCCTGCCCTGACATCCCTCAGTGATGGACTGTGACTGAGATGGCATACACCAAATAAACCCTTCCTTCGCCAGGTTGATATGGGTCAATGTTTCATTGCAGAAAATACAAGCCAAAGTAGGATGGCACCTAAATGAATTGAAAGGCACGGTTCTGTCCACGCAGTCCTGGCAAGGAACTAACTGGCAGCCATATCTAGCCTGAAGGGCTTCAGGTGCTCCAGCTGCTGCAGCTGCCGAGCTCAGAGGTGGGACAGAAAGCATGCGCGCGCGCGCGCGCACACACACACACACACACACACACACACACACACACACACACACACACACCAGGCTTTTTTAAGGGTACTGCACTAAAGACCTCAAAGCTTGCCTTCTGTCTTCTGATGATACTTCCTAACGGTCCTAGGGAAGAAGTAAGGAAGAGGGTCGCATCCAACTGAAGGAGAGAGTAGATACTTTCCAACAAATTTGAAAATACCTTCTTTTTATTTTTTTTTGGTTGAGACAGGGTGTCTCTGTAAAGTCCTGGCTATCCTGGAACTCACTCTGTAGACCAGGCTGGCCTTGAACTCAGAAATCTGCCTGTCTCTGCCTCCCGAGTGCTGGGATTAAAGGCGTGTGCCACCATGCCCGGCTTGAAAATACCTTCTTTGGAGATAAGATAATTTATTGGGAGAATGATTTTGATCTTGGATGTATGTCAGAAGAGTGAGAGCAAGTATCTCGTCTACAATGCTGAAGGAGGAAAAGATAGCAAATTCTAGAAGAATTAAATTATTCAGGTGTGTGTGTGTGTGTGTGTGTGTGTGTGTGTGTGTGTGTTTCTCTCCAGAGACAGGAAAGAAGCCTGACACCTGTGGTACCAAGAAGGATGTGCTACGTTGGCATTAAGATCCTGGGACTAGCTGGAAGACCTCAGGGATGAAGGCATGACCTAGCCAGAGGCTGAAGCCCAGACACCATCACTGCCCAAGGGTCGCGTGAAGATCATCTTGGGCTTGAGTAAATAGGACTACCCTAAGAAGAGCACGGTCTGATGTCCAGCCCTCTCCCTGAGTATCTCTCTCCATTTGTTCAGGGTGGAATGGTCCCCTATGTGTCTCCTAATCTCACCACAGATGGTCCTTTTCTGTGCCGTCTGGGTGAGAGATTCATCCTCAAAGGGCAGTCCTGCCTTGATTCCACCTTATATCTTAGAGGTATCACAGGCCTTGGGCAACTTTTCTGCTCTTTGTCTTACCTCGCTGTCTGAGCAGCAGAAGCTCAAAGCAGCCTGTGGTTAGAAGTAGTCAGGGAACAGACTCTTGCAATGCAGAACATGAAAGACGGACAAGTAGCCATGTGTCACTTTGCAGATGAGAGGAAGCTATCCTCTGTGTTTTGTTACATGCACACAGACATAGACATGCAGGTCTGTAACTTTAGTTTTTTCAAACCCTATTTTTAATTATGGCTCTTTAATGCTTTAACCTATCCTTTAGCCCACTACCCACCAGAAGTAGTGGGAAAGAAAGGATACAGAAGAAGTGGTCCTGATTAGAAAGGTTCTTTGGAGCAACTCGAATCTGTGTTGTCTGGAAATCGGCAGTTCAGATCACAGGTTAGCAGCGGCAGCTCAATCCACGTGCAAACACTTCACAGATACAGCAGCAGTCCACTTTGGAAGAGTCAGGATAGCAAACACAAATCAGCAGAGGTGGCACTAGGTAGTAGAGATAGTCAGGCCTCAGCCTCAGCCTCAGCCCGAGTCAGCAGGAGGGACCCAGAGGGATGTCAGGAGAAGCTCTCAGCTGTGCCTCTCTCAGGGAAGCAAAGATCAGCAAAGACTAGAGACCCACAAGCATTGCACAGCTAGCTCTAGAAGCTAGCTTAGCTCAGCCGCCATCACTGTCTGTCAAGTCCTGTTTATACCCTTCAAACGTCATGTGTACTCCATGGGTCTTGCCTCAGCACATGCATCTACCTCAGCTGACATCACTCTGCCCCGATCATCCTGAGTCCACGGAAGCATCGAGAAACTGCACACCACCAGAAGGGTTTTTTTGGTTTTTTGGTTTTTTTTTGTGCATTTCTGTCTATGGAGTCCCAACAAATGGAGCTCACCTACACAATGTAAGGTTGGCCAATACATGTGTGCAGTTAGTGAAGAATCCATTATGTGTCTTTTCATGTGCTTGCTTTTGCAGAATATCCTTTCGCTTGTTTCTGCTTCAGCTAAATGTTCCTTCACATTTTTGCCCCAGCAAAACACCATCCAACACAACTGACTTTCCAAAGAACTCTTTAAGTTTCCACTTCATGGGTCTACAGTTTAATGAGGGGTGGTTTTTTTTTTTCTTTTTTTAAACTATTCTAGGTGTAACCCAGACGTTCACAAAAGACACCAAAACTGAGGTCCCTTGAGTACTGTGTCGAGACAAAGTATTAGGAAGCCTTTGTTTTTTTATTTTATTTTTTAAGATTTTATGTGTATGGGTATTTACTTGGATGCATGTCCGTACACCATATACATACCTACCTGGTGCCCACTGAGACCAGAAGAGGGGACTGGGTCTCTTGGAACTGGAGTTACAGACAGTTGTGCAATGCCATGTGGGAGCTGAGAACCTAGCGGAGATCCTCTGGAAGAGCAGTCAATGCTCTTACCCACTGAGACATCTCCCCAGCCTCTCTCTAGCACTTTGCACAGACTCTCATTAGCTTACATTTAGTTAAGTAAAGGGCTTTATCTCTTTTCTCCTATGAGAGTCCTTGCTGGTAGCGCCTAGTCCTGTGACATTAGGGACCTTCCTCCTCATGCCTAGGATGCTAGTAAGACTGCAAAGAGATCGCAGCTGCAGCTATGTCCTGTGCCAAGCTACAAGTGTGGAGGGACAGAAAGCTCAGCCTCTGCTGCAGGAGTAGAGATTAACAAAGCCTCCACCCCTGAGTGTATACAGATCAGAGACCATGACAAAGTTTCGGCTCCTGTAGTAAAGGCGTATTAATACTTCTAATAGTGAGGACATCATCAGACTGTAGGTAGTACAGACAAGCCACGGACATGTAAAGGAAAGCAGTGTGTGTGCATGTGTGTGCGTGTGACACATGTGTAGCATGTGTGTCAGATGTGTTTGTTTGTATGCGTGTGGTATGTATCTGTATTATGTACATCTAAGTGTGAGGTGCTGGGCCAGTCAGTCTCCAAGCCTGGGTCTGCACATATTTGTACAGACATGTAGGGAATAAGTGCATATCTGGGTTTGCCCACATGTGTGTGTGTGCGTATGTATCTTCCTTCCAGCCTTGTCGTCCAGCCCTCTTCAAAACAAACAGTAACTCTAGCGTTAAGTCACACTCTGACTGTCTTAGTGCACGAAGTCTGCATCTTAGCCACAAGTACAAGTGTGTGTGAAATAAAACTTTGTTTTTAAGAGCTATTTCTACCACAAGCCTCCATGTCTAGGGAGGGTGAGGTAGAGAGTGGAGCTCGCTGAATCGATTGTTCCTTGCTCTCACTGAATCGAGTGTCCCTTGCTCTTCTGCTGACCTTTTTCCCTGTCAGGTGTGCTGAGTTCCAGATGCCTTACACAGTGCCACTGGGAGCGAGTCACATCTGGTGTTCGTGGGCATCTCTTTGTTTTGGCCAGGGTTGGTAACAGTGAGGGATAAGGAAGCTGGTAAGGACCAATTTCTGAGGTCAGAGGTCTGCAATAGTCTTTGGTCCACAAGTTTGTGTACCATGAAGAGAGGCAGAAAGACTCTCAAGGCTCCACTGGGTGCCTCTGCTTTCTCTTCTGCTGCTGTACTGCGGTAGTTGTTTTGATGGTTGGTTTACTGCTTACTGACCCCGCCTGCCCTACCCCACCTCTTCACACTGGTTTAGTGCCACCCCTGGGTGTAGTTGTTCCCACAGAGAAGTCAGTAAATCTGGCAGGCATCTCGGCCATCCTGCCACTTCCACAAACTTCCTCCATACCCTGATGTCTCTCAGCCTTCTAGGTTCTATCAGTGTGATGGTTTGTATATGCTTGGCCCAGGCATGGCACTAGTAGAAGGTGTGACCCTGTTGGAGTAGGTGTAACCTTGTTGGAGTGGGTGTGTCACTGAGGGTGTGGGCTTTAAGACCCTCATCCTAACAGCCTAGAAGCCTGTATTCTGCTAGCAGCCTTCATATGAAGATGTAGAACTCTCAGCTGTTCCTTCACCATGCCTACCTGGATGTTGCTATGTTCCCACCTTGATGATAATGGACTGAACTCTGAAACTGTAAGCTGGCCCCAATTAAATGTTGTCCTTATAAGAGTTTCCTTGGTCATGATGTCTGTTCACAGCAGTAAAACCCTAAGACAGTCAGTTTGGTTCGCTCCAAACACTAAGCTGAAGTCCCTAAGAAGCAGAGCATTTGTCTTTGCCTGTGGCTTCTGAGTATGTCCTTGGTCCTGCCCTGTTCTCTGTCCCCATCTGGGAAACCATCAGTTGGGCTGAGGAGCTGTTACCGGTGACCGATGTCCCTTTGGGTGTGTTCATTATTTGCTATTCCTGCCCCACATGCTTCTTTGGGCCTGAGGCTTGAGCTTTTTAAGAATTAAAACACATTTGATTTTTTTTTTTCTTTCTCAGCTCTTCAGTGTCTCTTCATCCTGAGGAGAGGCCCCTATGACATCAGCTTAACTAATGGAGAAGGACAGTGTGGAAGAATGGAGCGAGGAGGGGAGAAATCCCCAAATATGCCATCAGCACCTGGCCACACAAGGACAGCCACACGATGGCTGCCGTCAGGGCTTGGGACCCTGTTTTGCATACTTGTATCTTGTACATATTTTTACCTTAGGAATATTTGTAGCCTCCAAAATTATTGGGCTTTGTAGAAACTATATACATATGACACTTTTAAAGTGACCAGGGGCTGGAGAGATGACCCAGTGGGCAAAGCTGTAGCTGTGGCAATGCAAAGACCAGAAGGGAGCCAGTCACGGGCGAGGTATGTCTGTAATCCGAGTGCTCCCAGGTGAGACAGGAGGCGGGACCAGACAATCTCTGGAGGCTGGAGGTCAGCTAGCCTGGTGTATTCAGGAAAGGAATCCCATCTCAAAACAAGGTGGAAGGTAAGGATAACACCCAAAGTCCTCTGACTCCACCCATGCAGTGTGACAAGAGTACGCACACACAGCAACAGCCATATACACACATCAAACACACACGTGTGCATCTCATACAAACACAAGCACTCTAAGTAAAATAGTATAAAATATGTTGAGAAGTAATAGAAAATGTCATAAACATTCCCTCAGATCCACTGTTTGCAAGAAAAGTGACAGTCTCTGATTGGCTATCACCCTCCTGTGGGTGTCCTGGCAAACAGAATCCTTTACGCCTCTAGAAATGAGTCCACAGTTAGCCCACACCAGGTGTGATGGCTCCGTTCCAGGGCTGCCAGCCTGTGTGAGCTGTGTACCAACCAAGGCTCCCACTTCTGGATGTTTGTGGTCTGGCTGCGAGACCTCACTTGCAGAATATGTGACTATCGGCTCTTCGGGAAGATGGTAAGGGCATCTCTCAGGAGCAGGAAAGATTTACTGGTGATAAGGCGCATTCGTAACATTTCTGGTAGATATGTTGCTATTCATCCTTGTTTCACAAGCACAAACATGTACACATGTGCACCCGCATGTGGAGGTTAGAGGTACACCTGCAGTATCATTCATTATTTATTTTTGCCGTAATCCCTCACTGGCCCGGAGCTTGCCATTTAGGCAAGGCTGGTGGCCAGTAAGCCCCAGGATCTGCCAATCCCTGCCTTTCTAGTGCTTAGATTTTTATTTAGTGTTTACATATGAATTCTAGGATTCAAACTCAGTTCTTTGTGCCTGCAAAGCACAAAGGCATTTTAACAACTGAGTTATCCCAGTCCCCAGTGATTCAGAGTCCATTCATTCATTCATTCATTCATTCATTGAGACAGAGCTTTGCTGTGTAGCTTTGGCTGCTCTGGAGCCCGCAATGCAGACTTGGCTGCCTGTAAACTCATAGAGATCTACCCACCTTTGCCTCCAGAGTACTGGGATTGAAGGTGTGCACTACCATGCCCAGCTGTCTCGGAGCCTTCAATGTACAATTATGCATTGCAACTGCTCAAGATTGTAGTGTGTACGATAATATATGCTGTAGGCAAATCCTCATGGCTACCTGATGCTGCAACACTGTGTCTTGGGATTGTTGCCAGGCAGAGCACATTTTGAGAAGTGCTGTGCAGGCACACACCTCTCCCGTTACGGTCTAGTGTTTTGTGGTTCTGACCACTATGATTTGGGGTGAGAGAAGACCTGAGCTTCTCGAAGCTCAATGACTGAGAAGCAGCCACTTAGAATCCCGACCGAGACAGCGCCTCATCATCCTGTAAACCTCCTGATTCTGGGAAATCAATGGCTGAGCCATTGCCACCACCACCGCAGAGCTCACCTCAGAGCAGGGCTTCCCTGGCCCAGAATGTTTCCTTTCCTTTTGCTTTTCTTTCTGGATTATCAAAAGATGTCAATATTCCAGGAGATATGAATCACCTCATTGTCTTTTCCCATGAGAAACTCAAGTCTCTACTAAGTCAGTTTATCCAGGTTGAAAGACCCTTTCACGTCTTCGGTGCCAATCTTATCCCATGCTGTTAACCATTCCTGTCACATCCACACAGTCCAAGTGGATGATAAGGCCAAGTGGAGACAATGGAGTCTGTGTAGCTCTCCTAGGTTTGGAGCTGTAGGGTGGGGAACATCCCCAGGTGATGGGGGCAGAGAGACAAAGCCATTGTGTGTCTGATGCTTAGTTTTGCTGACTTTCTTCCCTGTTCTCAGAACAGGCAGCATTTTGAAACTTCTGAAATGAGAACTTGAACTGATCCAAGACAAACTGTCCCAGCTAGGTCAGTAAAGGACTCACCTCATAAACATGAGGCCTTGGGTCTGGGTTCCCAGAGCGCAAGGACAGAAAGCCAGATGTGGTGACACCTGCTTCTCATCCCAGCAATGCCAAGAGGGGAGGTGGAGCTAGGTAGATTTCTGAAAGCTTACTGGCAGCCAGCCTTGCCTGTAAGTGAGAGACCCTGTCCCCAATACAATTTGGAAGGTGCCTGTGATGATTAATCTCTTCTGTCAACTTGATGGGATGTAGAGTCACCTGGGAGACCAGTTTCTGGGCGTGTCTATAAAGGAGCATCTAGATTGAGCTAATGAAGGTAGGGCTCATCCTAACCACGAGTGGCTCAGTAGGCAGGGGCCAAAAACTGAACAAAAAGGAGAAGGCTAAGTAAGGGAGCTCAAGCATCCATCACTCTGTTGGCTGCCGACTGACGAAGAAACAGGACCTGAGGCTTCATGATCCCGCACATGCCTTTCCCACTGACTATATCCCCCAACACCATGAGCCAAGACAAAGCCTTCCATTCTTGAGTGACTTCTTGTCAGGTGTTTGATCACAGCAAAGAGAGGTTTAACTAATCTAGCTCCCCAACAATGACACCTGGGCTTATCTTCTCAGTTCCACATGTACATACAAACCCTCGCATAGACCAACACTCACATACAGATAAATGTGCACACAGAAAAAGAGGACAGGGAAAGAAAGTAGGGAAGGGAGACAGGCTGCTTAATAAAAATGCATACAAAAGCATGAGAACAGAGAATGAAAGGCAGTGACCTGCTCAGAGACAACGCCGCTGAAGGCCTTGACTCTCCTCGCTCACCACTCCACACAACATGGCTCATACTTGCCAATTCCCACTGCTGGGACCTGCCAGGCCAGTGTTTCATTATAATGTTGGCCCTTAAACAGTACATTTCTTCATATAATGATGACAGGATTTCATGAATAGAAATTAGGCCTTGGACCAAGTTTATAATAAACCACAAGTTTCGTTACGCAGGTGAGGAAAAGGGACCAGCTGCCGAGTGATGTATTTGCCATGTAGCAAGAAGGAAGCTCTGAGAAGTTGTTTAGAAAAGGTGCCATGGTGATGTCTGACAGGCTCCAGGCATCTTTCTCTTGGGGGTGGATGCGTAGGAGGACAGTAAGAAACTAAGGCTAAAAAAAAAAAAAAAAAAAGGCAATTGGGTAGAAATTCTTCCCACCTCTGTTGAGCCAAGTCATATAGCCCCTAGAGAAATGACACCAGCATATAATGTTTATTAAATGTGAGAGGAAAGCATAAAAATTATTTTTCTATTCAAGCCTAATTTAAGATCTATGTGAGGAGCTGGGGGATTTTTTCCCCTCCTGTTGAACAACGAACAAAAGGGCCTATTAATGTTAGGAAGTGACCTCAGTGTGGTTAAAAATATTTGTGTTGCTTCTGTGTAGAATGGCAGGCAAACACGCCCTTCCCAACCTGTGTGGGCAGCAAGAAGCAAACAGAAGAGAGAAGAGGAAGTGAGGGTCAGGGCAGATGACAGACTTGGATCAACACCAGTGCTTTCCAGAGAGCTTGTGAGGCTTCGGGTTCAATAACTGTGCCTCTGCCAAGGGCTGGGCCCCACCTGTCCATCAGCAGGGTTGGTGCCTGAGCATAGGGCATGCTTCTGAGCTTTCTTTCCCTTGGTCCTTCATGCCAGAGCCATCTCCATCCTTGGCTCCTTCTAGAAGTGCAAGTCAGACTAAATTCATACCCTGTGTCCTGAACTATGACCCATTCGGTTTCCTTTAAGTTTCCTCTTAGTCTCCTAAATGGAATTGGGTACTGTTTGCTTCAATATAAAACAGATACATATAAAGTCAAAACCCTCAAGTAATATGACTTTTAATCTAAGCCTTCTTATTGCCAAGTGAAATTTGTCTCTAAGCCAGGTGTGGTGCTGTGTGTTGTAAACCCTGCACTCTGAAGCCCGACAAAGAAGGATTATCAGGAAGTCTGAAATCAGCTCGGTCCACCTAGCAAGAATCAGGTCTTTGGGCTGGGCAGTGGTGGTGCATGCCTTTAATCCCAGCACTTGGGAAGCAGAGGCAGAGGCAGATGGATTTCTGAGTTTGAGGCCAGCCTGGTCTACAGAGTGAGTACCAGGACAGCCAGGGCTACACAGAGAACCCCCCCCCAAAAAAGAATCAGGTCTTTGGCACCTTTAATAAATGCTTGGGACCCTTGCCAGCTCTTAGGTTTGTACAGATTTTATTTCAGATGCTGTCTGTGGCTTCTATTGTCTTCTCTCACTGTGAGGCACTTAAGAGGAGGTGGCAGGTGGTGTTAGTACCCTCTCCCCACTGACAGGGTAAGATAAATGTTCCTTTTCCTTTCATCCCAAACAGATGTTTATAGCAAACACAGTATATGGCTTTTCTATTGTAGACAAGCATAGGAAAATTAAAATCTCTGTTATGGTACAGGCCCCCAATCACAGTTAACATATGGCTGTATTTCCATCCTACATCACCCGGAGATCATCCCTCTATACTAGACAGTTCGAGGTTTCAGGACCCAAGCCCCATACTCTGGGAAACCCCTATAAACCCTTCATGTTCTCAGATACCATCTTTAAGGCAGCAAGCTAAATTAGGGGTGCACTGTGTGATATGTCCAAGAGAGAAAGCCGGGCTGCCCATTAATACAAGCCCGCAGCTTGCTTAGCAAGCATCCTACCAGACACCCTAACACCCACACATGCAGTCAGGTGGCATTGAGCTGGTTCTAAAAGTTTTGGGGGTTTTTAGCTGATATTTATCTGTAGAAACAGAATTGTAAAGACACACCCTAGAGCTACTAAAAACAAAACAAAACAAAACAAAACAAAAACAAAAACAAAAACAAAACAAAACAAAACAAAACAAACAAAAAAAAAAAACCCATGCTGACCAACAATGTGAGAACTGGCTCACAGGAGTTCTGCAGACTGCTCCTAAACCCTCTGGTCCAGTTCTCTTTGAGAACTAATCCTTTGTTGGAGATCCCTTCCCCTTTTTGGGGGGTCCCCCTAAATTCTAAGAGTTTGAAAAGTCAGTTGCAAGAAAGGACTTGGGCAGGAAAGGCACATCTTTCCCCGAGTGCTGCATCTATGGAGTTAGCTGAAATCATGGGCTAGGAACTGATCTGAACCCAGGTTCAAATCCCAGGTCTGCCCCTTGTTAGCTGTGTGTGTTTAAGTGGGCTGGCTACTCACTGCCTTCAGTCTTAATTTTCTTATTTATAAAGGGAAATAGGAAATTCCTAGGAGTTTGTGAAGAACCGAGGAGACAGGCTATCATTTCTTAGACTCAAGACTGCCTATATCTTACTGCTGCCCACTATCAAGTCAAAATTTTATTATTAAACCACTGGTACATATGTAAGGTAATGCACGTTAACTAGCCAGTTAGTTAGCCATTCTAGTCATTCTACAGTGTACATAGATTCCAAGTATACATAGATTCCAAGCATCACTGCATTTCCATAGGCTTATACACATTTTTTTCTTTTTTTAAAATTAGGTATTTTCTTCATTTACATTTAAAAAAATTTTTTTACACATTTTTCAATAAAAAGAGATTAGAGGACTGGGAAATGTAGCTCAGTGGTCGGGAGCCCTCACTGTTCCTGCAGAGGCCTGGGTTTCTATTCCCAGCACCCATATGGCAACTCACAGTTATCTGTAGCTCCCATTCCAGGGGATCGGACAACCTCTTCTGACCTCCATGGGCAACAGAAACATATGTGGTACACAGACATACATGCAGGCAAAACACCTATACATAAAATAATAAAATAAAGTAAAATAATAATAATAAAAAGAATGTATCCTAAATAGTGACAAATTTACTTTGTGGGGAAGGAAAGCATTGGAGATGAAGCCCAGGGCTTCATGGTGTATTTATTCTGCTATGGAGCCATGCCCCATGATGCTATATAAGTGTCCTGCTATGGAGCCATGCCCCAGCCTCTCCTGGCCTTTTTTTTTTTTTTTAATTTATTTAGTTTCACTTACATTGGTGTCCTGCCTCATGTTTATGAGAGGTGCCAGAGCCTCTGAAACTGGAGTTACAGACAGTTTTTAACTGTCATGTGGATCCTGGGAATTTAACTCAGGTTTTCTGGAAGAGCAGCCAGTGCCCCTCTCTTGGCCTTTTCAGGAAGCAGAGCAATAGGGACAGAGATCCCTCCTCCCTCAGAGAATAGGGCACACAGTTTCAGGTTCTCAGAGCCCTTCTGCTCAGCTTAAGGAGCTGCCACAGGAGGCGGAGCTTAATATGCAAACATGCATCTGTTGGGCTCCGAAAACCAACTGGCTTGGTCATAGATTTTACAAAAAATGAGGTGGGAAGATATGGCTAGAAGTTGGACTTAATTAATTTGAACAGTTTTGGGAGTTTCTCCATGCCAAAGGAAGGCAGGAGTATAGGCCTGGAAGTTTCCCACCAAAACAGAAGGACAGAGACCATGAAGTCAGGGGGAATGGCACACTTGTGCATGACACTGCCGACTAACTGAATCATATGGATCCTATCAAACGATGAGACCATAGCTCGGGCACTGCTGAGAAGCTAATAGACAAAAACAAAGCTTGCAATAGGCTCATGTGGGCCAGGTCAGAAACTGGCCCTGGACAGGACACTAAGCAGGGTTCCTCATGGTCAAAACCAGCAGCCTGTGCCACAGTACCCATGCCCACAGCAGCCTGTGCCACAGTACCCATGCCCACAGCAGCCTTATCCACCATCTTGTACTCACAAGTCGGAAAGGAATCCTCTCTTTCAGCACTAGTCCTTCCTCGAGTTTCTGTGCATTATCATTTGTAATATCCAAGCATAACCTTCTCCCTATGATGGTTAGATGTGGAGAGCTGTGCCGTGAGCAATCGCCATTATAAGATGGCGCTGGCTTCCACTGCGCCTAACTAGTAAACAAGCCTTACGCGCAAGTGCAAGAGTGAACTCACGCCTAGTCACTGCCCATCTCGGGGCGTAGTAATGGGGTGATGGGCGAGCAACGAATCAGGAGCTGTCACGCCACATCAGGTGCTGAAACGTCACACTGCGGGCTATATAAGCAGCGCCATTTTCCCTGTTTAGGGTCTTCCCTCGTGATAAGTAAGCAAGAAAAGCTTTGCCGCAGAAGATTCCGGTTGTCCTGAGTGTGTTCTTGCCGGCGGGGACAAAAGCTTGGGATAGTTAGATTTAATTGTCAATTTGGCACAATCTATAATCCCTTGGAAAGAGAATCCCTTTGAGGGATTGTCTAATGAGTTGGCCTATGAGAGATTATCTTAGTTATATTAATTGATATGGGGGAACCCAGCCCACTGTAGGCAGCACATTCCCTAGACAGTGTGTACTGAGTATATATATATGAATGAGTGGAGAAATAAGCTGAGCACAAGCACATAAGCTACTGCGCACACATGCATTCATTTCTCTCTGGTATTTTCTGTGGATGTGATGTGACCAGCTGTCTCAAGCTCCTGCCACTGTGACACCTCAGTGATGTACTGGAACCTGAAAGTGTGAGCTAAAGGAACCCCTCTCTTCCTTAAGTTGCTTTTGGTCTGGATACTTATTTTATCACTGCAACAGAAATGACACTAAATCTACTCCCTATTTATATCCAGTGACTGGAATGCCATCCCATCAGAGGAACCATACTTATCTTCCATGAAACAATAAAGGTCTGACAAAATTAGGACCTTGCCCTGAAGGTCCTAATTTATGTGGAGACAGTTTCCCAGTCACCAAGTGACACCTCTGAGTGTATTCACTAAAGATGTCTTAGCATGAGTGCAGACACAGGAAGGGTGATGTGGAAGAAGGAAGGAGAGAGGCCAGGGGGGACGCTTGGGAGGGAACAAAGGATGGTGTGGTGGTCCCAGGACTTCACCTGCCAGAACACAGACGCCACCCCCACCCCACCCAGGACAGCAGTCTGAGTGGACCAGGAGAAGAGAATGATTTTGTTCTCCTATTTTGCAAATGAGTAAACTGAGGTTTAGAAAAGTATATGCTGGATTATTTTTTTACAATTAATATTTTTAAAGATTTATTTATTATTATACATAAGTACACTGTACCTGACTTCAGACACACCAGAAGAGGGCGTCAGATCTCATTATGGGTGGTTGTGAGCCACTATGTGGTTGCTGGGATTTGAACTCAGGGCCTTCTGAAGAGCAGTCAGTGCTCTTACCCGCTGAGCCATCTCTCCAGCCCCCCTGGATTATTTTTTTTAACGATGTCAAGTTACTTTGAGGTTGTAGTTCATTGCTTCTGTTATAGCAAGTCACCACCAGCTGGGTGGATTTATTGAGAAAATAAACTTATTTCTCCCAATTCTGGAAGCTGGAAATTCACATTGGAAGTGCTAGAGTTTCAGTGTCTGGTGAAACTAGATCTTTGCTTCTAAACCGATTCCTTGAATGCCATCTCACATGTGGCAGAAGAACAAAAAGGGTCTCCCCTTTTTTTAATGGACCCCCTCAATCTCTGTAAAGTTCACCAATTCCATTTATGTGTTTGCATGTATTTATTTATATGCACATATTATTATATGTATGCATGTATTTATTTATATTTTGGGCACAGGAGAATCAGACCCAGGACCCCGTTGCTCAACCATTGAGCTGAGGCAGGTAAATATAAAGGTAGCTTAGCAACAAGCGAAGGCTCCCGGTGGTTTGAACTAGACACGCACACACAGTTCATTTGCCAGTCTGAGACTCTCCACCTGCCCGGAGCTGCACATTCACCTGCTCAGACAACGCAACAGATAGCTCTTCTGTAACAACTTCTCGTTAACTCCCCTTTTGTGACCAAACGCATCCTAAAACTAAGGAAAATTAATGGCTCCACCCTGAACTGGTCTGGGGTATGTGTGCAGCAAGGCGAAGAGCTTCTTTGAATAAACTTCCAGGGGAAACTCCCTATTTATCATCTTAGGCATGTGCATGGCTGGGTGTGCATATGATTAAATCAGATGCATCAAGGGAAAGGGCCTGTACAGTAAATAAAGACTTACATAACCCAAGCCTGTTAATCCAAACAGAAAACCACCCACACCCCACTCCCAGAAACCAACTCCTCTCCCTCCTAATCCCTGTAAAGCCTGAGGCTCCAAAGAGTAACCTGCTGCTCTAAACGCAGCCCCTCTGTGGCCTGCTGCTCCCTGCGACAGTTTCTGCAGTTTGTCTGTGAAGAAAACGTCTTGCTACTTTGTTATTTCCGCGCACCTCTTCAACTTTTTAAATACCATTATCAAGAACCAGGAAATAGCCAGTTAGCATAGCTACAGCATCCAATCATTCACAAGTATTTCGTGAATACCTGTGACTTACTGTAAAGATTTCCCCAACTCTTTGCACTATTCAGTGATTATTCAATCAAAGACTTTTGGGGAAATACATCCATTCAAAGCCATAGCAGCTATGAGCTTAAAGTCTGAATAAGTCAGTGTGTAGCAATACTTGTTTCCTCTGTGTCTGCTCTTGTCAAGGGCTGAGAGGAATACTGGGATTCTCTGCGGCACACTTCTGTCATGGTGCCCATGGAAACAGAAATCAGAGGGATCGTCAAGCTGTGCTGGGCTGAATTCCAGAGCCTGGGTGTCAGGAGAGAATGCTGTCCTCCATTCACATAACCCACAGTTCCTCAGATAAACCAAGCATTTCCCCAGCCTCCTGGGTTTCTTCACAAGAGCAAAAACAGCAGACTCCAAAGCAACTCCCCTCCTTCACCAGGAGTTTCCCCTCCTTCACCATAGCGGTTTTATCTACACCAAGAATTCAGTTTTTGTCCCTTCCATGGGCTGAGTTGTGTCCTTTACAGAGATATGTGAAAGTCTTAACTTCACTTGCAAGTTAAGATAAGTCGATAAGTTAAGATTGTAGATAGATCGGCTAAGATGAAGTCATTTGGAAATAAGGTGAACCTCTAATGCAGTACTAGTATTCTTATTAAACAAACAAACAAACAATAACGACTAAAACATGACAAGACAGAAAGGTCAAAGGCTACAAGCCCAGACCTACTTGGACCTGCTAGACACATCAGAAGCAAGGGGACACAGTGCAAAATGTTCCCACCCAGAGTTTTCATCAAAAACTATGTTGGTATTCTGTCTGGAATGCACCCCCACAGTTATTTGGAAGCAGCCAGGTAGGCCTGGCCCACTATAAAAGGGGCTGCTTGGCCCCTCTTCCCTCTCCTGCCTCTCTATTCTCTCCCTTTCTCCTTGTTCCCCCTCTCTCTCCATTGCCTTCCCCCCCGCCCCCCCCCACACACATGTTCATGGCCAGCCTCTACTTCCCTACTCTCTCCTGCTCTCTGCCTTTCTCTGCCTCTACTACCCTCTTAACTCCCCTCCCCATGCCCTGAATAAACTCTATTTTATACTATACCGTCTTGTGGCTGGTCTCTCAGAGAGAGAGATGCTTTGGCATAGGCCCGCCAAGCCCCTTTCCCCTACACCCGCATAGAACGTATATTATACCCTTTCTCTTTTTGTGATCATAACAAACTAGACTCGCGTCCTCCAACCCCCAGCCTCTAGAAACTCGAGGGAATAGGGTTTTGCCGCTTTGAACCACTCGGCTTATGTTAACTTCTTAGGACAGACTTTTGCAACTGCACTCACTTTGAACAGAGCTGGACCCTAGACAAGAATGAACTATTTGTGACTATGGCTAAAAGAAGTAGCGACTGGGCTGACCAAGAGATGGTTCTGGTTCTGGAACTGCCTGTTCCCTGCAGACATGACTGATGGGTTGTGGTTCTCTTCCCACAGGACCAGGCTTGCAGAACTTCTCAACATCTGTTGTTTCAGGCTGTTGACAAACGCCTGAGACTCCAGTCCCCTTCTATCCATGAATTAACACTTTCTCTCGGTGTTCAATAGCTACCAGGTAGAGTAAACCATTAGAAAATTTACGTGGCAAGAGAAAGAAGTATTCATCAGGAGTGGGAGACGGTTGCTAGGCAAGGGGAAGGTCAAAATGACCTGGGAAAGTATGGTGAGCGCAGGGGAAAACAACATCATGAATAACTAGCCGAAATCTTTGCTCCTGTTGGTTCAGTTAAAAACAAAACTGGTTTTACTTTTAAGGGGAAAAGAAGAGACCTCTGATCTTCAAAGTGTCTGCAGACACAAAGAGTTGGTGCCATGTGCACAGTTAAGGTTGTGTTTTAATTTGCAGCAGGATCCTCCGGGGTGTGTAAAGCCTGTGTTTACTGCAAGCCTGTCAGGCACCTGGTGGGAGTGACTGAGTCAGCTGTTCTCCTGGGTCTGCCTTTCCTATCACTGTTGCTCCACTGACACCAATCTCAAATGAACTTTAAACAAAGAGTCTCCACACTACACCCACTTAGCTTGCCGGCACGTGGCGTCTCCGTTGTCACGTTGCTGTCTGTCCTCAGGTCTTTGGAGTGAGCCGAATCCGACTTTTATCAGCCCTTCTGTCTCCGTGTCTGTCATCTTTGCACCATTCACACTGACTTTTTGTGTTTGCTGCTTTGCCCCTCCTCCCACCTCCTGTCACTTCCTAGCCTCTGTTATTTACATTACATTAACTATGCTAATTAAACAGATGAAACACTTCCTTATTCAGCTTTGACTTCGCAGTTCCTGAAGCTGAGAACTGGCTTTGTTTCCTACAGGTTCTTCTAACACCCAGTTTTGCTGCTGTGGCAGAAAGCAGGAGCACTCCAGATGGAAGCCGCCCCCACCCCCATTCCCCACCCCCACCCCCACCCCCCTTCACTCCAGTCCTCTTACTCTCTTTACCTCCTTTCCCCTTTGAAGATAAAAACACTAAGTGACATTTACTATTTCAAACCATCTTTAAAGGTATCATTCCGGGCCATTAGGCATATTTACAGTGTAACTATTAACATTATCTGTTTCCAGAAATCTTTCATCATCCCAAATAGAAACTCTTGGTTGGCTCCAACACCACATTCTGGCTCCTCTTCGCTGCCTCCTTTGCCCTCTTCCACCACATGTTGCTGCTTTGGCTTGATGTGGTCTGTCCTGACTCAAGCCTCCATTCTAACACAACAGACCTGGCCTCCAGGTTCTCCCAGCATCCCTCAGTCCCTACCTGGCATACCCTGTTCCCAGTCTTGAACTTTCCAGCCTAGGGGTGGGCTGCCCTTCACCCACAGGCTCCTCCCTATATATTCCAGACATTTTGGCCTTCCTCTCCTCCTCTTCCTCTCTCTTCTCTCCTCTCTCTGTTCACAGCCTTTCTCTCTTTCTCATCCCTCTCCTCGCCCCTCTCCCCATGGTGACACCCCTGACCTCAATCCTTGGAGCCAGTGAACTTGCCTGGGAGCAGCTTCCCAACAAACCTGCCTTTAATATAGTCTAATCTGGTTTGAATTGGCTCATTTCACCAGCTTCGGAGAAATTACCTATCCGAAGTGTGCTTCTCTATGGTGTTTTCACACAGCTGTGTGATTACACTTTATTCTTTCCCCTTCCCCACACCCCTTCTCCATGCCAGACCTTACTGGCCCCTCCCTTCTGCTGCTCTGTCACAGGTAATGATCATTTTAAATGGCAATGACCTGAATAAACAGTGCTGCCAGAGACCCAACTATATGTTACACATAAGAATGGAGAAAGATAAAGCATGTTAACAATAATCAAACTTCGAGAATTTCCAACAAGCTGCCTATGGTGACATATGCCTGTACTTGGAAGGCCCAGGGAGGACAATTACTAATTAGAATCTAGGCTGGGCTAGTTTCAGGTGAGCCTGGGCCAGAGCCTGCCTCAAAACAGTCTTCATGCAACTAAAATGGCATATTAGACCCTGCATCTGAGTAAGCGGATTACAAAAATAAGTAAAGGGATTGGTTTGAAAATAACAATATAAATCTCCTTCTTCTAAGAGAAAGGCAGAAATAATCAGAGGTGGGAATTTCTCTTCAGAAGAGGTGGGCCACTGGAGTCCCCAGTTGAGATACAGAGGCCAGGTGACCAACATAAATGGTAGGTGCCAGCACAATGCTCCCATAGGCAGTGCTGTGAAGAGAGATCTGGGTTGTGGGAAAGCCACCAAGGACTGGACAGGCATGCACGGATTGCAAACTGGAGCAGGGTAGGTGCCAGAGTGAAGTCGCAGAAATGTGGCCAGAAAACCTAAAGCCCAGACCTGGAGCTATTTGCCATAGCCCAAACCAGTGCCAGGAGGATGCTGTGGAATCCAGTGTAGGGGCCTGAAGGCCACAGGGATGCTCAGATGGGCAAGCCTTGCGTGTCTCCCCAGAGTCTCCATCACAGAGAGGCTTGAGTGTCAGCAAAATGGCAGAGGCGAGACTGTAACTTGCTGGCAGGCGGTCTCAGATCAGGGAGTTTAGGCAGAAGTGGATATCAGCCAATGGAACCCTCCTCTGATAGGACATGCTGACCTAACTTGTGGGCGGGGAGTTACTAAGCCTAGCACTTCCCCCTGTCCACAGGCACCCCAGGAGACCCATGCAAAGGATGGTCCAAGGGCACAGGAAGCATCCCTGTGTGGAAGAATTGCTAAGGCTCAGTGCCTTCTAACATTACTGCGTATTTTTATTTAACTAAATACTTGGAACTTGGGCCGAGTAAACAACCTTTAGCTGTGAGCTTGTTGAATTTTAGCTGACCCCTGACCACAAAGCCTTCCTGGTGGTATCCTCCTTTTCTAGTTTGCAGTTTTGCTTCTCCATCCTCACTCCTCTGACCTGCCTTCCCATTTGTCCTTTACCCCGAGTACTCGTCTGTCCTCACTTCACTGTTTAGATACCCATACCTTTATCTCTAAAGAAACTGTGACAATCTTCTCCTCTGCACACGTACCCAGGTGCCAGTGTCTCACAACCTTATCAGAGACACAAGTGAAGCCATCAACACCAGTGCCACTGGCAAACCACTGTGTCACTGTTAGCATTTGTCTAAGCTCTGCCCCCACAGTTACTGGCAATAGCCAGGTGTGCCTGACTCCACCTACTCTTGCTCTTGCCTTCTTAGGCCAAGCCCACTCTGCCCATTTCTCCCCTTCCCCCCTCTCTCCCCATTCCCCTCCCTCCTCTCTCATGGCCGGCCTCTCTTTCTCTCTCTCTCTCTCTCTCTCTCTCTCTCTCTCTTTCTCTCTCGACCTCCCCCCGCCCCGTTCTTTGTCTCTACTACCCTCTCAACTCCCCTGCCCACGCCCCGAATACACTCTATTCCCTACTGTACCATCCTGTGGCTGGTCCTCAGAGGGAAGGGGTGCCTCAGCAAGGGCCCACCAAGGCTCCCCCTCCCCCCACACCTGACTACACCTCCACCAAAACACACTCCTTCTCCCTTTATCTTTTTTATAAACAGTCACCACTGTACCCCCACCCCACCCCTGCCACATACACACACACACACACACACACACACACACACACACACACACACACACAGCAGCAGCAGCAGAATTCCAAGTGAAGGCAACTCTCCAAAAAGACTCATAGATGAAACAAATAGAAAGAGTAAGAAACAGGGAAGATAAAACTGCAGAACACAGTCATCCCAATAGATGCACCAAACACAACCAGGAAACCCAAAATCACATGAGACGACCTTCCGTGACAGCTGCACAGGCTCACAACTCAACTATGAAAACCAAAGATGTCAAGAACCTGAAATGCCAGGAAGATGCAGAATTCCGTCTCTCAAAAACACTACGGGCCATATAGGTGATTCGGGTAAGACAATGAAATAAGGGGATTAATTCAGGACCTAGAGAAGAGTGTTACTGGTGTGGGTGAAACCATCGGTAATGTGAAGGATAAATTCAAAAGGGGAAGATAAAGAGCAAGGGAATTGAAATGCTGAGAAAACTGAACAGAAGCTCTGGAAAGGAAAGAAGCAGTCAGTCAAACAAGAAACACGGCAGAGCCACAATCAACACACAGGCAGAAAAGTGAATGTCAAGAGGGAGGCCAGGGAGAGACAATCCACAAAGAAAAAATGCATTGACCAAAGTTCAGAAGCTTCAAGACTCACTCAACTAACCATAGCCAAGAATTTATGGGGTAGAAGAAAGAGCTGAACAAAGTCTAAAAGAACAGGCACTTTATTCTGTGAAAGGTATAGCAGTACACGTGCGCGTGCTGCGTGCACACACACACACACACACACAAGCACACAATTTAAAGGATATGGTTGTGGGGCTCCCTGCAGGCATCAGGGCAATCAGGAAAATGAACTGCAAAGAAGTGACAATAAAAACTCAGTTCAGCCTGACCTAGCCAACCAGATTGGACCAAACTTCTAGGAAATCTGATGCCAAGAAATTTATTGCCAGCATATTTAAACATAGTACAATTTGGAAAAAAAATTTCCCGGTATAATACAATTCCTGGTATACAAGATGGCATAATTACATTGAAACTCAAAGTACATGTCATTTTTCCAAGAAGCTAGGTTCTAAAAATAGGATACATGTACTATCTAAAGGGCTTAGGGAAGGATCTGTCACAGTCTTAGTCTTAAGTGGAGATAATTTGGGCACTTAGCTACCTAAAGTCCTAATTGTGGGAACCTGGGGGAGCCCCTGGCTATATAGATGACGTACAGGTCATTTAGACTACTACCACCTCCAGGCTTGGTTGTGGGAACTTGATCTGGCCCAGCCCAACAGGTAATGCAGATCACCAGGCTGATAGTCAGCTCCAATTCCCAGCCTTCTGGATGGAAAAACAGGTTATATGTCCCTTCCTCCTTTCACCCATGGTGGTATTATTTTTAGCTAGATGCATGACCATTCAAGCTAGAGACTTCATTTCCCAATTCTGTTGCTGCTAGTGTGACCCTAAGACTCTGTTCCAGCTAAAGAGTGTGGATACAGCGGATGCACCTACAGGCTTTTATCTGACCAGGGAGATGTATGCCCTCCACAGGTAGTTCCCTTTTCCAGTAGTGGAATGAGGAGGTAGGAAGAGATATCTGGTGCTATATAAACAAATGGAACACATAGTGGTATTGGAACAACAAGATAGAAAGGAACCGTGTCACTGACAGTGTCACCAAACTGAGCCAACATCCCAACTGTGCTGCATGCATGACAGTTGGATGTTTTGATGCTACCATTCTTTTTTTTTCTAAAATAATGGCTACTCTGACATCATCTCTCCTCAACTCATGTAGGAAAAAGAAAGAAGGGAGTGATTTACAGAAAGAAATGCTACTGATGTGGCATAGAAGATGAGGATGTAAAGCCTACTTCTTGGTTATGCAACAAGCAATCCCCTTGTGACCCTAATGCTAGCATGTTCAAAGGAAAACTAGACCAGAGACTCAATTCTAAGAGTGGACCCAAGATGAAAGGTTAAGGACAGTGGACCTTGTCAAGTTCAGCTCTAGGGTGGATCACACCTCAGGTAGATTGCTTGCCCACCACTCATTAGGCCCTGGGTTTGCTCCCTAGGAAGGAAGGAAGGAAGGAAGGAAGGAAGGAAGGAAGGAAGGAAGGAAGGAAGGAGAAAAAGGTTAGATATGAAGAAAGCAAAAAGAAAGCAGCACAGAGTTAAGAATCTATCCTAACAGCAATTGCTTCTATTCTCCGTTTGTTTCACTTACTAATGATCACACAACAAACCACACTAAAACTTAGTGACATAAACTATAATGGTTGATTCCCTGGGATCTGTGGGCTGCCAGAACAGTTCTTGGGCTTAATTCTTGGTGTTAACTGAAGCAGCAAGATGCCAGTCGATCCAAATAGCTAGCCATGGGTGCTGCCACTGCCCAAAGCTCATCTGGGGCTATTAGTTAGGGGCCTGAGTCCTCACCCAGTCTTCTCCATTTATTTGTCTGTCTGGGCTTCCTCATGGCATGGCAGTGAGGTTCTGAGAGGAAACAATCCAACACACAAGCAGACACTGTTAGCATGGGCTGCGTTGTCACTCTGAGGAGATAGAGTTCTGGGTTCCATTCCCAGCACTGGAAAAAAAGAAAGGAAAAAGAAAGAAAAGTAGAAAATGGAAGGGGTAGGAAGAGAGAGAGAGAGTGAGGAGGTACTTGTGTGCTTTCTAAGGCTTAGGTCTGAAATGGTATAAAATGAAACTCATCACATTCTGTCACTGTAAGTCTATGAATTCCTGTGCAAGACAACTGGGGTCCAGATAACATCTATCAAACAAATGTGACCACGAGAGGCAGGTGAGAGCTGAAGAAGGAGGAAGTGTGTGTAGAGGATAGAAGGTAAGGTATAGGAGCGTTTTTATCTTGATTGTAGTGATGGTGTCTGGGGTCTACACATACACACACATACACATTATACATTAAACTTGTCAAACTGAATGTTTGAATTTGCAGAATTATTGTGTACCAGTTATATTTTAGTATAGCTATTTGGAAAGTGAACGTGATCTACTGCAGAATAAGACATTCCAATAAGATAATGTCTGGGTGTGTGGTGGGGTGGTAGAATAATCTGTGGCGATACATTACTAGGGATACTGCAAACAGCTATAAAATAGTATCAAGAAACGTGTTTGGTGTCTGAGCAGAGGAAAACTGTAGATATGTAATTCTGAGTATGCTGAAATTTTTGTTCAAATATGGGAGTTAGACAGAGCTAGGGAAAAAATATCCCAAGTGAGGGGCTGGAGAGATGACTCAGTGGTGAAGAGCACTGACTGTTCTTCCAGAGGACCTAGGCTCAATTCCCAGCACCCACATGGTAGCTCACACCTGTCTGTAACTCATTCCCAAGGACCCAACAGCTTCACAAAGACATGCACTTGGTGATATGAACTTCAGCACAAGAAACTCCATTTTGATGCTTTTCCTTGTGTGTTGGGTCTGAATGTAGGAACTTAGTCTAGATCACAGACCTCGATGTTGCTTGAGAGGATAAGAGGGCAGGAAGCTGCAAAAAAGGTACCTCCCATGTTTAACATAGTCTCTCACATGTGGGTAGGAAGCCACAGAAAGAACAACAAAATAGTTTTATTTGTCTTTATGAGATCTGGAAGGTGGTAGCAGATTGCCCTGGCCTCTATTTGCTTAACTCCATCAGAGCACTGGAAGTCTTACAAGGAAAGATTCTAGAAAACAGAATATTGCTGGATCCTGCCCTTGCTGGGCCAGTGGCAGGAGCTGAAATCCTATGACTAACCGACTTGAAGCGCTCACTGTTCGTTTTTTTTATGTGCCTTCTCAAGGCCTGTCCCCGAAAGTAGGTGGAACAGTTTGACCAGCTGCTGGAGGTACCAATGTGACTAGCAGCATGTAAATATCTCTTGTCTAGATGTCTTCTTTTCACAGCATCCTGAATCTTAGCTTTTGCTATGTGATCCTTAGATTTGCTTGCAAAATAAAAATTTTGGCATTCTTTTCAACTAAGTCTGAAATAACCTCTCCTTTCCCCTCCTCTGTGGAGGGAGAAGAAAACAGTAGTAGAGAAAATCCTAAAGAGCCTGCAGGGTGGGGTGGGGCGGGGCGGGGGGGGGGGGGGGAGATCATTCTTGTCTCTAAGGAGATCCCAATCAGAGGTATTTGGTTCACTTGGCTATATAAGGAGCTGAAAGAAGATAAGGAAAGGATGTCCAGATAACTAAAATGTTTCAACTCTGCAGTGTTTCCTTGGGTGGATCTCATCTTCTTGTCTTCACCTCTTCAGTGATCACAGCCAGGTCTCGGAGGTTGAACTGCGGGTGGACTGCTCAGAGTGAAGGAGGCTGTTGTAAGAGCAGCTACCTGGGCAGAACCAGTCTTTCCCCTTCTCTCCTTTGGCTGGCGAGCCACGGTAGCAACAACAGCAGTGACCGAGCATTGGGTGTTTCTAAAATCCTTTCCTGTTACTTTCATTGATTGTGACAGTGGATGGCCTGGGTCATGCCTTCATCCCCAGCCATTGGTTGTCATTGCCAATGGGAGATGAATCTCACAAGCTGGAGCTGGCGCCCCCCCCCCCCCCCCAGGTTTCCCAATGAATTGTCCATGTAAACACATGCACCAGGCTTCAAGTCCGGTGAAATCTTAGGGCTGTCAGGAACTCTGCTACAGCTAAATTGCATTTCTGTTTGTTTTCCAGGAAGCCAGAGGAACTTGACTTCTAACTGGCCTTGTTAGAGTTACAGCAGCAGCTCGGGATGGAGGGAGGATGGGCACTCTCTTATCCAACTGCATGATCTGTGATTCACTGACCCGGAGACTGCACTCCAAATCAGAAAATTCAGGAACTCAGTTTTGGGAAGGGCTCAGCCTCCCTGGAGGCAAATAGGCCAGAGAGTCTGATTACAGCTTCATCATCCCAAGCCCTGACAGCTCCCCTCCGCAGGAATGTGGTGTGACACTAGAAAACAATACAAACTTCTTTACTTCTAGTGTATGGATGTCATATTGAAGGGTGGGAGAGCCATGCCTCTGTATTTAGAGAGTCAGGAAGGTGTTAGGATGTATAGAACATGACTTTGGCTGTCAGGACTCATCTCCTGATAAGTTATAAGATGCCTACTGACAACTTACTGTTAAGTTTTAAACCCAGGACTAGCAGTTTGAGATGCCTACAGAACATACCAAAGCAGACCTGGCCTCCAGGTTCTCCCAGCATCCCTCAGTCCCTACCTGTTACAGAGTTTGGCTGGCACACCCCCACTTCTACCCTGAACTCTCCAGCCCAGGGGCTGGGCTGCCCTTCCGCCGGAGGCTCTCCCTATATAATCCAGACATTTTGGTTACCTATTCTTTGTACCTTTGGGCTCCTGGCTGCTGTACTTGGTTTCCCTCTCTCCTCTCTCTCTCTCTTTCCCTCCTCTTTCCCCACACCGCTCAGGATCAGGACCACTCTGGACTCTCCTAGACATGTCTGCCTCTGGCTGTGTCCTCCTCCCACATATCTATAATAAACTTTCTCCTCCGCCACACCTAGGAGCAGTCATGTCCTTCCCTTTCCTTTTTATTTTGTTTTGTTTTTGTTTTCATTCCACTGGGATTGAAACTTAACACTTACCACCCCTGGTTGATTGTACAATGGTAGGGCATCTTACGGTATAACTGTGTTGTAAGAAAGAAAACAAAAAAACAACAGATATTAAGCTGGAGATGAGATCGCTCAGTGACAGAAGATATAACTAGCACACCTAAGACCCTGAATTGATCCCCAGAACTTCAAGAATATATATAATGTATATATGCTCTATACACATTTTATGTGTACGTGTGTGTGTGTGTGTGTGTTTAGTTAGTTTTAAAAGACAAGCAATCTCAGTGAACCAGGAAAATATTTACTTTTTCTTTTTTTTTTTTTTTTTTTTTTTGAGACAGGGTTTCTCTGTATAGCCCAGGCTGTCCTGGAACTCACTTTGTAGACCAGGCTGGTCTTGAACTCAGAAATCCGCCTGCCTCTGCCTCCTGAGTGCTGGGATTAAAGGCGTGAGCCACCACACCCGGCCACTATTTCTTATGGTTTGTAAAACAAAAGATACATTTACTTCTTTTAGGGATAATGTCAAACTGGGCCTTAAAAAGAGTGCATTATATTTTTCTGCTGTAAATTTTTGGTCATCTGTATCTTACATGTACATATACACATTTGCTTATATGTATCTCCACACACCACCTCCTGCATAACTAAAAAAGTGTGTACCTGAGTGAGAATATGTCATACAGGTTGTAAAGCATCCATACTTAGCATACAGCTGAGCTTCTGAGATTTAGTATTGTTTTGTTTTCAACTGAATTAATATCGCCCTTTGTAACAGAAAGTGTTCAGGGCTTCTTGGCTATTGCACCAGAGAAAGGTGTGTGTGTGTGTGTGTGTGTGTGTGTGTGTGTGTGTGTGTGAAAGATTTTGATTTTGTCAGTTAGAGAGTAGGGGTCTCTTGAAGGTGGCTTGTCTCTCACAGGGAAGGAGGGAACAGAAACAGGAGAGAGGCCACCAAATGCCCCTCCCTAAACTGGGCTGGAAGCTTCTCTCTTGAAGTAAGAATCTACAACCCCTCTACTGGGCTATTGGTGCTACACAGTTACTCTTCTAAGAAAGTTTGGCAGTGAACTTCCCTGAGGTTTGAGCCCCACAGCCCCTGTCCTATCGTCAATAGGTGTCATGTGAAGCTGCGAATGATGAGTCCTCTTCCTTTTCCTGGAACCATATTTACAGAGTTTTCCACTCCCGCTAACAGAAAGCCCTAACAGTATCCTGTATAGGAAGGAACAGTATTGCCACTGCAGTAGGAGGATGTGTAGTTGGACTGATGTTTGTTACAAACACAAAACAGGATTGGCTTTAGAAAATTGGGGGTTGGGGAGGTGACTCCATGGGTCAAGGGCTAATAGTGTAAGCATGAGGGCTTGAGTTTGGGTCCTCAATAGCCATGTAAAAGCCAGGTGTAGTAATGCACTTTGTAAGCCAGCACTGGAAGGGGTGGCAGGTCCCAGGGGCTTGCTGGCTAGCCTGGGTAGCCGAATTGGCAGACTCCAGGTTCAATGAGAGACACACTCTTGAATAATGTAGAAAAATAGAGAGGAAAGACATCTGATGTCCACCTGTGGGACACATACACACCCATAAAAAACACACACATACACACACAAACGCAAATACATACATACATACAGAGAGAGAGGGAGAGAGAGAGAGAGGGAGAGAGAGAGGGAGAGAGAGAGAGAGAGAATGTATTACACCTATAACTCCCTAATGATAAAGGAATCTAGAGGCAGGCAGCCAGCCCAGGGTGAGAATGGAATTCCCCCTTGTGTTTGTTCTACATTCTACTCTGCCCTAAGTGATTTCTGTTGCCAAAGCCACTTATGGCCCCCAATGGCTCCTGGAGCTCTGATCATATCTGATCCCATCATCAGGAAGGAAGAAGGGGTGAAGAGAGGCACACTCCACCTCTACTTACATCCCATTGGCAGCCTGCTGTGGAAGCCAGGCAAATGTAGGTTTTGCTCTTCGGTACCTTGTTCCAGCTAATGAATAGGGGTTCTGTTTCTGTAGGAGGAAGATGGGAGAGAGGGAGGGATAGCCAGCAGCTTCCACTGAGATCACACAAGTGGCCCGTGCTATGGCTCTGCAAGGAACTATGGCCATCCCTGCAGCCACTAGGAAGACGCTGATGGTGACAGCCCTGCCCAACAGAAGAGACACTTTAGATGGTCCTTGATGGTTGTTCCATTTCCAGCACAGCCCCTACTGCTGCCACTAGAATAGGGTTGGTCACTACACTGTCTGGCAGAGCTGGGCCACAAACCACAGCTCAGCAGCTTTCTTGTGACAGTGACTCTTCATGTCTGCCAGTCCCTGATTGACCACAGCATGCACATCATCAGAGTTGGGGGGGGGGGGGTGCTCCTCATGATCCGTAGGAAGTCAGAAACAGAAAAGAAACAATTTAGACTACACTCTAAACTGCTCCCGTCACCCTGGGAGACCATTGCTGGCTACTGATTTATTTTTTATGTTTTTTAAACATCGCCATGGGATGGGCTTGTCATGAGATCTGAGACTGGCAACTTTAGAACAAGGCATCAGGAAAGGTCCTCTCTTCATGAAGTGACAAGAAGCACGGAGCGATGAGATCTACCAACAGCTGTCAGTTAACACAGTTGTAGGTGCCAGCCATTGTGTAATTCCCAGCAACTGAGACAGCTGGCAATGGGCCTGAATTCCAGGCTTCCCCCAGAGCACGTCCCCTCCTGTGCTTCACCAGTGCTGGTCTGTTGACAGCAGAACACAGCGAACATTGGTATAGTGTAACGCCTGCAGCTGGCTGTATCATGAAAGGTGTGGCGACTTCTGCCTCTGTCTTTCAGATTGATCGCAGGCCCACCTACATGCTCTGGAAATAGTGCACCAAATCCCTTTAGGGGCCTATGTGGTAAAACAACACAAAACAAAACAAAACACTGAGGCCTTCAGACCAAGACTACCAGCAATGTACCTGTCACATGATCATTCACCCTCAGAAGCAGACCCCACAGCCCAAGCTAGACTTCAAATGACCATATCCCCGGCCGACAGTTGTGAGCTACAACAGGAGCCAGACCCAGCTAAGTCTCCCTTAAGTTCCTGATTCCCAGACTCTGTGAGAGAATACATGCCCATTGTTTTAAAGCCACTCTATTTGGATACAACTGTTAAATGCTAATAGAATTATCCTATTTTATTGACCAGAAAACTGAGGCTTAGAAAAATTAGTTAATATTTTCAGCACCAGAGTAGCTGGTAGAAGCCAAACTGGGACACTGGTTTTTTGTTTGTTTGTTTTCTGGTTTTTTGAGACAGGGTTTCTCTGTAGCTGCCCTGGAACTTGCTCTGTAGACCAGGCTGGCCTTAGAGATCCTCCTGCCTCTGCATTCCAAGTACTGGGATTGAAGGCATGTGTCACCATCCCCTATCTTAGGATGCTGTCTTAGGGTTTCTATTGCTGCAACAAAGTACCATGACCAGAAAGCAAGTTGGGGAGGAAAAGGTTTATTTGACTTCCACTTCCACATCGCAGTTCAGAATCGAAGGTAGTTAGAACAGGAACTCAAACAGGGCAGGAACCCAGAAGCAGGAACTAGTGCTGAGGTCACGGAGGAGTGCTGCTTCCTGGTTGGCTCACATGACTTGCTCAGTCTGCTTTCTTATAGAACCCAGGATACCATCCTGCCTTGAAACTCTTCAAAAACAAAGTCATCTTCAATCCTGTAAGACACACAAAGCATAGATACTGGGTGCACCTGCTGCGTGGGGTTGGGTCGGACCTGCCCTGGACTCAGCTGGGAGTGCTTGTCATCTGCAGAGAATTCTTAAAACTCTTGTGTGTGAGAAAGTCGATCTGCTTTCTCAACGATGTCTGTGACAAAATAGTCCATCTCCGAAGATAGTTGCCTCTTAAAATTCTAAATGATGGCTGTTTCATGTTATCAATACTCCTGGAAGCTTGCTGGCTGTGCACTGAATTACTTTTCTCAGTGTGATTAAAGTTTTATGGTCCAGGTGAAGAAGTTATAGGCAGAAATACGTACAAAGCCAAAGTAGATGTTAAAATGCCCACCGATTTCAGAAAAGAGCTGTCCTCGTTTGCTTTCTATTGACGTGATAGGGACCACGAACAAAAGCAACTTGGGGAGGAAGGTTTATTTCAGGTGGACCTTGACATCATAGCCCATCAATCAATCAATCACAGAGGAACAGTGTTTACCTGGCCTGCAGTGCCTGCTTTCTTATACCACACAGGATCATCTGCCCAGGGGTGGCACCGCTCACAGGAGGCTGAGCCCTTCCACATCAATCATCGATCCAGAAAATGTCCCCACAGACTGGCCTACAGGCCAATCTGTTGGAGGCAATTTCTCAGTTGAGGGTCCTCTCTCCATGATATGTCTGAGGCTTGTGTCAAGTTGAGAAAAACTAACTGGCACACCAGTAGTTCACGTTAGTTTGAGATAAAAAAGCCAGTTGAACATTTTTGAAATGATGCTTATGGATTTGACTAAGTATAAAATGTTTCTCTCTTCTGATCACTGCATCTGAGAATGGCAATTCCAAGAACGAGAGGGAAATGACAGCTGTGTGATAAACAGCTAAGGAAAGGTCAGTGATGGCTGAAGTCCTTACCTTATATCATATTCTGTGGGCTTTTAAAGTCAGTTGTTTCTATTTAAAAAGACAAATCTTAAGAACTGTATACCTCGTGGGCATAGACCCAAAGTCCACCCCACTGTGGACACTTGCTTACTCCTGCTCATTGTTGCTTTATTCGTAATAACCAGAAATTGGCAGTAACCTAGATGTCCATCAGCTGATCAACGGATGGTGAAAATGTGCTACATTTACACAGTCGAATCTTATGCAGCTGTTAAGAGAAGCTGATGAGATGTGCAGGTGAGTGGATAGAGCTAAAAACAGTCATCCTGAGTGAGGGGACCCAGGTCCCAGAAGACAAACGCGTGTTTTCTCTTCTGTGTGGATGCTAGCTTGTAATCTTCCATCTGAGTGCTATAATCTGTATAATGGCAGAGGTTAGATACCTAGTAAGGGCCTGGGTGAAAGGAACAGATCTCCCAAGGAAGGGGAAATAGAATATGTTGTTATAGAGAGGATGCAGGGGAGGGGGGATTGGCATGGGAGGGCTAAGGGGAAGGGGTAGGGAACAGAAGGAGAAGGGAGGAACTATGAGGAAGGACAACTGACACCAGGTCAATTTGAGGGGCCACAGGAGCCATGTCTGCTGCTGTCGATGCTTCCTAAAATATATACATATACAAAAGTAATCTAAAGAAAGTCACCAAATAATGGAAGAGACAGTATCTTATACCACCAAGTGAAGCATCCAGTACCTGGGAATAGGTTACATCTTGTTGAGTCATTGGCCCCCCAAACATCCCAGGCCATTTCCAAGGCTATTGGCTGCTCTCCTCAAAAAATGATGATGTCAAGGCTCTCTGCTGAAGGCAATACTTGATATATCTCATCAAGCACATAGAAAGTGAGCAGGTGCTTGCCCAGAGGCTTCATCCCTCCTGACTAACATTCAGACTACTAGGAGGTATTCTGCATGCTATAGAGGTAAAAGGTATTCCTCCATCTGGCTACAAACCCTACAACCTACCTACACTGGTGACCTGTCTGCTGGATATGCCGGTGCAAAAGTGGCACAAGCCTTATAGGAGTAACCAACTGCCCGCTGATGGGATTTAAGGCTTACTACATAAGATGGAACCTGTACCTGAAAATCCTTAGCTTGCCAAGAACCTGAGTCTGAAAAGGCCATGAGTCTGAAGCAGGGGTGGGGAGAACAACTACTATTGTTCTGTTAAAAGAACATAACAATACAATGACCCCCAATGACATTCTGCTATACCCGTAGCAGTAGATGGGAGCTAACACAGAGATTCACAACAACTGGATAATGTGCATAGAGTAAGAGACTTTGAGACACTTAGTCCCAAATGGGATGTCCTCGTTAAACTCCTCATGACTCAGGGATCTCTGTGGAAGAGGAGGCCAAGTGATGGTAGGGGCCATAGGGGATGGGTCATTCCATGGAAACAGTGTCTTCCAGACACAACAGGGCTAACACACATATGAACTCACAGACACTGTGGTAGCAGGCACAGGGCCTGCACAGGTTCAAGGCAGTCAGAGTCCTAGCATCAAGAGCAGGAAGAGGACATGGGCTCTTACCCCAAGCAAGAACTTATCTGCCATTAACACCAGCCTACTAAAGAGAAATTAGTTCTCTCAATGCAGTGTCAATGGGTATATCAATCATACTTCAGAGAAGGCCCTGTGCCCAGAATTGACAAAAACAAACCAATTCAATAAAATTTTTGTATACTTTTTGTCTTAAGTTGCTTAGTTTGAGCATATTTTTTTGTTTATCTTGTTTTCTTGTTTGTATATTTTGTTTTCTCTGTGTGTTTGTTTCTTGTTTTTTCTTGAGGGAAAACTGGCCCCTTGCAGTCACAGGGAACTGAGTAGTTCTACTTTATCATATCCTCCTAGTCATGGCAGAAAATGATGGAGACAAACATCCATAGACCAAACCTGAGAACATGACCCAAAAGAAAGCCTGCCCCACCCCTGCTGCCCCACCCCTGCTGCCCCACCCCTGCTGCCCCACCCCTGCTGCCCCCTGCTGTGAGCAGAATACCCCAGGCATTTGACATAGCAGTAAAATCTGTCTGACGCATTACACAGCACACCAGAGACTCTGAGACAGTCTCACCCTGCAGTCCAAGCTGGTCTTGAACTCACCACGCTTCTGCCTCCCTAGTGCTAGGATTATAGGTACTAGCTATCACACCTGGCTGCCTTAGCTTCTAAACATAATCTGTGAGGTTAAAAGCAGAGGTGAGACTCAGAGGTGGTGCCAGGTAGGTGTCTTTGGCAAGGGCCTGAGGTTTTTTAGTTCACACTTCCCCACTCACGGAATGAGGAGATGTGAAGGCAGCTCAGAGGGGAGGTAAGAGAGGAGCCCACATCAGGGAAGCTGGCCTTCAGGTCCTTCAGAGTAAGGCAGTTAATCCTTCAGAGCATTAGCAATGCTCTCCTTCCCTACCCATTTGGGTTGTGGTGTGTGGGGTCAATGGCAGTGCATAGGTTATTGGCTGTGGGGTTACAGGCTGTCATGGAACAGCAACCATAAAGCAGCCAGGACATGTGGTAGCTTCAGTAAGAATGGCCCCCACTGGCTCATATATTTGAATGCTTAGTCATCAGGGAGTGGCACTAGTAGGAGGAGGTGTAGCTTTGTTGGAGTAGTTGTGGCCTTGTTGGAGGAAGTGGTCTTTGGGGTTTCAAATGCTCAAGGAAGGTCTAGTGTCTCCCTCTCTCTTCCTGCTACTTGTGGATTCAGATGTGGGACTCTCAGCACTATGCCAGCCTGTGTACCACCATGCTTTCCACCAAGCTGATAATAATTAAAGCTTTGAATGTAAGCAAGCCCTAATATATATGTGTGTGTATATATATATATATATATATATATATATATATATATGTGTGTGTGTGTGTGTGTGTGTGTGTGTGTATGAGTTGCTGTGGTTTTGGTGTCCCTTCTCAGCAATACAACATTGACAAAAACAGGACACAAAAATTACTGGTCCAGAAGCCAGAGCTGTGGGGCTCTAGCACTGACTTTTTGTAACCTGAGTTGGCTTAATTTGTTATAGAGACAGACATTCAGCAAGCAGTGATGGTGTGTTGCCCTGCTCTAGGTTGTGTTGGACACTGCTAGAAAAATAGTCTCTGCTCTCCAGGTCCCTGGAGGGGAACAGATAGAGGCATATCAGACAGTAGGTGGCTACAGAGTCAGGGTCCTGATAGAGAGACTGTAGCTAGAGTCCATGGAACCTATGTGTCGTTCCACCTTGAGGCTCAGAGTTGGAGCCCAGAAAGGAAGCAGGTTTAGTCTTGTGACAGGGACACCTTGTTCCTTGTTTCTCCTGAGGAGAGTTTCTCTTCATGACAATGTGGACTCTGCTGGTTATTTCCCCCACTCTTGGTACAAGTTATCCTAGTAACCAAAGAAGAGAAACATTGCTGTCTCTGCCCAGCCAAGATCTCATGTTGTAGTCAGGAAGCAGACCTTTGATGTTCCCACCACCCTTGGCCTTGGGGGGAGGCTGGCCAAAGCCATCCCACCCAGCAGTGTGAGGGGCTCCTCTCAGCAGCTCCACTCCACCCTCCCACCAAGTGGCACCTCCTATATCACCTTTATCACCAATAAAAGATTTTTTTGGCACCATCTGCTGGATCTTCCAACTTATTTCCCCTTAAGTTTGAAACTTGTTTAGGACAGAAGAAAAAAAACTTTTTTGGTTCCCCCAGGGAATTGAAGACTTAGACATCTATCATTCATTAGAGGGACTACAGTTAAGTGGCGCACGCCTTTAATCCCAGCACTTGGGAGGCAGAGGCAGGCAGACTTCTGAGTTCAAGGCCAGCCTGGTCTACGGAGTGAGTTCCAGGACAGCCAGGGCTACACAGAGAAACCCTGTCTCAAAAAATAAATAAATAAATAAATAAATAAATAAATAAATAAATGAATAAAATTTTCAGAGAGAATAATAGGAAAAAAGACCTCATTGCTTATGTGATGTTTCTTGTTAGAATTTTTCATGCTGCCAATATCTACATGCAAGCACCATATTTAGGAAGAAAATAGATTCTGGTGCCTTGTAAATGCCTTTCTTCTCCCCTTTTGTATGGAGAGGGGGTCAGTAGAAAATGTAGGGGCAATCCGATTTCTCTTGTAACAAGACAGTAAAGCACTTTTGATTAGTATGTGTGTTTAAATAACCATGAAGGCAGCAGCCTTCTTTCTCTCTTGGTCCAATTAAGTGCTGTTTTCACTGCAAAGAATACTCAAATCATACCTCAATCTTCCTTGTGTCAAAAGCCTGTCTGGAAGACGGCTTCTCTTTATCCAAGAAGAAACGGCACACTTGTTTTTCTGCCTATAGATGAGACTGCTTCAGAGAAAGACTTCTGACTTTGAGTAGCAACCTTTTTTTATCCCTAGCGTGTGGGTGAATGCTATTTCTTCTAGGGATTGGAGAGAGCCGTGCCAGGTGAGGCAAGGATCAGTGCGGGCAGATGCTGTCAGCAAACAAAGAGAGTCTGTGGGAAAGGAGCGAAAGCATGCATTAAAGCGACAAGGCTAATCAGCAGCTGGGGAAGATAGGAGCCCTGGAAATACGTCACCGGCAGACAGTTTAATGATTTCAAAATGGCAATTGCCCTGTGCAGAAGTCACCCCATGCCCACAGCCACATGCTTGTGTTTCCTCTGTGTCAGGTGAAAAGGAGGAGGCCTTTGGAGTAGAGCCACTGTCCAGTCTCGCAGGTGTCATGGGGAAGGCCATTCAGCAAGCATTAAGTGCCTACACCAAGGAGAGCGCTAGACCCAGAAAAAGTATAACAAGTGAGCATGCCAGTATTTTCTCGGTGCTCCATTTGCAGAGTCCCACTTGTCCCTGGGGGCAATCCCACAGGCAATAAAGCTCTCTGCCTTCTGGAGCCTGTGTCCACTGGAACAGGCAAGTGTGCTGAGGGGTTGGTACACAGCATGGTCTGTTATAAAGTGACAAAGAAAAGAAAACTTGGAGAACATTGAAGGGCATGTTGTGTGACAAAGCTTCATGGGGAGATAGAGCAGACATGTCCACTCACCCCAGACTGGGAACCCAAGATGCCGCCAAGTCCAACTTGGTGAGACCTGAGTTTTATTTGGGTTATTTACAGGCATATGGGTGGAGTTACTTACAGGAACTGAATGATTCAAAGACAACTGCATCACCAAGGCCCACCACAGCCCAGGTGACAACTCACAAACTTGGGAACCACACCATACAACCTGCAGGTGGCTCAACAGGTTGGAGAGTGTCCTTGCCAGGTGCCTTGGTTGCCTAAATCTCTTCCAGCAGCTCCGCTAGTTTCGGCTTCTTCCAGACAGTTGGTCTGGTCTGAGAGTCTTCTTTGCAGCTGAGTTCTGCTCTTAGAGACTCACAATTGTTAGTTGCTTACTCTTGCAGGGAGGGGCATGGAGAATCTGGTTTGTTTCAGGGACTTCCTGAAGCTATTTTGAGTTGTTTACCTTCCTGCTTAAGACGCTTCCCTACAAGATGGAGTGTTTCAGGCATCAGCACAACCTAGCTATGCCACCATGGAGTGCCAGGGCTTGAACCTAGGGCTTCCTGCATGCCAGCAAGCTCTACTACTAGAATGCATACCCAGCCTCCAATATGCAAGGAGGGTGTGGTAGGAGCGGTTTTGCTGAGAAGATGACATCAAATACTAAAGAGGAAAGAAGGAAGGGAGTGATGATACGGACATACAAGAAGCAGTGCAGGTAGAGGAAGTGAGGAAGTCCAAAGAACTGCCAGGAAGTTGGGCATGGTGACACACGTTAGTAATTCCAGCAAGAAGGTGTCATCGTCATGCTGGTGAGTGAAGCAGACAGGAGCCGCAGATAGCAGCAGGTCCTGGTGGCTTTCTGGACCACTCTGAAGACTGGCTTTTAGCTAGCTGAGGTGGTAAACACTGTCAGGGGCTGTGCATCGAACAGCTCAGTTGTGATGTCTGGGGCTAAAGAATGCTTCTGGGTGCTTGTCTTAGTCAGGGTTTCTATTCCTACACAAACATCATGACCAAGAAGCAGTTGGAGAGGAAAGGATTTATTCAGCTTACACTTTCCACATTGCTGTTGATCGCCAAAGGAAGTCAGGACTGGAACTCAAGCAGGTCAGGAAGCAGGAGCTGATGCAGAGGCTGTGGAGGGATGTTCATTACTGGCTTGCTTCCCCTAGCTTGCTCAGCCTGCTCTCTTATAGAACCCAAGACTACCAGCTCAGAGATGGTCCCACCCACAAGCCCCCCCCATCACTAATTGAGAAAATGCCCCACAGCTGGATCTCATGGAGGCATTTCCCCAACTGAAGCTCCTTTCTCTGTGATAACTCCAGCCTGTGTCAAGTTGACACACAAAACCAGCCAGTACGCTGCTGTTTTGCAAACGGACACGAACAGGCCAGTAAGATGGCTCAGCAGGCTAAGGTGCATGTGGCACAGGCCCGGTGACCTGAGTTTTAAGCCCATAATGTGTATAAAAGCAGAAGGAGAGAACAAACTGCACAAAGTTGTCCTCTGACCTACACACCACACATAGACACACATAGACACACACACACAATTTATATGTATGTATATGAGTATGAGTATGTATATATGTATGATGTATATGCACATGTGCATACACATATAGATACACACATTTATGATATTTAAAATGACAGTTAAGGGCAGGGGATAGATGGAGAAGTGGGAGACCAAGCCATAACCAGGAAAGGATCTGAGTGGAAGGCGGTGCTGCTTGCTGGGTGTGGTCGTGTGAGAACAGGTCGGGTTCTGCATGTATTTTGGTTACTGAGTCACACTGCACATTGACATGGTTGTTAAACCAACCAAAGCCTGGTGGGAACAGCTGTTTTCTTCACACAGGAATGGCTCCTAGGAATCCATGAATGACCATGTAAGATGCTGACTGGCGCTGAGAGCTTACGAAGTTCACCTTTAGACCCAAGGCAACACAGCAGAGAGCAACACATTTCTTAGCTCTTGGGTTTTGTTCTGTTTTATTTAACATTATGTCTACATGCCATTGTTTTTCAGGATTTTTATTAGAAGATTTAAATTAACATAATGAGAACTGATAAAAGATGCAAATCACTAAAGCAAAAATAAAAGAGAAACTATGTAAACAGTTAAATGTGTAGAAATGCACACAAAACAGATTCTCACAGTCTTTCAGTAGCATTCCTAACGAAAAGACAAATACATCTGGAGGTGAATTTGAGTAGGAATTCTAAAGAACGAGGTTAGGAATTTGAAATCTCTCATAAGTTATCAGATAATAATTTTAAGCAACACATAGACACTAATCACTGGGATTTAATCATAGGGCAATGTTATGTTGGAAGTAATTTCCCCTTGTGGGCCCTTCCCGGTCTTCTGGCCTCTTCCCTCTTTCACTTTCACACAGACTCACACATATAACAATGTGGAAGCCAGGATTTGCATGGGAGAGAGAACTGCCTGTGCTTTTTTGGCTTGGCCTTGGTTGCCTAACCTAGTACAGTATTTTCCAGTTCTATCCACTTTTCTATAAATTGTATGATTTCATTTCTCTTTACACCTGAATAAAACTATTGTAATCATGTACCATATTTTCATTAGTGATGGACAACTAGGCTCCTTCTTTTTCCTGGCTATTGTAAAGACAGCAGCAAAAACCATGATGAGCAAGTACCTCTATAATAGATACCCAGGAGCTCTGTCATATGATAGATCTATTTATAGCTTTCTGAGGAACCTAAACACTGATATCCGTAGTGGCTGCATCGGTGCGAACTCCAGCCAGCAGAGAATGGGTGTTCCTCTTTCTCTACACCCTCCCAAGCAGTTGCTGTTTGTGGTTTGTTTGTTTGTTTGTTTTAAATTTAAATCCTTTATCTCACCAAATCCAGTGCATTCATTCATATCAAAAGCACACCAGTGGCCTGTCCTTAAGACTGCCTGACAAGTGGAGCCCACAGACAGAATGACAGTACTGTAGGGACCATCGCTGACCTCCATCTTAACCCAAAGAGAAAAGGAAGCAAGACAATGCTTGAGCTGCGCCTGGGGTACTGAGATCAGGGGAATGTAGGAGGCCTGACTCCTTTCATAACCTGTGTGGTGACTCTTTTTTCTTGTCAGCTTCTTTGTATCTGGAATAACTAAGGGGCAAGTGCTAGGCACACCTGTAAGGAATTTTCTTGGCCAGATTATCCAAAGTGGAAAGAGCCACCCTAATGTGGGCTGCACCTTCCCGTGGCAGCTGGTGGCAGCAGTGGAAGGAGGGTCAGCCTCTCTTTCCTCTCCTGGCCTTCTCTCTCCCTGACAGGTTCATCAACAGTATTGTGGCTACGGCTGCGTTCCTTTGCCCGATGTTACAAGCGAGCTTTGAGCTCCTAATGTGTACAGAAGAGTAGCGGCTTTCTTGGGCCGTGCCAGACCTTCAGTTCCGGGGTCTGCTGAGACATTGAGCCCTGGAGACTGAACAACTGTGGGATTCTGGGCCTCTCCGTGGTGAATCAATCATTGTTGGACTACCTTAGACGGTCTCATGTAAGCTGCGCTAATAAATTCTCTTTTAATCGCTATCCAGCCTATCCATTCTGCTCCTACAAAGAAGCCCTACTGGTACAGATTGCATCTCTAGCTGCTAATTCAAGCAGCAGAGTGGCCACGTGAATTGGATTCTCATTCTTCTCTCATGAGAGAAAGCTGAGGTGTCCAGAACAAAGAAAGCAGCTGTCTTTGGCTTGGTGGCTCTGCCTCTCACAGGAGGTGTTTTGCTGCTCAAGATGATTGGCTCATGATTTGGTATCTTATCACAGCAGGTGGGCCAGAGATAAGTATCAGCCATATTTACCAACTGCCTCCTGCATGCCAGCTCTCTGCCGGTTACCTCATTCACCCTGCGTCTGTACAGCCTTTTAATGAAGCCCAACATTGTTCTCGACAAAGGTGGCACTATTGTTGGTGCTCAGATTGAGTGATGACCCTGCTCTCTGCCCAGTGGCAGCCTAAAGATCCCACAGCACGGACATGTTTCTCTAGGCCAGGATGACTGTTCAAAGCGGACTCTGGGACTGGATTGTGTTCTTTTACTTGGTTGGAGGGTTTGGGGTTTTAGGTGTTTTTAACATTGGTCTCACTATGTAGTCCAGTCAGAATTTTCAATCATCTTGTCTTCTCCTGTGGAATGTTGGAATTGCAGGAGGTGCTATGCTACCATGCCTGGATCTGATACACACTGAATTATGTCACTAGGAATATGGGCTTACTTAGATTTATATTCTCCTGATTGCCCTGTTTTAAATTGTGCAGCTGACATTGGACTTCCTGTTCAGAGAACAGATGACAGACAAAAGTTTCCTGTGAGAAGATATCATAGGCAATTGTCTAAGTACACTCCTTTCAAAATATACGTAGACAGCGGAGGCATGCTAATTAAGTAGCATCCCTATTTCTGGACTTCCAGACATTAAAAGGCAAAAAAAAAAAAAAAAAAAAAAAAAAGAAAGAAAGAAATACACAGAATCATAATTATTTGCAAGAATTAAAGTCAGGTGTAGAATTTCTGGGAGCCCAAGGCCAGCCTTAGACACAGGGTGAGTCTCACAAGGGACAGTCCCCCAAAGATATAATAATAAAACTATGGTATTTTTTTTTTTTACAGAATTATTAGAAACAAAAAAGTCTGATAAGGAGCCACTGTTAGAAATCATTTTCTGCCATCCTCAGTGAACAGAACCTTGGGCGTGAACTTGCTCACTAACAGCCAAAGAAAAGCCATTGTTTTTATTATTATTATTATATTGGGCTTGATGCACACCCCACAGTGAGAGCAGAAGAAAGGAAAGGGTTGCGAGCCGTGTATCCAAGATAAGTACTGGAGACCAAAGCCTATGCTTCCTTAGCCTTCTGCCACCCAAAAGGAAGTCGGATGATGCACACCAAAAGCCCACTGCTGCAAGAACCTGGGTATCTAGTCAACTTCTTACACTTAAAAAATTATACAGGTGCCTGTCAGTAAGTAGAGCAGAATATCATTAGTAATGTCAAGGATGGGCTCTCATGGCAGGGGCCTCAAGCTGGTCTAGTCATTGGTTGGTCATTCCTTCAATCTCTGCACCATCTTTACACCCGTTCATCTTGTAGGCAGGACAAATTGTGGGTCGAAGGTTTTGTGGCTGGGTTGGTATCCCAATTTCTCCATTGAAAGTCCTTTCTAGTTACAGGAAATAGCCAGTTTCAGGTTCCATATTCCCCATTACTAGGAGTCTTAGCAACGATTACCCTCATAGATTCCTGGGAGTCTCCACAGTTCTCGGTTTGTAGCTTATTTCAGAGATGCACACCTTCCCATGATTCCAGTTCCCTCACCTCCTGTCCTCCCCATACTCAAACCCTCTTGCTCTCCTCTCTACCCCACTCCCCACCCAGAGCTCTCCTTCCATCCACCACACCCTACCACGTCTGTTTTATTTCCCCTTCTCAGTGAAATTCAACCATCTCCCCTTGGGCCCTCAGTGCTATTTGGCTTCTTCGGGTCTGTGAATTGTAGGATGGTCATCATATACTTTGTGGCTAATGTTCACTTACAAGTGTCATTTGAGAGGTTTCACCCAACAACTGATGGAAACAGATACAGAAACCCACAGCCAAACATTAGGTGGAGCTTGGGAAATGCTATGGAGAGAGAGGAGGAAGGATTGAAGGAGCTGGAGAGTTCAAGGACACAAGAAAAGTTACATTATCAAATAACCTGGGCTCATAGGGGTCAAACAAAGAGAACAAAACAGAGAGCATGCATGAGATGGACCTGGGCCCTCTGCACATATATAAGAGTTGTAGGGCTCGGTCTTCACGTGGGGACTCCTAACAGCAGGAGCAGGGGCTGCCTTCGATTCTGTTGTCTGCTTTTGGATCTCTATCCCTTAACTAGACCTTGGCTAGCCACAGTAGGAGAAGATGCACCTAGTCCTATTGCAACTTGATATGTCAAGGAAGTTTGAGATCCACTGGAGCCGGGCAGTGGTGGCACATGCCTTTAATCCCAGCACTTGGGAGGCAGAGGCAGGTGGATTTCTGAGTTCGAGGCCAGCCTGGTCTACAAAGTGAGTTCCAGGATAGCCAGGGCTATACAGAGAAACCCTGTCTCGAAGAAAAAAAAGAGAGACCCACTAGAGACTTCCCTCTTCTAAAGAGAAAGGAAGTACAGGAGGATGGGGTGGGAGGAGAGACTGGGAGGAGGGAGGAAGGGGAGGCTTCTATCAGGATGTAAAGAGAATAAATTAATTAATAAAAAATGAAAAAAATTATACAGGATCACATAAAGCCATTTTCAAGCAACTGTGTAATCTACTTGGATTATGCACCCATATCACACTACTCTCTTTCACTGTGTGTGTGTGTTTGTGTGTACATGTGTGTATGTGTGTGCATGCACATGCTTTCATGTGTTTGTAGCGTCAATAGCAAGCATCTTCTTCAATTGTTTCTTCACCTTATTTTTTGAGACAGGTTCTCCTTGGGCTTGAAGCACATCAAGTTGGGTTAGCCGGGCCAGCCAGCAGCTCCCGGGGATCTTCCTGTCTTCGCTTTTTTTTTTTTTTTTTTTTTTTTTTCTTCAGTGGTGGGGTCACACACACACACACACACACCCCTTGAGTGACATTTTTACTCTGGCTCTGGGAATTGACTTTGTCATCTTAGGCAGCAACCACTTTACCCCCCCCCCCCCCAGCCTCCTTCTCAGCCTCCTCGTAAGTCCTTTGTCTCCCCTGCCTTACTGCTACTAACTACACACAGATTAGTGATAACTTTTTTTCTTTTCTTTTTTTTTTTTTTTTAGTAAGGCAGGAGCCTAAGGGTTTGTTTAGGGGATCTGTGATAATGAAGGGCCTCAAAGCTTTGAGAATCCCCTAGGGACACAGTAGATGACCGAGGCTGTGCATGGCTGAGTTTGAAACAATTACACTATGCAAGAAAATTGGCCTGAAGCATCTGAGGTAGCTGAGGGTCCAGCGTGGGAGTGTGGCTGGAAGAGGCAGGGTGAGCGCTTGGGTCCATCCCAAAGAAGATTACAATAATTTTTCCTTTGAGATCAAAATATCTCCCCCACAGCTTTCAGCCCATGGATCTTTAGAGGTGGCTCTGAATGTAAGAAGATTGCTTCCCAGTGAGGGCCCGCCCCCCACATTGCCATGGAAACAGCGCTGTGCTCATGTGTCAGGTGTGAGCATGCACAGGCACACACAGCATGCTAATGTATTCTCAAGGAAGTGTCTTTATGCTTTCTCCTTCTGGTGGCTCTTTACACTTCTAAAAATTACACATTTTGAATTTTTTAAATTGCTCATTCCTATCATACAACTGTTATCAATAGTTTCTCTCTTATTTTGACTTTACAAGTTTCTGACTGGGAATTTGTCTTCAGCATAGTCATCCTAGATGTGAATTCATCTGTTGTCCCTCCCTTCAGTGACTCCAACTTTTCTTCTATCTTTCAAATGAACAGATTGGAGATCTCAGGACCTATAGCGCCATTTTAAAAGGAACAGGGGCTAAAGGTGTTACCTCAGTGGTAGGGTAAATGCCGGCATGCATGAGGCCTTGGATTCTACACCCAGCATTGCCAAAGCAAACAAACAAATGGATCCTATTGTAGATTCTATTTGATTGCTTTGGTAAGCATAAGGATGTATGTATGTATACTTTGTGCCCTTAAATATTCTTAATCGCAAATATTGTTTTAAACTGGAAAAGATGTCAATTTCTCAGAAGAGTGTTGATGGATCCCAAGGTCATGAATCTATGTGAACTGAAGAAGAGACTAAAGAAACTCACAAAGCTAAATCACTTATTTCAACAAGTAATCCTCGGGCACCTACAATCTGACCACATAATACCCTTGAGAACTGATTCTGTACCTGGAGAAGGTTATGATTGCTGATAAGGGGCTTCAGAGCCTAAGAGTGGAGAAGCTGGCTTAGGAGTTCACCCCATCAATGGCGAGCCTTTCCTTCCCTTGAATTGGAGTGTAGATGCTAACCTATAACACATGAGCAACGTGGACTGGATGGTCTCCTTGGGTCCCTTCAGTTCCAAGATGGCTGCAGTTCTGTTTCATCATCAGGTTCAGTAGAAGTAGATGGTGGGATTGGGTAGCCTTAGTTAACTTAAGTACCACCATCCAGGAAGCGACTCAGTCAATCACTGGTGTGGTCCGACACTCCTGTGTCATCAACCTCTAGCAAATACCTTGACATTCCAGGTCCACACCATGCCCAGAGCTGCCTTCTTTACATTTGTCCTTTGTCACTCTTAGACTGAGACCAGCCAACTTGACATGTTCATGGATGCCAAATTTCCCAGGGGCTGTATCTGCCGATCTCAAGACAATATATTACTTAGCCCAGGGCTGGCCATGAACTTCTGACTTTCTTGCCTCAGCTTCCCCTATGGTAGCTGTGTACCACCACACTCAGCTTTCGAGGTAGCACTCATGAATTGTGAAGTTGCGTGTTTGGAGTTACCTGTTTCCTACCACTACTTTTCCTACGAGTTGCTTTGTTTCTGCCTCAAGGCCAGTCCCCAGAACTCATCAGCTCAGGGCAGCTCTTGGCTGATGGCTTGTGCTGCTGCTACTGCAGACAGATCTTGTCCTTCCCCCAGTCCTTCCCCTGAGCCCTCTGCTACTTGCTGTCTTTCGTAGCTTATCAGAAAGCACAACCTCTTGCGGTTGTCTGCTGTCCATGCCCATCTCCCCCAGGAGATCACAAGTTCCATGAGGACATCATGCCCCAGTGCTCAGCATGCATGGAGTTAAGGACTTACTAATAAACTAATGGGCAAAAGCACTGTTCTAACCCAAACACAAGAGTGAGAACTGCACCCCACCTCTGACTCCCTGATGGTGGAGAGACTTCATTTTATTGTATTATGTTTCACTTTTTGAGAATGCTTCTCCTATGCAGCTCACACTGGCCTTATATATTCAAGGTAGTCCTCCTGCCTCGGCTTCTCAAGTGCTGAGATTACACGTATGCATCACTTTGTCCAGAAAGCTGGACAAACAAAACTTCTCTTTCCTGGCTACCTACAATGCTCCTGTGACTTTAAATTTTATTTTTAAATCTGACATGCAAATAGGTGGGTTTCCTTTGGGGGTCTTCATGCATGCATATTATTATCCTTTGTTCCCACTCATTCCCTCTCTCATTTCCTTCCCTCATTCCCCTGCCAACTCCCCTGTTGCTGGCCCTTACCCTCCCCCCTCATTGTTCTCTCTCCTGCTCTTATGTTTCATGTGCTCCATTATACTTGCTTCCAACTCCAGGTCCCTATGACCATTCTCCCACCCCACGGTCTTCTCTTTTTAACACACACACACTCACATAAATACACACAACACACACACAGAGACAAACATATACACAGAGACACAACATACACACACATGCACACACACACACACACACACACACACACACACACGAGAGTATACATTATGAAGAAAATGTGGTATTTGTCTTTCTGAATCTTTCTCATTTCACTCAGTGTTCTGATCTCCAGACCCATCAAAGCGGCATGAGATTTCCCTTCCTTTATGGGCTATAGGCAGAGATTTCCATTATGTATACACGCCACACTTTAGCCATTTTTCCATAGGTGGGCATGGAGTTTGTCTCTGTCTCCTGGCTTTTGTGACAGTGCTGCAGTAAACATGGATGTGCACGTATGTCTGTGGCTTGCTGACATACGTGCTTTGGGTACATATCGAGGAAGGGCATAGCCAAGTCACATAGCAGTTTATTTTAGTTTTATGTCACAGTGGAGGGACAGATGTCAGCAGCAGAAAACATAGGCATTTTTAAATGGCTAATTTGACCTACAATTGTTTGCCAGCAGTGGGGCTTTGACGCACTATGAACCTTTCTTTATGTGAACTTTAGTCGTTTTACGTTGCACATTGGTGACAGTAGACCTTAGAATATGAAGCCCAACTGCATAAACTTCAGGTTGAGATAGCAAAATTTATACTCACTCCTATCTTGTAATGGGAGAGTTTTCTGTTTCCTCTTTGGCAGAATAACAATCAAATTCAATATCTTTTTGCCAGTGTCATGCTCCGTTTCCCATGCCATAATACACACGTACTATAGGATTGGTTATTTACTATGAAAAACAGTCTATTTATCTTGCTGCCCTGGAAGTTGAGAAGTCCAAGAATGTGGTGCCAGCCTCTGGTCAGTATGTGACGAGGGCCTGTGCTGCATTATAAGAAGGTAGATGGCGTCACATGGTGAGTCAGACACAGCCACCACTAGCGAGCTCCCCCACAACAGCATTGCTCTTGAGATTACCCTTTAAGGATCTTGGAATGAATCCATCCACTCATGAAAGCAGAGACCTCCTGGTCCCATTGTTTCCTAAAGACTCCACCTTCCAACCTCACCACGTGTGTTTCAAACCATATTCAAACCGCAGCTGCTGGGCAAGTGTGCCTGCCGCTCTGGGCTTCAGTTTCTCTCTCTGAAGATAGGTTTATTACCTTTGTTTACTTTACTTCTTAGTAGACACTGTAATTTAACTTGTTGATATCGGTAACATCCAAGTCTCTCACATACACAAAAAATATATAAAAGTAACTGTCAGACAATTAATTAATGAAACCATAATTTCTAGGACCTTGTGATATTTATTATTTTTAGCTATTTTTAAATTTCATATTTATAGCTGTAAAAATAATCATCCCAATGTGAGCTTTAAAAAAATAATTGACTAGAGGTGACATATTTTGGGAAACATAATAGAGGTGTTAAGCACTCTTCCTGTCTGAATTGATGCTGGGAGGTTTTGAGTGCCCGCACCTGCTTTGTTTGTCTTTCCTGGTGGGTACACAGGAGCTGAGCAGGTTACTCTACTTTCTATCCTGTATTCACCACTATTCCACAGTACTACCGTGCCTTAGCTTTATCTATTGCGAAATGGAAACTGAACTAGTATCTGTGTGTCTTGAGGAATTTGGCAAAGGATGTTGAAACTTTTTACCAGGCCAGTTTATGCCCTACCTGACCTCTGCTCACCAGAGGTTTGCAACACTTCTCTTATAGGGGCCCCGGGAAGGTGTCTAGAATAAGGCACTAATTAACCCTGTTCTGTGCCTAGTTACTTCAAAGCTGTGGCTCCCAAAGGACCAAGTCTACACTGTGTTGCTGGAATCTCCAACCCCAAATAAGCCCATATAAAAAAACCCACACAATCCAGTTATTATAATTATAAGCTATATGCCTAGATTGGACAGGCCTAACACTATACTAACTTATTCCCCAGCTATAAGACCCCCTTGCTACTACTTGTGATTTCTCCTGGACACTTGGTTCTGCTCCATCGAGGCTTCCTTCTCCTCTTCCTTCATCCTCTCTTCTTCTCCTCTGGTCCTCTTCTGCCTCCCTACCTGCCCCTATTCACAAACCTCCAGTCCTACTTTTCTCCTCCACTGCCCAATCACAGGCTCTAGTTTGTTTGTTTTTTGTTTGTTTGTTTTCCTAGTCTTTATTGACCAGTTAAAATGGGGAGAAGGTTCACATGAGGTCACCTGAGTATGTACTCTTGGGGCAACCCCTCTTGAGGAAGCAGAATTAACATCAGAATAAAACAGCATCAGACCAACCCACAAAAATACTGCCCTATTCGGAGGCCAAAGAAGACACTCAAGATAAATATGTCAAGTATATTTCTGTGTGAACGTGCACCTTACTATTGGCTGTCCTTTCTCATATTATTTTTGGTGTTCAATTTTTAATATCCGTACAATGTGTTCATGTATAAAATTCTAAATTCTGCTTGGTAACAGTGAGCTGAAGGACAGCCCTGGAGTCTCTAGGTCTTCTGTGACCTGTTTTTGTCAGTCAATGATTAACTGACTTTGGTTTGCAGAGATAACACAAAGCTTTGGAAATTTACCCGGCTTTTGATGGTAGAATTGATTGAGGGCATACATCCTGTGTGAATTTCTAAGTATATGAGGCTTCCATGTCCACTGCTGCAGTAAATCCTCTTAAGAGCGATATGATATTGGAAACCCTGTGGTTATTTAAAATAGCAGACATCAGACACTCAGAGAGCACAAGTCACTGGATCAGGATTCCTAGCACTCAAGCAACCAAGTCTGGATTTGAACTAAGCCCAAAGCTCATGGTCTTCAAATTGTATTAACCTGGTCCTCAAAAACAAGCTGCAAAGCATGAATTTCCATGTAGGGTGCACTTTCTTCTGTCAGCAAAAAGCCGAATTTGGGGTGGCATTTGATTGTTTGTTTTTTAAGATAGGAGGACCCTGCTGTGTAGTCCAGGTTTGTGTTGAGTTTGTGATCCTCCTGTCTCAGCCTCCTGAGGGCTAGGGTTCTAGGTATGTGTTAATGGGAGCTGGCTTCTCCTGATACCAGCAGAGATCCCAGAAGACTTCACAGCATGGGGTCTGCTTTAGGAGAGTCCCAGGCTGAGTGGGACTTGGGCTCCAGAGCCATCTGCTGAGTTTGTAGAGTTGACGGGATGCTATAGACCAAGCCGCAAGTCACATCATGTCCCAAAGTACCTTGGTGTTATCTATTATGGATTCTCTTGCCATCTACAGGAATCACCAATATTAATTAGACGAGAAAGACAGAAACAAATGAATCATTTGTCCTTCAGGTCTGTACCTAGCAAATGACCTGGTGTGCAGTGATGTGTGGGCCAGTGTTTCTAGATATCTTATCTGCTCTTTCTGAGACTAAATTCTACTGTGAAGGTGACTAAGAAAAGTCAGTACCCGGATGTTCAAGACTTTCTTATTAAGACATCAATTCAAGGGGCTGGAGATATGGTCCAGGGGCTATCACTTATTGCTCTTGCAGAGAACCTGGGTTCAGTTTGCAGAACACACATGATGGCTCAGAGCCATCCATAGGTACAGTTTCAAGGGATTCAATGGATTCTTTGGTACAGGCATACATGTAGTCTACACTCATACCTCCAGGCAGAACCCTCCTACACATACACACACACAACACACACACACACATACATGTATATACATATAATAAATAAAGAATAAACAGATAAATAAATCAGTTTAAGAGAAGACCACAACTTTGTGCAGAATAATGAAAAACTTTTAGGTTTCATATTTGGGGACACTAGTCAAAACAAACAAAGAGACACTGTAGTAGGCTGGGTCAGATGTTCTAAAGTCAATGTTACAACAAATGACCAGAGATAATTGTGCAGGAAAAAAAATCCATGACATGCACACACAGTGCTCTGATACACATTACACACAACTCCTAACCAGGTGAAGCCTTTCCATTTATTATATTTCTTTCCAGATGACAGAGGTAAGAGAGCTTTTGGACCCTGTGTGCTAAGAGGGAACTGCACAGCCTCCAAATAGCCATTCCTTTCCATGAATGCTTTACAGAGAGAAAAGGCATGGAGGTCTCTGGACAGAGCCAAGGGATTGGTGATAATCAAAGAATCCTAAAGATCTCCTTCCCTCCAGTCCCAACGCCCTTTCAAATGCCCTCCAAGGGCAAGGAATAAGCTGTACTTTGTCAGCGTGCAAGTCCTGAATCTAGATGCAGCTGTTTCTAGGTGGTTCTGGTTTTATTAAGTATACAAGTCAGCATATCTTTCAAATGCTACCTAATAATGGCTCCATTCTGGCTGACCGCCATGCTTTTCTAAGGGAAAGCACACGGTGCATGGGCAGAGCTGCCTATGGCCACCTATGGACAGAGATTCTGGCTGACTAGCCATTGCTAAATACACTGAACACCATTCCTGGCATAACCAGCACGGCCTGGGCGATTTGGCTATTGAAAAACATGGAGATCAAAAGGTATAAAAGGTGTGCTTTGGGGATGGAGAGCTGAAGCAGAGGTAAGGTGGAATCGGGAAGGACAGGCTTACAGCTAAACGTATTTACTGTGATGTCTTCAGTGGGTTAGGGGAAATCCAACTAAGTATCTGTAGGAGAATCATATCTGAAGGATGGTTTGTGGCCCCTGAGCTGGAATAGTGGCATGCTCTTGGCAATGACCATAGACAACCATCGGTGGTCGATTACTGATGTCTGCCAACTGCTTAGCAATGGGTGTGTGTGGCACATTTGTCATCCCCACGCTTGTTGACATGAGGCTATATTTTAAACTCTGAGCATTTATTTCTTTTTTCCTTTTAAAACTACAACTAGCTTTCACCTTCTTCCTGGTGAACACACGCAGCTATCTGCATGCTGCTCAGGCAAAAGACTTACAATAGTTCAGGCAAAATCTTCCTGGGTATCTGGGATAATGAGCAGTAAAATTCACTTAACATGTGTCTCTTAAAACTATAAATGGAAATCCCCACAAATTAGCTTTCTCTTTTCCTTTGCAACAGATGTTCAACACATCAGGCTCTCCCAGGCCTCAGAACCAACTGCTGCTCTCAGATCCTCCAGAGTGGATCAGGGCTGAGGCAGAATCCATGGTATTTGCCACTCAGCTTCTCACAGAGGGCACAGTCAGTGGGGATGGATTATGACTGGGTAACCACGAGCACTTTCTGTCACAACCAAGTCTCTAGAAACCTTTGCACCCTGATGGTGTTGATGCATGGGAGGCAATGCTCTACTGGGTGACATTTGCACCCTGATGGTGTTGATGCGTGGCACCAATAGGCCGTTCACCTGCTCCATTACTGTTCCATTGCCTGGCTCTTTGTCATTTTTATAAAAATCAATATCTTCCTTAAATATTAAAAGGTCTTGTGTCCAGAAACCTTCCATCTTGGTGTATTTGGACTGCTCTGATGAAGTTCCCTAGATGGGGTGACTTCAACGACAGGTATTTTCTTCTCATAGTTCCAGAAGCTCAAAGTACCTGCTGGGGTGTTCCAGCAAAGGCCAGCTCCCTGGTCTGAAAACAGTCACCTTGCTGTTTCCTTATGGTGGAGGAGTTACTGCTTCTTCCTCACCTTAACTAAGACACAAGTCCCATTAAGAGCCCTGTCCTGTGACCTCATCTAAACTGACCAACTGCCCAGAGGCCCACCTCCAAATAGCCTCACATTGAGGCTTATAGCATCAGGATACACATTCCATAGCATCCTTCTATCTGTAAGGTGTGCCTTTTGAGACATCGTCTTGCCACATACCTCAAACTAGCTTCTAACTTGAGGTCCTCCTGTCTTGACCAAAATCTAGGATTAGAGGTCTAAGTCATCATGCTTGCAACCAAACTCCCTAACACTAAAGTTTGATGTGCCTTTTCATCTAAGTTTGTGCTTGGAGGAGGCTGCTTATGCTACTGGGAGAGCCTTGAAAACCTTGAGATTTAAAATGGACATAGAGGGCTGGAGAGATGGCTCAGTGGTTAAAAGCACTGACTGCTCTTCCAGGTCCCGAGTTCAACTCCCAGCAACCACATGGTGGCTCACAACCATTTGTAATGGGATCCAATGCCCTCTTCCGGTGTGCCTGAAGACAGCTACAGTGTACTCATCATATAAATAAAATAAAGGAATATATTTAAAATGGACATAGCACATGTCCTGGCAATCTCAGAGGTTTGGGGCAGAGGCAGGAGGACCTTAAGTTTGAGGCCAGTCTGGGCTACATAATGAGACCATCTCAAAAATATTTTTAAGCTTTAGAAAGACAATTCTCCTTTTTCAGTTTTGCAGAGAGCAGTGGGTGGCTGAGTTACTGTTATTACTCAGCAGAAAGATGCCTCTGTGAACTCTGTAGTGAACGCCGGACCCAGCAGTAGGGTGGTGGCAGGGGTAGCACCATTTAGGCTGTTTCCTGGTAAGTGAATTGACAATTCTGCTTGTAGGGTTGTTGATACCATGTGGAAGCTCAGGACACGTACAGATTTCAACTCCTGATTCTCCCACTTAGGAGCAGCGTGACCTTGGTCTTGTCATTTGATCTCTCTAAGCCTCAGCTTTGTCACTTCTAAAGAATGAGTACCAGTCATTCCTTCTCTATGATACTCACTGAGTAAGAGATCCCATGAGAATGCATGCAATGTAATTCAAGAATCTGTTTCATCAGTTATTAATAGCACAAGACAAGGGTACAGTGCTGAGAGATGGAGTCCTTCCCTCACTTGCTGGCTTTGTTAACAATTACAGCAATGGCTACCCAGTAGTCTACACTTGACTATATTATACCCTTGGCACACATTAAAAGGCAATACCACGTGTGGCCTGGTGGTATTGGTGGCAGCAGCAGCAGCATCAACCCTAAGTTATAGCTGAGGAAACAGAGTCACAGGATGACTAAGTAACATGCCCAGAATCACAAAGCAGATCACCGGCAGGGCCAGGAGCTGAGCATCTGCAGTTTAGTAAGTACATATCTGCAGAGTTGATGTGTTGAACATTGGGTTATATGGCTAGAACCCTGGATGGAAACAATGGGTGGGCCCACTAACTGACTAGGATTCTCCCCATGTCTCTAAGCTCCTTGATTTAAAGTCTACAGTTGCTTTCTGCATATTAACAGCACAGTGCTACAGGACAGGTGGTATACATGGGAACTCTAGAAATCAGTGGAAGCACCTTTGAGGCCAGCTGGATTATACAGAGAAACTGCCCTCCCCCACCCCACAAAAAGCCAGAGGCCAATAGCTACTTTATACTTTTACTCAATGCTCTCAAATGGAACGAAATTCTAAAGTGAAGCTAACGTTATCGCAGGGCTCTTCTTCCTCCATCATTCAGGCATCTAGTTCAGTCCAAGTTCTGTACGAGCAGACACTGAAGGCTGGGGTAGACATGTCAACTGCACTTGGAAGGGTTACAAAGGGCCTCTTTGTGAAAACAGGAAGACACTGGCTCCTGGCGTATCCAATAGCTACCTGGCTACCAGGCTAACTAAGCAGACACTTCAGTGGCCAAACATGAACAAGAATAAATGTTTTACAGCATATTTTTTAAAGGCAATAATTAAGCAACAAATAGCAGTAATAACAAACCTAGGGAAGGATGGTCATTTAATTTTCATAGGTATCACTTTGTAGTCAGCTTGCTGTATCCATGAATTTTGCATGCATGGGCCAACCAAATGTAGATAAAAAATATTTAAATTGTTCAAAAACTACACTAAAATGTTAAAAGTATATGTTATTGGGGGAAGGAAGGGAGAGAGAGTGTGTGCAGATCACAGGAAAACCAATGAAAGTCAGAGGCCAACTAGCTGAAGTTGTGTCTCTCCTTTCACCATATGGGTCCCAGGAGTGACACTAAGCTCTTAAGATTTGGTGAGGAACTCATTTGCCCACTGTGCTACCTGGCCAGTCCCCAGACGTGTTTGGGTGGGTTTGTTTGTTTGTTTAAATTGTATCTGTGTTGAACATGCACAGATTTGTTTTCTTTTTCACTGTTCCCTAAACAAGACAGTTTAACAATGATTTACACAGCATTTGCATTGTCCCAAAAATCTTAAATAATCTAGGTGATATAAAGCATTGGAGGAGATTAGAATTGTAGGTCAGTAGTGGAGCCCCTTCTTTGCATATGTGAGGTCTTGGGTTCAGTGTACAAAGAATACATACACAGAAATAAAGTAAACATGAAAGTAGCTATTGGCAGCGTGGGCTAGGTTTTAGCCAAAGATAACCCTGAAAAATATAGAAGGGTTACCTTTGCGGGGGGGGGGGGGCAGTGTTTCATGGCACAAAAGGGTTTTTATAGGAGACAGAGTGGGAGAAAAGCTTAGAGAGGGGCAGGCCTTCATCGCAGGGAGCATTTCTTCTTCGGTGGGAACATTACCGCTGAAGTGGACTCTGACCTCCTGCAGCTGGTTAATTTAAACCCTGTGGAGGACCTCGCCACACTAACACAGCTTAGGAGGCACTGATGGGCAAGGGCAGAGGAGGCAACAGACAATTCAAAAGTGCAACTACACATGGGCTTTAGAATCTGAAGGCCATCCCAGTACCAACTCCCCAAGGGACAACTTGATATAATTTTAGATGTCCATGTTTCAGCCAAAAATCATAAGGCATTAAAGGAAAAACATAGGGTTGGGAAAATAGCCCAGCCTAAAATGTACTTGCCTTACAAGCGAAAGAACCTTAGTTTGTTTGAATCCCCAGACCCACAGGAAAACCAACAACAAAAACAAACCCCAGTACAACAGTAAGGCTGAAGATGGGAAGGTAGAGAATGACATCATCAGCCAGACTAACCAATCAAGGAACTGCAGATTCAGTGAGCATCTCTGTCTCAAAACATAAGGTGAAGAGCAATTGAGCACCTAAGGAAGGCATCTAGCCTTCATAAATGTGTACACACAAGAAGGGAGGGATTGAGGGAGGTAATGAGGGAAGGGGGAGGAAGAGAGGGAGAGAGAGAGAGAGAGAGAGAGAGAGAGAGAGAGAGAGAACTATGACAGAGGAGAAGGTGACAGTCAACAAGAAAGAACTGTTGAAGAAATCAAAAGGGTGTTCTTCATATACACCAATAATAAATAATATGTGACTAAGTAGATGGCTTAGTCAGACTGATATACAACTTAAAAAATATCAGCTGAAACTGGCAGTGAAGGACCATAGCATAGCCCCATTCATTCAAGAAACCGAGGAAGGAGAATCACAAGATCAATACTGGCCTGAGATGCTTCAGAGAAAGTTCAAGAAAAGCCTAGGCAGTTTAAGTGAAACTCTCAAAAGAGGGCTAGTGCTGTAGTTTAGTGGTGCAGCACTTGCCTAGCCAGGCTTACATGGAGTTTCACGGTAAGGTTATACCTCAAAGAGGCTGTAGGGCCTCAGGTCCTGGCTTATGTGCAATCTGCACAAAGGTGCTATTTTAGTTTCTCAGGAATAAATAGTGCCTTTCAAAGCACCTTTAAGACTTTGTAGCCCTTCCTTTAAGTGCTCGATCAGCTTGCTGTTTCGTGACTGCTATGTCATATTTCAAGGCACCCTTAATTAAACACTGCTTCCAAATATTTCCAACAAATCCCCAAGAGAAAAGGAGTTCTTACTGGGTGACCTCAAAATCAAGTGAAATAAAACTCTCTCTCAATTGGATTGTTCAAAGAGCTTCCAGAAAGGTAGACTGGAGTGAGTCTTCTCATCACTGAGCTGTGCGTTGTGGCCAGCTACCAGAAAGCTGGGTAAACTGGATAATGGGAACAAGGCCAATAAGGTTACCGATGTCAGTGGTGAGTGAGTGATGTCATCAGTGTAGACAGACACAGTGTCAGAACTCATTGAATAGCACTAGACTCACAAGCTACGTCGGCTTTACTTCATGGGCTACTTCTGGCTTCCCTTGCAATCTTGACTTTGGCAGTTCCAAGTTCTTTATTCCAGTGTTACTGATACCTATAACACTCAAAACACACATACCATCACACAGTTATATATAGGTTACAGAAAGGATGTTGGTGTTAAAGAGACAGTGCAGAGTCAATGCAAAAGGGCAATGTAGAGACTCAACACAACTTTTGTAGAGGAATGTTTATTTGGCTCACAGGATACAACCTATCATTGAGGGGAAGCCAAGGCAAGAACTTCAGGTTTTTAAAGTACTTTCTTATGATTCTTTGCCTTTCCTTGGTGACTATTATATCTCCCATTTCCATCTTTTACTTTCTTCATTTGGAATTCTATGTCATTTCATTAATTTGAATAAGGGTTTGTTTGTCTGGCTTGTTGTTATTCTCAAAGAAACAACTCTTTATTTCATTGATTCTTTTGTCTGTTTCTATTTCATTGATTTCAGCCCTGAGTTTGATTACTTCTTGATGTCTACTCTTTTGGGTTATTATTTCTCTTGTTGTTCTAGAGCTTTCAGATATACCTTTAAATTGCTATTAAGAGATCTCTCCTAAGTACAATTATACACAGATTCTGAGTACATATATATATGCACTAAGTACTGTGAACTTACCTCTTATAACTGCCTTTATTGTGTCCTGAAGACTTGCACATGTTGTGTTTTTATTTTCATGCTAAAAAATCTAAAAAAAAACAAATTAAATTTCCTTCTTGATTTCTGTCTTAACCCATTTTTTCATTCAGTAATGAGTTGCTGAGTTTCCAGAAGTTTGTAAACTTTCTTTTGTTTCTGTTGTTGATGATATCTAGCTTTAATCTATGATGGTGTAGGATTCAGGGTGTTACTTCAGCTTTCTTCTATCCGTTGAGACAGACATGCTTCGTGTCCAAGTATGTGGTCAATTTTAGAGACAGTCCCATGAGCTGCCAAGAAGAAAGTATATTCTTTGGTGTTTAGGTAAAACATTCAGATAACTCCCAGGTCCACTTGAATCATGGTGTCTTTTAACTTTAGCATTTTTCTGTTTAGTTTTGTCTGTATGGCCTGTCTATTGGTGAGAATGGCTTACGGATAGTCTGATTATTACAACAATAGTTTCATGATATGAAGAGTTCAAGAATCTAGTAGTTGTTCAGCCCACAAGGCTAGACTTTTACCTGGTCTTAAGTATATGCCAGAATCTTGAAGTAGGCTCTAATACCAGTGAATGAATATAGTAAGAGTTGGGGCAAGAAGGCAAAGTAAAAGCACTTCATTCTTCCATGTGCTTTATATAAGCTACCACCAGAAGGTGCAATCCAGATTTAAAAGATCAAGTAACACATAAAAGTAGACTCATTAGAATAATACATAACTTCTCAATAGAGACCCTGAAAGCCATAATGGCCTGGATGGATGGCCTACAAACTCTAAGAGATCACAGATGCCAGCTGAAACTATTATACCCAGCTAAACTATCCATCACAGTTGCCAGAGAAAGAAAAACATCCCATGATAAAACCAAATTCAAGGTGGGTCTTCTTGCCTCAAAAGATCCACATTTAGCATCCTAATCCATCTCCTTCACATGATTTAATTAAGAAAATTTTCTTAAATGTGTACTTAGCCTCTAAGGTTTTAGTTCATTTCAGATGAAGTCAAGTTGACAACCAAAAATAACAACCACACCCACTATCATGGTGTAAGGGTGACTATTCTATTTTTATGCTATAGTGATGTTTCCTTTATAAACTTTGTTGTCCTTGTATTTGGTGTATAAAAGTTTAGACTGGCAATATCCTCTTGGTAGATATTTCCTTTGATAAGTATGCAATCTCCTTCCATACCTCTTTTGATCATTTTTAGTTTGAAGTCTATTTTCTCAGATATTAAAATGGCTACCTACTTGCTACTTGGGTTCATTTGCTTTTTTTTTTTTTTTTTTTTTTTTTTTTTACCTTGCACCCTGAGGTATTTTCTATCCTTGAGGATGATGTGTATTTCTTGGATGCAGAGGAAAGATGGATCCTATTTTCTAATCTAGTCTTTTTCTCTTTGTCTCTTATTGGGAGTTATCAACAAACAGAAATTGTGTTCATTGATTCTTGTTATTTTGTTGTTATGATATGGACATAGCCCCATTTTTGACTTATTGGTCTGGGATTGTTTGTTCCTTACATTTTTTGGGGTATGGTTGGCCTCTTCTGGCTAAAGTTTTCCTACAAGTACCCTTTGAAGAGTTGTATTGGTAGATAGCTATTGTTTGAAATTTGGTTTGATTATGGGATGTTTTTCTTTCTCTCTGGAAACCATGATTGATAGTTTTGTTAGGTACAGTAGTATGGGCTGGCATCTATGATCTCTTAGAATTTGTATAACACCCATCTAGGCCATTCTGGCTTTCAAGGTCTCCATTGAGAAGTCAGGTGTTATTCTAATGAGGCTACTCTTATGTATTATTTGGTCTTTTTCTCCTTGCAGCTATTACTATTCGTTCTTTGCTGTGTACATTTAATGTCTTGATTATTATGTGTAATGGGAAATTTCTTTTCTGGACCTCTCTATTCAGTGTTCTGTATGCTTCTTATACCCTGGTAGGCACCTCCTTCTTTAGGTTAGGAAAATTTTCTTCTATGCTTTTGTTAAAAAAATATATATATATTTCCTGTGCTACTGACCTGGATTTCTTCTACTTCCTCTGTCCCTATTCATAGATTTGGTCTTTTCATGGTATCCAAGATTTTTCTGGATGTTTTGTGCCTATATTTTATTAGATTTAACAATTTTTGGTTGAGGTACTGTTTCTTCTGCTTTGTCTTCAACATCTGGGATTCTCTCTTTCATGTCTTGTAATTTGTTGGTGAGGCTTGCCTCTGAGGTTTTTTGTTTGACGTCCTAAATTTTTCACTTCCAGTTTAATTTCAGTTTGGTTTTCTGTAATGATTTCAGTTTTTGTTAAATTCTCCTTTATGTCTTGAATTTTTTTCATTTTAGACAATTGTTTCTTTATGTTTCAGTTTTCACTAAGAGATTTATTCATATTCTCTTTCATGTCCATGAATATATTCATAATTGCTATTTTGAAGTCCTTGTCTTACATTGCTCAGGGCCTACTATAGTAGGGTTACTGGTCTCTAGTAGAATAAAATTGTCTTAGTTGTTGAGTTTGTGTTTTTGCTTTGGGGTGTAGGTATCTGGAGTTAGGATGATTGAGGTGTTTGTAGGTTTTGGTATCTGGTCTTGTCTTTGCCATGTTGGTGACTCAGTTTTTGGTTGCTTTTGCTCTCTTAGGATCTTAAGCAGTAAGTGTATCAACTGTGAGTTCATGGCAGAGAGTACTTCTACATGTCTGTGGGTGTCTGAGAGAAATAAAGATGGGCTAGGGAGAAAAGAGTGTTAAGGGCCATGGGAAAGAGCTAGGGAGATACAGTCCACACTAAGAGGTAGAGTTCCTAGGTAGTGGAGATATGGTTATAGGAGGGGGCTCCTGAAAGTAAGCTGCAATAAGATAAACAAAATTTCTGGAGAGACAAGGATGATAGGGCTAGAGTATCCCTGTGTCTGTACAAGGTGGAGTCTCAAGTGATTGGAGTTGGGGTAGGAGAAGAGGTACCTGCAAGCAGGTGAGACTAGAGAGGTTGTAATGGAAGACAGGAAGGATAATGAAGATCACCAACCTGACTCCCAGCCTAGTGTTGCCACTGGGATTCTGTGGTTTAAAAAAAAAAAAAAGGTTTTTGATTATTGCCACAAGCTCATACAAAGGAAAGGAGATGAGCTACAAGGGACGTCTGAGAGGTTCCATGGAAAAGGGCTAAGCTGGGTCAGCACCAAGAGGCAGAGTCTCCAGAGTATGAAATCTTATTTTTTTTTCTACGACAGGTTCTCACTGTGTAGTCCTGGCTTTCTTGGAATTTACTCTGAAGACCAGACTAACCTCAAACTAATGGAGATCCACCTGCCTCTGCCTCTGCCTCTGCCTCCTGAGTGTTGGGATTAAAGGTGTGTGCCACTGTGCCTGGCTTTGTAAACTTCTTTTAGTTGATGTTTTAGACGGTTTAATAGCTATCATCATAAGAGATTCAACTTCCAACACTCATGTGCATTATATATCTGTGGTGGCTTGAATGAGAATGGTCTCCATGGAATCCTATGTTTGAATACTTGGTCCCTCACTGCTGGAACCGTCTAGAAAGATTAGGATGTATGATCCTGTTGCAAGAGGTATGCCACTGTAGGCCAGCTTGCTCTGATGTTTTAAAAGCCTCATGCCATTTCAGCTAGTTCTCTCTGCTTTCTGTTTGTGGATCAAGCTTTGTGCTCTCAGCTGCTGCTCAGCACCACGCCTGCCTGCCTGCCTGCATGCCTGCCTGCCTGCATGCCTGCCTGCCTGCATGCCTGCCTGCCTGCATGCCTGCCTGCCACCATGCTCCCCACCATGACGGTGGTGGACTCTTATCCCTCTGGAACTGAAAGCTCCAAATAAACTCTTCCTTCTATAAGTTGCTTTTATGGTGTTTTTATTACAGCGACAGAAAAGTGATTGATAATATTCAAGTGTCTTAACTGGACTTCTGTCAGGTTATATGGGAAAGCAAGTCAAGACATCCAGACTTAGGGCTTGAAAACACTCTGTGTAATCATTTCACACAGGCTCAGCAGTTATGACTGTGAAAACTACTCCAAGTTCATCTCGCAAAACTGTGAAAGGGAGACCCAGGTGACCTGGGACAGGTTCTGCTGCCTTTCCTTTCATTTTCTGACTGCATGTTCACACAAGACAAAAGTAAACAGTATGAGCAAACTGAAGTTGGGAACTTTGCATTCCCGCTAGGCGTTGGAAACTCCCTCCCCTGCCTATCACTGGGACCTCTGAAAAGATGGTCCTAATTGTCTCGTTCCCATGCTGCAGGCTGTTTTACCTCTCCAACTCGGGGGAAAGAAGAGTCTTTCCTTTCCAAGTGACAGATGGTCTCCTCCGCCTGGTTTTGCTGCTTGCCAGCATTCATCATTCTGTACCCTTTGGCTACTTTTGACAGTCTTGAACGACTGAACTGATCGTCATCTCTAAAATGTCCTTATGCTATTGCCTTCTGGGATATATTCACTCTTGTTTTTTTTCCTCCGATGCTGACTGTACCTAGACCTTCCCTGACTCCTCCCACCAGCTATTTGCCACTTCTGGAAGTCCTCCTTGTCTTCTGGGTGTTCTGTCTTTTCCAGTGGTGATCTCTGTACCATCTACCTAGCAGCATGCTGGCCCTCAGCTGTGTCTCTGATCTCCACTTGTGAACTGCACACTCCTAGTTCTGACCTCCCAATTCTGAGTTTTACACTTAGGGTTAGAACTGCCTACTCATACCAGCATGGAGATTTAGCAGTATCTATAACCAAACATGCCCGACAAGAGTCATTTCTCCTCTTTTTTTTCCCCAAGTCTTCATATTACCCTCAGCCTGGAGATCCGGAGTCATTGTTAGTAACCTGTGATGATTTGAATGGTAATGACCCCACAGGCTCATATAGTTGACACTTGGTCTCCACTCGGTAGAACTGTTTTGGAAGTATTAACAGATGTGGAAGAAGTCTCTTTCTTCTACTGGTACAGCAATAGAGAGGTAACTAGGAAACTATTTCTCTTCAGTGTGCCTCCACGTCCAATCTATCCTACTCTGGCAGAATCTTTTCTGTGCCTTCTTCCTCTCCATTACTTGCCTTCTTAGCTACCTCTGGGTCTGTGGGCATCCCCACCCCCTTTCTAACAGAAATGCTCTCAGAATCTCCTCTATGATAGATCTGTTCAGGGTCTGCACTTAGAAGTTTCCAAAACCTCTGGTCCCTTCTGGCCTTCGAATGTTGTATTTCCTTCTAGATGATTTATCCTGGCAGGCATACCAACTCATTCTCCAAAGTGGCCTGGGTAAATGATGCTTTATGTGGTAGCACTGGTTGCTTTCATTAACTCAACACAAACTTAGACATATCGGGGGAAGAGAAAGTTCAAATAAGAACCCCACCCCCACCCCATTAAATTGCTTGTAGCCGAGTCTATGGGGTATTTTCTTAATGAGCAAATAATGTGGGAGGGCCCAGTCCAAAGTGGGTAGTGCTAACCCTTGGGAAGCTGGTCCTGCATGATAAAAAGAGATCAGACAGAGCAAGCCATGAGGAACAAGTCCATAACAGCATTCCTCTATGGGTTCTGCTTTCCTTCCCGCTTCCGGGTCCCTGCCTTGACTTCCCTCCAAGATGGAGTGTGACCTGAGAGTTGTAAGGCAAAATAAAATTTTCTTCCCCAACTGCTTTCGTCACAGTCTTTATCATGACCATAGAAACCTAGAACAGTGGTCATCCTCTCATGGCTGTCAGGGAAAAGCCAGATTTACCTGTCTTACAGTATGGCCTCTGCTACCTGCTACCCCTTCCTCCTATAATTCATGTCTTCCTCTCATCCTGAAGGCTTTCTGCCATTTCCCACCGCTCAAATCCATACTCTTCCATGCTAAGCCAAATCGTCTCTCTTCCGTGGACCTGCATATCCTATCTGCTGCCCTCCCCATCTGCAAAGAGGAGCCTTTCTCCTCCCTCTCCCCGCTACCCCTGCACACACACCTGTAGCAATTTCTCTAGATCTCTCTCACATCTCTCAGTGTGACTGTGGTACAACACCTGGCACACTGCATGTCCCCAAAGTGTCTTTTAAAGGGGGCTTTGACGCAGCAGGAAGTCAAGAGTATTTCCAGCTGGCTCTGATCAGAAGGAAAAACTTTTACCTTTCATGTGGGATCTGCTCGAGAAAAATGTAACATGTCAGAGCCAAATCTATTTCTTCCTCATCTGTGGACTAATAAAGAGAAAAATTGCGACTGCCCAATCCTGCCCCCGTGAACTCAGTAGAGTAATAAGAACACGCCCTGCTGTTGAAATGCCGTGGTGAAATAAGAGTGATGTATACATTCTATCCCCTGCCATCCGTCTTCCCAGCCCAGGGCCCATGTGGGGCAAAGGAAACACAAACTTCTGGGATCCGACAGATGGCTGAATACAGCTGTGGCTCGCTCCCTCCCTCCCTCCCTCCCTTCCCTTGCTCCCCTCGGATTGTCAGTGGCATGCTGTATAAGCCTGGGTGAGGGCAAACAACGGCCACATCAGAAGTACTGAGTGCGCTACTGCCCACCCTGGGAGTCCCAGCGGCAGCCTGACACCCACTCTGCTTGCGGAGTCAAGGCAGGGGATTGTTTGGAGGGTACAGTCTAGGTGACTGGTAGGGTGAAGAGGCGCTCTTCAACCTGGCCAGGGTGATGCTGAGCTATATGGTGAAGAAAGGGTTCTATGTTCATTAAATAAGTTTGATAGCGTCGTTATGGTTGTGCAAACCTGTAGACACAGCACGAAGAGGTCCATATCGGAGGATCATAAACTAGAGACTGGCTTGGGCCACAAAGTGAGACTCATAGTAAAAGGTCATAGAGCTTTGGGCTGTATGGCATTATAGAGTTCACCTCTCGAATATAGAGGGCTGGGGTAGCTCGGCGGTGAAATGTTTGCCAAAAGTAGCCAAAACCTTGTGCTCAGTCCCAGCAAACCTTCCCACCCAGAGCTGCCATGAATCTAATGACCCTCAAATGTTTGTGGGCCCTAACTCACACTAGGTTTCAAAATATATATTGTATATGAAACAATATCTTCGACAAATGGAAAGCACTTTTAAACTGTCTAGTGTTTCAAAAACTATTCTTATTAATACACACATATAGGTATATGTATTTGTATACATATACGTAGAGAGGGGGACATATATAATGTATATGTATGTATATGTATACTGGTCATGCATGACTTGATGGTTTTCCAGACTCACTAATGGGATAGAACCTTTAGTTTGAAAGAATTTGACCTCTGTCCTTTGTTGTTGTTGTTGTTATTTTCCCCTTAAGGAAGCAGTGACCCAGAATAATGAGATGACTTTGCCTAGAAAAGCAAAGAGACATTTAAATTCTAGCTTGAGGGATGGGCGTTAGAGATATTGAATCCTTATGCTAGGTCTGGTGGTTTATGTGTATAAGCACAGTTGGGAAACTGAGGCAGGAGAATTGCCATAAGAACAAGGCTAGCTTAGGCTACATAGCAAGACTTTGTTTCGAAAACACAGACCCCATTGATCCTTGGACATTTTAGGACTGGCCTTCTCCAGGCGTCCCTTTGTTTAGGAAGATGATGAATTCTTAGCGAGTGAGGACTCCAGGACTTTTCTAGCTCCACCAACACATGCTGAATGTTTGGCTGCTTCTGAGTAGGAATTCTCAGCTAAGCTAGGCTTGGGCATAGGTAATGCCACCTGAGGGAAGGAGAGGGCCCGGTAGAACTGCGTAGGGTTTTGGTCTGATACGTGTATCTCCCAGCCTTTCTGCCAAGCAGTTCTCCTTTTGGAAGCCACAGTTGCAGCTGACAAGTTGCTGGTGGGGTGTAGTCTAGCACTGCAGTGTGATACAGCAAAAGAAGCCAAAGGCAGGGAGTATTGGCATTTTGTGTAATGGTTTCATACTGTCTGGATTTCATAAATCAGGACAAATTAAAAAACAGTTTAGAAATCAATATCAGATTGTCAATTTTTCCTTGTCCCATGTAAGAAAATACTTGAAAAAGGAGGAGGAGGGAAGGTGGTGGTGTTGGTGGTGGCAGCGGCAGGGATCACCAACACCTCTACCCAGTCTATTACCAATCATGAAAAAGAAAATATGTCATCCTGGATGATAGGTAATTTCAAACACTGACTAAGTCTAGCACTTTATATATCACAACTACCATGCTGTCCTCATTTTCCTGGGAACACACTTCATTACAGATGTGCTGGTGTGTAAACCAGTCTTTGGAATTACTGCTCAGATAGATCTAAACTCCTTCCCGAGGCTATTCACCCTCAAATGAGGAAATCTGAATGTTTTCTGCTTCGCTCAACATGAAGGATAATTGTTTTAAGTCATTTAAAAAAAACCATTAAGTGGTTTGGAAAATTATGCACAAGCCATTAGCTAGATTATACTAAATATAAAAAGCAAGGCAGCTCCTATTATCTGGTTTATCAAGCCAGTGCCCCTTGTCTACTAATCACTGCTGTTCTAGAATTGGTCACTGAAGGCAGGGGATACTTGCTTCTCTCCTCAGGAGGGCATTAGAGGTATTGGACTGGCTTCCCCAAACCCTTTCTTCCTCAAAAGCACCTATGTGTCAAGCTACATTCATTGTATGCATAGTAGGGCCTTGTGTTTTCATTTAGTTAGTTTTGAGATAGTGTGTGTGTGTGTGTGTGTGTGTGTGTGTATGTATGTGTGTGTGTGTGTGTGTTGGTGGAGGTGATCTTGAACTCCTGCAATCAAGCCCTCCCTTTGTCTTAGGCCTGCTGGTAGGTGGAATCATAGGAGGATTCTAGCACATCCAGTTTATATTTTATTTTGCAAGCTCTCTATCCTAAGTTTCTCTGTGCGCTCCAAAAGACACTCTTGCCACTGAAATGCATGAGTTATCATCAGAAGGAAATACACCGGCATTTAATCCAGTTGAAAGTGGAATCGTAATTGTAGTTGTGATTCTCAAAGCCACTACTGATCTTACCAATCATTGTTATTTGTGGGTTGGGGGACTTGAAGAAACAGGAGGCTTCATCTGTTACAATATATTTGAGAAGCCAGATTTGTTGAAAGACTACTGTCTTAGTTAAGGGTTTTACTGCTGTGAACAGACACCATGACCAAGGCAAGTCTTATAAAGGACATCATTTAATTGGGGCTGGCTTATAGGTTCAGAGAATCTGTTCATTATCATCAAGGTGGGAGCATGACAGCATTCAGGTAGGCATGGTGCAGGAGGAGCTGAGAGTTCTACATCTTCAGCTGAAGGCTGTTAGCAGAATACTGACTTCCAGGCAGCTAGGACTAGGGTGTTAAAACCACACAGCACAGTGACACACCTAACAAGGCCACAGCTCCTAATAGTGCCACTTCCTGACCCAAGCAGATACAAACCATCACAACTATGTTTTACCAAAAGATTCCAGATGTTGTCTAAAGCATCCTTGGAATCTCAGTGCATCACCATTACAGCTTATTTATTGCCAACCAGAAGAAGTCAAAATCATCATTTTGAAACCTTCCCAGCTGCCGTTTGCACAGGTTAAGTCTGATGTTGCTTCCTAAAAGGCATTCAGGTTTGTCCTTTTTGCTAGCTTTTCAGAAGCAACCAAATTCTGGAAATGTTTGTACCTCTCTTCCCCTACATTCCTCACGGTCAAAACTGGCTCAGGCTGGCTGAGGAGCTGTCTTACTGGTTAAGACTTTGCCTCGGCAAGTGTGAAGATCTGAGTTCCATGTAAGCAATGGGAGGTCCCAGCGGCCTGTCTTTAATTCCAGCCTTGAAGGCTGAGACAGGGTCTCCTAAGAACACCCTAGGAAGGTGCCAAGTGAGACTAGCTACGTTAGTTACCTCTGGGTTTGACTGAGAGACCCCCATCTCACTGAATAAGGTGGAAGAATGATCAAGGATAGTTCATGACATTATCTTTGGGCCTCTACACACACATGTACCCACATAAGTGGTCCCACACATACACAAACACACTCGCAATTGCTTTACTGCTTCATGGCACCCTTTTGGTTTTGGTTTCCTCTGGTAAATCTGAATTTTTTTAGTGTCACATTTTATTTTTCCCTTCTGTTTGATTTGCTCAAGGCTCCCGATACTTATACGCTATAAAAATGTTCTAAATGTGTGGAGAAAAATGGCACTTCCTTGTAAAATCTGATTATATTATTTCATGATATCACGGTCTGTCTGTTTTGAGGGGCAGCCGTAGGAGTGTTTACCATGAACCTCCTAAAGAACTGAGAGTCCGTTCACTTGCACTTCATCAGCCCATTTTGCTTCCAAGGATGCTATGGGGAATGCGAGCATCCCGTCAGACCTGGGGAGTCTCCCAATTCTGCTGCTGCCATTGTACAGCCATTCGCCCTGTTTTAAAATCTTTGATGAGAATACATAATATTTATCACTCTAAGCATTTTAAGCCTACAGTTCAAAGGCATGACATATATTTACCTCACCATGCAATCTCGCATCATTTTTTTTTTTTTAAATTCTCGGGTCACTGTAAGTCTTTAAAATGCAGCTTGGGAGCTTGGGGTGCATTTCAGTGGTCTAGCGCCTGCTTGGCATGGATAAAGTGCCTGGTATGATCCCCAACATCCAAACCAGAAGAGAACAGAACAAGAATCCCTGTTGACTTCTGACCTAGTCCCAGTGTGGAGAGAAACAGAGGTCTTCGCTGGCGTCTGCCTGTTGCCCAGAAGGAAAAGCAAAGGCACACTCTTTGTCAGCGCTTCAGGACTCTGGCCTCCAGACTTCTTACAACGAAACCCAGCAAAGGTCTCAGGGCAAGGAAGCACAGGGCAGGCTACGTAGGCTCTGTCTCTGCATTGATGTAATTTCAGCTCAGAACAGCAGAGCCCAAATTGATTTATAATGTATACAAATCATAAATGCTCTTAAAGGTCTCATTGGCCATTAGAGGCCAAGCCACCCAAAGCACACACTCATAAAAGTTTATTTAGAAGTAAAATCTTTAGCTTTAAAATATGCAGAAGAAGTGATTTCTACATAGGTCCCAGTGGATAGGCCTGTCCCCATGCAATACCAACAGCACTGAGTGTGTTCGATGGGTTACACACACACACACACACACACACACACACACACACGAAGTTGGGAGGGAAGTGTAGGCATAGGAAGAGTAGGAGAGGAGAGAGCTGGGGATGGATTTGATCAAAACACATTTGTGTATAAGATTTTCAAATTCACAAGTTTTAAATGTAAAGTAATAAAGAGCTAAACCCTTCACACGGCTGGCCAACCCTTGCATGGAAGCACACTAAGATGTGACATGCATGACTCAGGAAAGCGTGATGTGCCTCAGCTGAAGCAGGAGATTGGTGGCAGGTTCACATCCACAGGAGAGTCCCCATCCACAGGATCCCATGGGAGGCGCCAGGAAGGAGGAGTGGGAGGCTGCCAACAGCTTCTCCGGAAGCCCTTGGCACTGCTACTCTGTGGCACTATTGGCACTGCTACTCTGTAGCACTAGATGTCAGTGTGGACTTTCCCAGCTGCCACATTTTCACCTTTGCATGCAGAAGACAGCAGCTTAGGGCCTTTAACACGGGGCTGTCCTCAGAACCAGGATTTCACCAAGTATTTTGTCTATTTTAATATTTCCATTCTCCAGCATCTTTAAAAACTCAAACAGACACTCTAAGTTAAAGGTCGTTCTTTTGAATACCACAACTTTCTAAGCTCAGTGCTCGCATCAGGAAGGCAGCCTGCAAGGACTCCCAAGGCAGGCAATGGAAAATTCTGCTCAGGGGGTCTTAAAAGTAGCACTGTCAGTCAGAAACCTACAGGCCCAGCCTCAGGAAGCCACAGTGTCCTCCTCTGCCACCATTGTCTTCAAAGGGGGACAGGAAGCTGTGGTAAACTGTTCATGATCACATGGGGTACAGTTGGCCTTGTTACCAGTGTTGGGGTTTTAGCTGTCTTTTTTTTTTTTTTGAGATAGTTAGTAATCAGGAGATTTCTGTAGCCTTGAGGAAAAGTTGCTGTGTCGTTATCACTGTCACAGGAGTTATCTGGAACTGAGTAGCTTAGACCAGCACAAACTCACAGCTTCTGAAGGTCACTGAGCTCAAATCAAGGTTCAGGCAGAGAGCTGTTTCCTGCTAGTGGCTCCTGAAGATCCTCTTCAGGCTTTTTTGGCTTGCCCCTCACCCCTACTCCCTCTGTCTCCAAAACCAACACTGATCAATCCAGCCCCCCACCCCCACCCCCAACGGGGAGGGAATAGAACATAGACCCTCTAAGGTTCTCAATTGCTCCCATCCCCCACCTCAATTTTATTTATTTATTTATTTGTTTATTTAATTTTATTTTGAGCACTAGCTCACTGACTGGCCCAGACAGGCCCTGAACATGTGATGCTCTTGCTTCTGATTACAGATCCAAGCTTGGCTCTATCTAGCCTTCTCTCTCTCTCTCTCTCTCTCTCTCTCTTCCTCGCTCTCTCTCTCTCTCTCTTTTCTTAGACAGGGTTTCTCTGTGTAGCCCTGGCTGTCCTAGAACTCACTCTGTAGACCAGGCTGGCCTCGAACTCAGAGATCCACTTGCCTCTGCCTCCTAAGTGCTAGGATTAAAGGCATGTGCCACCACTGCCCCACTACCTAGCCTTTTCTTGATATCACTCTAGCCTGCCTCTCCTGTTTGCCTCTTTTGCTTATGAAGAACTGAGCCAACCCAGTTCATTCAGGGCAGTCTTCCTAGCTCAAGACCCTTCCACCTGCAAAGGCCATCTTGCCATATAAGGTAACATGCTGACAGATTTCAGGAATGAATATATAGACACCATGGGCTCTGGAGTTGGGCAGGATTCTATCTCTACCACAGTAATTAATTAAAAAACCACGTATAGCAGGGTGATGGTGGCACATGCCTTCAAGCATAGAACTCAGGAGGCAGAGGCAGGTGAATCTGTGTGAGTTCAAGGCCAGCCTGGTCTGTAGAGCAAGTTCCAGGAGAACCAGAGCTACACCAAAACCACAAACCAAAACAACAAACAAACAAACAAAACATACAGTGCAATTCCAAGAGCCTCTGAGAGGTGCTTTTTATATCACAAACTGTCAGAAAATTTTAAGGCCTGAATTGGCTTAGCTCATGAAATCTCAAAAATGGAAAAAAAAGAGTTAAATTTTATAGCCCCAATTAATATTCAGTCACTCTCCGGCCTCACCGCACTAACCCTGCTTCCCCTGATGACCCCTACTTTGAGGATAACTGGCTGAGTTCATGCATGGACAGCATTGAGAAGCATTAACCCCAGCGCTGGGGCAGGCAGGCTGGATGAGCATCCCACCCAAAGCCTATGAAAGGGCTGGATGTGACTCAGTAGGAGAGCGCTGGTTTAGGATGCTCTGGTTTTAGCCCCCAACACAACAAACAAAAACATCCAGTTTGATCCCTGGCCTTGCTGCTCCAAACCAAAGGTTGGTTTCCTTCTGCCTGCATAGAGCTGAGTTTAGTTCCTCTTCCCAAGCGGTCTGCCCCTCCATATTTATACCCGGTACTGAAAGCACTGTCCAGAAAGTTCACGCGGCATCTTTGCCACTTCCTTCTTTCAGACAGCCTGTTACCAGGCTTCAGAGCCTTCCACTCCTCTCATCTCCATGCCTACATCTGCTCCTAACGGGTGTACTTTCCTCTCTCCCATCAGTCCATTCTCCAAAATGCTGCTGGAGATAAGCTATCCTTTCAAAAATCTAAATACAGCCATGCCAGGGCTGCCTAGGGGAGCCGTTCTCCTTGGTGTTTTGGATCTTTGCCCATCGGGCCAAGCCAGCTGGACTCGGTCCCAGCCCACTCTTCCAGCTGGTTCTCAGACTTCCTTGTCTCCTCCTCTTCATTCCAGCTAGTGAAATGCTTGTAGTTCCTCAGCTGCTCACAGCTCTCCTTTGCATTCAGGCTCCTACAGCCTAGGATACCTACAGATGCAGAAGACGGCTGTCTCAAGATTGGGGCGTCACTTGTGGGATTGCATCTGTGTTTTCCACCCAACTTCCATCCTACGGCTCCAGGATGCAATTACTCTGAACTCGAGCCATCTAGGCATGGTGGCTGCAGGCCATACAGTTTTGTGGGTCCGTGATTAACTTTGTGTATCTAATGCAAAGTAAGACATTACACATGGGGAGGCAATGTTTGCTTACAAATGAAGAGATCTTCCATAGGGGTCCGGATGTCTCTTAATCTTTCTGTGTACCAGGGATGACCGTGCTCCGGGCTATGTTCCAAAACCCTTGGTTCAGACTTGGATCTCTAGAGTTCAGCCAAAGACCATCTAGCTTCTGGGAAACAGAGGGTGTGGTAAGTTGACCAGTAGCTCTTACCACCCAGTTTGCTTTCTCATTCCCTGCAAAAGGTAATCCTGCCTTGCTGACCTTACTCTTTCCCACCTGCCCTAATTTGGGGCAAAGATCATTCAGGTACCACTGCAAGGGAGCTGGCCACTTGAAGTATAGACTACTTTGACAGAAAAATGTAGAGGGCAACAAACTTGACATGGTAATAACAGTTAAGTCAGTGCTAATCCAGGGCGTGCATTAATTACTACTCCCTGCCCTTAAGATCCACAACAGGCCCTGAAAACTGGCTCAGAGCCCTGGAGAAGCACTCACTGTGGGGAGTTAAAGATACTGGAGACTAGAGCCCCTGTGCTTGGGAGGTTTATACAATCTAGGCCTTATACAGAGCTTGCCTCTACTGGGGCTTTTGGCTACCCTTGAGGGAGGGAGGTGGTACTGGGAAATGTCTTATACTACTTTTTAAATCATTCATGCATTACCATAGGGATTCGTGAAAGTAGCAGGAGGCTCAGGAGATGCTGCTTATGCGCTGGAGGAGAGAAAGCATGCATTATGTAGCAGAGAGCTATTTTTTCCTCTAAGCTCCTTTTCACTTCTATAGGCTGGGACATCCCCTTGGTACTGGGCCCACGATACTCTTTCCACTATGTCTTATACCTTTGCAATGGTATGGCCCCAGGTGTCTGTGCATGCACGCGGAGACCAGAGATCAATCCTGGTTGTCATTCACTGGGAGCCCTCCACATTATTATCATTATTACCACTATTATTGTTGTTATTATTGGTTGTTGTTGTTTTTTTTTTTTTTTCCCGAGACAGGGTCTCTCTGTGTAGCCCTGTCTGTCCTGTAACTCACTCTGTAGACCAGGCTGGCCTTGAACTCAGAGATCTGCCTGCCTCTGCCTCCCAAGTGCCCAGCTCACTTTATTTATTTATTTAGCCAGTCTCTTCACTGAGTCCTGGAGATTAGCTTACTGAATAGGGTAGGATAGCTCAGTGAGCCCCAGGAATCCTCCTATGTCCATCTCCTTGAAGACAGGATTAAAAGCCATACCCCCAAGTCTATCTTTTCTCATGGCACTGGAGTCTGAACGCTGGTCTGCATCTTTGAGTGGCAAACACTTTATAGACCAAGCCATTTCCTCAGTCTAAGATGCTGTTTTTTTTTTTTTTAATTAAAATATTGTTTGCAAGCCAAAGTGAACTGAGAGCGAAATATAATACACATATTTAATCTCTTATTAATAACATTATACTAGTCTGATAAGCAAGAACCAAGTTGTTTTTATTAGCAGGTGCTGACATTTTGTCTTAGCTATCTTTAGAAATAATAATGATTCCAAAATCTATGTTAAACATAACATAGGGCTTTGTTAACCAGCTGATTAACATGAAGCATTTTTTGACACACTGAAGCCTATTTAGGACACCAAAGACTGCTCAAAATGTTAGCTACCTCATGAAATAAAAAAAAGTTCATTTACAAAAAAAAATCCTTTAACTACAAAGATTTCAAATAACCTCTGTCTTTTCTACATACGCTTATCTGGTCAAGCCAGTATGGTGATGTATATACTAGTAATGACTACTAAACGGCTACAAATAATACTTGAAGGCTTAACAATGTACTTCAATTGTACAAAATAGTGAGATCAAGACCACTAAATTTTAGCATACTCAAAACTTTACAGTATCACAGTATGCTATAGACAACATGCATATTATTATTCCATAATAGGAAGGACGAGGAATTTGTATTTTCAAATAGACAGCGGATCTTCTGAGACTCTCGGCCACTCTGAGACTGGTCCTATGATCATGTGCACTTTAGACACTTGACAACAAACAGGCTTAGCTAAGGCAAAGGGCTTGGATTGCCCCAGTCCCAAAGTCATCACTGAATAGAATCAAGGTCTAATCCTAGCTAGACCATACTACTCTGGCGTGTGTTTACAATCCTGTCTTGATTCCTGTCCATTGCTTCTCATTAAAGAACCAATGGAGGTACCAGAGGAAGAATGCTGTCTTAAGGAACACTTAAGAGCACACCTAAGAACAAGTTTCTTACGTGTGAAGAACTGGTGGGGTGTGACAAAGCTACAGATTGTAAGTGAAGTCCCAGCTGCTTGGTAATAAAACACAGTCTTCATAGGATTACTATCTGGAGAGAGAGGAGAAGGCCCTAAGAGAAGCAGACCAAGGAAAGGACAGAGAAGAATCTCCTCCACACTGCTGCTGTCAAAGAGCAATAATGTAAGGGTACGAGTGACTTTCAAGAATCATTTTAGGGACAGCGTGGTGGCTCAAGCAAGTAAAGGCAGCAATCCCCCAGAACCTACAAGGAAGAAGAACTCCTGTGAGTTGTCCTCTGACACCACATGAGGCCATAGCTTGAGGTAGCCACATACATACATACACACGTACATACATATATACAAATAAATAAAAAGTAAAAACCCTTTTTTTAAAATAAAAGAGTGATTTTAATATGACAGGAAAACATGAATGCACTCTTTCACTGAAAAGCTACTATACTGCCATAGTCTGTTGAGTGTCTAATGAACACCTTAATGAGAGCTATGAAGCCATTGTTGCACAGCACTGTCTTCAGTCCTAGGAATGGGGTGACTGGTAACATCTGCAGGAAAAGGCATTTGACCACATGATGTAATACAGGATATATCATATGAAAGCTCAGAGGATATATCATATGAAAGCTCAGAGTAACTATATATCACGCACTATGCACATATATAAACATATATATGTAAAACTACATTTCTTCCTCATATTCTTCTCCCTTCTTCCTCTTTTTCTTCTTTCTTTCTCCCTCTTCTCATTGAGACTGGTTTTTGCTGTTTCTTAGGCTGACCTTGAATTCTAAGGTTCAAGTGATCCTCACGATTCATTCTCTCCAGAAGCTGGGCACTACAGGCCAGCCTGTTCATAAAGCCTCATTTCTCCTATTTACAAAGTCCAACTTGTGGCTGAAGCGATGGCTCAGCGGTTAGGAGCACTAGCTGTTCTTGCAGAGGAACTGGGTTTGATTCCCTGCACAGCCATGTGACATCTAACTATAACTACAGTTCCAAGGGATTGAATACCTTCGTCTGATCTTCAGTCTGGGCACCAGGCACACGTGGGGAACTTACATGCAGGCAAAACATTTATACACACACACACACAAATTAAAAACAAACAAACAAACAAACAAACAACCCTCCATTCCCTTATCTTCTGAAAGAATGTCTAGAATCACTACTTAAATGACTCACCACAAATACAAAAGCGTAAAACAGCGACAGTGCATTTTTGCAGTTTGTACAAACACACTTGCACATAGACAATGCTACCAGTACCCGCCAAATGGGAGGGTCAGAGCCTGCTAGACCAAGCACCACACACAGGAAGGCATTTAGAATCCTGTTAAGTTCCATTTAGAGAAACCCACAAGATTTTAAAGCTACTATCGCTCTGGAGATTTAACTCAAACATTCTGGGCAAGGAAGCTAAAGTCCAAAAAGGTAAAACAATTTACAGCCTGCATAATTTGGCTTGGTGTTAGGCCCGAAGGCTGGATCTCGGGAGAAGATAGTCTCTGCACCTCAGTTTTTGCTCTGCCTTTGAAGGTCAAGCTGGATTATCGTTCGTTCTTCCAATTTTTTGCTCTTCCCTTCCCCTAGCATAATTCTGATCAAGTTGGCTTCAGCCTTCCCCTTGTTTCGTTCTGTCCTTCGCTCCTGTACTGTTTTTTGTTTTAAATCGTCTTCATTGCTGAGACTGTTGTTTGCTTAATCAGTGTATACAATACCAACGAAGGTCATTATCTACCCACTCAAAGCTCCAGACACGGGATACTGCCACGAACGCCCTAGCCAGGAAAAGGTGCACTTGGTTTTCTTCAGCGCTCACAGGCCACGTGCGGCAGGAGGGGCCGCCTTCTGATTGGTGGTGGGGGAGTCTCCTGGAGGGCGGAGCCACCGGTCTGTCCATCACCACATGCTGGGCGGGGCCTGGGCGGGTCGGCCTAGTTGTAGGGCAGAGCTAGAGCAGCGGGACCCAATCTCTGCGCTTTGCCTCGATTCGGCCGCCGCTCCTCCAGTGCCGGCCGCGAGGCGACGGTTGCCGGGGCGCGCGCCGCCCGTTCCTCTTTCCCGTTGCAAGCGGCTGGCGCGCAGGGAGGCGGCCCCCAATCCGGCCGGGCGCCTCCCACTCTCCGAGCCGCCGGGGAGCCGGAGGATGGCGGCGGTGACAGCGGCCGCCCGGGAGGAGGCGGTGCGGAGGCCGCGAAGCGCGGCAGCAAGCGGCAGCGGCCCGTCGCGGCGGCCCGGCAGCGACCGCGTCCGCACGGCTACCTGAGCGGCAGCCGCGAGCTGCGTCCCGCCTCTCTCGCTTGCTCGCTCGCTCGCTCGCTCGCGGCCCGGGGCGGCGCGGACATGGGCGCCAAGCAGAGCGGCCCCGCCGCCAACGGCCGCACCCGTGCCTACTCGGGCTCGGACCTGCCCTCCGGGACCGGCAGCGGCGGCGGCGGGGCGGACGGCGCTCGGGCGGCCCGTTTCGCGGCCCCGGTGTCCGGCGCGCAGCAGCCCAGCGCCTCGGCCGGCGCGGCGGCTGCAGCGGCGGCGGCGGCCTCGGCCCCGGCAGCGCCCCGTAGCCGCTCGCTCGGCGGGGCGGTGGGCAGCGCGTCGGGCGGCCGCGCGGCGCAGTCGGCCTTCAGCATCCCCAGCGCTGGCGGCGGCGGCGGCCCGTACGGCTCACAGGACTCAGTGCACAGCAGCCCAGAGGACAGCGTCGGCGCTAGGGACCGGGACCGGCCGGCGGGCGGGGGCCCTGGCGGGCCGCGTCTGGTGATCGGCTCGCTCCCGGCCCACCTCTCCCCGCACTTGTTTGGAGGTACGGCTCCCTGCCCTGGCAGCGGCTCCCCAGCTAGGGAAGCGCACCCCCCACTCCCTCCTTGCAACGCGGTGAATGGAAGAAGTATTGTTTTAAAACAAACTGACGAAACAGCCTCGTGGTTGTAGCTTTTAGTACCAGGAAGTCAGGGGAGATCAGTGGCTGAGTGTAGTTCTGCCCCGGAGCTGAAGGGCGAGCAGTTTTAAAGGCCCAAAGCCAGAAGGGACTCACGTGGATGTTTGAGTGTTTGAAAAAAGGAAGTTATCTCTCCTTTGGATAGACTCCTAACAAAGCTGTGATCCTTGCGTCTCTGTAAATAGCCCTGCCTACTTACTGGATACTTGTTTTCTGGTTAAATGTGTTAATGCAAAGTGTTGCTTCATAACCCCCGAAACTGCTACTTTTACAGTGTGGCTAATGTCACTACTGCTTAGTTTGAAGCGGATTGTGGAAAAGTTCAAGAACAGTTATTTAAAGAGATAATCTTTATAATGATCACAACTCTACCTATAGAGGCAGTAATTGGGCAAGGTCTTTCGAAGAGCGGTGTTCACTAGAGTTAAGGAACAATTTAGAGATCAGTGATGTGCTTTTAATTAAGTTGTTTGAAACAGGAGAAAGGGTGCAGTTGATCCTGAAAATGTGAACTTAGCCGCATATTGCCACCTCCTTTCGGTATGAGACTGGTATTATACATTTACACGTAAGCACAGAATGATGTAAACTATATCCCTTCAGGTTTTTTATTTGTTTGTTTGTTTGTGTATTTTTTTGAGTCAGGTTTTCTCTGTGTAGCCTTGGCTGTCCTGGAACTCACTCTGTAGACCAGACTGGCCTCGAACTCAGAGATCCACTTGCCTCTGCCTCCCAAGTGCTGGGATTAAAGGCGTGTGTGCGACCACGCCCGGATCATCCCTTCAGTTTTAAAAACCCTTTTATTCATGTGTTTGAAACTGTAAGACATGTGGTGAAGCAGTGTTTACTGATTCCTGTTCCAAAGCAATCAGAAGCTAGTGTTGGTTCGTGAGAATGTCATGTGTAGTTTCTACCATCTTAATGGTATTTTGCACGCTTGGTATGAAAGCACCTAGCTTTTAGCTACCTTTATTATTTTTTAAGTGTTTTTATTTGTTTTGCTTGTGAGGTTCTGGGACTGTAACCTAAGTTACTGAGCTTGTTAGGCAAGCTCTTTACCACAGAGCTAACACCTAGCCTGACAAATAACTTGCTTTATGGTAAGTTCTGCAATGTCAATAATTACAGCAGTGTTTCTGAAAGTTAAAGCATTTTTTTTTTAAATCTTGTTTTTTGAGGAAAAGAATATGTCCTTAAAGTGATTTGAGGCACTGTAGTTTCCTGAGAATTGGAGAGTAATGGTACATTTAAAAAATATTTTTTTAAAATTAAGTTTCATTGAGCAGTTATCATCACAAATAGGAACAAGAAAAAGGACTAGGAAAAGTATTTCGAAGTTAATATTTTATGTACTGAATACTACTTTTATTCAGTTTTTCTCAGGGCTGATGATTCTCTCTGACTAGAGTCGTCAGTATGTATGTATGTTTTTATTTTGTTAAAGTAACTGTTTGGAGCAAGGCAGCTATCTGGCCTTCCTGCTATTCCTAAAAAACTGGCAAGACCTATTTGCCAAGTGTTGGAATGCAAACCTTTTTTTAAAAGCTAATTCTTGTAGCTTTGCTCATCCAGATCTCTGAGGTTGAGGCTTAAAGTCATCAATTGTGTGGAATGGTTTCAACTTTTTCCTCCAGTTCATTAAGAACTATCACAGACATGTATTATTCTTGGGACATTTGAGAAAAGTAATCATTTATGTGAGAAACTTCAGTTGACAAAGGCCTAAAGAGGATCAGAAATGACCTTACTTGAGAAGGGATCAAACTTGTGGTGACCTTAAACTATTTACAAACAGTGAAGTCCATCCTTAGGGGCTTTAATTATGAGACTTGTGTGTGTATGTCGGTGGGTGGAGTCACGAGGAAAGCTAACTGAAGCACGTTTCTAGTCCTCCTGAGGTGGAGGGGGCATGATGTGCTGCCTTAAGGAATCAGACTTGATTCTTTACATTAATTTCACTTTACTATGTTTTATACCAGTGCGTTTATTCAGTTACAGGAAAGGTTGGGCATATGCAGTGTTTATTGAGTTATGAATTGTTAGGGCATACATAATGGACTCCAACTGAAAATTGAGAAAGTATTTCTAAATCAACAGAAAGTACTTATTATAACTCTATAAAGCACTAATGTCTATACTGTTTCTTAACTAGAAAGTATGCTACTAAAAATACAAGAATCGTTCCTTGTAGACCCTCAATGCTATATATTGAAAGAGAAAACGTAAGCTGTCACTCTTTACACTGTTTTCCGTTCAGCAGTATAGCCAGTAGATTTGTAAGCTTCTCTGTGGCACTGAGTTCCCACACTGAGCCAGGTTTTCTGTGATGATTGTTGCTGTCTGCTCTCTGGTTTGGCTGCACACATTCTTTATTTTCTCTAGAGAATTAAGTGACTGGAAGGGAGGTGAGTGACCAGATGTTTCAGCTTGTAGCCATTGAGTTCTCATGGAGATTAGGAGATAATTAGAATCTGTGTGGAGTTTTTAGAGCAAGCAGGGCTGTCTTGTTTTCATTTACTCCTAGACTGCTGAGGTGAATACTGTATATACAGTGAACACAAGTCGTCCCCCCCCCATACCGATAATATTCTGGTTCTAGATTTGTTTTTAAACTGGTCTCTAAGAGCATTGTTGACATTTGAAAGCCTTGATATCTTAAAGAGGATTTGTTTGACTTTATTTTTTGCCTATATTTTCCCACTACATTGCTGATGTTCATAAAATCTATTAATAGGAGTGGTAAAATAGTCTTTTCTGATGTAGCTGTCAAAGGAGGTGAGTTAGACTGTTAAAATGCCCCAGTGAATGAAGATTATTTCTAGAGAAATCCTATGGACTTGAGTAATGTATCTGGGTCTGGTAGTAAGATTCCACAGTGAGTTACTTTAAGACATTGAACCAGCAGTTCCTTCCTTGCTTTTGGCTGCTTAATTGTCTTGAGCTTATTTGGGTGTGGCGTGCCTGGGAGGAGTTAAGCAGCCTGTAATTCAGGTGTCTCCTGTTATTTATATTGAAAAAAACCCTGAGCCATCATTTAAAATTGAGTGTGTTAAGTAAGATTTGTATTCCTAGGAAGATTTATTTAAATTAATTTTCAGCACAGATGTGAAGTTTTATGGAGTTGTTCTCAGTCACTACTTAGAATAATTACACAATATTTGAATTTTGGAGATTATAGTTAATCTGCTCTCCATTTTGGATTTTCCTTTACACAGTTGATGATTTTCTTGGGGAGGGGCAGAAGTTGCTTGGTGATGTGAAAGGGAAGCCATGCTGGTAACAACCACTTCTGCTGTCCCTGCCAAGGGATTTGGATGGTGAATATTTCTCACTTGTAAACTCCGTCTATCTTTGAAGACCACAGGTGATAGCTTATGTTGCTTGCAGAAGTGTGGCTTCCGGCCTGGATGGTCCTGCTTTGGAAATTGTTTGGAAGTAACCTTGAGGTTGGAGGAGTGGGATGAATTGCCCAGGGCGACCCTTTGAGAGCCTTCTGTTGTATGCTCACATGGAAAGCCTGCCTGCTGGACTCTCTTCTGCTTGGTTGCTTTGCCTGGTACCCAGTAAGTAGGATCTTATTGCTGTTTGTCCACCGATCTCTTACTCATCTTGTGCATAATTTTCCCTGGCTATACATACAATCTGGGATGTGGGCAAATGGGCTGAGAGGAAAGAGTTCATCGACTGCTTTATGTAGCAAAGACATTTTTTGGATTTACTTTCTTATATAAATACTCCTAAGCATTTTTAAATGCAAGTTTGTTCAAATTCTGTAGGTTCTGAACCGTTTCTAAACATTAACATGTTTAGAAATTGGAGAAACCATGGTACTTTGTGTTAACAAAAGGTTCAGAAAAAACCTTCTATGTTGTAAGAGTCCTATGTTGCTTGTTAGTAGAGTATTAGAAATACAGCTATTTGATGCAGTACATGTTCATCAATATCTGTAGGTCAGGAGTCTGGGCACAGCTTAGTGGGCCAGGGTGTTGGTGTGGGCACTGGGGCTGTTGCTTGCTCTCACCTGAGGAGGATCTGCCTGCAGATTCCTTCAGGTGGATTAGCATAATTTATTTCTTTGTGGTGGTTAGGTTCACAGTGCCTGACTCTTCTCCCCACTCCTAATTCTTAGTGGAGGCATTGTAGAATAATGTGTTTTGGTGTGACATTTCCTTTCCTCTCTCCTTTCTTTCCTTCTCTCCCTCCTTCCCTCTTCCTCCTCCTCTTTTTGCTTTTGTTTGTTTGGTTGGTTTTTGAGACAGGGTTTCTCTGTGTATCCCCAGCTGTCCTGGAACTCACTCTGTAGACCAGGCTGGCCTTGAACTCACAAGAGATCTGCCTGTCTGCTCCCTAGTGCTGGGATTAAAGGCGTGCGCCACCACTGCCTGGCAGGTGACATTGTCATACATTGTTTACTTTGGTCCTATTCACTCTGCCATCAACCTCTCCTGTCCTGTCTCATTCATCCTCCCAAATAGTTTCATCCTCTTTTAAAATCTGGATTTCAAAACCATGAAGTATTCATGTTAAATCTGGCTTACTTCATTTAACAATTACTCTCCATTTCTGCCCATTTTCTGAAAATGATATGTCACTTTAAAAGATTTTATTTCATGAATGTGAGTATTTTGATTGCTCGTATGTCTTGCACATGTTTGTGCCTGCTGCATAAGGAATTCATAAGAGGATGTCAGATCCCCTGAAATTCAAAATTGTGAGCCAGAAGTTGGGAGCTGTGGTGTGGATATTAGGACCTGAACCCCTCTGCAAGAGGAACAAGTGCTCTTAACCACTGGCTCCTATCTCCAGCCTCCTAGTTGCATTCTTTATGGCTGAGAGAACCAACCCCACTGTCGGTGCATTAAGTCATATTTTACTCATTTATTGAAGGAGTCCTCGACTAGTTCTATGACTTAGCAATCTTGAACAAGGTCACTGGGAACGTGGATGTGCAGTTTATCCCTGGGATACACTGACTTAGATTTGTTTGGGTATGTTCCCAAGGGCAGTGTTGCTGGTTCATAGGGCAGTTCTATTTTTAGTGTTCTGAGGAACTTTCCTACTGACTTCCGTAGTGGCTTGTTAGCTTTAGTCCTAACAGAGGAGACCATATTTATTCTATCTCAGGCTGAGTGCATCACCTTTACCATATCATTTAGTGTATCTAGGCCTGGGCTACACTCAAGGGGGAGGGAAAGGTTTAAACACTAGAAAGTGGGAATTAAAAGTGGTTATTCTAAAATCTGTTTATCACATTGAGTATAGACTTAAATTGATCAGCTTAACATATAACTTAACTTAACCTCACTTTCTAAAAGTGTGGTCATTTATGTGGCAGGTGTAATAAGTGATTGTGATGGTTTGTATATCCTTGGACCAGGGAGTGGCACCATCTGAAGGTGTGGCTTGTTGGAATAGGTGTGACCTGGTTGGAATGGGTGTGTCACTGTGGGTGTGTGCTTAAGATCCTCACCCTAGTTGCCTGGAAGGCCTGGAAGTCAGTCTTCCACTAGCAGCCTTTGGATGAAGACATAGAACTCTCAGCTCCTCCTGCACCATGCCTGCCTGGATACTGCCATGCTCCCTCTTTGATGATAATGGACTGAACCTCTGAACCTGTAAGCCAGCCCCAATTAAATGTTGTTTTTTATAAGACTTGCCTTGGTCATGGTGTCTGTTCACAGCAGTAAAACCCTAACTAAGACAGAAGTTGGTACCAGGAGTGGGGTATTGCTATGCTAGGCCTGACCATGCTTTTATTTGAAAGAATGTGGATTTTGGGACTTTGGATTTGGAAAGCAGTGGAATGCTTTAAATGGGGCTTAATGGGTCATCCTAGTAGGAATATGGAAGATTTTGTTGCTGGGAGTGATTTGAACTGTGTTGACCTGGCCCAAGAGATTTCAAAGGAGAAGAATTTCAGAATGTGGCATAAAGACTGGTTTTGTGGTATTTTGGTGAAGAATGTGGCTACTTTTTGCCCTTGTCTGAAAAGTTTGCCTGAGGCTAAGTGAAGAGACTTGGATTAATTGCATTGACAAAAGAAGTTTCAAAAAAGCCCAGCAGAGACTTTGTTCTCTGGTTAAGTCTTAATGAAGAGAAGTTTGAACAAGCATAGCAAGCTTAGAAAGGAAAAATATAAAATATATGGTTCGAGTATTAAAGGGGTGCCAGGAAGTGAAATGGAGCAAAATCTTGTGTTCTAGGAGATAAAAGATTAAGGGAATAGGACCTTGGGGCAAGATCCTACCCAGCTAAATTTAGATCCAGGTATGGTGGTACATACCTTTAATCCCATGAGACAGGCATGCTGATCTCTGCATTCAAGGTCAATCTACAGAGGTGAAGGTGAAGCCTCAGCTGTAGTTGATGGCCCAGGACTGAAGGGGTCATACAAAGGATTTGAGGCTTGGCACCCTGAAGAGAGCCTATGAGAGGCTATTGGTGAAGCCTAGTTGGAGTGGAACACCCCAGTGTATTGGAGATGTCAGTACCATGGGATGATCACCAAGAACAGCAGCCATAGTGGAGTGAATCAACCTGAGCTTAGAGTGCTACAGAGGGCAGAGCTGGAAAAGTGATGCCAGCCCTTAGGAGGAGTCCAAAAGATCAAGTGGAATCCCAGACACTGAAACAAGAAGCTGTAATATTGAAATTGCCTTGGAGACTCAAAGATGTTAAAGATGTCAGAGCCATGGGATACATGCTGAGGAAAGCTGATAACAGGGAGTGGAACCAGCCCAGGAGAAAGCAGTTTGTTGCAGTCAACAAAGATGAAAAAGGAGTGGAGATCTGAAGACCGCTTTGACATCAGCCATAGAGATGCAGTTTGGAGTTTGCCCAGCTGGTTTCCTGCCTTGCTTTGGGGATTACAGTTAAGTTGAATGAATCTCAGAAGAGACCTTGAATTTAGGATTTTTAACACTGTTGAGACTGCTATAGACTATGAGGACTTTGAAAGTTGGACTAAATGCATTTTGCATTATGCTATGTTTAAGTATGGCCCCCATAGACTCATGTTTTTGAACATGGGGACCAGGGAGTGGAATGTGATGGTTTGTATATCCTTTGACCAGGGAGTGGCACCTCTGAAGGTGTGGCCTTGTTGGAATAGGTGTGACCTGGTTGGAATGGGTGTGTCACTGTGGGTGTGTGCTTAAGATCCTCACCCTAGTTGCCTGGAAGTCAGTCTTCCACTAGCAGCCATGAAGACGTAGAACTCTCTGCTCCTCCTGCGCCATGCCTGCCTGGATACTGTCATGCTCCCTCTTTGATGATAATGGACTGAACCTCTGAACCTGTAAGCCAGCCCCAATTAAATGTTGTTTTTTATAAGACTTGCCTTGGTCATGGTGTCTGTTCACAGCAGTAAAACCCTAACGAAGACAGTGACCTTGACTCTTAGTCCTGTAAGAGGTGTATTGTAGCGTTAAGAATACAAACATGAGGCTGGCCTTGCTTCGTCCCCTGTAGAAGCTGAGAAGACTGTGGCGCCATGTAACAACTTGCAAAATGCTTAGTTAAGTATTTATTGTGGGAGTGGGAGAATGCTTCACAAAGGAAGTCACGTTTGAACTGTTTTCTTTTGAAGAATTTAGAATTTTCGGTAGGGATCACACTGTAGACTTTGTAAAAGTCTGCAGAAGCTTGACATTTGTGAAGTGCATCTGCGTTACCCAGTTGGGGAAGGAATAGTGAGCATAGTAAGCTAAAAGAGTGAAAAACTGGGCTGGTTGTTGGAGTATGGAGGGGAGCGATAATGGAATGGAGGCTTGTCTGAGGTTTCTCTTTTGAGTTGACCTGATGACATTCTTGAAAGGAGCAAGTCTCTAGGTTGGGACAGAGGCACCTAAGTCCCCAGGAACAGAAGTTAGAAAGGCCCCGCGGTGTGGCTACTCCAGGTATCTTGGTCTAGAACAGAGTTGTAGTGTGGTGAGCACGGGTGGAATGCCTTGTGACATGGTCAGGGATTCTTGGCTTTGCTCTAAACAGTGATACAGTGGCCTAGACCAGATCTGAGAGGAGAGTTGATGGAACCTTGATGGGTTTTAAGAGAGGACTGTGGCCCCCATGTGGGAGTAGACAAAAATTCAAGTCAGTGGTGGCTGTAGACGAGGTATAGCTCAGAGATGGCAGTGAGAGGTGGCAAGAGCCATGTATGTTTTTAAAGGTAGAGCCAAGAAAGGATCAAGGTTTTGGCATTGGTTTTTAGTTGTTTTATTAACAAAATTTTACATTTCTTCTGTTCATTTCTTCTGTTCTTGGAAATTTATTAGAGAGATGGAATTCTTAGAACCCAAGATATACATTTGATCAAGGTGGATGATTTTTTTTTTCCAAGGGTTCAGCCTAAAGCATGGCAAGTTTTTAGGTATATGTGAATGTTTATTTTCCCTTGATGAAATCTTCCTGTAGTGAGAATTTTTATATACGTGCAGAACAGTAAACACACCTTGAGTATGCTTTTCAAAAACAACAAAGTTAGGAAATAGACCTGAAGCTAAGTGAAATAATTCAAGCTTCAAATATATTCAATCACTGATTGTAACTTGAGTAACTAAGACTAACCTGAACTGTTCATTAATCTATCTTATTTGCATATATATAAGCAGGGTGGGGCATACATTTTATATATATATATATATATATATATATATATATACACACACACACATATACACACACATATGTGTGTGTTATATAAGTGTATATACATACTGGGTTATTGCATGATTTATTCCTAAATGTCAGTTTTTGGGTTGAACAATACATTCCATTTTTATTGATTTTTGTATCACTAGCTTTTTTCTTATCTTTATTGCTTTAGTTTTCATTTTAGAGTTACATTTGTTTTGTAGCTGCTTTATTTTTCATGTATTCTCTAATTGTTAAAACCACAATTGGGCTTTAATTACCTCTTAGTACATGTAATGCTTTTCCACAGCATCTGGATACGTCATGGCTTCATTGTCACACACTCGCTGTCTCAAGAGAAATTAGAGTTGGCATTTTGTTCCTGGATATTGTTTAAAGTCTGGTTTTAACATTGGTAGTTGGCAGCTTTGGTGTTGTTTGGCCACTTTTTGTTAATACAAGCAACACTGTAAACTAGAAGTAGATTGCATCTTGGTCAGAAAATGTTAAGAAAGAGAGAGAGAGAGAGAACACGAGATAATGTGGTGAAGAACACTTGCTGTTCTTGCAAAGGGTCTGGGTTTGGTTCCCTGTATCCACATGGCCTGTAACTCCAGTAAAACTAAATATATAAATTTAAAAAAATTAAATCATGTTGGGCAGTAATGGTATACACCTTTAATCCCAGCATTCAGGAGATAGTCAGGTAGATCTCTCTGTGAGTTAGAGGTTAGTCTGGTCTATAAAGCCAGTTCCAGGACAGCCAGACTGTTACAGAGAAGAAACCCTGTCTTTTAAAAAAAAAGAAGGAAGAAACCTAGCTCAAAACAGCATTAACTAGAAAGAAGTAAATCTGTTTGTGGTGAATCCTAGTCCACCTTCTTGCCAACTGCTTGTGCTTCAATCCTTTTTTCATTGTGTGTGTGTGTGTGTAGGGGGGGCAGGGGGCATGTGCATGCAGTGTGTGGAGGTCAGAGTTCAATGCTAGATGACTTTTCTGTTGCTTTTCAACCGTGTCATGTATGCTGACGCCTGTATGACAGGGTGAGGTGGAAACTTAAGAGTTCTTTGGAAAGTTGGTTGTGTTAGATGGTGTTTTGCTGGGACAAACATGTGAAGGAGCGTTTCACTGAATGAAGCAGACATAGGAGAAAAGATGTTCTAAAGCAAGCACGTGAAAGGACGAGGGATGAGGATTCTTTGCTAACAACACTAATGTATTGGCCTGCCTTACGATGTGTAGTTGAGCTCTGTTGGGACTCCTTAGAGAGAAATGCACTAAAAAACTTGTGGTGGTGTGCCTTGGATTTTTGCTGCTTCTGTGGACTTGGCAGAGTGACGTCAGCTGAGACAGCTGCACGTGCAAGACACAAGCTGAGCAAGACTGGTGGAGGACATGTGATATTTGGAGGGCAAATAGAAAGGACTAGTCGGACAGGGATGGGAGCTGAGCTAGACTTGCTTATTGAGCCAGCTGTGCAATGCTTCGCTTCACTGAGAGAGACACAGCTGAGAACGTCTCCTGGCATTCCTCCTGGTCCTTCATGCTGACTCCTGCCAAGGCCAAGGCCTGGCTGTCTCTACTAGGTAGTGCCACCTCTGCTGATCTGTGTTTGCTAGCCCAACTCTACTGAACTGAACTGCTGTTGTATCTGTGAGGTGTTTGCAAGTGGATCGAGCTGCCGCTGCTAACCTGTGAACTGAACTGCTGATTTCCAGACAACACAGAAGGGAGTTGCTCCATAGAACCTTTCTAAACAGGTCCACTTCCCCCGTATTCTTCTTTCTTACTACCTCTGGTGGGTGGTGGGCTAAAAGGAAAGTTAAAGCACTAAAGAACCATCATCAAAAATAGATTTTGAGCAGAGTGGTGGTGGAACACATCTTTAATCCCAGCACTTGGGAGGCAGAGGCAGGCGGATTTCCGAGTTCAAGGCCAGCCTGGTCTACAGAGTGAGTTCCAGGACAGCCAGGGCTACACAGAGAAACCCTGTCTTGAAAAAACCCTAAATGAATGAATGAATGAATACATTTTGAAAAAGTTAAAGTTATAACAGGGTGTGTGGATAATGTGCATGTGTGTGGGTGATGTGCATACATGTGGAAGCCAGAGGTTGACACTGGGTGTCTTTCTCTGTCATTGTCCACCTTTAGTTTGAAACATAGAGCTAGCTTTCTGTTTCTGATAGACTAGCTGGCCAGCATTGCAGAATCTGCCTATCTCCTTCCTGTCAGCAGCAGGGTAACAAGTGTATCTCACTCTTCCGTGTGCTAGAGATCTAACCCCAGAAGCTAGCTGATTCTAAGCAAGTGCTACACACTGAGCCATCTCTCCAGCCCCTCCACCTTGCTTTTTAAGACAGCTTCTTGCTGGACTGGGAGCTCACCTGGAGCTGGGCTAGACTGGCTGCCAGACTCAGGTTCTCATGCTTGTGCAACAGCCACTGTGGTGACTGGTCCCTCTCTCTAGTCTCTATATGTTTTTAAATTTCTTCATAATTCTCTTTTTAGACTATTGACTTACGCTTCATAGCACATTTGCTGTGCCAGAGTTGTAGTAAAAACTTTGCAAGTATTGATTGCTTCCTAAGATGTACTTGACGGCTACATTATGATATTTTAAAACAGCATCACTGGTCACTAAAACCATTGACATTTAAATCATACAAAAACGTACTCTAGAAAAAGGTAGTATGCTGTTGGTGTAAAAATCTCTGTTTCCTTGCTACTGAACAAAGACAGGCGACAGGCGATGTTCTTTGAGCTCTGTAAATGAGATGGTCGTAGTTGCCTTAGAAGGAGAGTGAAATACACTGCTTAGAGCTTGGCTTTTGTTTTGTTTCTTTAACATGTTTATTGTGAGATAGCAGCATCCTTTTCTGGAGACTCCTGATAATGTGGTCACACTGTGTTTTGCATGTGCACACATGTGTGATGCTGCTGTGTATGCCTTCTCCCCTCCTGACTATTCAGTTACTAGTTGCTCTTACTCTTTGTTTAGCTTTTTGGGTCTTTGGAGGGGGGCATTTATTTTCCTCAAATATGTGATGGTTTTGTTTTGACTGGTCACGTAAACACTAAATTGAAGCACTTGTAAGCTAATTAGAAGCTTTCTGCACAAAATAATCATCTGTCTGAGCACTTAGGAGTGTGTTCTCTTGGACTTGGTCATATTTTCCAGAACTGGCTTTTCTTACATGTAAGAAGTCACCATCCACATGTCCCCTGCAAAGACTGCATGCAGGCTAGCCTCATACTTGTGATTAATACTCTAGCTTGAGCCTCCTGAGTGCTGGAGTTACAATTCAAAGGTGGATTTATTTTATGTATATCAGTGTCTGGGTGACGGTATATGCAAATGGGTGTTGGGTGTGTAAGTGTGTACAGGAGGGTGTTCACCGCCTGGGAGTTGGGATGCCTGCTTTGTCTGTGGATCTTGGGATCCAAACTGGGACCTCCTGATCTGAGTAGGCGCTCTTGACCTCAGAGCTGTTTCTCTAGCTCTGGGAGACATGCTTGTTTTTTAAGCCTTACTTTTAATTTTATGTGTGTGAATGGCTGGCCTGTATCTATGAAAGAATGCCTGGTGCCTGCTGAAGCAAGAAGAGGGTGTCATATATATCCCTTGGAACTGGAGTTGTGGGAGACTGTGGAACCAAACTCAGACTGTGGAACTAAACTCAAAATTGTCTACAAGATTAATAAGTAATAAGTGCTCTTAACCACTAAGCCATCTCTCCAGCCCCAAGACATAGCTTTTTATTCCCATGTTACAGGAGCATAGCAAGAAAGATTTTTTTGTTGTTGTTGTTTTTAAAGAGAAAAAGTTGTTTTTGTTTTTTTTTCCCTCGGATTCAGTATCAAATGTCTCTTTGCCTTTGACCATTGTGTTGTCATGGTCCAGGAAGGTACCTCTAAACACAGCATCTCTAGTAGAACTGGGACTTCCTGGCCATCCAAAGCCCAGGAGCCCCTCTGGGCGGGTCCTTACCAATTCTTGTGGGCGGGCTTACCGCTTCTTGCCTCACCTGGGCAGTGCTGCCCTTTGGACAGACCTTCACTCCAAAGAGGCTGAGTCTGCCTCTGCTTTTCTGATTTTATGTGAAAATTATCACTCATTTACATGCCTTCCAAAGACTGAGTACTAGTTTTTCATTGTGTCATTAGATTAATTTTGTATATTAACTTATATATTTTATTTTGGGAACTGTGAGATGGATCTATTGATAAGAGAGTACTTGCTGCCAAACCTGACAACCTGAGTTTGGTCCCCAGAACACACACAGTGGAGAGAGACCTGTCAGAGCTCGCTCTTTACGCCCTCTGCTCCCCAAACTGTAAGCCAGCCCTAGTTAAATGCCTCCTTTTACTCCTTTTAAGAGAGTTGCCTTGCCATGGCGTCTCTTCTCAGCAGTACAGTCTTTAATTGGCAACCTCAGACAGTTTTGAAACCCACTTTTCTGTTTAATGTGTTTAGGGGATTTTTCTGTGAGAGCATATAAACCCAACTCTTGTTGTTAGCCATTTTGTGTTTACATTTCTATGATACATAGGCACTGTAGCTCCTTAAATCTTTCCTGTTACTGAGCATCTAGGAACGTTCTAGTTTTTGTGTCTGTTAGAGATTAAGTAGGACCTTGCATGTGCTAGTCGTCAAGTGCTCTCCTGCTGAGCTCTTTCCAGTATTGTAATAAGTATCACTGACTATGTCTTTGTACATGCACAAACTCTTCCAGTATGGATGCTGTTTTGACAGCAGTAGGTATAATAGAGTGAGGTATCAATCACCTAAGATTAGTGTTAGATTCAAGAAAGCTGCATTCATATGCAAGCCATGCTTCAGGGCTTCCCAGGCCACTACTTCTCAGGTTTTTTGGTTATTTCCCAGTACTGGCATTGAGTCCAAGGCTTCCTGTATGCCAAGCAAGTGCTCTGGAACACCAGCTCCCTCACTGTTTGCGATAAGATCACATTAAGTTGCCTAGGCAAGCCTCAGACTTGTGATGATCGAGTTCTAGCTTCCAGAGCAGCTGGGCTAACAGGCTGGGCTCCCATCCTGAACTTCTCAGGTTTGGTAACTCAGCACTGATGTACACAGCTCAGGAGAACTCGGCCATTACTATTGCAGCTTGATTATGAAAATTAGAACAGGGCCAGCAAAATGGAGCCCTCCCTCTCTGAGAGTTGCCCACTCCTACACCTGCCTCCCGGGACTGTGGCTCCCACAGAACACACGCTCTGTGTGCCTGCACCAGAGAGCTCGTCCAAGTCTTGCTAGCCACATCACTTATTTGGATTTCATTATATGGACATGATTAATTGGAAATTTGCCAGTCCATTTACTGACTCTAACCTTCATCCAGCTTCGCTGGAGCTTGGGGCTGACTCAGAGCTACATTCTCCAGTCACCAGGAGTCCTTTCTAGCTTCTACTCTAAATGTCTCTGAAACATGAAGTCGGGTGTGGTTCAATCACTAAACTAAAACTAAAAACAACAACAACAACACAACAACAACAACAACAACAACAACAAAAAACCCTGACAGGTTCTTTATTTATTATACAACAATTACCAAGAAATAAAATTTTCTATTTAAACAGAATGCACAACTTAATTTTCATTAGACATCAACCCTCCCTAAGGGCATACTAATTTATTCTGTGCCACTAATATGATTTCTGCTAACTTTACTGTTAGTTTTCTTCTTTTTAGAAAACTATTTTCCCTGTTTTGCTGATAAAACCTTTTCACTTGCATTTTTTGAGTACTAGTGAAAATAATCATTTCCATGTGCTCATTGCTAGCCATGTCTGTGTTTTTCTCATTGCTAGCCATGTCTGTGTGTTTTTCTTATTGCTAGCCATGTCTGTGTGTTTTTCTCATTGCTAGCCATGTTTGTATGTTTTTGCACTGCCTATTTATCAGCTTTGCTCATTTTTTAGCTGCACATTTATTTTATATTGCATTCTGGTTCTCTGTCTAATGTAGATACATAGAAGGTTTTTTGTGTGTACATAGTTCAAATATATCTTCTCATACCATTGGGTTATAAAATAAGGTTTTATGAATGAGGTTCACTGTATTGATCTTTAATAGACACAGGCTTATGAGTTTAAATTAAAATGTTATTTATAAATTTGTTCCTATAATTGAAGAAGAAAAGATCATTACTTCCCACCCCCTCTTTTCCTTTTTTTCTTAGACCAGGGTCTCACTAAGTAGCAAGTGTCCTTGGCTAGCATGTGTAGACCAGGCTGACCTTGAAGTCATAGAGATATGTTTGTATGGCTGTTTTTGATGTGGGATTTTAGGTTTTTTTTATACATAAATCATATGATGTTGAATTTCATAAATTAAATTATTTACTATATAGAGCTATGTATGTCTCACTCTTTTGTACATTTTTGTTTAATAGGAGTAAGGAAAAGTTGAAAATCAAGAGGATACTTTATGAGAGGCTAGTACCATAGTCTGTGCATAGTATTTCTATAAATAGCTGTGTAGTATTGTGTTCTTGTATAGAAATATATAGCAGAAGAGTTAATTCTTACCAATAAAATTGATACTTGGGGGCAGGTGAGATGGCTCAGTGGGTAAGAGCACCCGACTGCTCTTCCGAAGGTCAGGAGTTCAAATCCCAGCAACCACATGGTGGCTCACAACCATCTGTAACGAGATCTGACTCCCTCTTCTGGAATGTCTGAGGACAGCTACAGTGTACTTTAAATAAATAAATAAATCTTTAAAAAAAAAATTGATACTTGGAGGCAGGAGAGAGATGGGTGCTCTTTTCTTGCAGAGGACCTGTGTACAGATCCCAGATCCCAGCACCTCCATCAGGTATTAAACTGCCTAGAACTTCAGCTCTGCCACCACAGTGAGGCTCCTGTGCTCACTTGCACATACCCACATAATTAGTAAAATCTATCAATCTCTAATGGATTACCGACAAATTTAGAAGACTGGAGTATTTTGGGCTTAAAACTGAGAAATATGTATTGAAAGAGCTTCAATAACATTAGCAGCATTTGATTTCTCTTTATGGGTATTGTTTTCCATCTGTAGATACTTCAGTTAGCAAAGCATACGGATGTACTCACAGTTACGTCTCCAAGTAACACTTTGCACAAGAAAGGTAATCTCCCATTTTATAAGTCAGAAACTCTGAGGCTCTGCATTATTCAGATTTTGAATGACTGGATAAATCCAGTGTTGGTTTTTTTTTTTTTTTTTTCGTTTCACTGGGTGTTAGTTTCCTACTGATGCTGTAACAAATCTCCTCCAATGTGGCAGCTTTAAGCCACACACATTTGTGATCTAACGATGCTTGTGGGCAGAAGTGTGCAGTAAGTAAGTAAGCCTCTGAGTGGGCTCAAGCCAAGGTGTTGGCAGAGTGCTTGGGGGACCTCTAGGGTAGTCTTTTCTTGCTTTCTCCAGCTTCTAGAGGCTGCTTGCATTTCTTTCCTTATGGCCCTGTTCCCATTCTCCACAGCTGCCCACATCAAGCCAATTGCTTTTCACACAGCCATTTCTCTATTTTAGACTTCTACATTTTAAGGACCATTGTAATGTATAGTCTTTTGGGGTGGGCCTGGGAGATAATCTGATGTTTCTGTGTGATTCTTTTTGGAGTCTTTTGAAGGTTTATTTTTTAAGTGCTAGCTGGAAGCAGCAGAAAGAAATCTGTATTTTTGTAGAGTGTGATGATTGCCAGGTTTTTCTTGTAAACTTTATTTTAAATAAACTATTTCAGTGTTTTCTTCATGAATGTTTTCTAATTTTATTAAGAGTGCTGAGCTCTGTGTACACACAGGTCCTGAATGTAAGAGTGGATGATTTTAACCAGTGCATACACGATGTCATGAACACACTATTAACCTGGGGGAAGTCATTTTTCTGTCCTTCTGAGAATCTGCTTAATGCTTTCTGTCGTTGTTACTATTACTAGGTCTTGTTGTTGGACTTCATGTAAATGAAGCTATACCACGTGTATTTGCTGACTTTGCCCAATGTAAAGAAGGATGTAAAGTTAGGGTAGAAAGGACCATGAAAGCCTCTCCCCTTGCACTGAAACGTTGTCCTGTGACTTGGGAACACAACTGAAAATACCCAGTGTTTTTTGTCTGTTTTTTGTTGTTTTGTCTTTTTTTTTTTCATTTCATTTTTTATTAGATATTTTCTTCATTTACATTTCAAATGCTATCCTGAAAGTCCCCTATGCCCTTCCCCTGCCCTGCTCCCCAACTCACCCACTCCCACTTCCTGGCCCTGGCATTCTCCTGTACAGGGGCATATATTCTTTGCCAGACCAAGGTTCTCTCCTTGCATTGATGGCGGACTAAGCCATTCTCTGCTACATATGCAACTAGAGACACAGTTCTGGGGGGGGGGGGGGTACTGGTTAGTTCATATTGTTGATCCTCCTATAGGGTTGCAAACCCTTTTAACTCCTTGGGTACTTTTTTCTAGCTCCTTCTTTAAGGGCCCTGTGTTCCATCCAATAGATGACTGTGAGCATCCACTTCTGTATTTGCCAGGCACTGGCATAGCCTCAGAAGAGATAGCTATATCAGGGTCTTGTCAGCAAAATCTTGCTGGCGTATGCAATAGTGTCTGGGTTTGGTGGTTGTATATGGAATGAATCTCTGGGTGGGGCAGTCTCTGGATGGTCCTTTCTCAGCTCTGACCTTTGTCTCTGTTACTCCTTCCATGGGTATTTTGTTCCCCATTCTAAGAAGGAACAAAGTATCCACACTTTGGTCTTCCTTCTTGAGTTACATGTGTTTTGCAAATTGTATCTTGGGTAGTCTAAGTTTCTGGGTTAATATCCACTTATCAGTGAGTGTATATCATGTGTGTTCTTTTGTGATTGGGTTACCTCACTCAGGATGATATCCTCCAGATCCATTTGCCTAAGAATTTCATAAATTCATTCTTTTTAATAGCTGAGTAGTACTCCATTGTGTAAATGTACCACATTTTCTGTATCCATTCTTCTGTTGAGGGACATCTGGGTTCTTTCCAGCTTCTGGCTATTATAAATAAGGCTGCTATGAACATAGTGGAGCATGTGTCCTTGTTACAAGTTGGAGCATCTTCTGGGTATATGCCCAGGAGAGGAAAATACCCAGTGTATATAACTGATGACAGACATTTAGACTTAAGTGTGTGGATATCTCTAGTAAGCATAATCGAAAATACATATTTAACTGGTTTCCACTTAATCCGTTCTTTAGTTTTTAGTTATTGGTTAAATTTTAGGATTTCATTAAACTTTTAGATAATTCACTGCAACAGTGGGGTATAGTGGTTGGTATACTTTCAGGTTGTTAATCATCACAAATGCAAAGTTCAGAGAATTTTATTTTAAGTCCGTGTTTTGAAGTATAGAAGAGTGTGTACCTGTTCAAGGAATATAGAAGCAACATGAGAACAAAGATTTGCATGTTAGGAACTTATACTTGTAGTTAGATCTGAATAGTTTTAGAAGTCAGGTAGGCAATGGCAGATTTGTTTTGTTGTCTTGTATTTGGATTCCATGACCACTCTGATGGGGAACATGGCAGCAGGCAGTCATGGTATGGGACAGTGGCTGACAGCTTAACATTCTGAAGCAACCAGGAATCAGGAAGAGCTCCCTGGGAAATGGCAAGAGTCTTTGGAATCCTCAAAACCCAACCCCAGAGATAGACCTCTTTGAACAAACCACATCTCCTAATCCTTCCCAGGCAGCTCTACCTTCCGGGGACCAAGTGTTCAAACATGTGAGCCTGTGGAGACCATTCTCGTTCACACCACCTCCTAACAGGGAAATACTAAGGTGATTGTCACTGGTCCAGGAACTTATACTCAAAGAAGCAAGAGGTAACAGCAAACTTGTCTGAAACGCAAAATCCCAGTCCACCCCAAATTTACTCAAACTGAAACTGTTGGAATAGGGTCCAGCTCTGATTCTCCACCATCATGAAAATTTAAACCACAGAATAATAAATAAACAAACAAACAAAAATTAATTTGGGAAATACTGGCATAAATGAGTTAATTATATTATTTCTTTATTGAAGAACTTTAGTAATTTACAAATTTGTGTGGCTACAGGATTCACTTCTCCAGAGAATTTTAGGAAGCCAGTCTTCTACAAACTTTTTAATGATGCCATTTCAATTCCATCTTGTTCAGGGTACACATCTGGGATCAAATACAGACAAACCCGGGAATAAACTAAGTTCTAGAAGCATTAGTGATAAATGGGTAATATCTTCTGTCTTTTCTCTTCATGCACGTACACACAGTAATAAAGTTGTTGGAATAAACAAAATACATAGCACTTTTCTATATTACAACAATTTCTTTCCAAGGCTATTTATTTAGTAAGCATGTTTTTCCTATGGACAACAATCTTTCTTTATATTTGGATGCCTAAAGTCTACCTAACTACTGCAGTAGTCACTGAGGTTTTTTTTTTATTTTTTATTGCTTACACACAACAATAAAAATATGATACATTTCAGAGATTAAACATTTAACATTAACTGCTAAGAAATTGACCATTTGTGGTTTGGTAACATTCCTTTGGTGTGTCTCCTGTGCTCTTGTGGTAAGCATAGTTTTCCTCAGATGTCAGACAGACAGGAGGCTTTGGTTTTAAATGCTATGTTCCTGTTATCTTTAAGTAGCTTGACTTTTTGTAGTGATATGTTACACTGAGTGAATGTGCCATGGTTGCTGGTTGGTTTTGCACTATAAACCATACTGTGGGAACATGTGGAGATGTGGTTTTGGATATACATGTTCTCTCTGGCAGTGCTCTTCACACTCTTTCAAATACTCAAAGTAATTTTTAATGCTGTCCTTTTGGACTGGGCTTGTAGGTGAATGATAGATCACTTCCTTGCCCTGCCTGATGCCCTGTATTCGGTCCCCAGCCCTGAGTCAAAACAACACAACTCGGTTGCCTTGTAGTGTTTACATTTCATGCTTTGTCATAATTGAGCATTCAATAGTTATATACTGTGAGATCTATTATAAATACTAGTCTCTTAAAAATACCCTTTTAAGGTAGTGGAGAGATGGCTTAGCAGTTAAGAGCACTGGATGCTCTTCCTAAGGATCCAGGTTCAATTCTCAGCACCCACATGGCATTCACAATTATCCATAACTCCAGTTCCAGGAGATCTGACATTCTCACACAGACATACATGCAGGCAAAACACCAATGCACATAAAATAAAAATAAATAAATCATTAAAAATATTTTTAAGCCAGCCGTGGTGGTGCACGCCTTTAATCCCAGCACTCTGGAGGCAGAGGCAAGCGGATTTCTGAGTTCGAGGCCAGCCTGGTCTACAAAGTGAGTTCCAGGACAGCCAAGGGTATACAGAGAAACCCTGTCTTGAAAAACCAAAAAAACAAAACAAAACAAAACAAAACCAAAAAAACAAAACAAAACAAAACAAAAAACCCCCCAAAAAAGTCCAAATATAAATATTATTATATATGACTTCATGTTTTTTAAATTTTATTAAAATGTTTAATTGCTATCAGACTCTACATAGTAAACATTAATTGATATTTTAATAATCACAGGTAATTAAAAATAAAATTGAATTGTTCAAAATGTAATATATACTTAGCCTAAATAGGATTTTATTGTTAATGCATTTTTGTTTCTCCAATTTGGGGGATATAATCCAAAGTCTCATGAATGTGTTTCTCGATGCTCTAGGTAAGGGATCTACTGATGGGGTGATTTGATTAAAGAAAATGTCAAGATGTCCACTGCTTCTTTGGTGTCTGGTATTTTTGATGCTGTTTTATTCTGTTTGTTGTTTCTGTCTTGTGTATTAAAACAATTGTAATGAGTAAAAGATGCAGCTTTCTTTATAAAGTAGAAGAACAAATGAAATGGGAATTGGATGGAACCTGGATCATTTCCATACTCTGAAGTCCATGTGAGGAGGAGACAACTATTAGATTGTATGCTTTTTAATTGATAACCTGAAAAAAATTTAGGTCCTTTCAGCTGTAACCCAATCCTTCACTGTAAGGGATGAGTTTATCAATTTAAAGTGCTACTAACATTGAGTAGCTACCCAGTCATTCCACGCTGTCATTATATTTTTTCTTTTCTCAAATTTTTTAGTTTTTATGGTATTCTAATTTGCTCCTTTTTACTGTGATAGAATCCCAAGTGAAAGCAACTTGGGAAGAAAGGGGTTTATTAGATTCAACTTTCAGGTTACACAGTCCATCCTTGAAGGGAAGTCAGGGTGGGTACTCAGGGGAGGAGCTTAAAGCACCACAGAGGAGCAACTGCTTACTGGCTAGCTTTCCTTGGCTCTTGTGCAGCCTGCTTTCTTAGACAGCTCAGGATCACTTGCCCAGGGGTGGCACTATCTACACCAGGCTTTGCATACCTACATCAATTCAGAATCGAGTGCTTCACAGTCATGCTTATAAGCCAGTTCTATCAAGACAGTCCCCAGTTGAAACTCCCTCAGGTTAGCACTGCCTGTGGCAGATTAACAGTTAGTCAACTAGGAGAGGTGGGAATATGCTGTTTCCCATTCATATTTGTTCTTTCATTTTTCTTCCTCTTCATTTCTTTCTTGCAACATGGTGTTAATATGTAGCCCAGACTGGCTTTGAACCTATGATCCTCCTGCTCAACTTTTTGAGTCCTGTGTTTGTACATGCTTGCTATCATAGCTGCTTTATAATTTCTTTTTCCATGATTCCATGTTCCTTCTCTTTATGTCTTTTGTACTTTTCTGCTAGATTGTTGGTATTTTACTTAGTGATTCGCAGGGTTTCTAAATGTATTCTGTTGGTTTTTGTTATGTAAGTTCCAAATATCTCTTGACTTCAATGCTTTTTTCCTCTTATAAGGAAAATATACATAAAGGTTAAAGAAAAACAGTACCATAAAAACCCTTATCACACACATTTAATGTTCATGAATCTGTTATCTGATCCAACCCCAAGTAAGTCCCAGACATGTCATTTCCAATGTGGACATAGTCATTTATTTAATGTTAGTTGTCTTTCCCTGGTCTTTTGATGTCTCCTTTCTCTTCAGTCTGAAAGGGCCTCTTAGTGACTAAAATGTAAGCATGCAGTTTGCCCTTCATGCTCAGACTTAACTGCTCCTGGGACTCATTTTTTTTTTTTTACAAGATGCAAGGTAGGGCTCAGACTTTTTAAAAATTTGTCTGCATTTTTATACCCAGTTGTAGTAGCACCATTTATCAATCATCTTTAGTGCAACCATTTCATAAAATAAATGTCTTCTTTTCCTGAAGCTTGGGACACTTGGAGCACTTGATGTCAGTGTTTCTGGCAGAGTGTGTCCCATAGACCAGCAATGTCATCATCACTTGGCCATATGTAGATTATTGCCACTCCTCCCTTGCACACTGAAAACATAGCAGGGCAGGACAGCTGCAGTCTGTTGCAATAGAACCTCATGTGGTTCTGATGTATGCTTAAGTATAGGAATGTCAGTGTAATGACAGATGTTAGGCCACCAAAGAATTATAAGTCCAGCTTCAAAAACTGAAGGTATCTGTTTGTAATTATTTTTGTTTTTGTTTTGTTTTTTTTCTTTTGGAGACAAGGTTTCTCTGTGTAGCCCTGGCTGTCCTGGAACTCACTCTGTAGATAAGGCTGACCTCGAATTCAGAAATCTGCCTGCCTCTGCCTCCTTTAGCAAATCCTACTGGTGGGTGTGCATCACCGCAACTGGCCTGTTTGTAATTCTACATTCCTATGGTTTTCTACTCCATCTCTACCTCGTATCATGAATTTGCTGGTGATGCTGGAGGTTATGGAAAGGAATCATACCTAGGTTATGGTAACAATGAAGGAAAGCCCTTTAAGGGTATCATTATAGCAGCAAAAAGACTGCTGCTGCTGCTGCTCTCTATATCTGTATGGGTTTCCACCTTGTTTTCAGGCCCAGGAATGTGTGACAGCTCATTTGATCTTATCATTTTTTAATTTGGGGTATTGAATTAATTTCTATCAGAAGGATAGGTCCAAGTACCTATTCCACTATATTTCTCAGACTTTTTCTGTTGACTTGAATAGATTTTTTTCCCTAGCTTTCTGTTTAGGAAAATGCAAACTGAGGTGTTAGTATGACATTGTCAACCTGTTGTGCTATTGGAACTTAGGTGAAATCTTTTTAAATTATGACTCCCCTAACCTGCCCAGGCAGGGTTTCTCTGACTGTTCTGGACCTCACTCTGTAGACCAGCCTGGCCTCCTGAACTCAGTGATTCTCCTGCCTCTGACTCCTGAGTGCTGGAATTAAAGGCATGTGCCACCTTTGCTTGGCTATGACTTACTTTCTTGCATACTCAAAAGTAACAGGAAGATGAGGGAAATATGCAGAAGGCAAGCATCCACTGTAATGTCTCCAGAGATCTGCTTAACAGAGGAGTCGCCACACTTGTGCAGCGTGCTATGTGGCTGCTGGGGATCAGACGCCTGGCTTTATGCTGTGTGGCCTGTGCAGCAAGGTCCTTATTCGCTGAGAAGCCAGCCCAGCCTCAGTCTTTGATCCTTGTGCTTCTATCTCCCCAAGTGTTGGGTTGCTGCTATGCACACTGTTCCATTTGTGTTTCATACATAAATATATAACTTGAATGTTATTTTATAATTATATATAAATAAGCTCACTGTAATTTTGTACAGCCTTTTTAGCTTCACACATTTGACCTGCCATGAGGTCAGGTGTGAATCTTTTTTTTTTTTTTTTAAAATAAAACTTGTGTCATGCCAGCACTCAAGTTTGGGATTTTGGACTGCTTTGTGTTTGCTCTTTGAGGCAGGGTCTTATAATCCAATTGTCAGGCTTCTGCTTCCTGAGTGCCAGGATGTCAGGCATACACCACTGACCTGACACACTTTGAATCTTGGAGTTGGGGTGCTCAATTGGTATCTGTTCTGGGGGTCATCACTGTTAAATCTGTTTGATGGGACTTCTGTATAAGAATGTGCTAGTGTGCTACTACCAGTCTCTTTGAGACTGTATAGAGTGGTAGTGTGGCAACTTGTAATCACGTGCATTAGAGCAGCTGGTAAGTATCTACCAGGATGCTGCTTGGTATAGCATCTTGCTTTTAGATACCATTGATCTACCATTCTAGCAAATGTGCTTAGGCAGTTCCATAATAATATGAAACTATTGAATTTTCTTCAAATGCTTTAAAAGATACTTTAAAATTAGAGAGGATACAACTTGTTTCATTTTCTGCTAATTTGTTCTTTTAGTTTTTTGTACTCTGATTGGAAATTAGGACTTTGAGCACAACTGGCAAATGCTTAACCACTGAGCTGTCTGGATCTTGGTCTTTTGAGACAGTGTCTCACTCTGAAATTGAAATGTTCCTTCCTGCCACTATGAAACTTTATACTTTTTTTTGTTGGTGGTGGTGGTGCTTAGCTAACTCATTGCTAGCTAAGCTTTCTACCCTGGCTACAACTCCTTAGCCTTTAAAGCATACAGTATTTAAAGGGATTTTTGAAAAACCTTTTCTTATATCAAATAGCCACCCCCAATTTACCTGTCTTATATAAATCACTAGAATTCATTGGAACAAGAAGGAATATACTTTTTAAAAATAATGGACATATTATATGTGTGCTTTAAGTCATTTGAACTTTGTAAGCATGTATCTAAACAATAATAATGATGATAATAGTAATAAAGTTAGATGAAGTAGAGGAGCATTTAGCAAAATGTTTTTGGCTTGAAGTAAAATCTTTTAAAATGAAAGCTAACATCCTATTAGATTTATTAAATTCTCTATCAACAATTTATGTTCAGTGCCAGGTTTCACACAATGTAAAAGAGACATGGCTGGAAGTAAGGAAGTTCCTGAAGCAGCCTTCTGTGGCATGAGATACAAACGAGTGGATTAGGTATTGTGAGCTTTCACTGTTTTTCAGGAGAATGGTTAGTTATCAACCACACCAGTAGTTAATAAAGGCATTTATTTTGCTTAGTGAAATGTTGAAAAGGCATTTGAGCTGTGTGGGTCCATTGTGGTGGATGGCATTAACTTGCTGAAGTACTGGAGAGAAGTAAGGCAGCAGGATGCTGCTGGGTTCCTCTGATGACTCTGATTGCACACACCATTGCAGGACAGCTATTGGCCTTCCTTTGTTGCCTTCCCACATCTGTTCTCTGGAATAGTTTAGTGAGCTGGATTTCCACGGGAGTAAAGTAGACTGAGAAGCAAAGGGGCACATCTGGTTCCTGGGCTTGCAGGAGAGTGGATGACTGCCCGTGTGCGCCCCCCCCCCCCCCGTATTTGCTGGATTATTTATTCTGGGTGCCTAAATTTGATGCTACTGAGCTGCCACTTCTTAAGCTTAGTATTCATTGGGTTTTCCCTCTTTTTTTCCCCTCCTGCTCTGCTACCCCTAGTCCTTCTGGAACCAGTAGTCTAATGGTAAGTATTTAAATAAGACAAAGTTTTTGACCTAGTGGGGATCTTTTTGCCCTCACTCATCTTGGCGAAAACTTTGCAGACTCCAGCTGGTCTCTGTGGTTTTGCAGGTTTCATTGTTGCCTTGTTTGTGTGTAGGCTGATAAAACTTCTGTTTTGAGGTCCCCCTGTCCTTGCATGTTGTGTCAAAAGGCATCCATTGTTTGTGTTTCATGTTTTTCTTGGAGCTTGCATTACCTCCCCCTTTCCTTTTTTTTTTGTGTTTTGTTTGCAGGCTCAGTCAGGGAGGGAGGGAAAGGTGTCCTGGCTTTCTCACTACTTTGTTTGCTTCAGTACTGGGAAGCTAAGCTTCTGTTGAGTGGGCAGCGCTCAAAGCACAGGAGCTAGTATTTTTGAGCTTTAGAGTTAGTCTGAGTCTGCTAACCATACTTCTATTTGTTTTGTTTTTTGAGACAGAGTTTCTCTGTGTAGCCTTGGAAGTCCTGGACTTACGGTAGACCTGACTGGCCTTGAACTCAGAGATCTGTCTGCCTCTGCCTCCCAAGTGCTGGGACAAAAGGTGTGTGCCACCTCTTCTGGAGACTAGTGATACTTTTGAAAAGGCATTGACTGGTATCTCTGGTAAATTTTCTGCCAAATTCTGTGTTGCATTAGAACTCATTTAAATGTGAAAAAAATCAAACGCTATGAAGTATTTTTTAAAGGTACACATGTTTTTAGGGTTTATCAAACCATAGTATGCAGTTACCTCAGGACTCTGTTGTAATGAAATTTACATTTGCAACCAGGTCAGCTTCTTTATTCATTAAGTTTAGATTATGATCTATAATTGGAAAACAATTAAGAGCACCAGGCTAGACTAAGAAGACTAAACTTTTAGTAGTGAAATTTGGAGAAAGAACTTTGATAGAATTCTGTCATCAAATCAAATGTGTAATTTTTATACATTTGTAAAATATCTTTAAGCAAAATTAGTAAAAGGATACAGTTATACAGCAAGTACCCAACTGTCACTGTGTACAGGAGAATCTGAGTTCCTAGCCATGGGCCATTAACTCTAAAGCTCCCTTTTGTCTTAGAGTAATTGTAAGCCTTGTTTGCTGATAATGACTTCTTTGCCTTTGTGTTTCATTATTGGTACATTTTAAATAGCATTTTGCCACCTTGATATAAAAGCAGTTCGTTACACTCCTGTTTTGGATTTTGCTTCTTTCCCTCCAATATTACATTTATAAAGCTTGTTTATAAAGTTTATTTATATTGAATATAGCTGTTATAGAGTCTGTAATATTCCCTTTTATGAATATATCAGAATTTATTTTCTAGAGGAAAAAAAGTAATGAGTACTAAGGAAGCAGACGAGGCCCAGTGAGATAGGAGACCAGCTTGCCTATCAGGAGATGTTGTTTTACATTTGAAATCCTTTTCCATGCTGTTTTTCATTGTTTTTAAGCAGCTACTTCTGGTTGAGGAAGTTTCTCACAATGTTCTGGAATGATGAATTTTATCTTATTTCATAATTGGGCATTTGTTTCCATTTTGCTACTAGGAAAACTATGGCTGGGTCACTCGTTTGTAGTGTGGTGCATTCATGCCCATACTCCTTTAGGGCATAGTTCTCAAAGTGTTTTGAACGTTTTAGAAATGTAGAATCCTTGACTGCTCCCCACCCAAGCTGCCTTCCCCCATCCCTTTCAGTCAGAATCTCTGGGGATAAATCTAGGAAACTAACGTTAGGCTCTCAGATGAATTCTCCACACAGTAAAACTAGGGGAGCCGACACCCCGATACAGGATTGGGCTGTCTGAGCCGCAGCTGGGTGCCCTTGCAGATCGGAGTTGAACTTTTCTGTGGAGGTCGTGTGTGTGTATCAAGTGCTACTTAGCACTGGGGTGGCTGGGCATCTGTCCCTGTGCAGCCTGTAATGGGAACTTATTTTAAACTTTGAATTTTGTAAGGAGAGTTTGAATAGTTTCTAAGTTCATTTTTAACAACAGCTGAGTTTTGATTTTTCACATTAACTGAAAGAACTGACAGTTTTACTGTGAATTTTGTACATATTTTATTAGAAAAGTTTTCAAGCATACTCTGAAGTATAAAGAGTATACTGAACAAATAAAGTGTCATGTCATGCCCGTTCTACATCTACTGTATTGTCTTACATTTGCTTCATTGCTTTTTTTGAATTATTTTAAGCCAATTTTCTGGCATGATGTCATTTCACTCCCTGTACTCAAGCATGAATATCTAAAATATGAGCCATTTTCATGATGTAAACACAATGTCATACATACTAAGGGGCATTATTTAGCTTGAGTTAGCATAAGAATAAGTTAATGTGTATAGGAATTCTAAAATGATGATATAATTTCTATTTGTATACTTAGAGCCTTAGGTTTTGAGTTAAATTATTCTTTAAAAATTTTCACTCTAATAAGTTCAGTTAGTCACAAGATCCGACTGAATGTTTTCTCTTCCCAACAAAGTGAGAAATCTACTTTTGATATAATTACTTAAATAATGTTATTAACTTTGCTACCATGGTATAAAGGAATTATATTTTTCATTTTTGGACATGTTCCTCCTAACCCCCATGATTCTTTTAAGAATGAGAAAGTGTTTCAGATTTTATGTAGTTTATAGCTTATTTACCAACTCAATAGATGATTTTTTTTGCTAGCAAATAGAGAATTAAATGGCACTCAGTTCTGAATAACAATTTCTGGAGATCCCAGACAGACGCCCCTCTAACCTGCTGAGGGCTTGCTTTTGAACTGTTCAGTATTAGTGTTTAGATAACCCAAGCAATGGGTAGTTAGGGGTTTGTTTTTGTCCACTATGCTGGTCATTGGATTAAAAAGAGAGAGAGAGAAGGACTTTTACAGTAGTTAGGAAGGCAAAAATTAAGAAATATACTATGTTATTAAGCAGTTCAGATTGGTACTTAGTAATTGTCTTGAAATTACAATGATTGAGTTAAATACTAAGTTGTGTTGAATATCGTAGTATGTAATATATATTTAAATATGTTGGGCTGGAGAGATGGCTCAGCAGTTAAGAGTATTGGTTGCTCTTCCAGAGGATCCAGGTTCAATTCTCAGCACACACATTATTTGTCCCTCCAGTCCCTGGGGATCTGATAGCCTCACAAAGACATACAGACATGCAAAATACCAATGTATATAACTCAAAAAATAAAGTCATTTAAAACTGTAAGTGTAGATTAGGGTTGATGGAGTAAGTGGACAGTGGGTAAGAGGTGTATATGCCATACAGGGGAGAGAAGAGAACCAGTTTGTACAACAGTTTGTCAGTGAGGACAGGAGCCTCGGTAGCAGGGATCTCTAGTGGCATTTCAGCAGGTAGCAGACTTGTGTCGTCATACTCCAGTGGATAATTAAGGTTAAATTTAGGGTGGTGGCTGTCACGAAAAATGGTTAAATGTGATATACTCAGGAGGGCAAACCTACCACTGTGGAGAGGTGCTCGAGCATAGACAACACTATGGGGAGCACTGTGCCCAGGCCTGACTGCACCCTTGTCCTCAGCCTTGCTGAGACTGGGACCTTTCATCACATTCACTGTAACTCACAACATGCCAAAAGCAAACCTTTTTTGAAGAGATTTTACTAGGTCCTCTTTTGAAAACAGGAATTCTGCGCAGCTAATAATTTATATGATACAGACTTTCAGGAGAGTGGCACATAGCAAATGTTTTTGGCTGTCTCTTCTCTCTCTCTGATAAGTGAGCTGAGCCATAGAAAATAAATAAATGAAAGAGTAAAACTACCAGTGTGCACTGAAATGTCATTTTCCTATACTTTCAGTGTGTCACATTATTCCTTATTCAGCCATTTACAAGTGTAAAGGATGTCCTTGACACAGTTGCTGGACAAAAACAAATTGTTACCCAAGTCCATTTCCCTTACAAGAAACTTTGAAGCAGATAGAGTGAGTAGACCGAGATGCTAATTCCCTGGATCCCTAAGGGCCATATGTCCTTATGGTTTTTATAGTCATGGTGTATTTTATTTTTCTGTTTGAGTTTGGGGACCCAAGAGACAAAACACAAACAAGCAAGAAACCGCCGGTCAGTACAGAATATTGGGGTAAATTCCCAGAAGAGCAGTCTCTCTAGGAAGGTAATTAACACATACCAATAGGTTCCAGAGGCTAGTCTCCATAGGAGAGAAAGCTAACAGGATTTAAGACTTTTAAGTACGTATGTGTTAGGAAGTGGAGTTGGAGATCACTGATAATGGTGGTAAACCCTTTAAGAGTACACTGTAAAAGTTTCCTCTGTTGTTTCCATTTGATAAAAATATACTTTTATGACGAGTTAGGGAGGATTCATACTACAGACATTTACCAGGAGATTGATTGCCTCATTATGTTGCTTTCTCAAGACCTCATATCTCTGTAGGTGAGTGGCATGTGAAATCATTTAATATATGGCTTACCTGTGAACTTCAGTATAAACCACCAGCTATTGACCACCAAATAGTTAACATTTACATTAAGAAAGTACAAGGCTTGGGATTTTTCTGTGTAGTCCTACAGTGTTTACCACCATCATTTCCTCCAGTGGGAAAGTATCTAGAAATGTGTTGTTCATCTTTTGTTGCTTTTGCTTCAGGCTGTTTCTTGATAGTGGGTGGCATGGTAAAATCTCCATCTTGGAGAAAATGCGTGGTGAACACCGTACACCATTTAAAATGTCAGTTATCTGTTCAGAGCTGCTTTTGTTAATGGGAGCATTACATTAAAAGAGTGTGTGCAGCCAGGCGTGGTGATGCATGCACGCCTTTAATCCCAGCATTTGGGAGGCAGAGGCAGGTGGATTTCTGAGTTTGAGGCCAACCTGGTCTACAGAGTGAGTTCCAGGACAGCCAGGGCTACACAGAGAAACCCTGTCTCTTAAAAACCAAACCAAACTGAAACAAAACAAAACAAAAAGAGTGTGTGCATTGTCTTCTAGTCTGAGCAAGGTGGAAAGGTATTCTGGAGAAAGGGCCTGTTTGTTCGTTCAGTAATAGCGAATGAACCCCTCGCTTTGGCATAGCTTTATGAAGGAAATGGGTATTTTGCTGTGAAACAAGATATACTTTACGATCATTGTCTTCTTAGTTAGAGCTACTTACTATTTTATTTTTGAAGGCATTTGGTGGTTTAAATAAGGCTGTAATTGCCCCTGTGGTTCTTGATAAATTTAAATCTATTGAATTTATTGCCTGGTCACACTATGTTAAAAGCAACAGTTCTTTATATTTTAATAGAGATTTTAGATTTGAGATAGTTTCAGCAGAATCTTCAGCAGATGTTTATTTAATAGGGATCCAATAATGGGAGTTTGTTAGACAGAAACCAAAGTAACAGGTGAAAACAGTTAGGGCCCAGGGGCCTGTGCTCAACTTGATACTCTGATTCTGGACTTGCTGGTAGTTTTTGTCACATCTTTTCTGAAACTGAAAAGAATTAGTAATACTTATATTAAGAAGCAAGTTATTCTGCGACATTAGGCTTAAAAGAGGAGAGCTTTAGCCATGGCTGGTACAGGTTTAGAGTGTGTTGTTTTAAGCCAAAAAGGATAAATAATAACGACAGTGGTTAGCATTCTGTGTTGTAATTACATTAATCCCATGTATGTTCTGACTTTCTATCTTGGCATGTGACCTCTTTTGCACATGTTCTTGTTGCCTGAGTCCTGTAACAAAAAATTGGTACATTCTAAAGAAGAGGAAAATGTTGTGTAGACCAGTTTGGAGGGCTATATATCCAAGAGTCTGAAGGCTCCATCAAGTTTGCCTTTGGCGAAGGTCTCTTAATGGTTGTACCACAATGGGAGGAGCCTGTATCAACATCCCTGGGCAAGGCAGGAGCCTACAGGGAGTCAAGGACTAATTAATACATTTGTTCTTGCAGAAACTGGTACAGTCCTTTGAGAATTACATGCATACTAGGCCCCACCCCTTAAAATGTCTACTACTTCTCAACACAGCCAAACTCTTGAACAGATTTCCAGAACGTAAACCGCTGCAGTGGGTGGAAACACTCAAAGCATTTCCTGAATTGTTGTTTCGTTTGTTTTCCTTTAGTGATCATCCTGTCCCTGTCTCACTGCCCTTCATTACTAGTTATGGGGGGCCATTTTGAGGCATTGATCTTTGTTTCCTTACTGGGTACTTTACCAAAAATGTTTGCATTACCTCCTGGGGTTTGATTTGATTCTCATGGAACTGGCCTGTCCCCAACTTTTCAACCATTCCACCTCACCTTTGTTTCTGTTCCCCTTTTCTGTTGTTTGGTTGATGAGAGCAATTGCATTTTACTGGACATTTTTTTGTAAGATACATAAATTCACTCACAGATTAGAAATAAAGAAGAAATCCCACTCTTCATTTTCTGTGTTGGTCAGGCAGCATTGCTTTCTAGTCACCTGTGGTTTTCAATATCAGTTTTTCTCTACACAAAGAGCATCCATGAGGATGACCCACTCCTGAGGTTTTATAGTCATTCTAGCTTCCAGATCTCTAGGCTTCACACACACACACACACACACACACACACAGAGAGAGAGAGAGAGAGAGAGAGACAGAGACAGAGACAGAGACAGAGACAGAGGCAAGACAGAGACAGACAGAGACAGACAGGCGTGCATACACAGGTTAGGGGGAAGTCACAAATATGATCATCTTGATTGACTGAGCCCAGTGACTGTTTGGCACTGAGGGTGAGGATAGACTAAGAGAGTGTTGTTTAAGTATAAATTGTAAATAAGCAAAGGGTAGAATTCTTACTGCATTGGCTTTTCTCTATAAAAGGAGATTGGATGCTCCTGTAGGACCGTTTCCAGCCTCACAACCTTGAGCATGAAGTGGGAGTGGTTTACTGTAGCGTCTTTTGGACTGCACTGAAGGTGTGTGCACTGGGTAAAGCTGGAGAGTGTCTGCTCCTCTGCTGTGGCTTTGTTCTCAGGAAGTAGGAGGGTGGGGGAGGGTGGGGGAGGGTGGGGGGAGGGTGGGGGTGATTGTTGTTTAAAAACAGAAACTTACAGAAAACTGGAAGGCTTAATTGTTTTTAAAAGCTATTGTAAGACATTTAGTGAATCCTTTCTGTATCCTTCAGTCTAAACAACCAGCAAATCTTTGGATGACCTTTCACTCAGATATTTGAATGCTTATTACTTTGTGTCCAAAGTAGTATTAATGACTTTTGGACTACACAAAATAGGTCACCTAAACCTTGCTTCATTCATTTCCTGTTTCCATTATCTTCAAAAGTAATGATTTTGTAAAGACTACCGGAAAAAAATGAACAAAGACTTATCAGACACAGGCAGACAATAGAAAACATTGACTTTCCTTAATGGGCTTAAAACTTGGACCCATGTGAAATACATTTCCAAGAATCTCTGCTATGCAGTGATCTCTGTTGACATGAGTTATGTATGTTCCTTCAGGATTACTTTGGATGATTCATTAGAGAATCTTGTCTTTAGACTATAAAGCACTTGTTGAACAAGGTTACAATGTAGCAAGCAACCTTGTTTTGGAATGTATTTTGCTACATTGTGCTCTTCCCTGGTCTGGTGCTTTCATTTCACATATTTTGCTCTTAATAGAAGTAGGGTTCAGTGCTGGGGATTTCATTTGCTGTTTTCTCCATTGACCTCTTGAGCTGAAGTTATTCTTATTAGAAAGTCAGGGTAGGCGATCTGTGTCTTGTCCTGGCTTAGGAGGTTGTTTATCTTGTATTTCTAGGAGAATTTTTTCCTAGCAGTTAATCCTATACATGCCTACCATTTAATAGGTCTCCCTAGCAGCTGAAATGGCTGTCTTCTCAGGTTAGACTTCAGAACTTTAGCTGTGTATTATAAAACTTGTTTGCTTACAGAAAGTGGTTAATTTTAGTATGTTTGAAACAGTTTTTCTTTATAAATAAATTTGGAAAATCATGAGCGGTTTAGGACTTGACTGCTTGTGATTATGATTAGCCATAATTAGAGTTCTTTGTTCTGCTTCTTAATTTTGCTGCTATTCCCTCTGTAGAATTGAAGCTAAGGTGGTTTAGGTATTCAGTGTTGTCTGTAGGTCTAGGTGGGAGAGGAATTGGGAATAGAATATATACACAGAATATATAAGGATGTATAACTTCTGCCTCACAGAGGGTATCACACTTGAGAGAGAAGATGTACATAGCAGCAGTGATGTCACATAGAGTGAATATGGAGGCTGTTGGGCTCACGGGTGAGCAGGTAATGAGGAAAGGACCCCCCAAAGTCTGAAGTAAACCAAAAGCAACTTCGTTCACTGCAGGGGGGGGGGGGTGGGATGGGGGGGTGCTTCTAACTGGTTTAGAGTGTTGGTCAGGCTAGGAGCTGACACAACAACCTTGAAAGGGCAAAAGCAGTCTTCTTTTGAAGCATAAACCCACTGGCAGGTAGAAGGATAAATTGTACTGTAATTGGCCTTTGTGTCATTTAAAATGACAGACTTACCCATTACCCCACTAGGTTCCTGTGATATCAATGGCTTTGTTGGGGACACAGCTCCAACAAAGGATCAGTCTTCAGCTACCAGGCCCCACACATCTGAGAGGCCTTCCTGTGGAGGAGGAACTTGGTAGAGATCCCCTCACCTTGTCTTAAGCAACACGTGGCAGTTGTTCTCCAGTGTCCTCTGTTCACAGTTTAAACCAGGCCCTGGCAGCAGGTAAAGCATTGGCACATTTATGCCCAGTGGTTAGCGCACCACACTCCAGGTGGTGTCCTCTGGTATTGTGTGTCCTTCTCTTCTTGGAGGTTTGGGGGAATCACTCTTAGGACTTGGGAGTCTCTGTCACAGTAAGTTTAAACATATTAAGTGGCATATTTAGCAGATTTCTGACAGGTTAGAGGGCTGCTAAACACCTAGCATATATGAATTAAACAATCTTGGTCTGCTCTACGGTATCTGTTTTAAACTGTACTTTACAAACAAAACAGGAGACTAAATAGAATTTCATATTGTAATTAACCGCATCAGTTCCTAGGACGATGCACAGATAATGAGGAAAGGATCACCAAAGTAGTAAATTAAAAGCAACTTTACGGGAAAATGCTGCTAACCAGTTAGGGATATGGTCAGGCTCAGGGGCTGACACAATGACCTTGAAAGGGCATAAGCAGTCTCCTTTTGAAGCAGATGTTCAGGGGATAATAAAGGAATTCATATGAGGGTTAGTTCTGGAGCGCAGGGTGTGGCAGATAGCAGGATGTTGCTCAAGGCTATTTTAAGGCCTTGGTCTTATCTTAGCCTTTATGGGGCTCCTGCAGACCCGGTGGTTTTACTGCAATTGAAAAGACCTGCTTGAAGGCTTGCATGCAGTAAGAGGAGGGTGGAATTACTCTGGGCTCTTCACAGGCTAAGGGAGGTTGTTTCGGGCTTAAGATCTGAAGAGATTACATGATAAAACTTGATTTGAACTTGAAGAGATGGAAATAGGTTTTTAACAAATACCTGAAAACAAAGTATATTTACTTGAGCAAAAACAGGTGACATAGTTGTTCTCTTGGAGGAAAAGAATGAAATGGTTTCACTAAATTTGTATTAAGGTAATAATGGGAAATAATATGAAAAGTCAAGTCCAAAGACAGATGGCATGTGTGTACAGTAATGATCGTGCATAACAGGAGCCAAGATGCAGCAAGCCAGAAGCAGAGCTCAGTTCTGCTACTTTGGATTTCTTTCCAGTTGGACCTATATTCATTCCCTTTATACTTTGCACTATTGAAGAGAGGACAGCTGCCATATTTGGAGGTCCGTATTGCCTGGTATAGCCAATGGAGATTACTTTATAAAATGTCTTGTAAACACATTTGTCTCATTAATTTGTTCAGCTCATATATACTTAGAGTAAGCCTATCTATTATTTCCTTATAGTAATTATTAGTCAATTAAAACATAAAGGTTAAAATACAAGAACCTGCGAGCTTGGATCAGTGCCATCCACATAGCCAGCCTAGTGTTGAACCTGGCTACCTTCCCCCCGCCCCCCCCCCATCCCCCTCACCCCCTGCCTGGACTCTGGTTTGGAGAAGATAACCTCCCCTTCTTTGCCTGCAGGAGCTAGGACCTCCCATGGCTAATCACATTGCATCTGCATAACTTACTGCTTTTGTAGAATAATGCATTGATATGTAAATCTCACGAGGAATGGAGATCAGGACTTTACTTCACTGATAAGGCTTGCCTTTTTTTTTCCCCCCTGGAGGCACTGGGGGTTGACTCCTGGCAGCACAAACTGTTAGAATGGGGCCTGAGTACTTAGCTTCCCTGCCATTCTGCAGAAGCTTCTGACTGATGGTAAGGGTGATTTTTGCCCTCGTTTGGAGGAGGGGAAATCTCTCCGTTACCTGTCCTGTTAAAATATTCACAAGGCTAGGGCTGAGCATCAGTCTTCTTTTACTTGTCATTGGTTGGTTTCTAGAAGAAAAGAACAGCCACTGTTTGTTGAATCCTGTGCTTTAGGCTTTATATTCTCTTTAATCGTCATCAGGATGCCATTGTGTACCTACCGTTATCAACATTGTCATCGTTATAGTTTGTAGTGCAACTAGTATTTGTACCCAGATGTTAGGTCTCAAACCAGGGACAAACACCTGAGATGCCTACTTAACATATCAAAAAGGACCTGGCCTCCCGGTTCTCCCAGCCAACAGTCCCGTTGCAGCAGGCATACAATGCCCACTACCCTCAACTCATTACGCTGAACTGTGCAGCTCAGGGCTGGCAGATCTCTCCCCTGAGACTCTTCCTTCTGTAATGCAGACATTCTGGTTGCCCTCCCTCTTTGTACCTTTGGCCTCCTGGATGCCGCAACTGGCTCCCCTACTTGCTACTTTGCACTTCTCTCCTCACAGGGCTCAGGGTCTTGACCACTCTGCATTCTCCCCAGGTGTCTGCCTCCGGCCATGCTCTCCCTTTTATCTACAATAAACTGTCTCTTCTATACCTAGGAGCAATCATGTCCTTTTCTTTTTATATTTTACTGTTTTCATTCATCTGGTGCCAAAACCTGGGATTGAACCAGGGACCTTTAGTCTAAATACTTTTGGGCTTTAATTAAGTTTTATTAGACCTCTAAGCTAAGAGGCTGATAAATATGTAGAAAATACTCTCCCTTGCTCTGCTGTGATATTTGAAGTATTATTGAAGTCCAGGAAAAACACAAAAGTGGGAATGACTAAATTTACTGTGGAGAAGGAATATTTTAAGAAAGATTAATATAGAAACACAACACTTAATGAAGCTTTTGGTGACAATCTTTTTTTGTTTGTTTGTTTTTGTTTTTGTTTTTGGCTTTTTGAGACAGGGTTTCTCTGTGTAGCCCTGGCTGTCCTGGAACTCACTCCGTAGACCAGGCTGACCTCGTACTCAGAAATGCGCCTGCCTCTACCTCCCAAGTGCTGGGATTAAAGGCTTTCGCCACCATACCCAGCTTTTGGTGACAATCTTAATTTACAGTTGTTTATGGTAAAAGATTGGGGGTTAACATTTGGAAGGGAGTTACACAGAGCCATTAGGAAGTGTAGCTGCGTACATGCTTTTAGCCATCACTTGCTTGTCATTCCTAGATTTTTTGTCTTTATCTGTTGGGTCCTGAGTCTTTGAATATTTGAAGATACATTTTTTTTCTCAGCTTTTCCTTCTTTATCTTTTTCCAAGCCTCACTACAGTTTTAATAAGATCTAAACTTCATTTTTTATTTTTAAAGTATTTTTAAACGTATTTTATTTATATAAGTACACAGTAGCTGTCTTCAGACACAGCAGAAGAGGGCATCAGATCCCATTACAGATGGTTGTGAGCCACCATGTGGTGGCTAGGAATTGAACTCAAGACCTCCAGAAGAGCAGACAGTGCTCTTAACCGCTGAGCTATCTCTCCAGCCCTCAGCTTTTCCTTCTAAAGAGTTCTGTAAGTGCTCTCACACTGTATCTCAATTAATAACTACTAGTATGTAAATAATTTTGAGACCTCCCCCTGATATCTGCTAGTGAAATGAGCCAATTCAAGCCAGATTAGAATACATAAAGGCATGTTTATTGGGAAGCTGCTCTCAAGGTGAGTCCGGAGGACCAAGGCCAGGGAAGTTGGGGAGAAAGACAGAAAGGGCCAGTACAGAGAGAGAAGGAGAGGAAGAGCCAAGACCCAAATGTCTGGATTATATTAGAAAGAAGAGCCTCTGGGGGAAGGGCAGCCCAGCCCTTGGGCTGGAAAGTTCAAGGTTGGGGCCAGTATGCCAGGTAGGAACCGAGGTATGCTGGGAAAACCTGAGGGGAGAGGTCTGCTTTGATATGTAAAATATGTGCTTAAGTTTAAACCAAACACCGTCCTTTCTCTTTCAGTCCCCGCTTCACACCTTGTAAGCACCATGGCTTTCATCAAGATTTCCCTTCTCATGGGCACTCTCTGCTCCTTTGAGTTAGGATTTCTCGCTATTGAAGCTTCTGGAAAATAGTGATAGGAGGTAAAGGTTTCAGTGCCTTGCCTATCTGAAACAAAAACTGTATGTTTTCAGTCAACGTATGTTATACTTTAAATAAATCTTAAGTGAAGTGCCTTTTTAGAATTTTGAAGTTACTGTTTGACCTATCTCTACCAAAAATCAAAAGTCTTGGTGTTGTGTTTTATTTAAATCCAGGGTGTGTTTTGTAGAGGTACAGTGAGGTGGAAGGGACCCAGGGGAGCTCATGCTGAGGCACCCTTCCCTCTGAGGTAGCAGCCATATGAAGAGAAGAGGATAGAATAGTTTACTTGGGTGCATAGGAAGGGGAGTTGAGAAGGGAGTAGAGGAAGAGAGAGAAACAGAGGAAGGACAGAGAGGGGTAGGTAGGGATTAAGGAGAGAAGAGAGTCGAAAAGAGGGGGCAGAGAGGGAGGGCCAGGCAGCCCCTGTTAGAGCAAGTCAGGCCTACCTGGTTATTGCCAGAAACTGTTAAGCGGAGCCTAGAAGGAATGCTAACTCCTGGGTTTTAGATATTTTACTTTGACTGTTTTTTTGAACTTGAACATTTCAGTTTTAGGGTTTTTTTTCATTTCCTTTTTTAAGTTTCTATTTTTTTTTCCACAGTAATATACTTTGGCATGGCTGTTTTATTTTTTTCAGTCTTACATTCTGTATACTGATTAACTACAGTTCAGAAAAATATGCTGGGCTTCCTCTTTCCTCAGTTCTTTGGTTCTATTTTAATTGGATAATAGAGCACCTGAACTGATCTTATTTTATTATCTGTCTTCCTTGACTTTTGGTACTACTTCCTGGAAGACTGAAGACTGTGTCAAGTTGTGGAGAAGGGCTGTTAGAATCCGCTTCTGGCCAGTTCCTAGGATAACCATGCTCTTAGCCTGTCTGCTTTTATCTTCAAGGTGTCAAGACTGAATTCAAAGTGTGCAGGGGTAAATGGTTATATTCACAGTATGTTCTCATACATAGTAAATGATAATTATTATTAAATGAGAGTATTACCTTAAATTAAGAGCCATCTTTCTATATGAATTTTTTATTTCTATATTTTTTTTGTGTCTATGAGAGAGAGACAAAGACAGAGACACATATGCCCTGGTGTGTGTAGAGGTCAGAGGGCAACTCTGGAGTCTGTTCTCTCCTTAGACCTTTGCCTGAGTTCACAGGATTCTGCACAGATTCTCTGGCTCGCTGCCTGTCAAGGGCCTTAATCTGCTGAGTCATCTTGCCAGCTCTAATACCTTCCTTCCATTTATCTATCACTGTCTTCTAACCTCTTATTTCATGGATCCAGTGTCATCCTAAATTATTTCGGGACAATTGAGAACATTTGGACAATGCCTTTAACATATAAGATGAAAACCGAAGAAAGTAACTAGGAACAACTCCCATAAATCAGAGTTGTAAAAGCCTTTAGGGTAGGGGTCAGAATTTCAGCTGTTCAAGTTTCCTTCTCTTTCCAGATTGACATTTTTATTATTTTGAGGTCTCTTACATGTTAAAGGCATTTTCTCAACTCCTCATAATTATATTCAAATTATATTTCACAGGAATATACATAGGTACGTCTTGTCCTCAGTATGTCACACCAAGGAGTGCTTGGTGCTGTTTAGAAAGTTTGCCCATCTTAAAAACTTCAGTATTGGTGCTTATTTGTATTGAATTTTAAAGAGTTCTTTGTATAGTAAAGATACTGCACATTTGTTTTTGATAGATAATGCAAATAGTCATTGTCAGCTATCTTTTGAATTTACTTCTAATGTGCTTCTGTTTGTTTGTTTCTTTGTTTGTTTTGCATTATGCCTAATAGAAAGGAGCCTCTATAACCCTGAAGATAGGGCTCAATAACAGACAAGAACCCTTGGTGCTTGGTTTTCTTCCCCCCCCTTAAATTTTTTTATTATTTAAATGCATCTTATACATCAAACATACTAATAATATTAAGTATTTTGAGAATCAAATAATACATAAAAATTGTTCAACTTTTATATTCATATCTTTTCATACCGTAAAAATATCATTAATGAATGTTTAATACTGTCCATAACTGAAGATCCTGTATCAAATGTTGAATACTGAATTGTTTCAAAGCATACAAAATATTCTTTGGGAGTTAAGCATAGTAAAAGAGCATAAAATATTAAAAATGAATCATGAAGAAATATATTCAAAAGCCCTTATGATACCACCTGACATAGTGAGAGAGTATTTAAAACACATTCTATATCTGTGTACATCGTCTAACAATCAGTTTACTTAAAAATGTTTATCAGTGTTTCTAGGAGAGAAATTATTTTATCAGTAAGTATATTTAAAAAATTTCAAAATAGCAAAAGCTCCTTGAAGTTAAACATTAAGAAAATGCTAATTTCAAGCACAGTGAGAAAAATTATCAATAATATTTCCATGTTTGTAGAACATTTTAATATTTTCAACTATTAATATTCAACAAACAGAATAATTATTTTGACATATTTCATTGTTTTGTCTCCCTTTTTATTTCTGATTTTATTAATTTGGATACTGTCTCTGTGCCCTCTGGACAGTCTGGCTAAAGGTTTATCTATCTTGTGGATTTTCTCAAAGAACCGGCTGCTTGTTTGTTGATTCTTTGTATAGTTCTTTTTGTTTCTTCTTAGTTGATTTCAGCTCCGGGTTTGATTATTTCCTGCCATCTACTCCTCCTGGGTGTATTTGCTTTTTTGTTCTAGAGTTTTCAGGTGTGCTGTCAAGCTGCTAGTGTAAGCTCTCTTCAGTTTTTTTGTTTGTTTGTTTGTTTAGTTTTTTTGGAGGCACTTAGAGCTCTAAGTTTTCCTCTTACCACTGCTTTGATTGTTTCCCATAAGTTTTGGTATGATGTGTCTTCATTTTCATTAAATTCTAAAAGTCCTTTAATTTCTTTCTTTATTTTTTTCCTTGACCAAGTTATCATTGAGTAGAGCGCTGTTCAGTTTCCATGTATATGTGTGCTTTTCGTTTTTGTTGGTATTTAAGACCACCAGCTTTAGTCCATGGTGATCTGATAGGGTGCATGTGATTATTTCAGTCTTCTTGTATCTGTTGAGGCCTGTTTTGTGACCAATTATATGGTCAGTTTTGAAGAAGCTACTGTGAAGTGCTAAGAAGAAGGTATATTCTTTTGCTTTAGGATAAAATGTTCTATAAATATGTTAGATCCATTTAATTTTGTTAGTTCCACTGTATTTCTGTTTAGTTTGTTTCCATGATCTGTCCATTGCTGAGAGTGGGGTGTTCAAGATTCCCACTCTTACTGTGTGGGGTGCAATGTGTGCTTTGAGCTTTAGTAAAGTTTCTTTTATGAATGTGGGTGTCCTTGCATTTGAAGAATAGATGTTCAGAATTGAGAGTTCATCTTGGTAGATTTTTCCTTTGACGAGTATGAAGTGTCCTTCCTTATCTTTTTTGATAATTTTATAACTTGTGATTGAAAGTTGCTTTTATTTGATATTAGAATGGTTACTCCAGCTTGTTTCTTGGGACCATTTGCTTTTCCAGCCTTTCACTCTGAGGTCGTGTCTGCCTTTGTCCCTGAGGTACGTTTCCTGTATGCAGCAAAATGCTGGGTCCTGCTTATGTATCCAGCCTGTTAGTCTATTATGTCTTTTTGGGGGAAATTGAGTCCATTGATGTTAAGAGATATTAAGAAAAAGTGAGTGTTACTTCCTGTTATTTTTGTTGTTAGAGGTGGAATTATGTTTATGTGGCTATCTTCTTTTGAGTTTGTTGAAAGATTACTTTCTTGCTTTTTAGCATGTAGTTTCTCTCCTTGTGTTGGTGTTTTCCATCTGTTATCCTTTGTAGGGCTGGATTTATGGAAAGATAATGTGTAAATTTGTTTTGTCATAGAATATCTTGTTTTCTACCTCTATGGTAATTGAGAGTTTTGCTTGGGCTGCCATTTGTATTCTCTTAGGGCCTGTGTGACATCTGCCATGGCTTTTTTTTTTTTTTTTTTTTTTTGGCTTTTTGAGACAGGGTTTCTCTGTATAGCCCTGGCTGTCCTGGAACTCACTCTGTAGACCAGGCTGACCTTGAACTCAGAAATCCGCCTGCCTCTGCCTCCCAAGTGCTGGGATTAAAGGCGTGCGCCACAGACTTCTCACCAGAGACTATGAAAGCTATAAGATCCAGGGCAAGCTGGGCGGGCGAGAAAAAAAAAAAAAGGGAAGTCTGTAATTCTGATAGGTCTGCCTTTATATGTTACTTGACCTTTTCCCCTTACTGCTTTTAATATTCTTTCTTTGTTTAGTACATTTGGTGTTTTTATTATTATGTGACAGAAGGAATTTCTTTTCTGGTTGAGTCTATTTGGTGTCCTGTAGGCTTCTTGTATGTTCATGGGCATCTCTTTCTTTAGGTTAGGGAAGTTTTCTTCTATAACTTTGTTGAAGATATTTACTGGGCCTTTAAGTTGGGAATCTTCACTCTCTTCTATACCTATTATCCTAAGGTTTCATCTTCTCATGTGTCCTGGATTCCCTGGATGTTTTGGGTTAGGAGCTTTTTTGCTTTTTGCATTTTCTTTCACTGTTGTGTCAATGTTTTCTATGGTATCTTCTGCACCTGAGATTCTCTCTTCTATCTCATGTATTCTGTTGGTGATGCTTGCTTGCATCTATGACTCCTGATCTCTTTCCTAGGTTTTCTAACTCCAGGGTTGTCTCCTTTTGTGATTTCTTTATTGTTTCTATTTCCATTTTTAGATCCTGGATGGCTTTGTTCATTTCCTTCACCTGTTTGATTGTGTTTTCTTGTAATTGTTTAAGGGATTTTTGTGTTTCTTTAAGGATTTCTAGCTGTTTACCTGTGTTCTCCTGTATTTCTTTAAGGGAGTTATGTCCTTCTTAAAGTCCTCTATCACCATCATGAGAAGTGATTTTAGATCCGAATCTTGCTTTTCCAGTGTGATAGTGTATCCAGGACTTGCTATGGGGATAATTGGGTTCTGAAGATGCCAAGTAACCTTGGTTTCTGTTGCTTATGTACTTAAGCTTGCCTCCCACCATCTGATTATCTCTAGTGCTACCTGCCCTGGCTATATCTGACTGGGACCTGTCCTTCTGTGATCCTGGTTATATCAGGACTCCTCAGAGTTCAGAGGCCTCTGGGATCCTGGGATCCTTTGGTCCTTGGTGTGTTAGAGCTTCTGGGAGTAGAGCTTCCTCTGGGTGTTGTGGAAGTCACCCTTATCACACCTGCCCAACTGGCTAGGGAGTTGGCACCCAAGGTCTGCTCAGGGCACCAGCCCAGACTGGAAGCTCTTTTTCTGTTTTTTTTGTTGTTGTTGTTTGTTTGTTTGTTTTTAAGACAGGGTCTCACTATGTAGCTCTGGCTGTCTGGAACTTGCTATGTAGGCCAGACGGGCCTCAAACTCAGAGATCTGCCTGTCTCTGTCTTTTGAGCACTGAGATTAAAGGTATGCATTACCATGCTGGCATCGGTTTGGTTTTTTTGTTTCTTGGTTAGTAGGTTTTTTTGTTGTTTTTTTCCCCCAGTGTGAGATTTTTTTTCATTCCTAGTCTCTTCTTTTTCCACTGTCCCAGTTTGGTCTTCTGTTGCCCTGTTGCTGTGACAAACACTGTGACCAGAAGCACCTTGGGAGGAAAGTTCATTTCAGCTCATGTGTTACAGTCCATCACTGAAGGAAGCCAAGGCAGGAGCTTGCCATGGAAAGCTCAGAAATGCTGCTTCTGGGCTTGCTCAGTCACCCTTCTCACACCTGCCCAGTGACAGCAGCACCCACAATGGGCTGGACCTTCCTGCATCAATTAGCAGTTAAGAAAACACATGACAGCCATGGCATAGGCCAGCCTGATCTGAGCATTTCTTTACTTGAGGTTCCTTCTACCCAGGTGACTCTAAGTTGACCTGTGAAGCTAACAGTGACACTCAGTGTCAGGTAGAAATTCTGACTTTCTTTGTTTTTTTTTTTTTAATAGTAAATCTCTTATTTCCTTCTCTTGTATCCAGTTCTAAGCACTTTACAACTGTGGAATGGACCATATTCTGGGCTTACTGGCTACTCTCCCTACCCAGATGTGAAGTTTTGTTTCCCCCAGGAGAAACCATTGGCTTTCAAGCATTTAGTGTTGTATGCCATGAACTGGAGCCTGAATGCCTGTATTTAGTTCCTGTAGCCATGCATTTTAGCCTCATGCATCCTTGTCAGGGAAGCCATTGGGCACCCTTGTTAGCCATTTTGGTCTTTGAGAATTATGAAGTGAGACTTGGCAACCTTAATAGCACTCAAGACTCTGTTTTAGCAAATCCTGTCAACTCCTTCTTGTATTTTCTCACTCTTGTTGCTGACTTATCTCAAGTCTTCTTTTCTCCTTTTTGAAGTTTTGTTTGCTCTTCATTTAGTGAGTTGGGAAGTAGAGAAAAGCAAGCACAGCCTGTGCTCTTAGCTGCCAGTGCATCTTTCCAGCCCTAATAAATGAGCCCTTTTCAAGTTTGGGATGATGTAGTTCACTTGGGAAAACAGAATTCCTGAATGAGTAGCTTAGGAACTCTTCTCCGTGGCTTTATATAGTTTTTGTACACGAGCTATGATTCTAGTCTAAGCTATGAGGCTGTCCATGACTTTGATCTTACAACTGAGAGAAAATGGTTCCTATAGGAACCTTCCCATCCTAGAAGTAGGTGTAGAATGTCTATCATTACTGGTTATTGATCTCTCAGAATGTTTCTGCCTCTGCCTGCACACTGGTTCCAGGGCCTCCTGGATTCCCTCTTTCCTGCACTTGTCTTGGTTTCTGTCTTCTCAGTTCAGCTTATATCTGAGCTACCATGAACATTTCAGATTGACCTTTGACAGGTGTGCTTGTGCCTTTTACTTCTAGCCAGAGAAACTGATCACGCTGGCCCTTCATTTTGTTTTATTTCAGATTTTTCCTAGCCAAACTAAATTGCATATCTCAGATCAAAGTTTTCCAGATTCTCTGACTCACTTTAAAACTGTGAGGGTAGAAAGAATAGTGAGACAGTAAGATGTGTGATCACTGCCTAAGTAGAGATAGGTAGCATTCTTCTATTTAGTATGCTAGTTTGATTTTAACAGAGCACTTTAGGTAATTAGCAGTCCACACTGAATATTGTAGGAAAGAACCTATCATTTAAGTTATCAAAATGGACTGAAAGTGCCTCCCTTGATTTGTTGCTGTATGTTTGCATTAGGAGTTAATATGGTGTGGCAGAAACTAGTGTGCCACTGACTAGTCATTTCTACATTACTGTAATGAGGTATCCAAGTGTGGTTGATTTGGAAGGCTGCTTTAGCTCGCATACTGGAGGCTCATGGTGATTGGCACCACAGTGGCAGGTATGCATGTGGAGGTGATGCATTGTTTTGCCAGACAAGAAGCCAGGGAGCCATTAAACACTCAAGCTGAGACTTGCACAACAATTTGCTCTTGGGAAAATTGCTCTAGAGTCCCATGGAAACTCCTGTAAATTTTTGGAGCACATGTCCTCAGTGACCCAGCATCCACATACTAGAACCCCATTTTAAAAGGCTGCATGTTAAACAAGTTGGAGATGAGTTGAACATAGTGGAACTCTGGAAGTACAAACACAAAGCATCTCCAAGTGTAGCAACTGATAATGTAGACCTCGAGACTTAGATGATAAACCTGCTTTTGCTCTTCTCAATGCCTTTGCATTCTTTATCAGATGTATGTTTAAAATATTGACTGGGCAGAATATTTGCTAAGGTATTTCTTAGTTTTCTGTTGTGAAGAGACACCATGACTAAGACAACATAGGAGAAAGAATGTATTGAGGCTTACAGTTTCAGAGGGTGAGTCCATTGCCCCTGGTGGGGAGCACAGAGTGGCAGGCAGGCAGGTATGGTACTGAAGCAGTAGCCAAGAGCTTACCTGCTAAGGCAACAACCTCAATCAGAGAGCTAGCTAGCTGGGAATGACATGGGCTTTTGAAACCTCAAATCCCACCCCCACTGACAGACACACGTTCTTCAATAAGACCATGCCTCCTAATCCTTCTCAAACAGTTCCAACGACTGGGACCAAGCATTCAAACAGGAATGTGTGGAGAACATTCTCATTCAAACCAGCTTCGGTACTGTGTAGCTATAAAGAATATAACTGCTGATGTATCAAATTGGAAACAATCATTTTCACAAAGATGATCAACATAGAAACCTATTCTATCTAACATGAAATTGTGTGTGTGTGTGTATGGAGAGAGAGAGATTGATTGATTGATTTTAAAAATGAGAAATGAGAATAATCTTAAGTAATAGAAATAAGGGAATTTATGGTGGAGCTCACTTTTCTTATTTAATTTGCTTTATACATTGATTTAAGTCATATGGGCTCACCGGGCGTGGTGGCGCACACCTTTAATCCCAGCACTTGGGAGGCAGAGGCAGGCGGATCTCTGAGTTCGAGGCCAGCCTGGTCTACAGAGTGAGTTCCAGGACAGCCAGGGCTACACAGAGAAACCCTGTCTGGGGAAGGGGGGTAAGGGGGGGGGAGTCATATGGGCTCTAGTCACAAATATTTTTTTCAAAATTGAGTTGTATGTAAGTATTATAATACATTATTATTAGTTTAATATTACAGTTGTAAAATGCTTTTGGTCTAATGCGCCTTTTAAAAACTATAGCTCCATATTCAGAATAGTTAAATAACCTGGATTTCCTTTATGTTTTAGGATTTAAGTGCCCGGTATGCTCAAAATTTGTACCCTCAGATGAAATGGATTTGCATCTTGTGATGTGTTTAACAAAGCCAAGAATAACGTATAATGGTAAGTTCACTGCCTTAAGATAACATTTCAATTTAGCATTACCATAAATTATATGAGTTTCATGTTTGAAGCAAAATTTAAATGGCAGGAAGGACTCAAATTCTCATCTTGAGATACCTTTATATGTGTAAAAAATTAATCTATTAATTAGGTTATATCTATTGATATGTGAAAAATATATTTTCCAAAACATCTAATGGCAAATTGACACTGTCTTGTATTTTTTTTTAATCCTTAATAGCTGACTTAGTGACAAAGAACTATCAAAACTCTTCTGCATTTTCCAGATGTCCTGGAAAATTTCACTGGTACATAGGAGAGAATAAGAATCAAAAAGGCAAATGATGTTGCCATAACAATAGATGTAGCCAGGTGATGATCTCTGAGCTTGAGGCCATCCTGGGTCTACAGAGGTAGTTCTCGGATGGCCAAGACTTCCTCACCTCCTGACTCTAGATTGTTGGATTACACTTTGAGAACTGTTGTGCTGATGAAAGTCTTTTAGGTTAGGCCTAAAAGAAAAAGTAATGCTTGTGATCACTGTGTTCAGAGACATCTTATCTTAATGGTTAAGAACATTGTTGTGCTTCCAGAGGACCTGGGTTCAATTTCCTGCACCCAGATGATGGCTCACAACTCTATGAGACTGCTTCTAAGGGATCTGTTCTAAGGGACCTGACACTCTTTTGGCTTCTGGGCACTGCACACGTGGTGCACATACATATGGCAAAGTACCTATTTGCATAAAAGTAAATAACTCTTAAACAGATCTATAATAGATGATACACTGTTAAGAGTAGGGACAAAGTTTTCTCTTGAATATAGTAGATAGACAGCTAATGGGAGAAAATAAATCTAGGAAACGGAGACAGAAACTTACTGTCACCAAGTACCTGTCCCTATCTACTCACATGTGAATTTCGTTCTTGCAATAACTGGCAGTTGCTTTGGGTCTGGTATGTTGGACTAGGTTATTCTGTCTTCACCCTAGTCATACAGTCTTCAGTGTCATCATAGAGCAAGTGGAATAAATTCAGGAACTAAAAATCAAATAGTTTTCTCTTGGCTAATAAGAAAAACAGTTGAATTTTTGTGGTATTTCCTATAACTTTTAGCATAGCTGAGACTAAAGCCAGCTTGGGCTATTTATGTATTAAGATCCTGGGTTTTTGTTGTTGTTGTTTTGTTTTGTTTTTATTCATTTATTTACTTTATTTTTAAAATTTATTTATTAAAATTTTTTGAGACAGAGTTTCTCTATAGAGCTGGCTAACCTGGAACTTGCTCTGTAGACCAGGCTGGCCTTAAATTCACAGAGATCTGCCTGCCTCTGCCTCCCAAATTCCGAAATTAAAGTTGTGAGCCATTACTACCTGGCTAAGATCCTGTCTTTAATGCAAAGAAATAAGTAGATGATGAACTTAGCTACACTAATGTCATTAAGAAAAAGAAGAAAAGACATTTGAGGCTTAAAAATTTTTTCCAAAATGTAAAAGTTAGTTTGAAATATAGTGAGTGGCAAAAGTCCTAGTAACTAGCTAAGTTCAGCAGCTGTCTTTTGTGTTCTTATATCTAAGACACTACTCTATAGAACTTCTAGTCTACCAAGAGTAATGAGATGAATACATTCCTCAGATAACTGCCCTGTGCTTTCAGAAGACTCCTCAACATAGTGTCTCCAGTTTTACTATCTCAGTGGCAACAAAGCATTTCTTTCCCTTCATTTACCAGTGTATAAGTAGGAATAGCTTCTAGCAATTACTTTGAATAACAAATGTATGTGTTGGATAGATACCTTTTTGCCTTACAAAATTATCTTCTTTACATAATCTAGTTGCAATTCTGTCACTTAAGATTTTCATTCAAGCTCAGAATTTGAGGCTAAAAGTGGATAGGTTTGTTTCCATTCTTACTCCGTTGTTCTGTCATTAGCATCTTCAATGTTGCCAGCTACATTTTATTACATTGAAAAGCATAATATATTTGTATATAATCTCAGTATTCTATACATTTAATTTTTGCATATCCAGAACATAATATATGTTATGATTCGACTGCTTTTTATTTCCTGATTTAACTATTTAATCAACTTGTGTGCTAGATTGTCTCAAAGTATAAGTAAATGCAGTGGGCTCTTATCTTGATGAGTACTAAGCCAGTGAGGAGAATGAAGAGAGGCTTGTAACTTGCAGCAAGTAAAGGAGAGTACAAGGTTATTCTCAAAGCAGTGCTCTTGTAAGGTGGGGTCTTGTGCTCAGACTGTTTATTTAGTATGGTAAGGAATAAGGTTCACTGTAGGTTGCCTAAAAGAATGAGTCAAAGTGACTCTGTGATCACATTTCCCTGTAGAGTTCTAATTGAAACAAAAAGAAACCCAAACAAAGCAATTTGAAAGGCATGTTAGAAGTCTTTTTAAAAAACAGCAGCCTTGAGTTTGCCCCTAATGATACCTGTTCTGCTTGGCAGTTATTTACAACAAAACATACCACACAGGCAGGCAGGCATGAATACATGCACACACAAACACACACAACACACACACACACACACACACACACACACACACACACACACACTACTGTGCTTGGAAGCAAAGTAAAAGCCATTCTCAAAGCTAGGCCTGGGTCTATAAACCTTTACAGCAAGAAGCAACGTTTCCATTAACTTTTATGTCATTTTAATTTTAAAACTAGCCTGTGGGCTGTGATGATGAAGAAAGGATCTGGGACTGTATAGATCTCGGGGTAATGGAAATGTGTGGCACAATCTTAGGCATGGGGAATTCTAACTGCTTAAAAGGCAAAGGCGCAGAGTGTCACTTATCACACTGGTGGTGAGTCTGTTTGCAGGTGGCCTTTATAATGCCAAAGCAAAGCATTTGTTCTAGTATGTTATCATAAAGTTTACACCGGTGAGTCAGAAACTCTGAGACTGACTCTTTTGGTCACGTGACTATAGTTTCATGTTTGAATTCCTAAATGTTGACACCAGCTCAGCTGAGTTGATGTGAGTCATGTTAATGCTTAAACAAGAATTGTCTTTTAGTATGCTTAGTAATTGTATCTGTGCAGACTTCCAGAAGTACCTAGGTCTGAAATTTTTTAATTTATTTGTGAAATATATATTAGCTATCTACAAAAATTCACAGAATAGTCAGGGTGCTTTTTGGACGCTGTATTTACAGAGGAGCTCTGAGAGGGAATGAGTTCCAGACAGGTGGGTGTGAGCTGAGGAGAGCTTCAGAGATGCTCTACATGCTCCTGAGGAACCTGCTCTGTCAGCATTTATTTGGATTCAAAGAAAAGTGTCCTTGGTGTCTAGGTTACTCCTAATTTGGGGGTTAAGAATGACAGTTCTCCATACTAAGTGTTGCTGCCTTTGTTAGCTTCTCAGCAGCTGTGACCAGAAAAAAACAAAAGGCCAGTTTGACAGGAGAAAATTCATTTTTGACCCATGGTTTCAGGTCATGGTGCTTTGGCCCCATGGCTTAGGCCCTTGGGAGGTAGAACTGTGTGACAGGAGAGAGATTCCTGTTTCTTGGTGGCCAGGAAGTGGAGAGTGAAAGGAGGATGTGGTGGTGATTCTGTTATTCGTCAAGGGTGTGCCCAACCAAGGCCCCCTTCTGCGTTACTGAGTCACTCACAAGCTTACTATAGGATCCTTGACACTACGGGGCATGGTGCCTTTTCCTAGTTAGCAGTAACCCGCTGAGTGGATGCTGCCTTCCAACCTGAGGAATGTGTTTGCCATTTTCTTCTCTTTTAAAACAAAAGGCAGCTTAATTTATTTAAGTTTATTTTTGAAACAGTTTATTTTCTGTAGCCCAGCCTGGCCTCAAACTTAACAAATCTCTCGCCTCCCCAAGGGCTGGGATTCTGGGTTTTTTTTTCTTTTCCTTCTTTCTTTCCTTTTTTCCTTCCTTCCTTCCTTTCTTCCTTACTCCGTTAACCTCCCTCCCTCCCTTCCTTCCTTCCTTCCTTCCTTCCTTCCTTCCTTCCTTCCTTCCTTCCTTCCTTCCTTCCTTCCTTCCTTCCTTTCTTCCTTCCTTCCTTCCTTCCTGCTAAATTGTGTTGGTAGATCTTTCAAATGGTCTAATTAAATTGTATTGATTTCTTATGTTGTGGATTTTTACATTTCAATCATGGAGTATTTAAAAACTTTACTATTGAAGTTACACAAAAGCAAAGATGATGAATTGGAAACTCTTCCTTTGCTCTGAAGTTGTCAAATTTAAAAGTTCTGAAGCTGGGCAGTGGTGGCGCAGGCCTTTAATCCCAGCACTTGGGAGGCAGAAGCAGGCACATTTCTGAGTTCAAGGCCAACCTGGTCTGCAGAGTGAATTCCAAGACAGCCAGGGCTACACAGAGAAACCCTGCCTGGGGGGTGGGAGTGGGGGGGGGGAGGAACATTAAATGTTCTGGTCTCCATCAGCTACAGAAGTACTGTGAAACCATCCACTCTTTTAAAGACAGATTACTGACAGCTTCATCAGTGAAGTCCTTATCATTTCTTCAATGCATTCTAAAAGTAATTCCTTGTCTAAGTGAGTGTGTTATGACCCACAGGAGGAGCAGGACCACCCAAAATATGTAATAGTATTTTCCTCTAAGTCTTAGATTCCATTATTATAACATTTTACATGATTTTTTTCTTCTTTAAATTGTATTTTTTTCATTGTAATGTGTGATTTTGTACTTGTGCTTTAGACAAAGGAGACAATAGTTTAAATTAATCTAAAATTTATTAATACTAAGTACCAAATAGCTTATTTCTTTTCATTTTCTATATTTTAATAGAAACATTTTAAGAATACCCTTTACCAAGTTAATATACATTATTCCTTTTACTAGCTTCAAAGATAGATTTGGTAGATACAGTGGAAAGTCATTTGGATTTTAATGTTGTGGAGGGCTGTGTCCGCCACTCTGTTTTCAAAATGTATTGATGTGTTTATTTGTAGTTAAGTCCATCACTGCTTCTGTACAGAATGCTTATAAGCTATCAGAGTTAGTTGTAGCTATCAACATGACACAAACCTAGAGTCACCTGGGAAGAGGAAATCTCAACTGAAGACATGCCTTGTTCAAATTGATCTGAGGCCTGACCTTGTCTCAGGGCATTTTCTCAATTGCTAACAGATAGAGTGAGCCTGGGCTGAATTAAAAAGATAGCTGAGCCATTACAGTATCTAACTGCGCTTGCAGAGAACCCAGCTTTGCTTCTCAGCATCCACACAATGATAGCTCACAACCCTCTGCACCTTCCCTCCTGGGGATCCTCTTCTGACCTCCTCAGGCACCAGGCACACACAAGGTCCACAGACACACATGCAGGCAAAACACTCACATACATCAAACAAAGTTTTGAAAAAGTAGCTGAACATGAGCCTGTGAACAAGCCAGTAAGCATCATCATTGCTGCATGGTCTGTACTTTGATTCTTGCTTGATTTTTGAGCTTCTTCCTGCAAGTATACCTATGAGTATAATCCAAATAAACACTTTTATCCAGTTTCTCTTAGTCAAAGTGTTTATCATAGCAACAGAAGCAAACAAGTGAGTTTCTATGAAGAAAAAAAACCAGTTTTGTTTTAGTGTTAAATGTTTGTTTGTCTGAGATAGGTGCTCACTGTTTATATCCCTGGATCTCCTTGATTGACTGACTGGCTTGGAGCTAGTTAGGGAGAGCATGTGGGGCTAATCCTCTGCTCAGCCTGCCTCTGTCTCATGGGGAACAAAGGCATGCGCCACCACACCTGGCTGCTTCAGCACTTCACTGATACCTATGGATATTGAGTTGGTTGTATTATGGAATAGTCAGTGTCCTTGCTAGGAGTTGTTTGGTCTACAGAAGTCTAACAGATGGAGAAATTTAATAAAATTCTCCACTATAACTGGTTTTACCAATTTTTCTTGGATTTAAAGTCTCTTAAGTTGTGTTGGTGGCATTAGCCTTATAGAAAGTTTTCTGGTTTTATATGTTTTATATGTGTGTACATGTTTGTGTATGTGCAGGTATTTGTGTGCATGTATATAGAGATTAAAGATTGATGTTATCTTCTATTACTTGCTTTCCATCTTACTGAACCTGTAACTCATCAGTTCCACTAGACTAGCTGACCAGAGAGCTCCAATCTGCCCGTCTCTGCCTATGGGTGCTGGAAATCCGAACTCAGGTCCTTATGCCTGCACACCAAGTATTTTACACACTGAGCCACCTCGTAGCCTTTGGCTTTATATATTGCACAGCTATGTTATTTGCAGAAATCTTTAATTTGAGTATTACCTTTTAGACTAGAACTTTTTAAAGACAGGTCTCATGTAGCCGAAGCTGTACTTGAATTCACTGTGCAGCCAGACCTGGACTTGATCCACTCATCCAATTCCTGAGCTGCTGAGACTGTCCACCTTCCATAACCATTAACGTGCCACCATGGTTGTGTAAATTCTGGTATAATGTGTAAACCTCTGATTTGGGGTAAGAATCAAAGGATTTTGTTACTCATGAACAGCTGAAATAAAAAGTCCTTTGTTGGTCCTGAAACCTTGATCCCCCCCCCCCCATCAGTGAGCAACTGCAATGAAGAGCTCAAGGAACCTGTGCTCTACAGATGTCCTTGAAAAGATTCCCAAGGGCACAGAAACGCCAGTGTAAGACCCAGGGAGAATGGCCTTCCAAGTGCTGCTTCCTCTGATTGCTTTTGCCTGCCATCTTTGTTCTTACTTCTCTTTAGAATCGACTTTTCTTCCTGATTAGATACGTTTGCATGGTTACAGTGCAGAGACAGAAAATGTCCAGTGAAAAGTAACCTCTCACCTTAGCAAGCCCTCAGTTCTTTCCAGGGGTAGCTTGAATTTTTTGTACTCTTTCCACTAGAGAAAGGGCATTTGTGTATGTAAACAGCTGAGAATGTCTTTGGGACTAGTATCTTGTAGTCATGATCAGCCAAGGTTGTATGTATTTTTGTATTCCTGATCGTGGACATACATTAGAGGATTAGATAGAGTTCAGCATAACCTGTCTCATGCCAGGTGTAGTACTAGCCAGGTATTAGTTATGTCTCACCATTGCTTTATGAGGTAGCTGCCACCCCCAAATGTTCCTAAGTAACTTGGAAATTGAGAATCACACCTAAAGCTGTCTAAGCTATATACATGCTGTAGGTTTTTTAAGGCTTTGGGGTTGAGTTTTTGTTTGTTTCTATATTCAAATTGTTTGACTCTCTTATTGCCATTATGAGCCCACCTTTAACATGATAACTTCATGCATGATTCTGATTTTAAAGCATACAGTAACAAGGCCTGAAAATCTGATTCTTACTGTCCCTCAATGTAGTGACTCAACATGAATGTACCTGAATCTTAGTTAAAAGCATAGTTTATTACAATTTTTTAAATGTATTCAACAGTTTAAGTTTGTTGGAGGGTAGAGTGCAATGTAGGACAATATTTGATTAGGTATAGCAATTGTGATGTTTGTTTGTTTGTTTGTTTTCTTTTTGTGAAATGTGAGAGAAATGGGGAATAGATTGAAAATTTGGAAGATTAGGAAGTAATTCTGTATATACTAATTCCTTAGATGGCTTGTATGGCTATTTGCAGCCTATAAGGAACTTACCTTTTTTGTACTTGGCTTTTTGAGTTTGCTTTTAGGTCACCTTGGGAATGAACATGTGCTTCGGAAGTCATCTTTTCTCCCCTTCTGTTCCAATTTTCCCATTCCAGATTCAAGTCCATTTCACTTTGGTCACATTTCCTTGAAGGAGATGCCAGGTGTGCATTTCCAAAATATTTCCAGGCATATGATTTTTAAATTATTAAAAAACTCTGTTTTTCAGTAGTCTTTTTGTTTGCTCTTTCAACCTATGAACTACATTACTGTGTGGCCCAAGCTGGCTCCCACGTGTAACCCTCCTGCATGCTTAAGATTTTAGCTGTGAGCCATTCCTTGAAGTTGACCTTATTTTTATATTGTTTTTACAGTACAGTTGAATGGTAGCTGCATGATTAATATGATCAATTCTTTGTTATATTTACACACACACACACACACACACACACACACACACACACACACACACAAGCAAATGCATTGAGGTAGAGAAGTCTGGAATTCCAAGGTGAGCCAGAATGAGATTCTGAGAGAGATGAGAACCAACACTTACCAGGGGTTTGCACTTTGAGGCAGACTATTAAAGGTTGATACCATATTTATATTGATATTTAACTTGAAAATCAGCTTCATTTTATTAAATTTCATAAGCTGTTACAGTATAGGAGTAGAACAACCCCTTGTGTAACTGAAATGTCAAATATTAGCATTAACTCCTTCTAAACTAATTTAGGTACCTGAAAATATTAGTAAGAGAGCCACCACTTTTCAGTATTTGAGTAATTGCTTTTTACTAATATTGTGATTTTTTTTTTTTAATTCTTGATTTTTCTAGGGATTATTTCACATTTCAGCTGCTTTTGTTTTCTTCTGCTATCATTGAGGGTTCAAGAGAAAGTAAATCCTCAGGTAAACGCCTGATGTGTTATAGTGCTCGGCATCGTCTTGGCTGGAGAGATGAACTACTGTTTGGATGCTTGTCTGAAAGTGACTGTGGTGATAGACTTGTGCATGGAGCCCTGGCTGCCTCTCACACTCACTCGGCCTTTGTTGTTTTGGCTTTTGGAGACTTTTGGCTGTCTGCTTTTCTTCATGTTGTCTTGATCCACAATAACTTTATGGATATGTGCTTGGATCTGCTAAATTTTTTAATTTTGCACAGTTGGCTGCTTGAATTGTAAGTGATCTCTTTGGACAAAGAGCTTGAGAAGCTGTAAGTGAAGTATCAATTTACAGACGTTTATAATTAGCTTGTAAGTATATGTTCACCAGCTATTACATATTTTAACATTTGATATCTTACCATAACTGAAGCTGAAAATTGAAGAGCTGATTGCAGTTGGCTTGTGGCCACTACGGTGATAGCACAGGTGATGCTGGCTTCTTTTCTGACAGAGCATGTTATTGGCCAGGATTGCTTCAAGCTGTTCAAGCAGTAGGGTGTGAGCTGCTCTCTACTTTATAATATAATACTAACTCCCCGCAGCTGAGAGTGGCCAGTCTCAAGACTTTTCCCCAGGAGCTGGAGAGAGATGGTTCAGTGGTTAAGAGTGTACGACACTTGCAGAAGTCCCCAGCTCAATGTCTAGCACCCATATGGGGCAGCTCACAACTGCCTGTGACTACAGGCAGGACAGAGGACCCAACCCCTCTGACCCGAGAGCACTAGCACGCACAGCACATGGTCCTCTCCAGCTGGAAAATTTCACACACTTAAGGATGTCTGAAACCCTTCGTTTGCATCAATATTTATGCTACTGTAATGGGGTTTTTTAAATTGGAATGAAGTTATTGTTTCTTCAACAAAACTCACAAAGTAGGCAAAATTCTACTTAATTAGAACCTAAATCCAAGTTATGGTCCCAAAACACAACTACTTTAGTGTTTCTGATAAGTTACTTAACTTCCTCAAGTCTTTTTGCTCACATGGAAATGTAGATAACAGTCATCATTGTGTAAGGTTAGCATCAAATATAAGGATGTCCAAAAGAATGCAATAAAGTGCTTATTTGTATTGCCTTATGTGAATGAAGCCACAGTGTATGCAGTGTTGGGCAAATCATCTGCATGTGACTGTTGTAATCTGCCCATAGTAATGGTGTACAAGGTCAGAGGGTCTCAGACATTCCATGGCAACAGAGATTTCTCTGAAGAACTGAAATATCAGGATGAGGTGTAAAAGAAATAGGATAATAATTGGCTTTGTTTTTTGAAGAAGTCTGTAAAGTATTTCCTATTAACAAAAAAGTTCAGGTAACTTATAAAAATTTTGTAACTTACAAAATATTTACAGAATTCTTTAAAATCTTAACTATATTTTTAGTACATTCCCTTTGTTAATATTGAAGACAAGTAATAAGATGTTTCAAAGGTTGACTAGATTACAGCAAAATGGAAATCTGTATTAAGTTTTCAGTTTTCACGTTTTTAAGTTATTGGGGGGAGGAGTTCTTGATGGTTTTTGAGGCAGTCTAGGTTGTCCTCACTGTGTAGACCAGGCTGGCCTCAAACTTACAGAGGGGAGATACTCCTGCCTTTGCCTCCCAGGGGCTGGGAGTAGCGGTGTGTGCCACCATGCCAGCCCATAAACCTTTAACTGTTTGTGGGTATTCTCACCCCAGCTCCGTTTCTCACTGTTACCTTCAGAGAGTGCCCTCCTCCTGTCTTAACCTCCTGGGTATAGTTAGGCTGTGCTACGATGCCTGGCTCAACTCAAGTCTCATGCACTTCCTAGTCTTCCCTCTCCCCTCATACCAATCTCCGGTTACCAAGAAACTCAGGTATCTGATACTGCCGTGACATGGAATGCAACCCCAAAGTGATTCTGGCAGCCCACCTCTTGTTAAACATCATCGTTTTAACTTTTTCCCATATCTATAATCAATGGAAAGGCACCAGAGAGGTAGAATGGTGTTCATGCCAACTACTCCACACATGTTAATAGCGGTGATGAACACAGAAAAATTGCAGTTCAGTTTTCACATGGCACAGTGATTTCTTTTTAAACTGTAAAAATGTTTTCATATAGATTTTATGAGAGGACTTTACATTTTGAAAAACTGAGCAATTTTTGAGACGTTCTAACTCAGTTGCTTACATATCTCATTTGAACATTGAGTAACTGGAGTATTAAAGCTGACTTCAAATTGTTTGATCAGATGAGAGTTCTGCAGGAAACCCTTGCCAGCAGAGCTTGATCTTTGGCTTTAAGCTGCTGTTTGGGGTGTTTGTGTGTGGGTGTACTTGTCTTGATACTGAAAATATAGTTGTCATTGTACTGAAGCTAAAAGGAATTTAAAATCAGAATAACTGCCTTAAATCCAGCATTCTGAATTAAGATAGGGCAGTTTTGTTTTGTTTTTTAAACTAAACTTCAAAGTGTTTGAGGTTCATACTCACCTATCAAGTTTAAAATATTATATAGAATTCTTAAAATACAATTTTTATTCTTATATTCTTAAAATATAACTTTATAGATTGGATTTGCCTTTTGTACAAATTTTATGAGTAGGATAAAATTTAAAAATATATTTAATGAAAAATTTAATTAATTATTTTAGCTTTAATAAATATTAAAATTGTCATAGCAAATTCTTAAGGCATTGTAATGAAGACATCAACTTGATTATAGATCAGTATAGAAGTGTTAGAGAAGTCGGGTATTATACTGGCTAGTTTTGTGTCAACTTGACACAGCTGGAGTTATCACAGAGAAAGGAGCTTCAGTTGAGGAAATGCCTCCATGAGATCCAACTGTAAGGCATTTTCTCAATTAGTGATCAAGGGGGAAAGGCCCCTTGTAGGTGGGACCATCTCTGGGCTGGTAGTCTTGGTTCTATAAGAGAGCAGGCTGAGCAAGCCAGGGGAGGCAAGCCAGTAAAGAACATCCCTCCATGGTCTCTGCATCAGCTTCTGCTTCCTGACCTGCTTGAGTTCCAGTCCTGACTTCCTTTGGTGATGAACAGCAGTATGGAAGTGTAAGCCGAATAAACCCTTTCCTCCCCAACTTGCTTCTTGGTCATGATGTTTGTGCAAGAGTAGAAACCCTGACTAAGACAGGTATTTTTCTTTCAACAATATAATTGGTTATTGATGCACAATACTCTATTTCGTGTTGAGTCTTGTGTGTAGACTTATGGTATATGGTTAATGACATTTGTTTCTCAGATGCTCATCTCGCTCGTCTTTCTCATCATGATGAGTGAGGTTGAGGGCCAGTCAGTGTCTTCTGAACCCTGAGTGCACTGTCCCTCAGCTAGAGGAGACTGGTGTGTTTTAGGATGGGCGTGTGCTGCAGTTTTGTTTGCTTTTCTTTTGAGACAGGGTCACTCTGTATAACTCAGGGTAACTGTGAACTTTCAGTACACCTGCCTAAAGCTTCCTGTGGGCTGGCATTACGTGTCATAATTTATGGAGGTGTTTTTTCTCATTGGTACATAAAACTGTGATACATCTCACAATCATGTATGGTAGAAAGTAGTGCTTCCAACAGAGCTTGCTGATAGGAGCCTGATACAGCTGTCTCCTAAGGGCCTCTGCCAGTGCCTGACAAATAAAGAAGTGGATACTCACAGCCATCCATTGGACTGAGCACAGGGTCCCCAATGGAGGAGCTAGAGAAAGAACCCAAGAAGCTGAAGGGGTTTGCAGCCCCATAGGAGGAACAACAATCAAATCAATATCTCCAGAGCTCCCTGGGACTAAACCACCAACCAAAGAAAACACATGGTGGGACTCATGGCTCCAGCTGCATATGTACCAGAGCATGGCTAGTCGGTCATCAATGAGAGGAGAGGCCCTTGGATCTGTGAAGGTTCTATGCCCCAGTATAGGGGACTGCCAGGGTAAGGGAGCTGGAGTGGGTGGTTTGGGGAGTAGGGGAAGGGGGAAAGAATAGGGGTTTTTCGGAGAGGAAACTAGGAAAGGAGTTAACATTTGAAATGTAAATAAAGAAAATAATAAAATAAAATAAAAACTATTTTGAAAACTCTAAAAAAGTAGTGCTTCAGTTTTGAAGTTTATTAGAAAATTCATTCACATCTTTATTAGGTTTAAATTGGTTTTATTTTTGCAGGTAAAATCTACGTGGTAGAAATATAGTTTAATTTTTAAGAATTAGAAATCTTTATTAAGTGGTTTTCTCAGTTCCGCAGTGCTGGGGATGAAGCACATCATGTTTTGCTCTTCCTCTTACCTGTCTGTTACCTGGGTCCCTGAATGACAGGCCAAACACTCAGGCTTCAGTGGAGAAGAAAGGGGGAGGTGGAGCTAGAAGAGAATTCCAAAGTAGGGAGGAAACAGGAAGAGAATAGCTCGGGTCCAGCGACAGCTGATGACAGTGGCCCGCCCCTCTGCTCCATAGGAAACAGTGCAGCGCAGGAACCTGAAGGGAATGCTGTGACACGTGTTCTTATCTCTGTGTTAGCTGCTGGTCATGATCTGTCTTAGCTTGTGCTGAGAAAGTTGTTCATTACCAGGCTTGTATTCTCCATCAGTCTGCTGCATCAGAATGAATCATTGAGGGGAGCTACATAGTCTCTAAAGTTTCTATTCATACTCTACAGTGATGGCATGCTTTAGGTTTTCAGCGGTTTTTTGTTTTATTTTAGTTTGGTTTTTTTCGGTTTTTTTTTTTTTTTTTTTTGGTTTTTCGAGACAGGGTTTCTCTGTATAGCCCTGGCTGTCCTGGAACTCACTTTGTAGACCAGGCTGGCCTCGAACTCAGAAATCCTCCTACCTCTGCCTCCTGTGTGCTGGGATTAAAGACGTGCGCCACCATGCCCGGCTCGGTTTTCAGCGGAACACAAAGGATATGTAACATGCAAGTTCAACCAGGGTTCCTTTAAACATTAATATAGAACATTAAGCTGGAGTAGTGGTGTATACTTTCATTCCCTGTTCTCAGGAGGCAGAGGCGGGGGGGGGGGGGGGGTGGGGGGGTGGTCTCTATGCATTTGAAGCCAGCCTGGTGTACATAGTGACTCTGGGCCAGCCATGGCTACATAGTAAGACCCTGTCTCATTCATACATACATACATACATACATAGAACAGTAGTGGGGCTTAAATTACAATTTCTGAATTTTTTTAAAGGAACATCTGGTTTTCCCTTGTGTTGGTAAGCATCGTGGAGTTTTTACAGTTCCTTCAGCACTGTCTGGAAACCACTTAGATCGCTGTCTGGGTTTGCCATGCCATTGTTGATGGGAAAGGCTATGAAGAGTTTCTCTTCTTTTGTTATCTGCTTTTTTTTTTTTTTTTAAGATAAGCAGCTTTTTTAGCAGTTTCCTGTAGGGCATTGTTTCTTTTTGTTTTCTTTAATTAAAAAACAAAAAAACTTAGAATGGTTATTTTATATTCATGTCTTCTTAGCCATACTACACTAAATTTTTTCGAACTGTCTTAGACACTAAACTAATGTTGACACATGGGGAAAGATTATGAATTTCAAATTACACATAACTGAGTTGTTGACTTTGGATCAGAATCTTGTGCAAGTTGAGAGCTATGGTAGTGTGTCCGTGCTTACTCTTATTTATGCCTCTGTGGACCGGGAGTGTAAGATGTCCAGAAGGAGAAGTGAAGAGCACTCAGTCATCGTCAGCAGGACTTCAGGTGTAGGTGCTGAGTTTTATGCAGTTGGGGAGGTGTAGTATGCCATTCATTGGTGGGTTGAGGTTTTGTCTTTTGATTTTTCAGTTTGATGGCTAGTTTTGCTGTACTGAGTTCTTTCTCTCTCCACAGAGGATGTGCTGAGTAAAGATACGGGGGAATGTGCAATATGCCTTGAAGAACTGCAGCAGGGGGACACCATAGCACGGCTGCCTTGCCTGTGTATATATCATAAAGGGTAAGCGTGGTAGGCCTTTAACTAAGTTGATATCACAGTAAAATGATTATTTTCTTAGTTCAAGCATTGTAGTTAGGGCTAAAAGGTTTCTTCTTCATGCAAACTCTTCTGTTCAACTTAGGATCTTAATAATGCTCCACCTCCCTTTCTCTCCTCTGCTCAGATCAAATTTGAACATGCATCTGTTGTACCTAAGTGGCTGCCATTTTTAAGCCACTTAGTGTTCTGCAAGTGTTTTTCAGCTTGGTCAGCAGGTGTCTGTGTAGCAGCCACTTCAAATTACAACTGGGAAATAAGACAGTTGGACTGTCTCCAGGTTTGTATTTCAACCAAATGGCAAGCTGAGATCCCAGCTTGTTGTACATACATTTTTCTTGCTTCAGAGTAATATAGGACCAATATTAGCTTGAAAAACAAAGCCAGGTATGGCAAGGCTCTTGTTCAGTTCCAGCACTCAAGAGGATGAGGCAGGTGGGTCTCTGAGTTCTCTGCCAGCCTGGTCTACATGCTGAGTTCCAGGCCTAGCAGTGAGACTCTGTTGCAAAAACAACCACTATTTAACTGCAAAGAGAATAGAAAATTAAGGCCTAGAGAGTTGGCTCAGGGATTGAGAGCACATCTTGGTCATTTTAATTCCCAGGACCCATGTCAAGGACCTCACAAGCACCTGCAACTCCGGCCTTGGGAGAGGCTATAGGTGGAAGGACCCAACACCTCTGGCCCCAGAGGGCACTAGTACTCACATGCACATACCTACATGCATACTCATAATTAAAAGAAGTGATAAAATATATTTAAATTTTAAAAGAAAAATAGGAAGTTGTAGCATTGGAACCAAGGGGAAGAATAAAGTGGAGGTTTACTTAAAAGTGGGGGCTGTTGCAACATGGAGAAAGCAGAGTGAACAAGACAAAACGGAGACACAAAAATCCAATCCAAGCCAAGCAGTCATTATATCTGTAAGAATAAACTACAGGTGGTGAAATAGTAGAATGTGATATTGATAAGAAACATGCTTTAAAGGTACAGATGAATGCAGAGTTAAAAGGGGAAAGAGCCATATATCTAGGCAATTGATAACTAAATAAACAATGAGTGCTAAAATCTCATGAAGTCAACCAACACGGGGAGCACTGCCTAGACTAGAGTGACTATGCAGTGTTAAATACGGAAAACTCTTCTTGCTTATCTCGCTTGATATAAGCTATCTTGATTATTTTTAAAAATTCCTGACTAAAAAATAAATGAGTTAAGATATAAAAAAGTTGAACAGTCGCGGCTTGCCAAGTTTTGACTTTAGTTTTGCAGATAGAATCTAACGGTATAGCATAGGATAGCTTCAAAATGTCCTTGCAGCCCGGGCTTCCCTCACAGCTGTGTCCTCCCCTCCTGAGAGCGAGTGATTTGGGGTGTGTGTCACTGTGCCTGACTTCCATACTTTCCACGCCTGCTTTTACTTGTCAGTGCTGGAGATAGAACTTGGGGTCTTACAGGTGCCAAGCTGTTCTTTACCACTAAGCTGCATCCCTACCCAGTGATTGAGTCTGATGAATGTATATGCTTGTATATTTATCCAACAGTTATTGAAACATAAGGTATCTAAGATTAAGACTTAGTATTATAAAAAATAATAATTATACCCAAATTAATCTGTATAGTTAATGCTGCCCCAATCAACTCTTAGTTTCTTGTAACTGGACACAGTGTTTCTAAAAATATATGTGGACTAAAAGTGAAGGGCCAAAAAGAGCAGTGAGCATACTCCTGAAGAGTAATACTGTTGGCACATGTCCTAAGAGATGTGGAAATAAAACAAGGACAGAAGTGAGTCCATGCGCACATGAGCCGCATGGGGAGCCCACAGCATGGGACTGGGGGACATGTAAGCTGCAGTCAGCACTGCCGGTCCTCCACTGATGGGCTCACTGTATGATCTTAGACTGGCTTTACTGCCTTGTCTCTGAATGTTTAACATAAGAATAATAGTACAGACTTATTTAGTTATGAGGATTTAAATGCGTTAAAATTTGGGAAATGTTAGCACTAATAAATAAATGTTAAGTAAATGAAAGCATTTGACTAGAGGTACTGTAACAGTGTTGTAGACTGAGTAAGCTTTTGGTAAATGGTGCTGTGATCAATTAGTTACCGATACAAAAAAAGCAGTTGAATCCCCTTTTGTAAGTTGAAAATAAAAATTCTAGGTTGTCCCAGGCAGCATACACCAGCTGGTATGAGGCCCCCGACACAAATACAGCAGAGAAGTACCTGGTCTGGCCACAGTGAGAAAAGACTCACCTAACCCCTGAGAGGCTTGAGGCCCCAGGAAGTGGGGAGGGTAAGGAGGTGAGGAATGGGATGAGGAACTGAGGACAGACCTCGGACGGAAGGGGGATAACGATTGGACCATAGAAAAAGGATTAAAAATAATTTTTTAAAAAAAAAGAAGAATGCATCTCTCTATTTCCATAATTAAAGTTTAGTGAAGAGGAACTGGAAAAAAATTCTAGGTTGTCTCTGCAGTACATGTGAAATTCAAAGTCTAAGGAAGTAGGGGAAAAAATGAGGAATTTTTTTTTACCTTTTTATAAGAACTTTCTTTTTGCTTACAATATATCCTTTTTCCCTCCATCTCCCCAAAATATGCTTAAGGAGTACTCAGAGATGGCTCAGCAGCAGAGAGCCTGGCTTCTGTTTCCAGCACTCACGTGGTGGCTCAGGCCTCCTGTAATCCCAGCTGTAGAGGCTCTGACACCTTCCCTCCTGACATTCAGGAGCTCGTGTACACATATGGTACACTTAGGTACACTCAGTCAAATTTAAAGTAAACTTAGATGATTGATAAAATGGTTACAAGTTGAATCATACCTACATTTCAGATAGAAATGGTGGAAATGCCGCTGAACATGACAACAGAGTTTTATGTTGGAAATAGAAGAGTCAGATCTGTGGCAGATGATGTGTGCAGCTGGCATATAGAAACCCCGTTTCTGGCATCCTAAGTGCTACTGTGTAACAGCTGCAAATGAGACCAAGCCTGCAGTGATGCAGTGTTGAAGGGCACTCCTCCCCATGACCTGCTCAGTGTCCCATCAGGCTGGGTTTCAGACAAGCCCCAGCCACAGTGCTAAGGTTTATATGCAGTGGCTTTTGTCTTCATGGCCTATCAAGTCTGGATCCTTCCTTAATTATATATATGATATTAAACTCATTAACATTCCAAAAGCACAGTATTTATTAAAAATCAACATGGTTTTGTTCTGGTAACAAAATATGTTGTATGGTTTTCCTTTAATGTGATACTAACCATCAAGCCCTGTTACTTTTAGTTTATGACTTTGTGGAAAGGTTTATTAAAAAGCATGCATAGTGCCAGGCATGGTGATATCTACCTGGAGTCCCAGTATTCAGGAGGCTGAAGCAGAAAGATCTCCAATTTGTGATCAGCATAGAATATAGCAATACTTACTTTATTTCAGAATCCCTGACCCCACACCAGGTAGGTAGGTAGGTAGGTAGGTAGGTAGGTAGGTAGGTAGGTAGGTAGGTAGATAGATAGATAGATAGATAGATAGATAGATAGATAGATAGATAGATGCATGCATGCATGCATACATACATACATACATACCATACATACCATACATACCATACATACCTGAATAATAGTAGGGTCTTGAAAATCTGTAAGGAAAAGACCAAAAGGGGGCCATGGGGAAACAGCATTGAGATGGTTCAGTGGGTTCAGTTGGCAAAAGTACTCGCCCGCAAGCCTGACTGCCTGAGCTTGCTCCTCAGGATCTTCACATGGATGGAGAGAACTTACTCCTGTAGGCTGTAGTCACCACAAAACCCCCCTGCAATAAATAAATTATAATACAATATTTTTGAAAGTGAAAAATTGTTAGCAATTTATTTAGAAAAGAGGATCAGTATAGTTGGTGGGAAGCTATAGCTGCCAAGTATATGTTACAGGCTGGTCATTTTGCTCTCAGGTCTATGCTGCAGAAAAAGTCTAAAGAAAGCTGTTCCTGCCCAAAATTGAAGGGGAAAGGAATAAGGCTTCTAAACCCGGATGTGAACCAGCACCGAGAAAGCCTCACTGTGACTTTTAAAAAAGCCAATTCAAACAATAATTAGTGACAGAATTAATTTGTATTTTTTGTATGACCGTTCAGAGACTGCCCATAGATAACTGAGAATTTCTATAGTAAAAGAATAGATAAATTGTGATATTTTCTTTGTCATTATTTATTTTGAAACAGGATTTCACCCACATTTTCTAGGCTGGCCTTAAAGCTATCAACCTCCTGCCTCAGCAACCAAACAGCTGGGATTATGCTACATCAAATCCATGTGCTATACTTATATAATGAAATACACATTTAAAGGCATTTATGAAAAAGGCAAATGAGGCATAATATTTATGGTAGCATTCATTTAAGTTTTTAAATATGGGGAAACACTACATGTTTTTAGAATATGCACCTTTAGAATTATCTACTAAGAAAATGTCTAAGAATAAAAAGTACTTACATCAGAATGCTGCCTTTCTTTCTGCTGGAGCAGCAGGAGAGAGGATGTCACAGACTAACTAAACAAGCAATAGAAACTGTGTGGGTTGATATCAGTTGACATGGCATAGATTCTGAAGCCACTTACTGCTTTCTCATCATGAGCCCAGGTTACATGGCTATAAAGGAAGAACCCATTGAAGACCGCATAAGTACTGTTGAGTTGCAGGAGTTATCACCGCATGTAGCATTTTGTTTTAAGATGTAGGTGGGAGGTTTTTTAGGTTCAGTGGTACACACCAGACTGAAAATACGTTGTAATCACATTGCAGTGTGATATTTATTACAGTGCCATCAGGAGTTGCTAAAGCATTTAGAAGTATTGACGTACTTTACCTTTTATGTCTATTATTGTCACCTGTAGAATTTATTCTATTATTGTTGGGTATGAGAGTGGTAGCTCTTCATTCTTCACTTTAGCATCAGCTAACCTGGCTTTCTAAGCATGCAGAAATTAACGTGTTAACACCCCCCACACCCCACCCCAGTGAGAAGCCTGAGCAGTTGGAACCCTGCTTTAGTGATTTACAAGCTGCTGGGCTTGTTACTTGTTCTTTGAAGACATTGATTGTATACTTGCCACAGCTCTGTGACTTTGAACTTTGGACAGTGAGGGGAATGTGCTACATCTATGCTGACAGTAGAGCAGCCGTGGCACATATCACTATTGTGAGTACTTGAAATGGGACTGAGAAACAGGATTGTATTGTTAATTAATCTAATGAACTTATATAACTACTGCTTTGGGCAGTGCAGATCTATATTAGGAATAATTATGGGCTGTGAAGACAGCACAGTAAAGTGCTTGTCTTGCAAGAATGAGGTCTTGGGTTCAATCCTCAGAACCCACAAAAAAGAGTGAGTGTGGTGACCAGCATTTAGAGTCTCAGTGCTAGGGAGAGGAGGTCGTGGGTTCCTGGGACTCACTACTGTGCTAGCCTGCCTCACTACCTCACTTAGTGAGTTCTAGGCTAGTGAGAGGCCCTGTTGAATAAAAAAAGGTGGGTAGCACTTGAGGAATAACCTCCAAGGTTGTGCCTGGCTTCTACATGTATGCACACATTCATATATATATATATACACACACACACACACACACACACACGTGCGCGCGCACTCACACACACACACATTCTCTCTCTCTCTCTCTGTCTCTCTCTCTCTCACACACACACTCACTCAAGGAGGATAGGAGGATACTTATACCCTGTACATGGTTTCCAGTAAGATCATGAGTGCTCTATAAATGGTATCTTTGTCTGTGTATCTGTGGATTTCAGAGCAGGATAGAATTAAAGGTTCAGTAATTACACAGAAATATGGACTTTTTAAATGTTAGGCATAATGCCAAGAACTAAAAATTTAGATCATTTTTATTATACTGATAGACAACCTGAGCAGGCCTGTATGTAACTTTTTGAAAAGGAAATATTTTTCTAACTCTGACTTGATTTTTAAATATTGAAGAAATGTTAGTTTTGTAAGGGAATAGTTTTCCTTTTTAAAATTGAAAGTACTTCATTGCATAATTGTGAGGATTTCCCCCGTAATAATGTAGAAGAACTGAAGTATAATTAACATCTTTTCTTTTTAGGTATAATCAGTAAAAATAACAATTCCCGCCCCGCCCCCGCCCCCAGACAGTGAAGTCCAGTAGTAGTTAGTTATTTTTATTATAACTGTTAGGATGTAATTGTACATCGGGCTTACACTTTTCTGACTTTGTTCTTTTCTAGCTGCATAGATGAATGGTTTGAAGTCAATAGATCTTGTCCAGAGCACCCCTCAGACTAAGCACAGCAGACCCCTGTGTTACGGGTAACTGTCCCTTTCTTGTTTTAATTGATTTGTAAAATGTTATTTTGCATTACTGTTCTCATCTTCATTTGTTTTCAATTTATTTGTGTGTGTGTGTATGTGCGTGTGTGTGCACGTGTACGAGTGTTTTCTAGATATAAGACTACTATATAAAAATTTATTTTTAAAGATACACTATGGAGGTTTAAGAGTCTTGCCAGTGTTAGAATGCACACTTAACTATCACAGCCCTGGGCTTAATTCCCCAGCACCAAAAACCACTCCCAAAACAACAGCAAAAGAGAAAAAAATAGCAGCTCTTCGGGATTCTTGAATACAATTAGATATTGAGTAAGTAGAATACTCTGGGTACTTTAAACCACATTTGTTTATTTAATTAAAGCTTACCGCTGGGAGGAAACAGGTGGACAGTGAGGTACATACCATGACCACATTGTCCAGGAAGAATTCCTGAAGGGTCAGAGTAGTTAAGTCCATGATTTTAAAAAGCAAGTTGTACCACACATCCAATTACACAGCATATGCACAACTTCGTGTATATCGTTTATATCTGAGCCATGTGCTTTAAGGAAAGAGGGCAAAAGTTATGCCACGCAAGACCTAAGTTCAGATCTTTCCCTGAGCCCATGTAAATAAGCACTGGTCCAGTGATACACACTGAATCCCTAATGCTGAGGCAGGGGGCTCCCTGGAGCTTAACCAGCTTTTACCAGTTAAATCTAGTTGGCTAGATTTAGTAGGAAGCTGTCAAAAATAAAGTGGAGAGTGATTGAGTTGTCAACTTCTGGCTCTCACACATGAGCACATGCACAGATGCACACCAACAATCACACGTAAAAGATCAAAAGAAACAAGGCACTCTTCAAGTTCCAGCTTGCAAAGAGAATTTACTCTACGCACATGAGCACTGTTCCAGGTGTTTTCCTAGGAAATAAAATTCTGCTCATGCAGAAGAATTATGTGCTGGTATTGTGAGCATTATTTTCTGTCTGTTACTCGCTTGGTGTTAAAGTAACCTTCAAGTACTGTTACTCCTGTTACACAGATAAGGATGTTAGCGTGCTTGGGAAAGTTGACTTGTTGAGGGCACACAGTCTGTTGGTGCTAATTTGAACCCATGTGTTCTGATGCTGCTGACTGAGATTAGGTGGCAGTTCCTTTCAAAAGCTGCTTCATGCGACTAACCAGTCTCCTTCCCATCCTTAATATGTTGTGAAATGTTTGTGCTTCTAATAAGCCAAACATCACAGTTTTGTTCTGCTGACTTAGTTTATTAATGCTTAGTGAATTAAAGATAAACCCATAACTATCTCTTTCTTTATATCCCATAAGGTAATTTATAGAAGATATCATTTAGGATGGAGGGAAAAAATAAGATTAATAACTTAATGGCCATTTTTAAGTCTGAAGCATTTAACTAGTCTGAGTACTTCAGAGGCCGGAGAAGGCGCAGTAGAGAGACTGCAGCCAGCAGTAGAGGGCTGAACTGTGACTGCGACTGGAGGGCGGCAGTGTTCTGAGGTTCTGTTGCCGCCATCCTCACACTTCCGCTCAGTTTGAGCAAGGTCCTGACTGTGTCAGTTTGACACAAGCTGAGGTCAACAGGAAGAAGGGAACTTTGATTGAGAAAATGCCTTCAGAAGATCAGGCTGTATACAAGCCTGCAGGGCACTTTCTTAATTAGTGATTGATCCAAGAGGGTCCAGCTCACAGTGGGAGAGGCCATTCCTATGCAGGCGGTCCTGGGTTCCATAAGAAAGCAGACTGAGCAAGCCAGTAAGCTGTACCCCTCTATGGCCTCTGCATCAGCTCCTGCCTCCAGGTCCCTGCCCTGTTTGAGTTCCTGTCCTGACTTTTTTTGATGATGAACAGTGATGTGGACTTATGTATAAGCCAAATAAACTATTTCTTCCCCAAATTGCTTTTGGTCATGGTATTTCATCCCAGCAGCGATAACCAAAGGCAGTGAGCGGGGTTTAGGTGACTCACCAAGCCTGAAAACCTGGACCCGAATAGTAGGAGAGAACCAATTCCCACATCGTGTTCTCTGCCTCCACACACGTGTGTGGTCCCCCCTCCCCCCGTCTCCCCCGCCCCAGACAATAAATAAATGATGTAACTAGTAGCTCTTGCTCTTTAGCCTTGAAGTTATGAGGATCATTTTAAAAGTTAACAGATACAGAAGTGAGGACTACAGCTGGCTCCCTGTGAAAAGCAGAGGCACTGGGGGCCTGGGGCATGGAAAGACCATCACCTGGGAACCTAGAAGGACCCTAAGTAGAAATGGGGTAGTAAGATTTCTTCTGGTGCTGAGCAGTGGGGCATGGTGTACTGGGCACATGCACATCAGTGCATTTCTTTCACTATTAGAAAGGTAGAGATTTTATTGTTTGGTTTGATGATATTGGGAGTCAAACCCTTAGTCTTATACATGCCAGCAGTTACACTGAGGTGCATCCACAGCCCTGATGGAGGTTTTTGTGGTGGTTTTAGAGCTTGAACCTGTGTTTTACGTGTGCTGGCCAGATGGCTCCAAGCCACTGAGCTGAATCCCCAGCCTGAAAAAAAATGTTTTCTGAATGAGGAGGATGCTTTGAAATGCTGTCAAGTGTTGCCCTGTGTCTGGGTCAACACGGTTATGGAAAATTACTGAAGCATTTTAAGAGATATACTGAAAATCAGTGCTAATAAAATGAGAGTTTTGCTGGGCAAGGTGGCAGAAGTTCCAGGTCAGCCTGAGCTATATTGAAAGGGGGAGGTATTTTTAACTTAGTGGTTAGTATACCAAATATATCCCTAAACCTTTAACCTGCAGATAAGTTATTTTCTTTTAGTCTGTACTAGCACATTGAAGGTGGCCTCACAAAGTACCTTAAAGGGCTGATGAACAGAATCACAGCTCTGTACAGGAGAATGTCCTAGATCAAGGTGCCAGAGGACAGTGTCTTTGATGACTGTTCCTTGAGTATCCTTGGATGGCACAAGAGTGGCCAGTGGCCCTGATGGGCCCTGATGCTGCTGTGTTGGAGATTAGGAGACACTGAGACCACAGCAGACCTAGGCTTTTTGTTCATGGTCTCATCACTAAACTTTTTTTGTTAGTGTCACAGAAAGCTTATGAGAGTTTTGGAACACTTCCCATCTCATAGTCACCGGCATCTTTCTGTTAACCTCAGACAACATCTCTGTGTTCTTAACATCTTAGTTCTTAAGTAGTGAGACCCCACATTATATTTACAGCATAAGAATTTACTTACCCAATAGTCTTAATTAATTATGAAGCTGCTTACTGTTTTTATTTGAGGAGGTGGTTTTAAGTTTGAGCGGGTGTATGTACATGTGTACATGTGTATACTTAGTTCTCAACATTTATTGTGGAAAAGGAGTGACTTAAGTTTTGCTGATTCTTTTTTTAGACTATGTTAAACTTTAACTGATCATTCTGTTTCTTGCTTTGTTCTACAGAATAGTTTTATAAATTTCTGAAGCAGTAAAAGGGGAGGTGTGAAAGGCTACTGTGATAAAGCACTGTTCATGGGGAAGTGGATATTGTATTTCATTTGCATTACTGATATTGACCATGACTTAGAGTAATTTATTTTTATACAGGTTTTCTTGTCTTTACAAGATGCTTGAGAAATCTAGAAGATTTGAAGATCTGTCTCTGGAAGAAAATGAGAGCTGCAGGCTTATTCAGCCAGGATCTGAGTTCTGGGACACTTGGGTCCAGAGAAGGACAGGAAGAACCACAGAACTCAGCGAACCAAACTTGCATATAAGGGACACACAGGGATTTTGAAAATGCTGCACAGCCTGTACCAGTCACTGCGTAGATGACACTGATAAATGTTTTGTATTCAGACGCCAAAGTTAACTCATTTCAAAGTTGATTTCCTTTTTAGTAAGTTCTTAGAGCTGCTGTTTTAATGTGTTTGGTTTTGGTTTGTTTGTTGGTTGGGGTTTTTTTTTTGTTTGTTTGTTTTGTTTTGTTTTTTAGTTTGGGGACTTTTTATTTTCCTGAACATAATGTTTCTGCATTCACCTATTCTTAACTTGAAAACCACACAATTTCTTTCTTACAAAGTCTTCAACATGAACCAAGAAAATGTAATCAAAGCAGTATAATATTCTGTGAATGGAGAGTATAATTGAAGTTCTTCCACTTCCAGGCCCCACCTCCCCCTACCCCCATGTATGAAAAGTAGGTTTCTGGGTTGGAAAGCTAAACTCCGATAGTATGAATTAAAGGTTAATATATAAAAGTGTCATCCAAAGAGTAAATCAAGGTACATAATTACATTTAGTTCATTACATGTAGAGCTGTCTACTCAACTGCAGTTTCTGAAATCCATTGTTTCTTCTAAAAGGAAACTGTGCAATAGCTTGTTAGCAGTGACCATCTTGCAGCAGCTATGCAACTTTGAAAAGTTTTGCTGGTCCCCGCTCCGGGGCCACAGTGACTCTGTCCTAGCAGGTGTCTTTTGTCTTTCTGTAATTACTTCATTGTGCTTTGCATTTCCAGGAGGTTTCCCTATGTTTGGGTAAAATGTTTAGCAAGTTGTAAAACATCAGACCTTCTGAAAAGGGTGAAATAAACACTTCTGCAGTGGGACTTGGAGTAATCTGAGGGACATTTTATATACTTTTAAAAATCAGAATTTAATTGGGATGCCAGATTTCTAGCAACTTGCATCTTTAGTTTTCCAGATAATCTGGAAGTTAGCATTTGATAAATGATTTTTTAAGCAAATATAAAGATTTTTGTTAATTTATAATTTATTAATGTGTTGTTACTGTAATTGAAAATGTTGTGGATACTTTTAAATTCAGTCTTTGTAGAAAGAACTGTATTAAGCAAAATTATGTGAATAAATATTCCCCAAAAATACATCTAATGGTTAAGAATACTGGAAGAGAGCTATCAGGGCTGCAACAGTGAATGTCTTTTTAAATAACTATCAAAATGTCAAGAAGTAGAGTTCACCTTTAGTCTCTGGGGGGGACACAGCCCTGCTGTCCTGCTGTGCTGCGCTGTGCTGCACTGCCCTGCCCTGGGTGTGGAAGGGGAGTCTCTGGTGCTGCTCTGCCGCTCTTCACTCTGACTGTGCCCAGCTCTGTTGCTTGTACCTCTCCCTGCTCACAGGGCATGAGCACCTGCTGCTATGGTGCTCACAAGGGCATGGGCAGGAGCACCTGCTGCTATGGTGGGGTCGGGTGGGGACTGTCCTGATATGGGAAGAACTTGCCTGCTTTCCTATGGCTGTAGACTACATAGTACCTCTGCAGTTCCACTGTGATCGCCTGTTAGGGCCAGTGGTCTGATCCTGTGTCACAGCTGCCAGCACAGCTCTGTAGGTGTCCTTCAGCCAGGGCTAAGGAGGTTACTCTTCCTTCGAGGGAAATAGGCTTTCTCTAGGTTTTTGTTTGGTTTTATGAAATCGGAATCCATTTTACTTGTTCTTTCAGTTCGTAAGCTTTGCTCTCCCCCTGACTTTCCCCAGGGATGAGCTCTTAGAATGTGAATACCCACTTTGCCCTTTCCGCTGGTGTATTGTCTGGAAAGACTCACTTCTGCTGCCTTCTCTTCTTGGAGTGCAGCTGTGCTAATTAATGTTTAGACTCCCTGGGAAGATGACCTGCTAAGCTCAACTTGTTGGTGTCTCAGCCTGAGTTCCCCCTTCTGTCACACTGTCCTCCAGCAGTCTTCTGTGCTGCCTCCAAGCTCCTGTGGTGTGCGAGAGCTCACGGCTGCGTGGCACGGCCGTGGACACTTGACTGTGCTGATGCTTCTCTGGACAGTGGTTCCTGAAGTCCACTCAGACAGCCTGGTTGGTTTTTGTTTTTATTTGGTCAGATTTTATAAAGTTGACATTTTGACTTTAAATTTTATCTGTACAATTACCTAAAAAGAATAAATTAGAAATAGAAGAAAAGAGAGAAACTTAGATGTTCCAGTTTCTATTCACAGTTACTATTCTGGGAATGTTCTACTATAAGTGATACTTTATATAATATTGCTTATAATACTTAACAGGCTGTATGCAGACATTGAGTAGCATCCATCATAAAGTTATAGAATATTCAGCTGAAACTACTGAATATGGAGACAAAATAAAAATTGAAAGCCTCAGTTATCAGTTATCCAGCTGGCCATAGCCTTCTGGAATCTTTGTAAATACTCTGCAGATAAGGTCACAGGTGTGGAGAGAATGAGGAACGTGCTTGGGTTTCTGCAGTCCACTCTGTCCATGTGAATGTATTGTCAATGTTGATCCTGCTTTAAACCTTTTCATTCTCTCTTTGCCAGTATATTTAAGAGAAGCACTGTTCTTTGTAAAATCATTCTCTTTCTTTGGCTCCTCTCTAGAAGTATAATGTTTTTCAAACCTAGTTACAAATCGGACTACAAGATTGTTTTAAGAAGAATATCTATGATTAAGATTTAAGTGGTGGTCTCTACTCGGCTTGTCTACATGACAGCAGCAGCCACGGGGGTACAGCCTTGGTGAGTGCTGGAGTGTATAGGTTTGGGCTTTCCTGGGCAGACTTCTGCATTCTTAAATCTTACATGGTTAGTCTGGTTTCCACTTAGATACTAGACTGCAGCCCAGAATAACCATCCTTAGCATATCTGCAGTATGCACAGAAAATATATTTCCAACTGACTGAGTTGCCAGAAATGGCAAAATCTTTTCCAGATCGTATTTCATACTGTGTTTCTAAGTATGAGTGTGGTGAGGTTTCAGAGCACTCATTTCCTACTGGACACGGTGATTCATGCCAACACTCAGGAAACGGAGGCAAGAGGATAGCCACAAGGTCCAGGCTGGCCTGGGCTACCTAGTGAGGTCTAGGTTAGACTGTCTCAAAAAAAAAGCAATCATTTTAATATGTTACAGCAAGACATACTCCTTTTAGTAAGAAGGATTGTGGATTCGATGTAAATAGTACCTGCTTTTTCTGTATTGACTTAAGGGAAATAAGGGGAGTTCCCCAGTAGGAAGCTAAAGATGAGCGAAGTATGAAACTCTTAAAACTCGAGAACTGGTTGAATTTGCCACCTGACTGATAGCCACACTGTGTATGGACAACATGATCCAGATGGCTTACTCTTCACAGAGGAGGCTCCATCTAAACCAAAACAAATCATCGGAGCATACAGAGTGACTCAGAGGCAAAGGGTGCTGTTGTCACAAGCACTGTGTGCTGGCTGCAGGTCTCTGCTGCACTTCGCCATTTTTCTATAGGTTTGGTCTACCCTAGGGTAAACTCCACACTCTCTGACAGTGAGAGACGAGACACGGAGCATCCCTTGTTATTCAGTATACAGAGATTTTAACTTGACTTTAATATTGTAGCATGTCAGTCCTTTGGAGTCCATTCTCCTACCTTTCCTAGAGTATATAACTTCTGATATTTTCTTAGCTGTGTGATATAACCAGTTACCTGACCACTTTTACCCTGTTCTTTCTCCATCCCCCAAATCCTGCTAAGTTTCGATGGCTGTTGCTTGGGGTACCCCTGAAATCATTGATTAAATTGTTGGCGAGAATGTACCCAACTAATACTTTATACTGTAGTCTGTAAATGCACTTAAGCTAGAAATAGACTTTTAAAAAAAATCAAAGATTTCTGTTTTAAATGGGAATACCTGCTATCCTAAGTCTGTTGACTTTCTGTGAGAAATAAAAGTCCTTGAACACCAGAAATGTTAATATTTAGTTTCAGTTCAACATACACCATCACTGTCCTTATAGGGTTGTTATCAGATGTTCAAACTATTCTTCATTTTTGACTGTGAGTGTGTGTGTGTGTATGTGAGTGTGTGTGTGTTTTCATAGAGAAGCAAAGAGCAGTGTGGCATGAACTAACATCTCCACGAAAAAATGAAAAATGTGATACTATAGTATTTACTAATGTGTGTGTTTCTTAGCTTTGATCCTGGGTCCTGAGAATCTCAAGATTGGACATCAAAAGTAACAGTTCTCTTATCACTGTCTGCCCATGCCTGCCATTTCTGATCTAATATGTTAGAGTTGACATAATATACCCATCATTTTTTTTTTTGAAGACTTAATAATTGCCTGCGTTTTGTTAGCAGTAACTATGGTACCAGAACTGTTTTACCAGCCAAGCTTGTGCACTTCTGGTATCCCAGCACCCGAGATGTTGAGGCAGAGGCAGAGGATCATGGGTTTGAAACCAGCTTGGGGTACTCAGTGAGTTTGAGACAAGTCTGAACTGTAGTGTGAGAGCTTGTCTCAAAGTTTGGTCATCATGTTAGTGTTGGGTGTATGCTGTGTGGCTAGGAGACTCTGGTCTGGGAAGAAACAGCATGAAGAGTGGACCTGATGGCACTGAGTAGCAGGTCATTGCATGGCTTTGCAGATGACTTGTTACATGGATTTCTTTGCTTGAAAAACCACAATATTTACCTCTTGATTTATTCGTGGTTTCCACAACTCTTCTATAATACCTCTTAATTTCCTCTATTAGAAAGTATTTTGTTCTTGTTAAACAAGACCCTAAAAGCATTGATCATAAGAAATAGAGAAAATGTATTAGGAACAGCCTGTATCAGTGTGTTCTGATCGGAAACAGAACAATTCATCATTGATATTTTAATAAATAAAGTTTCCAAATGATCTCATTAAGCTCTCCTGTTCTTTAGAAGTAGACAATTAGAATGATCTTAAGGGAAGTTGTCCTTTCTTCTAGCTGACATCTTTTCATTGACAATAAAACAATTACTTAGATGCTGAAAAGTTGCCATGCTTTAGTTGAGGTTATTGCCTCTTTATTTTTTTATACCCATAATGACAAAGCTAGTTCCAAAATTGTGAAAATGTCTGACTAGCTTTGGTAATGGGAGAAAGGGTTTTGTATTTCCTTGACTGTAGGTGAAGATGTACTTTGAAATGTGTCATGTAACCCTGCTAATGTTGTCATTGACTTGTACCCGGAGCACTCAGTGCTGGACACTGCAGGTGTGCAGTCGCCCTTCAGAGACTGGTTCTTAACTTGCCTTTATTTTTGAAATCAATTTTCAAGATTTAAACACGATTGGGTTTTGTAGAGAAGTGATTAAGAAAGACTAAGCTTTGGGGCTGAATCTCCTCATCTCTGACATCTGTGGCCATGGGTTTTATTCTCCATACATTGTCTTGGTCTTGTATGAGGTAAGAAGATGTAAACATATGCCGAGCCAGATATAAATGTTGATATATCAGACAAAAACATGAACCTACTGACATGATTTTTATCAATATGTTTACCATAAAGTATGATGCTAAAACTTCTGAGAACTGATGTACTAAAAGAAGCCATGGAGTAGCAGCGTCAGGGCTCTGATTTCCGCCCTCACCTTGTAGTGAACGTGCTGTCCAAGCAACTTTACATCGAGCAGCATTTGAGCTCATGCTGTCTTGGAACCAGGAGCACAGTAATGAAAGACAGCGGGCTTCTAGGAGCCTAATTCTGTTGGACAAAACTACTAAGTAGCCATTGTACACTAGAGAGTAATATGCTGTGAGATGATAATAGATGATTCATAGCTGAAAGTAGCTACTAGAGAAAGTAGGTAAAAGGATGTGTACAGTAGACAAAGTGAGATGGTTGCCCTTCACTGTCCAGAGAGCCGAGCACACAACAGATCATGCAGTGTATGTATGTATGCCTGTGATGAGAGGACTTTAAAGGACAATCATGTTTACATTTCTGATTGGGGTTGGTAAGACGAGGCAGAAAAGCCTGTGAAGAAATCTATGGTGGGCTGGTGAGATGGCTCAGTGGGTAAGAGCACCCGACTGCTCTTCCAAAGGTCAGGAGTTCAAATCCCAGCAACCACATGGTGGCTCACAACCATCCGTAACAAGATCTGACTCCCTCTTCTGGAGTGTCTGAAGACAGCTACAGTGTACTTACATATAATCAATAAATAAAATCTTAAAAAAAAAAAAAAAAAAAAAAAGAAATCTATGGTAAAGAGAAACCTAAAGTAAAGAGAAGATGAGGGCAGGAGAAGCGGCAAACTCAGGAAGGAAAGGCAGTTGATCTCGGCAGCCATCCTTGTAGAAAGGGGTAGAGAGGGACCAGGACAACTCATTCATTATACTTTTCATGTATTTTCCAAGGTTGACTCTACCTGGGAAAATCCAGTTATGCCAGGAATGTTCCTACAGAACTTTGAAGATGATTTGATTTGGGGAGATGGGGCAGGCCAGAATAGTGTTGAGAACAAAGCCAGACAGGAATAAGGGGCAGTTGCTTCAGGGTCACCGTGCCTCAGGGCTGCAGACATCGTCAGCACTAGCTGACTAGTTGGAGAGTGAGTTGCTAGCTTGGCTGAGTTGGACCTCCTCTCAAGGCCCCATTGCCTTAGTTCCTATTGCCTTGGTCCTTGTTTAGTAAGTGCCAACATGCACCCTGAAACACTCGGTTTTGTCCTGTGCTCACTTCCCGTACCCTTTCCGTTGTGCCTGACTTCCAATCGTGACATCAGAACTGAAGGTACTAGTTACTATTAGATTTGGGTTCTTGATCACACACGTGAGCACCCGTGGTCCCGATGATGATTGCTGTTAAAGATAGGTTGTGTTCTGCTCTGTAGGAGGACAAGAAGGCTACGGGTTGCTGCTTCGTGATCTTTGCGTTGAGCAAAGGGCAGAAAGGAAAGATGGGTAAAAGCTTTCTTGGAGGAGTAGCAGCCTCAGGGTAGCTGTATGGGTCAAGAAGGAGGCGCACAGTCTTCTGTCCATCCACCCGTGGCAACACCACAGCAGGTTTTCTTCGGAGGACAGGAAGCATTATATCACAGGCCTATGGAAACGGTAGAAACTTAACCCTGAGAATATCCCTCGATGACAAAAGGCCCCAAGTCTAGATATTCCACATAAAATGCTTTAAAACTTTTCTTCAGTACTTAATATAAAACTTAAAATTCTGTCAAATAGTGCTTTAATACCACTAGTAATATTTTCTGTGAGCTCTTAAATTCACTGTTTTATGGAATACAAATAGAATTCAGACAAAAATACCGTTCCAAAAAAGTAAATTTGAATTTTAAGTATTTCTGATTTACTTGGTCCTTTATTTAGGAGCTGAGTGACCAGGACATTAACTGAACAGTGGCTATGAAGTGTTGGCCATAGTGTAACACTACTTCAGGAAAATGCCAAAGAACTAAAGAGCTGCCTTTGGTAGCTCATTAATGCCTGGTGTGTATAGTGTTAGGCCAGGTGTAGTGACAGACACCTTCAGTCTCAACACTCTGGGGGCAGAGACAGTTTGAGATGAGCTTAGTCTACATAGCCAATTCCAGACCTCATCCCGCTCCACCCCCACCCCCACCCCCTGAAAAAAAGTCTCAATGCTAAAGCTATTTACTACGCAGATCCTCTATATCAAGGATGGCAAAAAGCATATAGTCCACCTGTTGCTAGAACACAAAAGCCACAGACTACCCTAGACTATCCAGATACACAGAGCCAGCTTATCGTGTCATTACTTTGACAGTCCCCCACTGATAGATTACTAGCCTGTTTTCATCATTGGAATTTAGAACTGGGCCTCTTCAGTGCTCAGCAGTTAAGTAACCATTGGTTGTCCTAGAAAGCACAGGTTCAGGTAGCTCTACCTCGGGAATCTTTAATATATGATCATTTTGTGCCTGGACATTTCTGAAGTCTTGTGAAGATTCTGACCACATTTGGAGTTGGTTTGGTGTAACACCTGCCTGTTGGCAGCTCTTACCCTGTATTGGAACTAGGTAGAAACAGTGTCACCTTTATCACCAAAAGGAACTGAAGAAACGGAAAATTCAGGCCCTCGGGTGCATTCATGGACAACTCTGGCCTTACTGTGGCTGCAGCTTTTGGAGGTGATGGGCACACAGGAGCTGAAGGGCTTATGAAGTCTGATCAACCCAAGTTGGATGTGCGCCTGTTTTAGATACATCACCTGTCTCAGCTTCTGCCTGAGCATTTTCTTAACCTCAGCCTGTGCAGCCAAGCTCTTCCCAGCTCTTCTGTCTGCTGTTCTTCCGTTTGGTCATACTTCTCATGCTGAATGAAGACTGCTCATGGTGATGTCATAAATCCTTCCCCTCTTGGGTTAACTGACTGGCTAGGGCTCTGACTTTGATTTTGTACAGCCAAGCTTAGTGCATTCACATTCCTCTGAGCCTTTTTTTTTTTTTTTTTTTTTGCCTCCAGAGCTTGGCACTCAGACCAAGTCCTTTTGCTTTCAGACTTTTGTCTTCATATTTAATAAACTCAGCTTTGACCCTCAGGACTGAATGCCCTCAGGACCTCTGTCCCTTCATCCTGAAGCAGTGACTCCAGTGTTATCAGCTGTCAAAAGCAACCAGAACACAGGCACTTACCAGGAATGAGGAGCAGAGTAGTCAAAGCTAGCATCCATAGCTGGCCTACCAGCACACACCCACAGCCCCAGCACTTAGACATAGATGCAGGGGAATCAGTAGTTTTAAGGTCATCCTTTCTACATAGCCGGAGGCCAGCTTGAGCTATACCAGACCCTGTCTCCCCCACCCCACCCCACCCCACCCCCCAAATAGTCCAGTGAGATGGAAAAGCTGCCTCAGTACGCCTAATTCATAGATGACTCTTCAGCTCTCATCCTTCAGAGGAGTGTGTAAGGCTGTATTGATAGGGGATAGATAAGGAGTTGATATTCACTATAACAAGCATTAGAAAAAAATAGGGCATGGTTGCATAAGCTATAATTTCCACACTCAGAAATCTAAGGATGGTTGCTGTGAGACTGCCCTCAGTTCCGTAGTAAATGCCAGGCCAGCTAAAGACATGACAAGACTATCTCGGCAACAGAGGTTTGAAACTGTCCTCAGGTTTTGGAGGGGGTGAGGGACGGTTGTTGCATAGGACAGTGGCCTTGTATATTGAACCAAACGGATGTACTAGTGAGAACCCATGAGAACCCCGTGGGTGCAGGTGCAGGAGAGGGAGTCAGGTTTACTGGCCCTGTTTCCTCATCAGGTGTAATGGCGTGTCCTAATGAAGCTATTTCTTATGTATAACAGAGATACTGATGGGAGACCCCACCTAAGGAGTTGGACAGAAATGGCACCTTCGTGGCTTATCTCCACAACCAAAACAGAACATTTCCATCACCCAAGTCCCCTCAGGTCACTTGAGTCAATTCCCATCCATCAATCCTCAGCCCTAAGCCACTCTTGCTGGGTATTAGATGAAAGCAGTTAGTCTGGCTTTTGGGGGGAGGAGGGGTGTGATTTCACTCAGCATGCTTCTGTGGAAAACATCCATGTTGTTACTTGAGTCAGTTCTCTTCAGAGAGCAGTAGTTTGTTACATGAATATATCCTTTGGTGTGGGCGTCAGCTGTTTTTAGTTTGGGATATTATGAATGAAATGCTTATGAACATTTATATACAATGAGTGTGAACGTATAACTTCATTTCTCTTCAATAAATACTGGTGGTTAAAAATTACTGAGTTGTGTGGTACTTAATGTCATAAGATACTACCAAACCATAGCAAAGCGACCGTTGTGTCCCACTTCCCACCAGCATCATACCTCATTAGTGCATGCTTGGGATCCAACATTCAAGAGGTGAAGGCTGGTAGATGAGGAGTTCGGGGCCAGCCTCAGTTACATACCAGGTTAGAGGCCTGTAGTACATGAGGTCATTTCTCCTTCTACTCCTTCCCGGCCTGAGGACCTCTGACCATCATGCTTTCTGTAGATCTGCCAATCAGTTTAGCCCATGTCAGTGAACGCCAATGGATACCTTAGATGTCACCCATATTTAGTACAGTGTAGTCATTCTTATTTTAGTGAATAGTGTGTGTTGCTATGACACATTTTATCTGTCCACTAGTTGGAAGAAAATTTTATCATTTCTGCTTTTGTGGATGGCTGTTTTGAAGAATACTGCTTTGAACATCTACCCTCTGGTCTTTCTATGGATTGGTTTCTAGTAGGTATTGAAGAGTGGAATTGCTGGGTTGTGTGCATGCAGTTCCCTCCCTCTGTTGGTCTCATCACCCAGAACTTTAGATTCCTGGCTGTACTGTTTCCTGCTCCAACCAGTCAGGCCCTTGCCCTTGGGCGGTGAGTGCATTGGCTTCTGATTTTGTGCCCCTTAAATCAACAGTGTCCAACCCTGACTGACACCTGTGTTTCACTCAAGTCTCAATGTTCACTCCCTGTCTGTTTGGTCCTCCCATACTAAGTTGCTTCAGAACCTGCTCTGTTGTGCCTTTTCATCAGTTTCCAAGGCTTGTCAATGCTTGGTGGGGTGACAGTTGGTAGACTTGTGTGGTCTTTGGGCTGTTCAGTTTTAATTGGCTCTTCTGTCTTACTAAATCTTACAGGGAGTACAAATCTTTTATTAGATCACTTGTAAAACGCTAGTCTATGGTTTGTAGTGGGTTTGGTCTAATGCTGCTTGTATTATGTTAATTTGGGTCCCCAAAATTGTACCAAAATCCCCACATCGACTCGTAAGACACTGAGGGACCCTGCCTCCAGTTGGTTTTGATTGGTAAATAAAGTTGCCAGCAGTCAGTGGCTGGGCAGGGTAGACAGAGTTAAGACTTTTAAGATTCAGGGCAAGGGATCAAGGAAGGAGGAAGAAAGAGGGAGATCGGCCATGCCAGGAAAGGGTGGAGGAGAGGTGATGCCAGGCCAGAGAAGGTGTGGGACAGAGCTTAGCTGCCATGTAGGAGCCAGGGGAGAGTGTCCCCAACTGAGTCCAGGGCAGCAATGATGGAATATAGATTTTAGTAAGTAATAACTTGGGAATATCAGAGGAAGGTGGATTAGCCACTTGGAGGTTTGGCAGTAGCCCAGCCATTGAGCTGTTTAAGGCATATCAAAATATAAAGGCTGAGTGTTGTGTGTCTTTTATTCAGGATCCCAGAATTGGGGTGAGTGTCGAATGAGCCACCAAAGGCGCTGGGATCTATTCAAGTAATAATTGGGTACTGCTACCATGGCTAGTGTTAGTGGGGTACTCACCGGAGAAGACGCTAGGACATGGCTTTAAGCCAATAGTATTAGCCAGCTACACTGGCTATTCAGGATTTCAGTGTAGCACTGAGCCTTTCTTGGGGTGAGCTTTTGCACCCACAAAACATGAACTGGGTTGACATCAGTTAACAAGAACAGTTTTACAGAAGGTAAAAAGCAAGGTTAATACATTTTGAGACTTTCCCAAAACTATGTGGACTTTGATGGATTAGGCCTTTGTGTTAGTTTTGGCAGGTAGTGCTGTCTACATGCTGAGTGTTACAGCCTGAATGCCACTTCCATCATGGAGTCAGTTGTGCGAAGGTCCAGGGACCCATAAAGCTCTGTTACAGCTAGTCTCAATGTAATATTAAATTAAAATGTAATCTTTTAATGCCATCAATTAATTTTGTTCTTTTCCTAACTTCCTGCTTTTTGTCCTAAGAAATTCTTGTCTAATACAAAACCATAGGGTTTTTGGTTTGTTTTGGATTGGGTTTTTTTTTTTGGAGTGGGGAGGCGTTTTTTGTTTTTTTCTTCTGTAGCTCTTATATTTAGGTCTGTGGTGCAGTTGGAATCGGTTGTATACTGTGTGACAGTAAGGGTGTAGATTTGTGTTTCTCCATATGGCACTCTAGCTTGTTCCAGATGATCTGTTATTTTTTTTTTTTTTAAGTCTCTCTTTTTTTTGATTTATTTATTTATTATATGTAAGTACACTGTAGCTGTCTTCAGACACTCCAGAAGAGGGCATCAGATCTTGTTACAGATGGTTGTGAGCCACCATGTGGTTGCTGGGATTTGAACTCCAGACCTTCAGAAGAGCAGTCAGGTGCTCTTACCCACTGAGCCATCTCGCCAGCCCCAGATGATCTGTTATGATGAATGTATTCTCTGTGGAACTAATTTGATATCTTCACTGAAGATCAGTTTTTGTCTTTTTGTCTTTTTGTCCCCTGTGGTCTGCTGTGCTCATGTTAATGTGTTCTTGGCTTGATTGCTGTTGAGTTATGCTGACTCTAAAGCCATCACCTTAAGTTTTTAAGTTTTTGCTAGGAATAGAATTATGAATTGTGTTTTCTGTTTGCTCTGTGTTCTTCCAGTACTTCAAAGTTTCTAACAACTCTATTCTCTTTCATCTTAACAGTACCATATAGGAGTGCATATAAAACTCACCATCTGCAAGTGTGCATGACATGTTTTGGTCTATCCACAAAGTCATGCAACTGTTTTCATCATGACTATCCCAGAAACCCTGTCTCTGTACCAGAACTTCCACCTCCCTATTTCCTGACAGCATTTTATGGTAGGTAATACTTCCATATGTTGCACAAGAGATTCTCTTTACAGAAACCACCTTGGATAGTGAGGACCAGAAGTATCTGCCTTTCCAAGGAGCCACTCTGTCCTTGAGTCCAAAGGGTGTAGTAAGGTCCTGCAGCACTGGCCTGAGCTGGTAGGCATCAAATAGACTTTGTGTTTAGGAGATGTAACAGTGCTGTGTGGTGGAGGGCATGTAAACATCTGGCCAGAGAGTGAACTTCTGGCTCTCAGTCATGTCCACAGACCCCTTTGCACTTCCTCCATGCAGAGCTTCATGGAGCTGCAAGACGGCCCTAGGCCACCTCCAGGTTTGGCACTTTTTTCTGTACTCATGGCCACCCAATAGGTTCTCTCCTATCCCCTCTTCTCTTCCACACAAAGTGTTTTCTCGTCTTGGGGTGTTTGAGAATCCTAAAGTGAAGAGAAATGTTTCAACTTAGAGTGAGCCAGGTTTATACCAGAGCTATGGAGGCAGAGACAAGTAGATCCCTGGAGGTCACTTGGCCAGCCTGAAGAGCCCAATAGGAAAGCCAGGCCAATGAAAGACCCTGACTGAAAACAAGGTGGGAATGTCTCATAAGGTTAGCACCCATGTGTATTCATATAGATGTCCACCACATACATGTGGCACACACACATACAGAGAGAGAGGAAATAAAAGGTTTAATTCATTTCATACTTCCACATTCTAGCCCATCACTGAGGGCATTCAAGGGAAGAACTGATGCAGAGGTCATGAAGGGATGCTGCTTACTGGATTGCTCCTCATAGCTTACTCGGCCTGCTTTCTTATACAACCATCTGCTCAGAGGTGATACCAACTACAGTGAGCTGGTCCCTCCCACATTCATCATTAACCAAGAAAATGCTCCCACAGACTTGCCTACAGGACAATCTGATGGGGGCATTTTCTCAATTGAGGTACCTCTTCCTAGATGATTCTAACTTGTGTCAGGTTGATGAAAAACCAACCAGAACAATAGCTTTAATAATTTATCCTTTGTTTCCAAATAAGTTTTTCTACCTGCAAAATGATGGACATTTGTTATAGGAATTTTTGAAAATGCAGGGAAGGCACAAAGAAAAAATATCGATTGTGTTCCCCCTTTTCAATCTGCCAGAGATTTGTTTCCTGCTAATTTCTCAGTATTTTTCCAGACTCTTTTCTGTGCATATATATTCTTGGAATTATAAATAGTATTTTGTAATCATTTCATCCCATTTATCATTTTTTGTATAGCATTTCATTACATAATTGTGCCATAATATTAGATAGTATTAATATTTTATAATCCCATTTGATAATAAATATTTAGCAGTGCCATGGTTGAGTAACTCCTCTAAATTTTGTAAATGTCTTATATAAGACTAAAATGAATTTTTTTCTAAAGTTGATGGGTCAAGCTAACAATCACTGCTGTTCCTCCACTGAGCCCAATCCTGTGTCTCAATGCCAAAGCTTAAGTCCTTAGCATGACCTAAAGGCTCCATAACACACAGGCATGAACACACCCCTCCCACTTCCTTCTCTAGCCCTTCTGTCACCTGCCCTCACTTGCCTTCCTGTTATGGGCTCTTCTGCCTATAACACTTCCTCCTCAGCATCCTTGTTTGGTTTGGCATGATTGTCACCTAATGGAGACACTCTTTAACCATCCAATGAAAACACCAAACATCGCCAGGCACGTAGTTGTCACTCAGTAAGCTAAACAATAGTAATACCAACATTGGCCTTGTGAAAGGAGAGGCTGTGGTATAAGAGAAACTACTGTTTTGGATGCTCAAGCAACCTTTCATGTAGTTTTATTCAACTAATATTTGATCCAGGATTTTTTTACACTACCCATATGAAATGTCATCTGATCTATAGTTTTTCATTGTTGCATTCTTTTTTGTTTTTGTTGCTAGAAAATTGGGCAGGAGGTGCTCATTAAGAGCCTTGGGAACTGTTCCTTGGTTTATTTTAAAAGTTTAAACAGACTACTAGAAATGTCCTTCTGTGTACTGGTTAGCCTACATGTCACAGATTGTGCCTTGCCTGAAAAGAGGCCATGCCAAGATATGAATCAGACTATTCTGGGAGTGTGCGTGAGATTTATTACAGCAGGTATGGGCCAGTTTCTTCTCTTGGGAGGCAGGGAGAGTTCCTGGGGGTGGTAGCTAGTGTCTGCAAATGGAGGTAGAGAGTCTCAGAAGCAAGCAGATGAGCCTCGTAGTGTATGTGTTCCCACGCCAGCAGCTCGTGCTACAGTAGTTTCAAAAGAAGGATTTTGTGAATTTGAGGTTAGGCTGTGTGCTTGTTTTCTTTCTGTAGCTGTGATAAGAAACCCAACAAAAGTGTGTTAGGAAAGAAGGGGTTTATTTCAACTTACAATTTCAGTTACAGCCAGTCACTGTGGGCAAGTCAAGGCAAGAACTTCAAACAGCTAGTTACATCCCAGCTATGGTCGAGAGCAGCTCCCCAGTGCAGGGGTTCCGGGAATGTGCAGCCATGCCCTCGCTTCTGTGCACGCACAGGTGCTAGGGATCCTATCATCCTTCTGATTGACCTTTATAGTTGATTAGACTTTATGAATGTTTGAAAAATATGTGCGATTTTTAATGTTTACTTAGCTACAGATAAGTAACATTCCTTAATTATTTGCTGTATATTATGTTTTGTAATCTGTTGTCTTATTCCATGTAATTATCATTCATCTCTTTTGACTTTTTTAAAAGATTTATTTGTTCCATATATTTGAGTACATTGTTCCTCTCTTCAGACACACCAGAAGAGGGCATCAGACAAGCCATCATGTGGTTGCTGGGAATTGAACTCAGGACCTCTGGAAGAGCAGTCAGTGCTCTTGACCCCTGAGCCATTTCTCCAGCCCCCCTTTGACTTTTAAAGACTGTTCCATGTTAACAGATGCCTGTCGTTTCAGATCTGGAAGCTGAGGTAGGTTTGAGAGTCTGAGGCCTACTTGGGCTATACAGTGAGATCCTGTCTCTAAAAGAAAAAAAAAATTAGCCCAAAATTTACCTACTTTATTCATTTATGGCCAATATATGTTGCTGCCTAGCTGTCTGGGTAGAGTCAATATCTTCACTAATGTAACAATGTTTTATGGTCTTCTAATTATTTCTGCTGTGTAGCAAAGCACCTCAGACTTAGTGATTTCAGTGACAGTGGTCTTTGTGTTATTTCCACATTGGGCTACAGGCTGCTTGCTCATCTTTTCTCCTTGCACTTCAGTTGGAGCTGGGTGATGTACAGGTTCAGGTGGGAGTTGCCTGAGCCTTCACTCTTGTCTGCTGGTTGATGTTGGTGGTCAGTGTGAACCTCACTCAGCGGGATTTCTTTGCCAGAACACCTACTGTGAAGATTACTGGTATTAACTTGATAGACTCTAGAATCACTTCTGGGTGGCATGCCTCCGGGGAAATACCTTGATTATGTTCATCGATGAAGGAAGACCCACTCACTGTGGGCAGCACCACTCCTTGGCTGGGATCCTGGACTACATATGTAAAGAAAAGAAAGGGCTGAACAGCAGCAAGAACTAAGTCCCCTCTGTTCCTGACTGTGAGGCTCTGTGCCCAGCTGTCACAAATCCTGCTACCTTGATTCCTCAGTCATGAGAGACTATAACTCAGACCTGTCAGCCAAAATGAACCCTTCCACCCTTAATCTCCTTGTTAGAGCATTTTATCACAGCAAAGAGAAAAGAAACTAAGACATGTCCCAGTAACGTCTGAGTGGCAGCTTCCTAACTGCAGAGACTGTGCTCAGTGAGGTTCTCCCAAGAGAACAAGGCAACAGTGCTTGGGTTTTATGCTCTCAGCTCACAAGTCACACACAGTCACTTCCACTCTATCAGGTTAGTGGCAAGGACACAAAGGTCCTCCTAGGTTCACAGGAGGAAGACAGCCCACCAAACAAGAAGGGGTGTACAGAGTTAACCTATTAACAAAGCATGTGAGGTGGGGTAGATCAGGGACCCTCTTTGAACATGTCAGGTAGGGTGGAACATTGCCTCTCGTTACAGCTATAAGGTAGGTAGACCAGTTATCCCTCTTTGGAAAGGACAGTTGAACATACCTAAAAATTGAAAATGAGTTAGTTACAACAGCATGATGCATGTATTAAGGTTGATTGGCAAGGAAATGAAGAGGCCTGCTCTACATAGTTAATTCTAAACACACACACACACTAAGTCATAGTACTAAGTACTATGTCAGAGCCAAGAAATTCTTACTTCCCACATCCCTGATTTTTCCTTTCCAACATTATCTCTGTCTTTCCCCTGGTCTTACATCCTTTGATGCTGCCAATTCATACAGCAGGTTACAAACTGTGCACACCTGGAGTGTCATCAAGAGAAACTGAAGCTTTGCCTCATTCTGCACAGTGGGACAGATGCTTGAAGTTCTAGCCATCTGGTCAGGTACATTCCATCTGCAGCGACCATCCTGAAGGCTTTTTGTCTCCTTCCCAAACAGATGGGTCCATAGTTTTTGTAGCTCTTTCTGTGACCAGTTCTCCCTGGGCTCTGCCAGATCTGTAATACTTAAAAGAAAATACCGCCATATAGCTCCGCCTTTTTTGAATGGTAGCCACAAGGAGAGATGTGTGTTCCAGCAATCAATATCCTGGGGACAGGTGTGGTGGGTTCCTCAGCCCTGTCAAGGTCCTGATTTCTGCAGATTATGCCACCAGCGTGAGAGAAGCTTTTGCTATACGTAAGTTGTTTCATCCTCACGAGTCTGTTTCTTTCAAGGGTCATTCATCCTTACTGTGTTTGGACTACTTCATTTACCCTTTACTGGGGTAACAAAGTACTCTGAAATTTTAGTGCCTTCAAACCACAACCAGTCGTAATTGGCTCCTGATTATGTAGGTCAGAAATCTGGGCTCTCTCATATACTTGTTTGTGCAGTTACAACTCCATGGATCCAGAGTCTAGCTGTTCTGTAGCTCCTTGGCAGGTGCTGGCTGCTGGCTGGACCACATGCTTCTAGCTTGCTTGCCTGAGCTCGTTCATGTGATAGTGGAAGAGTTCCCAGGAGCAAGAGAGGACAAGCCCTGCTCTGCAAATACTTACGGAGCTGCTCTGGCTTAATGCGCACAACTGCTCCATAGCCCTGACACATCACACAGGCTAGAGGGATACAGGATTTATGGGGCCATTTCCTGCTACAATCTATTGTGCATGTGACAAGTATACAAAGTAGGCACTTGGTTCACATTTGCATAGCAGCTTAATTGCACATTTGGTCATAAAGTCCAGATGTAAGGCTGTTTTCATATCCTCCTGAATCAATTGAAAATGTTTCAGAGGGAGGGCAGGAGTGGGTAAGTACTATGTCATAGACACAATCTTATACTTAAACATGTCATACAGGAGTCTCACTATATAGCCGCGGTCTGGTTTTGAAGTTTTGATCCTGCTTCAGCCTCTGAGTAAGATGGGGTTGTAGATGTATGTATACCTCAGTGTCCCACTTCCGAATCAACTGAATCAGTAGTGGGCATAATAAAGGTCCAGTTATCTTTTAATTACTTTTTCAGGTCTGGGTATGAGACTAAGCTATTTACCAATTATCATGGTTGGGGTGTGGCTTTCCTCCCAACCCCGTGGAAGGTGGAGCTGTCACGAAGTTCAGGCCCTTTAAGAGTCGAGGTCCACGAGGAGATCCATAGGTCACTGGGACACACCCTTGGAAAGGGTTAGGATGGGTCTCATTGGATTCCTGAGTTATTTCTCAAAAGAAGGTTATAAAGTTGGGTGTGAAAGTGCATGCCTGAGATTCAAAAGTAGAGGCTGGAAAGTCTAGCATTCAAGGTCATTCTTAACTACAGTGGGAGTTGCTTGAGTAGCTTGAGGCCAGCCTGGGATACTTGGGAGCCTATTTCAAACAAAAAACCAAGCAAAACTTTGCAATGAGAGAAGCCTGGCTATTGGGAGGGGATGGGAACTTAGCAAGAAGAATGTAGGTGAAAAAGATGAGTCTTGGCTACATTATGTACCCAACCCCTTCCCCCTCCTCTGTCACCATAAGGTGAACAGCTGCACCCCTAGAAATGTTCTGCTTCGGGTGCCCAGAAACAGGCTCCAGGACCATGAATTCCAACTGTGAGCCAAAAGAAACCTCCCCTCCTATGTTTGGTCCTTCGTCACAGCTATGGAAAGCTAACACAGGAGGATGTGAAAATTAATCTGCCTCTACATTACCTAATGAGAGTTTTCTCAGATAGCCACTCCTGTTCTGACATATGAATTATCTGACATGGGGACTGTCTTCGTTGAGGTTTTATCACTATGATGAAACACCCTGACCAAAATGCAAGTTGGAAAGGAAAGAATTTATCTGGCTTATACTTCCATATTGATGTTCATCATCAAAGGAAGTCAGGACGGGAATTCAATTGGGTCAGGAGCCTGAAGGAGCCTGAAGGCAGGAGCTGATGCAGAGGCCATAGAGGAGTGCTGCTATGGCTCATCTACAGCCTGATGTCATGGAGGCATTTTCTCAGTTAAGGTTTCCTCCATTCAGACAACTCTAGTTTGTCAAGTTGACAAAAGAGCAGCCAGGACAGGTACTGCCATGAGACACTTGCATTTTTTTCCTTTTTTTGAAAATAGATATTTTTCATGCAATACGGTCTAAAAAAAGTTTTCTCTCCCCTACTCCTCCCAGTTTCCCCCACCTCCCCTCTATTCAGAACCACACCCTTTCTGTCTCTTGCTAGAAAGCAAACAGGCATCTAAGGAATACTATTAAATAATATAAGATTTTTTTAAAATTAGTATAGGACAAAACAACAAAACAAAAAGAGCCAAGGTAAAGAACAAGAAACCCATATCGACACGGAGACACATTTGCACACATAGAAATTCCAAAGAACAAAAACAAAAACAAAAAAACCAACAGGAAACTAATATGCAAAGGAACTGTAAAATAGGTAAAAAATAAGTTGACTTAACATTATGAGACAAAGAACCTCCAAAGATCTCACTGAGTTTGTTTTCTGTTGGCATCTACTGCAGGGCGTGGGGCCTACTCTTATGAGGGGTTTCCCCAGCCAGAATCCCATGGAGAAAACCAACTTTTCATTTGCAAGTGGCCCTCAGTTGGAGATAGCCTCTGGGCTAGGGATGGGGACATGTGTCTGCTTCTTTCAGTTCTAGGACCCAAGCAGGCCCGACCATGCTGCCTTAGTCTCTGTGAGTTCACTGTTGCTCCAGCCCTGTTGTGCCTAGAAGGCCTTGATTCCTTGGTGTCCTCCAGCCCTCTGGCTCTGACACTCTTTCTGCCTCTTCTTCCACAGTTCATTGAGCCCTGGGGGGATGGATTTGATGGAGACATCCCATTTAGGGCAGAGTGCTCTGAGGTCTCTCCTCTGCATATTTTCCAGTTGTGGGTCTCTATTTGTTCTCACCTGCTGAAGGAGGAAGCTTCTCTGATGATGGCTGAGCAAGACACTAATCTACAGTATGAGAGAATGTCATTAGGAAGCCTTTTATCACTATGTTCCTTTAGCAGAGCAGTAGTATTTGGTCTTCCCCTAGGTCCCTGATCTATGTAGGCTCAGGTTCTTGGCCACCCAAGCAGCTTTGGGTATGGGTTCACCTCATGGAGTAGACCTTGACACAAATCGTGTATTGGTTACTTCCATCAGCTTACTGCCACTACTCTCCCTGTACCAGCACATCTTGCAGGTAGGTCCCTCTTGTACAGTGAAGGGTTTACAGCCGGGTTGGTATTTACCTTTCTCCTTTAGTAGCATGCAGAGTACCCCTCCCCCCCCATCCCCAGCATTGTGAATACTAGTCTGCAGGGTTGAAGGCTCTGGAGAGGCCCCAGCTCCACTTCTATGCTGTGTCAATGGGTTCTATAGGTGTTGTCCTCAGCGATAGTCTTACCATCAGTTTGTGGAGCCAGTAGACGTGGCAACAACAGGAGTTGTTTGGGAGACCCTTTTGGCCAACAGTTCAATTAGATGTAACCTATTTCCAGTACCGGAGGCTTCGTTTGGTGATTTCACTTAGATCCCCTTCATCTATCTCTATATTACAGGAAGCTTCTACTGTAGTCGGCTTCCACAAAGCCCCTCAAGTGGCCCTTAGTTTTAACTGTCCCTCCTTGTATTCCCTCCCTTGCCCCTCTTCACTCTTCCCTCCCTGCTTGATCCTCCCACTTCAATGCCCCCTTTTATTAATAGCCAATTTTATGTCTCCTTCCTAGGAAGATCTATCTTTTTCCAGTCTCTTACTACCTAACCTCTGTGATTATTGGTTTTATGATTACTGATTGTTGTATTTGCTTGTCAATGACTTAACAGTGAACATCTACACATAAGTGAATTCATACTACAGTTGCCTTTCTGGGTCTGAAACACTGGCTTCTTCTAGTTTCATTTGTGTACCTCCAAACTTCATGATTTTTAATAGGTTAGAGAGATTCCATTGTATAAATGTCCCACGCTCACTTTATCCATTCATCTGTTGACAAGCATCTAGATTGTTTCCAGTTTCTGGCTATTATGCATAGAGCAGCCGGGAACATGGTTGAGCAAGTCTCTCTGCAGTAGAGTGAAGCAATCTTTGGGTATACGCTGGATCTTGAAGTAAATGAATTCCTATCTCTCTGAGGAACTCACATACTTTAGTAGCTGTACAAGTTTGCAGTCCAATGGGCAATAGATGAGTGTCCGCTCACCAGCATACACTAACATTTGTTTTATTGATCTTGCCATTCTAACAAGAGTAAGATGAAATCTCTAAGAAGTTTTGATTTACATTTCCCTGATGAATGAGAATGTTAACCATTTCTTTAAGTCCTCTTTTGAGAATTTAGATCTGTACCTCATTTTTAAAGTTGGCTTCTTTCCTTGTCCAGTTTTTTAGTTCTTTATATGTTTTGGATACTAGCCTCCTATTGGATATGTAAAACTCTTTTCCAATTCTATAGCCTGCTGCTTTGTCCAAATGATGGTATCCTTTGCTGCATAGAAGCTTTTCAATTTCATGAGGTCCCATTTATTAATTGTTCTTACTGCCTGTGCTATTGGTGTTCTCTTCAGAAAGACTTTTCCTGTGCCAATGCGTTGAGGACTTTCCTACTTTCTTTTCCATCAGATTCAATCTCTCTGGTCCTATGTGGAGGTTTGGATCCATTTGGAATAGAGTTTCACGCAGGGTGATAAGTATGGACCAATTTACATTCTTCTTCATGGTCAAACTGGTCAAACATGATGAAGTAAAAAATCAGGTGTCCATAGATGTGTGGACTTATTTTTTTTGGTCTTCAATTCTATTCCATTGATCAGTGTGTCTGTTTTTGTGTCAGTACCATGCTATTTTTATTACTATAGCTCTGAAGTAAAATTTGAGATCAGGGATGGTGATGCTTTCAGCAGTTCTTTTAGCATTCAGGAGTGTTTTAGCTACCCTGGGTTTAGTGGTTTTCCATAGGAAGCTGGAAATTGTCCTTTCACATTCTTTGAAGAATTGTGCTGAAATTTTGATGGGGATTACACTGAATCTGTAGATTGCTTTTGGTAGGATGGCCATTTTCACTGTGTTAATCCTACTGACCCATGAACATGGGAGATCTTTCCGTCTTCTGAATCTTCTTCAATTTCTTTTTTTCCAAGACTTGAAGTTTTTATCATCACAAGTCTTTCACCTGCTTGGCTAGAATTACCCCCAGGATAGTGTGTGTATACATATACATATACATATACATATACATATACATATACATATACATATACATATACATATACATATACATTTGAGGCTATTGTGAAAAGTGTTGTTTCCCTGATCTGTTTCTCAGGATGTTTGTCATTTGTTTATAGGAAGGCTATTGATTTTTGTGGGTTAATTTTGCATTCTGCTACTTCACTGAAAGTGTTTATCAGCTGTAGAAGTTTCTCGTGGGATTTATGTATACCATCATATCATCTGCACATAAAGATACTTTTACTTCTTCCCTTCCAATTTGTAGCCCCTTGATCTCCTTCAGTTGTCTTGCTGCTCTAGCTAAGCCTTTCAAGTACTGTATTGAGTAGATATGGAGAGAGTAGGCAAGCTTTTCTTATTCCTGGAAAGATTGTTTCTTGTTAGTGGAAACGCTTTGTTTCTCCCCATTTAAAGTTGATGTTGACTATGGGCTTGCTGTAAATTGCCTTTATTATGTTGAGGCATGTCCTTTATATCCCTAATCTCTCCAGGATCTTTATAAAGGGGTGTTGACTTTTGCAAAGGCCTTTACCTCATCTAATGAGTTGATTATTATCTTTAAGATGGTTTTGTCTTTAACTCTGCTCATATGGTGGATTGCACTTATCGATTTAGGAGTGTCCGACCGTTGCTGAATTTCTGGGATGATCAATTTCCAACTTGATCATAATGAGCTCTTGATTTGTTCTTGGATTTGTTTTGCAAGCATTTTATTGAAAATCTTTGCATCCATGTTCATAAGGGAAATTGGTCTGTAATTCTCTTCCTTTTGGGGTCTTTATGTAGTTTAGGTATCTGAGTAACTGACCTCATAAAAAAGTAGGACAGTGTTCCTTATGTTTCCATTTTATGAAATAATTTGAGGAATATTGGCATTAACTCTCTTTGACAGTCTGGTAGCATTGTGCAAAAACCATCTGGCTCTGGGCTTTTTTTGGTTGAGACTTTTAATGACTGCTTCTATTTCACTAGGGGTTATAGGCTTGTTTAATGCTTTAACTTTGGTAGGTGGTATATGTAGAGAAAAGTATCCATTTCTTTTAGATTTTCCTGTTTGATGGAGTAGAGGCTTTTAACATATGTCCTCATAATTCTTTGGATTTCCTGGTGTTTCTATTTCTCATCTCAAACTTTGTTAATTTGGGCATTCTCTCTCCACCTTTTTGCTAATTTGGCTAAGGTTTTATCAATCTTACTGATTTTCTCGAAGAAAAAATTCTCTGTTTCACTCGTTCTTTGTATTATGTTGTGTTGTGTTGTGTTGCGTTGCATTGCATTGCATTGTATTATATTGTTTTGTATTGTATTGTATTGTATTGTATTGTATTGTATTGTATTTATTACATTGTTTCTGTTTTATTGATTTCAGCCCTGAGTTTGATTATTTCTAGCCACCTACTCCTTTGGAGTGTTATTTCTTCTTTTTGGTCTAATGTGTTTAAGGTTTACTGTTAAGTAACTAATATGAGATCTCTCCAATTCCTTTCTGTAGGAGCTTAGTGCTATGAACTTGCCTCTTAGAACCACCTTTACTGTGTCCCTTAAGTTCTCTATATATTGTATCTTCATTTCATTCAGTTCTAGGATGTTTTACATTTCTGTCCTGATTTCTGTCTTGACTCGCTTTTCACTCAGTGGTGAGCTGATCATTTCCCAGGACTTTGTACGTTTTCTGTTGTTTCTGCTGTGCTTGATATCCAGCTTTCTCTGTGGTGGTCAGAGAGGATACAGGGTATTCTTCTAGTTTTCTTGTATCTGTTGAAAAGTGTCTTGTGTCCAAGTATGTGGTCAATTTTGAGGAAAGTTCGATGAGCTGCTGAGAAGACGCTATATTCTTTTGTGTTTGGGTAAACATTTCTGTAAATATCTGTTAGGTCCATTTGGTTTATAACATCCGCATTTAGCTCCAGCGTTTCTGTTTAGTTTTGCTTGGGTGAATCTTTTGCTAAGTGCAGTCGAGTATTGAAGTCTCCCACTATCAGTGTGTGAAAGTCATAAGTGATTTAAGATGCAATAGTGTTTCTGTTAAGAGTTAGGGTACCTTTTGTATTTGGTACATAGATGTTAAGAATTATAATACCTTCCTGATAGAGTTCTTTGATGAATATGTAGTAATTGTCTCTTCTGATTAGTTGTGTTTTGAAGTCTCTTGTCACATATTAAACTGGTTAGATCAGCTTACTTCTTAATTCTGTTTGCTTGGAATATCTTTATCCATCCTTTTACCCTGAGGTGATGTCTATCCTTAATGTTAAGGTCTGTTTCTTGGATTCAGCAGAAGGATGAATCCTGTATTCAAATCTATTGTTAGTTTGTGTCTTTTATTTTTTTTAGACATTTTCTTTATTTACATTTCAAATGCTATCCCGAAAGTTCCCTAAACCCTCCCCCCACCCTGCTCTCCTACCCACCCACTCCCACTTCTTGGCCCTGGCGTTCCCCTATACTGGGGCATATAAAGTTTGCAATTCCCAATGATGGCTGACTAGGCCATCTTCTGCTACATATGCAGCTAGAGACACAAGTTCTGGGGGTGCTGGTTAGTTCCACCTATAGGGTTGCAGACCCCTTCAGCTCCTTGGGTACTTTCTCTAGCTCCTCCATTGGGGGCCCTGTGTTCCATCCAATAGCTGACTGTGAGCGTCCACTTCTGTATTTACCAGGCACTGGCATAGCCTCACATGAGACAGCTATATCAAGGTCCTTTCAGCATAATCTTGCTGGCATATGCAATAATGTCTGGGTTTGGTAGTTTGTGTCTTTTTATTGGTGAGTTGAGACCACTGAAGTTGAGAGTTATCAATGAGCAGTGTTTGTTGATTCCTGTTAGTTTGTGGTTGTAGTGTGGGTTTTCCCTTCCTCCTTTTAACTTGTTGGTCTGATATTTATTTCTTATGATTTCTTGAGTGCTAACCTTCAAGTTGAAGTTTTCCTTCTAGTGCCTTCTATAGGGCTGGCATTGTAGATACATACTGCTTAAATTTTGTTTTATCTTGGGATTTTTTTTTCCATCTATTGTGATTGAAAGTTTTACTGAGTATATTAGTCTAGGCTGGCATCTCTGCTCTCTCAAAGTTTGTAGAACATCTATCCAAGCCCTTCTGACTTTTAAAGTCTCCATTGAAAAGCCAAGTATACCCTGTCTTGGGAAAAAAGAAAAAGAAAAGAAAAGAAAAGCCAAGTGTTATAGGTCTGCCTTTGTATGTTATTTGGCCTTTTTCCCTTAAACTTTTTTATAATCTTTCTTTCTTTTGTACATTTAGTGTTTTAATTATTATGTCTATTTGGTGTTCTGAATGGTGCTTGTACCTTCCTTCTTTAGGCTGGGGAAATTTCTTCTATGATTTTGTGGTTGTTGTCGATACCATTTTCTGATAATATTTCCTGTGCCTTTGATGTGAGTTTCTTCTCCCTCCCTCCTTCCTCTATTCCTATTGTTTATAGATATGGTCTTTTCATGGTGTCCCAGATTTCCTGGATGTTTGGGGCCTGGATTTTTTTTTAATTTAACATTTTCTGTGACCAGGTATCCAGTTCTTCGATCTTGTCTCTGATGCCTGAGATCCTCTCTTTCACCTCTCATATTCTGTTGTCTCTATGGTTCCTAAACTTTCCTTTTCCAGATTTTGATCAGTGTTGGCTTTCTCTCTAGCATGTGTTTCCACTTGCACGTCTTGAACCGTCCTCTTCATTTCATTCACTGTTTGTTTCTGTTTTCATAGATTTCTTTCAAGGATCCACTCATTTATTCTTTGTGGACCTCTAATATACTCATAAAGGCTATTTTGGAGTCTTTGTCTTGTGCGGTTGCTGGACTCCAGCAGAAACATATTATTCTGGCTGTTACTGATTACGTTTTGGGGCTGGCATCTAGGCACCTAGGTTTGGGAGGATTGTAATTCTATGTTCTGATATCTGGTCTTGTCTTAGTTGGGTGGGTGCTTTGCTCTATAGTTTCTGTTGCCTTCTTTTTATTCTTAGAGTATGGGTTGCCTGGTAAGAAATGCTTCTGGGATCCTTCCAGATGTGGCCTCTGGGTGTTCTAGGTAGAAATAAGGTGTTTCTTGGTATTAGGAGCTGACACTAAATAATAGAGATTGCCTAGGATAGGGTGCGTGAGAGGGTCCACGAGGAGAGGCCACAGCTGGCGGCCTCCCAAGGAGCTGCGGATGACACTGGGGAGGAGAGGAGAGAGTGAAGATCTGCAGATCACCCATCCCCTTCCCTGGCAGGCAAGTGTCCATGGAATGTCTGCATGGAGTTGGCAGCTGAGACAAAGGGGTGGGGTGGTGAGGGAAGCTGTAGGAGAAGGTCTGCCTGGTCTGCTGGAGGGGGGGGGGCAGAGTGTGCAACACTTGGATTTTGCTCTGAACCTCCTGATCCTTGGCCAGCTTAGTGGTACAGTGATATGATGCATGTGGGGAGGATGCTAGTGTGGTAAAGAGGCTAACTTGGATGCCCACAGAGGAGGCTCCTGGGCTCTTGGAGGACAGGATGGTGGGAATCCAAGAAATAAGAGAAAGTACAACAGCAGCACGGGTAAGCAAACTAGCTTCTTGACTCTGTTCATGGGCTGATTTCAGGAATCAGGGGCCATGGTGGAAGTCCTACAGGGCCACTGCCTCGTGTGTTTTAGAGGGAAGCCGCTCCAATGGTGACCTCTTCTTTCATAGGAGGATCAAAAGAAAAAATAACAAAGGAGAAGTCATTGCACAGGTTAAGATGGTCTCTGGGACAGGTGAATGAAAAGAATCCACTGTTAGACCCGTGACTTGCTGAACTGAAAACTGTACCATGTATGGAAGGACCGATGGTGAGACAGACAGAGGGGTTCTGGATGTAGCGGCAAGGAGAGAACTACCAGATGTGAGGAGACAGAGCACCCTCAAATAGGGCAGCAGCACTGGGGAGACAAATACTGCCAGGGGTGGTAGGAAGCTTAGATCTGACTGTGGTCCTTTGGAACTGAAACAGAATTACAGCATATCACGTGGCTAAAATGTGCCATGGGGGAGGAGATTAGAGAAGATGTACCGGAAGTCAGTTTATGATGAAGATGTGCGAATCACTGGACTACTTGGGGCAGGCACAAGAGTTTGTTGGCTACTAATGAGTCCTCTTGGCTGGTTGTGTTGGCCTATACCTGTATTCCCAGAACCCCAGAGGCTAAGACAGAAGGATCATAAAGTTGAGCCCAGTATAGTGAGACCTTAGACCCTTCCTAGTAAGCAAGCACATCACAGTAGCAGGAATCAGAGCCTTACACGTCACCTAATGAAACACTTGATTGAACATCTAAATGCCACAGCAGGCATCTGGCCCATCCTGCGGGTTTAGTAGCTTGTGAACTTGCTTTTCCTGTACCCAGGCTGCTGGTGGTGACGTCACATGTAAGGCCAGCTGGCCACCTGTGCAGTGGAAGGAAGTCAATTTCCAGGAGTTAGCCCAGCCACTTCCTCCTTCTTGTTCCAGTCTCATCTCCCTCCTCCAGGTTCTCATATCTTTGTATTACAGGCAGGAGTCAGAGCTACAGTGTTATGAGTGGGAGAAAGAAGTGCTAGAAAGAGAACCACTTGCTGATAAACAGAAGCGAACTTCAGCCATGGATTCTGATATGGAAAGCCTCTTGTCTGTCCAGCCCATGCCCTGCTGTCTTAGTCAGGGTTTCTATTCCTGCACAAACATCATGACCAAGAAGCAAGTTGGGGAGGAAAGGGTTTATTCTTAAGCTTAAACCTCCAAACTGCTGTTCATCACTAAAGGATGTCAGGACTGGAACTCAAGCAAGTCAGGAGGCAGGAGCTGATACAAAGGCCATGGAGGGATGTTACTTGCTGGCTTGCTTCCCCTGGCTTGCTCAGCTTGCTTGCTTATAGAACCCAAGACTACCAGCCCAGAGATAATACCACCCACAAGGGGCCTTTCCCCTTGATCACTAATTGAGAAAATGCCTTACAGCTGGATCTCATGGAGGCACTTCCTCAACTGAAGCTCCTTTCTCTGTGATAACTCCAGCCTGTGTCAAGTTAACATATACAACCAGCCAGTACACCTGCTTTCCTGGATACGAGGCCCCTTTACAAAATAAAGAAGACAGTTACAGATATGGATGCTGGTTCATCCCTCAGCACTTAGCATTGCACGTGGCCTCTTGTGTCTGGGCTGTGTGAAGGGGTGGTGTTGTCTTGGCTATATACTTAAGGTTGGGAAGGGTAGCACAGGACATCTCTGCTTCTGCCTGCCCTAACTCCTGCTTCCACTGAGGCAGCACCAGAGGAAAACAGACTGATGAGGTAATGGGAGTCGCTGTTTCTGGGGCCCTAACTGCGCATGGATACTGGGTAAGAGCTTTATATTAATTTATTTAACCTGCTTGCTCAAATAACCCTACAGGAGGAGCATTATTTAACCAGCCTGCTTACAGATGGGAAACTCAACAACAGAAAAGCTAAGTCACTTGTATAAGGTCACACAGCTGCCAGAAGCCCTGGGATTTGAACCCTCAGCACTAGTGAATGACTGACCAAGTCATCTTTTAATGAGTTCTTAGCCAGTTCTCTGCGTGTATTGCTGTCTTTGACGTGATGGATAAATGGAATTAAGATAGTTTCTTTTTATTTAGCACAGTTTGCTTTGGTCTGAGTTTCATGGCTTAGCAGGTAAAAGTGCTTACAAGTGACGACTGGAGTTTGATGTCTGGAACCCAACATGCAAACCAGATGCAGTTGTATACGTCTGTAGTCCCAGTACCCTACTGTGAGATGTAGGAGAACCAAAGAGAAGCCTGTCAGTTCTCTGGCCTGAAGAGGGCAGCACAGCAGCAGAAACAAAAGAAACCCTGTCTCAAGGTGGATGGAGACCATGGAGCCTGACCTCCATATGCAAGCCATGGCATGCACATACCCACGTTCACAGGGGGAAATGCACATGTGAGCATGGGCGGGCACACACCAAGTAAATAATTTTATTTTAAGAAATGAGAGAGTGAAATAGTGCACCTGTCACCAGGGACCCGGTACAGTTGGCTCTTTGAGGTCCTCCTGTAATGAAAGTCACAGACACACACCCCATGTGACTGCAGCTCTAGAATGTACCTGCTGACTTCCATCTACCCAGTCTCCTGGCTGGAGGATGGAGGATGGAGGATGCAGTTGTTGGTTATCGCACTCTTCCTGCCCACGATGCTATCCCATGGTGCTCCCCGGACACAACGCTCACTGATGCCCTTCAGCCTGACTCCAGTGTCCTGGAATGCAGGCATCTTAATTGAAGGAGTAAACGTGAGGTTTCCTGAGAAATACTGGATGCCAAACAGACTCACTGTGCCTTTGCAGAAAAGTCCCTTTCTGCTTGGCCTGCCTGCCCGCACTTAATAGGCAAGGAGTTAGTTAGTTAGTTAGTTAGTTAGTTGCAAAGTAAACTGAAGACTTTGAACTGTGTTCTCACTTCAGCGCCACCAGTGATCAGCTGTGTGGCATTCCCTTGTCACTCTTGCCACCTGATACCAGTTTACTCTCTGGTGGAGTGAGGGTTTGGATCACGTGAGCCTGAAGTCCCAAACAGGATAAGTGTGGTCTTCCACATGTGCCCAGGTCCCATCCTGACAGTTTGCTTGCTTCATCATAAGCCTGTCCTGGCTAACAAGACAATGTGCACAATTGCATCCCTGATTCTCACTGTCCCTGTTCAAGAAGCATTTCCACTCCACGAGGCTGTGCAGGGAAGCAGTTTCCACTGGCCTGGGCTTAGACTGGGCTTCTTCGGGTCGAGTGAACCCACCCAGAGATATGACATGCCTCAGTCAAGGAAGAGTCCAACCCCTGCATACTTCCCACCATCACACGCAGGCCTCCTTACAACGGGAGCCACTCTTTGGGACTGCCAACTCCTCTTGTGGCCATTATTGCCACCACCAGTGAACAATCTTCAGACATGCACATCTGGGGCATGGGCAGTGTTTGGACAGTGTCTAGGCTGAAGGGCAGGGCCACAGAGCTTTCCTCTTCCATGGAAATGCCCTTGGTTATTATATTACACTGTTCTCTGGTTTTCTGTCTTTCTAAATCATTCCTCACACCCGTAACTTGGGTGACAATGAAATAAAATTGCATAATAGGAAGAGTTCTGCCTCGACCATCCCGCTCCAAAGAAATAACTTTAAGGATTTTCTTTTTTTGTTTGTTTGTTTTTTCGAGACAGGGTTTCTCTGTATAGCTCTGGCTGTCCTGGAACTCACTTTGTAAACCAGGCTGGCCTCGAACTCAGAAATCCGCCTGCCTCTGCCTCCCAACTGCTGGGATTAAAGGCATGCGCCACCACGCCTGGCTCTTTAAGGATTTTCAATTCTACCAAAACATTGCTATCATCACCAGCACTACAGTCAGTCTGGAAGCATGAATGTCTAATCACTAGAATGTAATTAAGCGAAAAATTAAATTAAATTAAATTCTCAAATTTGTAGAACACAACTGGTAGTTATTAAGAGCATGAGAATGTGAGAGAAATGTTTTATTAAAAAAGAACTGCAGACATAGTGTGTGTTTACACACACCTTTTAATCCCAGCATTTGGAAGGCAGAAGCAAGCAGATCTCAGTGAGGTCTATTCTACATAGTGAGTTGCAGGCCAGTCAGAGTTACATAAAAATATCTGCAGACACACAGTGTGATTGCAACAGTGAGAGGGGTGTTTGAGGGTCAGTGAGGTTCTGTGGCTAAGGACATTTTCCAACAAGCCTGGTGAGTCTTGGTGCCTACACGGTGGAAGGCAAGAACCAACTCCTAAAGTTGCTTTCTGACCTCCAGATACATACTGTGGCATGCATGCATGTACTGCTCCCCCAACCCTCTCCCACACACAAATACATTTTTTTAAAAGATTTATTTATTTATTATATGTAAGTACACTGTAGCTGTCTTCAGACACTCCAGAAGAGGGCATCAGATCTCATTACGGGTGGTTGTGAGCCACCATGTGGTTGCTGGGATTTGAACTTTGGTCCTTCGGAAGAGCAGTCGGGTGCTCTTACCCACTGAGCCATCTCACCAGCCCCATTTTTTAATTAAAGATATTTCAGCAAAGTATAAACAATCATTACAAAAAATTAAAGTAGCTGTATTATTACTGTTTTGATTTGGGTATGAAGTATACGCCCAAAGGCTTATATGTATTAGACCCCAATTGGTAGAGCTACCCACTGAGAGGTGTTCGGCTGATGAGGGTTGGAGTGGACCTGAAGCTCAGTGGACTGTTGGGAATGGTGGACACTGGGAACATGGGCCTATTGGAGGAAGTGGATCGCTGAAACCAGCCTACAAAGGGAACGCTAATGCCTCATTCCCTAACTTCTGGGTCTTTCTGCTCCATGGCTATGAGGTAAACAGCCTCTTCTGCCATACATGCCTGCTACCAGAAGCCTAGAGGTACTGATCTGATCAGCCTTGGCCTGAAACCACAGAACCATGAGCCCACATCTCTTCATTAAGCTGTACTTCTGAGGTGTTTGGTCAAAGCAATAGAAAAGGAACACGATTATATGCAGTATTTTTCAATGCTCAACATTATAAGGTTGGTTTTACAACAAAAACAAATGTGCACGGAGGAAGAGAGCAATCAAGGGAAAATCTCAAGGCATTAGACACCAACTCAAAGTAGCCAAGTAATTAAGGGGGGCTGGGACAAACCACAGCTTATTCAGCATTCTCATTTTCTTATTTACAGCCTCGTTCTGTTCTAAATTATCACAGGGAGCCTTTCCAGCACTCAGTGCCTCTGGGAACCTTAAGCTGATTGTGGGTGAGGTTCCTTCCATCTCAGGCGATGAGGTCAGTGTTGGGGTGCTCCCTGACACCCACACAGCTTTGTTACAGGACATGTTTTTACCTGTCTGTGTGAGCATGTCTCGTCCTCCTCTAGAGAGGCAGAGCTGGATAATGGCCGATGTTTCACCTCAGCACCACAGCAAGGCTGTGTTTGCTTCTGTAAACTAAGTAGTTAGGTACCAGAAACAGGTATGTGCCATGTCTGGAAGTGAACTGAAAACAGTGATGAGGCCACCGTTCCTTGTTTGGTAGTGTTAACTCTCCATCACTGTGACAAAATACTGGAGTGCAGGTAACTTAAAGAAGAAAAGTTTAACTTGGATAACTTGTTTCAACTTGTGGACCCTTCACTCTGTCTGTGGGCCTGGGAGAGGCAGAACATCATGGCAGAAGGGTGGGGTGGAAGACGGCTGCTCTCTTCAGGGTGGGCAGAAAGTAGCAAGAGCAAGGAAGCCAGTGAGTGACCAGTTGGGCTAGGGAGCAAGGACATGTCTCCACTGACCTAAAGAATTGACCTCAACTAAGCTTCACACCCTCCTCTAATAACTTAATAGATTAACCCTTTGATGAGGCCAGAACATCAATATACAATCACTTTCCCAAAGCACCAGCTTGGGACTTCGCTATATCAAAGAATAGTTTATGTGTGTGACGATTAAGATTTCTAGATGTTTATTTCAAGATGAAACCACATTCCAGAATCTGTAAGGAAATTGGACGGTCCATGGCATAAGTCTGCACAGACTGCAGTTCTAGCCCCTGTCTTGCTCTTTCTTGCACAGCGGAGACATGGCCCCCAGCTGTGCTCAGCAAGTCCACACTTCTGCTGCAGTGTCCTTCAGGAACTCTGCTGAGGACTAAGCACTGCTTTTCATTGACAGAGGTAGAGTATTACAGGAAGCGTGATGCCCTGTAAGCTGTGGAGGCAATGAGAACACTCAGTCCTTTTTGACTTTGCTGGGAGATGCTCTCTGCCCGAGAGAGAAGAAACAAGTGGAGAATCCACTGGACAGGACATGAGGATGTCAGGTTTGTGGTAACTGGAGCCTGTAGGGTGGGGACCCTGTGCCAGCACTGCTCAGTACCCCGAATGCCACTTCACTTCTTCCTCACAACAACCTCCTGAGTTAGAACTCTTCCATTCTCATTTGTCAAAAGAGAAGTCAAGACTCTAACAGCCATAGCCAGCAGGCAGGCTGTGGAAGAGTGGGCAGTGGGGAAGTTAATTCTTCCCAGGTACATAGTGACTTGGAAGGAAGTTCCTGGGTGGGGAGACAGCTCAGTCAGTGAAGAACTTACCTTTAGGTGTGAGGACCTGTGTTTTTTTTTTAAGCCAGGCATGGTAGCAGGGAGTTGTAATCCCGATGGTGAGGGGCAGAGGATCCCTAGAGATCACTGACCCCCAGCCTAGCCTGTTCACCCCCAGCCTAGTTTATTCAGTGAGTTCCAGGCCAGTGAGAGATCTTGTCTCAAAAAAACAAGGCTTCAGACTTCTACATTCACATGTGCACACTCATATATGCCTGTGCGTGCGCGTGCACACACGCACACACACACACAGCTCCAAGACATGAGCCATCAAGATGGCTCAGCACTTGCCATCTTGATCTGAGTTCATGATCATGTCTTATGATCTGAATTCAATCCCTGGAGCCCACATGGTAGAAGAAGAGAACTGAAACACCCCCCCCCCAAAAGCTTGTCTTCTGACCTCTATGTGAATGCTATACTATCGCTCATGAGAGAGAGAGAGAGAGAGAGAGAGAGAGAGAGAGAGAGAGAGAGAGAAACACACAGAAACACAGAGAGAAAAACAGAGAGAGAAACACACACAGAGAGAGAGAGAAACACAGAGAGAAACAGAGAGAGAGAAACAGAGAGACAGAGAAAGAGCACACACAAAGTAAATCACTCAATCAATAATTTTTAAAAGAAATCTTCAGTTTGGTTATGTTGTATAAATGCAGCTATGAAAGACTGTGGGTTTTTTCTTCCTCCTCGTCGTCCTCATCTCCCAAATAAGCCAGAAAATCCTATGGAAATAAATTCATCCAAACTTCATATAAGACATTCCCATTGCCATTTGTGTTTGGAAGGGAAACGCTGGGGATGGAACCCGGGGCCTGTATACCTTAGGCAAGTCCTCTTCCATGTAGCCCAGGCTAGCCTTGAGCTCGTGGTCCTCCTGCCTTAGTCTCTTTAGTGCTAGGATTACAGATGTGGGCCACTAGAGGACCCATTTTCTTTTCTTCCATCGTATGGAACCTCTCTCCACCTACCAGCCCCAAACCCCTGCTATAAGGCAGGAAGTCAGGTGGGACCTTTTACCACTAGGAGGACTGAAAGAAGATAGATCTGAAATCCAAGGCTGTGCTAACTGTGCCCAGCCTCTCAAGGTCACAGTTCTGACAGCCGAAAGGGCAGTAATGAGTATGCTTTCCCCACCACGGTTTCACTCAGGCTGTTACTAAACCTATGCTTTGCCCCAGAGAAGGTCTTGTATGATGTGGTGAGGGTACAGCCTGTCACAAGCGTCACTGGCCATCCACATGACACTGTTTTATTGTACTTCGGGTAGATTCTTCCCAATCCAGCTAGAAAGAAATTTGCCACCCCTGAGAGTGATTATTGGATGAATACTGGGACCTGTAGTGTGGAAGGTGGGGGTCCCCTACAATAGTGCTTTTAGGGGAACTACCTTTGTGCTCCTATAGGTTTCTTCCTAATGTCCTCCGCTAAGCCCTCAGCTGCTCCTATCCTTTCAAGCTGCCACACAAAGCTACACTTGGACTCTGGGACCAACAGATGCAGTTGGAGGATCCCCTGAACTGTCTCTTGCTTTCCCTATTGGCTCAGTCCCTCTCATCATGGGCTTCCACCCCGTAGCAAACCTGGCCTGAAGAACCTACTGTGTGTTAGTGACAGTGTGAAATGGGGCATTCTCTGCCCCAATATAGCCGTATGTCCTGAATCAGGAGCAGCCCATTTGGATTCAGAGACCAGGTAGAGTGGCCTTGGAGGCCACCTCTACCCTTCTTGTCCCTTGGTGGGACCTGTGAAGGATCAAGTTGGTGACACCTCTAGCTTCTGTTTATCTGCCCTCTGTATAGCATGACACCTCAAAATCCCCACTGCGGTGAGCCAGGCTGAGCTTAAGGCATGCTTTCCAAGCAGAGTCCCTTCAGAAAACCCCAGACTTGGCCATTAGAAACAGTGAACGTTTTAAATATTTTATTAACAAATGAACTGGCAAAAGAACACGTTATCTGCAACATTCCAACTGTCCCATCCCATGCGCACCATGGTATGGTGGTGGGTATGTGCCATGCTTTGCTTTGAGCTATCAGCTGGCTCTCTGAGTCTTAACTGTGTCCAGTCACCCTCCAACTTCTGAGGACATGAAGATACTTTCTGCTCACAGGCAAGGGAGAGAGTTTTGTTGGGATCTCAGGACCATTGAGGCAAGCCATGCCTGCTGCTGTGGAGGCTGGGAAGTAATTCTCCCTCCTGGGGCAGGCACAGTAAAAACTGGTAAAAAAAAAAAATTCTGGGTGGGCCCTCAACCCTCTCACAGCATAGAGATCCTCTGAGACTGACCTAGAGGGTATCGTCTGACTCTCGGTTGCCACCACTGAGAATCCAGAACCGAACCAAAGTCTGTGATGAGCTCTCCCCACAGTGGACCTACTTCAGCAGCCACAGCTGCGAGGAAGAAACAGACCTGTACAGTGAGAGGGACTAAGCAGAGGAAGGAGGACTCAGAATAACCATGCAGTCACTGGGTGCCTTCTTTCCCCAAGAAGTTACCATCGGCTCTGCTCAAGTTCCCAGCTCTTTTCTGAAGGTGACACCGTTGGTCCCACGGAGCCTTCAGCCAGGCGTCTGTTGGCCTCCTCTGCTGTTGCGTTCCTTCAGCTTCCGTCTAGTGGATATGCAGGGAGATCTTTGTACAGAAGATGCCCTGCTGGCTTTGAGTGGTGACGATGGTTCCTAAGACTCCCTGCGTCTGCAGGGTCTCAGCCGCGGCGCGGGTGCTACCAGTCCAAGCATGAGCAGGGGACATCGGTGTGCACTGTGGAGGTGTGGGCTCCTGACAGGCACCTTGCTGCAGGCGCTGCACAGCATCCTGCTACCCTGCTGACTGCACAGTGCTGTCTGTGACTGAGGAGCAACCTAGGACAAAGATCCTGCCCAGGAGCGTCCGTCAGAAGCAGATGATTCTCTTCTCATTCTCGAAGACTTTGGCCTCCTCGGGCTTAATCAAGTTTCCATTGAGACTGGTGAGAAGGAGAAAAAGCAAATTTTATATAAAATGCTATGGAATATTATCCATCCATTTCCAATAAGTGACCTCACGCACTGTGTGTGTCATACAAACCTGAAATAAAGGAGCACACACTATCCAAAGTATGCTTTGATATTAATACCAGCTGTCCTTGCTTTATTTACTGGGTCTCACTGGACTCTTCTATAAGCAGCTTCTATAAGCTGAAGTTTAATGACATTTTCAGGTCTCATCTTTCTTTGGAGCCTTCATAGGCATTAGGCTGTTTTGATCTCTCTCCCTGAAGCACCGTGACATCTCTCAGGTGGACATCACAGGCTCTAGATTTTCTCCCGTCTCTGGGCACTTATTCTTTTTTTTTTTTTTAATATTTATTGCTTTATTTCATGTATATAGGTACACTGTCGCTGTCTTCAGACACACCAGAAGAAGGCATCAAATGCCCATTACAGATGGTTGTGAGCCACCATGTGGTTACTGGGAATTGAACTCAGGACCTCTGGAAAAGCAGTCAGTGCTCTTACCCGCTGAGCCATCTCTCCAGCTCTGGGCACTTGTTCTTAGCCTGCTTTCTCATGTCCTCATTCTCAGTACTGGCCGGAGGCTGGAATCTGCCTGGGCTCTTTGCTTCTGGCCTCTTATCTTGCCACAGACACATCAGCTAGGCAAGCTCACTATTGGGGCCTTTCTCTGGATGTCACCATACACTTCAAAGTTGCCACAGCAGCCCAGGCCCCCACTCAGGGAATAGTCCCTCCCTGCATCCAGCTGTGTCAGGTAGCATGCTGGAGTCCCCGAGGCCTGCTTCCATCCTGCTAGTCCGGCTGTCTTGGAGTTCTGTTTTGATTCCTAAGCAGCTCTGGCTTGACACTCTGACCCTCTGCAGCCTCAGCATCCTTCCTGGAGTGTTACTGACTGCTCTGTTAGATGCGCTCTGGCCTGACCACATCCCCTTTCTGCTTCACACCCTTCATTACCCTTCCCCTGAGCTTAGTATAAAGATCAAAATACATGGTCTGACCCTGAGCTCTTTCATGCTCCGCCTCTCTCCTCAGCCTCCTGGTCCACACCACCTGAGCCTATGGACATCAACTGTGGACATCTTTGAAACTGGGTGCGTTGCTTTCCTTGTTGCTGTGACAAAGGCAGCTCAGGAAGGAAAGGTTTATTTTAACACGCAGCTTGAGGGTATAGTGGCAGGAAAGGTGTGGCGACAGGGGCATGGGACAATTTGTCACATTGCATCTGCAGTCAGGAAGCAGTACAAGATGAATACTGGTGCTTGCTCTCTCAGAGCTGCCCCACCCCCACCCCCCACCCCTTTCTTTTTCAGTCTGAGGCCCCAGCACATGGGATGCTACCACTCATGTTCAGGGTGGGTCTTTACACATCAGCTAACTCAATCAAAATGTCCTCATAGACACACCCAGAGATTCCACCAGTTCAGGCTAGCCTCAAATTCCCAGAGAGCTGAGTGCTAGGATTAAATACACATGCCACCATGCCTGGCTGCTTGTCGTTCTTGTTGGACAAACTCTGCCTCTGGATGGGTCCTTCTCCAACAGGTAGCACTTGCAGATCACTCCAGCCTTCCAACTCCCAATCTTCCTTGGTGGCTTAGTCTAAAGTCTCTTCCTTAGGAGGCATACTGGCTGGTTTTGTGTGCCAACTTGACACAGCTGGAGTTCTCACAGAGAAAGGAGCCTCCCTTGAGGAAATGCCTCCATGAGATCCAGCTGTAAGGCATTTTCTCAATTAGTGATCAAGAGGGGAGGGCTCAGCCCATTGTGAGTGGTGCCATCCCTGGACTGCTGGTCCTGGGTTCTATAAAAAAGCAAGCTGAGCAAGCCAGGGGAAGCCAGCCAGTAAGCAGCACTCTTTTATAGCCTCTGCATCAGCTCCTACCTCCAAGTTCCTGTCCTATGTTCCTGTCCTGACTTCCTTTGGTGATGAACAGCAGTGTGGAAGTGTAAGCTGAATAAACCCTTTCCTCCCCAACTTGCTTCTTGGTCATGATGTATTGTGCAAGAATAAAAACCCTGACTAAGACAGGAGGCCTGCCTTGAACCCACTTCCTCCTGGCCGACTATCTGCCCTAATGTGCTCCTCCCTCATCTCAGGGGGAGGCCATGAGGCCAGTTCGCATGTGTTCACCATTGGATTCTCAGTAGCAGCCCAAGGGTGGCATTCAAGCCCATGTTACTTAGTGGAAGGAAGATAGTGACACAGCACCAGGAATGCCTAGTACCAAGAGGTAGGCCCAATCAGCTTACAATCAGGACCCCCTCACAGAAAGCTTCGCCTTTGGGTACCAGACAGTTCTCTCTTGTTGGAATGGGGCTCTATTCTCTATAACAGTCTTGTTCATAAAGGTTTTACTGTGACCGTAAGAGGGATAGATTCTACATAATAGTTAATTAGTTGTCAACTTGGAAGGATCTAGAACTATGTTCTAGAACCAGCATCTAAACACTTTTACACATGCCCACTTCAGGCAAGGTGGGCGAGACAGTTTGTCCACTGCTGGGATTCTGTCCTTCCTGTTTCACTTCAAAACAATGCTGGCTGCAGCACCTGGACTAGTGTGTGACCAGTGACATTTCTAAGGCAAAGCCACACCTTTCAGGAGCCAAGACTGGGGAGGACTATATCTTAATAGGTCTTGGGTGTTGTAACTCTTTTCTCCACTGACACAGGAGACAAGGGTTAATGGCATCCACCCCCTGAATCTGGGACTCCGGTTCCTGGTGAGGCTACTCCATAAGCCTCAAAGAACCCACAGTTGGCTTTGTCCCTTCTACACATCACGCTGGAAGGGACACTCCAGGCCCAGGTTCCAGGGCACATTTCCAGAGCACTCAGGGCCACTGAGCTCCCTCCTGTAACTGCTGCCCGTCACCACAGTGTCTTCACAGGCAAGAAGGCAGAGGAATTGGCTTCCATGATAGCAGAAGGATGTTATTGGCACCTGGTCAGACGCTATGGAGCTGGCTGCTGTGACAAGGGTGTGGCCTTACCAAATCTCTGTTATGGCTGTGTTCTTCTGCAGTGCCCTCGCCAGCTGCGCTGTCCCCTTGGCTGTGATGCGATTCTGGATCAGCCTGAAAGAAGAGTGCACCTGTGTTGACACAGAAGGTTGGGTCCAACCTGGGATCCACGGGGTCAGGGTTAGGTGGGAACAGGATCCCCAGAATTATTCCTCGCTTGACTGACAGTGGCTCAGACACATGAGGACACTGAACACCCCAGGAAATCCTCTGTTTTTACACAGTGAGTGTGATATATCCAGGCTCATGCATAGCATAATTTTAAACAGATCTTTCTCTCTGCTCTCTCTCTCTCTCTCTCTCTCTCTCTCTCTCTCTCTGTGTGTGTGTGTGTGTGTGTGTGTGTGTGTGTGTGTGTGTGTGTGTGTCCTTCATTGCAGGGATCCCCAAGCCAAAAGAATTGGAGACCATCAATCTAAACACCAAGAACAGGCTGTCTGCCACTCCTTCCAAGTAGTTAGGCAAAGGCAGGGAAGAATTTAAGGTTTTTAGAATTTGAATTCAGAATTTAAAGTAGCTACCAAGTAGTCTTGTAAGATGGTGCCAGGTCCTCCCAGCGTCTAGAAGAGCAGGCGGGAAAAGGGTTCTGCTGCTGTCACTCATGGTACCTGTGGTGCAGCACTGATAAATAGGATAGCAGATAGGGGATGTGTGCTGCAGATGAGACATGAACCAAACCAAGCAACGTACAGGCAAGGCTGAAAAGGCAGACACTGCCTGGACGCCTAGCCTGCAGTCTGGACCCCTGGTCTGCAGCCTGAAGCCCTGGCCTGCCGTCTGGACCCCTGGTCTGCAGCCTGAAGCCCTGGCCTGCCGTCTGGAGCCTGCTCTGCAGTTTGGAACTAAATCTATAGCGATGCATCTGCCAACCACAATGTAAATTCAGACCGAGGTGATGATGAGTCTGCATTGTATCATGGACTCTCTTCTTCACCAGGCTGTAGGTACAGGAGGCTACCGCCATCTTCAGTGATGCAGCCACCGGTACCCAACTCAAATACGAAACCGTCTGTTCATGCTCTTGTCAGTAGCTATCATTAATTACAATGGGACACACACGTGCATGCATGCACTCACACACACACACACTCACACACACACACACACACACACACACACACAAGCATGGCGGTAGGAAGACTTGGGAAAAAGAGATTTGTTGGAAGGACAAGGAACAAGAGAGGATACTTGAGACTTTGCTCAAAGAACATTTTATATATGTGTGAAGTTAAAAATAAATTACATTTAAGAAAAGAAACCAGGGCTGGTGAGATGGCTCAGTGGTTAAGAGCGCCGACTGCTCTTCCAAAGGTCCCGAGTTCAAATCCCAGCAACCACATGGTGGCTCACAACCATCCGTAATGAAATCTGATGCCCTCTTCTGGAGTATCTGAAGACAACTACAGTGTACTTACATTAAATAAATAAATATTTAAAAAAAAAAAAAAAGAAAAGAAACCAAACAAACCAATAAATGATCCATTTCAGAAAAAGAAAACCAGATTTTGGGAAGAATGGGGAGAATTGGCCCTCCTGATGTGGCTTCCACTTTGGAAAGCTGTGCAAAGTTTCCTCAGAAAGTTAAACAGGCACTCTGTGTTACCAGCCACTCCGTGCCTAAATGTATACACCAAGAAGAGGAAAATGTGCTCCTGCAAAAACCTGTGCATGAATTGCTCATGGAAGCACTAGCCAGAATGCACAGGAAGAGGAAATGCCCAAGATCTGTCAACTGACAAAGAACAAAATCTCTTATCTCTATGCCCTGAAGTCCACGTAGCTTTAAAGGGCAAGGTAGTACCAATGCATTCCGGCCATGCATGGGTTAACCTTGGGAACTGTGCTAATGAAAGGCCAGGTTGAATGGTTCTATTTATATGAAATGTCTACCTCAGAGGCAAAAATCAGAATTGTGTCACCAGGGCAGAGATGGCAGGACAGAACCTGGGGGAAGGGCAGTAAACATGGTCTAGACCTAGACAGTCACAGCTATACAGCTTTGTGACACTAATACCCTCTAACCTTTCAATGGCTGGATGCTATGATATGTAGATTCTATCACCAAGACTATGTACAGACAGTAGAGTCTGGGACCTGGGCCCATGAGTTACCATAAATGCCGTAGCGTCTGGTTCACTCTCAGCATCTCAGCGAAGCACTCTGCAGACTCATCATTAAGTTCATTTTTGGTCAGCCTGGAAGAAAGGAAACGTTGAGTCAGGAGATGGACAGATATTTGTGAGTTCATTGTGAGACCTTTTAGAGCCTTCCCTCCAGCCCAGCACCACATGCTGAGGGCCAGGCTCCCAGGCTACTCTGAATCCTGCATCACAGCTGATAAACACATACAAGGGCTCTAGCCTCCAGGCAATCCTTCCCAGAGACCTTATTTCCTGCCCTCCTACCTGCAGCGGAGTTCCCCACCAAGACAGAGCTCTTGGATATTATAGAATGCAAGCCCCCCCCATCCCCACCCTCGAGATATAAGGGGCCAGGGCTTGCTGATCAGCCTCCAGGTCAGCTTCCGGCCCTAGATCTCTGAATGCCATCAGCTCTCTGCATCAACTGCACACTACCCAGCTCAGGATAGAGACCTGGAAAAGCCCTGCATGGTGAGCCATGCTCGGCTGTGCTCTGGGGTCACTGTGAAGGACACGAACTCTGTGACAAGGCTCAGGGACCCTCTCAGATGCTCTAAATGCAGCAGTTGATGGGACAAGTGCACAGAAACTCCCCGACGTCAACAGAGGAGGATCCTCTTGTTCCAATGGGTGAAAGAATAAGATTACAGGAATTAGCTCTGCTTAGACAATCATCCTCTGCAGGGCAGTTGGGTCCCATCCATCCCAATCTTAAATGTACTTTTTCCTCTGAGATAAAAACCATCGGACTAGAAAGTCACCCTGATGTGTACAAGACGTTCATTAAAGCTAAGAAAAGTGGTAACGGTAACCCCAGCTACTCAGAGGTAGGAGGATCGTGAGTCTGAGGCCAGCCTCCGTATATTTCAAATTTTAAAAAAGAATGCAAGAACTGGAAATAGAGAACAGTGTCAGAGCTATGACCCAGCGTGCCCAAAGCCCTGAGCTTGAACCTCAGTACTGAAAAGGAAAAAGATGTGTAACAAAGGTTTAGACTTTGCAACACACTCAGGGGTTTTGTGCTCAGGATGCAAAATGCGAACAATTTTAGGTACCCGTCAACAGACAAGACCGATAAAATAGCAGGCATCCATTCGAAGGTGTATTGTCTTAGAGACGGTAAGATAGACAAAGAAGGAGGCAGTGTTAGAGTGTTCTGGACACCAGCTTGCTGGCCTTACATCACTGACTAGCAGAGACAACTCAGGCAAGTGATTTACTGTGTCTGGTCTTAGCATGGGCAAGTGTGAAGAGCAACAGTATACTACATACAGAATGAGTAGTGTCTTAGGGTTTTACTGCTGTGAACAGACACCATGACCAAAGCAACTCTTATAAAGACAACATTTAATTGGGGCTAGCTTACAGGCTCAGAGGTTCAGTCCATTATCATCAAGGTGGGAGCATGGCAGATTTTAGGCAGGCATGGTGCAGGCAGAGCTGAGAGTTCTATATCCTCATCGGAAGGCTGCTGTGGGGATACTGACTTCCAGGCAGCTAGGATAAGGGTCTTAAACCCCAGGCCCACTGTGACACACCTACTCCAGCAGGACCACACCTTCTAATAGTGGCACTCCCTGGGCCCAGCATATGCAAACCATCACAGGTGTGATGAGTCTGCATGTGTGGAAGTGCAGAGGGACCCATGGCCTGCATTAAGAAATCTACATTCTTGTTCATACAGAGCAGCCGCCCCCAACCGGTGTGGATCTGGGCACTTAACAATGTTTTGAGGGAGACCTTTTTGACCACCACAATTTGAGGTACTCCTGGCACCTAACAGGCAGATGCCATGGAGGCTTTTATATACCCTCCAGTTCGGGCCAGCTCCAAGCAACAGCCAAAACATCAGCAATGTGGAGGCGAGACATCCTGACAAGAATGGATACATCAAATTCGCAGTGCATAGTGAACAGCTGTGTTAGCATATAGCCAATAGTCAAGTGTACTTCTGTTTTGTATACATTCATACATACAGAAAGATTAGAGGAGAAAAATACTATCTGGAAACCATGAAAAATTCTAAGAAGCAGAAATAGAATGTGCACATTTTCCCCTACAAAGCATATGTTATTTAAAAATACTAACTTTTTGGAAGGGAAATAACTTTTAAAAAGTCTACTGACTGACCAGAAGATCCAATGTCAAAACTGTCAAAAAAACAAAACAAAACAAAATCCAAAAAACGATTTCATGTTGTTACTGTTTGAGTAAGGCTTTCACTATGAAAAGCAGGATGGTGTTAAGCATGCAATCCCCCAGCCTCAGCCTTTTGGATACTGGGGCTACAGGTGTTCTCCACTCCACCGGGCAGAACATGGGATTTTCAGTAAGTATGGGTAATGGTTTATACTGATGGACAACTTGCCAGGATCTAGACTCCCCGGGAAGACCAACCTCTGAGCATGATATGGGGAGTTTCTAGATTGGGTTAACTGAGGTAGGCAGCCCCATGCTGGATGCGGATGGCACCCTTCCACGGGCTGGAGCACCACCCTTCCACGGGCTGGAGCACCGTCGTGCTAAGGAGAAAGTGAGCTGAGGATCAGTGCTCACCTCTCTGCTCCCCCGCAACCCCCAGTGTGAACAGCTGTCTCACGCTCCTGCTACCATGCCATCCTTAGCGGCATGGACGAGGCATGGACAGTAGCTTCAAACCGTGAGCCTAGATAAATCCTTTCCTCCTTCCGCTACTTTTCTCAGGTCTTTTGTCCCAGCAAAAGAATAAGTAACTAACACTACGTTAGCAAGGTCTCATGAGTATGGGGAGGCAAGAGTACACAGCAGGGTAATTCAACCTGCTCACAAATAAAGATAGTGGGAAGTGAAGGGTTAAATGGCCTATAAGAGAGATGGGGGGGGTACCCAAAAGCCATATCTGTAACACCCACTTACTAAGTGGGAGGATTCCAGGTTTCTAGAGACAAGCCATCTGGGGCATGGATGCCAAGTCCTGATGTGAGGAATGATAAGAGGCAGCTGCACGGATGAACAGCAGTGCAAGGGGAGGGGAGGAAGGTGGGGAAGGGGAGGGAGGGGAGAAAGGAGGAGGGTGGGAAGGAAGGAGGAGGGAGGGGAGGAAGGAGGAGGGAGGGGAGGAAGGGGAGGTGCCTTTGGGCCAGGCGTGTGAAAGCTGGGCCTGTTTTGAGGGGACTTCTGGCACCTTCAGCTAAGCTGAGAGTAGGTGGCAAAGCCTGCTTCATCCCTGTGGTGGGCCCGGGTTTGTGGAAATAGCTGGGAGAGATTTAATTCACCTTTTAAATAAAGAAGTGCTTTTCAGTTCTGAGTTCATAACCCGTGCAACCTCGGCAATAATGACCAGACCCAACCCTCAAAAATGACTCAAAATGTTACCAGATTACTGTCAGTGTGGTGTTCTGCTTCAGGGCCTGCGCAAGGCTCTTCCCTCCCTCCGGAGAGATGCCATTGAATGCAAGACTAGAAAGGAAGACACAGGGGACGGATTATTACAGGCCTGTCCATGGTTGGCCTTGCCGTCGACACTCAGTCACCTGGGAAGTATCTGTCTGCACACAGCACCAGGCAGGAAGCGGGGTGCTTGGCCCAACAGCAGGAGCCTGAGGGTCTGAAAAGACCTTGTAGAAACAAAGGGAGAACTCCAGGGTTTGCATCTGAGCTGACGGCCAAGGGATCCTGGTGCTCTGAAAGAGGACTGTGCCAGGCTTGTATGTGTGAGGGCATTCACAGGGCTGCTCAGACCATCTGAGAGTTTCAGAAACCCATGGAGTCTTGGACTCCTTTCCATGGTAGAGCCTATAAGACTCTAAGACTCCAAGGCTCTGGGGTCAGGCAAGGACACTAATGGATGGCTGTTCACAGGAAGGGAGGGCCCCCTCTGTCCTAGAGTCATTTGAGAAAGAGGAAGGAACGGGAACCTGCCTGCCAGTGTCCCTTCCGTTTTATCTGGGCTTGAATATTGCTCCTAGCCTCTGCCCCTACAAAGGGTGCCACATGGAGAAACTGAGGGGCTTCAGGTGTCCCGTGTCATCCTGTTGTTCACTGGGCACTTAAGAATAATGCACTTGACCAAAAACTCACACCCACTGAGGAAAACTTCAGCAAGAGAAGCCAAGTGCCAATCAATGTTGCCCTAGTAGAAAAGACAGGCACCCCCTCCCAACAGTTCCTCCCCAGGTCCCTGGAGCCCATATCTCAGAAGGCACGTTACCTGAGAGTGGTCAGGCTGGGGTGGTCCTTCAATGCCTCTGCGAAGGCCTTTGCCCCTTCGTCTCCAATCTGATTACCCCACATCCTGAAAGCAGAGGTAAGAAAAGGACTGTTCCGCGGCCACACCTCCAGCTGATGACAGCTGCCCTCTTGGTTCATTCTCAATAGGCAACTCCCAGAGCAGTTACCTCAGGCCCAGCCTGCAGCTGCCTAAGAAGCCAGCCCTGGGCTACAGTTACAGAGAGCTGTGAAAACAGCAACAGCCTTAAGTCCAGAGAGGCAGATCAGCAGGTTGCGCAGCTCGCAGCTCGAGACCAGCCTCTCTGAACTTTGAGAAGGCTCCAGTGGGAGACACTCAGCCAGCAACTGCCCTAGAAAGAAAATCCCAGGCCACTCTGAAGAGCTGTGCACAGGAGTTAGATGTTCACCCTGGATCAACTGAGGTAGCAAACGGATGGCCACTGGAGATGATTTTGGCCTCCCAGGAAGCCAAGAACTGGAGCTGTGGCTGAAACCTCACCAGCAACCTTACTTGTATGTGGCAAGAATGTTGCCAACCAGGGCCTGAGTTCCACTTCAGTCTCGGTGGATAATTAGAACACTGAAGCTGATCTCCCTGGCCAGGCAGACCTCTCAGAGGGCAAAATAAACAATCTGCCTAGTGAAAGTCTCACATCGAGCTCTGCCTCTGGGAAGAGAAATCTCAGTGGAGAACCCGCCTCCATCAGATGGACCTATAGGAAACTCTGTAAGGCTGGAGAACCCGCCTTCATCAGATGGACCTATAGGAAACTCTGTAGGGTGTGTTCTTGAGGTATGTAAGAAGGCAGGCCGGAGTGAGCCCCAGAAGCTAGCCAGTAAGTAGCAAGCCTCTGTGGTCTCTGCTTCAGGTCCTGCCTCCAGGTTCCTGCTTGAGTTCCTGCCCTGACTTTCCTCAATGATAGGCTGTGACGGGGAAAATGTTAAGCCAAACAAACCCTTCGGTCCTCTAGCTGATTCTGGCCTTAGTGTTTATCACTAAGGCCATTAAAAAAAGTAAACAAAGACAGACACCTATACTGCCTGTGCAACCTCGGGTAAGCATTTAAATGTCTTCAGCCCCAGTTTCTGAAATCCTCCGTCAAACGGGATAACAAGGGCAGCCTTTGCAGAGCATTGAGAGAGGTTGTGTGATACCATAGATGGCAGCCCTTAGAACAGTGCCTGGCCTGGAAGGGCTGGCTGTTTCCATCAGGAAGAGAGGCTCTGTCCCAGGGAACAGGATAAGCTCCCCAGTCTGCCCTCTCGAAACAGCTCCTGCCCTTCATGAAGAGCCAACAGGCTGCTTTCAGGTATGGGCTACAGGTTCCTGTTTTCAGCTGGGGGGGAGGGGGGGGAAGGCATGCACAATACAATTGAGTGGCATAGTTTTTAAGTAAAGTGTCAGAATATTTATGATGTGAAACTAAGTGGGAAAAAATGAAGATAAAATCTGTCCACGTGGTTGACTTCTGTTATGTAAAAATAATAGAAGAGGGAGATGGTAGAGTTTACATGGTTTCAAATACCAATGACAATGAGCTCTTGCTCTCTCTCTCTCTCTCTCTCTCTCTCTCTCTCTCTCAGGCTAGCCTTGAACCTGATATATAGCTGAGGCTGGTACTAATTTGTAACCTTCTTGCCTTCACCCTCCAGAGTCTAAGATTCTGGGCATGTACAACCATATCCAGCGTAAAACCATATAGTTTCTCGAGAAACCCACCTATGTTCTTTTCACAATCTAGGAAAAATTACCACGCCATAGGAGTTTCTTAACCACAAGGAGATACCACTCCTGTCAGCAAGATGGCTACAGTTAAGACAGAAAAATAAAAAATAACAAGTGCCGGCAAAGAGGTGAGTGAAATGGAGCCCACGTGCTCCACTGGCAGGAGTGTAAACTGAGGCACTGCCATGAGAAACATATGAGGGCCTCCAAGAAATCACACAGAGGGGACAGAGCTGGTTCCAACGGTGGAAGGACAAGGGTTTGATTTCCACACCCATATGACAGTTTATGGTCATCTAGAACTGAAGTTCCAGGGTCTCAGGTGTTCTCTTTGGTCTCCGTGGCACCAGGCGGTACACAAACATACATGCAGTCAGAAGATCCATATCCACAAAATACAACTTTAAATTAAAAAAATATATAATGGAGAAAAGAGAAATCAAAAATAGACTAAACATTCTACTGTAACCCCGGTGGGGGGCTGGTTAACCACAGAGAGTGCAAACAGGATCTAGCAGATATGCCTGTGCTCCTGAGCCTGTCACCAGTGTTCACAACCCACATGCCTAGTGACAAGCAAGCCAATGAGCAAATATCCAGAGAACAGTCAGCCTGAAAGGAAAGAAACTCCCACACGTGATAACAGGAATGACCCTGGAGGCAGAATGACCCATGGGGTGTCACATTAAGTGAAACAAGCCATCACTAAGCTAACTAACTAACTGTAATGTACTCACTTCAAATTTGGATGCCTAGAAATAGATAGCAAGCCAGTTCCAGAGCCAAGAAGCACTTTGGAAGGTATAGTCTTAGGGCTGTCTTACATATATGAATCAATACCACTGAACTGCACAATGTGGTGAAGGTGGCTGACTTTATAGTTGTGCCTTTTACCATAAATTTAATATTTAAAAAAAAAAGCTACCCAAAGGATAATACAGTCTCAAAACCAAGACCATCTGCTGGCAGCGGTGAATTCACAGAGCTAGGATGGCTCCTTCCAGTCCCAGTCACGAAGACACTGACTTCCAAATGGGTAATTAAAAGTTTGTGTAGCTCTTGAGTGTCACTGTCTCTGGGACTTCCCACCTATTTTTTATGCACTAGTCACCAGGGTGTCTGTGCTGCTGACCCCTGGGTCCTTCTGGCTCACCGGTGTCCAGAGCTGGCAGGCTGTGTGCACCCATGTGTGTGGGAGGTCCCTTCTACTCACCCAACATCAACGATGGAGGTGCTGTTCTTCACAGCCAAAGCCACACACTTCCCGCCCTCACTTGTTATTCTGTTTTTCCCTAGTCTGCAGAGAGAAGGATGCACGGTTAGGCTCTGTATCGGAACTCCACCCAGGCCATCTTCCCAGCACTGAGCCCACCATGTCTTGATGCCAGTGTGATCTTGCTCTTGGTACTCATATATCTATGCCTGGGGTCTTCTCTCAGGGAGGGACCCACAGCCTGGGACCAGTCACCCAAGGAGATTGCTCATGATCTCTGCTGGTGGTCAACCACTGGAGCCTTTCCTGGGGTTCTCTAAGTGACCCCAAGACCATCACTCACTTCAGTGATGGGGGATGCTCATACTTATTGACAAGGGCCAAGGTGCGTGTTTCCATTACCAGGAGGACTGGATGGTCATCCTGAAAGGGCTTATCTATGACAGTACCAGGGATCAAGCTCCCTGGGGAAGGAGGATCTTTCTCTGACATTCCAGAAAAGGCAATAGATACAACCCTTCTTCCTAGCCAATGGTTAGGGAGATTAAAGTGCTAACTCCCCACCAACAGGTTCACAATCCAGGCCCCACACTGGGTCATAATTCCTCCACAGGATGAGCACACCTGGCCAGTTTGGACCAGTATTGCCATGGGGCTGGCAGAGGCTTTAGGGTGAAACCTCTTTATGATAACATTGGTTCATGTAGTAATGGAAAAGGCGATCTGGGTATCTGTAGAGAAAAGCAATTTCTAAGGAGTCCCCGCCCCTTCCCCACTTACTTACTTAAGGTGCTTGAGGCCTCTGCATTCATCCAGGATTTGGGCCACATACCTGGCTCCGATATCAGTTATCTGGTTGTTGTATAAACTTGGAGAGAAAGCACAGCCAGGGGCTTTATAAGTTTCACTGTCGCTTGAACACTCTCTCCTACAGTGGGTACATGCCGCCTACTGATTTCCACTGTCTAGGTTTAAAGGGGGAACTCACAGAGCCCTGAGTTTGGGCTCTGCCTCAGCCTGGCTCCAAAGTCAGACTTCCCTTCTGCACTAAATCCTTACACGGCTCCAGCCTGTGTCACAGGAAGAATATGCCACCGTGCACAGCCCTGGCACACAATGTGGTAAATGCAGGTGATGGCGATTTACATTTTCTGAAGAGTAATGTCCTGTGTCTTTTTTTACAAAACTATTTTCCCTATCCATTCTGATTGAAATGTAAGATCAGTAAAGCAGTAAGGCTCCTCTCTGCGGTCCCCCATCATATGTAACAGAGCGGAGCATGGGACCTTTTGACTATGTGTCCTCATGCCCCAGGGTCCACGACTGAGGTCCAGGGGTATGAAGTGACAGAAAAATCAGCAGCCATGGGGCCACCTGCCTTCACTTCAATGCCAAAACCCAAAGCTCTTTGTCACTGATTTAGCAACTGACTTGGATCTCTGTGTGGTCTTTACTTAGCCCTACTTGGTTCTGAGTATTCACTCCCTTTTCTGAGGTATTTGAAGAAGGTACTAGCTAGGACCCCTCTGGCGGAATTACTACTTTTCAACATACATGCCCCTTGCTTTTGACCTAGGAATAGATCTGAAGTAGACAAGTCTAATGTATAAACAGGCATTTTAACCTCTACAAAACCTATCCCGATATGCTTTCTCTTCATATCCTCCAAACCAGCATGCCCGGATTGGGTCTCAACTGTTAAAGTAAGGAAGCTGGGGCTCCGTGAGTTTGTGATGAGCTCAGATCCTACCTAGATACTGGTTGAGCCTAAAACAGAACCCAGAACACATGTGGTGACGCATGCCTGTAAGCCCAGCACGTGGAGGCTGAGGCTGGAGGATGCCAGCACTGGCCATGGTTTCTGTCTCCAGTGGACCACATGCCTGCTAATCTTCTGCTGCTTAGAACTATGACCAGGTAGCAGGCCCAGGATCCTCAAGCGAGACTCACCCCAGGAACGTCACGATCTTATACTTGGTCAGTTCCTCACATAGCACCTTCACCCCCGTGTCGGTGATCTGGTTGACGCTGAGTCTAAAACACAACAGTGAAGATGGCCATACTCAGTCCAAAAATGTCTATAGGCAGGACCAGCAACAAGACTGTAGCCCAGCCCTGAAACAGAAGGGTCACGGAGACCAAGAAGGGCATGTGCAGCCAGCAACCTCCAACATCCTGCATTTTGGGTGTGGCTTCTCCATCCTCTCTACACAGTGGGGAGCATGAAGTCTGAACTGTGTGGGGCCACCTTTAGAGATCACTGCCACTAAGGGTACCCTTGCCTTTTAGGAGTGGGGTCAGGGCATGAGATAACTTGCAAAATACAGGACAGCACAGTCCCCACTAGAACTGACCCAGCTCCAATGCAGGAGAAGGTCGAGCATCCTGCTGCCTACGGAGATTGCTCATTTGAAGCAGCTCTGGGTGGGAAATCAGAAGCTTTCTGGGAAAGGGCGGGTCTTGGCAGCAACCCTCTCCAGCTGACTCCCAGTGCAAATGCTGCCTGTGCGGGCCAGATTGGGCACTGGCCACAAGACAAACAGGAAAACAGGGCCTCAGGGGCTGCTTCCCTATAGGTCAAAGGCCAGCCTATCTCAGAACCAGCAGAATAGCTTCTCATGACCAAAATGTACATGAGTGTATGTATTTATTGGGAGTCCAATAAGTCCAGGGCTTGCAGCATGCTAGGCTGATATGCCCCTGAGCTACCGAGAACCTTCCTCTTCGCCCCCTTGCCCATTTCCCTTTTTCTCCCCACCCCCACCCACCAAGCGATCTCTGTAACAAGCTACCCTGACCATGAAGAGGGAAAGCAGCTGAGAGACAAGGTATGAGCAGGACCCCCCACCCACACCCCTCATGAGGGGACAGGATGGGGGCAGCAGACTTTCTACACTCAAACCAACTGGCAAAATGCTCAACCCTACTGAGAGAAACAACCGGAGAAGCAAACAAAGGGTGTGGCTACGCGCCAATAAACCCTTACTAGCACAAGCTGCGGCTGAGCTGGACCCCAAACTGACATCCACGACAAATAAAAAGTGAACAGAAAAAGATGTATTATCAAGCCACATCAAAAAGATAAGGGCAGCCTCTCAGAACCTGTCCCCAAGAGTATGGTCTCTCTCAGCGCAAGCCCAGGGTGCCCACAGCACAGCTATGCCCTTAGGTCTCAAACCTGGGGACAGAAGGCTGAGATGTCTAACATATCAGAGCAGACCCTGGCTGTCAGGTTCTCCCAGCATCCCTCAGTCCATACCTGCTCCTTGCCAGCATACCCTGCCCTCTGCCCTGACCTGTCCGGCCCAGGGATTGGGCTGTCCTTCCCCCAGCTGCTCTTCCCTATATAATCCAGACATGACTATGCCAGTTCATTTTCACTCTTTCTGCTCTTTTAGACTATTGGTCTCCCATCTCCTGGCTCTCCCCTCCCCCATCTCCCCACATGGCCCAGCTTGATCTGGTCCTGTTAGCCTCAGACACTCCCAGATGTCTGCCTCGGGCTATGCTCTCCCTCATATTTACAATAAACCTTCTCCTCCACCATACCTGTAAGAAATGGTATCAGCTCAGGACCCCCAAGAGCAAGTTCTAAGCACAAAGGCGATTTCTTTGCTCCAGAGGGGACAGAGGGCAGGAATAAGAGACAAAGACAGGAGATAGTGTATGAGGGAGAAGGGTAAAGGAGCAAAGGGGTGGGGGGGAAGGGTACTTGTCCCCATAGGGACAAAGGACTGCCTCTGGATAAGGAGAAGACAGATGCAGTACAAAGGAGAATGGCAGTTTATAAAGGTAGAAGGGGAAACCCTGTGTTAGGATGAGGTGTTTAATATTAACTGGGCATGTTTATTGGGTGAGCCAAAAAGGGGGCTTTTGATTGCAGGACTTCAATACTCTCTGATAGTTGGACTTCGGTGGTCAGTCTCAGGAGGAGGAAGTATCCAAATAAGGGAACAGATGCTGGGGTTAGCTTTAGCAATGCCATTCAATTGTTTTTAGCAAGGCAGAGGGAATGGGGAAGAAGAGCGAAGTCCGACAGATCCATGCGCGTGCTGGCTAGTGTCCCTTCAGTTTCATTGACAATAGCTTTTTACGAGTGTGGCTCAATGGTAAGTGCTTGTGTGGTATGTATGGTGCCTCCAGTTCAAACTCCAATACTGAAGAAAAAAATTAAAAACAAGACATGTCCCTTTTGTGATTCCATCTGGCTACAATACTAAGTAGTTGGCTGGAGTGACCATCTTGCGTAGCCATATTGGGTCAGGATATAGAAGCCAGGTAGTAAGGCAAAAGAGAGCTGGATTTTGGGTTTGAATCAGAGAGACAACATATCAGCTTTTAATCACATATTCCTAGACTTTGCTCCAGAGAGAAATAAGATATATGTAAGCCACCAAGAGTTGATGTTTTCTCAACCTCTTTACTACAATTAATCCTACCTGATGTCTTCAAGGGACTCAAAGTGCTTCTGTGAGGTCAACCATAATATAAGCCCTGCTTTCCTATAAGCTGTTCTTTCCTCTGTGGGTGTGGAGAATGGCCAGAGAGGGCAGGATCCCACTCTGCTCCTGAGCTCCTTCTTACAGAAGTCTTCGGTTCTAGGCTGCCTTCTGTCTTCAGCTTCATACACACCGAGTCCCCACACGGTTTTCACCTAGTTCCCAGGCCTAAGAATGAGCTCCAAAACTCCACTATTCTACAGAACTGCATGAGCCAAACTCTGGCAGACCGAAGTCCCTGCAGAGACTTTGTTTGTTTCCTGCAGGTAATGTTAGCAGGAGAAGCAGAGTAGCCTCTCATTTCTACTATCAAGCAGGAAAATCACCCGAAGACAGCAGGTTATGTGAAGACAGCAGGTATGGGCTGCCTTTCTCAGGAGAAGCAAGGCCGATTAGTTCATAGTCTGCCTTCCCTGGGGCCACACCAGATACCAGGAGCCAAAGGCAAGACTCTGCTCTTTCTGAGCCTCAAGCTCATCTTCAAGGGCAGCTCTTCCCCTTCTGGCCCCACCACGTCTCAGCTGTGGGGCCTGGAGCAATTCCTTAACTTTTCTGTCTCTGCTTCCTATTTGCCTAAATGGGCAATATCGTTCCAAGGCAATAGCAGCCCCTGCCTCTACAGGGAATGTTGCTGGTCTTTGCTACTTTGTGGGTTCTTCTTTTTCCCACCCTTTATCCACACCCTGTTTTACCTCCTGCCACTAGAAAGGAGAGAAAGAAGGATGGAAGAGAGAGAGAGAGAGAGAGAGAGAGAGAGAGAGAATCTAATTTCTTCTTTTCTTCTTTGAGCATGGCAAACAGACCCCAACCAATCCCATCTGAATGACCAGAAACCACTAAAACCACTAACTCTTTTGGGGCTTTAGCATTTATATACCCTCTGAAAAGTTCCTGGAGTTCCAAACGTCATACAACTGCAGAAACTATCTGCAGCTGGCAAAATCATGCCTCCGTTAGAGTACAAGGCAAACCATAGTCAGCGGCTACAGAGTCCAACACAGCCCCACATCCCTGCTCCTGGGATTAAAACAAAAGCACACTCTTATAATATTTTTGTGTGGCTGTTAGATTGGCCATGCTAGGACTCTCCCTTGAGCTTCCTGAAATTGCAGTTGGTTACAGGATACCCAGCTGGATCTGATCTGGTTACCTGGCTCGCTTTCCTCCTTGCCTCCCCTACCCATTCTCAGACAGAAGGGTTGAGCCCTTGTGTAATGGACAGACCAAGAATCTTAAACCAGGTTACTAGTCATATGGCCCCAAGCCCTTCAGCCTCACCTGATAACCGTGAGACGGCTAAAGCAAGGCTGCAGCTCCTGCACGCCATAGTCATTGAGGTTGTTGTTGTCCAGGTCTAGGGCCAGCTGCCTGTGGAAGTGATGCAGGACGAAGGACAGGGCGCTGCAGTCCGCAGAGCAAGCGTTGCAAAAGGCCAGCTTGAGGTAGTCCGCACTGATGCCCCTGGCGGCGAGGCGCCCCACCTTCTGGCTCTGCGTCTCATAGATGCAGCGCAGCATCCACAGGAATGTGGGCATGGCATGCACCTGGTTAAAGCCTCCAGACTGGACCCGAGGTAGGCTCTTCAAGTAGGAGCGCAGGCTAGCAAACAGGTGAGCCCACAGGGCCTTGCGCTTCCTCCTCAGGATAGCCTTGGGCACCAGCTGCCGAAGGAGTTTCTGTCGGGCTTTGGCCAGTAGCCCGCACAGGAAGAGGTTGGTGAACTGGAAGTGATCTTTGTTCCTGAAAGGATCAGGGCCCAACCGGCTTCTGCCGCCCAGGCACTGGAAGGAGAAGAAGGAAGAATGGCAGGACGAGCTTGTTGCCTCTCCAGGAGACGTCCATTCTCGAAAGAACCTCAGCAACTCCCGGGTGCTCACTTTGTCATCTGCTACCAGGAAGAAGGCGGTGAAGAAGGCCTGGAGCGTAAGGTGGAAAAATTCGTAAGACTGGCCCTGCTCAGGGCCCACATCGGGCAAAGCCCGCAGGAAGCCCAGCTGCAGATCTCCTTCCTGCAGCTTCGACGCCTGCACCTCCTCCTGGCCAAACACAAAGAGGCTCTTGTCGGTGCCTCGGTGAGCCACCTCTCCCAGCGCATGCAGCGTGCGCCAGCCTGCACGTAGGGTTTCCGCCGGGCTGCGCGTGTTGCGCTGCACCAGGCTGCTGGGCTGCGGCCTGTTCAGATGCACCTCAGTGACCAGCAGAAAGACATCGGTCAGGGTCACAGCACAGTCCGGCAACTGTGAAGAGGAGCCCTCGAAGACCGTCTGGAAGTGCTGGAAACAACGGAAGATGATCCAACAGAAGAGCGGCACCCCGCACAGGCTGCAGAGGTTGGGGTTGGCATCCAGCTGCTGCAGCAGATGCTCCTGCGCTGTGCGCTCGGGGAACATCCGGCGGGCATAGGCGCGCAGGTGACTTGGGGAGAAGCCCCGGAGCAGCACCTTTTTGCGCAGGAGCTGGCGGGGGACCTCCACGCCTGTGCGAGCAGTGAGCAATTTGCCGGCACCCTTGAGCAGCCTCCCACTTAGGAGGTTAGCCAGCAGGACCAGAGGGTGAGCCGGCTCCCAGGGGCAGCAGCTATCCGGCACGCGGCTCAGGTCGAAGTCTGAGTGCAGCTCATCCAGGCCGTCAAAAGTGAAGAGCGCTGTGTGGGGAAAGCGCAGCAAGAAGGAGAACACCTCCTCGGGGTCCTGCTCCGGGTAGCAGAAATGCTTGAAGAGCAGGTCCTGCAGACTCAGCATGTCGCTCTCCTTGAAGCAGCTGAACATGCGGCAGCGGAAGTGGAAGAAGAATTTGGCTGTGGAGGTCAACCTGCCTGACGCCCAGAGGCTCTGCAACCTCTGCAGCAGCATGGACTTGCCCACTCCCGCGTCCCCGAACACGAAGACAGTCTCGCCATGCTCGTTGAGGACGCCCGTACTGTGGTCCAGCAGGCAATCCAGGCCTCCTAGGCTGCCCAGGTTTTCATTGTTGAAGCCTACCAGCTCCATGAGTGTGTCCATATAGGTCTCCTCCAGCAGCAGGTCCTCCTTCTGGGCGTAGCACAGCATGAACTTGGAGTCGCGGCCCAGTTGGTGTCGCAGCTGTTGGGTATACCTGCTTACTGGAGTGGGGAGGAGTGTTTCCCAGCAACCAGGTGAGGGGACAGGGAGTAGATGCGTTAAACAGAGCAGCATGGAACAGAGGCAAGCACATAAGCAAACAAACAGCCCAGACTCTGAGCCAGATCAATTACTCTAACAGGAGCCCCCAAGGCCTCAAAGAGCCAGTGTCCCAGAACTTGAGGGTCAGGCCTTCCCTCCCTCTGCTTGACTTTAGGTTTAGCCAGCAGCAGGGCTGCAGGCCCCTCCAGGTCAAGTATCTGAGACAGGCCTCCCTTGTTCCTCTGCACAATGTTGTCATTGAACCCTAGAGACAGAAGCCACTCACACTTGAGGGCCAGGCTTTGCTGCCCCATCCCAGTCCACAGTCCTGTTAGAATAGTAAGTCTGCACTGAGAGTCTTGTATGGGGGGAAGTTACCCCAGCCGTTCTTTGCTTTGTAATACTGTTCTTGAATAAGGGTCCGACAGAACTGCACGTCAAAATGTTTGGTTATAAAAATACAAGGCTGGGCATTAATCTGACTTGCAAAGGAGCTGTGCCTAGCCTCAAACATCACATCAAACATGCAGAGCTAACACAGTGCAACCGCTGGCTCCCAGGGTGAGCACCTTGGGGCACAGATGCTCTGTGTAAGCCCCAAGGGTGAGCCCCAACCTGCCCCAAGAGGCAGAGATGCCACAGTATGCTCCACGATGTCTATGCTCCCATCGAACCTGAATGACCAAAAAATGGGGCTTATGCCAAACAAAAGAGTGTTCTACACGGTCCTTTAAAATAGTTATTGAATTTAAATTATCCAATTAACAAAAATCCAGATACTCATATGCACACTCCTGGATTCACCCCATCAATTTAGTCCAACTGTTCAAAATTTGTAAAGAGGGATGGTTATGGTGGCCCACCTTTGTAATCTCTACTTAGGAGTCTGAGGCAGGAAGATCAAGAGTTCAAGACCAGCATGGGCTTATACTGGTAGATCCTGCTCCCAAAACACAAATCCTCATTTTTTAAAAAAAGAAGTTTAAAGTTAATTGTACGTTATTTATAGCTTACTTGGGTCTAACTCATAATAATTTATATTGGAGAAATTTTACTAATCACATAATATACTCATTTAAGTTTTAGTAAATTTAGAGTTTAATAAGTGCAACTATAGTTCATTCTAGAAATTTCTATCATCTTCCTAAAGTGTTTGGAGCTGATTTGTAGCCAGCCTCTGTTCTGTCCCAACTCCAGACACTGACAACTGCCAGTGGGCTTCTCCTCTTTATAAATGTGCTTTTTCTGGACATTCATTGATGTGAAATCTTGCAATATGATTCTATTATGTAGAATAAATTACTCTCTACATGCTAGTCATGGCTGAAGGAACCAAAAGAGAAGTCCTTGAGAGAACCACTCAGCGTGGAATAAATGTGTACACACACACACACACACACACACACACACACACACACACACACACAGGAAATGAGGCAGGCAGGCAGGCTGGAAAAGAATAATGTGAGCAAGAGGCTGCCTAAGGACACCTGGCACCTTGGGCTACAGGAGCAAACTCAGCCTTGGCACTGCTGCTTGGCTTTATTCTCTGTAAACATTCACTCTCTGGGAAGGTTATTTTTGTTTCCAAGTGTAACGTCTTGAATCTGACATGGCCTATGAAGGCCAATAACAGGGCCAGACATTGGGCTTTGGGTAGGTGATGAATCTTTAAGGCTGTGACCTCACCAAAATGAATCCACTGACAGTTTCATAATCTTATGAAATTGTAGGGAAGTGGCAGAAACTAGGAGGTGGGGTTAATGGGAAGAGGCAGGTCACTGTATCTTGTCCCTGGCTCCTTGCTGTCTGTCACTGCTGTCAGAGAGCAGCAGTTCTCTGCCATGTTCGTCCACCATAATGCTTCAGCCCCACTTAGGCCCAATGACAAAGGAGCCAAGCAACCGTGGACTGAGACACTAAAACAGAGCTTTTCTTCTTGAGGTTGCTTTTCTAGACATTTTGTCATGGAGTTGTAAAGTGACTAGAACCCCAGGTCAAACTGGGGTCTAAAATTGGAGTGGGGGGTCCGGTGGGGGGGGCCCTTGTTCCTGGTAGATGTCAATAGGTGTCACAAAGTTAGAACAGATCATCCTGTCCCAGAGCAGACTCTGCCCCCATCAGTTGTACCTTTCGCTGCTGCTGCTGCCCTGGTCACCTTGCCATAGACTCTGAACTCCTGGAAGACAGCTCATTTTATGCCTGGGCATCACTGCACCCTCAGTATCCAGCACAGTGCTTCAGCATGTGTTGGGTGCATCACTAAAAACTATGGAGCTAAGTGGTCAATGAATGAAATCTATAGCACTTTGAAAACATGGACTGGCTCCTGAGTGACCAAAGAACTTTACCTAGAATCAAACCTGGCAGTTTTGTTTCTGGAAAGGTATATTTCTTTTTATTATTATTATTTGTGTCTTGAAGGTTGAGCTCAGAGCTATGCATGCTAGGCAAATACATTACCACTGAGTGGCATCTTAGCCTTCCCAGAACACACTGAAAAAACAAACAAACAAAGCCCACAGTGTCAAAACTGCTATCTCCGAGTCAGAAGAGGCAGTGAGCAAGCACTCAGAACAAAGGCTGTTTCCATAATTTGTGGGGGCCCAGAACAAGCTACAAGAAGAGGGCTGGGGATGTAAACCAATGGTAAGGCACTGGCCCAGCATGCCTAAGGCCAAGTGTTCCATCCCTAAAACCAAAGCAAGAAAAAGGGAACAGACAGAGTCGCTCCACATGTTTGGTTCAGTTGCAAGCACCTAGTCTGTGCTCTGATGTCAGGGACCATCTCTTCTTTCCAAAATGGAAGGAACACTGGGGTGTTGCTGGGTGAGGTAGAGCCTAAAGCCACCAGGGTGCCTGCCCTTGCTGGTTGGCTACACGTTTATGCCCACAGCATTTCCAGTGCCTGGCCCTGTACTCCAGCTTGTAGTCCCGCCGCGATGACTCCTACCTGGGTCAGTATTGACGATAGTTTTGGTCCGAATGAGCTGGGAAGGGGAGAAGCCAATTTCTGAGAGCCACAGCCTGAGGTCCACGTAAGCATCCTCCAGCTGCTGCAGCACGTAGAGGAAGAACTCAGACACCTCCTCGCCTTTGCTCTGCACCAGGTCAAGGATCTTTCGGACCTACAGACAACACACGCATTAAGAGCATACGCTGGTGTGAAGGACACCTTCCTGTCAAAAGGATCCTGGTGCACCCAGCTACTAGAATTGTAGCAGTAGCCTGGCCACCTCCATACCCAGTGTAAGAGTCAACATGGAATCTGTAAAATGGGCCTCTTTAGCAAGATCTCAGCCCCATGGCAATAAGAAGCCAGGAGGAATCTGTGAGCCTGAGAACAGATCAGACACAGAGCCCTCCAGCTGTGGTCTTTTCTCTGCCTTTCCCTGCTAATCTCACGTCACTGACATCCCAGAACAAGCGTGCTAAGGAGGTAGTCTCCTCAGAGACACAAGGAAGTAGCATAGCTGGGCTACCCCGCAGGAGGGTAACAGGACTCCCGTCAAATCACATGCTCAAAATGGCCTTTTAATTTAAAATATAGGCAAAACAATCAGGACCTGTATTTAGAGGCACACACCTATAATCCTAGCACTTGGGAGAATCTTGAGATAAGAGGATCATAGTCTCAAACCAACATAGACTATAGACAGGATCCTGTCTCAAAAAAGCAAAAAAGGAGTGGGGATCATAAGGGAAGCCCACAGCATACTGGCACTTCCTTCCTATCTCTTCCTGTTTCTTCTCAAATAAACTCTTCATTCCTCTATCCAGGGACTTCCAGGCCTCTGTTAGATTTTTCAGAAGATACCCTCAAGCTTAGGGAACTAAGAATTGCTCTACTTCCTACTTCATGGCGTGGGAAAGTCTTCAATGGGGCCCCACCTTGGGAGGAAGTCACTTCTAAATCGCACTTTGTGGGTGGCTACCCTGAGTCTTTGCCTCTGTGCCCTTGGGGTGTCGAGGCACTGAGTGTGGCGCTCTGTATCCCCTACTCATTTAGGACACACTTATAAGGTGAACTGCGGATCAATACCCACAGCAGGAAATGCTGAACTGGTAGGGCTTGCTCCAGCCTCTGACAGGAGTAAACTGTTTGGGCAGGAAGCTAAACATTTGGGCATTTAGGATTCTACCGAGACCTCAGTGTGAATGGACATATGTCATCAGTCTCTTCTGTAATGCATAAGCTGAGGCTCAAGGATGAAAATAGCCCAGAGACCACAGTGTGAGTCACATATGTCACCAATACCCTTATGCTACAGAAGCTTCATGGGACTAAAAACAACAACAACAACAACTAAAGACTCTAAAGAGTGAAATTTGACCCAAATACCAAATTCCCCCAATGAATTTGCAGGGGTCAGCAAGGTGGACCACTGCTAGAAAGCCAGGTCAGTGACTATCAGCTTCAGTGTCCCCCACTGCACCTTGTCAGGCTTGGTGGGACAGGCACACACAATCTCTGCATCTTCGGCTGAGAAGTAGCCATTCTCCAGCAAGTTGTCCACCAGACACTGAGTGTTCCGAATGTTGGTGACCAGATGTTCCCTGTTGATCTTCAGCAGTTTAATGTGGGAGTGACAACCCAATGGGGTGCCTTCCATCTCATGATGGCCGTGTTCCTCCATTGTTCAAGTAGCCAGCAGCTACTTTTCTCAAATTCATCTTTGACCACATGTGTCTCGCTGGCAGGGCAGACAAATCAGGATTCAGGGCCACCACCCGGGATCCTGCCTTTCATTGCTGACCCTGAAGAGGTAAAGGACATTGTTAGCAAAGCAAACTTCCCTGGTGAATTCTCCATCTCCTTTCTCCCATTTTCTACCTCCGACAGGAGGGAGTCATGCCTAAAAATTTTATCAGGGTGAAAGAAAGATGAAATTTCAAGACCTGTAAGTCATATAAAGTACTCAGAAATTGCTGGTTGTGAGCCTAGAGGCTGCCTGGAGCTGAGAAAAGAGAAAAACAAACCTGGGTATGCCTCGTAGTTAAAACATTCCTAGGAACATCTTGACCATAAGATAAAGGGGACTGTGAAGACATAGCAGGGCTATATTATCTGAGTTAACACCACCTGGCCGGAACCTCCCCTCTGTCTACTGCCCCTTGACGACGGGTAAAGTCATACATCAACTGGTTGCTATGTGAACAAAGATAAGCCCCCAGCCCACAGGAACAAAGTCTTGATGCCCTGTAATCTTTCTGTTAATGTTTGAATAAGCCAATAGTGTGTCGCTGTGCTGAATTCCACACCCCTAAGCCCCTTACCCCATAAAAACCCCTAGCTTTCGAGCCTCGTGGCCGGCATCTGTTATCTCCTGTGTGGGATACATGTCGGTCCAGAGCTCCGTAATTAAACGTCCTCATGTAATTACAGCAAGTTGGGTCCTTGTGTTTCTTTGGGTGCTCTCACACTCCCGAGACTAGAGTAGGGGGTCCCTGAAAGGGGACCTTACAAGGGAGGATGAACAACAACAATCATAATTCTGTTGTAATGTATATTTAATCTCAGTTGGGGGTTTCTACCCCGCTTTTGATCGTTCAGTTCCCAGGTAAAACACACAAATTTTTTATACTTATACTAAACTTTAACCAGCATTACAGCTGGGCAGATATCTACCCTCTATGCCGTTATGGCCACTTCTCTGCCAACAACCCCAAGATATGACTTGTCATATTCCTTCTAGGCCACTCTTACTCAGACTGGCTAACCCTCAGGGCCAGTTCCCACCATCTTTAGCCCATGGTGTCTTCTCTTCCCTCCACCTTCTCTCTTCCTCTTGGTCCTCCTCAGACCCCAAGCCTGGGAACTGAAACCCCACCTATCTCTCTTCTGCCCAGCTATAGGCTGAAGGCATCTTTATTTAACAAATAGATTTAAATTAAGGAGCAAGGTTACTCTTGGTATACTTGAAGATTTCCTCCTCGCTGAAGCAACCAGACCTTGGGGGTCAGTATTTAGTATCACAACACATAGCAACAGACCAAACCTCCACACAATTCACTGCTGTCGGTGGTTTGCTGCACCACTAAATGTGTTCATCAGTGTTGCTGTCACTGCAGCAAGAGAACAATGCCAGGGAAGAAAGATTTATTCTGCCTCCTTGTTTTAGTCCTTCTGATGGAGAAGGCATGGCAGAGTAGAGCAGCTCTGTCTCCACAAGTAGACCGGGGAGAAGAGAGGGGGAGAGAGGGAAGAAAGTGGTCACTAGGACCCACTTCAGAACCCATGGCTTCTTCAGGAAGTGACACCCAAAAGACATCAAGCTGATAATACCGAATTCAAATAGCTGGTCACACTGAGTCTCTGGCATTATCCCTTGAAGGAAGATAAAATACGCTAACACGGTCTTCTTCGCATAGACCTTCATTATCTTTTTTGAATCTGCAATGCCAACAAGCATGTAGAAGACAAAAAGTATTTGTGCACACAGGCACAGAAGCCAGAAAAGTTAAACTCACAGGTATCCTTCAAAGGAAAGAGATGTTTAGCCTGTTATAGTTTACAACCTGGTGATCGTCTGCTGTCTGATGAGACAGGCTCTGCCCATATTTCCCAGAACCCCAAACAATTTGTGACTTACTTATCCCAGGTCCTTTCCCTCTAAAACCTTGAACATTACTTTAGGCCATAAAATTCATCCTTGTGAGAGATGCTCTTTCTATTTTATAACAGCCTGAGCAAGATCTATGCCTTAGGGCCATACATTATGTTGACCTTGGTCATTCTCCCTAGACCATGACCTTGAACATTGTTTCTAAGTCAACAAGAATGATCTTACAAAGGAAGCCATGTGTCCTCTGCAAAGAGCTTCAGTGTAAACATGCCTGGGCTTTGCTATACTCACAGGGCCGAGCTAGTTGCTTTCACAAAACTGTTCCCCCAAATTGTGTTGTGCTTAAATATGGCTAAAGTAAATGATCTGGTGTCAGACACTAGGTGTCCTGGCCCAGCACCTGTATCAAAACCTGACTGAACCAAGTTTAATTCTTGTCTTTTTGAGGATCATTTCACTGACAGCTATAAAGCCTTCAGGGACCCTTCCACACAAGGAGGGCCTCTTTTTAAATTTAAATGTTATTATTAAAAGTTGCAAAGAAGATATCACACACTGAAATTAACCAGCTCCAAAGACTATACATCTTAATGAACTTCTAAACAGTTAAACTAGCCACTTGGAAAGGAAGCAATAGAGCTTCACACTGAGTGTTGTTCTTCTATAATCAAATACTTATCTACTACCCCCCAAAAAATACTAAGACAGAATTAAAATTAGAAAAATAGGAGGCTGGAGAGATGGCTCAGAGGAACACTGACTGCTCTTCCAGAGGTCCTGAGTTCAATTCCCGGCAACCCACATGGTGGCTCACAATCATTTGTAATCGGATCTGATGCCCTCTCCAGGTCTGTCTGAAGACAGCTACAGCATACTCACATACATAAAACAAATAAAACAAACATTTAAAAAGTTAGAAAAACAATTCGCTTTATACCCTTTTCATAACTCATGTTCATTGCTTGCATTTAGTTCTTGCTGTTTTTGAGACAGTCTCACTACATAGCTCTGATTGCCAGGATTAAAGGTATGCCCAGCCTTGTTTGGAGTTTTGGATGGTATTTGGGGTGCTACAAAGATAGCTCAGATGGTAAAGTGCTTGCTGTGCAAACACGAGGACTCTCTCAGCACCCAGAGACAGAGGCAGAGGATGGAGGCACGTGCCTGGAACGAAAGAGGATCTTACTCAGCTATGGTGCCTATGACCCACATTAATGACCAGAATTGCACAATAACCCTGAGGGTGCAAAAATGGCACACACACCTTGGTGGTAACCAACAGCTCTCTAGTTGGACCTAAGACCTGCTCAAGATTGGGAACAATGTCTGGTACAGGAAACCTAGATAATTACTCAGTGCTAGTGAAATCATGGTTATTAGACAAGAATCTGCAACTACTAATTTATTAAACCAGTATAATCTCAAGCAACAATTTATAAACATTTGTCCTTATACCCACAGATCAGAGTAATTTTCACCTTCATCAGGGAAACTTTGCAACAGATGGAGACCACTATAGAAAATCACAACTAATCAAAACACCAAGCTGCTACGCACACTCCAGTGAAGTTTGCTTGGCAGGCCGAGAGGCCTGGGAGCACTCACGAGGCAAAGAGTTTCACGGAAACTCACTTCCTGGAACTTTGGCATTCTCATAACCCGTATACTCATACCCTATCCCCGTGTTAGTCTGGTGTGTGGATCCACGTGCTCTCTTTTAGTATTATTTTATTATAAGTGCCTTTTAAGATTGAATTCTGACATAGCTAAGCCTTTGCCAGTATTCCAACGTCCCAGAAAATCCATGAAGCCGACAAACTTAGAATTCAGTAGGAATTCTGTGAGAAGGTTACCTATTCAGTAACATTCAAATTTACTTCTAGTAGAGATAGTGAAACTAATTAGGCATTACAAAGAACAGAGCCGGAATAGCTTAGGGTTGGTCTGCAGAGTGTTTACTTGAGACAATAGCCAGTCTTACCCAGACAGGGGAATTCACAATGGCCTATCAAATAGGTGGGTTTACCATGAAAGAGTCCTCCTAAGACAGGCCCAAAGAAACAGCATAAATCAGTCATTTACTAAGAACCCCTGGTGGTGGGCTTAACAATAGACTAGCTTTACACCTGGCTCCCTTCTTAGTGGCAGCGGCCTGGTCCCCGCCTTCTTTTCATGTATACATTCCTTTTGTATGGTGTCACTGTAACTCAGAGGATGTATCTCGCCTGTTTTCTTGCTATTCTTCTGTATAAAAAATTTGATGCTCAACTTGACAAATTACATTCAGATTCTACACAACCTCTTGTGTTGTGTCTGTCTGTCATTTGCCGACTACTTGCCCATCTGCAACTAGAGACCCGTTCAACGCAGACAAAGGGACCCAGAGGGTCTGTGGCACCAAGCTATGGAGACCTGTCCCAATGGGTTCATCTACAAAATAGCCCCATAGCTAAGGCTCAGGAAGCATGTTGGAAGAAGGGGTAGAAATACTGTAAGAGCCAGAGGATTGGAAAGTTGTCTATGAAGTTGTATCTCCTAGTGATACCAGAAGCTACATCCATAAAGTCTCACCAACATGATGGCCCAAATAAGGATGACACCAATGAACATGACAAACTGGACAGAGAAAAGTCCATGAGGCCTCAACCCTACACAAAGAATTATAGGTAACTGGTGAAAGCTGGGATCAGGAATGGTCAGCCCTGAAAGTATACATACAAGTACCGTTACATGGCCTGAAGGATTATATGTAGGAATATATATTGCGCGCACACATACACACACACACACACACACACACACACACACACACACACATATATATACATATATATGCAGCCATATTCTGTCTAGGCCACTCTTACTCAGACTGGCCAGCCCTCAGGGCCAATTCTCACTACCTTTAATCCATGGTGTCAGTCATGGGATTAGTGAGGAAAAAAAGGCATGAGTTTGAAGGAGAGTGAGGAAGGATAATACAGAACATTTTGGAAGGGGAAAAAAGGAACAGAGAAATACTATAATTATATTATAATCTCAAAAACATTTTAAAGTGCTTTGAAAATGTATATTGTGAGATCAAAAAATAAAAAATGTATAACCATAACTGACTAGCTCAATAAATAAATTATCGTCAAAGAAACAGAGGGCAAGAACTGTAACAGCAGCAAGTCATTGCAAGGGATGAGGTGGCTCTGGAAGCCTGTGAGAAAAGTGGAAGCTGAAGCCCAGAGTGGAAACTTTCTCTTGAAATGCTCACAAGTGTGAGAGAACAGGGAAAGGCCGCGGTTCTTCCCGGGTGAGTCAGCGTGTTTAGAAGGCTGGGGAAAGGAGGTTGAGCAACTGCCTTCATTCCACTTGACCCAACTCTTATCAACTGGGAGTGGGCTTTTAACCAGGCTTCTCTTTCCGTGCCTGCAATTCCCACAAACATGGTCCCTCGGCTTCCCAGGCTTTTCCTGTAATTTCCACCACGGGCTCTTCACAGTTCACCAGCAAAAGGGGACACTCTCTCCTGATTTCTGACCACCTGAACAAAGCCACAGGTTCATGACCCCTAGCTGGCAAAGAGGTGCTTTTTTGTAATTTTCAGAGGGCAGTGAGCTCTCTTTGGCAGGAAGTTAAGGAAGTTATGGTGGACATAAAAAAGGAAACAAAGAAAAACATTGCCTAATAAACCAAAGCCAGAGATAGAGCAAACTGCCATGAGACACCTCAGAGAGAGTGACCAAGCATGAGCTGGTGCCACCAGAAACAGAGAGCCAAGCGTCTCCCAGGTCACAACCTGCCAAACGGTGGGCCCTGGGGTGCCAGTGGAAGGCAAGGGAGCTGAGGGTAGATAGTAGTAGGGACAGCAGAGGAGTAAGGGAAAGGGAGGGCTGGAGAAGGGGGGGGGGAGAGGAAAGGGTGGAGAAGAGGCAGGAGGAATGGCAGAGGTTGACTTTACAGAGCTAGGCCACTCTGTAGGGGGAGGTTTTCCCAGCTCTATATATGGAGCCTTGAGGATGGGAGTTGAAGGGAGATCCTGTCCAGACAGCCCAAGGAAACAACCAAAGAAACAAATTAAGGCCGTGGATGTGGCCTGAAAATGAGACCTCGGGCAGCAGAACGCAGGGTGGGACATGAAATAGAAAAATTAGGATAAAATATGCAGGTGGTAGATGCAATTTTGCAACTCTGTACTCTTGAAATAGAAACCTACTGCCCTTTGTCAGTACATAGCCTGATTGCAACTTAGTTCCCTGTCAGTTCCTTCTGCCCAGAAGCTACAGTTTTAATGAAGCAGTTTTCTAGTCTTGTATATAACACCTTGCTTGGTCCAATGTCTACAATGCTAGGACCATAACATCCCACCACTGGGTATCACTGTCAGTACAATGGCTTTCCCCATCACATTCCTAAATTCTTGCCAGAGGTACATGAGAGGTCCTGTTAAGGTGTGCTATAAAGAGTGTTCTCTTTTTCTAGACTTTGCACTCCAAGTTAAGAGTCAATGGTGCAAAGTAATTAGGCAATGTTACTGTCAGAATTCACACATGAGAGGTGTTACCCACAGTTAGGGGGAAGCTAGAAGAGGTTTTCTGCTGTGTGACCTCCACTGTTGGTAGGTTTGAAGTCAACTGAGAGCAGGTGTTATGGTGTCACTCTCACAAACTGAGGGAGCTTTCCAAGGACATTTTATAGGACCAGGTTTTATCTTAGTAACATCTAACTTTGAGGGCTTTGAGATCTATCAGAGGACATATGTGTGACATATTGAATGGCACTAGTTTTAGCTGATGGAGTGGAAAGATTGCTCTCAAGCACTCTGGACTTGTGGCCTCATCTGATGTCTTAACAAAGCTGTTGAGAGTCCACAGACAAAAATGAGCCAAGGGCTCAGGGTTTGCTTTTATTTTTCTCCCTTTCCTTGTGGTGAGCTGATACTGCTCAACACTAGGCATCAACAGCCTTGAGAAGTGTCTTTAGCAACTTCCCTTTCTAAGAAATCTGCCCTGTGAGGAGAATCAGAAGTTCTGACAGGGTTTTGGTTTTGTTTCATTCCAACAAGGCCCCTGCTGTTGACAGTGAGAAAGGAGTTGGCAGTTCCCAGAGGAATTGAATGACTGAGTCAGAGCAGTGTCTACAGACACATAACTCAGCACCAGGCACATGTGAGTGCAATAAAATACATCACTGCTGTCAGATTCAAGGCTGAGGAAAGTCAGACTCAATAAAACAGAATACACTGTATGGCTCTGTGTAGAAGCCGAGAGATGGTAGCTGGGAGACACGGGTTGCAAAACAACAGCCATGCAAACTCCTGGGGACATAGAAATATCTTGAGTGAGAGCTCTATGTATGTGTGTGTGTGTGTGTAGTGTATGTGTAGTGTGTGTGTGTAGTGTGTGTGTGTGTGTGTGTGTGTGTGTGTAGTGTGTAGTGTGTAGTGTGTAGTGTGTAGTGTGTGTGTGTATAGTGTGTATACATTTGTGAATTCCACATTCTCAGATTCAACCAACCATGGATCAAGAATATTCAGAAAAATATCGCACCTCACTAAACATGGAAGAATTTGTAGATTTTTCCTTGTCATTGTTTCTTGAATCGAATGCTATAACCACTTTTATAGCACTTACAATGCATTAGGTGTCATAAAAATCTAAAGATGATTTAAATTTTCAGGATGGTATGTGTAGGTATATGAAGATAATCACTCTGTCTTGTATCAGGGATTTGAGCACTGGTGGATTTTGTTTTCCTTGGAGTATCCTGACACTGATCCCTGCAGACACTGAGGGAAGAGCATATATATAAACACACACACACACACACACACACACACACACACACACACACATGCATATTTGCCAAGTGTCATCAACCTATATTTTTCAAATCTGAAATGTTCTATGAGCATTATGTTTGTTTTAGTTTCATGTTAAGAGAGAGCCTTACTGTGTACTGCATTGTGGCCTCGAGCTCTCAAGATCCTTCTGCCTGGGTCTCCCATACGTCAGGGATAAAAGCATGCACCACCATGCCTAGCTGAAAAGCACTGCTTTATATTATACAGCAGTAACTTACGGATTGCCATTTAAAAGTAGCAATCTACTTTTTTGGGTTGAATCAAGAAGAGAACACTCAAAGAAGTCATTCCCCATCAGCCCCAGTGGCCTTATGACTCTGCCCTTTCCTGACACGCCCTGCTGTTGGGAACCTTCATTCATTCTTTTGAAACTCTGTATTTTTCCAAATAAATCGCCCCAGCTTTCTCCAAGTTGCTGTTGCAATACCAGAGGACGAGATTACAGATTGAGACGAGCCTTTCCCAGAAAACTATTCTGTAACAGCATAGCAGATGCTAATTAGAGTTACACCCCAAGTTGTTGTTACGTGGCCCGGCCATCTTACAAGCACTTCTGTATAAAGGCTGGCCATAAGCACCAATGTAAGCCAAAGCAAGCCAGGCCAGTGTTCGAATCCGGCCACCCACTCTACTTCTTCCCCAGTCCTGACTCCTCCTCCTCAAGCGCCTTCCCTGGAGTGAGAGCTCATAAGAAGCCTGTGACTCAGGGACTGTGGCTGTCACAGAAAGAGGACACAGAAAGGCCTGGTGTGGGAAGCAATGACTTTGCTGACCATGTGGCAGTTTATACAGCCTTGCCCCCTTCTTCTTTGAAGACTGACCCAGGCAGAAGTCAGCTGTCTATTCAGCAGCTGTGCTGACCCCACTAGGGCCTGGTTCACTCTCTCAGCCCCTCCTGTGGCTTAGGAAATGAGAATGAGTTTTGTGGGCTTACAATGGTAAGGGTGGGTACATGGCTGTCACTATTTCAGTCTTTCGTTTCTGGAAAAATGGCCAGCCTGCCTGCAAGCAGCTCCCCACCCCACCCCCCCCCCAGGCATCAGCCATAGATAGATAGATAGATAGATAGATAGATAGATAGATAGATAGATAGTAGTGTTGCTGTTGATAGCCCTGGCTTTCGTGGACATTTTGCTTTGTAGACCAGACTGGCCTTGAATGCAGAGATCCACCTGCCTCTGCCTCCCTTGTGCTGGAATTAAAGGCGTGCATCATCACTGCCCAACTTAAAAAAAATGTAATTTGTATTTTATGTGTACGCGTGAGTCCCTTTATTTTATGTTTGTACATGCATCATGCATATGCCTAATGCTAGAGGAGGCCAGGAGAGCATCAGATCCTCCGAAACGGGGTTGTGAGCTTGCCTGTGTGGGCTCTGGAAAGCTGCAATGTTCTGAACTGCTGAGCCATCTCTCCAGCCCGAGCGGAGCATCTTGCCAACTTGCAAAGGACCTTTGGCATGCAATCAAGGGATGAGATTCAACTGTTTGATTTGATTTGTTTGACTTCTTAATCATCCATTAATATGGCAAACCCTTCCCAATCCTTTGACAGATACAATAATTTGTTTTGTTTTGTTTTGTTTTGTTTTGTTTTTTTCGAGACAGGGTTTCTCTGTAGTCTTGGCTGTCCTGGAACTCACTCTGTAGACCAGGCTGGCCTCGAACTCAGAAATCCGCCTGCCTCTGCCTCCCAAGTGCTGGGATTAAAGGCGTGCGCCACCACCGCCCGGCTCAGATACAATAATTTTAGACAAGAATAGGCAGTGGGCCCACGAGGAAGCTGGATTGAGACTGGTTTTCAATGCAGCAGGGAGGTATCCAATAGATCCGCTTAGCAGCAGGGAGGTATCCAATAGATCCGCTTAGGAAGCTTGCACCTCTTCACGCACAAGACCACAATTTCTATAGGAGGGAAGCCAATTAGAGAATTCACCCCTCAATCACTGTAATGGCTATTTCTGGTTGTTAACTTGACTATATCTGGAATGAACTACAATCCAGAATTGGAGGGCTCGCCTGTGATCCAGATCTTGAGGCCGGAAGATACAAGTTTCTGACCTGGATCTTGGCATGGAGATCTTGTGGCATAGTGGCCATGAAAAGTTTAGGCTCAGGCAAAGTAGTACACGCCTTTAATCCCAGGAGACTAAGGCAAAGAGATCTCTGAGTTCAATGTCATCCTGGGAAAAAAACAAGTCCCAGATCCTGGTGTTGTGTTGCACACCTTTAATCTGGGCCACACCTTTTGCTGGAGACCTACATAAGGACATTGAAAGTAGGAAGATTCATTCTTCAACTGCTTGCACTTACTTGCCAGCACATCTGTTAGAACCTACTTCTACAGAAGACCAGCTGAAACAGCTCGCCTCATGGGACTGAGAAACTACTAGATTCTTGGACTTCCCATTCACAGCTGATCATTGTGGGAGAGTTGGACTACAGACTGTAAGTCATTATGATAAATTCCCTCAATATAGAAAGATATTCCATACATTCTGTGACTCTAAAGAAGCCTGACTAATACAGTCACCCATCTTTAGGAGATTTGACTTTACTTTAGCCATTCCATCTCCTACCAGCTGATAGCCTAGCTGGAACCCAGAAAGGGGGAAGGAACGCCCCCACAGAAATAGCTTTCTTGGCAAAAGCTCTTATTTCCTCCATGTGTGTGGGGTTGGAGGTTGGGGGTTGGGGTATGAACGTATGCATGACCATGAGCCATGGGGATCAAACTCTTGTGCTGTGCACCTTGGGTTCCTTTCCTTTCCTGAGAGCGTTTCTCATTAGGCTGGGCCAGCTGATAGCTGATCAGGCTAAACTGGCTGGCCAGTGAGTTCAAGGGATCCACTTGTTTCTTCTCCCCCATATGGGGATTACCAGTGCACACCAGCATGCCTAGCCTTTGGTTTCTGGCCTTTGCAGTTGCACAGCAGGCACTTTACAGAATGTTCTACCTCCCCAGAGCCCTGCCCCTGCCCTCATCTGCCCCTTCTTTTCTAGTATGTTGTAGAACACTGTCCATTACTGTCTTCATCTGGGCGACCGTGGTGACCTGAAAGTGAGCTTTATCTTGAGATTATTGCAAATGACCTTTAAGCATGGGCTTACTGACCTCACAGAAGAAACTGGAGGACTTGCCATTATCCCCTCCTCCGAGAATCCATCCATGCTTGTCTCCCTACCAGCCAGGGAAGCCATGATGCAGGGAAGGACGAGACTCTGTGTTTTGGCTGCTTTGAATGGCCCATGCTCCTATACGTAAACTCTTACCCACTTTCTGTAAGCCCAGTGAACTCCAAGCCCAATAAACTCCAAGTTAGACTATGGTGGAGCTCTTACTTTGGTTTGCCATTCGTTCCCTATCTGTCTTTCTTGTTTTTGTTTTGTTTTCAATGCTGGGATTAAACCAAGACCCTTGTGCATGCAAATCAGTGGGAGACATGTCCCTTGACCCTAAAACCTATCCTAGAAATGCTTTAGTTTGATTTCTCTGCGGCAGATGGCTGATGCTGAGGTCTCTCTCTTATTACCACCCACCCATTCTAATCGTTACCAATGAAACCTGTCAATTTTTTGCTCCCTTTTTGATAAAGGCACATCTTACAGCGGGGTGCCTTCATGAAATCCTAGCACTTGGGAGGCTGAGGCAGGGGGATCATGAATTCCTAGGTAGTCTTGGTTATGGAGGAAGACACACACACACACACACACACAAATGAAAGCAGCAAATAATATCTGCAGCAAGGTCAGAATTTGCTGTGCACAATATGGGCTTGCAAAAATCGTGTTCATATAGTCTTGGACACTAGAAACATGAGTGGACTTTCTTTCTTTCTTTCTTTCTTTCTTTCTTTCTTTCTGTAAGTAAGTAATCTGAGACTTGAAATTATCTGAGTGAAAGATGTCATTCAGAACATATCGGGTTCAGACAGCAGTATGACCCAAACCCCAGGGATAACTTGTATCAGACATCCATGAAAGCTGAGAATCAAATCTGCACTCTCCTTTATGGAATGGCTTCTGTCTTATGCAAGAGTCATTTAATCCACAGCCTCCTTGCTGAGCAGTTTCCGGTGATGAAGACTGTTACACTGAATTCACACATGAGCAACTTGAATGGATTGTCAGAATTAAAGTGATGAGAAGTTGAGCCTGCTGGCTCTCCACTCCTCCTGCCGCCAGGCAGTGGCTGGGTGGGCTGACCCACCCTAGGGTCTGGCAGATAGATCCCAATGCCGAGCCTGTTCATGTGCAGTGCTCATACAACAACATAGAACACACATGCTCACAGCCACTCAAGTGGGTCCCAACATCTCTGCCACATGGTCCACCAAAATCCATGTTCTTCTCTCTATTTCCTATTTTGTTGTCGATCTCTTAATGAACTTAACCTGGAAAAACAGCCCACTTTGATATTGTTTCTGCCACATCGGGAAATGATTGACAGGGCACATATCTGGAGCGCTCTTGGTAGGTGGATGGAGTTGCCTTAGTTATTGAATGCTTTCAAGTTACATTAGCTCTCATTTACTTCTAAGCATCTAAAAACGTTTAATCCCTCTGCATTAAAAAAAGAAAGGAGAGAAATTAGCCCCCATCCAAAGCTTCTTTCTCTTTGTCTTTCTCTCTCTCTTTCTCCATATAACTTGAATCCCAGGCATGCAGGCACTGCCATCCTGCCCACGGATAAAGGAATGCTGACACATCTGCGATAAGCATTCCTCAGAATTCAGTGCTGACGAACATCCTTCCACAACTGCTCGGCTTCTGGAAACCCCCCACATCTTCAGAGCCAAGTCTCCGTCCTCTGTCCCTAAAGCCCCACAAACAGTGCCCATGAGCTAACCACTCTCCTGGGATCACGGGCTTTTAGAGTAAAGAATACCATTCCACACACCCATTTAATCGTGCAAACTGAGACCCTGAGCTGGGTAAAGATTTTATAGGCCCACAAAAACTGGAACCCAGGGCTCCTGCCATGAGGCAAATACTATCTCTGTTTGCTTCTGGCTAGAGTAACCCCCTTAACCAATGGCTTTCCCTATCATTCAGTAGGAACTGAATGAGAGAAGGGTCAGACCCTTTCTTACTCTGTTCTCCCCCTAAGCCTATCTCTCCCCACTGGGAATTCCTATGGTATTTTATCCTTACTGCTTTGGTGGGAGGTAATTCCTTCTTTTGTAATTTATGTACCCTCTTGCTGAACAAGAGATACTGGCAATGAGTGACATCAATGCATTTGCACAGTCCAGAGAATCACTTCAGAAGCAGCACCTACCAAGTTTATCAGTAGACAGTGAAGGTTTGCATCTGGGCGCTTCCTATTGCTCCAAGTCCCTCATATATCTTCCACCTTTAAAAAGATAACTAAAGAGCCAGGCATGGTGGCACAAACCCATAAACCTAGCACTTCGGAGGCAGGAAGATTGTCAGCCTGAGCTATACAACGAGGGAAAGTAAGACAGAAGGAAGAAAGGAAGGGAGGGAGGGAGGGAGGGAGGGAGGGAGGGAGGGAGGGAGGGAGGGACCACAACCAGCGCCCAGGTCTCACTTTCCAAAGCATTATAAGTGCAATGGCTAGAAACTGAATCATTGCAGCTTAGTGACTGAGGTGGTTTGAATATTCTTGGCCCAGGGAGTGGCACTATTAGGAGGTGTGGCCTGGTTGGAGGAAGTGTGTCACTGTGAGGGTGGGCTTTGAGAACTTCCTCCTAGCTGCCTGAGGATGCCAGTCTTCTCCTAGCTGCCTTCAGAATAAGATGTAGAGCTCTCAGCTCCTCCTTTGTCTGCCTGGATGATAATGGACTGAACCTCTGAACCTGTAAGCCAGCTCAATTAAGTGTTGTCCTTTATAAGAGTTGCCTTGGTCCTGGTATCTCTTCACAGCAATGAAAGCCCAACTAAGACAGTGACCCTGCCCTACCCCTTATCAAGACTGATGCTTAACTAATAAGATACTTTTTTCTGTTTAAGTCCAGTCTTTGAAAAAGATCATGCCTGGAGCTCATTGCTGAGGGACCAAGACTAAAACATCCTAATAAAGAGAGCCAACAGAGGAAAGCAAACTTTTGGTTTTACCCATTCCCGGAGTTCCTCGAAGGGAATAAAGAAGTGTCCTCATATTTCCCATGACTCGTTGAATAAAGAAGCTTGCTGCCAAACTGATGGCCTGAGTTCAATCCCTGGGCCATACATAGTAGAAGAAGAGAATCAATTCCCACAAATTATTCTCTCGAGAGGTCCAAAAACCTAGGGAATAAAAATTTCAATTCCCCAGGAAGCAGACTGGGCTCCTCAGAAGGATCCACTGACAATGGCCTTTAGTCAATGGCAGCCCTGACTTAGGGAGGCTAAGTGTGGGGCTGAGTCAGCTCCTGGGACACCTGGCCTGGGGAGATAACAAGGCCAGAACTGAGCTGGTTTCCAAAATTCTTCAAGGTCTCATAGAACTATGCTGATAGCAGCCAATCAAAGTTGTACTGATGTCACTGCTTTGCTCCTACCAATCATATTAGAGGTTACCTAACCCTTCTAGAAAATTCCCCTAGACCTGCATAAAAGGGGCCCGTGAGCCTCTCAGGTCACCACCATTTTGATGAATGGTTGACCCCTGCATGCTGGTAACTTCTGCAGAATAAACAGTCTTTGTCTTTGCATACTATTTGAGTCTGGAGTCATCCTTCAGTGACTCCTGGACCCTAACATTCTGATCTCCACAAATGCCCCCTCTCAAATAAATAAATACTTGTAATTTTAATTTGGGGAGAGGGAGACAGAGAGGGAGAGGGAGAGGGAGAGGGAGAGGGAGAGGGAGAGGGAGAGAGAGAGAGAGAGAGAGAGAGAGAGAGAGAGAGAGATGCTATACACAGCACAGATCTGCAACGCAGAAGATACCTGAAGGGTAACATTTAGGATCTACCTGAAAGTGTCTGAGGCTTCTCAGATGAAAGACATTTCTTAAGAACAGCATGTATTACTCACCACAAAAGCCTAAGATGGAACCTGGCTGTGAACAAATAAACACGCTGCTGACTGTTGGCCAAGGGCTCCACAAAATCTGTCTTGCCCCACCTGAACATATGTGCACAGCCAGCAGAACCAGGAACACAAATCTGTCACGGCTTTCAGATGGAGAGGATGAGAGTGCACGGATCCTGGGGGTCATTGAGACGTTGAGATGACAGAGCCACCATCCCAAACTGTCCTCTTCAGAGCCTGCGTGGCCTGCAGGCCTTGATGAGTGAGCTGCTATCAGAGGGAGACCTGTTTAACCAGCCACAGTACATGCAATGGACGGAGAGGGATAGGGTGGTGCAGCCACCTAGCTACAGGACAGCAGACCAAGGTGTGGCTTTCCCCTTCAGTGGAGCATACCTTTGTGACCTAAAAGTGCCAAGCCAAAAACATTCTTTTTTTCTTTTCAAACCCTGGCTTCTGGGTGTGTGGCTCAGGAGTACAGGACACACTTAACACCTAGGAGGCCCTGGGTTCACCCCCAGCACTAAAAACAAAAAGGCAAAACAAAGCCAACCAGGTGCCTCCCAACACTATGCAAATCCCCTAGTAGAGGAATTTAGATTTTCAAAGATAATATGGGTGGGGGAAGCACCTCTTTCAACTGGAGAACAGATGCATGAAATGCTGGTTTAGAGCCACGGGGGACCTAGTATTTTGTGTCTGCAATCTCTAGCCCCACCTAGTCCTAGCTTCACTCACTCTACTTTGGGGAGTTCTTTGTCCTTGCTTCCAGGAGCTAAGACGGACTAGAATCTCTCATACCCATCCATCGGGGCTCCCGATGAAGGATGTTCCTGGCCTAGAGGAGTTTCACCCATGCATATTTATCTGTCTCAGAAACTCCAGGGCAGAGACTACATCCTGGGCTGGGCACACCTGGCTCTCAGCCCACTTTTACTGCGTTCTGAGTTTAAGAGTCTTTTTCCCCCAAGTTGAAAACACTGCCTACATTTCACTCTCTAACAGAGGTTTGCTCCCTATCAAAAGGGTTCCGCGCTCTAACCTGGGCTTGCTCCTCCCACCTCCACCCCCTCCTGCACTGAGGATGGAGCAGTGTGCGGTTTCTAACTTCACGGTGCAACAGCTGATATAACTTAACCATTTGATCCCCAAAATATTTGTGTTGGAAACTGATCCTCAAGATCATAGTGGTGTGTGGAAGTGGGACCTTTGAAGGAGACTGGGACACAGGGATCCCATCTTCACGATGGACCACAACTAAATGCGCCCAAGAAGCCCACATATTAAAGTTGATAGTCACCAACCTACATGCTACTGGGAAATGGCAGAACCTTTAGTAGGTGGAAGAACGTTACAGCACAGCATCAAGTCACTGAGAGGACTAGTGGGACCTCAGTCGTCCCTTCTCTTTTAATCCAGCCACCATGACTCCCGCACCTTGTGGTGATATTTTGCTCCATCACAGGCACAAAGACAACAGGACCAAGCAATCATGGCTGAAACCTCTGAAACCACGAGCCGAAACAAAACCTTTTTCCTTTTAAGTTGACTGTTTCTGGCATTTTGTCACGGTGATGAAAACTGAGTGTCATAACACGGGTCCTAAGGGAGTGGATTGGTTATGCTGAGAGGGGTCTGGCCTTCTCACGTGAGGCCTCTCTGTTCTCTTCCTGCAGAGACTTTCCCATAATCTTTTGCTTACAGAGTGACAGTATGGAACAGTCAGTGGGGGGGGGGGGGGGGGACTCTTCAGCAGCCATTACTGCATGTTAGATACAATCCTCTGACCTTTCTCAGCCCATTCTGACCTTGTTCAGCCTGAGACAGCCCATTCTCTAGCTCCTCTCATTCTCTTCTGCCCCAGGCCTCACCAAGAAGGCCACTTACTCAGTTCCTTCCCACTGCTGAGCTTCAGGCCCACTGTTCCCACTCGCACATGACCTTACCACTCCCGTGTACACCCCTAATGCTTTGCTGAAAGACTCCCTAGAGAGAAACTGCCAGGCCTCTAATCCTAGGAATGTTCTATCTCAGGAAGGGTTGTACATGTTATAATTATGTATTTTCTTGTGTGTTCACATCCTGCCTGTCAAAGGACCGAATGTCCATGTTCCATTCATGAGTCTAACCCCCAGCAGGATAGCCTTGGAGGGGACCCTGAGTAATGTTTATGTTTAAATGATACCATGGGGGCTTCATCCCCAGAGCAATGGACTTATAAGAAGGGACAGAGAATGCTATCTTGGTTTCACTGTCTGTCCCACAGGACATGGGTGCCCATTTGTAAGCCAGGTAGAGAGTGCCCACTATTCCTGCCCATGCTGGAGGCCTAATCTCCTACTCCGTGCCTCCAGGGCTAAAAGAAATAAACAGCTGTTGTTTAGAACACACAGTCTAAGATAGTTTTCCAAAAATACAGGTGACCATCCTAGCTTGTACACTCCATTAGAACAAGCTAATGTACATACTTTATATAGCCCAGACTGGTCTCAAAGCTGCTATCTTCCAGGCCTACCTGCAGAGTGCTGGCTAGCATTACAAGCATGCACTACAAATCCAGCTAAAACACTGTCTGGTCCTTATGTTTTCAGTTTTGGTTTTGTGACACTGGGACTTGAACCCAGGACCTTGTGAATGCTGGCACACACTCTAGTACTGCATTATTCCCCTGCCCCCTCCCCAGCTCCCAGGTGTTACTACATCTTTGCTCCCAGTGAGACCTTCTGAGAATAGGTGTTGAATTAATGTGTTGAAGAGCTGAAACTCCACGGAGCAAGGAAGAACCTGGAGGTAGCACAGTTTTATACCAGTCTTCCAGGCTGAGGAGCCAACAGAGTGTTTCACACCCCTGGAAATGCCCACTTCATTATTAGATATGCTAAAGCACCTACCACTTATTCTTGACATTTACTCTTCCGCCCCCACCCTGCCCCACACAGACCTCTAGGAAGGTTGTGAGATCTCAAGAAGAAAAACAAGCCATTGGGATGGGGCGGGGAGGGGGGCGGTGAGTAAAAATTTAAAAACTGGGGTGTACTTGGAACTTTTAAGCTCTGTCGCTGTTTACCTAATCTCCCCACCCACCCACACACCTGCCCACCATAAAGGGATACTTTACTGCATCCGGGGGACATTATTACAAAGCAAACAGTATAATCCATCCTAATAAAATTAAGTCTATACTGGTAACAAGGATTTTTAGTTTCCCTGTTTTGTTTCGTTTCATTTTTCCATTCAATTACAGTCTAAGTGATGGTTGGGGTTTAAGTCATCTGAGGGGCACAAGAGGAAGCTCCTACTTCCACTCCTTAAACAAGCAGGAACTCCTTAAACGAGCCGTTCTGAAGGAAACATGCGCGCACCTGCCCTTAATTACAGGTAGGAGGCTGGAGAGATGGGTGGGGCTAGCAAAGAGGGCGGGTCCTGCTGAACATCCAGGCGGAGATTAAGAACTCAGGCTTGCCGGGCTGGCTTCAAGTCCTGAGCCAAGCACTGTGGACTTGGGGTTAGTTCATTAACCGCATGGGACGTCAGCTGTCCCACCTGGAAGATGGGAGACACAACTAAGGGATGTTGAGCTGTTGGGAAAACTAAGTGTGTGCCGGGTAGGAGTCGACAAACCAAACGACAACTCACTGTGAATTCCTCAACCCAGTGTGGCACACAGCAAGGCTGGGGAGGAGTACATCTTTATTATCTGCAGTCTGCCATATCTTCATCACCAAACCTAGCACCATGATAAGTTTTGACCCCTATTTTACAGATGCCAGAGCCCAGTCTAAGGTCACGCAAGAAGATGGCAAAACCAGCTCCGGAGCCACAGTACCCACCGTTATTACTGTCACCACAGTAATCACTACTTACTGGAAGCTAGGGGAGGGGGAGGGTACTGCGCAGATTAGCTCATCACTGGCTCAAAACAACCTGTTTGGAAAGGCCGCCCTATTTTATGAACGGAGATACCACCTTTAGTTAAGAAAGAAAGTGCAATGGTGTGACACCCCCCACCCCCTCACTGAGTGCAAAGCCTAAGGTTTCCTCCACATCCATCTGCTTTCTGCTTTACAGAGATCAGGAGCCAGCACTTGAAGCCTCAGAAAGCAAGCCTAACGGCATGTTTTTAAAATCTCCATTGTGCCAGGCATGGTGATGCCTGCTTTCAGTCCCAGCACTCTGGCAGCAGAGCCAAGAGGATCAACCTGAGTTGGAGGCCAGCCTGGTCTACATATCAAGTACCAGGCCAGTCGAGGCTACTAGTGAGACCCTGTCTCAAAAAGATAATAACAATAAAATTAAATTTAAAACTGCATTGTTAAATGGAGCCAGGAATCTCCTTTCTGGGGGAATCTGTTGTCCTGTAGTATACAGAGACTATCTGTCCCCAAGGGAAAGCCTAGCTTCTTATCTAGTTCCAGAAAGTTTGCTCTGTGGGTCCTGGAAAAAAATGAAGATTGTATTAAGATGAAGCACAGCACAGAGGTTCTTTTTTTGTTTGTTTGTTTGTTTGTTTGTTTGTTTCGAGACAGGGTTTCTCTGTATAGCTCTGGCTGTCCTGGAACTCACTTTGTAGACCAGGCTGGCCTCGAACTCAGAAATCCACCTGCCTCTGCTGCCCAAGTGCTGGGATTAAAGGCATGCGCCACCACGCCCGGCCAGCACAGAGGTTCTTGGTCTTTGCATTTTTAATCTTCTGGGAATTGGAATAACACACATAAAATTTCACCTTCTCACAGCTTTCCTAACACCAAAGACATTTCTTCAGTAATGTGTGACTGTCTTAGCTCATGGCACATGGCTGTGAAAGCATCCACACTGAGCCATCAACTACCACAATTACCTCTTCCAACCCTAACCTATGTGGTGGTGACAATACAGCAGAACAGCAAGGGACATCTCCATTCTAAAATACGTAGCAACAGAAAGAAATATGTGTTGATATGTCTACTATATCTATATATCCATATAGAGATGTATAAGGATATATATCTCTATAGAAAGAGTGATCTCTACATATAAACAGCTAGACATAGACATACAGCATAAACATATAGGTATAGACACAGATATATTCCAGCTGCTCAGAAGGTTAAAGTGCTACAACCCAAAACCTCTGTAACTTAGTGAGATTCTGACTCAAGATTTTAAAAGTAAGAAGAGGGCAGGGTTATAGCGCAGTGGTCGAGCTCTTGCCTAGCATTTATAAAATCTTAGGTTCAGTCTCTCCAACACAGTCTCTATCACGCAGCAATGATGTACCAAGACCTGGTGCTAATCAGGTGCTCACTGGATTATTCCCTGGGCATTTGTCTTCAATCATGTATCACTCCTTTAAAATATAGCTTTCTGTTGTTTTAGAGGGAAACCACTTGGCACCAAAACAAATTCTAAAGCGAGTTTCCTGAGTAGTCTGTTGGTTTTAAGAAAGGATGGTACTTCATTCCCTTGTTGGCTATAAAGAAGTGGATCTCTTTTAGGGACTCTTCCATCAAAGGCCAGGATAGGGCCCCATCAGTTTGCAGCCCGTTCCATTGGTTGGCAGTAAGGCAAACAGGGAGGGTGGTGGCAAGCCTGCTGTGGCTGACTCTGCAGAGGACTCTCTGCCCAGTTTGGTGCCTGCCAAATCCAGATGAAATTCAAGTTTAAGTAAGCATCCAGACCAGGGAGTCTCGTGCTGGCCATTATTTTAGCCCTGGCTGAAATCCATTAGTTAATTGAAAAGACACCACTTCTCTTACTACAGGGTCAAGTTTAGATGAAACAACTGCTCTCTGAGCCTCCATAGGTACAGTCACAACATGTAGGTGGCTAAGAGCACACTGCTACAGGGCACGCAACTAGCTTTCCACAGAACAGCAAAGACAACAAGACTGGAAATTTATGAAATGCCTATAGCTCATTGTGGTAACAATTCAGAACGAGTACATACATGGTTTCCTAACTTCATCTTGTCTAAAACCTTCCAAAGGAAAGGGGTAGAAGAAACTGTTATTCAAATCCTAGGAATCAAATGCCTTCCATTTCATCAGTGAACCCTTCCTTTGGATAAAAGACAGAGCCTTGGTATTTTTGTTGAAGCAAATATCAGTGACCACACAGACTCTTATAGACACTTGACCTCGTGCCTCTGTGGCTTTACAGTTTATATTTTGAATGTCTTATCTAAACAATACTATCACCTATGCTCTGGTAGTGACAGTCCCAACAGAATGAGGCAGCTGGGTAGCAGTTTCAGCTGGGAGGCAGGCATCAGTACAGGCAGGACTTGGAATTCTCTTCTACTGATTCCTGACTGTCTTTGATGAACGAGTCCCTGGCCAGGAGTCAAGAGGAGAACAAGAACGCTGGGTACGATATCTCAGGCTATTGCCAGCAAGAGAGCCATGTGTGCAGCATAAATTGTGAGTCCTGCTGACAGCCCACCTTTCTTAAGAATATATTTGGAGCCGGGAGTGGTGGCGCACGCCTTTAATCCCAGCACTCGGGAGGCAGAGGCAGGCGGATTTCTGAGTTCAAGGCCAGCCTGGTCTACAGAGTGAGTTCCAGGACAGCCAGGGCTATACAGAGAAACCCTGTCTCGAATAACCAAAAAAAAAAAAAAAAAAAAAAAAAAGAATATATTTGGTATAGAAGAGCAGGAGAGTGGGGCTTTAAGGGAGACAGTTTCTGGACACACTCCATCATAGTGGCTATACCAAATAGATAATTGTCTTCTAGTAACAGAGCCCCTGCCAGGGACCATAAGGTGTGGGGTGGATGTTACCTTAATCTGTATTAAGCCTCACTTTGTCTAGACTTTACCAGTAAGAAAAGAGAGGCTCGAAGGGATCATTTTGAACTTGCAGCCAATCACATCACTCAAGTGACAGAATCAAAGATTGGAACCAGGTTTACTGGGTGTATGTTCAATAAAAACAAAACTCTTGTGACCTTTGCAAGGGTCCTCCCTCTCCCACCTCTCTGCCTTGGGTTTTTAGTCTGCCTCTCTCCTGGCCAGCATACCTGTCTGTTTTCCAGTGGCTCCTGGATCACAACTACCACACAGATCTCTGCTCCCAGGTACAACAGAGGAACCTCTCCTCTCCAACAGATGTCCTGGAAGTTACCCATACACTCCAGGTATCCTTAACATCTAAAGCAGGAAGGCTGCTTTTAGGAAGGCAATCAGACTCCATTCTATACCTTTGGCTTCACCCTTAAAGGATGGAGGGCACTTGTCAAGGGTTCTCTGGCCTCCCGAGGCAATTTCGAACACCAATAACTTAGGCAAATAACAAAGGTGCTTTGCAGTCTGTCCACTTTTATGCTTTTTACAGTCTATGAAAACACTGCACACTCGAGGACTTTTTTTCAGTTTGATATTCGGGCAACTCTGCCAAGCAAGCATTGTCTTGCTTCCTTCTTTTGTATCCCATGAAACTCAAGGGAAGTTCTCCTTTGGCTCCAGGACCATAGGAGGTTCCTGGAAGCAGCCAGCCTGTCTGCAGCACGCGCTCAGGAAGGTCCAGGTCAGCAGGCACTTTCTTTTGAAGGCTGCCTGCCCATTGGTCTCAGACTCCTAACCCTACGTGCACATTGGAATCACCAAGGGAGCTCTGAAGCAATAGTTTAGACATTCCGACAGAATTAATTTGTCGAATAGTCTGGGTGTCTGGATTTGCTACACTTTAAGTTGCAGGCAGGCGGGCTGAAAACGCAGGCCTTAGATCACACTGGGATCTTGATTCCGCTGATCTCTGAACTAGGGCTGCATCTGACACTCTGGGTGAGGGGTGGGAGGCGGGGGTCTCTCCCCTGGAGTTTCAGCCAGAGCTCTTCCACAGCAGCCTTACATTTCCTCAGCTGGTTACAGAGCCTGCGGGCGCCAACCCCCATGACTTACCAAGTTGGCAGGACTTTGGCTCAGTTGGCCCTGGAGTACGGTGACTCTCAGCAAGGGGATCCGGGGACTAGGGTCGCGGATCGGGCGGGACAACAGCTGGGAGGGAGGGCGCTACCGCTCGCGGTCCGGGATCAGGAGCTGGCTGTGTCTACGGCCGGCCGCGCCTGGGCTCGGGTGGGCTCCGGGGAGGGAACAGGGCGGAGCGGGCGGAGGAGGCGGGGACCATCCGTAGCGCTGCCCCCCTGTCTCGTTTCCCGGGAAGGAGCCGCCGCACACTGCATCGGACGAGCGGCCACTGCGCAGTGGGAGTGGGCAGGCCTCGCAGTTCGCCCAGGGGTGACACCCTGGGAACTCGTCGTGCCAGCTCTGCCACGGCCGCGGAGAGCCAAGGCCCGCCCCCTGAGAGTGCCACCCAGCGCCTGTAACCACAACCAATGCCGGGACCCGGGCAGAAAGGCTGTTAAACTAAGCAAACTAAGATCAAAATAAGATTCAGTTTGATCTACTTTCAGAGACGGAGACTTTCTCCTCCTCTGTCGTTAAGTCTTCTCTTGACCACGAATATTCTAGAGCCTTTTCCTTTACTGTAAGGAATTACGTAAAGGAATTAACATGTTAATAAACCGTCCGAATAAATATTTTTAAACGTTTTTGACAGTTAAACAAAAGTGCTTTGAGATTTTTGGCCACATGTAGTCATGGTTATGAAAACTCGCATGAAGTTGACCCTCTGAGAAAAGCAAAACCGAAACTGCAAGAACTGTGTTCTTGCATGCGTGAAGGCCTCCCTCCTCCTGCAGTGTGCTGCAGTGCTGCAGCTAAGTGACTGAAAGGAAAACTTTGATTCTAAGAGCCTGATGTGCTAAGACGGAGCCAGAACAACCGTACTGTGCACCTGCAGGGCACTGTTCATTCTTAGCCTTCTGCTTTTTGCTTAGACTATTATTTACATTTTTGGGGACAGCTGTTCCTTACTTGTTATTTTGGACTTTTTATTTTGGGATATTTGTAAATTAATAAATAACTGGAGGAAATAATGCAGATTCATGTACCTGTAACTCAATTTGCCCCAGTCTTGAAGAGCTACAACACAAAAAAAGCTATGGTAAGCAGAAAACAGACTACTAATAGAGTCAAGATACAGAACAGGTCCACCCCAAGCAACCTTGTTCACCGTCCCACCCTGTGCTCAGCCTCTGGCAACCACAAACTTGTTCGCATTGCTAGAAATGTATCAAGACTTTTAAAATAGATGGAATCAGGCTGCACTTTGGAATAACATTTTAAAATTCTGTATTACATTTGTGTGTGTTTGGGTGTATGAGTACATACATATTATGATGCACATGTGGGGATCATAGAACAATGGCAGGGCTTGGTTTTCTCTTTCCACCATGTGGCTTTGGGGCATAATTGAATTCCGACTTGGTAGCAGGCACCTTTACCCACTGAACAGTCCTACTGGCTCTAGTATTTTGCTATTTTGTTTTCATTTAGTATAATCCTAAGAGGATTCACCGAGACCATTGCTTGTATCAATAGTGATTCCCCTTTAATTATTTTCCTTGGGCAGTATTCCGAAGCACATGTTCCTGTAGCTTTTTGAAATACTGCTTACCTTTTTGGGCTATTTTCAGCCTTTGGCATCAATTTCTCAAATGCCTATTCATCTATCTTCTGAAATAGCTAAACCATTTAGCATTTCCACCGTTGACCAGCTAAGTGACTGCTTCATAGCATATCACCAGCTTCTGGTGCTGTCCCATTCCATCTTGGCCATTTGGATAGTTGTATTGCCCTCGTGAGACACTGCTGTGGTTTTAGCTTGCTGATGACGTGGACTTTTCACGTTTGTCTACATGCCACCTGTATCTTCTCTTGAGGAAAAAATGTCTGTGTGTCTCTTGTTCATTCACCTAAATGTTGTGTGTTGAGAGTGTGGCTTGTAAATATTTTCTCCAATTATTTGCCTTTTCTTTCTTCTTCTTTCCCTGCTTCTCTTTTTCTCCCTCTCCCTCTCCCTCTCCCTCTCCCTCTCCCTCTCCCTCTCTCTCTCCCTCTCCCTCTCCCTCTCCCTCTCCCTCTCCCTCTCTCTCTGACAGGCTTTCAGCTGTCCTAAAACTCACTATATTGCCAAAGATGACCTTAAGCATCTCCTTCCAAGAGCTGGGATTGAAAACCTATGCCAGCATGGGCAGACACCATGAACCAAACTCAGGGCATGCCAGGCAAGGACGGTTAGCAACCAAGCTATATGCCTGAGCCCCCTGCCTGCCCTTTCATTTTATGAAGTCCAGCTTACTCATTTTACTTCGATGGGTCATACATTTGGAGTTGAGTTTGAACTCTGCCAATTCCTAGATTTTAAAAATTGGCAGCTACCCTGCCCCTAGAGGCACTGCTGGTGTGGCTGCTGTGTCACATGGGAGTCAGTAGGTGGCAGAGAAGAGAGAGGCTATGTCTATGCTCAGTGTTCTGATCTGTGAACTGAAGGATTACTAGCCTAACACGTGAGCCTGAGATGACCACCAGTCTAGTGTTGCAAAGGCCCAGATGGGTCCTAGGGTGAGGAGTGAGCCAAAGACTGGACGAACTCTGCGTGGGACCCTGGAACTGTGGGCACCAGATAAACAACCCTCCTATGGAGACATGTGGTCCGGCCTGGGCAAAGAGCAAGTCCAAGATGGCCACCAGTCGGGCACCAAGCAGGCCTGGAGGGGAGAGGGGCAGACCATGCCTGAGACAACCCATGCCTAGTATCATAATGCACAGGCAGGACATAGCACTCCTGAGACCACTGCTGAGATGACCCCAGACACACAGAGACCCTGGACACCACCAAGAAGAGCACGTAAGTGGTGGAGAAACGGAAGAGAAAGAGAAGCAGAAGGATGTGTGCACAATGAAGAGAGGCAGAACTGGAGACTGGAGGGTAGTGAGGAACAACCTGATGTGAGTAGCTAGGACCTGGGACCTGGGACCTGGGACCTGGGACCTGGGACCTGGGACCTGGGACCATGGTGAGGTCCTGGCTGGTGATGCCACTGGAGGCCATGTCTGGATCCATGGCTCTGCAGCAGCAGAGGGTATGTTACCACCAAAGGCCCCACCCCTTGCTTGAGCATAATGGGAGAGTTGGTGGGGGTGGGGGTGAGATTAGGAGAGCTGACCCCTCCCCTAGCCAGCACTTAGAAGAGCTTCGACATTGCCCCCACCGTCACAACTCGTCACATTGCCCAAGAAGCACAGTAGAGCCAACCCTGGATTAGGGAATTATGGGTGGGTGAGTGGGCCCAGAGGGTGTGAATGTGAGAGAGCTGGTTGGTAATTTGTCTGCCACATGGTGACAAGGACCAGGGAGAGATGCCTTCCCCCACTCTCACCCCTTGCCACCTATGTCAAGCAGGGGTGCTGGCCCCTGGGTTATGAGAGTGGGAGAATTGGCCTCATCCCTCCCCTGCTACAGCCCTTGGGAAAGTGGGCCCTGCACCCTGCCTTGGCAGCACAAGAGAGCTGGCCCTGATGGTGTGAGTGTGGTTGAGCCAGCCAAGAGGGCATGAGAGCAGGAGAGCTGGCTCAGCCCCTTGCTTGTGACAGCATTGGGTGGCCCATCCAAGGCGAGGCAGAGGAGCTCACTCCAGTGGTGTGGGTGCAGAACTGGAGGGCTGACCAGCTCATCTACCTCTCAGGCCCAGATCCAGAGCTTTGAATTGGCACACCCCAAAATCTATCCCATTGAAGAACTGCGGAATCCATAAAGGGGCTGGTCCTACAGATCCAAAACTACACGATCTCCATGACACAGGGCAAGGTATCCAAGAGGAATCTCAGTGAGGTTCCAGTATTGATGGTGTAGAAGAAGCCAGAGGCCTCAAAGCAGACCAAGGACTCATGAGTCCATTTGAAAGCAAAGAAGTGTGGACAAAAGGGTTTACTGTGACACACTGTGACACACTAAAGCTTCCAGAGTGAGATTTTTTTTTCCTCTCTTGGGGGAAAGTTGCAACGGTGGAGGGCAGGTATTAGGAGAGAGGGAGATGAGTGGGTTTGGGGTCCATGGATGTGAAATTCACAAAGAAACAATAAAAAGTTTAAAAATTGGCAGTTACATCTTTTTTTCTAGTAATTTTACAGGTTTGGGATTCTATTGTTTGTTTGCTTTCCTGAACAGGGTCTTGTTATATAGCCCAGATTGGCCTCATACTTGTGGTCCTCCCCAAGTTCTATGCCACCGTGGCTGGTTAGGTTATAGCCGACATTTACTCTTAGAATCTAAAATCCTCCCTCTTCTTATACAGTGTGCCATTTATGATTCAGGATTGTTTGCTACAAAGGTTCTCCCATTAAGTTACTTTGGCCAGAAGTCAGTTTGGTGTATTCTTGTGGGTCCTTCCCTGGGTTCTCTGATCTCCCCCATCGCTCTGTGTACTCACCCTGCTCCATCACTCTGTGTACTCATCCTGCTTCATCATTCTGTGTACTCATCCTGCTCCATCGCTCTATGTACTCACCCTGCTCCATCACTCTGTGTCCTCATCCTGCTTCATCATTCTGTGTACTCATCCTGCTCCATCGCTCTGTGTACTCATCCTGCTCCATCGCTCTGTGTACTCACCCTGCTCCATCGCTCTGTGTACTCATCCTGCTCCATCGCTCTGTGTACTCACCCTGCTCCATCACTCTGTGTACTCATCCTGCTTCATCATTCTGTGTACTCATCCTGCTCCATCGCTCTGTGTCCTCATCCTGCTCCATCGCTCTGTGTACTCATCCTGCTCCATCGCTCTGTGTACTCACTCTGCTCCATCGCTCTGTGTACTCACTCTGCTCCATCGCTCTGTGTACTCACTCTGCTCCATCGCTCTGTGTACTCATCCTGCTTCATCATTCTGTGTACTCATCCTGCTCCATCACTCTGTGTACTCATCCTGCTTCATCATTCTGTGTACTCAACCTGCTCCATTGCTCTGTGTACTCACCCTGCTCCATCGATCTGTGTACTCATCCTGCTCCATCGCTCTGTGTACTCATCCTGCTTCATCATTCTGTGTACTCATCCTGCTCCATCGCTCTGTGTACTCACCCTGCTCCATCGCTCTGTGTACTCACTCTGCTCCATCGCTCTGTGTACTCACCCTGCTCCATCGATCTGTGTACTCATCCTGCTTCATCATTCTGTGTACTCATCCTGCTCCATAGCTCTATGTACTCACCCTGCTCCATCACTCTGTGTCCTCATCCTGCTTCATCATTCTGTGTACTCATCCTGCTCCATCGCTCTGTGTACTCATCCTGCTCCATCGCTCTGTGTACTCACTCTGCTCCATCGCTCTGTGTACTCATCCTGCTCCATCGCTCTGTGTACTCACTCTGCTCCATCGCTCTGTGTACTCATCCTGCTCCATCGCTCTGTGTACTCATCCTGCTCCATCGCTCTGTGTACTCACTCTGCTCCATCGCTCTGTGTACTCATCCTGCTCCATCGCTCTGTGTACTCACTCTGCTCCATCGCTCTGTGTACTCATCCTGCTCCATCGCTCTGTGTACTCATCCTGCTCCATCGCTCTGTGTACTCACTCTGCTCCATCGCTCTGTGTACTCACCCTGCTCCATCGATCTGTGTACTCATCCTGCTCCATCGCTCTGTGTACTCATCCTGCTCCATAGCTCTATGTACTCACCCTGCTCCATCACTCTGTGTCCTCATCCTGCTTCATCATTCTGTGTACTCATCCTGCTCCATCGCTCTGTGTACTCATCCTGCTCCATCGCTCTGTGTACTCACCCTGCTCCATCGCTCTGTGTACTCACTCTGCTCCATCGCTCTGTGTACTCATCCTGCTCCATCGCTCTGTGTACTCACTCTGCTCCATCGCTCTGTGTACTCATCCTGCTCCATCGCTCTGTGTACTCATCCTGCTCCATCGCTCTGTGTACTCACTCTGCTCCATCGCTCTGTGTACTCATCCTGCTCCATCGCTCTGTGTACTCACTCTGCTCCATCGCTCTGTGTACTCATCCTGCTTCATCATTCTGTGTACTCATCCTGCTCCATCGCTCTGTGTACTCACCCTGCTCCATCGCTCTGTGTACTCACCCTGCTCCATCGCTCTGTGTACTCACTCTGCTCCATCGCTCTGTGTACTCATCCTGCTTCATCATTCTGTGTACTCATCCTGCTCCATCGCTCTATGTACTCACCCTGCTCCATCGCTCTGTGTACTCACCCTGCTCCATCGCTCTGTGTACTCACTCTGCTCCATCGCTCTGTGTACTCATCCTGCTTCATCATTCTGTGTACTCATCCTGCTCCATAGCTCTATGTACTCACCCTGCTCCATCGCTCTGTGTACTCACCCTGCTCCATAGCTCTATGTACTCACCCTGCTCCATCGCTCTGTGTCCTCATCCTGCTTCATCATTCTGTGTACTCATCCTGCTCCATTGCTCTGTGCACTCATCCTGCTCCATCGCTCTATGTATTCAGTCCTTCACCAGCAACTACATCGAGTGCCCATTTTATTGCCATTTTTAAAAATCCCCTTACCTATTTCACTTTGTCAGTTTTAGAAAAATGAATCATGTTACAATTTTGACAGCAGATTTGTTGAGTCTGTTCTGGGTCAGGGGAGAGCAGACAATTTTACCATGGATCATCCCCATGAACATTATCTTTGGATCTTTCAACACTTGACTGTTACCATTTGTCTTCCATCCTTTTATGCCCACCTTGATTTCTTTGTTCAGTACACACACTGTTCATACTACTGTGTTTTCACTACATATGCTGTTCATAGCTTTCCAAGAGTTACACTTAAGCATTTCCATGGTTATCCATTTCTTTTTTGGCTATTATTTTGAGATAGAATTTCATTGTGTGGTCCACAGTGGCCTTGAATGCACAATCTTTCCCCTCCCACCTCCCAAGTGCAATAAATATAGGCACATACCATTATGCATAGCTAGTATTTTCTTTCCTTTTTTTTTTAACCAATTGTGTACATGAATTACAGAATTACAATGTTCCAGCCCAAGTGGGAAATTGTTGTGTTACTTAAGTTAAATATATAGAATTACTATATGAGCCATTATCCTGCTCCTAGGTATAAATCCAAAATAATTGAAAAGTAGGACTCAAAAATATGTGTGCATAAATGTTCGTGGAAGAAGTATCTGTCGTAGTTGGAAACGAGAACCGTCCAAGTGCCCATGATGGGATGAAGGCTAAACAAGTGTGGCGCATGAACACAGCTCATGCTATTCACAAAACAGATGTGGAGTTCAGGTGCCTACTACAGGGAGGCTGAAGCTCCAGGACACCTCACTAGAGGGTTGATACAAACAGGCGCCTGTCTGATACCACTCCCATCCCCATAGACAGGGACAGAATGGAGTTTCACAAGGGTGGGAGAGTGGGCAAGACTTTTGTACCTGGTTTCACTTGGGAGGTGACATAAATGCTTTGGAACTGGAGGTGGTTATAACACTGTATAAAATGCCAACTGTCCACTTAAAATGGCTATTTCATAAAAATATAGCTACAGCCCTGCAAGTGGTATTTTCTTAGTTGTTGTTGTTTTTAGTTTATGTGTATGAGTGTTTTGTCTGCATATATATATATATATGTATATATATATATATATATATATATATATATATACATACATATATGTGTGTGTGTATGTGTGTGTGTGTATTGCACACATATCTGCTACCTGTGCAAGCCAGTAGAGAACATTAGGACCTGAGGATTTAGGAACAGACCCCAAATCCCCTGGAAGAGCTCTTAAACTCTTTTTCTGTAACTTTTTGTTGTTGTTGTTGTTTTGTTTGTTTGTTTGTTTTGTTTTTCGAGACAGGGTTTCTCTGTATAGCCCTGGCTGTCCCGGAACTCACTTTGTAGACCAGACTAGCCTTGAACTCAGAAATCCGCCTGCCTCTGCCTCCCGAGTGCTGAGATGAACTTTTGCTGTACTGGGACTGAAATGCAGGGCCACACACAGGCAAGGTAGGCTGTGTTTTTTTTTTTTGTTTTTTTTTGTTTTTTTTTTTTTTTTTTTTGCTTTTTTCTTTTTCTTTTTCCAATGCAAAAGCAAGAGGAATTTATTGTTTCAGCATGCTGGGGTTATCCTGCACCTAAAGGAGAGGCGGCAACCCCAGGCGCCCATTTGGCCAGTTTTTATACAGTTTTCAGGGGTAGAATAGAGCAACAGCCACTAGGCACAGTGTGATTGGCAGAACAGTACGACTTTTAAACTGGTCCTTAGGGGATGAGGTGGCAAGGACTTCCCTTGTCTGTAGGTGGCTAATGGTTGGTCTGCTCTGTGGTTTTCCTGAGGAATGTAATCCAGGAAGGGAGGGGTCTTTATGTTCTGGGATCTGGTGGAATTTTCCAAATGCCCTGAGCTGACCTCTTCATTCCCCGCTTTTCTTTGTGCATGCTTCAATCCTGAAGCTATTGCTGATATTCTGATATCTCATACTCCTGGTCTTCTGTGGCTGTGTCCTTCTGAGCTCCAGCTCCAGGTGGCATTGTATCTTTACTTCCATTGCCCATGTGTTCCTCTCAAGTGTACAGGAACATGGTGGGCTTTTCGTATACGTATATTACTTTGTATCCCGTGGCCCTGTTGGACTTAGAGATTAAAAAAATTTCTTGTTACTCTCTCTGAGGACAATTCTGTCAACCATGGATAAGTGGGGATGGTTCAACTTACTGTTTTTTTAATTATTACATAGGGAGATTGAGGGAGCAAGAGTAAAGGGAGGTGGTGGGGGGCTGTTGGCAAGAAGTCAGAGGACAACCTGAAGGGTCGGTTCTCTCCTTCCACCATGTGGGTCTGGGTCTCAAGCTCAGGTCTCCCGGCTTGGCAGCAAGTGTCTTTACCTGCAGAGCCTTCTCACGCCCAGTTTACTCTTTGTGCTCCTCTCTCTTCTACTTTAGAGAACAGGTTGTACCATCTCACCATGTTGAATGGGAGAGCATGCATCTTTAGGGGTAAAGCATTTGGTAGTTGAAGTGTAATGTCACCAACTATGATTTTTATAAACTGTTAAATTGTTAGTCCCCTTTTCCTAATTTTCTAAGTGCTTTAATTGTGAATGGATGTGTAGCTGCTTTTTTGTTTTCTATTCACCCTGTAGTGGCTTGACAGATTTGTAAATACTACACCATCATGACATCTGTAGAACAGCCCCTCCCCTTTGTCATGGCTCCCAACACTTAGGTATGGCTGAATCCTAGTAACTCCTTCTTCCTTAAGCACTTAAAAAAAAAATCCACAAGTATTAAGAATACTCATCTGTGGGTTTAGTTTCCTTTGTATTGTCAGTTTGGGTACCAAGCTAATACTAACTTCATAAAGATGAATTAGGTAAAGTTAGCAATTGTTCTGTTTCCTTTGCTCTGAAACTTTCCTTACCTGACACTAACATGGGAACGAGTTTGCTTGGCTCATGTTGGCATCCCAGATCTTTGTCCACCACTCCCTTTCAAACTGCCTGTCATTGTTTCCTGTAGACAGCACAAGGTTGGATTGTGTATTAAATCCATTTTGCCAGTTTCTATGTTTTAATTATCATATTTATGTTCAGAGGGTTTTTTTTTGTTTTGTTTTACATTCATAAGTGTTTGCTCACGTTTGTTCCAGTAGCACCTGGATGCTTAGTGCCTGAGGCCAGGACGGGGTGGTGGAGCCTCTGGAACTGGAGTTATATGTGGCTGTTAGCTATCCTGTGGGTGCTGAGAACCAAATCTATTTCTTCTGCAAGAGCAGTGAGTGCTCCAGAGCCTTTGCAGCAGCTCCAGTCATACTCTTAGACACTTATACTTAATATGATAACTGGCATGCTGAAATATAACTCTGCCATCTTATTTTTGCCTTTTAGTTGAAGCTTGTCATATTTATGATCCTTCTGTCTCAATCTTTCAAGAACTGGGATTATAGGTACACACACACACACACACACACACACACACTGGCTTTCATCTTGTCTTCTAATAGTGAGATTCTTTTATTTTTAATTTTTGTTTTGCAAAAATCCTTTCTGTATTTATTGGTTGCCCACTGAGGTGTTACACATTCAAATATAGAACACTTATCTTCTTGGCTTTCCTCTTCTAACCCTGCTCTGTATTTTCGGACCTTGGCAGTTAGGATTACAACTTGTGCAACATTGTCAAGTATGAACCAGGAGACTGAGAAGGGATTCTAGTGCATTTATCCTAATTTTTCTCATGGTGACCTTATCTTTCTAATGTGCAAAGCTTCCTCCTTTCATTCTTTCTTTTCTGCTTATTTTCTTCGTTGTTTTGAGCAGGATGGCTGGTAATATTTTTAAAAACTTGTCTGTGTCTTACTTTGCCCTCATTGTTAATGGTTCTGGGGGTTTTTCCAGTTCTCCATGAAGTGTGCCACTTGCTTCTGAAGTGTGCCGCTTGCTTCTGGGCTCCGCCATTTCTGATTGGAAACAATGTACCCCCAAAACTTAATCCTAGTTTCAAGAATTTTTCATTTTCCAAACTGACTATGCAGTGCTTTGGTGTGCATTTCTTTGGGCTTGTATGGGGTCCACTCAGCTACTTTGTCCTTTGCAGACCTCAGGATGTTTTGGCTTCTCTGCAGGCTGGCCTCTTTCAATACGTCAGCTCTAATGTTAGGATTCAAACGGGCTCCAGGATCTCTTAGCTTTTTGGTTTTCTGCTCACCCTGGCAGCTCTTACTCCATCACCCAGCTCACACCTCCTTTCCGTGGTCCCCACTGTTCTGCTGCTGAGCCCCACACACTGAATTGTTAGATTTCAGCCATGGTGTTTTGATACTAACATCATCATTCAGGTCCTGTCCTCTGCTTACTGAGGCTCTCTATGTTATCACTGGCATCCAGCAGGATCCCAGAGCTTGCTGTGGCCATTTCCTCAGTCACTATGGAAAGTGACGGCATTCTCATGAATAAGACACTTTGGCTTGGTGATCTGCACTTTGTGGTTGGGTGTTGGAAACAGTCACAACTATAGTGGTCTACGTTAACCCAACCTGTGGCAGTGTTGAACCCATGACCCTTGTGAGCATTGACAATAACCCACTGAACTAGCTCACCACTACCAATGGCTGTTTGAAAACCTTTGACAGACAATCCCAACATGTCACATCACCCTGGCATCTATAGTTACCATTTACCAGCTAGTCTGGTAGTTTCCTTGTTTTGGAATATGATCATCAATTGAAATCAGAACATACTGGAGTTTTATAAGGCTCTGGATCTATTTAAGTCCTGTTTCAGCTGGTTCATTCTCAAACTGTTCTAGCATGGAGGTCAAGGGAAAACCATCAGTGATGGATGGGAGGTTACATCCCCATGGTTCCAATGGCACACTGAGACAGAGTGTTGCTGCCAGGTCCTTCCCAAGCTTTTTGACACGCATATGGTGGCAAAGTGGTTAGAGGATTTGTCTTATGCATGTGTATGTGTAAATCCAGGCTCTCTTCCAGGCCCCAATTGGCATGGTGGAAACAAGTCTACCACGTTTCTCTATGGCCTGCACGGAGTGTTTGATCTCTCAATGTTTTTTAATACCAAGCTGTCCCTTTCCTAGTATCCTCAGTAGAACAGGCTATGTGTACTGTGTGTAAGCATTCAAGCACACCCTCTTTGCTGTTTCCAGTGCATGGCTATTTTAGTTACACGCCTAAGCTGTATGAGGCAAAAGAAAATTCAGAGAATTTACTACTCTGGGGCACTGGGTCTTAAGGCCCTACTGAAGACTGCCATCTCCCCAAACTTTCAGTCTTGCCCCAGATTGTTGCATAAATAATACACAGAGATTTTAGTTGTACTTAACAGGAGAACGAGGGAAAAGCACCTCCTAGTCCATCTTCGCAGGAACCAAGGTCTCCACACACCTCCATTTTAAATTGTTGTGGGGTTTCTGTTGGTCATTTTTGAGAAGGCTTTACGATACAGACCAGGTGGGACTCAAGCCATCCTCCCACCTCGGCCTGAGTGCTAGGACACAAGCGCACAGTTCCATGCCTAGCAAAGCTGTTGCTTATGTGAGAGAGGGTATGCAGAGAGGCCAGAGGCCAGCCTTGGTGAGCCATCTATTTTTCCTTGAGACAGGATCTCTCTTCTCACCAGTCTGGGAACTCTCCGAGCAGGCAAGGCTGGCGGGACAGCGAGCCCTAGAGATGTGGCTGTCTCTGCTCTTCCAGCATTAGAAGCTTTTAACAGCAGAGATTTTGGACAGGAGTTCTCAGGACGGACCTTGGGTCCTCACGCTTGTGTACTGGGCACTTAACTAGTCGAGCTATCTACCCAGCTCCGAGCTTCTATGTTTGCTGCTTTCACTCGTGGGAACTGAGGTAAGCAAACAGGAGCCATGCTAGTCCTTCCTAAGGACTCTGGTTTCTTATCCTGAACAGAAATGCCCCCGGTTAACGCTGCATTTGCACCCAGGACACTGGGCCTATTTCTTCCCAGCCTTGCTCTCAGCTCACAGTCCATCTCTTTTTTTTCTGGGACAGGAGCTGGCACACTTTGGAGATTTCTGTTATTTTTCTGCAACCTAGGACCTAATTATAATTATTGTTTTCAAGAGTTGTATTGTTTGTTAAAGGGCCCAAATCACTGATTAAACAAAAAGGAATCCCCTGCCTCATATGATGACACACATCTGTAACTAGATGCAGGATGGCTGGGAGGCAAGACAATCCTGAATGCAAGGCCACTCTGGACTACAGAATAGGCTTAAGTCTCAAAAGACAAAGAAACCCAAAACTCCATTACACGATGATGATTGCTAATACTTAGAGCCAAGCTGTGTCCTAAGCTTATCACATGTTTACTCATGAAATCTTCAAATTCACGTTTTTGATTTTCCCTATTTATACAGGTGAAGCAACTAAGGTCCAGTGAGCCAGAGAAGCTCAAGTCCCACAACTGGAAAGTGGGAGGCTCAGCTAGCCCCAGTAGCACAAGACTATAATCCCAGCCAGCTATATGAGAAGCTGAGGCAAGATGGTCACAGGTTCAAGGCCAGCTTGGCTCCAGAGTCCACAATACCAGTTAACACAGACTCTATGAGCTGAGGCTGCTCTGTGTGGTCTGAGCAGAGCACAGTGAGGTGGAGCTCTTGCTGAGAAACCCCTTAGAGTCATGAAAGCAGTCGCCCCTCAAAGGACAGTGTACCATCTTTGTACTTCTCAAAGCCTTACCACCTACCCTCTATATTTTGCTTACTTCTTACAAGCCGATCGGATACAAGCAGAAAGCAGACCAAGCGCAGCAGTGCGCCCCTGAGCTACAGACCTACCCTCCACGGAGGTCGTCCACACAGTGGGGGGCTATAGCAGTGTCCACAGGAGAACCCACGGCCATCACCACTTGCACATGCCAGGATCCCCTGGTCCCTTTAATGGTCTAAGCCCATCCCCATTCCAGTTCTTTGTTACAGTTAAAAATAAAGAATCACCTATGTGAGAAGCCCTTCCCAGCACTGTTGAAAATCAAGGTCAGAACCAAGAAGGTCCAGACTCCTGTTCGCAAACGTTAAAAGCACTTCATACTAGCACACATAGCTTCAGAGTCTGTTATGACAGTTTTGACTCTCCCTTTTTGATGATGTCTTCCATTTCGTCGGAGATCTTTCCTTTATACTCATTTGGTTCTATTGCTTTTAATTTCTCTTGATATTCCTGTGGCAAACCGTTTTCTTTCGCACCCATGCAGATAACCTAGAAATGGTTAAAATAGGGGAACCCTTTTAGTTAGGAGTATGATTTAGTGTAGCACCACAGCTTTGTCTGTACTGTAGAGATCCACGATATTGGCTTTCGATGACGAAAGAATTGATACACTTTAAAACAAGACCCAGGCAAAGCCAGTGTTCCTCATTCTGTGTATGGCTACAGAAGGGATTTCCTAAGGAGCCTGAAGCATTACCAGGCTATCAGTTCTACTCAGCAGCATGATGTAAGATGTCTTAATATTAAGATAAAATCAATTGTTATGGTATGAAATTCACATGATGTTTTAAGAGAAAACACTCTTTCAAAAAATAAAATTAAATTCAGTTTAGAACAAGACAAAGCTTGCAGGGATAGCTGTCAGTGGCACTGTCTGATTCTGCTTGGATGAGACACAGAAGACAAGGGACAACTGTTCTGCTGACTCCCAAGACCCTAACGGTCAGACTCTCAGCACCTGTGTAACCTCACAGGCCACATAAGGTACCATGGGGTGTCGGGCCACGCACTCCTCTTGGGTCTTGTGTGTTGGAGAATAGATTCCCTGACTCCAAAGGGCCTAGTGATCTTTCCACTTAGGGAAAAAATACTTCAGTAGCAGAAAATATATAATCCACCCCCGCCAAATGTTCTATAAGATACTGTTGAAGAAAAAAAAAACTATAAAAGTATATGTAGAGTCTACTATACATAATATATATCATAAATCTATTAAAATACACTTTTCTTATTTTAAACATTTGGATTAAAATGTTGATGTGGAGTTTTAAATTCTTAAAAGCTTTCTATGACGGAAATGCTCTAATTGATTTAGCTCACCTTCTTATACTGTGGTGATGGGGGCGCGCTCTCGTAGTTCGTCATCAGGTAACTTCGGCAGGTTATTTCCTTCCCTTCTCGAGTTGAAACTTTAATTTCTATTACAACATAGACTCCACTTTTAACTCCTTCTTGCCTGAAACCAAACAAACCATATTTTAGCTACACGGTACCTCGGAGAATGGTTCTGAGGTAAGATGTTTTACTCAGGCTGAAGTGCACGATTAATCATCTTTTTTTTTTTTTTAAAGATTTATTTATTTATTTATTTATTTATTTATTTATTTATTTATTTATTTATTTATTATATGTAAGTACACTGTAGCTGTCTTCAGACGCACCAGAAGAGGGCGTCAGATCTCATTACAGATGGTTGTGAGCCATCATGTGGTTGCTGGGATTTGAACTTCGGACCTTTGGAAGAGCAGTCGGGTGCTCTTACCCACTGAGCCATCTCACCAGCCCCTAATCATTTCTCTACATACACGTTTTCTCACTGTGTGCTAGGGAATGCAGAATGTTTAAGTGTTACCATGTCAAAAATACACTTAGCATGTTTAAAACTTTTTTATTTAAATAGGGATTCGCTATGCAGCCCTGTCTGGCCTAGAACTCACTATGTAGAGCAGGTTGGGCTTGAATACACAGAAATCTACCTGCTTCTATCTCCTGAGTGTTGAGATTAAAGGTATGCCCCTGTGGCAGGATTTTCCCTGTCCAATTAATTTAAATATTAGTGCAGCAGGAGGTCTGTGATTGGACAGGGAAAAAGGATACAGAGCTAAGAGTTGAAGAGACAGGGCTGGAGAGATGGCTCAGTGGTTAAGAGCACTGAATGGACTTCCGAAGGTCCTGAGTTCAAATCCCAGCAACCACATGGTGGCTCACAACCATCTGTAATGAGATCTGACGCCCTCTTCTGGAGTGTCCAAAGACAGCTACAGTGTACTTAGATATAATAATAAATAAATCTTAAAAAAAAAAAAAAAAAGAGTTGCAGAGACAGGAAGCAACACAGTAGGAGAAGGAAGCAAGATGGAGGACGAGCAGGATGATTCAGAATCCACGTGTTTTTAAAGAACCACAGGTAGATATAATATCATACAGGGATAGAATAATTGGGGTAACTTGTCTAATCTAGGAGGGCAGCTTGTACCATTATCAATTGACCCTGAATTTATTGTGTGAGCATCTTGTGTATTGAGAACTTATTGATATATAAATCTGACTGATTAGTTATAAGCTTCTAGAGTTTTGATTTACTGGGTTACTGGAATGTGGGACTGCCAACCACAGGGGGAGGGAGGTTATGGCTGAGAAGGTATGGGTGGCACTGAGACAAGCGAACTGGAGCTGGGAAGACCATGATTGGTCACTGGAGGGGCTAGCCTAGAGACAGCAGGCAGCAAAGTGTGGGTTTGCCAGATATGCTCCACAAAGGCCATGGGGGTTTCAAAGCATGGGGCTGGTGTGGTGGCGACCCGCCAGTGGGAATTTAGCAAGCTGGGTGGAGAGATTTTGGAGCTCTGAGTCAGAGAGTCTCCATGAGGTAAGAACTAGCCAGTGAGACCGCTGGGCTGAGAGTAGCCGGGTGTAGCTCAGGAAGTTGCCAATCTTTTTAATATTTCTCGCAACATGCCCCACCTTGTTTTTATGTGCCACCATGCCTACCATGCTTAGCATTTTGATATTGCAGTTGGCTTCTGGATCCACATATTCAACCTACTTTGGATTGAGAATAATTTCTAAGGTCTGAATTAAATGCATATGGATTGTTTTTACTGGTCATTATTCCCTTAAAAGGAAAGTTGTTGCAAATAAAATGCAGTGATATTGTATTAGGTAATGAAGTAACCAAGAGACAGTAAGAGCACTACAGGTTGGTACGGGCAGGCCACATGCAAGTATGATGTCAAAATACAAATAACATCTATAGATTGTGATGTGCTCGGAGGCCAAAGCAATACTCTGAACACAGAGGACTTTCATTTGGTACACTTCCAGCTGACCTCCGTCTATTTTTACTGTCTGAAAACATGCTTCAGTAGGCTCATTTTTACCTCTGTGTCCCTGAAGCAGCATTCCCTAGAATACCAAACATGAGTCTATGATCTGACAGCAAGAGAATGTCAGCCAGCTCTTCCTTGGCAGTCTGCATTGTATCAGGCACCCTGTCGCACAACTCTGAGAATTTTAATTCTACTGTGCTGTTCAATGCCTTTATTACTTATTCAATTGCAATCTCAAAGCATTTTAACCAACTCACTTTCAAAATCATTTTTTGACAATTAAAAGTTTCATAAGTTTTTGCAATAAACCAGAAAGATAATTTTTACTAAGAGACAAACAGAACTAAAAAATAAGGGCTTTTATTTTTTACCTAAGAGAGACAAGCACCGCACCCATCCAATTAGTAAGTGTGACCCTCCCCTTCTAGATTTGTTAGGAAACTCCTGGTTTCTAACTTTTGTACTGACTCTGAAGAATAAAGAGTATGTCTACAGTGTATCCCCAAAGCACATCCATACAGCACGCTTTGTGTCCCTTATTACTGTAACTGATAATTAGGAGCCACCTACTCATCCAGGGAACTTATATTGCTTTTGTTCATTCTCCATACCACTCCCCACACTTCGTCGCCAGGACTTTGAAAAATGGTAGCTATACCTCCGTGCCACCTCTCACTCATTTTGCCTTGGAAATTGCCGAAGTCGAGCTTAAAGTCCTGCAAAGGAAACCAAAGCGATATGATCAATATCTATTTGGGCATGATATTTCCTCCTTCAAAATACAAATGATTTGCATTGGCCTCCATGCAAATAAAACATTCAACAAACTTTTGTTTCTGTGTGTACAAAACTGTGGGAAATACAGATAAAAAGATCAAGGCCCAAATCTGTAAGACTATAGATTCTTTCTTATTTTCCTTTAAAATTGAAGATTATTCTAAACATACAGGCATCTAAACATTAAAAATAAAAACCAAAAACCTTAAAAACAAAGATCCTTAAATCCCAATATACCACACAATAGCTCTAGACTGCTTGCTTTCTCTCTCTTTTTCTTTCTTTCTCTCTGCAAATGACGTCTCAGTCTACTTAAATGCACATGTATTTCTACTTAGACTTGCTGAATGATGGTTACACAGGGGTTATGATATACTTTTATATCTGTAGAGTATCTTACCTGCAAATCACTGGATTTGCCCTAAGGGGTCTGGCATGTGTGTGAGCATTAATCTTCATGAACTGTACCAATTTCTTTCCAGGAACCTAAGAGCAGCTAAGACTTACTGAGTATTTATTGTGTGCTATCACAGTAGCTATTACTTTACCCAGACCAATGTTTTGCTACAGCTTAGAAAGATTAAGCCTCTTCTTCTCTAAGATCTCACAACTAACAAGCGACAGAGACACCTTTCTAATTTAGCTTCTGCCATTACTGATGGGCAATCAGGGCTGAGGGGCCTTGCCTTGTGTGGTCTAGGAAGATGTCCTCCCATCTCTCTAGGGCTTAGTTTCCTCAGCAGCAAAATACAAAAGGATGGGCTCAATGACAGTGTTGTCAGTCCCTTCTGGTGGATATTATTCCTGTCACCTATGTTTGCTCAGAAACCTTGGTTGATACTTCAGGGAAAACACTGATCCACACGACAAGGCGCTTCACGCAGCAAACTGGATATTCCAGTATCAGGAGATCTGATCAAATCCACACCAGAGACTGGCAGCCTCCTGCTAAAGGCAGCAGGCTGTGTCATTCCGTCCGCTTCAATGGCTCAATGCTCGTGTGTAACGTAGGTAGCTACCAGTCCAGATCAGCTCTTTCTTCTGATTTAGGGTTGACCTGATCTCCTCATCTCTGCCAATCCCACCTCTACTCCCCATTTTGAAATGTCTGGGTTTCTTGGGATTCAGCTTAGGCCTTTTTTGAATTTATCCAGGTGCCCAGAATAGTCCCACTACCTCCAGCAGCTTCCAATACCATCGGATGCTTCAGCTACCTTTAAAACCATCCCACATCTCTATTCTGAGGCTCAAAAGCTCTTAGATCTGGGACGAGCACACAGTTAGGGCTGATCTCTTCATCTCTTTGCCAATGTTCACAAATATTTACTGTTCATGTGCTTGTCTGGAAAGCATCTTAAACTTAATTTAGTACAAAGTTAGTTTATAATTTTTACCGCCAAACCTGATTCTCCTCTGTGAACATTATCACCATCACCTACTTGGTTGTTCAAAAACTGTGTCATATTTGATATACCTTCCCTACACACACAGACACAGACACACAATCATCAAGCCTTATGATGTTATCTTCTGAGTATTACTCTACCTTCCCTGTCACCACCCTATTAGATCATGGTGGCATTATCTCTGACATGAATGTGGCAAGATCGTAACTGGGCTTCCAATAACTTGCCCTATTTGCAGAGTAACCAGAATGAGCTTTCAAATACATAAATCTCATCGTCTGCTTTCATCCTGTAAGACACTCCACTCACAGCATGCAACAGACTGTCCAAAGTTCTCTGTGGTCATGTTAGGATATGACACTTTCTTATCTTTCCAGCCCTCATGCCACATCTCCCTGTAGACTCCAACCACTTCCTTTATCTCCTGTCCTTTGAACAAGCTACCCTCCCTGACAGTTTTTTGCTCTCCTCATCTCCCTTCAGGTCTCAGCTTAAAAGTTATATCCAGGAAGGCTTTCCTGAGCACCTAGGTCAGGTCCTCTGGTCATATATTCTGTTGCACCTTGCAAGTCCTCTTTTAAGGCTAACCACAGCTATAATTTATCATTTATGTGGTATTTCTTTCCTGTACTTCACGTACTTGAACTCCAATCCTACACTCTTTGGAGTTTTAGATAGAGTACAGAGCGTGACTCCCACTTCTGAAACTTGAAAGGCTAGGAGCTAGTTATCAGATCATCTTGCTTGCTAAGTAAGGACGTGGATTCATGGTGAGATTTAGCCAATCAGGGCACCTCGCAGGGGCTCTCAATTAGTGCTGGTGTTTAAGATCATTAGGGACTCCACTCTAGGCTTCAGGAATTGCAGAACTGTGGCAAAGCAGCAGTCAGGAGTCAGTTCCATATTGTGCTTACTAGTTGAGGAAAGGTGTGGCCAGTTTCCAGAGCAGGGATGGCCCTCTCCTGTAATGCTGGTTGTGTATACACACACACACACACACACACACACACACACACACACACACACACACACACACACACAGTAGTCCACCTGTTTACTCAATCTTTCAGGTGAATCCATGAGCTCTCTAACAGCCTTCCAACACCCCTCCCCATTCTCCTTTCTGAAATCAGCTGGTTTCTGTTGCCTGAAATCAAGAATTGACAAGGTTATCAAAGTTGGCTAAAATTATTAAGGGCCCTACACACAATCAGATTGTACACCAGAAAGGTCCTCCAAATAGCTAGGCTGCTCAGTCATCCTTGTAACCCCAGCACTGAGTGCCAGAAGAATACGTATTAAAGAGGAAATGAACTATGGTCAAGAACACATTTTATCACAGTTAAAAGCTTATTGGGCTACTCTACTGAGGGAACGAACATTGCTATCAGTATTGAAGACACGGTTCCAGGTCTCAAGGCCAGGACGCTAAGATCCGAAGGAAAGGACAGGCAGAATTTCACAGAACTGTGGGATAGATAAGGTACGCACAGGACAGAAAGCAGCTAGTTCTCGACTAAGAAGCACCTATTAAAGGCATCTTACGGGATGCTCATAACCGGTGGAAAAGGGCAGCCAGTGGAGGGTTGCGAACTCCGACGGTGGCTAGAGGTTCCCGGCAGGAGTCGCAGCTAGCCCGCTCTCCAGGTCGCCCGCACAACGGCACTGACCTGCAGGCGCGCCACGCAGCAGAACACGGCCGAGGGGTTTCGCAGGTGGATCCTCTCGGTCAGGAGATTGCTGCCGTAGGCGAAGTACAGGAATGTCTCCCCCTCCTGGCCCGCATGGCCCTCACAGTCGGAGCTCGCCATGTCCACTTATCCACGCCAGCAGCGTCAAGCACAGAGAAGCCGGACTAGCGCTGCTAAAAAGAGCAGTGCGCCGCCACCCACGCGGTAGTGCAGAGCGGCGGGCGGAGCCGCACAGAGAGCGCGCTGAGGATTGGCTGCCGGCTTGCCGGCGTGAGCTAACTACCAGGATTGGCCTGTCTACAGCTCCTCCCGCCCACTGACGTCGCTTTTCTATTGGATGCATCCCTCGGATGTACGGCCCCCTGCCTGAGGCGCCGCTGATTGGCGAGTCTAACGGACAGCCCGAGAGTGGCTACTGGCGACTGTGTTTTCCCCACCTGGCGGCGATTGCCCAGGTCAACCAGTGGTGCGGTAGGCTCTGCGCCTGGTATAGAGGAGACAAGTCTCAAATTGCTGTCGGCCTAGCCTGGATCTTGCGGCAGTTCTCCTGCCTCAGCCTTCCTGGAATGGGAAGGCTGATCCTACAAGTTTTCTTAGGATCACTACCTGAAGTTGCCTCACTGCATACCAGGGTAGTCTTTCTCCCACGTTCAGATCCGGACATGCCATTTGCTAGCCAGTTGACTCTGTTCATCGTTGCAATCTATTTCCTCTTTTTAAAATAGAACGACACAAAACACCCATGTTGTTGCTCTTGAAATGAAGATAGGAGAGCAAACTGAAGGTCTAGAGCAATGACTGCCGTTGGCCCTCAGAAATTAATCTAAATTCAACTCCACACTGACAGGTGCCAGAATTCCTGGAGAAATGACTGAATCTTAGGTCAAAGCTGGGAGTGAAAATTACCTCTTGAAAGAACAATAATCCAGAAAATGAGAACCCCAAGATGAACAAGGTCATTCCTAAAAGACCATTCACTAGACAAAGCGAGAACAACTTAAGGAGCAGAACGACTGGAAACTCTAAAATGATCCCTAAATGTATGTCATTCCCTTCAGGAAGTAAACCAAATTAAAACAGAGAAGAGAACCATATTGCCATGCCATCAGTGGCTAACACTTCATCACTTTTAAAAAGTGGGTATTTAAGAAAATGAGTGTTCTGCCTTTCTAGTACCAACTGTATTTTTGAAAACCAAATAGCTGATGAGGAAGCAATTCTTTGCTTTTTTAAAAAAAAGTATACTGGCTAAATGCAGGAAATGGGGGTACTGGGATTAGAACATCTGTCTCTGGTGCAACCAAACTTCCCGTCAGGAGCATCAGGTCACAGGGATGTTTATAGAGTCTCAGTTATCCCCCAAGGCTCACTGCTAGTCATTGGACAGGAAGACCATGATTATTTGGGAAACCTGACCTCTCTCACCTGATAGCCAGTCAATCTGGTCACCAATAAAAGAAGACTATCCTGACACAGTCAGAAAGCAACATGAAGCTGGGCATTGTGGACTGCACCTTTAATACCATCACTCGAGAGGCAGAGGCAGGCAGTTCTCTGTGAGTTCAAGGCCAGCCTGGCCTAGAGAGTAAGTTCCAAGATAGCCAGGGCTGTTATACAGAGAAACCTTGTTTTGAAAAACAACAACAACAATAATAACAACAACATGAAGCAACACGAAGCCCCCACATCTGTGAACTACAATTTACAAAGGATTTTTAGCCTCAAAAAAAAAAGCCTTTTATCTTTTATATCACCCTCTTCCAGAAACCATTCATGTATAAGAACAAATGGCAATAGAAGAAAACAGTGAAGAACACCTTGAACTTATCTCTTACATTGTTGTGATTAAAAATAAAAGGTAAGGCTGGGGCCAGCTACATGGATCTGGAGGTAAAGCACTTGCTACCAAGCCTGCAGACAGTTACATCTCCAGTACCCATAAGGTAGGAAAAACCCAGCTCCTGCAGGTCTCCTCTGACCCCTACGTGCATACACACACACACTCTCTCTCTCTCTCTCTCTCTCTCACACACACACACATACATACATACACACACATACACACACACACATACATACACACACATACACACACATACATACACACACACATACACACACACACACATACACGCACACACACACAATAGGTAAGCATATAGATGTAGTAAAAAGTGTTTTTAGAAAGACAAGACTGAGGGAGGGTTGTTCTAGTTTGAGAGAAACGAGACATGAAGGCTCAATGTGATGGCTTGTCCTTGATAGATTCTGATATGGTGACTCAAATAGAAATATATTTTAGGGACAACTGAACTTGAATTTGGATTGCAGAATTTGATGGTATTAGACAATTACTATTAAATGGATAGTGGTTTGTCTTATGGAGGAAATAGTTTTATTTTAGCATGCATACTGACATATTTAGGCTGATGCGTTCGTTATCTATATTTTAAAAGAATTCAGAAAAATAGAGAGCTAAATGCTAATGGGAGTGATATGTATGTGGGTGTTCACTATACTGTTCTATTCTTTTTTTTTTAAGATTGATTGATTGATTGATTATATGTAAGTACACTGTAGCTGTCCTCAGACACTCCAGAAGAAAGAGTCAGATCTCGTTGTGGATGGTTGTGAGCCACCATGTGGTTGCTGGGATTTGAACTCCTGACCTTCAGAAGAGCAGTCGGGTGCTCTTACCCACTGAGCCATCTCACCAGCCCCTTTTTATTTTTATTTATTTATTTTATTTTTTTTATTTTTTATTTTTATTTATTTATTTATTTATTTTGGTTTTTCGAGACAGTGTTTCTCTGTATAGCCCCAGCTGTCCTGGAACTCACTTTGTAGACCAGGCTGGCCTCGAACTCAGAAATCCGCCTGCCTCTGCCTCCCGAGTGCTGAGATTAAAGGCATATGCCACCACGCCCGGCTATTCTTTTCTTTATATTTGAACATATTCATCTTAGGAGTGGAAAAGGCAGAAAAAGATAGATAGAAAGAAAGCACCTGGCACTGGTGTGCCTCGGCAGGCACTTGCTGTGTAGTCTGCAGTAGGACACTGCTGTCCTCTCACCCCACACACAAGGCAGGCCTGTACACATACTGGTCCTCTCAGAGCCCGAGCTTCTCGTCAGCACATATTCTCTACGTTGTCCTGATCTCTTCAGGCCTCAGGCTCTGTTTTAAAAGCTGCTTATAACTATGTAAAATGTGTTATTTAGGGTTTTGATGTAAGATGTATTAGGTTGGGGTAATATTTTTTTTGAGACAGAATTTTTGCAGTATTGTCTAGACTAACCTTTAACTCCCCATCCAGCCTCAATATCCTAAATGCTGGGATTACAATCCAGCCCCAACACAGGCATCAATTTAGTTATCTTAAAAGTTATCGCCAGGCACGGTGGTGCACGCCTTTAATCCCAGCACTTGGGAGGCAGAGGCAGGCGGATTTCTGAGTTTGAGGCCAGCCTGGTCTACAGAGTGAGTTCCAGGACAGCCAGGGCTATACAAAGAAACCCTGCCTCAGGAAAAAAAAAATGTTATCTCTCTTCCTATACATCTTTCAGATGGCTTACTGTCATGCCATGCAGTTAATTATTCTCCACACTGTTTTTGTGAAAAAAATTCTAAAGTGAAGTTTAAAGTTTCCTTAAACTCTGAAAGCCTTGCTTTTTCCAAATATTTATTTAGCTATCCCATGAAGACTGGGGTGCTCAAAGCAATGTTGGCCAGTAAGGAGCAGTAGGTAGCAAGGTTAGTTGTGGGGTTTTTGTTGTATTTGTTTTGTCAAGTTTAACCAAACCCAAGTTAATACTGGTTAACACTCACTGAACCCTTGGCCTGAATTCTCTTGTTTACTAACTCATTTATCCTTGAAAATTCTGTACAGAAGGTTATGTTGCCCTGTCCCAGTGTGGGCACACAGGCTGGGTACACAAGGACTGAAGCAGGGTTGTGCGTGGGGACCTTCTCTTGAGTCACTGCCTCGGTGCGGCCTCCCAGACTGCCCACCCTGCAATGCCCTGCTGCTCTAGATAGAATAGTTAGTAATAACCACTTCCAGATACAATCGAAGCTATTACACAACATTGGTGCTAGCCTTCAGTCATTTGATGATAACAATAGCAAGGCCAGATGTCTTCCGAGTGCATCTTTTAATCAGTTGTCTTTCAGGTTTTTTGATTGTGACATTAAAATTTTTTGAGCATGTACAAATACAATTGTATCTATTAACCTATGTGATTATACAGTAAAGGCATACCTAGCATTATGTCACATTATAAGGGTAATATTACATGTTAATGTATTAGTACATCAATAAATAAAATACTATATGCAACAATCATAAATTATACACTTAAAAGTAAACAAACTATTATAACTATCACGTAAATTGTGATATTTACACATTGCCCAGTTTCAAGGTACTGTAGAGTGGAGACTCACATTGCCTAGAATTCCCATGAAAAACATCAATGTTTAGCTGTCCCTGTCATATCTTACGAGGTCACCATTAGCTTCATATCAGAGTAAACTATAGGAGCTTGACCTAGAAGCCTAAAAAGTGTAATTTTTCCCCCTTGTACTTAAATTTTAGAAAGAGTTTGATGCAGTAAGAGATCTTGTAAATCGTGTTTCCATTTTGTGAGAATCAGTGAATTCTATGTAAATTCAATGCATGTCTTTGAAAGGCCCTCTGTGGGCCGGGGGTGAGCTTTAGGGTGCTAAAAGCCAACCTGAGACAGGTGCTCTGGAGTTCTTCTCTGGCCAGTGAGGAATAAAGACGCAAGAATAGAGAAGTGAGCAAAGCAAAGGGAGATGATTAAGAAAAACTGAGAAAACTCCTGAGCGGACAGGAACCCAAAGGACAATGAAAATGGATGTACCACCTGCATGGTCCTTTTATAGGACTTACAGCAGATACTGGACAAAGATTGAGGGACTTTGTCTATTGAGATCGCTTAATTTGGGGCATATTGTGGGCCAGGTCAGTGGGTCACCCACGCACTGAAAAGGTGTCTTCCCGCTGCTTGCCCAGTGGGAGAGTCACACATTGAAGCCCCACTCTGTCCAACTTTAACCTATTGGTTGGCTGGTGACCTTGGCTCACCTGCTCACGATGCCAACCTTAGCAAGTGTGGCTGGTCTCTGACCTTGGCAGGAATCTTGCTGTTCTTTGTTCTCAACGTTTAGCTGGCTGGTTTGTAGTTTAACTACAGGCCTCTTTTCTTTTCCTGCCTACAGAGAGCTACCTGCTGCCAGGAACGCATTTAACCCAGCGTGGGCAAATGACTTAAGTGCCCAGACAGAGCAGGTGACTGAATGAGGGACAACATCCCTGTCAGCCTTCCCAAGGGTGGCCCTTCCCTTTGGATACCTCGCCTCCTGTGCAGCAGAGACCAGAGGACTATATAGTTAGAATAGAGCAAAAATCATATATACATTTCTCTACTAATGGCAACAAAGACAAAGTATGGAAAAGCAAGAATTTTTCTGTTTTATTTTATTTAATTTGTTTTTTGTTTTTTCAAGATAGGGTTTCTCTATGAAGCCCTGGCTGTCCTGGAACTTGCTCTGTAGACCAGACTGGCCTCAAACTCATAGACGTTCCCAAATGCTGAGGATTAAAGACATGGGCCACCACTGGCCAGGTTCTTCCTGCTATCTTAATTTAAATAGTAAAAATTGAATTTTACTCATTTTCATAAATCAATAGGCCAGCTTACTCTTTTGCTTTGCACGCTATTACTATGAACAGGTTTCAGGGGTTTTTTGTTTGGTTTATTTTGTTGTTGTTGTTGTTGTTGTTGTTGTTGTCATTGTTTGGGTTGTTTGGTTGATTGGTTGGTTTTCGTTTTTCAGGACAGGTTTTTCTCTGTAGTCCTGGCTTTCCTGGAACTCAATTTGTAGACCGAGCTGGCCTCGAACTCAGACATTTATTTTTAGTGTGTGTGTATGTGTGCATCTGTGTGTGTGTGTGTGTGTGTGTGTGTGTGTGTGTGTGTGTGTAGGTGGGTGCATGTGAAAGAACATATCTTTGGGGGCCAAAAGGAGGCATCAGGTTCCATGGAGCTAGAGTTACAGGTGGTTGTGAGCAGGTGTCAGCAACTCTGCTGGGGTCCTCTGCAAGAGCGCTAAGTGCTCTGAACTCTTGAGCCATCTCTCCAGCCTCACGGCCCTGTCTTTAAAAATAACCAACCAATCAAACAAACAAAAACTAGTGGAATGTTTTAGGTAGGGATCTGTTTCAACTGAGTGATTCTGGATACTAGTGGGAGAGTCAGTCGTTTAGAGACACAGTGGCTACTACAGATATTAAAGAATATTGTCTTCACTTTGCAATGCTGAGGGTTGAACTCGGGGCTTCACACATGCTAGGAAAGTGCTCTATCACCAACCCGTACCGTGGTCCAGTTTCTACTGCTTGGCAGAGTAAGGTGGACTAGGGTAGAGGGAGTGAAGCTGCAAAGAAAAGGGCTGGCCTGCTGAGTGACCTGCCATGACTCCAGGCTTGGTCCACTCTCACTGCGGTCATTCTGGTCATCTGGCTTTTCTTCTGGGGAAGGAAATGGTGATCAGGGACAAAGGGATCTGATTCCCCACCCCCCCCTCCCCCAGTCATCTGAACCTGGGTCTAAGTGATTCAGCCTCGACTTGGAATTGGTGGAGGAGACTTGTGGACGAGGAGATAAAGATGATCCTACAACAGAGAATTGGAGCGCAGATAGCAACCGAACCAGAGACAGCAGATACAGAAAACATCATGGCCACATTGCTGTGTTGCCCCAGCCATTGCCAAAGCCAGGCAGGTTCCCCACTCTAACTCACAGACACCCTGGAAGCTTTACCCTCAAACCACACTGTCAGTGAAAATAAGGCATAGATACATTATTATTTGAGACAGTGTCTTGCTATATAATTCAGCCTCAAGCTTGCTGCTGTGGAAGCCAGGCTGGCCTTGAATTTGCAGTCCTCCTGCCTCAGCTTTTCAGATGCTGGAGTTACCAGGTGTGGGCAACCACACCAGACAGTTCTTATTAAATGTATGTGGTTTGGAAAAGCAAATACATCTAATCTCACGGCAGTAATTTAGGGTGTGCCCTAAAGACCTCTACCTCCCACAGTAAAGTGCACTGCTGGGCCTGTATTATTTAAAATAATTATACATGTCATACTCCTGTAATCTCGGCACTCAGAGATTGCAGCAAAAGGACTGTGATTTCAAGGTCAGCCTGGGCTACACAGTGCTCAAATAACAATAGAAATAAGAGTGCTGGGCCAGGTAGTGGTGGCACACACCTTTAGTCCCAGCACCCAGAAGGCAGAGGCAGGCAGATCTCTCTAAGTTCACCCCCAGCTCCTAGACCAGGCTGACGAGCCTGGTCTACAGGGAGCCAAAGTTACACAGGGAAATCCTGTCATCTCTAAAAACAAAACAAAAAAACCAACAAAAAAAAAAACCAACAACAACAAAACACACAAAAGAGGGCTGGAGGGATGGCTCAGCAGTTAAGAGCATGTATTGCTCTTCCAGAAAAATTCAATTCCCAGCACCCATTTAGATTGGCTCACAACTACTTGTAACTTCAGCTCCCAGTGATCTGACACCCTCTTCTGTCCTCCTTGGACACACAAATGCATGTAACATATATTCACACATACACATACACAGACACACGTAAAAATAAAAATATAATCTTTCAAAATATTGGGTCTAGAACGTCACTCAATTGACAGAGTACTTGTGCTCAGACATGAAGACCTGGGTTTGATACCCCACACTCATATTTTAAAAAGAAAAAAAAATCCTGTCTATTAGGCATGCACTTATAAATCCCAGCCCTGGGAAGGCATGCAAAGGTGGATCCCGGGGGCTGGCTGACAAACCAGCAAGCTCCTGGTCTTAGTGAGTGACCCTGTCAGAAAACAGGGTGGAGAGCTGCTGGAGAAAGACAACCACGGACGACTTCTGTCCTCCACATGCACACACACAAGCACTTTCACACACACGGACACACATCTTTGCCTCTTCCCCATCCCATGTGCAAAATCAGTGTAAACACATATTAGTGATGCAGAGAATAGAAGACTTATGGGCAGTTTCATAGGGTCCCAGCTTATGCAACATGAAATGAGCAGAGACTCCCGGTCACTACAAGGATGTGGGCTAAGAAGTATCGAGAGAGAATTCCATTTGCTGTCTAAAAGCCAGAATGAGTTCCCTTAAGTCGGCTTTTCCTTCCCATCCAAGCGGCCAGTGTCCTGCTCTGCTGTTCCCTGTCTCCTCCTGCCCCTGTCTCCTTCTGCCTCTTTGTGGCACACTTCTCAGCCAGCCTCTCCCTGCCAGCCAACACCCTCCCTGCCACTTCCTTTCTGATTCTGCTTGCTGTGGCAAGGAAAAATGGCCCAGGATGGAGGAGGGAATAGGAATTGTGCACGGGAGGGAGTATGAACGTGGCTTTGGAAAACAGTGAATGGCTCCATTTCTACAAATCACCAGAGTCCTACGAGGGAAGGAGAGGCAGCCCTGGAAGGACATTAGCATTGTTTATGGGAGGACCCTGAATTTTACACTAGGAACTAAAAAGGGTTCATTGGGGATCCCAGGAGAGTCATTGCTTCTTTGGAAGCAGACAATGTCCTTTGCATGCCTTTGGGAACTCATTCTTGGTGCTCTATGTTCAAAATGGCCTGGGAGAGATAGGCTGGGGTGATGGCAAGAAGTGCTGGATACAGGCTCATTACAACAGCCAAGGTCAGGCAAGCCGGAGCCTGAGCCATGGTTGTAAAATGGGATGGAACAGAGTGAAGACGTGTTACTCAATATTGATTTTATCATATCCCACTGTTCTGTAAAAACCTGTGGAAGCATCTTTGATTACTTTACCAAACTCGGGCTCTTGTGCAATCCCATTATTATCTGATTCTATCCCGTCTACCCAACTGATTTTCCAGCAGATGGTAAACTCTATTTAGAGTTATTGACCACACCTTGAAGGTCTTCAGCCCTTCTTACCACAGCATAGGTGAATACCAAGTAGTTGCTGATTAATTGACCCAGAGTGAAAAGAACTTGCTCTAGCTCCCAAATTCTTTGTCTTTCTAGGGTTTTCTGGTTTCCTGGATTTATGGAGAAGCAAAATTACCCTTTAGCTGTAAGCCAGTGGTTCTCAGCCTTCCTAGCACTGTGTCCCTTTAATACAGCGCCTCATGTTGTGGTGACCCCCAACCATAACATTATTATCGTTGTTATTTCATAACTATAATCTTGCTACTATTATAAATCATAATGTAATATTTTTGGAGATAGAGATTTGTCAAAGGGGTCATGACCCACAGGTTGAAAAACACTGCAAGTCTTATAAGCTAAGATTTAAAGCTTTATACTAATACCTTCGCATATTCTACACAAACCTTATCAAACACGGTGGTATTGCTGTTGCATTATCTGGCTTGTGAGGTTTGACCCATGGCAGGAACTGAAAGTGTATAGACAACGTCCGCATGAGGTTGGGGAGGAATACATTAACATTATACTGAGGCGGCAAGGTCAGTCTGTGTACAAGAGTTTGCCGAATAAGCCTGATGGCCAGAACTCACAGAGAGCAGACCCCGAAAATCGTCTTTGGGGTTCTACCACACACACATCTCTCTCTCTCTCCCTCACTCCCTCTCTATTTCTTTGTGTGTAAGAGAAAGACAGTCAGACAGAAAACAAAATAAAGATTTCATTGTTAAAATTCTATCAGGCAGCCATCTCCCAGGGTGTGTGATGGGTGGCCTGTGTTCTTGTTTTAAGAGTGGCTCTGCTGGGTACTTATAATATGTACTTTGTAAACAGATCCTCGGGTGTCTCCGTCACTATGTACTTCAGGAAGGCTGGACCAGGCTGTAGCTAAGCTCCCCTATTGCAGGTGAGTGGAACTGGAGTGGCAGGGGTGAGAGGGAGAGCCAGCTGAGCAGAAGCAGGCTTCCTCTGCACTGCAGATTGCTGTGGGGCCACTGCTGAGCTGTGCCCAGGCTCTCTGTTTTCACTTTATTCCAAGGCAGGGTCTTATGTTATCCAGGCCCGCCTAAAACTCACCCTGCAGTTAATGCAGCTCGAAGCTGTGATCCTAAGTGCCTGAGACGATGGCCCATGTTACCAGGACCAACTAGGCATTCTTTTTTTTTTTTTTAAATTTGTATTCTTTGTAGTTTGGGTACTTTTGAAGATTTTTGTCTGCTTTTATTACACAAACACACACACACACACATACACACACAGTGGGGAAGGGGATATAGTTCAGTAATAGAGTACAAGGTACTAGGTTCTATCTCCAGACAATAAATAAGTAAAAACCATTAAAATACAGGTATTTGTGGCTGGAGAGATGGCTCAGCAGTTAAGAGCACTGGCTGCTCTTCCAGAGGACCTGGGTTCAATTCCCCGCACCCACATAGCAGCTCACAACTGTCTGTAACTCCAGTTCCAGGGGATCTGATACCCTCACATAGACATACATGCAAGCAAAACACCAATGCAGATAAAATAAAAATAAACAGACCTTTAAAAAGAAAATACAGGTATCACATTTACAATAAGACTTTTTCCCAGAATTTTGTGTCTGCTCTGTTGTCAAGTAGATAAAAGGAGGGCGATGACTGAAGCAAGTGCTCTGAGAGAAACCCACCCAGGGAACACATTCCCAAGGGTAGTGTCACGGAACATGTCAATCAGATAATCAGGCTGGATCCAGTCAGCCCTGCTCTACAGAGGACTGAGTCTTCATCTAGAGAGGCCACCGTTGCTGTGACTACAGGAGCCAGACTTTTCCAGGCAGCTTTAGGAGAGAACCACAGTCTATCTCTTATAGATCCTGCTGCTAACCTTCCCAGTTACTTCCAGAAGGTTCTGAAAGAACCATTTAGCATTCTGTGTGTCATTTCCTGGAGCGTTTGTGCTGGCTAGCTTTTTGTCAACTTGACACATGCTAGAGTCATCTTGGAAGAGAGAGCCTCAACTGAGAATTGCTGCTATCAGATTGGCCTGTGGACAAGCGTATGAGGTATTTTCTTAATTTAGGACTGATGTGGGAGGGCCCAGACCACTGTGATCATGGGGTATATAGGAAACCACCTGAACAAGCAATGTGGAACGAGCCAGTCAGCAATGTCTCTCCACAACGTCTGCACCAGTTCCTGCCTTCAGCTTCCTGCCTTGAATTCCTGCCCTGACTGACTTCCCTCAGTGATCAACTGGGATTAGACCATGGCCGCTAAATAAACCCTTTCTCCTAAGCAGTTGTTGGTCATGTTGTTTATAGCAAGAATTCAAAACAAACTAGGACAATATCGTCAGACTGAGACAGACGTACCAGGATTGATGACTGATATGGCAAGGTCGCTCAGAACATAACACCAATATATCTATTTCTTAGCTCTATGTTTATGGTATTTACAATGTTTTAAATTCAGTTCTCCACAATGAGACCAATTACAATGTTTGATAACTTCAAAAGTTCATAGGAAACCAGTTGAAATAAAAATATAAAGGGAAAGGTGTTGTCTATTGTCTATTGCTGACAACTGCACCGTGAAGCAGACTTACTTCAGTGGAGATTCCAATTTTTTTCCTTGAGTATTGACCTCATTTTTCTAGAAAGGACTTGAAACTCAGTCAGTTGTTAACATCATGTATAATGATAGTTATAACAGTTAGCTATGAACCTAGAGTTCATGTAACGCCTCCATTAAAGGAATTTTAGAATGAGGTCTGGTTTAAGCCTTAGGTAATGTTTTGATTTCTTTGTTTTTGAAGTTAGAAACTATGCTTGAGTTCTCTGTTTAATTAATATGCTGTCAGTCTAACAACTTTTAATTAATAATTAACTACTCTCAGAAACATATGCACTCAAGTTGACTATTTAAAAACCAAAACAACAACCTTTGAAGGTTTCTAACTTTATAATTTAGCTGACCCAGTATTGTTGGCCATCACTTTTAAAAAATTGTTTTTTTTTCTGCATTATTTTCTACCTTCACCTGAACACACCTTGTGATCATAAAGCTACCAAAATGTGGCTTGCTTTTTGTGTGTTAACATCTTACTAGTGCAGCAGTCTGCAGACAGTGTATTGAGTAGCTCAGTAGCAGGATAAATGGCTCACAAAAGTAGCAATGACCCCAGGGAGAACCAGATGAGTTCTACATGTGGAGAAGAAACTGGCTCAAGTGCATTATCCCAGAGCCTCCTGAAAGTGACGTCTTTATGCCCTCAGACTGGGCCCAGGTAACCCTAGCCTTTGGAAATCAGAGGCCAGAAGACTATGGACTATGTAATGACTTCCAGCCAACTTGATACCCTGAGCTACATATGGAAACCTGGTCTTAACAATAAAACAAAAACCGTGCAGATGTTTTATTTGCTTTGCTCTCCTTCACAGTGGTAGAGGCAAAACCTTCCTGTGATTTAGCTATTTCACACCTCGGGTATGTCTCTAAACAGACTGAAAATAACAAGTGTATGCAAATCTCCATAGCAGCCCCACTTGAAGCAGTGAGAGGTCCAAATGACTACACAGGACAAATAAACGATGCGTTTTCATATAGGACTCGTATTTGGCCAGAAAGAGAAACAAAGTGCTTATAAATGCTAAAGTGTCGATAAAGGCAATGCATTGCTATTTAAAAGAAGCAGTGGCTGAAAGTGACTTATTAGATGATTCCAATAATGACCTATCCAGATAGGTAAACCTTCAGAAACAGAAAGCTGATTAGGAGAAGGAAGGATGCCATTAACTACTTAGTGAGTGTGGACTTTAATTTGGGGGTCACAAACATGTTTGGGAACAGGAACGCAGCGATAGATGAATGGTGTGGGTGTGTTAATTGACACGGAGCTGTGTATTTAAAATGGTTAATAGCATGCCATATAAATTTCATCTCAATAAAGACAAGCATCAGAAACCTTCCTTAGTATTTATGAGTCAGAGGAGAAGGCTTGTGGAAACTTGAACACTGATAGTCTTTGATTTCAAGTGGGGTGGGGGATTTAAAAGACTTGATGTGATTCATAGACAGGTCACTCTCTTCCTGTGTATACTGTACTCAGCAAGTGAGAGGTTCTTAGTTTTGAAATGGATGGTTCTAGAAGCCTCACCCCAACACAAAAGTTCTTGGTGGGCATTGTTGGGGAAAAAAATTATTCATTGCCAATGTGTTTGATTCATGGTTGGCTGAAATTGAAAATGTGGAAGCCATAGTAGGCCACTCAGATATGAGAGGCCAGGTACCACCAGGGTAGAAAATGCTTTTGTGGGAGACACACCTGCCTAGAGTCATTCATTCATGGTAAGTATTCAGATTGTGAATAATCACTCACTAGAGTCTCAAATTATCCAAACAATTGATAACCTGCAGTAATGTGTTAGGTAGAAAGGGAAGAGTTGAAAATCTCTGTTTGGTTTGCCCTGGCTCTGCCAGTGGTGGGGAACATTTTAGCACAAGGCTGAATCAGAAATGTTGATGGGTTTTCTGGTTGCATGCCTTGTAGTCCGTTTGAAACTATAGCAGCACTATTATAAAAATGCTCATCAACTTCTGTTAGGCTTTTGGGGGACCCCACTTTTCTCTCTTTACTCCTTTGTATTTCCTTTATGATTGTCAAATCATTTACAAGAGGAAAAGAGTAAGTTGGACAACTTCATGGCAAAGCCCTAATTAGCAAGGAGCACACCTAATTAGCATAGGACACACATAATTAACATGAACAACACAGGCAGGTCTTGCCAGGCTGGTTGAATTTTGAGACACACTAGGGCTCCTTCATTAAAACATTCAGGTGAGTGTCAATATTGATCCTCCTGTCTTGCTTCAAATAAGAGGTCCTTCTGAATTCCAATTACCACAGCCTATTGACTTAGCAAGCTTGGCCCCTCGTGTAAGGTAATTTTCTGTGCTGTCAAGCAGTTAAGAATTTTCTCAGCATACTTAATCACTAGTGAATTGATAGTGACAAATTAGATTATTGCTCTTTGCTGTCCCAAGTCCTCTTGCCATTTTGGATTAGTGTGTGTGGTGTCTGATGGTTGAGCACACTGGTTTGGTGTGGAGCAGGGTGCAGGATGCAGTTTCTCAACTAAGAGTCGGGTAAAAAGGTTAAAGGTAGTAAAGACACTTGAAAAAAGAAAATCATGATGCTGTTGTGGAGCCCTGGGGCTTCCTGGCAGCAGGTGAGTTACCAGGGACATCTCCAGCTCTGAAGAGACTGTTATTAAGGAAGACTGTCTTTCACCTAGTTTTAAAATAACAAAAGATAAGGCAGAAAATAATATGTTTTTCTCCAATTTCATCAATTCTATAAAAGTAATCTCTTACTGGGCAGTGGTGGTGCATGCCTTTAATCCCAGCACTTGGGAGGCAGAGGCAGGCAGATGTCTGAGTTCGAGGCCAGCCTGGTCTACAGAGTGAGTTCCAGGACAGCCAGGGATACACAGAGAAACTCTGTCTTGAAAAAACAAAACAAAAAAAGTAATCTCTTTAGTAGAGTTGTTTTACATCTAGTTTCACCAACCTGTTACAACACAGATAAACTCAAAGACTTAAAATCCAACAAAATATTGACAAGTCCCATATAAACAAACCGAAGAGACTGTGACTGTGACTGCCCCGCCAGGAAGGACAATGGTGGGAAAGGAGAACTGTGCCCTGCCATGCCAGCAGGGTGCTGGAACCATGGTCCCGACAGGTTTGGAGTGTCTCCTGAAATTCATGCTAGGAGCCTGGAAAGCCTGGGTCAGCCAGAAGGGGAACCGACTTGTCTCACGGGAAGGAATCTCACACAGTTCTGACAACCTGTCAGAACTTCTTCAAGGGAAGACTTGGAGTGGAGACAGTGATGGTGGGACCACACCTTGGCCAGAGCTGCACAATTCTACATACATACCTCTGCCCAATATTTCACTTAAACTTCACATCAAGAGTCCAGAGATGGACTTGGGTGCATTATTATCTGCTGTAATGAAATACCCCTTTGTCCATGACCAAAAAAAAAAAAAAAAAAAGGAGGGGGGGACAAAGTGTTTCTTTTATTTCACAGTCAGAGGGTACAGTGGGTCACAGTGGGAAGCCATGGCGGTGGGAGCTGGAGGTCACATTGCATCTGCCATCAGGAAGCAGAGAGCAAAGGATGTGGTTGTCAACTCCCTCTCTTCCTTTTCCTGCCAGTCAGCATGGTCTTCCCACCTCAGTTAACCTAGTCTGGAAAAACTTTCACAGACCTATTCTAAGGCTACTCTAATTTTCAGAGCATCTTACAGGCATGCTCAGGGGCTGATCTATGAAATCCTAGAGTTTGTCAAACCTACACTAAGGATTCACTGAAAGGCTCTGGTCGCATTGAACCACTTTCCTCTACTGAAGTGGAACCTTAAGGGTTCTTTGGAAAGTCAGTTGGATGGTGTTTTGCTGGAGCACACATGAAGAGAAGTTTCGTTAAAGTGGACACGGATGTGAAAGGCTAAGGCAGACTAGTGAAGGAATGTTTCGCTGAAGCAGACACAGGAGAGAGGATGTTCTACTAAAGCAAGCACATGAAAGGACACATGATGAAGGCTTCTTTGTCAACATGCATGTATTGGTCTGCCTTACGTCGTGTAGTTGAGCTGCATTTGTCAGGACTCCATAGAGAGAAACGCACCAAAAGACTGGTAGTGTGCTGCAGTTTGTGCCGCTTCCAAGGACTCGGACTGATTGGATGCACATGCTGAGGCGAGACAGATGCTGAAGCAAGGCACATGGAGGGCACATGATGTATGGAGGGTAGAAATAGGACTCCACAGGGTGACAGAGACAGAGCTTGGCTTGCTGGTACAGCTATGGGTCTCGTGTCTTCACTAATCTTCGCTTCCCTGACAGAGAGAGGCATATCTGAGAACTTCTCCTGGTGTCCTTCGTGATCCCTCCTGCTGACTCATGCAGAAGCCGAGGCCTGGCTGTCTCTGCTAGGTTGTCACTGCTGTTGCTAATCCAACTCTGCCAAACCTGACTGCTGCTGTATCCGTGAGATGTTTCATGAGATGTTCAAGAGTGGATTGAGCTGCTGCTACCTGCCATTCTGTGGACTGAACTGCTGATTTCTAGACAACACAGATGGGAGTTGTTCCAAAGAACCTTTCTAAACAGGTCCACTTCCCCTGTCTGTTTCCTTCTTTTCCACTACCTCTGGTGGGTTGCAAGGAAGGTTAAAACCTTTAAGAACCATCATTAAAAATAGGAATTGAAAAAGTTTAAGTTACACTCATATATATATATATATATATATAATATATATATATATATATATATATATATATATATATATATATATATATATATATATATAGACCAGGTAGCTAAATCTAGCTTGTTAGGGTTGCCAGAGTCCAGTCTCTAACTAGAACCATGCCTGAAACAAAATCAGAAAAGCAGGCTTGTAGAATCAGGCTTGGGAGTTCCCCCTTCTAACTCCAGCTCCAGGGATGCAGAGACGGGAAGATCAGGAGTCCAGGCCAGGCTGTAATACATAAGATCCTGTCTGGAAAGTGAAAAAAAAAGAGAGAGAGAGAGAGAGAGAGAGAAAGAAAATAAGAGAGAGGCATGAGAGAGGAAGAGAGAGAGAGAGAATTTTGGAACCTATAAAGAACTTCACTTTTCTTATCTAGAGAATGTATATTTACTCTTTAAAATTAAGCATTACCTCCTGTCTCAAAGCATCCTTAACTTCTAGTAGATTGCATCCTTTATACGCTATAGTTTACTAATCCATTCCTTTACCATTAAGGAACTTGAGGTTTTCATTTGCACGTTCTTCTCCTATTTGAGCAGAATGCCCAAGAGAACAAAATTATCATCCATTCAATACATACAACTTGGTACACACGTACTGGGTGCTTCCTACATACTACTCCTAAAGCTGAGGGCTTCTCACATGCCACCCGGGCACTCAGTGCTCACCTTCTATCTCTGGCCTTAGAAACATGCCGTGTGATTACTGAGCCGGCATTCAGTAACTGGCTGCCAAGTAATCAAATAGCGAGTGTGTGGAAAGCCGAGTGGATGAATAGCCTCTTTTGTGTGAGGTAGAAAAGGCACTGTGTTACAGGGCAGTCTCAGCTCCCCAGTTTGCAAACAGAGCAGTCACATTAGGAAGAAGTGGGGAGCTGGCATTCTGCAGGACAACACAGCCACGCAGTTTCTAGAAAGCCAGCGGAAAACAGAGGAACTGGGCCGTCCGGCATCTTTAAAGAAACTGTGGGAGAAGGTAGACCTGGTCTGGTTCCTTCTAGGTATGAGCTCTGGTCTCCTCTGAGAAGTCAGAAGTTGCTGCCTAAGTCAGGCTGACTCCCAGGGCTCTGCTGCTAACAGTCTGGGGGTGTGGAACAATGCCTCCCTTTATGGCGGAATGTTTGCTGAGGAAGACAGGCAGCATAGCTTTTCTCTCTTGTGGTAGTCTATCCCACTGCGCGAGTGATGTGTCAGACTCTCCAGCTGCGCAGATCCTTTTGAGCGGGTGGTGGGGGGTGGGGGTGGTGGTGGGGTGGGAGGGTGGGGGGATGGGAGGGTGGGGGATGGGGGGGTGGGGGGGTGTACTTTCCCCAGGGATGCCACCGCCAGCATCAACCTGAACTTGCTATCAGCAGCTTGCTCCCAAAGGGATCCCTGGGTTGCCTCAGGACAATTCTGTCTTAGAATCTCACTTGTGGGACCTAATCTCATTACACTCTCTGGCCTCCCTCCCTTAGCAGTTGTGATACCCTTGGTTGGGTTTGGCACAAAGAAGTCATCAGTCATGACTATGTTCCCTACCAAGTTGCTTTCCTATTCTGCACAGCTATTCCAATCCCTTGCCTGCCTGGCCACATCACCTCACTGTCGGGTGACAAAGGTCACATGTAATTTCACAGAGATAACAGATTTCATTAGCCTTTTCCCTCCTTTCCTTCCCAGGTTATACCTGCCTTTTCATGTTCTCTGATGTCCTTACACTTCAGAAAATGAAGGTGGATTAGTTATCTATCACTGTATTACAAATTGGCTCCCAATTTAACAGCTTGAAGGGGGTGTGGCTAGAGAGATGGCATAGTAGATAAGAACACTTACTGCTCTTCCAAAGGACTGGAATTCAGTTCCCAGCACCTATCTTGTGTATGTCATACCTACCCTGTACCTACCTCTAACTTCAGAGGATACCGTGTCCTCTCATGGCGTCCATGGGTACACACACACACACACACACACACACACACACACACTAAATGTCTTTAAAAGACCAAGCATCCATGACCTCACAACCCCACAGAGCTGGCAATTTGGAAGTTATTTACTGGGCAGCTCTGGCCCTGACCCTTTCATAGGATCCGTCGGGGTGCCACTGGGCCACTAGCACTTGGAGATTCTTTTTCAAGGTTGCACACTAACAGGGCTGTTGGCAAGAGGCCCTCATTACCTGGACCTCTCCAAAGAATTTGCTTGGATGTTTGTGTGTGTGTGTGTGTGCGCGCGCGCGCGTGCCCACACTTTGCCCAGCCTTGTGAGCTAAGAGAACAGTGTGGTATAAACTGTAATATCTTCTGTAATTCACTCAAAAGTTGCATATACAGGTTTTGAGTGCTAGAGCCCGTCCTCAGCAGCTCATCTGGAGTGGACACAGGCTCAGAGCAAAGGTTTCCATTGTACAAATAAATATATAAATTTATTAAGTTTTTTATTTTTAAAGTTGCATATAAAAACTTCCTCCAAATTCTATAAGTTGAAGGGAGTGACTAAATACCATCTGCCTTTGGAAGGAGGGGAATTAGATTTTACTCTCTGGAATAAAAGTGTGCCAAAGAATTTGTGGACATCTTTTAGATCCACCACAGAGAGACCTCTCTTCCTTTGCAGGGCTAATGCCTCACCTGTGAGCCTGTGCCCACCCTTCCTTCCAGGACTTAGTTCATTAATGATGCTCCCTTAGTCTCTCAATAGTGGGCCCTGTTCATGAAGCTTTCACCATGTTTTCCTAAACTATGGGTTAATCTCAACTCTATAACAACTTTATATAGTAGGGGAAGGCAAGAATGGCCTGAAAGTTTGAGACGTTCAATGTCACATAAACAATAAAAGTTTCTGTTTAAACTCAGTCCTAGCTGGGCTTGTAGCACACATGTGTCTTCCCACCTTTGGGAGACTGAGGCGGTAGGATCAATTGCCTGGGGCCAGCCCTGGTGAGGGCCGGGTCCCACAGAGGAGATGATTCGGAGTCGGTGAGGGTGGAGTGAGTCAGGCACGGGGGTCAGGGTGATCTTGCATTCTGACTGACGGCAGTCAGTGTTTGTTGTGTTTATTTATACAGAACTCAGTAGGCAGAACATAGATCTTGTCATTTTCTGTCCCCAGACGTGTGTTTTGACTTCCTCTTGACCATAAGTTTAGTCATTATTGATAAACTGTGACAAAACAGTTACCTTTTACAATCACTTTCCCTCATCAACCACATAACCCAGCTTGTAAGAATCTAGAAGCATATTTTCCCAAAGCATGAAGCCCATTCTCAAGGTATCTCTTGCGGTTTCAAGGGCACACTAGACAGAAAGACAATCTCCAAGCCAACCTGGGCAGATTGTCCTGTCACAAGAAGTATGTTATTAGTCATAATGGTCACAGTGTTCATTGTCACTAGGTCCAAGAAAAGGTCTTCAGGCGAAAGCTTCTGTGGTTATCATTCAATCTCTGCCACATGCAGTTTCTCTATCTTTGTGGAATTTACTTATATGTCTAATCTTGGTATTCTTTTGTTCCTTGGTCATACTACACCACAGTGGCCTTGCATGAGTTAACTTTTCTAGGAAAAGGAGGCCTTAATACTTCATTTTATTTTTTATCATTTACCCATATCATTCTTTGTCTAACAATACAAGCCCCTGTGTAGGGGCAGAGATAACTCCAGCCAATCTAACGTTGTTGCTGTACCTTTTCCTCGAGGGGCATACCATACGAGGCCCCCAATCTTATATGTCATGTGATCACCTGAGCGTAGAGTAGAGAGAGGCTTTTAATTTGATCTGCTGCCAGCTCCTCGAGCCCAGCGAATCTTGCTGACCTTTTAAAGTTTACTTTGTTCTGAGTATCTTGTTCCTGAATAAAGACGGGGGCAGATGTTCCAAGAGTATCTTGGAGCTGGGACCTCATAAGAAGATCTCTCGCATCTTTTATTTGAGTGACAACCAGGGTGCAAGGAAGGCCTTCAAGAGTAGGGCTGTATAAGGATGGCTTAGGATATCTCCCTAAAATCAGGAGGCGTGGTATGCTCAGGACTCAGGTATGCTGGGGAAGCTTAGAAGCAGTATTCCTGGGAGAAGGCATAATTGATTCATAAGAATTTTTCCATCAATCCAATAGCCCGAGTTGTGCAAATATGAAAAGCGTCCCAAGCGTGTACCGGTGGAGATCGAGCCCAGACGTAGAAGACTGCATGGTGACTGTGTCACTCAGCTCGGCTTTGGGGGACTCTTTGTCAAGCAGCTGTGCTGGCTTGGTGACTTTAGGGGTTCCCACTGAGTGTGGCTGTGCCAATCAAGGGCATCAGGAGCAGCCCAGTGAGCTTTAGTTCTGCCTGGGCTGCATAAAGAGACTATCACAAAAACCCAAGCACTAAAAACCATAGATAACCCTAACTAAGTAGCAAACCCAGCCCTATGCAATAGCCATGCCCCCTGCCCCACCGATTTACCCTACACTGCCTCATACACTTCCACCTCTAACCCACACATCAGTTTCTCCCGCTAACTTCTCTGTCTGTCTCTTCTTCTTAGCCTCATCACAACCTTCACCAACCGTTCCCCTTCTCTTCATTACCTGCTAAAGTCATCGACACATTGTGCCTCCTGTACCTCTTAACTGTGGCAACCCAGAGCCCTGAGTCCTGCATGTGCTTGCCTACCAAGATGGACTAAGGCCCTTCTTTGAGGCCCTGTAACTGCCTGACTCCCAGGTTCACCACCTCCTTCTCAGGCCACACTCTGTTGTATGCCATCAGTTTCAAGTTAGACTATGCTCTTAGGATTTCTGAAATGGGAACTCTTTCAAGTCAACCAACACACTTAAATGTGATAAAAATAAGCTTGCTTGTTCCTTCTTACAATTCATCATGGCCCGGTTCCTTTCCGTGTCTTTTTAGTCTCACACTGTAGCATCCCTGTGCTGGAGAGTTTTGTCAACTTGACACACGCTGAAGTCATCAGAGAGGAGTAAGCCTCCTTGAGAAAATGCCTCCTGTATGGCATTTTCTTAATTATTGATGAGGGACAGCCTAGCCCATTATGGGTGGTGCCATTCCTGGGCTGTGGACCTGGGTCCTAGAAGAAAGCAGACTGAGAAAATCATGGGGAGCAATCCAGTAAACAGCACCCCTCCATGACCTCTGCATCAGCTCCTGTTTTCAGGTTCCTGTCCTGTTTAGTTCCCATTCTGCCTTCCTTCAGTGACTAAACTGACACATGGAAGTGTACAGCGAGTAAGCCCTTTCCTCCCCAACTTGCTTTTGTTCCTGGTGTTTCATCACAGGCATCTTAACCTTGACTAAGACCACCCCCATGGAAGGTTCTAGCAACTCTGCTTAGTCCTCTCTCTTCCTCCTCCTTCCCAGCTACCCTGAGAAGGCAGTATGGACAACATTGTGATGACTCAGCATTTTATCTTGTGTGCCCCTGGGTGACACACCTTCCACAGTCTTCCTTTCTGCCTTTCTCTTTCCTCTTCACCACATCTCTCCTGTGTATCCTATAGGTGCCACAATTCTGTACGGTCTACACCTTAACCCCCTTCTCAATTAGACTCCCCCATCTTTCATGTTGCCATTAACGTACAAAGAATGTTTCAGAGAGTTTAGTTTAAAGCACCATGGGCACTCACGTGTGAAGGACATCCATCATATACAGATGCCACTGTCTTGGTTACTGTTTAAGAGATACCATGACCAAAGCAACTCATACAAGGAAGCATTTAAATAGGGGATTGCTTACAGTTTCAGAGGGTGAGTCTGTGGTCATCATGGCAGGGCACATGGCAGCAGGTGGGCAGGCATGGCGCTGAAGCAGTAGCTGAGAGCTTATATCTTATTGGCAATTTGGATGCGGAGAGACAGCAAGACTGGGCCTGGTATGGGCTTTTGAAACCCCAAAGCTCATCACCTGCCCCATCGACAAACCTTCTCCGACAAGGCCACACCTCCCAGTAATTCCTAAAACAGTTTCATCAACTGAAGGCCAAGTGTTCTAAGGTAAGAACCTGTAGGAGCCATTCTCATTCAAACCACCAGAGAAGTCACCAGAGAAGCAAAGCAGTTGCGAAAGTAGTGAGTTATCCAGTAGTGAGGTGGGGCCTGGGAGGTGGCTCAGCTGGTGAAGTGTTTACCACACAAACGGAAGGACCTGCTCAGGTCCCCTTGTTCTGAGGATGGCTCAGATTCAGGCATGAACCACATTCCTGGCTTGGTGTTTTTGATGCAGTTATCATCCACTGGATACTGGCTTGAGATAAAGCACTTAGCATCGTTTAAGCAGCAGGACATCAGACCACTGAGGAGTTCTCACACTGGGCTGCATCATAAACACAATTTTTAAAAGCCATTTGGACCCATTTTGCATTCAGCATCCTAATTAGCCTGTACCTAGCTGGAGGACAAGTCTAGTGTCTCTTTTGTTCCCCTCTGGCATTCCCATAATTCTTTTGAGGCTCCTGTAACTTTCAGGGCTAGCATGGTTGCAGGCTATAGTTTAGTTAAGAGAAACAAACATGACCAACTGTGGTTTCAAATGCCTTTAATAGCAGCACTCTGGAACTGGTCAGCTCCAGAATTCTAATGTCTTCTAAGCAAAAATATTTGCAAATCCCTCGCAACATCAATTCTATTACTTTGACTTTCCTCTATATTCAGCTGTCCCCTCATCTGAAGCCACAGATGCTAGGAGGCAGCAGACCATGCATCTGGGTGTTAGAACCTTCCTTAGCTCTCAGTTGCCTGCATTCTACTTTCCGCTTCTATGAACTTGACCACTTTAAATACCTCATATGCTTGAGTTGGGGTTTCTATTGCTTTGATGAATCACCAGGACCAAAAGCAACTTGGGGAGAAAAGGGTTTATTTTGCTCACACTACCAGGTCACACCCCATCACAGAGGGAAGCCAAGACAGGAAACTCAGGCTGGGCAGAAACCTGGGGGGGCAGGAGCTGATGCACAGGCCTTGGAGGAGTCCTGCTTACAGGCTTGCCCCTCATGTTTTGTTCAACCTGCTTTCTTATTGAACCCAAGACCATCAGCTCAGGGGTAGTGCCACCCACAGGGAGCTGGCCCTCTCACCTCAATCACTAAGAAACTGCCCCACAGGCTTGCCTGCAGCCTGATTTTACAGAGGCATTTTCTCAATCAAGTCTCCCTCCTCTCAGATGACTCTAGCTGTCAAATTGACCTTAAACTAGCCAGCATACCATGTAAATGAAATTATGTGATGATTGTCTTTTTGTATGTGATTTATGTCACTTGGCATATGTCCTCAAGGCTCCTTCTGTGTATTTGTGTAACAACATTCACTTCCTCTTTGTGTCTGAATAATAATCCACTTAGCGCATGCATATTCCCTGTTCTTCAGCAAGAAGGCGCACTTGGAGGCTGCCACCTGCTGGCTCTCGTGACTAGAGCTTCCATAAAGTAGGGAGCTGTGTTAGGCACAACCTCAGATTAAGGTGGGCCGGCTACATTGCACAAGATCAAAGCAAGCTGTGTAGACTGCAAGCCACTCCCACCCATGCTCCTCCCCTGGCGTTCTCAGGATGGAGGGAGGGAATTTACCAGAGCTCCTACTTAGTTGCTTTTTTTCACCTTGATCCCAAATCAGCAGCCTGCATTTCAGCAAAGGGCATGGGGCCAGCCCCATCTCAGGTCCCAGCAGGCGTGGGATGTCAAACAACACCCCTCTCCACTCTCAAGAGCCCTGTGATGCTGTCCTTTAAGTCCTGCAGACAGCTAGATGAAGTTTAGTCATCATCTGAAGCACTGTAGGATGGGAAGTCAGGGGTAAGCTCATTGTAACAAAGGAAATATGCATACAAGGAAACATGCCAAAAGACCTTGAGAAGATTTGGGTTAGGTGAAGCGGGGGAGGTGGGGGGATTCAGAGCTCCAGGCCAGCCTGAGCTACATAGATAGCAAGACCCTGTATCAAAAACCAAACAACGGTGGCAGCAACAAAGGGGGAGAATATGCGACACATGGAGTGTGGTAGAGTGCGTTCCTGGCATGCCAGGGCCCCTAGATTCAATTCCTAGTGCTGCCCAAATGAATACCGGGAAATACACACCATGTAAGCCTTTCCACTTTCTTTTCCTTTCATTTCTTCCCTCGCCTAGGAGTATCCCTGGCAGCCAGTCATGCTGAACCATGTTAGACAACATTATTTCCACTAGGGGGCAGCGCTACACTGGCAAGCACAGGCATTCTCTCCTGCCACAGCTTTCCCTTCTCGCTTTACATCTCTGTTAGAGAATTGGCAGAGACCAGGTTCGCTCGGGTTGTTGTTGCTTGCTTGGTTTAGTTTGTTTTGTTTTTGAGGATACAGCTCTTTCAGCCCTTATCGGTCCATAGTATCCCACCATCTCCTGAAGATGAAGTCTGAGCTCTGGGACCATGTGATCACGGATCTGTCTTTCTAGAAAGTAACAGAGCTTCTGTCCCTTCTCAACTGTGGGCTGCCTCAGACTTTGAGAATAAGAGATTTGGGGTGATTCTGATCGATGCCACTTGTTGACTCAATACATCTCTCACCTGCAAAGCCAGGGCTGTGGTGGCCCCACGGCGTGGGGTGTGGATGGAATGAGTCCACCACAGGCCTTACCACACAGATATGCAAAGCCAAAGTCAGTTCTTAGAGATCAGCTGACTAATAAATAGTCTCTGCTGGTCTCCAGGCTTCTCCAGTTCTCTGGCCAAGAATAAACGTTACATTTTTAGTGCTCATCTCATAACCGTATTATAGCCATAGGCAGAGAGGTGGTTATTTCTCGTGACAGAAGGGGAAGCTGTTTTAAATTTCCTAAACTTCCCGATTCTCCCCAGCATGCAGGTTTTGTTTTGTAGTGCTGGGGATCAAGCTTCCTGCTCTAGCACTGAGCCGCGCAGATCTAAGCACTGGGGATCGCAACTCTTGACAATTTCCCTAAACATCCAAATGCTTTCACCCTTGTTCAGCGAGGTGCCAAAGCTGAGTGGTAGCCTAGCTATTTTAGGATCTTTAAACATGAAACATGTCCCTTGATACAGAGTAGGTAGTCAGTATTCATTTCCTAAAGAGACTTACAAATTTAGCTGCTTCGGCTTCGGATCTCAGTGTATTTTCTCAAGTTTTCTCTTCCCTTCCCTACCTCTTAAGGAGTGATCTTGCTAAGGAGTTAACTGAGCCCTCTCCCTGCTGAATTCCTCCTGGTTGGTTTTGGGCGCGTTTGAGAGCGCCCTTCACCAGAGTGCCCAGAACTCCTGACCAGAAGAACTGAAGTGGGTTCTTGAGTTGAGGTCAAATCTTTCCAGCAGTTAAGTGAAAACGCAATGCCCAGGACCACCTGGGTGGCCCAAGGCGATGCTAAAAGGAACTCAAAGCGCATCTCATGAAGTGGAAGGATGTTAGTTCTCCGTGGGCCTTGAGTGAGCTCTCCTGGGGGTGACGTGAGCAACTGTCTAAGCCTGCAAGACCTCATGCTCTGCCTCTCCCTTACGAGCTCTGTGGCCCCCAAGGCAGTGCATTGCCTTCTGGACCCTCCCTCTCCTCCTTAGCTCCTCCCTCTCCTCCTGAGCCTCTACACCTGAGCCCTCCCTCTCCTCCTGACCCTCCCTCCTGAGCCCTCCTTCTCCTGAGCCCTCCCTCTCCTCCTTAGCTCCTCCCTCTCCTCCTGACCCTCCCTCCTGAGCCCTCCTTCTCCTGAGCCCTCCCTCTCCTCCTTAGCTCCTCCTGAGCCCTCCCTCTCCCCTGAGCCCTCCCTCTCCCCCTGACCCTCCCTCCTGAGGGTGATTGCTATTGTTTGGCTCCTGTGTTCAACCCTTCAAGACCAAGGAGGATGGGCCAAGCATGACATACCTGGGGTTTCTTCCACAAAAACAAAAACCAAACCCAAACAAGTAGCATCAGCCCTGAGCAGCTGATATGGCTTAGTTCTTCCCTTGGGCTGATGTCGTCGCCACCATCACCACCATCATCATCACCACCACCATCATCATCGCCATCATCATACAGTACCAGGACTTCATGTGTGCAGGCAAGCACCAGCACTGAGTATCCTCGTGAGAATACTTTCTTTTCAGGGAACTTGAATCTGAATGGGAATCCAGGGACGGTTGCAGCCAGGCCCCTGAGGTAGAGTCCCCAAAGTGCCTGACCTTCCCAGAACCTAACCAGTTCCTCCCTTGACTCTGTAATATACCCTAGATTCCTCACGACTCAAGCTGTCCAATCATCTAGATTCCTATCTAGGTCCTCAACATGTCTAGGCCACACTGGGGTCCAGAGCTCAGGGACAGGGGAACAAGGGTTGCTCTGTGATTGCTGAGTGTTTCAGGATATATAGAAGGTACAGGGAGGGAGAAAAGCAGGCAGTTCACCTGTGTTCAGTCAGGTGGGTCTCCTTCCATCCCTGAAGCCTGAGATTTCAGTAATTATGATGGCAAAGCTGGGCACTGCCCCCTTAGGCCTCTGTTCCTAAGCAACTAAGCCCTAACAGGAATGTAGGATGGGGTCCTCTCAGCCATGTTGGGGTGGGATGAGATTTTCTCTGCTACTGCCTGTCACCCCTAGCCCCTCTGTCCAGACTACTCAAACTTGGAGTCTACACTTGGCATCCACACTGCTTTCTGCCCTTAGGAACCATAAATGCCCCTCCCCCTCCTCATTTAGGCTACAGATGAACACATAAATGAGAATCAAATTCTTCAACTCTCATTTATAGGGCAGTTTGGATGCTCGTGATGGCTTGAATATGCTCAGCCCAGGGAGTGGCACTATTAGAGGATGTGGCCCTGTTGGAGTAGGTGTGTCACTGTGGCTGTAAGACCCTCATCCTAGCTGCCTGGAAGCCAGTATTTGCTAGCAGCCTTAAGATGAAGATGTAGGGGCTGGAGAGATGGCTCAACGGTTAAGAGCACTGACTGTTCTTCCAAAGGTCCCGAGTTCAAATCCCAGCAACCACATGGTGGCTCACAACCATCTGCAATGAGATCTGATGCCCTCTTCTGGTGTGTCTGAAGACAGCTACAGTGTACTCATATATAATAAAAAATAAATCTTAAAAAAAAAAGATGAAGATGTAGAACTCTCAGCTCCTCCTGTACCATGCCTGCCTGGATGTTGCCAAGTTCCTGCCTTGGTGATAATGGACTGAACCTCTGAACCTGTAAGCCAGCTCCAGTTAAATGTTGTCCTTATAAGACTTGCCTTGGTCATGGTGTCTGTACACAGCAGACTTTCATAACTTCTGTTAGTTTCACTGTGTCCCTGTTTAGTTTCTGTTTCCACGATCTGTCCTTTGAAGAAAGTGGTGTGTTGAAGTCTCCCACTATTATTGTGTGAGGTGCAATGTATGCTTTGAGCTTTACTAAAGTGTCTCTAATGAATGTGGCTGCCCTTACATTTGGTGCGTAGATATTCAGAATTGAGAGTTCCTCTTGGAGGATTTTACCTTTGATGAGTATGAAACCCTAACTAAGACAAGGCTCAAGACTCATACTGAAATTGCCATTGATGGTGCGGTATTGTAATGCAAGAGGCTCTGGGGGTCCCAATGGACAAGCAGTAGTGAAAAGCAGAGAACGGAAGAACAGAAAAGGGGCTCTAGTGCACCATCCAGGGGTTAGCAAGAGAAAGAAGGGGCTTGGGCCTTGCCCTGGCTAGGTTTATGTCAACCTGACATAAGCTAGAGTCATCTCAGAGGAGGGAACCTCAATTGAGAAAATGCCTCCATGAGATCTGACTGTGGGCAAGCCTGTGGGGGGAAATCCCTTACTTAGTGATTGATGTTGGAGGACCCAGTCCACTGTGGGTGGTGCTACCCTGGGGCTGGTGGCCCTGGGTTCTATAAGAAAGCAGGCTGAGTAAGCTGTGGAGAGCAAGCCAGTAATCCGATATGGTCCACGCTCCATGGCTCCTGCTTCCCGGTTCTTGCCCTGAGGTCCTGCCCTGACTTCTCTGGGTGAAGAACTGTGGTATGGAACTGTAAGCAAAACAAATCCTTCCCTCCCTGAGTTACTATGGGCCATGATGTTCTATCACAGCAATAGAAACTCCGAGGCAAAGGCATGGCTGGTATTTTTAGCAGGCTGGGAGCCATCTGTTTTGTCCTTGGAGGGTTTCTGAGGAGTCACTATCCTCTTATCACTTGAGGGAAGTAATTTGGGTCCCCTCAGGAGACTGCTCTTGTTCCAAATGCAACCTCACAGCTGTGGGCAAGCTGTGGTAACCTGTTCTGTGAGACTCGCTGGCCCTCGGAAGTGCTTTGTCATAAAGATGTTTGTCGCCCAAGCCTATCCTTCCTGGAATCCCAGGTCAACTGCAAAAGACAACTACAAGGAAGAGAAACGTTAGAGACGAAAATAAAGCCCTAGAGGAGCAAAATGGGGCAGCGAAGCCAGGGGCATGGAAAAAAGCCAGCGGCGTGGCCGTCTCTGCATCAGGAAGGGTAGGTGCCTGTGGACAGGCGGATGGATGGATGGATGGATGGATGGATGGATGGATGGATGGATGGATGCCATTGCTGTGGGCTTGGTTTAATTACTTTGGGAATGGCTTTCCTAAAGGAGTGAGCTGCCTCATACATATGCACCCTTCTTCCCATGTGATGTCATTTCCCATGTGATGTCATCCAGAGTCGTGGAGTCAGAAGTCCCTATCTCAGTGCTGGCCCTCACCTTCATGCACTGCAGTGTCCAGAACAGTAAGAAGTCTCTCTATTCCTTAATTCCCCAATCTCGGGTGATTTGTTATAGTAGCAAACAAATGGACTAAGCATTTAGGCCTTTGTCTCTGGTCAGGAGTATGAAAAGGAAGCCACAAGTTTGCCATTTCTATTATCTATAGTGAAACACTGTCTCTGAAAACACTACAGGACCCTTCCAAGGAAGCTAAGGCCGAGTTGGGGTGAGGCCTGCACTTCACCCTACAACTAATACTGAGCAACAGCCCTCTTTGAGGTTGCCCGAACTGGCTCCGCCTTCACCTGCGTTTACTCCGCCCCCAACTGCTTTTGCTCCATCTTGCAAGTGTATCTGCTCAGCCCTTATCTGCATCTGCTCCGCCCTCATCCTGCAGGACTACAATAATGACATTGAAAGAGAGAAGGTTAAGTTCAATGCCCTTTTTAAAGCAGCTGCAATCAATGCCGAACCTTTCTGGCTTGCTGTGTTTGGACTAGCTGGAACAGAAACCTCTAGAATGGGCAGAGCACAGCCCATAAATATCTGTACAGAAATAAAAAAATAATAATACTTGAATCATTCTCATGATGCACAACACAAGACTTTTCTGTGCCATTTTGAAACAGCAATGTTGGGCAATTTCTTATTTTCTTCTTGGAAAATGACTTAAAAGGATGGGTCCCATCTTGTTATTAGACGCGTTCTCACGACCGGCCAGGAAGAACACCACAGACCAGAATCTTCTGCGGCAAAGCTTTATTTCTTACATCTTCAGGAGCCAGGGTGCAGGAAGCAAGAGAGCAAGAAGCAAGAGAGAGAGAAAAACGAAACCCCGTCCCTCTTAAGGAGCATTCTCCTTCGCCTCGGACGTGTCACTCCTTGATTGGCTGCAGCCCATCGGCCGAGTTGACGTCACGGGGAAAGCAGAGTACAAGTAGTCATAAGATACCCTTGGCACATGCGCAGATTATTTGTTTACCACTTAGAACACAGGATGTCAGCGCCATCTTGTAACGGCGAATGTGGGCGCGGCTCCCAACATCTCCCCCTTTTTCTTTTAATAAGAGCAAATAGGCCACCCATATTAATGAGAGTGGAGATAGAGGTCAAATCCCCAGTGTGTAGGTAAAGGAGCCATGTACAGGATTAGCTCTTAGGCTTACAGGCTTTTACCCAGAGCAACCCTGACCTGCTCCCGTGTCGTTTTGCCTGGGGGAAGGGAACTAGGACACTGAACCTTCATGAAAGATGACATGTCTCCCTAGAATAGGCTCATATATGCCGCAGAGCCTTTCCATTGCAGTGCTTAGCCTTGCAACTCTCTCGGGCTGCTGAAGCACACTCACTCTATCCCGTGCAATGAGTCTAGCCTCATGGGATATAAGAGCTGAGTGGCCAGCGACCTATTGCCTAAGCATAGATAACCATATATCAGGGGGAGCTCCATGTTCTAGTCCTGCAAGCGCCTGGGCAATAACCACCTTGTCTCTCCTAGTTTAGGCCTTAAGCTTACAGACCAATCAAAGAAGCAACACTAATCCACAGCAAAGTGTATCTCCAAATAATATTAATCCCACCCATTTTTTAAAGAAAGAAAATGCTGAGGAGATCCAATTGGGTAATCCTTTGGTCAGCGACAGGTCCAAGCGCGTGGAGTTGACCTGAAGTCTCAATTCCCGAAGGATCTGTTCAAATTCAGCCATCCAATTCTGTAACATATACTGAAAAAGACTTTTTGACAATTTAGCTGCCCTAGTAAATTTAACATACTGAATGGAAATAACACACAATCCCGGAAACTTTTGTTCACATCCCTGCTGAGTTATTTGTCATAATACATCTAGTTGTATCTGGACAAGATCTATGAGTTGATTAACCAGCATGAGACCTCTCTGTATCTTGACATTAGCTGAGGCCTGTTCATCTATGACTGTAGTCACTGAGGCTGACAAAGTGTTAATGGTGTCAGTCATCTGGACCTGTCCAGACAGAGCCAAGGCTGTCTGAATTAAGGCCAAACCCAGTTCCTAGTTAGTGGTAAAAAAGCAGGAGAATACTTGAGCATTATACATCACCGTCATTGGGAGTGGAAATGTCGACATTATCCCCCAACGCTGCTCTCTCTTTATTATTGACGCCCTGGACATCACCAAGACGAGGGACATTAGTATTCCCTTGGTCAGTCTGGATTTTTCGGGTGAGTCTTTCTGGTACCCAAAATGGGTTGTCTTCATTCTGTGGGAAAACACAGATAGCTCCCCTGGATCTTATCAAAATAGGATCCGGGCCATACCATTTATTATCAAGGACATTTTTCCATTTAACCATCTCATTGGGCCTATCTGGCTCTGAACAATGACGTTCAGCCGCAGTATGGCCATGAGCATCAATATTTAAAAAATTGAGTGTAAAGAGTGCCAAAGACACAGACACTCTTGGTGCTCGGGGTACAGTCTCCTCAAAAGTTCCCCTCTTCTGTTTTATAAGATAGGCTTTGAGGGTGCGATGCGCACGCTCAACAATACCCTGTCCTTGAGGGTTGTATGGAAGTCCAGTCAGGTGGGTTACGTCCATCTGACGGCAGAACTGCTGGAATTTTTGAGACGTATAAGCTGGTCCATTATCAGTCTTAAGGAGTCTGGGTTTCCCCCAAGCACTCCATGCCTCAAGACAATGTTGAATCACATGTGAGGCTTTTTCTCCGGTTAACGGAGAAGCAAACATGATGCCAGAACATGTGTCAATGGACACATGGAGATATTGAAGTTTTCCAAAGGAAGAAACATGTGTAACATCCATTTGCCAGACCTGTAGAGGTCGAATACCGCGTGGGTTAATTCCCACATGAGGAACTGGCAAGAACTCACAGCAGCTTTGACATTGAGTAACAATGTCACGGGCTTCTTTTCTTGTCAAGGAGAAACGACTGCGTAATGTTTCAGCCGTCACATGAAAATTGTTATGAAAATTTCTTGCAGCCTCTACCGGGGATGATAGGGCAGCAGCCACCACTTTAGTGGCCTTATCTGCCAAATCATTTCCCAGAGCCATGGGGCCAGGTAGGCCTGAATGGGCTCTAACATGAGTAATATAAACAGGAGATCTTCTAGATAACAAAACTAATTGTATCTGCTGAAAAATATTGGCAACTCTACTGGAAGGCTTAATCACTCCAGCCACTTCTAAAAGATTTACTGCATTTACCACATAACAGGAATCTGACACAATATTAAGGGGTTCTAAAAAGGTTTTTAAAACTTCTAAGACCACTAAACATTCTACCACTTGAGGTGAATTTTCATTATATTGTTTGGATACCACTTTACCATTAGCCACATAGGCACCTATGCCAGTTTTTGATCCATCAGTATATACCACAATCCCATTTTTAAGTGGGTTTCTTACTGTTATTTGTGGAAACACAACAGATTGATTTTGGGCAAACTGTAAGATTGGATGTTTTGGATAATGGTTATCTATTTTTCCTGAAAAGGAGGTAACTAAAACTGCCCAATCATTAGATGCGGCTGCCAAGGTTTGAACCTGTGCAGCAGTATAAGGTACAATTAAAAGATATGGACTTTGCCCAAAGTGGGTGATTGCTGCTTTTAGGCCTTTAAGGGCAAGCTGTGCAATTGCATCAGGATACCAATCTATTATTTTAGCTGGGGATACGTTTGGATGGATCCACAACAATGGCCCATTCTGCCACAAAACTGCAGTTGGCAATTGTGCTGTCTTAAAGACACACAAACTGAAAGGCTGCGAATCCTCAATACGTTGTAATTGTGCATTCTGTAAGGCCTTTTCCACTTTTTGTAAGGCCTGGTTAGCAGCTAGAGTAAGAGTCCTAGGGGAGGAGATATGAGGATCTCCTTCTAAAATACTAAACAAAGGCCTTAACTCAGCGGAAGGAATCTTTAAAAAAGGTCTGAGCCAATTAATATCTCCCAACAGCTTTTGAAAATCATTTAAGGTATGGAGGTGATCTCTTCTTATCTAAACATGTAAATATTGATTTCTCTCAAAGGAGGAAATATGCGTGACATCCATCTGTCAGACCTGTAATGGCCTGACGCCACGAGGGTTTACCCCTACGTGAGTAGATAAAATTTGACAACAATCTAAAGGCATTATTAAGTAATCAGAATCACTTTCAGTAGAACCAATCCCTCTGGCAGCTCAAGGAATACCAGAAGAAGAAAAAACAGCCATGTAGGCTTGGCAAAATTATTATTAGTTGAGCTATTCTGTCCCTTTGTGATATAGAAAAGACAACTTGAGGACAAGAACAGAGAACCTGAAGTTCCCCTTTACAATTCTGATCTACAACTCCAGGGTAGACAATAAGACCTTGTAGGCTGCAAGAGCCTGCCTCTGTCATTATTGTCCAGTGGCTTCACCTGCTCGGGAGAGCGCCTTCCAGGCCCTAATAGCCTTTTCATTTGATTCAGAACTACTAAAAACTGGCTCCTTGAGCTCATCTAGTGATGAGTATAGGCTCCTTCTCTTAGAAGCCTCCGCTGATTGATCTTTCTTCTTTTCCCTTTTTCCTCTTTTTCTTCTAATCTCTCTCCAGGTATTCCTACCTAACCTTAACTTTTCCTCGGGTTCAAGACCCTTGGAAAGGCCTGTATACTTATTTTGTGAACCATATTTTCTCTTTGTTCCTACTCTCTCTCCCCGCTTTACTTCTGATAGATTGTCCTGAATTTCATCTAGAATTTTTAGCCCTGCCTTAATCACTTGATAACATGTGAAAAGGAACAAAAGGGCTTCTAACACTAGAGAAAGTTTAAGGCCAAGCATACCTCGTAAAGCCATTTTCCACTTTACTTCTGATAGACTGTCCTGAATTTCGTTAGAAAGTTCAAGGCCAGGCGTACCTTGTAAAGCTATTCCCCACTTTACTTCTGATAGACTGTCTTGAATTTCGTTAGAAAGTTCAAGGCCAGGCGTACCTCGTAAAGCTATACTTACTGGTATCCACCGTTCCCCAGCTGAAAAGTTCTGAATTCATGTAGTTGAATCCTTCTCAACAGTCTGTTTTATGGGAACCTTTATTACCGCGACCCGCAGTTCTGGTTCTGGAATGAGGGATCTTCCTTGCGCCAGTCCCGAGTTTTTTCTTCGTCCCGGAATTCGGCACCAATTGTTATTAGACGCGTTCTCACGACCGGCCAGGAAGAACACCACAGACCAGAATCTTCTGCGGCAAAGCTTTATTTCTTACATCTTCAGGAGCCAGGGTGCAGGAAGCAAGAGAGCAAGAAGCAAGAGAGAGAGAAAAACGAAACCCCGTCCCTCTTAAGGAGCATTCTCCTTCGCCTCGGACGTGTCACTCCTTGATTGGCTGCAGCCCATCGGCCGAGTTGACGTCACGGGGAAAGCAGAGTACAAGTAGTCATAAGATACCCTTGGCACATGCGCAGATTATTTGTTTACCACTTAGAACACAGGATGTCAGCGCCATCTTGTAACGGCGAATGTGGGCGCGGCTCCCAACACCATCTTTTACACTGTCCAGTCTTATCACCCTAAGGACACAAGGCAAAAAGGCACAAAGGATGGCCAGGCATAACCCAGAGCCTCCATCCCTCCACCCAGAACAGCCAGGGATGGCATGTTTTCACAATGCAACACAGCAGCAGTGTCCCCGGATGCTTGGAGCTTGGCAACTGCAAAGCAGTGGTGGAAGGAACGGCTTTCCTCGCAGGGCAGTGGGGCCGATGGAGCTGTGCTGTCACAAGGCACTGGTTGTGTAAATAAACCTGTGTGTGTGTGTGTGGCTACTGTATTGGCCACTTTTCTGCTTCCCACGACTGTTTGGCAAGAAGAAACTCCAGGAGGAAGGGCTCATCTGGGCTCACGGTTTGTGGTTTGGGGATACGGTCCCCAGTAGTGGGAAAGACATGCAAAGGGTGGCTCAGTGCCTCCAGCACTTTTGAGCCTGCTGGTTAAGAAACATTAGTAGTCGGGAAGGAAAGAGGGAGGAAGACTGAGGCAGGGCACGAGAAGGAGAGGAGAGAGGGATAGCATGGACTCTAACCCCTTTAAGACCTGCCTCCCAGTAAGCAATTTCCTTTAGCTATCCCCCACCTCCTAAAAGTCCTGCCCCTCCCCCCAAGTGACAGCTCCACCAGCTGGGACCATGTGTTCTAGAACTGCACAGTCAAACCACCACTTACCAAATAACCTTCATTCCCTCCCTCTACGCCCAACCAAGCTAAGTCATTTCATTGGTATTCTGTCTGGACTTCACCCCCACAGTTACCTGGCAAATGGCCAGGTAGGCCTGGCACTATAAAAGGGGCTGCTTGCCCCCTCCTCTCTCTCTTACTCCTCCCTTGCCTCTTGCCTCCTTGCTTCCCCTCTCTCTCCCCTTCCCCTTCCCCCCCTCTCCATCTGTTCATGGCCAGCCTCTACTTCTCTACTCTCTCCTTCTTTCTGCCTTTCTCTGCCTCTGCTACCCTCTTAACTCTCCTCCCCACGCCCTAAATAAACTCTATTCTATACTATACCGGTGTGTGTATCTGGTCCCTCAGGGGGAAGGGATGCCTTGTACTGAGTTCAAATCCCAGCAAGGACATGGTGGCTCACAATTATCTGTAATGGCCTCTTCTGGTGTGTCTGAGGACAGCTACAGTGTACTCATATACATTAAATAAATAAATAAATAAATAAATAAATAAAATTAAAAACAAACAAACAAACTTCTGCCAACAGGCCCAGAAAGGATAGAGCTAGCTGCTGACTATAACCTCTGACATTAAAACAAATTCTTCTCCTCCTTTGCTTCTCTCAGATATTTCGTTACAGCAATGAAAACTGACTAGCACCGTGGCCCAGACACACTGACAGAGAAATAGTAACTGTTACACAGTGTGTGGAGGCCTGACAGTGAGACAAGTTGACAGTAGTCTTTGAAGAGTTCCTGAGGAGAGCCCAATGTGGTATGGCTGTCTCACCTTCACATCCTGACCCAAAAGGTAAACATGGAGACTGAGATTTGTTAGCTTAGAGAGAAAATCCAGAGAAGCGCACCAGCGGATCAAAGCCAGGATAGCTCCTGGAAAGCTTGTAGGCTAGGTCTAGTGTGCGTTCTCACTGTATGCTTGAAAACCACAACGTGCGGTGGGCAAGCAAGATTTTACAAAAGCACACACAGCAGTCAGCAGGTTGTTTAGGGAAATGACCCATTGTTTCAGTGTTTCAGCTATTTTTATAGGTCATTCTGTTTCGGGTAGAAAGTGAAGTCATACTTGGCAAATAGGCAACACAAACAATACTTTAAGTAAAATCACTGAAAAAATCAATATCGGAGAAGCACAAAGAATCCTGCACCCTTAGGCCCCGCACCCATGGACTTCACACCCCTCTGTGTGTTCTATGTCTGTGCCTTGAGTCTCTGACTTGAGACCACAGCTCCTAGGCAGTACATAAATGAAAAGAAGGACATGGCAGTTCCAAGGTAAGGCCAAGGAGAAGGGTTATTGTACATATGAGGGAGAGTCGAGCCAGAGCCATCTGGAAGGGTCTAGACTGAGCAGGGCCACGAGAGGATAGAGGGGTGGAGAAGAGCTAGAGAGAAAGGAAAGAGAGAGGGGAGAGAAGGCTGAGCTGGGCGGAGCCTTGATGCCCCTGATGACCCTGATGCCCTTGATGCCACATCTGGGATACTGGCAAGAATACTTACACTGGGCTAGGAGGGCAAGAGATAAGAAGATTTATACTCGGGCTAATACAAAGCTCGAGGTAAACAGCCGAGGACTGTGTGGCATTCCTTTTATCTTGGTCATCCTGATAAGCCCCTAGACACAGTGATCTGGGGACTTTGTTTATTGCCTTGTTTGTTCCCTGACTGCTTTGTCTTTGATCTAAGAACTGACTTTGCACGTACCAAGAATGGTATAAAGGCAGACTAGGGTAAAAATAAAGGTTTCAGCTTCCGCACTGGCTGAAGTCATGCTATAATGCTGTCTAGTTGTCTTTTTCTTCCTTTAATCCTCCCTCCCTCCCTCCCTCCCTCCCTCCCTCCCTCCCTCCCTCCCCTGTTGACTGACTGAGCTGGCCTGGTCACCAAGAGGACCAAGAAAGAGCATGGGAACCAAGAGGTTACATAGGAGAGAAAGAGAAGCTGGGGGGAAGGGAAGGGAAGCTCAGTGGTTGGAGAGGTTTAGGGTTGGGGTGGGTTATGCCAGCCATGATGACTGTAGCAGGTGCTTGTGGTAGGGACTGAGGGAACCTAGAGGCTGGCATAGGACTTGATAGGCTAGTAGGCACCACAGGCGTAGGTTCATGGAGGAGCCATGTGTCCCTTCTGTCAGAGAATGACTCTCAGTAGGTAGAAACTATCTTAAGTCCCTGAAGGAATGCTGGCTTTTGTCTCAATGCCAGTCTTTGGGAAACTTAACAGTACACTGCTAAGCTATCTTGGTCCAATTCTTCTGGAAGCTGTCTGCCAGAATTCAACCAACTCTGATTCCATGTTCTGCCTTCTAAGCTGCTCAAATCTCATTGGTTTCCCTAGAAGCCTCACCACCATGAGGTCAGGTCAGATGTGGAGGATGTGAGAGGGTCTTCGTCAGTGAGTGTGACAGGGGACATGAGGCTGACGATAGGCCCCTGTGGGGGGGGGGGTGGACTTGGACCTGGAGAAGGGAAGTCGCAGGTGCGCTCTGTGGCTGTGGAGATATCACACAGGGAAATTAAAACAGGGAATATTCTAAGTGGAGGCTTCTGTTTTCTCTAGCAGGCAACTTACCATCACTACATATGATTATCATATCCCTGTTTATGGTGACTAAGCAATCCTCCACCTTGTCCCTTTCCTGCACTGTCCGCTAAGGACGTTTCTTACTGGGTAACCTCTTCCTGAAACAGCTAAGTACCTTAGGATGTGTCTGTGAGCTCTATCAGGGAGCCGTGCCCCTGCATTCATAATCGGATCCACCAGGTATCTCATGCCCAGTCTTGGTCCACGACCATAACCTAGAACTTGTTTGTGTGGGGTGTGTACCAGACAAACATATCATGGAGGACATTCTAAGGGAGCCAGGATTAGACAGTTTAGAGGGAACAGACTGGGAGAAGACTGGAGAGAAACCAGTCTCCTGTGCTCACATCACACCTGTGCCATCCGTGCACACATCGCACCTGTGCCACCTGTGCACACATCACACCTCTGCCACTTGTGCACACATCACACCTCTGCCACCTGTGCACACATCACACCTGTGCCACCTGTGCACACATCACACCTCTGCCACCTGTGCTCACATCGCACCTGTGCCACCTGTGCACACATCACACCTCTGCCACCTGTGCAGACATCACACCTGTGCCACCTGTGCACACATCACACCTCTGCCACCTGTGCAGACATCACACCTGTGCCACCTGTGCACACATCACACCTCTGCCACCTGTGCACACATCACACCTCTGCCACCTGTGCAGACATCACACCTCTGCCACCTGTGCAGACATCACACCTCTGCCACCTGTGCAGACATCACACCTGTGCCACCTGTGCACACATCACACCTCTGCCACCTGTGCACACATCACACCTCTGCCACCTGTGCACACATCACACCTCTGCCACCTGTGCACACATCACACCTGTGCCACCTGTGCAGACATCACACCTCTGCCATCTGTGCAGACATCACACCTGTGCCACCTGTGCACACATCACAGTAGCAAATCTCACCCAAACAAGGGAATACCATAAAAAGAGCTAGGGAATCCCACTGAGATAGAAATCTTCAGTACAGGCTGCATTGCATATTAGAAGCAAGTTGGTGAATTCTCCTGGCAAATCATCACATCTCTGCCACCTGTGCACACATCATCACACCTCTGCCACCTGACAAATGGAGATTCTCCAGATACTTAAAAGTTACACTCATATAAGAATATAGCAAGGCCTAGGAAATCGGAGTGGGGGGGGGTTGTGATATTGCATTATTCATGAGGCCTGCCAAGAGCAGAACCCGCTGGTGCGAGCCTTCACAAGGTTCAAAGGTATAGCACTAGAGTGTGAAATCCTTACCTGTCATTTAAGCTGACCCTAGGTAGGACTGCTTTATCTTTACTGTAAACATTTACCTGGTTCCTGTGAGTCCCTTTGTAGTCATTCCTTTGTTTTGTGTCAGGCAACTTCAATGTACTTTGCCTGCTGTGACTTCTGACCCCTTGTATTTTCTGTACTATATAAGACTGGTGTTCACTTTGTGACAATACATTCAGATTCTGCACAATCTCCGTGTTGGTCTGTCTGTCACCCGCTGACGCCTTGCCCACCTGCCCCAGAGACTCGTTCCACTCAGACAAAAGGGCCCAGAGGGTCTGCGGCATATCTTTTCCTTTCTCCCCATCTCTAAGTTATTCTCTTTGGTTCCTGGCTGCCATGAGGCTGAACAACCTTCCACTACTCAGACTCATGACATCAGGATGCTCAACCTTACCTCAGACCCAGGTGACCGTGGACTGACACCTCAGAAGCAGTGAGCCGAAAGCAATCCTCCTTCCTTTAAACCATTTCTTCTGGATGTTTGCCACAGTGACAAAACCTTTGACTGAGACTCGAATCCCAGGGTTTCTCCCACCACTTTGAAGTGGCATAGGGTAGGTGTCAGCAAGATAGGAGAGACCAACCATTCACTGTTGCCATCTATTTCCAAGTACCATTTGGGACATGAATATCAATGTGCCAGCCATTTTGGAGGTGTATAGGACCGCTGATGGTCAGCTGTTCCCTTTACAATTGACTCCATCAATGGCTGGTAATAGTTTTTTGATATAGACATTAAGCCTCCCAGGCCCAGACAATGCTGGAGACCTTCTGCCATAGGAGGAAATCCTGTTTTACAACCAGTCTGAAGCTGGGGGGGATGGGAGAGTGCGGGTGGGGGAGGGGTGGAAAGAAACATGATACACCTGAAGACATGACCAGAAAAAGGGAGGACCAGTTACCCCCCCCCCAACACACACACACTAGATCCCATATATATATACACCCCCACTCCATGAAGCTGCTTGCAGATCTTCTCTGCTAAGCCCACTGCTTTCTGAGTTAGAACTCAGAACTTGGGTTTCTTCTTTCCATTGTCCTTTTCGACTGCTAAGCTAAATCTTCATCCTGAAAGCAGAACTTCTTTTCTCTTCCCATCTCTTTCCTCCTGGCGGCTGGCTGTCCTGTTAGTTTCTTTCTGACTCCTTTCTTAAATCCTTTTATTTCAAGACTAAGAACCTGTAAGAGGGACTCTTTCTTCTCAGGCAACAAAAGCAGTTTGAAGTGCAAGTCTTTGGTAAGAGAAATTGTGTGTGTGTGTGTGTGTGTGTGTTTGTGTGTATGTGTGTGTGTTTGTGTGTATGTTCACAATGGACTGCACCCAAGTTAACCTTAAGGTGGAACCTGGTCTGAGAGACATTTCAGGTGGCTGATGACTGCCAGTGATCTCTCCTTCAGGTGTCAATGGGTCTTTCCTGTGACAACCTCACCGACAAGTTTGTGTATTTTAATGGCTTTTTTTTTTTATCATGGCATTACAGTTTGTTTTTATATTGTTTCTTTCCCTATTGTCTTCCCATGTCCCCATCTTGCCTTTAGCTTGTTGCCTTCCTTTTCCCAGGCAGAGCCCTTTTTGCTCTCCAAGTCCTTGTATCCCAGTGTCTTCTCTACTACCCACCTGTAGGAAACAGATGAAGGCCTGAGCTAGTGAAGTTCTAAGCGAATGTGTATTGTTTGACCTGAGCCGGCCATGCCAAGGGCCAAGGCCTCAGATCCATGAGAAAAACAGCCAAGCCCTTCCCTCAGAATCGGGCTCAGAGGGACGGCAAAGCCTTCTTCTGGTGCCAGTGTGGATGTCGGCGGTGTGGAGGAGTGTGAGTGTTGATGAATGAGTGGCCAGTGTGTACACAAACCCCTAACAACTGCAGCTTCCTCCTCCCAGATACTTAGACCCTGAGCCACTCACCTTATAGAGACCTCCTCACCGAACAAGTTAACTCTCCCCTCTCTGTCAGCAGAAGCATGCAGGGGCTCCAGGCTGCTGCATAGCTGGTGCCACCATAGCAGACTGTGCACAACATGCCTGGTCCAAGTTTGTCTTCATTCTCACACTTCGCCACTCAAGTTTCTGGGACCAAGCCACACAGGACGAGGAAATTGTGGAATCTTTACTTCCCTTAAGATCTCCTTTGCTCTCATGAGCCCCTTTCTAGTTCCATAACCTACAAACAGACATATATAAAGAAACACACACACACACACACACACACACACACACACACATTTAAGTTGAAATTCAACACATCAAAGAAAACATGGAACAATTGTCTTTCTGAGTCTGGCTCATTTCACTTAACAACACAATTTCTGATAGTATCCATTCTCCTGTAAGTGCCCGGCAGGTACTTGAGTATACTTTAACCACAAACAGCTGAGGACTGATTTGCTTTTAAATTTGGTGGATATGAGGCCATATTTGTGATTACTGTTAGTGGCCCATGAATTCCAGACTCTTTAAACGAGAGGCAAACGGGAGTGCCTCCACCTTGAGGCCATTGTACCTGCCCAGTGGAGGCAGCTGAAACAAGCTTTGCCAGTCTAAACACTGACACTCTTTGGCCCTGAATAGGAAGTATTTTAACTACTCTGGCTTCAACCAAATGCTGACTCTGCCCAAGAAGCCTACTGTCCTTCAAGCCCCTCTGTCAGGGGCGGCTCATCTCTGTTCCTCTGGGCACTCCTCCACCCAAGACTGCTCCAGAAAGCTACTCTTACACCCTGGAAAAACCCAACTTCATGGAGCTCTTGGTTCTTCTACTCCATATCAGCTCCCACTATCTGCCAACCTCCAGGTCTCTCTCTGTCTGTTAATGGAACTAAGTGGCCTGCCTAGTGCTCAGAGACTATTCAGGAGTTGGCAGGGAAGAATCCGATTCAAGGGCTTAGATGATCATCTAGTTTTATATGACAGAAGTGAAGCCAGTGACTGGGTTAAAATGATCCTTTATCATTGAAGCTAGCGAACGGGTTAAGATGTTCCTAGCATCACTGAAGCTTGTGAGTGGCTCAGTATTCTCCTATCATCATTGAAACTGGCAAATGGGTTAATGTTTGTCTAGCCCCACTGAAGCTGGCAAATGGGTTAAGGTACTTGTGGTGGTTTGAATGGGTATGGCTCCCATAGACTTAGATGTTGGAATGCTTGGCCCATGGGGAGTGGCACTATTAGGAGGTGTGGCCTTGTCAGAGTGGGTGTGGCCTTGTCAGAGTGGGTGTGGCCTTGTTGGAGGAAGTGTGTCACTGTGGGGGCAGGCTTTGAAGTTTCCTATGCTCAAGCTCTGCCCAGTGTGGAAGACATTTCCTGCTGCCTATGGATCAGCATGTAGAACTCTCAGCTCTTCCAGCACCACGTCTGCCTGCATGCTGCCATGTTTCCTGCCATGATGATAATGGGCTAAACCTCTGAGACTGTCAGCCCCAATTAAATGTTTTCCTTTAGAAGAGTTGCCTTGGTCATGGTGTCTCTTCACAGCAACGAAACCCTAACTAAGACAGTCCTCCTAGCACTAACAAGTCTATTTGGCATTGTTTCTGCTTTGTCTCATTTCCTAAACCTTACTCCCCAGATAATTACTTAATAGTCAGCTTGACATCTTAACTCAAGTCCTTATGCTTGTACAGAGACCACTTTATCCCTTGGACATCGAACCAGCTCTTAGTTCCTTCATTTTGTCTGCAGAGAGACATAATGCTTGTCTGCAAACTAACTCACATGTTTTGTGTTAGTTAACAGACTGTACTGAAGACAACAGAGGGGCTCTGGCTGGTGTCTACTGGAGCCCACTCGGTTCTTTTCAATACATTTCCATTTCTCCTCAAAGTGTTGGTAAGGAGAGAAGGCAGGACACAAGTAAGCCCTTGGAGCATCCCTGCAAGAAGGTTAAAGGGGTTGTCATCATGATGTCTACACAGAGAGGGTATGAGGAGGAATTGACAGCTTCCTAATTGTGTCACCAAATACTGTCATGGTTCCCTGAGTGGGAACAGACTCTGCTTTGGCACTGAGAGCACAGAATCCCAGTCGTGGTCTCCAGGGAGCTGTGGCAGCTGCGGTGACAAGAGAAGGATGCAGCAATTTGAAAAGTTTTTTTTTATTTTAATTTAACCCATAAGTGAATGAGACAGAACAATATAATAATATCAAGTTACCAGTTTACAAAAATCCAGATGGCTCTAAATTATTTTATGACAGAACAGAACTCATTAAAGTTGCCTGTACCTATGACTAACCTTTTCATTTTCAAACTTATGTAGGTTGTGGCCTAAGTTTTCCTATAGAGCAAGTTGCTATACCAGGCTGGTGTAGAGAGGCCTCCTTTGTTGTCCACATCTCCTTATCTCAGTCTCGAGTGGGTTTGGGTGTTAATCTTAGATGTTTACACTTTAGCTAGGACTGGCTAAAATTCCAAACTTCCAGCCAACAGTATTGGGAACCGAGATCCTTGGAAGTGGCAGCCAAAGCAATAAAGAGTATCTGGGACTAAGACTTTCACCACCAATTCCAAACCAGAGAGAAGAAATGAAGCACCCAGCTACTTACACCAAATTTACTCACTGAGTAAACCGTCTCCCAAGCCTAGGAAGCATTCTCCATTGCTAAGGGAAATTTGCAGGTCAGCAGCAATGGGCCAATTCCCTGGGACAAGGGGTCTGGTCTGTGCCTGGATTAGTCCATGGGTTCCCCACACTGCAAGCTGCTAAACCATGGGTAAAGGTCTGTCTGGACTTGTTCCTGGCTTGCTCAAACAGGCCCATATCATGCCAGTCACTGGGAAAATATGCATGAGACTGCCAAGCATGTAGCCATGAGAACGAATTTCGGACCTGACTCCTGGAGACTGGGGTTTGGAGTTATTTGTAGATAAAGAAGCAGGGTGGCCTGAGGTGTCAGAAAAGTGACTATAGGTGAAGACTAAGGACGCATCAGCGATCTTTGTCAGGACCCCTTCACTGGATCTATGTTTCTAAACAATGGTGGCAATAGCATGTTCTGAGTGTGAAATTTTAAGCCTCCAGATTTCAAAAGGTCACCCTTGGATATCTGTGCAGGCTGCAGGAAAGGGCCAGGAACTTAAACTGGTTTACACCTTCAAGTTCCTGAAAAACACCAAGATTGCCACAGCACCCCAGGTGTTATATCCAGTAAAGCTAATAAAAATACGCGTGATCCCTAAAATTGGCAGTAAAAGCAACTTGGAAGCAAATGAAGAGCGTCACAAACCTCCTCTTGCTTAACTTTTGTCTTGGGGATACTGGGTAAACTAGTAACTACCTTGTGTCTGGTTCTTCACCCTAAAAAACAGCATCAAAGATTTCTGGGAGTTGAGAACGTGTGGTCTCTCACTGCATGGAGTTGGGTTCTCTGAAAGAGGGCCTTGAGCCAGGTTCATTGCCCTCTAGACTGTCCACTGTGTAAAAAACCAGCTAACCAATCACAACAATAGCACAAGGATAATGATGGTCTTCTTGATATTTGTGAAACTGGAAGGTGGTATCTCCCGGTTGGGCCCATCATCTGGCTGACTGGCTGTGAGGTGTCCACAAGTTTGGGAGCATCCAACCTATATAACTTCTGCAAGAGCTTTGAGGCTAGAGTTCCCCTGACTGCTCCATGAGGTGGTTATCCAAGTAAAATCACTTTTCCTTTGCCTCTACACCTTGTCTTTCAAATTAACTGGCATGCCCTGAGAAGAACAGCAACTCTGATTCCTATAAATAGTCCGAGGAACATTGGGTCTTGAGCAATATTTTTGTTTTTGCTGTTGTTGTTTGTTTGTTTCTTAAAGACAGAGGCTCACTGTGTATTTTAGGCTGGTCTTGAACTCACGATCCTCCTACCTCGTCTTCCCAAGTGCTGGGATTACGGATGTGCATCACCATGACCCACTAGAGTTATAGTAACTCTAGGTTCCGATTTTATGTGACTTTATATACTCTTCTAAACAATGGGCTGAGGAAGAAGCAGAAGTATGGGTGTTCCAGTGGGGCGATTCGAGCGTCTGGGACAACAGAGAAGCCCACGATCTAAAGGTGCTCGGGCATCTAGGTTAGGACTGCACTCTCAGAAGCCATGTCCTTCTGTGCATTTGTCTGGAGCGTCCTCTTCACACATTTTTGAGCAAGTTGGTGCCCTTCCGGGTTCTCTGCCGAATCTGCGGTTGCAGACGCGGCGGCTGCGCGCGCCTGCGGGAAGTGCGGCTGCGCGCGCCTGCGGCCTGGCTGCGCTATTTCATCATGCACCGGGCGGGCCGCGCGCCGCTTCCGTAGCCGCCCTGCGCACCGCCTAGGCGGCGTGCTCATGCCCTGTCTGCTCCCCTCGCTGCTCAGAGCCACCCGCGCCGCGCTGCCGCTCCTGTCGCCGCCCCGAGTGGTCGCAGCGTCCGCGTCTCAGCGGCTCCTCAGCGCTCCCGCGCAGCCCGCCGCCTCCCGGAGCAGCATGGACAGCGCGGAGGAGCTGCTGGCCCCACTGCGGCTAGCCGTGCGCCAGCAGGTACCGACCCTCGCCCGCAGCCGCGCGCCGCACCCCGCTCCTGTCCGTCCTTCCCCTGTCCCCGCGCTGCGTCGGCATCCGTGATCCTTGGGCCTCGTGCCCTCTCTGCGTACCCCGAATCCAGCCGTAGGCTTCGCCTCCCTCTTTGAGCGCCCCGATGGCTCGGCTCAGCGGCAAGCTGATGCTGCGCGCTTCTTTTCTTTAGTCTTGGGGATGCTTTGGGAAGCGTTCCCTTCTCTTTATCTTCCTTGCTTCAGTGTTTAGCCTGAGGACTGGCTCACGGTCGAAACGTGGCTATGGGGAGGTGTCGACCCCCCACCCCCCTCCAATACTGATGCGAATTCATGATCCCTCTCCTGTCATCTTTCTGCCTTCTGAAGAGAGTGTCTGGAACCAGCGAGCTTTCGGATCAAGCTGGAAATTGTAGATGGACTGACCGAGCCACTCAGTGAAGTCATCCATTCTTAGGGTGGAACACCTGAAAATGTCATTTTGCGGAAGGGAAGGGAGGTTTCTTAGCTGGAGAATCTGGGGATTTAATGCAGATCTCCTTTTTTTACTGTAGCACTGAGTGGTGGTGATCAGACTTAAGAGGGAAAGGAGAAAAGTATTTGGAATGATACCCACACCCAGTGAGAGCCAGAGCTTACAGTAGGGCCCGGCATCCATGACCTACTAGCTGTAAACACCGGTCGGGTTGCGCCTGCTCTGGCGCCTGATGCAATCGTTTGTCTAGCTAAGGAGGGTGGAATCCTGTCTTAAGGATAATTCATTGGAGCTGAGGTGCTGCAGCTTCGAGGAATTCTGCCACTTTGCTCCAGTTTGAGCCCGACTCAGTTAATAGGCTTTCATTTTGATTTTCACTATGGGCTTTATTTTTTCTTTTTTTAATTGTATGTTCTGTACATTCAGTCTCCATCCACCTTCCACTCCCCACATAAATGTATGTGTGACTCCTTTGTTGTTTTGTTGTGACCTAACTCCTTCCTTTGGAACAATACATCTAATTTTGGGGGAAAAAAAAAAGCACACACTGCAAACCCCTCCCTCTGCCACGTTAGCCTGGAACTGCAGTACATAGTATTCCTCTGTAGTAAGACTGAATGTAGTTAACTTCAGGACGCATTGATCATGGAGAGCCTTCCTGTACAGCTTGTGTGACCTTCATGTCCTTTGTTGTTGGTTTTGACTTGTTTTTTTGGTTTTATGTGTTTGTTTGATAGGGTTTTTGGTTTTTTTTTTTTTTTAACTTTGGGATATTTTCCCAATAGTTGAATTAATTTATTTAAGTTAGTTTGGACTTTTTTCTTTTCTACTTTTCCAGAAGTACATATACACTGATTAGTTGCGTGGAAAATTTGAGTCATACTGAGTCCAGTGTCACTGGAAAGAGTTTGAAGATCATCTAGTTAAACGGTTTTCCTCTTGGACATGTATGGAAAAATGGAGTGCAGTCCATGTCACACGTTTTCATTGTAAAGCCTGGGCAGTTGAAGACTTACTGAGGTGTCGTTTGGAGGTGTTAAAGGATCGCTCTTAACAGTGGCGTGCATTTTGAAGGGGGGTGTTACCAGAAATAGTTGTGCCCCAAAGTAAAATTCAAACTGGTTTCTCTTAAGTCTGAGCTTGACAGATTCACAGGGCTTCAAGAATTTCTCTATAAGATAAGTGGTGATATTAGCAATCATGAAGGTTTTTTTTTTTTTTTTAAAGTATATTATGATTCATGAAGCTCCAAATGACCAGGACACACTGTGATGAGCACAGGCATTGGTAAAGATTTTTTTTTTTTCAGAGTCCTAAAATACATTCCTGGGTTTATGTAACTGATTATAAAAAGTTCAGTGCTGTGGTTTCTGAGGTAGAAATAACTTTTCTGTTTCTTTTTGAGGTAGGTCCTACTTTGTGGCCTCAGAGCCAGGGTTTCTGGTCTCCCAAGCTGTCTTCAAAGACAGCATGTAGTGGAGGATGACCTTGACCTTGCAGCTTCCACCTCCAGAGGGGCTGGGCTTGAACTCCAAGCTTTCTGCATGCTAGGCAAGCATATACCACCGAGCTGTCTCTATGCCTTTGAAATTACTTGAAAAATATCTTCATATATTTATATTTATTTTCTGTATGTGTGTACACATGCATGCCACACACTCACTTGGAGATGTAAAGACAAGTCTTCAGGATATCACTTTTCTGTTACTGTATGTGGAAGTTTTGCAGGAATGTGTTCTCTGCTTCCACCATGGCATCTCTGGGAATCAAACCCAGGCTGTCAGGCTTGTTAGCCTCACTCTTACTGGCTGAGCCAGCTCACTGGGCCTTTTAAATCTACTGCTTGTCAGAGCTTTGATCAAAGAATTTCTACAGTTGCCTGAAACGACTTAGAATTCCACTATGTATGATTTCTTTGATAGACTCTACCCGGAAGTATTTTGAAATACTTAGGACCATACATTATAATATATAACATATATGGTAATCTGTCTGATAAATTAGAAGTTAAGAGATTAGCAAATCACCATAAAACTTTATTTTACTTTAGAAAGTAACTATTTTCAGAATGTTCATGTTATATTGTTTTGTTTCTAAGGTTTATTTTATTTATTTTATGTATATGAGTATACTGTAGCTGTACAGATGGTTGTGAGCCATCATGTGGTCGCTGGGAATTGAATTCAGGACCTCTGCTCACTCCAGCCCAAAGATTTATTTATTATATGTAAGAACACTGTAGCTGTCTTCAGACATGTCAGAAGAGGGCGTCAGATCTCATTACAGATGGTTGTGAGCCACCATGTGGTTGCTGAGATTTGAACTCAGGACCTTCGGAAGAGCAGTCAGTGCTCTTAACCGCTGAGCCATCTCTCCAGCCCAATATTGGTTTTTTTTGTTTGTTTGTTTTTGTTTTAAGCAATTTAAAAATTTTTTAAGTTTTCCAAGTTTCCGTTTTATTTTGTAATACAAATATTTCTCTACCCACAATATAGGCTGGTAAATTCTTTGTATATTGTAAATAGTGTAAGTTGAAACTTCCTGATAACAACACCTAACTTACCTAAGAACACGTAGCTCAGCAGCCAAGTGACTGTGGAGTGTCTCGTTTACCCTTCTGATCATTTAGCTGACTGGGAGCTACGGCTTGCTGCTGCCACCCAGCAACCCACAAGTAGCCTATATATCTCTGGCCTGGGAAACAGTAGAAGCTCAAAATTTAAAGCACGGTGGTTCCTACCAAGATGGAAATGTGTAAGTTAAACCCTAAGTCAGGACTTAGCTGCTCAGCAGTAGCTCACAGAAAAGCTCTCTTGGTGACTCTGATGGTTAAAGGGGAGTCCTGAGGATGGGGAGATGGCTCAGCCGGCAGTGAGCTTGCTATGCACTCATGAGCGTCTGAGCATAATCTTCAGCATCCATGAAGAGTGCTGGATGTGGTGGCACATTTGTATGGTTCCAGGAGCCCCACTCTTGAGGGCACCCAAGGGGGCCCTGAGTCCACAAGCTTTTAGAAGTGTGTCTTAAGCTTGGACTGCTGTCTTCACATCCGCCTTTTCCCACTCGCTGTCCACTGCACTCGGCCTGACATTCACCACCACCTTTGCAGCTTTGGCCTCACAGTTTACCTGTTCCCAGCATTCAGCTGTAGTCCCATTCCTTGTTATCAAGATTGCTTTTCTCATTTAAAAACAACAACAACCAGAAACAAACAAACAGAAATAAAAACGAGGCATGGTGGGCACACCTCTAATGCCAGCAGTGAGGCAGGTGAATCTCTCGAGTTCGAGGCCAGCCTGGTCCACAGAGCCAAGTTCCAGGACAGCCAGGGCCACACAGGGTGTGTGAGGGTGGGGAGAGGGGAACAGACAACAAACAAACAAATAAACAAACAAAAAACAAAAAAGGAAGGAAGGATTCTGTGCAAACAGTGATTCCGGGTTCTCTGGTTGCCACCATGTATGTGGCTCTTCATACCTGTCAGAACAAGCAGGATCTTTGGAGGTGACAGAACTGTTCTGGAGGTTATAGGTACTGGTGGAACAGTTTAATGAGGTTTCACAGTCACTCTCTGGACTTGAGGGTGTGTGTGTGGCTTGAAGCTCCCACAGAGTGGTTGTAGTGGAGGTTTGTTTGTTTGTTTGTTTGTTTGTTTTTTTCTGCTGAGGTAGAACTTAATCATTGACAGTATAGGAAAAGCGGCGGTGGTGGCGCATGCCTTTAATCCCAGCACTTGGGAGGCAGAGGCAGGTGGATTTCTGAGTTTGAGGCCAGTCTGGTCTACAGAGTGAGTTCCAGGACAGCCAGGGCTACACAGAGAAACCCTGTCTCGAAAACAAACAAACAAAAACAACAAAAGAAAAGCTTTGAAGAGTTGTTTGGTGGGCCTTTTTTATACCCCTGACCTCCCCTGTGTGTGTCTGTGTGTGTGTGTGTGTGTGTCTGTGTGTGTGTGCGTGTGTGTGGTTTAAGGATTAAACTGTGGTAGCAATATAACTTTGTCATTCAGAGTGGAGCCTCTGAAGCTACGTTTCCAAATTGAGATTGTGACTTTAGGCAAGTGACTCTTTAGCCTTCAGTAGCTGGACATTTTCTTCATCTATTGTACAGAAAAGTTGTAAGCATGACAGTGAGTTCATGTAAAGTGTTGGCACCTCCTGCTCCTAGCACACAGTATGCTCTTGTTAAGTGTGTCCTGTGGACTGCTCACCAGTGGAAAGAACACTGGTTCCCTGTCCCCGGCTACTGTTGGCCTGGAACTTACATGTTTTCTTAGATTCTTAGTCTGATAGTGTTGTGAACCCATGTGTGAGAATTAATGTCTTCTGATTTTGAGACGGTGACCTTTCAAATTTTCCTTCTTGGCTCTGTCACTCGAACGGGTGGGCTGCTTCCTAGTTGTGGGGAGACAGCGTGCGGAGCCTTGGATCTTTCTTGGCTTTGATTTTCTGAGCCAAGAGTGACTTAAACTTCTTGCTTAACCTACAAAGGCCAAATGAAAAGTTTATGAAGCGTTTTTAGTAGTTATAAAACATTTGGAATCTAAGATGGCCTCACTGACCTTAGCGAGAACCTGCTGGCCGCATGTGCGAAGCCAGGCACTCTCCAGCAGCAAGGAAACGTGCTCTGTTTTTCTTGGGCTGCAGAGTACGACTTGGGCGTCTCCCAGAAGGAGCAATGAGGATGTGGTCCCTTGGGGTGAAGTTCTAGGTTAGCCATTCACCTGTGTCACACTGAGCATTAGTGTGTGTGTAAGAGAGAGAGTGTGTGTGTGTGTGAGAGTATGAGTACGAGTGTGTGCTTGTGTGTATGAGTGTGTGTGTGTGTTAGTGTGGGTGTGTGTATATTGTAATCCTCCACCTGGGAACAGGGCTTCTAGTTTAAGTCTTGATGCAGTACAGGCCAGTTCCATTCACTGTGCTCACAGAAGCCCCAAGATGAGGTTGGGTGCTGAAGAAAAATAGTTAACTAGTAGGAATCCTTGAGTCTAAGGCATCTCTGATTTTTTTTTGGTTTAAAATAAATTGAGATCTTAATTTCTCTATATTACTCAGAATAAATGTGAATTTCCCCTTCTTTGCTAGGCTGGAAAGATAGTGACCTCAACGGTAGGAAGCCTCCCTCACAGGACTCTCATATGAAGGCTGGCCACTCAATACCTGTGCCTCAAAAGACTAAAAGTGACTTGGGATAGTGCATTTTAAATCCTTTCTACTCAATACCTATGGTATGGCTCCACAGTGCCTGGTGAGAATTCCAGGAGGAAGTAGATGATATGGGAGCCTATAATTAACACACTGGGGAGGTTTTAAAGAGGACTCACCTGAGTGCTTCCAACACGGAAAAGGACCTCTTGCCACCTCTCCTGTACAAAGGCTCATACAGGCTTCATTTCCTCTTGAGAAAGCATATGGGGTGGACGTTCTAACACCCTTGAGGAGCCCCTCAAGGAGTGGAGAGTGGGTCAGTAGCTAGTACTGAGTGCTGGGTGCTTGGCATACTGGGTTAATGGTATCAGCCAACAGACGCCTGAGTGTCATAATGGACATGTCTGAAGGTTTTTCTGACTGCATCTGAGTACGTTAAACAAGCCAGAACGTCCACTTTTGGATCACAAGTATTGTGAGGCAGATGAGATGACGTTTGAGGGTGCCTGGAACATTGATGCTGAGATAGAATAGAAACTGAGTGTGATAGAGGGGAGAGAGGCTGATAGCATGGCTCTCCACCATGTCAGATGCTGCCTCCTTTTTACATCAAAATTCCCTGTTGTTGTAGTGAAACTCATAGAGGATGTCAAACGAAGTTAGTTACTTAATCTACTTGAGGTGGGGTCTCTGCAGATCATAGACCTTGGAGTGCTGCTGAGCACCACTGTGCCCAGCTCAGCTAAGTAAACCGTGTGTGTGCAGATAGTGCTATATGAAGAGTTAGAGAAGGAGTTTGATACATTAGCAGCCAAGCACTGAGTATTTCAGTGTGTACATTCTGGTCTGTCTCCTGGGAGCGGTAATGAGCCAAGCGGATGCTTAAGCCCCTGCCCAGGTTTACCCTCCTGCAGTTGCTGTGCGTGTGCACTGGTAAAGACATCATGTGTGGTTGCTTAGATACCAGCAGCATTGCCGTGGTTAATGCTGTGTTTTTCCAAATATTGAACAGTTTTTTCTCAGCCAATGAATACTTCTTTATAAAAATTACCCACAGCATAAGGTATAGCCTTTATGTCACATTTACCGTGCTCACTCCTGGGAAATGCACTAGGAGGTTCTGAAGGGCAGAAACAGCTGGCACTGGGTTCTGGTGTGTGTCATTGGTTCTTGTTCTGTTTGTACTTTCTGCCTGGAATATCTAGAGAACATTGGTTCTAGAAGAGGCTGTCATGAATGAAGGGAGGAGTGGGGACTTGGAAAGCCAGAGGAGAATGCTAAGGATCCCTCCAGGGCCTAGGATCTCAGGAGGGAAGACAGTAAAGAAAACATGACTACCCTCTCAGCCCTTTGTATATGGGAGAAAAAGGTGCTTCTGCGAGGGACAGCGTTGGGGGCAGCCAGGTTGGAGTATTTGGAAATATGAGAAACACAGCTCAGGGACACACAGTGGTAGGAAGATGGACACTGAGCACAAGGTAGAGACAGTTACCAAGCTAAGGGTGGTTTGTGTTCAGAAAGTAAAGCTTAAAAATGACAACACTAAAGTTGAGGTTATTTGGGACTAGTTTCATGTTAGTGTTAGATGATTTGAGATGGGACAAGCTGGCATCTTGTCAGATGGGGAGAGGGTAAATAGGGAAGTGAAGTCAGTGAGGTGTTGGAGCTAAAGAAGCATAGCTTGATGTTTCCTGAGAGACAGAAAACGATTCAGTGTGGAACAGATTTGGCTTGAAGCATCTGTGGCCACAGCCAGGCTGAGGTACCTGCAAGCAGAACAAAAGCTGTTAGCCATTTTGCACACATACTATTATTGCAGTAGTTGGTTTGGTAGTGTTCTGTAACAGCCCAGGAGATGGGGGTAAGTCTGCAGGGATTTACCATACTCGGGAGTCCAGAGAGATTTCCAGTTTGTTCCAGGTTTCACAGTTCACTGATAGGAAGTGAAAGCTGAGTCTTTAAATCCCAGCAGCCTTTACTGTGGCTTGCCCAGGTGTGGCATCTTGTGTGTGTATGTTTGGATTTTCTTGTGCTGATCCGTTAATTGGTGACATTTTATAGTCAACCATCTTCCCAAATTTTGCCTCTTAAAAGTTTTTTGTTTTTTGTTTTTTTTTTTACTTTCTTATACATTCTAATTGAATGTATTAGATTACTGCTCTTTACCAGCCCGAGGGTTTAAACTCTGGCTTTCTGAACTGTTCCAGGCACTTTTAAAGTCTGTCTCTTAGGTGACTAATTCTCTCTTCAGTGTGTCTGATGTGCTGGTAACCTGCCTGAACATTCAGTGTCAGTCGTCCATATGTAGGTGAGCGCTGTTCTCTCCCCACAGACTCACCGTGTGAACCCACTTACTTATGTTCTCCTGGACAGTGCATGCTGTGGACACAGGCCTTCAGTTATTGATACTTCTTACAGACTTCTTACAGAATAAACACGTGCAATTGGTATTTGTGTACAAATACTTTTTAAGTGCATGTTTAAAAAGAGCACTAGTGTTTGCTGATTTCTGAAACCAGTCCTGATTGTAGCTTGTTTGTTGGCCAGGGAGACTTTGTACGGAAGTTAAAAGAAGATAAAGCCCCACAAGTGGATGTGGACAGAGCAGTAGCTGAGCTCAAGGCCCGGAAGAGGGTTCTGGAAGCAAAGGTAAGTCTTAGGATGCTAAGGCAGAAACGTCAGTAGGTGTAGGCTTATTCCTCTTTGTTTAATCTCTCCAGGTAGGAAAGATCTCAAAAGCTTTCTGAACAAGTGCCACTCAAAAGCTTTCTGAACAAGTGCCATTTGGTCTTTTTTTTTTTATTATTCATTGTGCCTTTTCCTCCTTCTACCTAACCAACTTCTTGTCTTCTCTGAGAGCTGCTCAAGGCTGTGTAGCTCAGTGGTGGAGCATTTGCCTAGCACATTAGACCCTGCTTCAAGAACGAAGTGCAGCTTACAATGCCCCGTAGTCTCTAAAGCTTCCGCACTACCTGAACCCAAACTCTCACTGTCCCCCAGTCCTAGACATAATAAAATACATGAATTTCCTAGAAGACATCATGCTCCTCTTTAAGAATTCACCTGGGATTAGATTTAATAGTTTTGTTATAATCTGTCTTATATTTAACTTCAGACCTTTTCAAACTGTAAACCTGCTAGCATTAAATTTAAATAGTCCAAGAGGTCAGTTTGTTTTGTTTTGGATTGGGGGAGGGTTGTCTGTGTCTGTCTGTGCTTCAGTGCCAGAGGTACCTGTCGGGTCCCTTCTTGCTGTCCCTTTTATTTTTTGAGACAGGCATCTCTCACTGGCCCTGGAGTTCCTCGGTTTGGCAATACTAGCCAGCCAGTGAGCTCCTGACATCCTCTGACTCCATCTCCTCAACGCTGGGGTTACAGATCCATGACCCCACACTGTGCTTTTATGTGGGTACAGAGGGGGCTGCTGAATTCAGGCCTGTGTTAGTCAATAGCACTTACCTGCTAGGCCATCTCCTGAGCCTTGCAGCTGAGGTTTTAAAGTGATGTCTTACATAATACATTATAAACTGAGATATTGCTTAAATTACTTCAAAGAAGTGTAGTAGTCCTGTCTGTTTTTTGTTTTCTTGAGAGCAAGTCTTACTGTAGTCAGTTTGACTTTAAACTCCTTCTGGCTCGATAACTCAATTCTGGGATTGTAGGCAGAAAGACTCCAATCGTAAGTAATCATATCTGCTACGTGAGTAGCAGTGTCTGCATTATTCAGCTTCCCATTGCTGTGAGCGACACATCTCAGGAATCAAAGGCTTATTGGGCTAGAGTGTCAGGCGTTATTGTCTATATTCAGCCTGTTTGCTCAGACCTGTGGTGCAAATGACATGGGGAGGGACACTGTTGCCTCAACACACACACACACACACACACACACACACACACACACACACACAGACAGACAGAGAGAGCGAGAGCGCGAGCGCGTCTCGTGGTGTTTCCATCACTTCCAGCAACACTGTCAACTGGAGAGCCAATGAGCCTTCAACTCTGAGCTGCTGGGGACTTTAAGATCCAAACTATCACAGCTTCTTTACTGCTGCTCAAAGTGTTTGTGGGGACTGAGGCCTCCACTTTAGCTCCTCAACGTCTTACATCTCTAGCATTTTATACTGGATTCTACCAAATTCAGATGTGTTAGAACCCCGCCTACCTGTCCAATTACTCTCTTCTTGTTTGCTCTTATAGGAGCTGGCATTGCAGCCCAAAGATGACATCGTAGATAGAGCAAAAATGGAAGATACGTTGAAGAGGAGGTTTTTCTACGATCAGGCTTTTGCTATTTATGGAGGTAGGGGGTGAATGAAGCCACAGTGAATGATGGGAAGCATGGCAGCATGGGGCAGACAGGGTGCTGGAGAAGAAGCTGAGTTCTATATCTTGATCAGAAGGCAGCCAGGACACTGTCTTCTGCAAGCAGCTGGGAGGAGGGTCTCTCCACGCTGAGCAGAGTCTGAGCTTGGGAAACCTCAAGCCCACCCCAACACTTCCTCCAATAAGGCCACACCTCTTAGTAGTACCACTTCCTTTGAGCCAAGTATTCTAAAGTGTGTCTTTGGGGCCAAACTTATCTAAATCACACTATGCTTTGTCAAGAGCTTGGCTTGCTAACTGATGTTTATTCAATTGTGTCAGATCCCATAAAGGAGAGAAGTCATGTAATTTACATTTTTGTTGTTCAAGAGTTGATATTTGCATAAACTCTTAGTACTCCCCACTCTGTTAATTACCCTCCCACCCCCTTGTAAAATTTATTTCTTTGTTTATATATTTTTTTTCTAAGACAGTTTCTCTGTGTAGCCATGGCTGTCCTGTCCTAGAACTCTGTAGACCAGGCTGGCCTCAAACCTAGAGTCTCCTTGCTTCTGCATCCTGAGTGCTGGGATTAAAGGTGTGTGTCACCACTGTCGGCCCTGTCGGCCTTTTTTTTTTTTTTAAATGGATAGTTTTCTTTTTTTTCTTTTTCTTTTCTTTTTCTGAGACAAGGTTTCTCTGTGTAGCCCTGGCTGTCCTGGAACTCACTCTGTAGACCAGGCTGGCCTTGAACTCAAAAATCCACCTGTCTCTGCCTCCCGAGTGCTGGGATTAAAGGCGTGCGCCAGTTTTCCTTCCCACTTTTTCCTCTCATCCATATCCACCTCCTTTCTGTCTCTCCCTGGAAAACTAACGGATATCTAAAGGTCAATTGAATAAATGTAATAAGAGAGGGAAAAAAAAACCCAGATTGGAATGGAATGAAACAAAACAGAAGAGAAAGCCCAAGAAGCAGATAAAGGCACAGAGACGTGCTCACCCACACTCGGGAATCCCGTAAGAACATGAAACTGGAAGCCATAATACGCGCATAGAGGACCCGTAGGATGGAAAGAAAGAAAAGAATTAAAAAAATAAAAGAAATTAAATTTTCAGAAGGAAAAAGAAAGCACCCTGGCATGACCTTTGAGCTCCTTTTCTGTTGGCATCTACTGCTGGGCATGTGTCCTGCCCTTGGGAGTAGTTTGTGTCCCCAGCGAGAGTTAGAGAGAACCAATCTTTCATTTAGCCTCTGGGCTAGGGTTAGGGACGTGTGTCTGCGTCTGTTTGGTGCAGGCCCTGCGCACACTGCCTCGGTCTCTGAGCTCACATAGGTGTTGCTCCTGTTGTTTAGAAGGCCTGGTTTCCTTGGTGTCCTTTCATCCCCTCGGGTCTTACACTCTGCCACCTCTTCTGCAAAGTACCCTGAGCACGGGGGGGGGGGGGTGGGGGGGGTGGGGGGCGTGGGGGGCGTGGGGGGGGAAAAGGCTGAGTGTATCAAGGTCTCTCACTCCATCTGAGAATTCTTGGAGCCTTTTTTCTCATAGTGGGTAGTGATTACAAGCTCAGACACTAGGCATTTGCTGTGGCTGTGTGTATATTGGTGCATTCTTCCTAAGGCCTGCTGGTACCCTGGGTGTGTAGAATGTTATTGTAGTTCTGATACCTGGCTGCCTCTCCTCACAGACCACTGTTATACATGGGCCTTGGCTTATTCTTTGTGGGCATTCGTCAGGGAAGGTGTTCTTCAGGCAGGAAGATGACACAAGTCTTTCTGAGTGCTATAAGAACGGCCTACTGGTTAAACAGGTCCTCGAAGTGATCAGCCTGTAGTGCTTTGTCACTGTATCTTGCCTGGATTTGCTAAGCACATCTTTGAATGTCTTACCTCTTGAGGTTTAAATGACAGCCCAAGTACCCAACGTAATTCAGAGAAGGCAGTGCTGGCCCTTAGGTAATTTTTCCCTGCCTGTGTAGCTGTTTCTCCACATACATTGCAGTCTGCCTTTTCAGTGAGTAGAGGGAGCTTTTAGGTTTCCCACAGTCAGCCAGCAGTAAGTAACGCTCTTTGGCGCAGAGGGCTTGCACTGTGGGCAACATCTGAGTCAGAGTGACAGGAAAAGCCACGTTTACCTCTCTCCCTCACAGGTGTCAGTGGATTGTATGACTTCGGGCCGGTAGGATGTGCTTTGAAGAACAATATCATCCAGGCCTGGAGGCAGCACTTTATCCAAGAGGAGCAGATCCTGGAGATTGACTGCACCATGCTCACCCCTGAGCCAGTTTTAAAGTGAGCTTCTGCTTCGGTGGGAGAGGGCCTTTACAAGTTAATAGCTAACCCTTTGATTACAAAAGCTATCTGTGTTCATTTAGAAAATTAGTGAAGAACAAACAAAAGCAGTATATACCTGCTGCTCACAGGTGGCCACGTTGAAATTGCTGTTTGTCCCCTTCTGCAGGTCAAAGTGTTTGCTGGCAAAACTGATAACCTTAGTTTAGTTAGTTAGCCCCACATGGTATAGAGGGTGAGCTAACTCCTACAGCTTGCCCTCTGACCTTGTCACATACACCCACATACGGACATACAGCGAATGAATAATTTTAAAAAGCATTTTTCTTGATGATAGCATAATGTTCTGTTTTACAAGTGTAACATAGTTTAGTGTGCTAACTGACGGATTTAAGTTAAAGTATTTATGAATTTGTGTTTGCATAGCTACATTTGTGGATATTCCCTTGGCTATTTATTTCCATGGTGTAAAATGCTAGTATAGTAGGCATTCTCACCTAAATGCAAAGGATAAGATTCAAGATTATTGCAGGTAGGGTGGGGTTTCTGTAACTGTGCAAGAGGAATTCTTATCTCTTTGTGTCTCACCCTTATTACCATTTAATGCTGTCTGGGAAGGAGCAGTTCTTATTATTAGCCTCTTTGAGGTGCTCTTAGTAATCCGAGGTGTCCCCGTTGATGAGTCTGTAAGATCTGGATAAATTCGTTGAGCTAATTGTCTCACTTACAGTAACTAAATACTAAAGTCACTGTAGGTGAGGATCTGCTGAGCTGTGAGTCTTAGCTCATCAGATCCCTGATGGCTTTGGCCTTCGCTAAGCTTGAATTATCCTGAAATGTCATATAGCCTTAAGACAGTTTGTAAATGTGTATAATCTAGCTAATCTCTTTTTTCCTGGGCAAGAAATACTTGAGAGGGTAGAAGAAAGTTTTCTCAGGGCATGTGTCTCTGTCTGCCATATATTGTTACTTTAGATGTAGTTTCCATCTTGATATGCATGAATCTAAACTCTAGATAAACATACTTGTAAGCATAGATTTTTTGTACGTACTTTTAATAAGGGTTCACCCTCTCCTCTACCCTACCACCCAGCAGAGGTAGTGGAAGAGAAAAGTCTTTAGGATGTGGGGGAAGTGGACCTGTTCAGCAGTAGTTGTTTAGGGTGAGCTTGCTCTTCTTTCTCAGCAGTTCAGTCGCATAGCAGACACCAAATATGGCTCAGCAGCTGCAGACCAGTCCTCTAGGCAGGCAGACAACAGGCTCTAACCAACAGCTTTGGTCCAGTCCTTTGAGCAAGCAGACACCAGGCAGCTGTAGCTCAATCCTGGAGAAACCACCAGGCTCCCCAGCTGGCCTGAGATGAGGCTGCAGAAGCTAAAAGCTGCTGTGGGGGTCTCAGGAGCAGTTCTTGGGCAAGTTTCTCTCAATGGCAGAGTTAGCACAAGTTGAGCTCGACAACACAACTTAAGGTGAACCAATACATGCCTGTGGTGAGCAGAGACTAGAAAGGTGGAGCAAACCGAGGCTCAGCACTCATCCCCCACTGTCTGTGGGGTCATATTTATCAAGTGTCCTCTCACATGTCTGCTTCAGGAGAACAGTCTTTCACGTGCTTGCTCTAGCAAGACATCCTTTCACTTGTGTGTCCCAGCAGAACATCATTTGAAGTAACTAGAAGTGTGTGTTCACTTGTTGGTTTGCTTGTTCACTTAGGACCTCTGGCCACGTAGACAAATTTGCTGACTTCATGGTGAAGGACGTGAAGAACGGAGAGTGCTTCCGAGCAGACCACCTGTTGAAAGGTATGCGTCTGCATCTTTCTTGTACTTCATCAAAACAAGGTTGGACTTATTTCTCAAGTTTTTCTGTTTTTTAAAAATTGGCTTGTTTTAACATATTCAGACTAAACATACGTTTCAAGCTTATGTTACAGAGTCACCTACAGATTAGTTATATTCAGGTAGTAATTTTTCTAATCAGCAAGTGATCAAGACATTATTATGGGCCGGGACTGTAGTTCAGTGGTAGACTGCTTAGCATGTTTAGAGTCCTGGATTCCATCATCAGCACGAGGTTTTCTACCTAGGTAACATCAAGACCTCCCTGCGAAAGTGTCAGTGAACAAGTAGAAGATAAGAACATTAGCTTCGGGTCCTGGAGAGATGGCTCAGCGGGTAAGAGCACTGGCTGCTCTTTCAAAGGTCCTGAATTCAATTCTCGGCAACTACAGGGTGGCTCATGACCATCTGTAATGGGATCTGATGCCCTCTTCTGGTGTCTGAAGAGAGCAGTAGTGTACTCATATACACATAAAATAAATAAATAATATATTCATATATAATATATAAATTTTATTTATATAATATATATTTAAAGATTTATTTAATATTATAATTAAGTACACTGTAGCTGTCTTCAGATTCCCCTTAAGAGGGCGTCAGATCTCATTATGGGTGGCTGTGAGCTACCATGTGGTTGCTGGGAATTGAACTCAGGACCTTCAGTAGAGCAGTCAGTGCTCTTACCTGCTGAGCCATCTCTCCAGCCTCTCCCCACCCCTATCCCAAATATATAGTTTGTATTTGTCTTCATTGCCCAGCATTGGCGCTCAGAATGTGCCCTCCTTCCTTGCTGGAAACTGTCGCTTACCAGCACTGTTGTTCTAGCTCATTTACAGAAACTGATGTCAGATAAGAAGTGCTCTGCTGAGAAGAAGTCAGAGATGGAAAGTGTCTTGGCCCAGGTGAGCAGTCGGGAGACACATCAGAACAACCCACGCCTGTCTGGAGTTCTGCCTGAGCAAAATGCATTTACAGTTTTTCTTACACTGTGTCAGTCATGGAGCATACCTCACGTTTTCTTCTGTGGCTAACGACAAACAGTTGTGGTCCTACTTTTCTTCCTGTGTCTTTTCATCGAAGTCTCTGTCTAGCCCAAAGTAGTCTAGACCTCATGACTAGCACAAGCTGGCCACCAGCTTGATGTGATCCCCCTGCCTCAGCCTCTCAGTTGTTGGGATTACAAGCATAGCATTCATGCCTAGCTCTAAAGCCCATTGGTCTGTCTAAAACTGGGTAGAGAACTCTCACATTTGCTGGCTTGTTTTGGTTTTGTCAAGTTTACTTATTTACCTTGTGAGAGAAGGAGTGGCCCCTGCTGTGGTCTAGGGTGGAGGCCAGACAACAGCTATAGGGAGTCAGGTTGGCACTCTCCTTCCTCTGCATAGATCCCTGGGTTTGAACTCAGGCCGTCAGGCTTGGTGCTGAATACCCTTTCCCACTGAACTGTCCCACCTACCCACTTTGGGTTATTTTGTTTTGTTTGTTTGTTTTTAAATCTTTTTGAATTGGCATTCCTCATCAGCCTTCGCCACCATGCTGATTTTTAACATTTTGCTTTTCTTTCATGGAAATTGCTAGACTCTTTGCTACCCTTAGCCTATTTTTCTTTTAAGCATGTACATTCTTCTCTGATAATTAGTTTTGCCTTCCAACATCAGATGTAAAATTTTCTTCTTTATTTAAACACTTTGTTAGTCTGCTTGCTTACCCATCTAGCAGTGTCAGTCCCTGTGATGTTTAGTTTGTCACTTGCCTGAAGCTTGTCACACTAATGCTGTTAAGTTTAGAAAGTTGTTATTATTATTTTTTTTAATTATACTTCTACTACAGTTGCAGCTCTTTCCAGCGCTGGGAGTGGACCTGTGGCCTGTGGCCTCAGTCTCATGGGTTCCTTCTATTTCCTTCCTTTTCCAAGGCTTCATGTTTATTAAAGGGAAGTGAGAGATGCCACTAATTGTCGTTGATTTATTTTATTTTTTGTTTTTGGAGACAGGGTTTCACTACATAGCTCTGGCTGTCCTGGCTCACTATGTAGACCAGGCTGTCCTGCCTCTGCCTACTGGGATTAAAGCTGTGCACCACTATGCCTGCCTTTCCCCCTCTGATTTCTTGTTTTCCGTTCAGCATTACTAACTCCAAGGCATATAGTCATATATATGCCTTGGAGTGTGTCTTTGATCTTACCTGTTGCTTTCATTTCCAAGTAAAGTAAACTTTGAGACCTGAGGACCTGTGATTGCAGTTTGAACACTAGACTTTCGTATTCAGGACAGTGATTTTTGTTGCAGTTGTTATATATAAAACCTCAGTGAAGAGTGAGGATGGCAGCTGACACAGTTCTCAGAAATGACCTCTAGCCTCATGGCTCAAAGCCCAGCTGGTATGGAGCCATGTCATGGCAAAGCCATACTAGTTCATGCCGTGATTCCAGTGCCACTGTGGGACTGTGGGAGCGTCTCTGAAGCGCAGATTCACTCATCCATAGGAAGAGTTCTTTCTTTCCTTGTGTGGACTCAGCCACTGATGCTTGCTTCCTTGTTTCCCTGTCTGTCTGTGTGGTCTCAACTGGGACTGCTTACTTCCCTTGCTTCCCCTCACCCCCAAGCTTTGTTGACCTTTGTCTGCATTTACAGATTCGTAAAGTCAGCTTTAAAACTTTTTATTGTAAAAAATAAAATAAATGTTAGAGAAAAAAATCTTGTCACTATTCACATGGCCCTGCTTGTTCATCTCTGACTGTGTCATCACTAGAGCTTAGACACTTGGTACGTGCTCGCTCGTCTTCATGGGGCCGTCACTGTGCAAATGGCCCAGGCCCACTGGATGACAAGCATTCCAAAATGACTTTGTCCTCTGCTGTTTCTTTTGACTGAAGAAAATGGGAAAGTTCCCTTTTCAGCCATAAAGAAAATGGAGACTCCATCTTTGACCCATGCCTCTATCTTGCTTTAAACGATGTGTCGGATCCTTACTATCCATCTAAAAGTGCACGGGCCATCATTTTCATAAAGTCCAAATGGACGCAGTGAGATCCCACCTGTCTGCACGGTTTTGTGCTGTTCTCAGTTCTGATTTAGGAATTAAAGACTGATACTTCTCCTTTAGTGGTAGCTATTGCTGATGGTTGGACTGTCTCGTTTGAGCTGCAGGAGTGTCCACTGAGTCTCTCAGTACACCTTAGCACTCTTCGGTAACTTCCTTGCTCACTGATATGACAGGATACTTTTAGGCTCATTCTGTTTGCTTCATGTCTCAGACCTGGAGTCAGCCGTTTTTCCCCAGGCAGACCTCGTCCTTGTTAGTGGATTTTTCCTGGTCATATGTTGGGCTGGTGACCTGCACTTAGTGTGGTTGGAGCAGTGGTGGGACGAAGCTGTGGATAGTACTTGATCTTGTGCCTTGTTCTGTAACGTTTGCACTCATTATCTTCTCTCTGTGCCCCTTAGCTTGATAACTATGGACAACAAGAACTTGCGGATCTTTTTGTGAACTATAATGTAAAATCTCCCACCACTGGCAATGACCTGTCCCCTCCGGTACCTTTTAACTTAATGTTCCAGACCTTCATTGGGCCTGGAGGAAATATGCCTGGGTACGTATTGTTTTTCATTTATTTGTTTATCTAACACACTTATTAAAATTGCCTGTGACAAAAGGTAAACTTGAGGGCCAAGAGGAAGGCTGCGAGTGGGGGTTGTGTTCGCAGAAGTCCATGATCCTCAGACCTTCCAGTAAGCTTCACAGGATAGGCAGGTGGAGAGTGCTTTATGTCATTGAGTTTGCATTATATTTAGAAATGATTGAATCCATCCATTGCGGTTTGCATTTTGTGCTATGTTGTAACTAGAGTTACTAGTCATGTGTGGCTTTTTAGCATTTAAAAAGAAGCCAGTGTTTCTGAGGATCGAATTTCAACATTTGTTTCACTTTCATTAACGTAGACCTATCTAGTGGCCCATGGTGCTGGAGAGCGTGGGTCTAGCCCACACTCTTAAAATATAAGACAGCTTTTATGGGGTGGTGAGATGGCTCAGCAGTGAAGAGCTGGGGCCCAGAGCGAGCAGGGTGGGGGTGGGGGATGAGCAAGGGAGAAGGGAAGGGGGAAAAAAAAAGACAGCTTTTATGCAGGCAGCAGAGCTGTGCGTTTCGTGGCTCTGCATATGTAGGGCTGTCTCACTTCCCTTGACTCTGCACAGCATAACATCACGCGTGGTTCCTTTTCTCTTTTTAATGTAATGTGAGTCTGTAGATGACATATAGGTGGGCCTTGATTTTTTCTTTTTCCCTTAGCCTCCTTTTTAATATTTCAACCTGACATACAAAGTAATGAGCATGGAATTTTCAGTGAAAGGTATTTTTCTTAGGTTAGTTCTCTCCACCATGTGGGCTGCAGTGACTGAGCTCAGGTTCATAGCTGTGGCAGCAAGCGTGCTTCCTAACGAGAGCCACCTTCAGGCTGTGCTGGCTAGTTTTATACTAGCTTGACACAAGCTAGAGTTATCTGAAGAGATGGAGCATCAGCTGAGACATGCCTCCATAAGATCAGCTGTAAGTCATTTTCTTAATTAGAGATTGATGGGTGGGCCTGTCTGTGGACTGAGGATCCTGGGTTCTGTAAGAAAGTGGGAGGAGCTAACCACTAAGCAGCACTGCTTCATGGCGTCTGCATCAGCTCCTGCCTCCAGGTTCCTACTCCATTAAAGTTCCTGTTCTGACTTCAATAATGAACAGTGCTAAGGAAGTGTAAGCTGAATAAACCCTTTCCCTTCTGGGTTGCTTTGTCCATCATGTTTCATCACAGCTACAGAAACCCTAACTAGGACACAGGCCATATTAGGAAATAATCTAAAAGGAAAAAAAATAAGTACGTTAGTTGAAAGTAAGAATAACATATTTGTCCATTGACTTGAGAGGTTAAACTAGTTGTAGTCAAGTAGATCATTTCAGTCTGACATTCAGTCACAGTTAACCTGTGAGCATTTACTTACTTAAAAATAGGAAAAGTGTAAAATCATACAGGAAATGGCATAGTTTTATACACACTACTTAGAATATACCCTGTAGCCACATTTATATTTTAATGAAACATGGAAAGGGCCACAAAAATGAATAGTAGTTTTGTAAGAATGAACGAGAGTAAACTTTAGGGTTTCTTTTCCTTGGTTTTAAACTTGTTTTGCTATTTTGCAGAAAGCCTCTAGGAACACTTTTTAAGTGAATGTTTTGCACAGAGTCTTTTCTGAAGTTAGAGAGGACACTGGCTATGATGCTGTTGTGGTTTGAATGAGTATGCACCCCCACCCCCGCCGTGGTCTTACAGATTTGCATACTTAGCCCCAGCTGATGAGCTGTTTGGAAGGCTCCTTGTTGGTGTAGGTGTGTCCTTGTTGGAGGAAGTTGCTCTGTGGGATTTGAAGTTTTGTGTAGATCTGGATGTAGAATTCTTTTTTTTTTTTTTTTTTTTTCCATTTTTTATTAGGTATTTAGCTCATTTACATTTCCAATGCTATACCAAAAGTCCCCCTTACCCACCCACCCCCACTCCCCTACCCACCCACTCCCCCCCTTTGGCCCTGGCGTTCCCCTGTACCGGGGCACACAATGGATGTAGAATTCTTAGCTAGTGCTCCAACACTATGACCTCTTGCTGCCACACTCCCCACCATGCTGGTCAGGTGGTCTGAAACTGTAAGCAGGCTCCCATCACATACTTTTCTCCTATAAGTTGTCTGGTCATAGTGTCTCCTCACAGAACTAGAGCAGTAACTAAGGCAGTTATATACGATTGACTTTATCTTTAAGATAAAGACAAAGACATTTGGTAGACAGTACAACGCAGAAAACAGAGATGTGAGAAAGAGACCTGACGCGGTTGGGGACTGCACTCTGGCACCCACATGGCAGTTCACAACTCTCTGGAATCCCAGTCCTAGGGAACTGGATGCCCTCTTGGCTCTCTGAAGGCACTGCGTATATGTGGTGCACATACATGCAGGCAAAACATTCAAGGACATAAAATAAAGGAAATAAATCTTTTTTTTTTTTAAAGAGGAGGGGTGCACTAGCCGGGATGGAGGAAAATATCTTAGGGAAACAGGCAGGGAAAGTAGAAGAGTGCTGGAAGAGGGGGGCCGAGTGGGTCTCGGGAGGACCAGCCAGAGTAGGGTCAGGAGGGTAGAGAAGGGCAGTGAAGGATCAGGGATAAACAGGGATGGAGGAGAGTAACCTGTGTATGACGATGCCAGAGTGAAAACCATTATTTTGTTTTGCCAACTTTTCAAAAAAGACTTTTTAAAAAGTACGCTAAGGGATAGGTCTTATTTTCAAAAGGAACTAAATTTGGCGTCTGCCTCCAGGCAGTGGTTGTTCAGAGGCCTTACTGGTTAGCTTAGTTACTTTTCTGTTGCTGTAATGAGACCATGAAAAGGGCAACGTTTTGTTAAGTAAGAAAACTTTTTAAATACAATATGTGTTGATCATGTTTCTCTCCTCCCCAACACCTCGCTCCCAAATCATCCTCACCTCTCTACCACCTAACTTCATGTTCCATGCTCTGAAAACCAAAACAAAACCTAACACACACACACACACACACACACACACACACACACACACACACACACACACACACCCCTATTCCTAGGCATGAGGCCTTCCCTGGAGTGTGGTTGATATACCCAGTGACACACTCCACTGCAAAAAACTAATTTTTTTTTCCCCTAGTAGGTATCAGTTGCAAAGAGCATCTTGGTAGGGCTGGGATTCTGTACCCACTTCCCCTTCTCAGTGGTGGGACTCTATGTGGCCCAGACCTGTACAGACCTTGTGCATGCTACCATAGTTTCTGTGAGGCCATGTGTACATCAGCCCTGTTGTCTGTGTAAGATGCTGTCTCCTGGGAGCTGTCCACCACCCCTGGCTCTCTGAATCTTTACACCTCCTTTCCCACCCAGATCTCTGAGCTGTGAAGGGGAGGGGTGTAATGAAACCATACCAGTTAGACTGAGTGCTCCCAAGTCTCTCACTGCACATTGTCCAGTTGTGGGTCTCCATGTTAATTACCATCCTCTGAGAGAAGCTTCTCTCGTGTGGGTGAGTGCTCTGATGTTAGGTATAGCAGTGTGTCATTAGGCATAATTAAATAGTAGTCTCCCCTAGGCCTGCTACCTGTGTAGTTTCAGCTCTTGGCCACTTTAGCAGTATCAAGTGTTGTTCCGTTTCATGCAGTGGGCCTTAGATTGGAGTTTTTAAGCAGGTGGTTGGTTATCCATAACATTGTGCTAATATTGCACTAGTATGTCTTGCAGGAAGGTACTTCCAGTACCATGAATGCTAGTTAGTTGAAATTAAGTTTCAAGTTCTCCATGTTTGATGACATAATAAGCAAGTTGTGTTTTCAGCATAGGGCGTTACTGTCAGGTTGTCAAGAGCAACCAATAACTTGTGATATTTGGGGAGGCCCATGAGACTCTTTGGCCAATGACTAAATATAGCCCATTCCAGACACTGGAATGTCTGGAGACATAAGATGTCTCCTTGGGGTGCTGTCTCTCACATTATATGTTGACTTTTTTTTTTAAAGGAAGCTTCTATAGTAGTAGATTTCCATATGCTTTTTCAAAAGGCCCTTAGTGTTAGTGCCCCTAAAAGATCCTAGGGTCTTTCACCAGGAGATCTCTACACTTTGAACAAAATAGCAGGATACAGTTAACACAGTCAACAGCCTTTTTCTACAAATAACAAACATGCTGAGAAATCACCAAGGAAGCAGTGCCTTGAATAATGGAGTCAGGAAAAAGATGCTCTGAGTGAAGTGACTCAGACCCCAGAAGACAAATATGACACTTTCCCCTTATATGTGAATGTTAGTATTTAATGTTTCAATAATTATACACTGTACTCCAAGTAGTCAGAAGGATGGGGAAGTAGAATGTAGTGTTGAGGAGAGAGAAAGGGGGAACTAGAATGGGAAGGTTAAGTGGGGTGGGAGTTGGGAGAGGGAGCAGGGCAAGTGAGGGAATATGGGAGAGACAACCGGCCGAGGCAGCTTATGAAAGAGCGTATCCAGCTGTTTAATATTTCAGAGGGTTAGAGTCTTCAGCGAAGTGAAGGCATGGTGGCAGGAACAGCTGAGAGCCCACATCTCCAACCACAAGCAGGAGGCAGAGAGCACTCTGGGAATGACAGGAATCTTTTGAAACCTCAGTCTGCCCCCAGTGACACAGCTCCTCCAACAAGGCCATGCTTCCTAATACTTCCCCAAACAGTCCCATCAACTGGGTACCAAGTATTCAAACTTGGGGACGAATGGGGGCCATTCTAACTCAGACCACTGTCGTGACACTCAGAGCAGTGGACTTGGAGTAAAGAGATAAGGAGAGTTTGGATGGCACTTTGGCCATCCCAAGTTCTTAGTCTGCCCCGTGGGTCTGTGGGAGTGTTTGCTCCTTAGGGCAGGATCTCTTCCTTTTAAAATCTTTTATTTAGGCCATAAGCATAATTTTACTGTGAAAAAGATAGTTGTGGTAGTTTACTTGTAACAGGCTTTGTTTTATTGGAAGCACATTGTCTTACTTGTAATAGACTGGTTTATTTAATTTTATAGATATCTGAGACCAGAAACTGCACAGGGAATTTTCCTGAATTTCAAACGACTTTTGGAATTCAACCAAGGGAAATTGCCTTTTGCTGCTGCCCAGATTGGAAACTCCTTCAGAAATGAGATCTCACCTCGGTCTGGACTGATCCGAGTCAGGTACTCACTGTTGGTGTCGGGATGGAGATGGAAACCGCCACACTTGTACTTTAACCTTGACCACAGTTTGTTTCTGTTGTAACCTCTGGTGAAGGTGGCAGTTTTGTTTGAGGAAAGGAAAGAGCAAAGATGAGAGCTTCTGGTTCCTACTTGGGCTGAAATCTTTTCTTTGCTCACCACCTCTTGAGGATGTAGAGATCCTGATGATAATCATTATGTTAAAACCAGTGCATTTCTGTCAGTGCTGTGGAGTACAGGGGCGGTCTGTGTCTGTGTCTGTCTGTCTGTCTGTCTCTCTCGCTCTCTCTCTCTGTGCGTGCGTGTGTCCCTGTCCTGGGGAGGCGGCTTTGCTGATTGCTGGAAGGTGTGTCCTGGATGCACCCTCTTGTAGGTGCCCGTGTCCAGGTGTAAGCCTGTAGAGGTTGATGACAGGGCGGTTGGCAAGCCAACACTGCTGAGTTCAGACACCCGCCTGTCTGACATCCTGCTCTCTCTGCTGTGTCCAGGCATGCGTGAGAAGCGTCCTGGCACTGGTTAGTCTCTTACTCTCGAAGCTTACCGTCATTTAAGTTTATGGTTTCCACATTTCTTTTTGACATTTTCATTCTGAGTACTATATTCCATAGAAAAATAGGTTGTGTAGCCACACATACATCCTGGACTGATGACCAAAGGCAAGCTCGTAACTTTTACATCATTGCCTTTCAGTTGTTACTTTGGAGGTCACAACCTTAACCCTTTCAGCAGGTACTGAGATGATGATACTATTAGTGCATTATTAACTGCAGTTGACATGAAGTTTTCTATAGAGAACACGGGAAGACTTTGGCAGCACCACTTGGGGGATTCTGGGTAGACCCTTAATTGGTCTCCTCTGCACAGTACGAGTTGATTCCTGTCAGCCCTGGTGTACGTCCTGTGAGGGCACAGCACCATATTCACCTGCGTTTTCATGTGCACAGACACATTTTACAGTTGCTGAAAGGTAATTAAGACTTAGTGCTCTGGGACCAAGGAAAAAAGTGCCATTAACGAGTAAAATTAAAAACCCAGAGCTCTTGGCAGTACATTTCATGTGTTTAGGGCCAATCTGTGCAATTTTGTGTTGCTTCTAAAACATCTGTGATAATCGTGAGAGTACACCAGTGAGATTGTGTCCATTTTTTTAAAAAGATTTTGACTCATAAAATTAACTTAAACCACTCTCCCTTCCCCTGTAATAGCTACTAAATTGCAGTTGAGAGAAATCTCTTTGGAAAGCCATTGCCATGTGCGTACTTATTTCGTCATTATGTGCTGAGCTTGATCGTGGCTTGTTCAGTTCATGCCCAGCGTCCTTTGCCTGGAATCATGCTTTATTTAGATGCTCTCACTCTAACGAGACCATCTGTTTGGTGCCATTATCAGTCATTTACTTGTTTGGAGCTATAAAACACAGTCAATCAACCTGCTTTAAAACCTGGAGAACCATTTCAGTTCACTTCTAATTTCCTATTCTTTGAAAAGCAAATGTCTGTGACTTCCTTTGGTATATATTTATGCAGAGATCTGACGCTTTAAGCAGAGTCATTTATGTGGTTGCTACTATCCAGCATCTTGTTTCCCTTCTATGTGACCTTTGCTAGTTTCCTATTTTAAAGGATATATTAATCTGCTTTTAAAAATTACTTTTATTTATAGCGCTACTCGGCTACTGCTACATAGAAGGGACTACTGTTGAGAGGAGTTGTCACTTCTGTTGTTGCTGTTATTTCGTTGTTAGGGCTCACACCCAAGGCCTTGAGCGTGCCAAGCCTGCTTTCTACCACAGCTTGTCTACTAGGCCAGTTATTGGTGTTTTTTTAAAAGAGCAATCTCCTACACAAACCTAACCCAGAAATCTTTGGGTAATTTCTTTAGGAAGCTAGTCATAAGAAAAGCCTGGGGTTTCGGCCCTTTATCTAGAGGAGTGAGCAGCCAGAAATGGGAACCTTGTTGACAGACTCAGTTATACAGTTAGGCATGCAGATTTTGATCTTGTTTTTCCTTCCAGGGAGTTTACAATGGCAGAGATTGAGCACTTTGTAGATCCCACTGAGAAAGACCATCCCAAGTTCCAAAGTGTGGCCGACCTCTGCCTTTATTTGTACTCAGCAAAAGCCCAGGTCACTGGACAGTCTGCTCGGAAGATGCGTCTGGGAGATGCTGTTGAACAGGTAAGGTTCTCAGGGAGCTGATGAAGATGATGCCAGTGAGCAGTGGCAGGACTTGGCAGCTTGGTTGTGCACTGAGTAGTAGGTCAGGCAAGTGCCTGAACTGCATTTTCAACCCTGACAGTTTTCGTCTTTTGTGGTACTGATGAGCAAACCTTGCTGAGCAAGTGACCTAGCTCTAAGTTGCAGTTCCAGTCCCTATATACTATTTGTTTTATATAGAATTTACTTTGTGGTATTAGTATCAAGAGAGAAAATTATCTTAACCAGGATCCAATTATTCTGGGCCAGGATCTAATGTTAAACCGTTTCTCAGATGGGCCTGGGAAGTGGCCCAGCAGGCTCACCGGCTGTGAAGTCCTATTTATGGCTTGGGTTTGATTCTAGGACCCACATGGTGGAAGGAGAGGACCAACTCCTGAACAACTGCGCACACACAGCATTTAAAAATTGGTCTTAGTCTCAACTGTCCTGTATCTAACTGATTCTACTTTAACAATTTACACAACTTTGGAAGAGACAGAAATTTACTCAGGGAAAACGAACACCAAGGGATCCAGGCCCCTGTGTTTGCCCACAGCATGGGCTTTAGGCCTTGTATATTTCTGAGTTTCTTTAAATATCTGCATGGAGAAATGAGTGAGTGAATACCCTCAGTAGCTGTTTCCCAGTAGTGAGTGGCTCGCCTGGAAAAGCACTTAGCTCCTAACTTTAGAAGTATATAAGAAGAGGTATCATCCGCTTTGCAGAAATAACCTGCTGGGCTAAATCCCATAAGCAGAGCAACGTGGGAGGAAAGGATTTATTTTTTTAGACACTTATTTGTAGGCTATCGTCCATCACTGAGGGAAGCTGGGTAGGAGCTTGAAGCAGAAGCCAATAGAGAAATGCTAGTTACTGGCTTGCCTCTCCCCTTACTAAGGTACCATTCTTATACACCTAGGTCTACCTCCCAGGGATGGCATCACCCGTAGTGGACTGGACCCTCCAGTATGAATTAGCAACCTACAGAGGTCTCTGTGTCCATGGCCAGCAGAATAACTGTCCTCAGGAGATAAGAAGCTCGTTCAGTTCAGTGTGACTCAGTAGCCAGTATTGGTACAAACCACAGGCATAAAAGCTTCCTGGTGATAAGTAACTCGGTCCTATGTGCACACCAAAGCTTAAGACGTGACTCCATGGAGCTCTTTGTAAAGTACAAGTAACGTCTTCCATAAAAATTAACTGAGAAAAAGGGCTCAAGAAAACGGTCTGCGACAGGATAGTGCCATAGAGTAACTGAGACAAAGAAGCCCAAGATAAGAGTCCCGGGGACGGTCAGGTGTGGCCTGGCCACACAGATATCTCAAAGGTCACCCGGCTATCAACCAAGCCTGCTCCCAGCTTTCTCTCTGTTCTGTCTTCTGGGTGGAAAGCAGGTTCGACATCTCTCCCTTTGAATAGACACCCTACCTATGTGCTTAGTGGTCCTGGCTTCCTTAGTGCTTATCTGTGAGCACAAGGACTTGCATGCCTTCTACAGCAATCAAGAAAATACCCACTGGCCAGTATGGTGGACGCAGTTCCTCAGTTGAGATTCCTACTCATGGATACCTAGGTTTGTGTCAAGTTGATAAAGGTAGCCAGCTAACATCCTTGCAGTGATGGGAAATAGGTCCAGTACTAAAGTTATAAAATGATATGTCCTATATGGAGCAGATGAATTTCAGTGGACAAGAAAACATTTTTTTTCAGAACAAACAAAACAGCCTCAATATATCTGTTTAGTTTGTTAATTTAAGTTAGGCTTATTTGTGACTGGATGTAGAAAGTGTATGGTATAGGCCTGAGTCAGTTGGACAGATGTGTTACGCATTTTGTTGTTTTTCAAGGCAAAGTCTCACTGTCTAGTCCTGGCTGTCTTGGAACTCGCTATGTGACCAGTCTAGCCTGAGATCTGCCTAGTTCTGCCTCCCAAGTGTTAGAACCCAATGTCTTAGATATATTTTGAATGACTTCATTATTAACTTGTTAGCTTGACATTTTAAAAATAACCAAGATCACCTTGTGGGTATTTGAAATTGTTCTTTCAGTGGGAAGGACATTTACTGTGTGTGTCCTGTTTTCAGTAGACTGACGTAGCTAGGTATGCAGGTAGACAGAGTCCATCAGCCTTCAGAAGTATTCATTCTTCTTTGCTGCTCTTCTATTTGTTCAGGGTGTGATTAACAACTCAGTATTAGGCTATTTTATTGGCCGCATCTACCTCTACCTCACGAAGGTTGGAATATCTCCTGATAAACTCCGCTTCCGGCAGCATATGGAGAATGAGATGGCCCATTATGCCTGCGACTGCTGGGATGCCGAGTCCAAAACGTCCTATGTGAGTAGCCCGCAGTAATGCTTTACACCGTTGCTCACTGCTCTTCATGCCAGAGTGGACCAAAGAACTAACCAGACAGCGGTTGACTTGTAAAGAGGGGCCACCCTATGTGTTGGAAAGCCCTTGGGAGACAGATAGCTGCTTTAGGTAGGGAGGGAAGGGTGATGGTGGGGTGGCACAGGTGTGTCTGTCTTTGGGTGCATAGTGCTATACCATTCCTCAGTGGAGCTGAGATAGGCCGGCCTCCTGACAGGCGTCTAGCAAACACTGGCTGTGGTGGTAGGGTTAAAAATATTTACCCTTAGAGAATTATTTGGTAGATTTAGGAGATAGATTCTGGTCTCTTTCGCTCTTTGTATTTGATAAAAATCCAGAGATCTTCAGATCACCTCCATCATGTCCTTCCATTCCAGTCCCACTTTTAGGAATGAAAATCAGCAGGCTGTAGCTAACTCTTCTGTGTGTGGGTAGTGTTGGAGATGCCTGAGCAAGGCCTGAGTGTCTGGCTCTCCCTGCTGCATGTTGGAGAGGCATCTTCACGAACAAGGAGAGAAGCTGCTGTGGCACAGGGTCTCTGAGCTACATGAGATCATTGGCTTTTATAAAATGCAGTCATCTGTGTTATCACAGGCTGGCATAAGCCATAAACCTCTTGGCTCAGCCTTCCCAGTGCCAGGATTATAAGCAGGTCTCCAACATTCTCAGTTTCTAGATGATTTTTCTGTGGATAATGTGCATGTATAAATGTGTGATAACATGCATATCTTTATTGTTTGTATTTTGGGTTTGTTTGTTTGTTTGTTTGTTTGTTTGTTTGTTTGAATCAAGATCTCACATGGCCTAGGTTATTCTCAAATTACCTATGTAGCCAAAGCTAGCCTTAAACCTGTCCTCCTGTCCCTCCAGGAGGGACTGCTTGTCCAAGAAGAGGAAACAGTTACACGAAAGTGCCAGGTGGATAGTAATTATTTTAAGAGTCCAGATACCATTACATATATTTCTACACTCCTGATTTTTTTTTTTTTTTTTGGAGTTTCCTTATTTCATATTAAACCAATAAAATCTTTCTTGATTTATGTTATTGCCTTTCTCTCTCTCTCTCTTTTTTTTGTTTGTTTGTTTTATTGTTTTTCGAGACAGGGTTTCTCTGTGTAGCCCTGGCTGTCCTGGAACTCACTCTGTAGACCAGGCTGGCCTCGAACTCAGAAATCTGCCTGCCTCTGCCTCTGCCTCCCAATTGCTGGGATTTAAGGCCTGCACCACCACTGCCTTGCTTGCCTTTCTCTTTTCACCCAGTTCTGTTGGTTTTATTTAAAGTAGCAGTAGAGCACATGGTGTCAGTTGAGATTCCAACCCTGGCCTGGCCTGCCTTTCATCCACCTTACTTTCTTGTTCGTTCACATTTGTTGCTGTTACAAGCTTCTGAGTGCTTTACATTGTCTTATGCAGTCCTCTACATCTCTTCTCTTCCTGAAGATGCTCAAATGCTAAGAGGGAAGAGTCTCCGAGCCTCAAGCTGGGGAGGAGGTGGAACTGGGCTGAGTCTAAACTCTCTGACTTCAAGCCTGTGTTCTTGACCTTCATGCCTTATAGGCTCTCTTGTTCTTACAGAACACATCCGTAAGGTTGTGTCTTGGTTTATGCTCTTACAACAAAATTCAACAAATTTCTAGAAGGTATGGGCCAGGAACAGAATCTGGTGTTCTCTGGGTTGGTTAAGAGCTCTTAATGGGTTGATGACTGCCATCTTTTCTTCACCCCTGTTGGAGGATAGCTCTCCGCTGAGCTCTCTAATGAGGAGCACTTACCCCGTGATTGGAATTTTCCTCTTGTGACCTAGTGACTTCCTAAAGGCACCTCCGTGTCAGGATTTCATTGCAGGGGTTTACAGTGACATTGGCAGTCAGTCCACTGTATGCTACTTGAAACAATTGGTACCATAGGTATGACACCTGTTCCTCTTTACCCACATTTTATGAGTTTCTCTCTGTTCAGTCAGGTGAACTAACTGAGTACTAGGACTTACAGCCATGTCCTGCCATGTTCAGTTAGCTATTTGATGGCACGCTATTCAGAGGGAGGAGTAGTTTCTGCCACATTTGAGTCTTGGCTACAAATTTGAGCCAAATCTATAGGTTTTGGTCAGATAACTGTCTAATTTTCATATTCAACCTGTAGATTATTCATTTACTGGATAGTCATATGACATTGTAAGCCAGTCTGGAAAATAAAGCCACTTCATATACAGTGTGAATTCTCTATGTACTGTATAGATCTGTTAACTGCCTCATGTATGAAACTGTTCTCTTTAATGATTTACAAAATCCATTTGTAGAGTCTATAATTCAATTGTCCTGGAATATTTGGAAGGATTAGTTATTGTCTGCATGCTTTCATGAGCAAAGCCAGTGTAAGCGGTAAGTGACTTTGTTAGTTCTGTTTTCCTAGGGCTGGATTGAGATTGTTGGATGTGCTGACCGTTCCTGCTACGACCTCTCCTGTCATGCTCGAGCCACCAAAGTTCCACTAGTAGCTGAGAAACCTCTGAAAGAACCCATATCCTTTGTGGCCACTCCAAAATTAAGGCTAAAGGTGTTTGAGCCCCAGTTTGCCTCTTGTTCTTTGAATGAATGGAGAGCTTTGGGGTTGTTTAAACTTGTTGGCTGGTGTCCCTCATTGCTTCTTTCCTGGAGTCTATTTAAGATATAATTAATACCCACAGCATTAGACCTTAAAAGACTTATGTTTAGAAGTATGTCCAGAATGTCTTCTGGGGGGCTACTTTGTCCAGATGATTCCAACATGCCTTTTTCTGCACATGTGCCCCTAGATATAGGATATCTGGTAAGTATTGTTCTCATGTAAGCCTAGAGCCATTTAAAGATAGTTTAGCCCACTGTCTCTTTATACTCGAATAGGAGTTTGCTTCTCTGTCTTGTATGGAGATTATGAGCCAATTCTTAGGATGGACTAGTGACAAAACCAAATTTTTAAAATTCCCTTTATTTAATGTTTGTGCTTTTGGTGCAGCGCTTGTGTGTGTGCAGCTATTCAGAGAACAGCTTACAGGAACCACTTTCCTCCTTCCATCATGTGGGTCCCAGGGATTGAATGCAGTTTATCATCTTGGAAGGAAGTACCTTTTCCCACTGAGCCACCTCACTGGCCAAAGACATTACCCGATGATTTTATGCTGTGGATTAAGATATATTGCAGATTAGATAAAATCCTTTATTTCACTGTAACCTTATAAGTCTTTGTTAATGATATTCACTTGTTTGTTTATTCGTGTGTGTGTGTGTGTGTAGTATGTGTGTGTGAACCAGATGCCCACATCAAATGTCTTCTTTACTGCTCTGTACCATACTTTTTGAGATAATCCCTCACTGAAAATGGGGATCACTGATTTCAGTATGACTGGCAGCGCAGCAGCTTTGAGGGGAGCTGCTGTCTCTTCCTCAGTGCTGGGACTGTAGGCACGGACAGCCACACGTGGTTTTTATGTGATTGCTGAGCATTTGACCTCAGGCCCTCAGGCTTGTGGGGGATCACTTTACTGACCGACTCCCCTCACCCCCATCTGGCTCATTTTGTGCATAAACAGAGTTTGGGGCACTAATGCTGGCAGGACTGGGTGGTGGCTTTGAAGTTGGTATGGTTGAGTGTTTCAAGATGATTTTCCCAATTCCTGAAGTTGTACTGCGTCTGATTCCTTGACTGTTTCATACAAAACAGTTAACGTTGTACAGTTTGAGCCCAACAAGGGCGCCGTGGGCAAGGCGTACAAGAAGGATGCAAAGCTAGTGCTGGAGTATCTCAGCGCCTGTGATGAGTGCTACATTTCAGAGATGGAGCTGCTGCTGAGTGAGAAAGGGTAAGCGTCTCCCTCAGGCTCTGAGAGCAAGGGACAAGATGGGTTGTTTTAGAAGGCCTTTGACAGGTAAGTGCTACCTATGTCTTAATTGTATTTAAAGAACTCTCTTTGTTAGAATTTTGACATTATATTCTAGAAATATATTTGAAACAAATAGGATCTTTTTGTTATCTTTATGACCAGTGTGCTGAGTTTATTTCCCAGCATCTCAGAAGAACAAGCAGGAATAAGTTCTTTTCTAGGTATTTTCATGGCAGAGACTATTTGTCTTGAGTTAGATTAGAAGCCAATCTAACTTTTTTAATAAGAGGCATAGAATACTCTGTAATCACACACATAATTATAAAAGCAACAGAAACTAGTCTTTAAAGAAGTACAACAAAATTCAGTGCCAAATAGTGTGCAAGCTATAGTAATAGAAAATTATTGAACATCTGTAAAAGCAGTATATTGTGATTACTGATAATGATTAGTTCAAAGGAAGACCCAGAAACAACAAACATGACTAGTAAATACATAAATGTAGTAAGGCAGTTATAAATGTGTTGCATGTGCTCATGAATGTAAAAGAAGAGCTGGAGAGCTGACTCAGCAGGGAAGAGCTGCCCACATATGGCATACGTCCACGTGCATACGCTTGTAATAAAGAGTACAAAGGAGAACATGAACTGCCGTAAGAAGTGGAAGCATAAACATGAACTGGAACCTGGAGTTGCCGCCTCACCGTATGGGGCAACCGTGGATTAAACAGTGTGGAGGGATGATTAAATTTAAGGATGCAGCCTTGGAAGTTACCCATGGACCATCAAAAGTGAGGGTTTGGGATTCCATGGGACAGCGCCACCCAGATAAGCACATGTGTGATAGTCACAGTGTGTAGAGCAAACATCTGTGGATTAAACAGTGTGGAGGGATGATTAAATTTAAGGATGCAGCCTTGGAAGTTACCCATGGACCATCAAAAGTGAGGGTTTGGGATTCCATGGGACAGCGCCACCCAGATAAGCACATGTGTGATAGTCACAGTGTGTAGAGCAAACATCTGTGGATTAAACAGTGTGGAGGGATGATTAAATTTAAGGATGCAGCCTTGGAAGTTACCCATGGACCATCAAAAGTGAGGGTTTGGGATTCCATGGGACAGCGCCACCCAGATAAGCACATGTGTGATAGTCACAGTGTGTAGAGCAAACATCTGATGATGTGGCAGGAAGAAACTCGGATTTAAAAGCTGAACCCAGGCAGGCTGAAGACAAATCACGAAATGGCACAGAAAACTCAACTTGCTAAAAACCATGTATAAAGTGAAAAAAAAATTAAAGCAGCCAGTGGGGGGAGAAAGCGTCATTATATAACAGACAAGAAAGATAATAATTTAGAGTTCTTGTCAAAGTGATAGATCCTTCAGTTGGGTCAGGGCCTTCAGTTGTCTAGAGCCAAAAGTACAAACATGATAAACTCAGCAATACTGTCAAGCAAAGTCAAAGCTCTGTAAAGTGTGGGGTGCAGAGCTTTAAACAGGAGGACATGCTGAGCATGAATCATGTTGCAAGGTCTTTAGAGGGGCTGACAGCGGACTGTGCCCTGGGCAGGGGCTCATCAGATCAGGTGCTTACTGTGCAAGCGTGAGGATGAGTTTCCATCCCTGACCCTCACATACAATCCAGTGTGGTGCAATGCATCTGTAACCCCAGGATTACTGATTTTAGGGGCTCAAGGAAGGTATTCCACACAACCACTGGCCTTAAGATACCCACATGGACAACCTTGCATGTGCAGGACAAACTAAAGCAAAAACGTTGTTAGGGAATTTATGCATGGAAATGAAATGCATACCAAAGTAAGAGTCTTGGGTGGGAAGGCCCTGTGATGAATAGATGGAGTGATAGCTGGCATGCGGTGAAGCACAGGCTAAAGTGCGGGACTGTCGCTTGCACAGAAAGCACACAAGCCAGGCACAAGCTGAGAGACAGAACAGTTTAGGGGGAAAACCAACCAGGACCACACCCCTAGAAGATTGGAAAAGAGGAAAAGGAACAAAGAACAGATAGAAGTAACTGTGAGGTGGGAGATCTGTACTAAATATCAGTGGCTAGCAGGAGATAAAAGGAAGTAAGTACTGGAATACAGCCGCTGGCTGTCAGTCCATGCGCTTCACAAGTTCCAGACCTGATTAATGCATGTCCACCAAGCTGATGTCAGTGGCAAATCAGAAATGGGTCTAAAAGCAAAAGGAAATATATACAGAGAAAATATTTCCTATGTATAATATTATATATTTATATATTACATATTAACATATATATTGTGTATATATGCCAAAAGTTGGAGTAGCTATTTTAGTATCAGAGTAAATTCCAGGAAATGGATATTAGGTGGACAAAGGGCACTTCACAGTGATGGAGGGAGTTACCCAGGAGGCCATGTCATTCCTGAACAGTACACAACTGAAACCAGAACTTCAGACATACACACACACATACACCAAAACTGAAGACAACGAGGTGACGTCAGTTACTGTGGGTTCCTGTTGTGGGTAAATCAGACTGAGCAGCAGACAAACACAGTAGGAATTACAAGACATGTACTATTAGTAGCTGACTCTTGCCATGTGTGGAGCGGCCGTTAAGAGCACTGTCGGTTTTCCCTCTTTTTTTTTTTTTTTTCCCTTCATTTTTAGGGAGGCGGGTTTAAACAACAAAAATACTCAAATGAAACAAAAACAATAAAATAGTATTGAAGAGCCCACATAGGGCCAGCAAACCCTGAGCTATTTTGTGACTTGTCTTTCACTGAAAGGTTGCCTCCCAAGCCTATGATAGATATAGTTCCATGAGAGCCTAGGAAAGACACTTTATGATAGTGGAAAGCAGGTTACTAATTGTAATTGAGAGTGGGGACATGAGAGGGACGTGGGAACTTTGACATCATAATGGTTGTATCGAGATACCATTTGCTAATGACTATCATGACTCTGCAAGATCATTTGCTGGGCTTAATCTCAAGCAGTAGCTATCTTCTTGCTAATGCTAACTGTTTCCTACTGTACAGTTAAGACTACTCATAGAGTACATGACACAGTGCACAACACAGATTTCAAGCCAGTAGTTATTACAGGAGATCAGTGAGAACCATCCAGATGAGGCAGGAGATTATAACTGGAAGACACCTGCAAAGTGGATGGTAACGAGTAGCCCTTCTATATCTTCAAGACAACCACATGAGGGCTCTGCTTCCTAGTCCTGCCTGAGCTGCCATCCGGCCAGAGAAATGCAAACCGGCCTTTCTAATGAGAGAAAGTAGCTGGAATGTAGGGCCCTGTAGAGTGCTCTGGTAACCTGTAACTGGCTCAGGATGTGAGTATGAGCACCACAACCTGGTGAGAATGTTTATATTCACATAGCAAGGCCAGAAAGCTTGTTTATTGACCTTCACTTACTTTATTTTGGGGTTTATATTTGCTGGGATAGTGTGTACTGGGATAGTGTGTAGATCAGTGGCCATTTAATTGCAGAGCTATTTTGGATAAATGTGATTACTCTAAGATAGTTGCTTTTGTTTTTTGCTTTTAAGTTGTTATATTTAATCTTGACTTCAAGATCAGAGGACTTTGCCATAAAATCACTTAAAGAGTTGTATAAAATGAGCTACATTTTTGAAATCCTCTGCGGGATATACAGTTTGGTGCCAATGTATGGGTAATACTTAATTTGGTGGTCATTTCATGAGTTGTCATCCAGAGAGAAGACCAAATTGTGTTAGCATTTATAACAGAGTGGTTCGGCATCCTGGAGAAGGGGTTTGTGTTCTAACTACTCTTTAATGTGTTTTGTCTTTTTTCTCTGTTTGTAGGGAATTCACTATTGAAACTGAAGGAAAAACATTTCAGTTAACGAAAGACATGGTCAGTGTGAAGAGATTCCAGAAAACACTGCATGGTAATTTATTAGATCAATAAAGAAACAAAAACTAGCCATTATGTCTGAGCTTAAAAAAAATAAAAGTTTTGTGATGTTAATTTTACATAAATTTTGAAGGGAGAAGCAGCTTGATGGATATGGAAACCTTGAGCATTAAGGTGTCTTTAAAGATGCGTGTGTGTGTGTGTATTGAACAGCAAAGGCGTCTTTGTATTTCCTACAGCCTGAGTACATAGGATGGAATCTCTGAAAACGTTCCAACTTTCAGGAAAAAGTATTTTTATTGAGTTGAGGCATTTTCTTTCCCCTACTCTAAATTATTGGGGATTTTTGGTCAGGCAGATTTTGAGTTAGGCAGTGTACATTTTGGAGCCCACATGAATGAATGTTGCTTGGCTTTGAATCGAGGCATCTAGAAACTGCTAAAGAGCTATAGGCTATGAACAGGTCAGCTGGTCCAGGAGCCCGCGCAGGCAGAGCAGGGCGGCATAGAGCAGCACTTGTGTACCGGCAGCCTCGCCTGCCATTATTCAGATGACACTGCAGAGGTTAGGGGGAAAGTGCCTGGATTATTGTTTCCCCCTGTGGTACTAAGGATTGAGCTAGGCCACGTTCATACAAGGTGGGCGAGTGTCCTAAGCCGAGTTTTACTCTTCTCCTTCATCTCCTCACCACTACCCACTTCCTTCTTTTGTCCTGGTGCATGAATCTGTCACCACAGTTTATTACCCAGGTGGTGCTGATGGTCTGTGACGGGAGGACACTCAGCCAGCATGAGGGATCTAATGATGATGAGGGAGGGAGAGGCTGCAGTGGAAGCACAGTTTACATGAAGGGAAGGCACTTTCATGGCAAGTGTGTGATAACAACGACTCCTTTATCATAGACAAAAGAAACAGCCTCGCTGCCTGGCAGTGGTAATGCACGCCTTTAATCCCAGCACTCAGGAGAGAGGCAGAGGCAAGTGGATCTCTGAGTTCAAGGCCAGTCTCGTCTGTAGAGCTAGTTCTAGAACAGCCAGGGCTACATAGAGAAGTAACCCTGTCTTAAAAAATCCTAACCAACCAGTCAAAGAAAAAAATGGCCTCTTTAGAACTGAACCGTTGGCCCTGGTTATCTCATTACCCACAGAGAAGGAGCTCTCCAAGGCCTAGGATAGTGCTGCTTCTCTGTGTAGTAGTTACCAGTACATTTCCTTAGTGTGACCTACAGGGAGAGTGTAGGGCCCTGTGGAGCAGAGTCTACCTTCAGTGTTTCCTGACCACAGAATGGTAGTAACTAGGTTACTTAGTTGTCCAGGGCTGGCCTTAGAGTTGCTCTAGCAATCCTCCTGCCTCAGCCTCCTGATTACAAGCTTGTATCACCAGGCCTGCCTTAAGGTATTTGAGTTTGCTTGTTTGTTTACTTGGTTTGTTTTTTATGTATATGGATGGGTGTTTTGCCTGCATGTATGTCTGTGGACCACATGTGTGCCTGGAGACCAGAAGAAGGCTTCAGATTCCCTGGAACGGGAGTCATAAACAGTTGTGAGCCCTCATGTGGGTGCTAAAGTCAAACCTGGGTCCTCTGAAAGAGCAGCTGTTGCCCTTAACTGCCGAGCTAGCTCTCCAGTCCCCAGTAGTTGATTTCACAAATTCTTGAATGAAAGCGCCAGGTCTGTTAGCTTTCTCGAAAGGCAGCAGGGGATAGAGCAGAGTGTTGCTGTTACTGTTCATAGCTTATTCATTCGAAGGACCACTCCTAGGACACAAGCTTCATTTTTCTATGTGAATACTCAGGTTAAACATTCTTTGACTTAACTTTCCCTTTAAAGGGATCATATTGCTTATGAGCATATAGTTCTGAGTGTATTCTGTATAGAGATCACAACTCATCCAGATTTAGGGAGTTGGAGTGCCAAGGATTATCAAGGACTCTGATTTGCATCCTGTGGTCCTTGAGAGAGTATTACTAAATTGTCTACTTTTTTTTGCAGTGGAAGAAGTTGTTCCGAGTGTAATTGAGCCCTCCTTTGGCTTGGGCAGGATCATGTATACCATATTGGAACATACATTCCATGTCCGAGAGGGAGATGAACAGAGAACGGTGAGCTGCCCCGAAATGAGTGCTTAGGTGGAGCTTGCCTGGCATTCAAGTGTTGAGGCAGTAGGAGTTTATAAAAAGCTTTTCAACCCCTCAGGTTTTCTATTCATTTGATGATCCTGCATCACGGCTCCGTGCCTTCCACTCTCTCCTCAACCTTGTGAGCCTTATCTTTGTTATCTCACTTTCTATGGAAGGTGTATTCCGGTTGCTGCTAGCAGATTTCCAGGAAGAAAATCAAAAGGCTAGCTACAGAAGAGAGAGCTTTTGTCTGTCTTATTGGTTAAAGAAACGGTCTCATTTACATGTAGTCCAAATCTGAGCACACATGGAACGTTGGATATCCACCCACGGTTCTTTGTAAAACATCAAGCATTGAAGAATGAACTGGTGAATTCTTGGTCCTGAGTTCTAGAAAGTCTGACACATTATTATACTACATAGCTAACAGAATTGCTCTTTTAGTCTCTGTGATGAGACTGCATCTTTGTCCTGACATGAGATGGTAGCTGTCCTTCATTTGTCAAATAGTAAGAGCCTGGCCCAGGCTTCAGATACATCCGTGAAGACACAGCTGAGTCAAGGAGTGATGGTGTGCCTAACTAAAGGGCTTACTTAGATGTCAGTTTTGCTTCGTGTTTTCCTGCTTATTTTTTTAATAGAAAGGTTTTTAGTTTTTAAGAAAAAAGTCTTTTGGCTTTTTTTTTAATTCAACAATATTGATATAACTAGAGCTTTAATAGACATTTCATAAAGGCTAAACAAGAATAAATTAGTCACACTATTATGAATTGCATAGTCCCTCCATGAAGAGAAATTTGATTAGGCTGTGGGAAGCCAAAAATGTTTCTGAATTATTAGCACCCACTTATTTAATCCATTTGCCTACAAATTTGGTATGAAAACATTTCTAGTGAAATTAAAAAAAAAAATCTGTAAAGGCAAGTTCCTGCTTGATTCTATAAAATAGAATTATCCCAGGCTGAAGGAGGAAGCTGTGATGTAGGCCTCTGTGTTGCTCAAGTAGAAGGTTCCCTTGTAGCAGGATATTTGTAATTGCCTGCCGTCAAGGGGGTAATTAAGCTTTAAGCAGGAGCTAGCCTCGACTCTGTCATTCGGTGCTTTAATGGAACACATCCAGTTGCTCCTATGTTGTGTGTTCTTGCCGTCAAATGAACCTTTTATACAAGTCCTGTTTATGACATGCCTTCAGCTCTCATTTTCAATGCAAAATGGCCTGCAAAAAGCTGGCTTGCCTGCCTCAGAACATCTGCTGCCTTTGATTTTGAGTTCATGCACAGCGTAGGAGGGTTGGGCCATTTACTCCCTGTATGCTGATAGAAGAGCTGGTATTTTGATAGTGAAGTGGTCTAAGTTACCTACTGAGTGTAACTACTTTGTGCTTTGTGACAATAACAATTACTTATAAGCTAACATTTGAATTTCTTTCTTTTAAAACCATCTAGTTCTTCAGTTTCCCTGCTGTGGTTGCTCCATTCAAATGTTCTGTCCTTCCACTGAGCCAGAACCAAGAGTTTATGCCATTTGTCAAGGAATTATGTAAGCAAATCCAGTTGGGTGATCTCCATGGGAACACTGTCTTGCAGACTCAGTTTTACTGAATGTATCATTTGTTTGAGTAAAATCATAGATTGACTATGAATAAATGGGATTTTAGCCTCTGCTTATATTATAACAGAGCAGACTTGCTCAGATGTCTTAGCATGGGGTGAGTCAGGAGTCAGACTTCAGAATTCCTTGCTGCTCTTAGTGGCCTTGGTTCCCTCTTCCCAAAACCCTAGTGGAATGTAGCGCCCTGCTGAATCTACAGCATTGGAGGGATCCCAGGAGTGCTGGCCCTTTACTTCTGCATGAGCAGCTCAGGGCTGTGCAGTCTCCTTCCGGTGCAGCTGTTCTGGGTGGAGATAGCAGGGCAATCTGGGCTGCTGCAGGGGACTTAGTAAGCACCCATATAGCTGGGACTTGCTGCTCTCATCTCAGGGTCCTTTGTGTTTGCTGAGCTTCCGAGCCTGCGTTCAGATGACACTGAGAATTACTGCAGTACCTTACTCTGCCTCACTTTGTTTTGAATAGCCGAAGCTCTGACCAGGAACGGCGTGTCTCATAAAGTCGATGACTCCTCTGGGTCTATTGGAAGGCGCTATGCAAGAACTGATGAGATTGGCGTGGCTTTCGGCATCACTATTGACTTTGATACAGTGAACAAGACGCCCCACACTGCAACTCTGAGGGACCGAGACTCCATGAGACAGATAAGGGCAGAGGTGACTGCCTTCTCACACAGTTACTCTTAGATATGTTCACTGCTTCCTACTGGCTTGAATTGGACTTTGATATACTTATGTTCTTGGTTTTATTTTTTGTAATATTAATGATTGGTTTGTATCAGACAAAGCCCAGATTCCCAGAACTGTTTGGTTTAATTATGAAAATACCCATTAACACTTCTCTAATATTGTATGGTCGTTTGGATTACTCTTGCTCCTTTTCTAGCAGTTCGTTTTTACACTTGGTTGTTTATTAAGCAAGAGAAGTATCATCCCTTGAGGCTGTTGCCATAGTTTTACTGGCACACTCTGGGATCTTAGCCATCTTTATCATTGTATTTCTATAGACACGTAAAAATGTGTGTATAAACTTAGTGTTAGCCCATTGGAGATGGAATCTTTTTGTAACGTTATAAAGAGCAGTGACCACAGGGGTAGGACAGGCACAGAAGAGTGGCTGAGTGGGTCAGGGTGGGGCTGGAGGGGCACTGTCCCTGCAAAACGCCTGGCTAATGTGTTAACTTTGAACAGGCATTTATTTAGAGTACTTACTAGTATTCAGCTTGATACAGTTATAATAAGGAAAATAGAAACAAAAACTGCTTTATCCAAAAGGGTTTCATAAATCAGGCTTGTGTTTATACACCCGTCCTGACTACTCTGTACCTACATTCCAATGGCTGCAGTTCTGTGTGAGTCCCACATCAGCCTCTACATGGGCATTTCCTGTGAACTTGCTGGAGCATCTTAATCTCCACCCCAGACCTGCCGTCCTTTAGCCGGTGGTAGGGAAGGGTAGCCAAGCGGTTTAACAGGCTCCACATAGGCTGCTTTTCCATGCCCGACTTTGCCAACCACTGCTGGAGGCCACTGTCACTTGCTCTGCTGCACCTCATAGACTTAATTAAATACAGGAGTTAAATGTAACAGCCGTGAGATAGCATGAGATACAGACTGGGATGAGAGGCTTGTGGCGGTGCTGAGCTGTGCAGGGAGCTGGTAGGCTTGAGCCTTTGTGGAATTGAGGAAAGACCCCAGCCTGGGAGGCGGTGAGCATAATTAGGAAAACAAACACAGCTTGTAAAGGATGATATCATGTGTGTATCCATGGTGTGCAGTATATCACAGATAGGCAGTGGTTTGCTCTGTCTGCATTGCTGACATCATGTGTGTATCCATGATGTGCAGTATATCACAGATAGACGGTGGTTTGCTCTGTCTGCACTGCTGACATCATGTGTGTATCCATGGTGTGCAGTATATCACAGATAGGCGGTGGTTTGCTCTGTCTGCATTGCTGACATCATGTGTGTATCCATGGTGTGCAGTATATCACAGATAGACGGTTTGCTCTGTACTGTATATAAGGGTTCCTGAATTCAGGGCAAATGCCCACCACAGATGTCAAGTTGGCTAATGCTTGCACTTCTTTTCTCTTCCCAGGTCTCTGAGCTGCCCAATGTGGTCCGCGATCTGGCCAACGGCAACATTACCTGGGCTGATGTGGAGGCCAGGTACCCACTCTTTGAAGGGCAAGAGACTGGCAAGAAGGAGACAGTAGAGGAATGAGAACAGCTGGCAGCTTATGACCATCGTGCTAATAAATAACTCATCATGTCCACTACACAGAGCATTGTGACTGCATCCAGGGACGGTTTTTCCTCAGTGGCTGCTTGGTTTTACTCCCACAATTAAAGTTGAAGGAATTCTGAACACATTTATAATCCATCTGTTGTGTTTCCATTTTTTTTTTTTTTTTTTAGCAAAGACTTTTCTCTCAGATATTTGTTTAGATGTGCTTGTGTTTAACACGGTACATCTTTTAAAAGTAACAGTTTTATTGGGGTATAGTTTGTAAGCTACAAATTATTTTAGGTGTGCAACTTAGTGTACTTAACAATTATACATCCATAGTCCAACTTTAGAACCTTTATATCGCAAAGAATTCTTATGCCCATTTGCCGTAAGCCTCCGTTGACCCCTCAGCTCCCAGCAGGCATACGTCTACTATCTGTAGATGAGCAGGTGATGCTCTGTGCCAGAGAGACAGCTATCCCCAGGCAGGTGGTGGCTTCTGGGAAAGGCTCAGTGCATGGAGAAGGCTGTAGGAGTTTTGTCTACCCTATATTCTAGAAGTCACTGGGTCCTTGAGGCCAAAGGGGACTTAGCTTGCTTGTCTGGCTTCGCGGTTCCCAGTATCTTACAGTTGTTTTGTAGTTTGGGCTTTGCTTCTAACAATGTGCTTTGCTGCTAGTACATTTTTGTGTAGAACACATTCAGGGAGCAGAATTTGTAGAGTTAAGGCCTCATCTGGCTCCCCAGCTCGAGCCTGTCCAGGTCTGGGACTGCCGACCTCCAGAGAGGCCTGGCCACCCTTGCAGGACTGAGGGCTGCAGTGGCAGGGTCTCAGCAGAGACCCTGAACTAGTGGGGATTCATTTTCACAGGGTGGAGACTGGAGCTTGGGGTGTTGTGCATTTTAGTGAAGCCTCAGCCCTAGCCCTCAGTGTTGAGTTTTTGAACAGACCTTGTTGGGAAGAAATCCTTGTACCAAGGCTGATTTGTTTTCTGTCTGGTGCTTCTGTGAGCATTTGTTATTAAATTAGAATGAGCTATACTTTAAGTGAACTCATTGTCCAGGGATCCCTCTCGCCTCACAGTCTTATACACTAGCATCCTCCCTCCCTTCTTGGCAGCACTTCCCTTTCCAGCACGTTTCACCATAGCAAAACACTGAGCACAGACGGATGAGCTCGTTAGGATGGGAAGGTGTGTTAAACCTACCGTGAGATTTACCTACCTGTACCATACAGGGGTTCCAGCCAAAGCTAAAGCTCTTCTGTTTGACCCGCCCGTCACGAGCTACAGTCTGTGCGTGCTCTGCATGGCCACCCTTCCTCTGCTCTGCCTCTAGGTGCAGCTGTGCAACCCTCCCCAGAGGACCATGCTCTCTCCACGATGGATTTCCCCAGAGAGGACCGTGGACAACAGCTGACCGTTGATTGCTTTTGCACCCTAACTCAACTGGACTTAAGCACACGTGTGCAAAGCGCTGTGTTCTAAGTGAACAGGCCTTTTGCACACATTTCTGCTCATGCCCATTAGTTTAAAGGCCACATATTTCTTGATGTTCTCATGTAGACTTTAGATTTAAAAAAACATTTTTGTTTCAGGTCTGTGTATCAAGTGGCAAGCCGAACATTGCTGGATTAGCCTGGCTCAGAAGTCATTCCTCCCTCCCAAACAGTGATGAGGTGACTCAGACTAATTTGTTCCATGAAGCAAATTAGTAGGGTTCTTTACACCTTAGGTTAGAGCCGGGCATGGTGGCACACGCCTTTAATCCCAGCACTCGGGAGGCAGAGGCAGGCAGATTTCTGAGTTCGAGGCCAGCCTGGTCTACAGAGTGAGTTCTAGGACAGCCAGGGCTATACAGAGAAACCCTGTCTCCAAAACAAAACAAAACAAAAGAACACCTGAGGTTGGACTTAGGTCACTTGGCCAAGTGTAACAGTTATGTGTACAGCGTATGTCTGGCTTTTGTGGGAGTGACACCTTAACGTTACCGAGAGCCTCCGTAGCAAAGCATTGAGTGGAGATAGGCATTCCAGAAAGGAACTTGCCACCAAATTGGAAAAACAGATCTTGCTAATGTCATGAGGTGGTGTTTCCAGTTCTAGGTGATGAGAACCGGGTCACCAGGCCTTCATCCTGTACCTTAGGGTGGCATTGGCCACTGTGATTTCAGTGAGAGGCTCTAGAGTGTGTGCCTGAGGACCACATGCCCTGGAGATAAGTTCTGGGTACTTTAGGCTGTATTGGTTAGCTGCCCCAGGATAGGTCTGTTGTGACCAGGCTACCATGGTCATGGGTGTAATGGGTGGGGAGGTTTTGAAACCATTAGTTACCGCTCTCATTAGCTTGCACCCTCGTGGAAAGTCTGTGTTTCAAGCAGGTGTTTGGGACATGTGGCTAATATGGATATGAAATTGAATTGAAGATTCAGTAAGTAAATGAATAATCGTCTGCCTCAAAATTCACCTCCTGTTGCCTATCCTATAAGTCTTGGTTATCGGGCTGCCTCTAAGCAGTAATCGTGTTAAGACCATGTGGATGGAACTAATGTCTTCTCCGGAAATTAGGATGCTGATTTCAGAGCTGTAGCAGGGTTTGCCTGAGAGGAGCACCCTGCAGCCTCACCCTCCTGCCTACAAACCCCTTCCCCAGGTTCTCAACCCTGGCCGAGTGTTGGAGCACCTCAAAATACTCAGTCCTGAGCCCCACCTTTCCCCACTAGGAAGTTTCCCTAGGGTGGGTTTTGAGTGTCAGTGTTTGAGGAAGTCCCTCGGAGAGCTGCTACTTATTACTGTTGCCCTGGGGAACTTCCTTGCTTAGGGACGGCAGAGTCCTGACAAGGGTCTTTCGTGAGGACCTTGCTGAGCTCCGGTGAGCTGAGGGAGTGGGATGAGGGTCTTAGGTTCCCTGAGAGCCTTTTTGGAGCTTCATCATTGCTGGCTTGGAATGGTAGAGTCAGAGAGCAGAGAGGTGGAGGGAGATCTGTGCCCAAAGCAGCTGCATTCCATTGCCCAGTGTCTGTCAGGGCAGCCTCCATCTCAGGCCAGGAAGAGGAGCCCAGCTCCCAGCACCTGGACTCAACATAAGGGAGCCGGTATAGATCTTCCTCTGCATTTGATAGATCTCACTCACCAACAATGAGCTGTAAAGCGGTTATGCTAACTAGAACAATTTAGGCTAATTAAAACAGTTCTGGGCTCATCAAAGCTCACTGCTTTGCATCCAAGTGCATTAAGTGACAGAGTAAGTAGAATGAAATTGTGTGTATGTGTGGGTGAGTGGGTGGGGGCTCCACTGACAAAATCCAACCTAAACAGCATTTACAGGACTACAGGTTTTAACCAAGCTTACAAATACATGTGTCTCATTGACCCATCCATGCTCAGTACTGACTCTGATGACTCCAGGATATCCTTAACCCACCTGTACCCCAGATATAAACTGGGTGCCACCTTACCGCCTTCTCAGCCACCGCTCTGTCTGGCCACAGCTCTGTCTGTCACCATCTGTTTTATTGGAAAGACTTGTCTAAACTTGTCACTCACATTAGCTCAAGTGGTTTCATTGCACCCTTCACTCAGCGGCTTCATTTCCCTCTGGGAGGGAACGTTGTGTTCTATCCCTCTCTAGCCCACTACCAGTCCCCCACGGGCCCTTTCCTGCTGCCCCTTGCATCTCATGTTTCTTTCCTGTTACACTTGAACTCACCCAAAGGGCCAAAGCATTCAAAAGGAGAAGCAACACACAGTAAGTTTGATGCTAAAGTTGGTTCACTTTGAAATGACTACCCCTTGCATATCATACACCTCAACCTTGGCTAGAATTCAGATCTCCAGCCAGCAGAAGGCCAGAAGCCACCAAACAGAAGATCAAATTCAGTGGGGACAACTTTTTAGGGGAATGGAACCTCAGTCCCTCAGAAACCCCTAGCTGGAGAAACTTCACCTCATATTGTGAACTGTAAGCCATCTTTTCAACTGACATCAAGTAAATGAGGGGACTAGCAAGCTGTTTTTAAAAAACCATCACAAAATTTAGGCAGTCAATGTAAGAAACCCTGAAATGTGTGCTCTGAGAAAACGTTCTGTGTGGACAGTAGAAGACTGAGCCTGAGGATCCCAGAAGAAGTAGATTATCTGTTAACGGGACTGGCTTCTCGGAGCTGGGCTAGATGTGGTCCTGCCTGCAAGCCTTTGCCAGCTGGGCAGACGGCTAGAGTACAATCTGAGTGTGGCTCCTACGAAGTGTGACCTCTGATCTGGAAAAGCAGGGCCGCCTGGTGCAGCTGATGTTGGTAGATACTGGGGTTTCCTGGGTGCCCGCTGGGATGTTCAGGTTCTTGTGACCAGGAACAAGGAATTGGACAGCTGAGTCCCACCCACCACTCCCCACTCCTCCAACACACACACACACACACACACACACACGCCAAAATGCCACACCCATGTTAAAGATTCCATAGGGCTATTGATGGATTGTGGCGAGCTGGATGTTGGAGAGCTGGAACTAAATTGTCTTTAATCCCCTGCATAACCATTTATTGCCCACCTCTGAGTTTGACCTAACATCCTTGTGATTATTGGATAAAAATCCTTTGTGGAATGTACAAATCCCTAGCTTCCACCAAAGGCTAAGAGTGCCATCAGACAACATCTGTGGCCTATAAAAGAGACTTTCCTGGTTTGCTGTAATCTGCCTACCTGGTATTTCCACCAATGTATTATTTGCCAAGAACCATGATAGACAAGTTCCCTTTGCTCTGCTACCATGTTGGAACATGTTTTGTTGTTTATTTCTTTTTTGTTGTTTTTCTATTTTCTAAGTAGCATGACTTAACTGTGTTCCTGCTCCATGGTCACTCATTTTTGAGACCAGAATAAACTGTAGCATTCGTTCTGAGGTGAGAGCTGCGTCTTCATTTAAAACAGGCAGTTGATAAACAGCAGCAAAAGCAGAGATAGTTAGAAAAAGATCCATTTCCAAAGGGGAAGGACAGAGAATGAGAAACTTAACTGGCCAGGCGCTATAGGATTAGAGCTTTGACATCCAGCATCGTAGACACGGGGTGGGGGTGGGGGTGTCTTTTGGATAGTCTGGGCTTCCTTGCAGTGCTGTTACATGTTTCTGAGTCACAGGTCACCTTCAGACTCTGGAGTGTCGCTGTGCCTGCATCAATGGTTTCAGCAAGTCCTAGTGGCACTATGCTGATGTGTATTTTCTCTATGCTAATTTCACAGCCTTTGTATAAGCCCTTTGGACCTCAGTCTTCACTCCCAGTGGGAGAGAGGGTGAAGGCACATGGGAGACAGGCAAAGGGCCTTGAAATTCATTCCATTGATTGCTCATGTGCAGTTCACACGTCTGGAGGAGTGCAGTTCAGGTCTGAGTGGAACTCAGAGCTCCCATGATTCCACCCACTACTAAAGTTCCCCCACTCCTTCTAATCAGGCCTGAGCATCACTGGCCTAAGTTTTCCACAGTGTGAGGAGGCATTGTGATTTTATCTTGAGGCCAGGGCTTTCTAAACTGGGCCTCCTGACTCCCTCAAAGATTTCTATAGATGTCTGAAGTTTTCTGTTGAAAAGGATGTCACATTTCCCTGGTGTTCACAGCCCAAAGGAAGTTCAAATCTGCCTGCCAGTCCCAGGAGACCCTCTCACCAGACATGTCTCTCTTGTGCGAATCTCTCTAGTGCCTGCACTTCATGCCCTCAGATATAAAGACCTTGACATGGAAGTCTAAAGGGAGCTTGAGGGTCACTTAGAGTCTGTCTCAAACGTATCTATCTTCAAATGAGATAGATCTGAAGACACCAGAGCTGGGTGGCCATTTGCTTAGACACACAGCATGGTCTCCATAAGGCACATTCCAGACGGACAAGTGGCAATGTGAGTTCTCATAAGCAGAAGGTGGTCAGGATGCATATGGGAAGGTCACTGCAGGGATGCTCATGGCTCCCCACTCCGCCTTCCCCAGAGAACTCAGAGGTGGGAAACAGTGATGAGTCAATTGTTCTGCCCTCCTAGGCAGAGGACCCTCTGTGGGGCCCATGATGCTGAGGTGCTGATGGGAGGCTGGGCCTCGGAGAACCAGAGGATGCTTTACTTAGTGGCCTGCAAAGCGCGGTAAGAGCAGTTTGTTACTTAGCCACCTTCCCAGCAATGGGGAGGGATAACTTATTTCCAGGTCATGTCTCATTGGCTCGCCCCTGCCTATACTAACTTGTAGATTCAACCAGCAGGTACTGAGAAGGGGCTCAGGACTCTGCCTGGGAAGGTCCCTTATACACCAGCTCTCTTCCCAAGCTGCAGGTGCTAACGTTAGGAGTCGCCACTCATTTATTCCAGCTGCATTTGTATAGTGCAGACACTCTCTTGTAGAGTGAGACAGTTTGGGGTTAAGTGGGGTGAACATATAATTTATTGTTCAAACCAGGATATGTGAGAGGTCCAGGATGCAGGCGTAAACTTGTCTGGTTGCATCCTTAGATGCAGATGGAATGCAGACTGTACATCTGCCATCCAGGCTTGTGTCCACCAGTGAGATGACAGCTATGGTATAGACAGGATCTTACTATATAACTGTGGCTTTGAACTTGATATGTAGCTAAGCTGGTCTTGAACTTGATATGCGCCCACCCCCTCCTCCCAAGAGCTGAGATTGCTGTTGCAGCCACTATGTCCTCAGGAAGGGGTTATGCCATTTATTTAGTGGTGCTATGAATCAAGGCTGGGGCCTTTGGTGTTAGGCAAAACACTCTACCAAAGAACTACACCCTGAGTCCTCTGCTGAAGATCCTATAGGATGTGACAGAAATACCCCCAAGACCCCCATTTCTGCTATTCCCATGAAATGGAAAAGAAGGAATGCTGTATTGGGAACTGGCCTTGGGCTCCGATGGGAGATCAGGATGGGAACGGAATGAAATAATTGATTTTTCCCTTTGCCAACGCTGGTTGCTCTCTTTGTGCCTGTGGTCTGTCTTGCTAACACTGGACTCCTGTGGGTTAACCCAGCTGTGAGTGGAACAATAAGAAGGGACTCTTATTGCTCAGTGAATGGTTAAATAGCTCTGGGAGGCAGCAAGGGACAGCATAGTCCCCAGGGATATCTAGTCCAACAGTAGCATCTGTTGGAGGGACACCTAGAGGCCCATGTCTGACTAGAAGTAAGGCTCTCTGAAAGGGGCTGGTGGTCAGGCTTTGCCAGATAGAGGCTGAGGCCATTGGTGGCTTTGTGATGAACACCATGCTTGTGCCTTGTGTGGAGAGCTTTACATTGCTTATGAGATCTGCCAGAAAACCTGGAGGGATCCGTCACTGAAAGGTGGAAAGATCCACCCACTCCTCCTGCTAATTAGCATTTTTAAGTGATGCTAACCCACACAAGAGAATAAGCAGAAACCATACTGTCCGTATTGATGAACAGATAAATGCACGTGTTAAACAGGCCTTCTCATCCTCTCCTGTTACAGCTGTCTTCGACTAGAGGATTCAGAGAAGCCGGACTCACCTTGGCTTTCTATAGCATCCAAACACACACGGCGGGAAAGGGACTTGGAATGACTTTCTTCCTGTTAGCTCATGCTCAGAGCTCACAGCTACCACAGAGCATCATACTGCCTCTGGTTCCTGGGTCCACTGAGTCTTGAAAGACTCCACTCTAGAGAGCCCTGTTTTCCCATCCCTGGACAAGTACATAATTGGTTTTGGTTTTGTTTGTTTGTACTGTTTTAACTCTCTCAGAATCCAATTTCTCCATGCCAAGCCAGCTACCTTCCACAGGACCCTGGAGCTCTAGAGACTTCAGGCCTTCAGTAGCTAGCTTTTCTACCGCGGATTCTCCCTAAAGCACCCTGGGAAATGCTGTCCTCATCCTTCTGCCCCACAGAAGCTCCATCACTCACCACAATTATCATTTACCAGCATTTACAAACCCATCAGGCACTTTATGGTCCACCTTTAGGAAGGGACCCCTGGGCTTGGAACTAGTCTGGGGCTGGGGTTCAGTCTGCAGTCTCAAAGCCATTGGATTAGGACGAGGAATTTGCCCGGTGTGCCCCCTCCTCTTTCCCAGCTTTCTAGGGTAGGGTGGGTGGAAGGGCTAAACAAACGCCTGAGGGCCTGCAGGGTCTGGGTGTTGGAAGTTGTTCTGACAGAATCTGATAATGAGGCTTCTCTCCAGGAAGGCCACTCAGTGAGGGACTAACAGCACAGAAGACTGCAGGACGGTAATGAGGACTGACTGGGCTGTAGGGAGCAGATGCTGAGTGATGTTAATGAGTGTAGATTCAGAGAGATAGTCTAATGTCTCTGGTGGCATTTTGAGGACACCCACCACTCAGCCATGGCCATGACTGGGGCCTAGGAAGCAGAGCAGGGTTGGGGTGAAATCTCTATCCAACTGGTCTGTAACCGGAGACTTCTCATGGTGCAGACATGGGTAGCACTGTCCCACCCAGCATACATCACAGACCCCTGAACCCTCTAGGTAATAATGAGTGGTACAGCAGAGGAGGGCATCTGAGGAGCACTGATGGGTGTTACTGAGGAGCACGGGTGGGTGGTACTGAGGCTCTGTGGCATAGGCTCTGATAAGTCTCCAGTCTCTTCCAGTCTCAACAGCTCTTCATATAGCCTCTTGGGGCAAAGCCATTTACACCTCTTTGCTCTAAGAGAGCATCCATGCCGGGCGGTGGTGGTGCATGCCTTTAATCCCAGCACTTGGGTGGCAGACACAGGTGGATTTCTGGGTTCGAGGCCAGCCTGGTCTACAGAGTGAGTTCCAGGACAGCCAGAGCTACACAGAGAAACCCTGTCTCAAAAAAAAAACAAAACACAAAACAAAACAAAACAAAACAAAACAAGAGAGTATCCATGATGCTAATGAATTCAGCTCTCACTGCTCCTCCAGCTAGGTAGGGAGACTTCGTAGGGCATGCATGACTTTTGTCCCTAGAGAAACCCAAGCCTAGGTGTTTCTGCCACCTACCTCCCCAATGACAAGAGAAGCAGAGGCACAGCTTTGCCCATGGCACTCTCTAGAGCACTGCCGAGTGGGAACCACCTCTTCGCCAACTCCCACCATTATCTGATACATGAGTCGGGGAGCCGTCGCAGAAGATATGCCGTCTGGGGACGCAAAGCTTATCTTGGGATCATTTTCAGCTCATTCTTTCAGTCCGCTATAAAAAGGGCTTAAGAGGCGGCAGATAGAGTGTTTTTGATGATAGATCGCCGTGCAATTTGGGACATACATCTCAGAAGCATCATATAGATGTTAGTGGTGTGCCTACAGCTGCTTGTCTATTTGAAAAGCCCCAGCACACGCAGCTGTAAAAAAGGAAAGACGGAAAGAAGGAAGGAAAGAAGTTGATCCTGAATTCCGACTCATTCTTGTTGTAAAATGCATCCGTGGATTCCGGAACAATTAGACTTCCATGCACTTGTTTGAGGTGTGATTCCCATATAATTTCCATCCTAGGCTTAACAATTACTTATAAAAACTGTCTATAATTGCCAATATCTAGGGCTGGCAAGATGGCTCAGCAGGTAATAGTGCTTGCCCTAAAGCAAGATGATGTGGGTCTTCTGTATTAGTTAGGGTTTTACTGCTGTGAACAGACACCATGACCAAGGCAAGTCTTATAAAAAACAAAACAAAACAAAACAAAACAAAACAAAACAAAACAAAACCAACATTTAATTGGGGCTGGCTTAGCTGGGAAGGATCTTGCCCCAAAATTCCACTCCCTTATTCTGTTATCTCCTAGAACACAGGATTTTGCTCCATTTCACTTCCTGGTACCCGTTTAATACTCGAACCATATATTTTATATTTTTCCTTTCTAAGCTTGTTATGCTTGTTCAAACTTCTCTTAATGTAAAATGCACTTAGTCCAACTTTTAACCTCAACAATGTTAAAAATTCCAAAGTTCAAGGTCTCTTCTGAGATTCATCCAATCACTTAACTGTAATCCCCAAAGAAAGACAGGAAACCAGCTGGGCAAACTCCAAACTCTGCATCTCCATGGCTGATGTCAAAGCAGTCTTCAGATCTCTCATCCTAAGGACCCATATATGGTGAAAAGAGAAAATTGTCTTCCAAAAATTTTTCCTCTGACTCCACACGCAGACTATAGCACACAAGCACTACCCCCAAATGAAAGCGTTTTTTCAAAAAAAAAAACTTCCAATATCCAACGTGGCTTTAATAAACTGTTTATATTTAAAAAAAATTTTAAGCATGTGTCTATAGTCCTAGCGCTCAGAAGACAGAGGCAGGATTTTAAGTTCAAGGCAAGCATGAGTCCAGCCTGAGCTAAGTGAGGTCCTGTCCAACAAACCCAGAAAAATAAAAGTCGTGATAGGCCGATCTAGAAAACTCTTGAAAAATCCCAAGAGTCAGGCAGAGAAGTTGATAGGCCAGAGAAGACCTCTAAAAATAAAATTCCCCAGGGTGGGATGATGGAGAAGGCTGGAAAGAAAAGTAGCAACACAAGCCACCTGCTGACAAAGTGTTTGAAGACAGGTGACAGTGGCCCTAGAACCAGGCAGTGTCTAGGTGTCATTTGGTGTGTTTTAAAGTGCCGCGACAGTTTTCTTCTAAAATTCAAATATATACCAAGTGTCAGAAACCACGTCTTTTCATGCTTTAAAATGTATCAAACGCCAAAATAAAAATGCGTAAGGCTGGATACGTTTTCAAAGTTTATTTTCGTGGGGTACCTAGACAAGGGGCCTTTTCAAGTCTGTTGGCTTGCCCCAACACCCCTCTTCTGCTCCAGGGGCAGAGGAATGGAAGAGAAGCCTGAAATCAAACTGTGTCTTCTTGCTTTCGGAGCCTGAAGGGCCTTGCCTCCTCTCCCTCCCAATTCCAGAATATTAGTCCCTGGCACAGGTGGGGTCTACGCTGGGGGTGGTGCAGATGCCACCCTTTGGGGGTGACAGGAATGATTCGGGCCCTTTGAACCTAAAGACTCCACAGGAAGGCCTGCTTGGGCCTAGCCAGTAAGAAGAGGGGCATGGATATGTCCTGCAGACATTCTGCCTTTATTACTGGCTCACAATATCTCTCCAACATCTCGTTGCTTGAATTGTGGCCAACTCCACAGATGCCTGGCTGATGTCACTGAGATCCTGGGGCCCTTGTTTCAATCACTCCCAGGCATACTCTGATTTGGGGGATCCTCACCCTTCTTCCCCAGGCGCTTCTGTTCTCCCTTCTGTCTGGCACTGTGGAGAGTGTGACTTTCCATCTAACTCACTTCCCGTGGTCTAGGTCCCCAGACTGAGCCCAGACTGAATTGGGGACTCCCAGGAGGGATGGCCGACTGAAAGCCAGCATTCTCCTGGAGACACATGGGAAACAGACTGGGGAAGAAGAAGGCTACCTTGGTAAAGGGCTGGTCATCTCTGCTCGACAGCTTCTGGGATGAAGCCAGATAAGGTCATTCTTGTCTCCCTCACCTTTAGAGGGCGCCCTCACGTGTGGAGATGGAAAGCAAGGAGCAGAGCCAACTGTGGGTGCTGTGGGTGGGGCAAGTAGCTATGTGACTTGGCCAGGTCCCTGCCTGCTCTGAGCCTCAGTTTCTTCAGATGTAAATGGTGCTGCAGTGAGGACCCCACAAAAGAGGCTGGGTGCACAGAGGCTTGATGGTGTGAGATGCATCCCTTCTGAGGGTCCTGTGATGTCCCTCTGCTCCTTCGTGCTTGGAGATGTGTGGCTGGCTGCACTGGGCCCTGGTCCTTCAGAGCCCCCCCATGTCATAGCTTTCCTTTCCTTCCAGGCGGGAGTGTTCGTTCTCCTCCCTTCTCCTGTACCTTGTACCCTGTGGGTCAGGGTAGCAAGGAGGACCCAGGGGAAGGCTGTAAAGGATGGAGAAGCTGCCTCAGTGGTGGACTGCCGGGCAGACGGTGACAGAGGGTCACACAGCAGCTGTCTGCTTGATGCTGTGGAAGCTGATCCTGGTGGGCGACGTAGGGATGGACATGGCCCGGGCCACAGGCACCCGGAGGGCGTGGTGGTCCTGCCAGCGGTGCCACCGCTTTCTCAGGGCCGCGCGCACCTGCAGGAAAGGAGAGTCACCTGCCTCTGCCATCCCTTACCCCGACCTCGAGAACTATTAAAGTTAAACTATTAAACTATTTAACTATTTAACTATTAAAGTTTAAACTATTAAAGTTAAGGTTGTCTGGGATGGCCCTCGGCCTGCCACCCTCACTTCAGGGCACTGGTGAGGTCTTAAACTCAGGTCCTCCCCTGAACTCTGTGCCCGCCCCGCAGTTTCCTTCAGGGACCCACCCTCTCTTTCCCTCTCCTGGAGAGGCTACTGGCCTGCTTAAGGTTCCAGTTCCCCTGCCACCATGAATTAGTCACTATGGCTCTGTAAGTCAGCCCCTCAACTCAGCAGGCATCAGGCCCAGCTTTCTGCTCATCAGGAAAAGCCTCTTGTCGCCCCCTATGTACTCTGCCTTCTCTACCACTGCCTAAGGGACAACTCCTGTCTCCGTCTTTTCTACACTAAACTGACTCTCTTCTGTTTGTATTGTAATGGAAGACAACAGCTTCTTCCTTAGAGGAGAGAGAGAGAGAGAGAGAGAGAGAGAGAGAGAGAGAGAGAGAGTATGCATGCATGTGTGTTCCCACTGAGCACCACAGCAGGTATGTGGAGGTCAGCTTTCATTCAGGAGTAGATTCTCTTCCTCCGCCGTTTGAGTCTTAGGTTTGAACTCAGGTCCTGAGCTTTGGCAGTCATCCACCAGCCCTCGACGGTTTCTTCTCTGCCGAGTTCGTAAAGAACTGCTTGAATGACATATGCCACCTCACATTTTTCTGAAAGCTTTCCTCTGTCATCCCCTCTGTCTGGCTTCCTCAGGTCCTGCTATCTGGGCACCTTGCTCCTAGACTCTGAGGGCACACATTGAGCACAGGCATGTTACTCCTGGCTTGTGTAGTTGACCTAAGCTGGCTCTGCAGGAGAAGTCCTATTCCCCTAAAGCTAAGTGGTTTCTTAGCCCCATCTCCTCAACTCCATAGATGGAGTTGAGAAGAGCCAGCGACGAAGCTCTTCTGAAAGACTGGGCAGCTTGGCTGGACCACCTGGGAGCACAGTCTAAGAGACCTGAGCCCCTAGACCACCCCAAAGGCCCTGTCTCCTACCTCTCCATTGAAGAAGCAGTAGAAAACGGACACAAAGAAACCCTAGAAAGGAAGGAAGGCGATGTGAGGCATCTGCTGAGGGGTCATTCCAGCCAGCAGTGTGGGAGGACATGGGATGGCTGGGTGGAGCTCAGAAGTCCTGGGCTTAGACGAGGCATACAGTTACCCCAGGGTCTGCTCTAAGCTGGGTGTGACCTCTTGCCTCAACATCCCGAGCTTGTCCTAGGTGTTCTGAGAAGTGCTAAGACAGTTAAGTCCCAGGATGGGGGTTACAATCAGGGCACCCTGGTCAGCATCTGGGGCCAAGTGGGGGTTCTGGATGTGCAAGCGCTTGCGTTTTGGTGCTCATATAACCCATCCTAGCGTGCCGGCTCAGTGTTAGCATCCGGGCCTGGGAGGTGTGCTGCCCCGGGGTGGGGGTGGGGGTGGGGGTGTCTACCTGGAAGGACTGCAGGAAAGAGTTGAAGTAGATGAACACAATCTGGGACAGGTCGTCCTCGCCAGGATTGACAAAGAAGAGCATGTAGGTGATGCCCAACAGGGGGAGGAGGACCAGCGTGGCCTTCACTGCCTTCCTGGATGGGGAAGCGAGAGGGTGAGAACAAGCCTGAGCTTGCCTATAGGATAGGATTCACTCGGGGAGGAGGGATGCGGTGCTATGCTTTGCTCAAGCAACTCTAGGGGCGAGGACCCCAAGGGCTCTGGTGATTGGACCCCCTTGCTTCTTCCATACCCGCCAGGTCAAGGTGTCCAGGCATTTCCGTACCTGTATTGGATTGTCTCGGACGTGGTGGATGCTCGTAACTTCGTCATCAGGATCCTGACGATGTTAAACAGAAATACAAAATTGATCTGGAAGAAAGCAGAGAGGGACACGGGAAGGGTGTGCGATGAGAGTGGGCTGAGAAAAAGAACCTCTGGCACCTGCAGAAGCTCCAGCACCGGGCACCTGCTTTGGTCACCCAACTTCTGCTCCTACCCAGCAGGGCAGGAAGGCACCCATTGACTCCAGGGCCTGCCTGCCCTCCACCCATGGTCCAGGCAGCTTATAAAGAAGATGGGTGGGGAATGTGACTACTCCTCTGGAGTCACTCCTGAGAACCCCACCCCCTGCTTTACTCCAAGACAATACAGAACCACGCCCCAGATCTCTGATCTACTTCTCTTGGTCACAGGGTTCCTACTTATTGGTGTAGGATCTCAGAGACTCTCAAACTGTCACCAGCTCTAGGATGGTTGGTCAAAGGTCCTTTCAGCCCTACCCTGGGGGGAGGGGGACATAGGCCAGATGGAGTGATTAGTCTCTACTACTCCTTCTCCTAGGTGCTCCAAAGCCTTCAGACACCCACGGGCGAGGAAGATAAATGGGCTGCCCAGTTGCGCTGGGAAAGGAACAATTAATCTTCATTTGGTGTTTTCCCTTAACATCAAAGACACTCCCACCTCTGACTGCTATGGGTCTGTTGGCTCCTGAGTCAGCTGCCTGCCACATGGGTCTCTGGCTCCCCCGCATCTCTTGCTCTCTGAGGGGGATCTCAAGAGTCAGTCAGTTGAGCAGCTGGTCCCTGGGGCTGTGCTGTCCCTCTGTGTATGCTGCCCTGTATGACTGTCCATATGTGCTTGTCTCAGAGTGGGTCTTGTGCGACCATGCGTATGTGTCTATCAGGGAACACCGTGTGCCTGCATTTCTCTTTAGGTATTGCTAAGTGCAGGCAAATGGGAATGGAATGTGTACATGCCTGTTGGGACTCTTTCCCCAGAAAGCGTTCACAGCCTGGGCGACACATAATTAGCCTAGAGATGTCTGCTGACCTATCTGTGTGGAGACACACACATGCTCCCCAGTCTCTGTCTAGAAAAATCCATTGCTTCTACAGATCGAGCCAGCCCTTCTAATTCTCTCACTCTATAGATTCAGGGAAGGGAATAAAGGACATCATTATATATCAGCCTTGTAGCCAACTGTCCCCAAACTGGGCAGTAGAGGAGCTGGAGACCTCAGGCTCCCATCTCCCTACACCTTACTTCTCTCTCACATTCATTTATAGACTATGGCCCAGTGAGCCCACAGACAGCCGGGAGGAAGTAAGAGGCTGCTCATGGCCTGCTGCCTGCTGCCTCTCAAGGTTCACCTAGCCTAAGGTAACACAAAGTTCTTTTTCTTTTCCCAAGTCTTTCTGATGTCTCTGAGAAATAAAAAGATACTCAAATTTCTTGGATTGAACATCATTCAACTCACTAACTGGTTCGTTCAATTATCTATCCCAATATTTCATCTCTCCATTAACCTACCAAATAGTCGTCCATCTATCCAACCACCCTCCCACCAAACACTTCATTCCATTTTCCACCCATTGTTTTTGCCCATCCATCCATCCATCCTCCCATTAACCCACCCATGTACCCAGCAATCACTGGCCACCTCTTGGCCACAGGGTCCTATTCTATGTTGAGAGGTAGCAGGAAAGGCGGCTGATATGGAGTGTCTAGAAGACCCTGTTCTACCTTTTCACTAACAGGCAGCCCTCACTTGGTTTTGTCTCCCTGGAAGCTACCCTTTCTTTTTGAGCTCATTTCCCAGCCCCCCCCCCTTTATAGTATCTATATCAGCTCCATCCCAGATAACTTCCTCTCTCTCCAGAGAGCACTCTGACCACTCCAGACCACACATACCCCAAAGCAAAACATGCCAGCTCCCCAGCAAACCATTATACTCATACCTTGTCTAACTGGCTCAAGCAATTACCTTTCCATGTCAGCCTCTGAGCTGGGGCATCAGTGAAAGGTGTGTGGACAGGCAGACACAGTGTCTGCTCACAGAGAACTATGGCCTAGCTTCTGATGGCAGAAGGGATTGCATTTTTCATAGGGACTCACTTAGAAAAGGCTGGAGAAATGACACTAAAATAAACAAGCTAAGAAATGGTGATAGCATTAGCTGTGAAAGCGGAAAGCTTCCAGTCAAACACCTGACCAGGAGAGAATAGAATGGTAGTGAGGTGAAGGAACCAGCTCCTGTTGGGGCCAGAGTAATTCTGCTTATGGGAATCAAGACCAGCTCCAGTGTGTGGAAGCCCACAAAGGAAAATTCCAAGTCCTTCAACAATTCTCTTGCCGGACACTCCCACCCATCCTGGAATGTTTTTAAGTTAGCCCCCATGGCTGGATTTTGAGACAGCTGGAGTGTACAGGTAAGGCTAGCTCCCCTAAGAAGCTCTCACTGAGAAGTCTTGTCTTTCACCCCCACCCCCACCACTGATGGCTCAGTGCCTTGAACGTTTGCACTCCATCTGCTTCTCCTCAGTGAAGTGGGTACCAGGTCTAGAGGGGTCCTGCATGTGGAAGGTGGAGGTGGTGGGGATCAAGGCAGCCACCATATGAGAGCTTTCCCACCATGGAGGAGTTCTTGTCTTGACTCCCACAGTGTGAGCATTTCAGTCTGTGTTATTTTGTGACAGGAAAGGCCTGGGGAGGCCTATCCCTGCCCAGAGCTCAACAATGAAGAGCTAGTGCTCATATCATTCCAGGTGCAGTCCCAAGCACTACACAGCTATTCCTCAAGCCACATCCTCTTTAACGGGCAGGCCCCACTACAAGCCATGCTTTACAGACATGCAGGTGCAATAGACTGGCTGACTCTCAAGCCAAAGGCAGCAGGGCTGGCTTCAGTGACATCCTTCTCCTAGGCCTTACATGTTGCTCCTACAGGGGTTAAGGAAATGTGGGAAGACAGAAGCTGGTTACTCTTTCAGAGTCAGCTGCCCCCTCCCCATCCTATTGATGGTCTGTCCCCTGGAGGCTTTGTATAATCCAGGACCTGCTGAGGAAGAGTCCAGGGCACTAGCATATATCTGAGCCCCCTAGTCCTCACACTGACCCCATTAAGCATCCATGCCTTATAGTAGGAGAGCATGGTACCAGCCAGAGTTCCCTCGAGTTCACACCATAAACGAGAGGCTACAGCCACTCATCCCATATAATCCAAGGCAGAAGACAGTACAAAGCCAGTCCACTGCTTCTGCACCCTCAGTAAGTAACTCTCCAAAGCCTGCTGCAGGAGAAAGTACGTAGTAAGTCCTGCTGCTTGTTCACAAGAGCCTCTTTGTTACGAGATTCTCACTGTAGGCATAGACTGAGAGGGAGGCAGGGAAGACCAGATAACAGAATAGGTGACTTCGGTTCATGTCTGTGTGGGCTTCAGACTTGGCTCCTGCCATCTTTAAGCTGGTTGCTCCAGGTCTTGGAGACATCTCTAGCCTGGCTTCTCCTAGTTCTGAGCAGGTCATCCCAAGCTATATACTTGTCTCTTCCTTGTGTTATTCACTCATCTTGCTGCTCTCTGCATCACACTTACTTCAGGGCCATACCTGTCTGCTCTCCATGGACCAGCCCTTCAGGATGGGCACCCCTGGAGACTGGTCCTCAGTAGATCACTACATCCAGGGAGCTGGCTAGGACAGGCACAGAGCTCTGACAGCACACTCCCCCTCCCAGCAGCTGAGCACACCTGGTGTTATATTCAGGACCCCAGATGTGCATAGTCAAGGCCCCTGGTTGTTGTTACATGTGTATGTTGCTGGAGCAGACTGGGGCCTCAGGCATCTACATTAGGACCGGGTATGCCCAAAAGCTGTGGGTGCTTTTGGGAGGCATGTAGACTAAAGAGTCACCGTTCATAAGTCACAGAGCCCAGCATCAGTCAGTCAGACCTTAGTGTCTTATGATGTAGATGTCTAGTCTGTGACTTTAAGGGGACAGTGCTCAGCCTGGGGCATTCTCTAGTGTCACAGGGTAGAGTGAAGGTGTGGAGAGTTAGCTGTCCTGAGGCAACATCCAGGGGAGATAAATAGGACAGACTCCCCCACCTTCAAAGGGACACGGCTAAGACCTTTGTACATAGCCATTCCAGGGTGCCAGGTTGAGACCAAGGCTGTTTGTCCTGGTGGTAACCCTGACTGGATTTTCTCGCTTGCCTAGACCCTCTGTAAATCCCCTGCTGTGGGTCCCGAGACCACCTCCGGGGAACTCCTGGCTGTAAGCGTAGGTTCCAATTCCCATGCATTTTAGTGGTCTTAGGCAAATCACTAACCGCGATTCTGCTTCCTCACCTGTCCCACAGAAAACCACAGACTTGCCTTGAAGATTGGTGCATAGTGACCATCGTGGCTATAAAGCCACGTGTCAGTTGTAATGAACAAACGTCCTTTTTTTTCCCACAATAACTACTAGGCAGTGGTCAGGCTTCTCACAGAATCCAGAAATAAATGACGACAACCCTCTAGAGAAGGGGAGAGGCAGGCAAGCCAAGCAGGTAGGGTGGAGAGCAGGAGGCTAGTCCCTGGGTCTCAGCTCTAACTGTGTCTGTAACCTTGGGTTTATCTCTGCAATGGGCAGTATCATTTCTCCTATGTAGCAAATGTGTAAGCATCTGGACATGCTGCTCAGCTTGGATCCTAGAAATCTCTGCTGCTATAAGCAGCTGGCTCCAAAGGAAGCTGGTATGCAGTCAGAGAGGGAGGTATGTATACTTGGGCAGTCGGGAGCTGGACCCCCAAATGCTTCCCACTTCTTTATGATTTCCTCGCTACCTGGACAACAGTGTTAGGTGGGAGCGCATTCACAAGCCTTTGGTTCCCATCCAGGCCAGCCTTCCTTGGCTGGGTCCCAGGTTTATCAAAAGCTCTGGTCCTTTACCCGAGCTCCTGGCAGCTGGCTGGGAGGTTTTCATTCACACTGAGGGGTGAGTGAGTCACTGCAGCTGCTAGTCCAAGGACAACCCTTCCCTCACTGCTGACAAAGGCCAGCCCCTGCCTAAGTGAGTGGAGCCCTGAAAGTGGGTGGAAGACCTTCCTAGTCATCTTCAGCTGATGTCCATCAAGGACATTGCGAAGATGGGATCCAGTGACTCCAACAGTCACAGGCGAGCAAGCGTCAGGGAACAGAAGAGATGACAGGACTTGTTGCCATGGTAGACAAAGGTAGACCTAATAGGCACCTGGTATGTGAAAGAGGAGAGTTCTATGGCCCTTTAAGAGAACTGGTACTCATAGAAGCCTAAAATAAATCTTATATAAATGCCAATTTCTTATGGGGCTTTTTTGTATGTTTTTTAATGTATGATATATAATGGGCTCTTTTTTTCCCCCCAGAATGCAGCCACTACTTAAACTCCATCTTAATTAAAGCTTGTTGTACATTAAAGATGTGGTGGCAATTATATCTTAGATGTGAATACACTTAGCAAAGGGCGGGGAGCTGGCCCAGGAACAATTGCTCATTACACCGAATTCTGGAATCTACTGCCAGCCTGAGGGTGGTGGGCGGGGCCCTAGAGGCTGTTCCTGGGGGCAGAGGAACTGAGCAATGCATTGAGCAGAAGCTGGCTCACCTTTCAGCTTGCCTACCCTCCTGTCTCAGCACTGGACCTGATAAGGAACATATGACCCCCGGAAGGCGCTAGAACCAACCAGACAGACCATTTCCTTAGGTGGAGTCCTAAGGAAAATAGCAAAGAAAGCCTGAAGCCTTGTGCAAGCTACCACGGGCAGAGCCCATAGGAGAACCAGTGGGCAGAGCACAGGCACAGTATGGAATGAGTGCAGGCTATGGCCCAGGCCAGGTCTTTGACGGTGCCTCTGCCTACGTGGATCTCTTGTTCTGCTCCTTGTGCCCCAGCCCATTAATCCACAGAGGACGTACCAACAGCACAAGCATGACGGGGCCCTGGTAGATGTAGTCCACCAAATCACCAGCTTCCTTGCCAAACCAGCACCTGCAAAAAGACAGGGCAGCTGAGGTGGACACAGATTCTCAACTCAGAACTAGGTCTCTTGGGACCCCTCCCAAGCCCCAGGCTCCAGGGCAGTTCCTGGTAGCCGACTAAGCATACTAGCTACCCTAGCAAGGCCCTGCCTTGTGTTTTGTTGTGTCTGGTGTGGCTGGCCTCCTGTGGCCAGTCTCAGGGCTTGCCTGGGGCATCCAGGACTGAACATGCAGCAGGTACAGGAAGCAAGAAAGAGCTGGGCTCTCCTTCACTGGTCTATGGGCTGGCTGTCCCATGCCACCTGTTGTTCGTAGAACCTGTGCTGTGTGCCAAACACTCAGGGCACAAAGCTGCAGGTGATGTGGGACCTTCTTCAGCCTTGGGCCCAGTTTTTAGCCTTTGAGCCGAGCTGCAAACTAGGGAAGGCACCTACTGCCTGGCCAGGTTCACTGATAGCTGGAGATGCTTTGGGACTGGAAGAAAGGCTGGGCTAAGTCTCTGGCTTTTGCAGCAAAGGTCATCCAGGGCAGGCCAGTCTCAGACAGCCATCTCAGAGCACCCAACATTTCTGGTGTCTATCTGAACACCCCTGAGAGAAAGCTTACCACCTACCGAGGCAGCCTTCCACATCCTGAGCACCGTTTGTCATTCTGAGGTTTTCCTCACGTTAAGGTCCTTAGATGTGACTCTATTCTAACGCCAATTACTGCCTCTTGTCCCTGTGACCCCATAGGGAATTGCTGTTATCTGGGCTCTCAAAACCCCCAGGCTAGCCTGTCCCACTTACTGCTCATTCTCATAGTAGAGTTTGCCAACTGCCCAGGCGATGATGATAGGGCAGGGAATGCCTGAAAGGAGAGACACGTGCTGCAGGGATGGGCACATGCACACACCCCCTCTTGTAGTGTCAAGGCAGGGCATCACAGGGGCCTGGGATGGTTTTGGGTTTTCCAACTACAGGGCCACCTGTGACCCCCCCGCCCCATGGTGCATGTCCCAGCTCCTGCCCCGACCAACTCTCAGCCATCCTCGCCAAGGTATGGTGTAGGGGACAAGTGTCTTTGGGCTGGTCATCTTGGGTAGGAGGAACTCTTTCTGGAATGACTTCTGGAGGGTTTGGGGGGCAGAATAGTGGAAGCAGCTGCATCCTGAGATGGTGCAGGGGTGGCGGGCAGAGCTGTACTTGAGCGTTGGTCAAGACTGCATAGGGGCAGTGGCTGGGGGTTGCAAGGGAGTGGCAAGGCAGGCTGGGCTCAGTCCTTGGCCTCAAGATGAAGTGGGGGAGAGCATGGATTTTATCAACAGTGCCCCTCTCCCAGGAGGTCCTCCTGGCCAGAGATCCTCACACCATCCAATGAAGAGGAAAAGCCACTTGCGCAGGTGCTCTGTGGAGTACGTCATGACAATGGCCGTGTGCAGGTAGCAGCCCTCCACAAACATCCAGAAGAAGTTGGTGACCACAAAATAGTTGAAGATGGTGGTGATGCAGCGGCACCAGACCTGCATGTGGAGAAGGGTGGGGTGGTGAAAGGCTGCTGGAGCAGCAGAGCAGGTCCCACTGGGAGCCACGGAACCTTGAACTTTGAGACTCAAGGGCAGGGTTCCAAACAAAACTCCCAGTGGGGTACCTCGGGCTCCCACCCTCACTTCCGGGCAGCTCCTCTTCCGTGTGCCTCTGACCTCTTCTCCTCCCCAGCCTCTTCAGCCTCCTTTTGCTTATGTGGTATAGGGGGTGGAACCCAAGGTCTCCCACCTGCTAGGCAAGCACTCTGTCACTGAGCCTACAGCTCTAAAGAATTTTGAACATATTTTTATTTTGTAGTAGGGTCTCACTAAATTGCCCAGGCTGGCTATGAACTCACTACGTAGCACAGGTTTGCTCAGAACTTATAAAGATCTTTCTCAGTTTCCCAAATAGCTGGGATTACAGGCCTGTATCACCGTGCCTGATCCATCTTTTCAGTCTAGAAAGAGAATGGTTGGCTTTCTGCCAGCTGACTGGGGCTGACTGAGCACTGTTTTCAATGTCCCTTTGGCTACACAGCTAGTCAGACTGGGTTTCGTTTAGGGATAGATTTTGAACTTTCACTTATAAAGAAAGGAAGCAAGCCAGGCATGGTAGCTCATGCCTTTAATCCCAGGACTCGGGAGGCAGAGGCAGGCAGATCTCTGATTTTGAGGCCAGCCTGGTCTACAGAGTGAGTTTCAAAGCAACAAGGGCTACACAGAGAAACCCTATCTCAAAAAACCCAAAAACCAAAACAAAACAAAACAAAACAAAACAAAACAAAACAAAAAAACCAAACTGAAAAATGATGTGAGAGAAGCAAGCCAGAGAGTAGGGTGGGGCTGCCTGAGGGGTTGGGGTTGGGGGATCCTGCTGACTCATAGCGGGAGGCTCTTGCTAATTTTGAGGCCTCTAAAAATTCAGGCACTTTTCTAAGCCCTGAGGTAGCCACCTTGTCCAGCAGTGAGGGAAAAGAAAGACATGAATGGGGGCTGTGCTCAGGGCCACTGTGGTGTGACCTAACAACAGAGCTGGAACTGTCCCTGTTCCTCTGAGAGGAGACACTCCCAAGAATATTGCATGGATGTAAGAAGGACAGGCACTGTCCCAGAGTCACACAGTGATCCCTCTGAGCCAAGGTCCAAGTCATGGGCTTCATCACTGTGGCTTTCTCCCAGAGTTCTCTTATGGTCAATGTTAGCATGTGGAGGATGTGGGAGACAGTAGTGGGCTCTGGGTACTGCTCCTAGGCTGAGGGGCTCGCTGTCCAATACCTCTGCCCCACAGCCTCTAGCCCTGGTCCTTTGAGAGAGTCTTGGGGGGTAGGAGGCTATGAACCCAAATACTAAGCTGCCGTTTTTCCAGGTTAAGTGTAGTCTCATTAATGCCAGGCTGAGTTAAGAATCAAACTAGACCAAGTGTGTGTGTGTGTGTGTGTGTGTGTGTGTGTGTGTGTGTGTGTATTAAGGGCCAGGTCAGCCAAAGACAATGTACTGAGACCTCTATGAGGTATGGCATAGAGTAGAGCTGGCCCTCTTCCAGGTTAGGTTTTACAGTGACTTGGACACTCAGCAGTAACAGTCGACAAAAATCTAGGGGGGACTGGGGCCATGGAGTGGACACACCACACCACACCAACAATGTAACTGTTACCCCTGAGCTTCACTTTCCATGTCTGTGGAAGGGAATTAATCTCTTTAGTCCTACATTGAAAATTAAGCAGGAAAACCCTTGGTAGAGGTTAACACCAGCTCCTTTCCTCTAAGGTACCTGGATTTGTAAGGTGGACCGGGTCAGGGGCAGGGGGCAGGAGGCAGGGCATGCAGTGATAGCTTTAGCTGGGAGCAACCCCCAAGGCCTGCCCCAGGGTGGGTTACTACATGAGACAGGCTAGGAACCGACAGGCACCCAGACAGGCACCCTCCCCTCACCACCCCCCCTCCCGAGTCTGAGGCTCCCGGAAGTGACCTCATTGCCCTCGTGCACTTCGTGGTCGATGAGTTGCAGCAGGAACCACGCGATGTTTCTCAGAATGAAGGTGGTGATGAGGTTCCAGTGGATCACATTCCTCAGGCAGCGGATACTCCTGTGGAGGCCCAGGTCAGGGTCAGTCAGATTCATCTGGGGCTCAGGCTGGGGGCCAGCAGGATAAAACCCAGTTGGGAACGACACTGCCTGGGTGAGGGTGGGGCTGAACCAGAGCCTAAGGACCCCCTGGTGGTCCCAGCTGGGCTTGCTCTCTACCCTTCAGGCAGGCTGGTGGTCATGGCCCTGGGGGTCTGACTTAAACCCACTTCTGGCTACTGTTCCCGGGGCCCCAGAATGGAAGAGACAATGTCTGGGAGAGGCAAAGACAAGGAGGAAGCAGGGTGGAGGTGGACTCACCGCAGCACTAGGAAAAGCAGGAAAGCGGCCACCAGGGCCACCACGGAAACACAGTGACCCAGGTAGTTGACAATGAGGGCGATTCGGTAATGCAGGTCATACTTTCTCTGCTGGACAGACAGACAGGCATGGGAAGACAGAGGCATGGCTATGTGGGAGTAGGGCTGGTATTCCAGCTGTTTCTGCCCTGACCTTGGGACAAAAAATGGCTCTCAGTATCCTCAGGCACCTAGATCTTCCCGCTGGTGGCTCTCTGTTATTATAAATGGCTCAAGTCTGGAGACGCAGGCTGTTTGGCACAGCTACTTGAGATTAGGAGGACCTACCTGGACAACTTAATGGCTCTAAATAGATAAATCCATACATACACAAATAAATAGGGCTGGAGCTGAGGATCAGTGACAGATAGTTTGTCTAGCATGTGTGATCTTGGGTTTAATTCTCAACAACACACACGTGCACACACACACACATGCACACACACACACTCACACATGCACACACTCACAGAAACTATAGCCAGGCCCCCCAGCATACATTTTAGGGGTACATTTGGATGTGAGCTATTCTGAGATATGCTAGGGCTACTTGATCCTCCACAGTGCCATGTCTGAGTTTAGCCTCTGCTCAGACCTCTGCTGGCAGAGTAACTGAGGGTGAGATTAACTTTAGCTGTGATATGTGAACTATGGGACCAACCTTTCCTCCTGCCTTAGAAGCAGTGACCCATAGGGAGTCCGGAGGGGTAGGTTGGAACTGGCCCCTGAGCACAGCAATGAGGATGTGCAGTGCAGAACACAGTAGTAGTACTCAAGAGGGATACAGGTCAGTCCATCCTGTCTCACTGCCAGGAGGAAGGTCAGAGGGTTGTTGAGAGCAAGCTTCTCTGTAGCCAGGCTGTGTAGCGAGCCTGAGGCCTCTTTGTGGAACACCTGGGACCTCTCCAATTCTTGGGAGAGGCCAATGTTCCACCCCATACACTTGGACTTCATTTGAGGAAAGGTTCCAGACCACCTGAGAGCTTCCGTGGTGAATGAAGGGAAGGGTGCAGTTGGGACATACCATTTTGGGTCAGCAATGAAGCCCAGATTGTTGGAGGTGGGGCTCAAGGGACAGTGTTTGCCTAGCATATATGAGGCCCTGGGTTGGATCACATAACTAAACCCAAGGGCAAAGGGAGGCTATATCTTTGGCAGTACTGGCAGGAGCCAGTGCAGTGTGGCAAGGCCCAGGCAGGCCCAACTTCCTATTGGGAAGGCTGTACTTGTTTCTCTTTGGGATGATAGAAGCAAAATGCCCAATGGGGAGAGTGAGGCTCCACAGACAGGAAAGAGAGTGCTCACAGAGTCCATTAGGGCGCACCGACTACATAGGGCCCTTTCTCTTTCACTTCACCAACCCAAGCTCTCTTGGAGGGGGACCCTGTGGAGGGTAGGAGATGCAGAGAAGGGGGTCTGGGTGTCACCAAGGCTGGCTCTGTTGCCCATGAGGTCCTTTATGTTCAGCCTGCATCCTAACACTGCGAGGACCTGGTGGGGGTGGGGGAGGGCACTCACCTTGTCATCCAAAATGGGTTCGCAGTGTGAGTAGTTGACCCTTGAGGCCCAGGTCCCGTTCTCCAGGCACTCTCTGTAGGCATTCCCTAGAGAAGATGCCAACCACTGAGAGTCAGGACGCCCTCCCGCCTCAAAAGCCCTCCCTGGCTCCCTAGTACCTGCAGGATAAGGTCCACACTCCTTAGTTCTCCCAGACCTGAAAACACAATGCATATCTGAAAGCTAATATGAGTCATTTATATGAAAATTACACATAGGGCTTTATCTTACTCAGTGGCTGAAAGGCCGCTAAAGAAACCCATTTTAGACACACTCTCTGACTAGCTCTTTGTGAAACTTCGTTCCTTTATTCCACAGCTACAAAACTGGACCCAATTGTGAGTCCTGGGTTATGGCTGAAGATTGGCTGCTTTTAGCACAACAAACAATTTCTGCTGCTTCTTCGATCATTTTCCGTGTGGGCTTCATACTCTTCTCCGACAGCAGCGTTTGCATTTCCACAATAGCTGCCACTTACACTGCATGTGCCTGCCCGCCCAGGTGCTCTTCCAGCTGAGTCTAATGGACAAGATACGCTTGCCATTCAGTCTTTGTTCCGATCCTTTTTCTATAGAGGAAGAGACTGAGGCACAGGGAGAATCGAGGTTATCAAGATGGCAAGGTTTGGCTCTGCGTTTTGTGTTCTTGACCTCTGGGCCACCTGACTGTGGTAACATAGATGTTTGTGGATGCAGGGTTGTGCTGCCACCTGGGAGCTATGAGTGCCTGCCAGGTCACTACACATTATATGTGTGTGGAGAGCCGATATCCACACCAAAGCTGAACGTGATGTCCAATAGGACATTTTAGAGCAGCCGTGTCCAGTGAAGAGAAACTGAGGCTTCCTCAAGGGCAAAGCATGAAGGCCAAGAATATTCAGACTCAGCTTCCAACCTGAGCTCTGACCCTGGAGGTCTAGATTCAAAGCTGCTCTCTCCATAACTCCCCCAACACCCTCCAGGCAGGAGTATGCCTTCTCCCTGAGATTCCCCCAAAGCCTTTCACCAGACTGTGCTCTGCATCACTGTTAGCAGAGCTCACCTCCCCTTTGATTACAATTCTGATTGATCCATTGTTTGGGGGGTGATTTGTACCAGAGCTCTACTTACTGGCTAATGGGCATATGTTTGTGGGTTTTCTTTTTTGGCTCATATTAAATATACAATATAAAGCTAATTAAAATAAATAGCTCGGAGTACAGAGTCATAGGGCTGGACGGGAAAGTTTAGATTGTTTTTTGGAAGCAGTGAGTTCTGAAAAAAAATTAAGTTACTTAGAAACTCACTTCCGTTGAGCTGACAGTGAGCTCAAAGAGAGGAGATTATTAAGGAGCGCTTGTCGGAGAGCAGCAAACAATGGGGGTGAGATTCTATTAGCTCAATTATTCTTTACTCTAGTGCTCTGAATGCACAGAGTTCTCAAATTTAGTGTTTGAAAAACTTTGCCTCCAGTGCCATCAGCATGAGGCCCACCTTGTCAGCCAGTGGTGCCTCACCCTGATTGTTACCCTCAATGAGAGACCCCTGGAGGGGTGCTCCAGGGCTCAGTCCCCATCAGAAAGAGACAGAGATGGTTCAGTGGTCACAAGCACAGGCTGCTCTTGCAGAGGACCGGAGTCTCTATGCTTAATACCCATGTGATGGCCCACAACCATTCCTAAGCCCAGTTGCAGGGGAATGCAATACCTGGTTCTGATCTCTTTAGGGACCAAGAACATACATGGTGTATAGATAGATATACATACAGGCAAACTACTCATAAGAAAATAAAATCTTTTCAAGGGAAACAGACAGTGTCCTCAGCAGAAAATGCCAGACTCCTAAGACCCTTCTGTTCCTGTATCCACTGACATTTCTTACCTGGCATGTTGAGGGATACCTCCCTTACTGTTGGCGAGGAAGGTGGTCCTGGCCATGGTGAAATACCATGCATACTTAAAAAAAAAAAAAACAAACCAACAGTGTCTCTTTATTGCTCTCAAGAATGAAGTCCAACCCCCTAGACATGATACTAAGATTTCTCTACCCCTGGATCCCATGTTTGCCTGGCACCCCAGTCACAGCTGGCATTTGCTGTCATGGACCTAGCACATGCCCAGATCACTGGTGCTTCAGCCCCCGAGACACTCTGTCCTCCAACAAACTCCTGTTTATCCTCAACCTAGCCCCATGCCATCTCCTCCAGAGGGCCTGCTCAGCACCATAGAACTGAAGCCATCATTCTTTTCCCTCTGAGTACCTCTTCTAGAGACTCTCACTTCTCAGAACACAGCGCTTCATCTTTTATTGCCCTTGGACTCCATTAACACATGCATTTTTGTATTACTGTGTGCACACGTGTGCTTGTGTGCGAATGACTGCTTGGATCTAGTTTCACAAAGCAAAATTTAGTTTGACCACAGCTATAATTTTGGCCATTCTACTCTGTGCTAATGTATCCATTTGTTTCATACATAAATGCTAGTTGTGACCCACAAAATCGATTTTATGGTCTGTTATTGTCACACAATCTGTGGTTTGAAAAACAAAAATCTATTTTAGAGCATTTGCAATGATTCTGGGTGGGCTCTGTCACTTTGAATATAGTCCTTTCCTTTGCTACTGGACTTAAGCTCTCTGGTGACAGACAAGTAGGCAGGGTTTGTATTGGAGCCACTGTGTGCCCCTCAGGAGCAGGACTTTGAGGATATGTGGCCAGCATCGAACTGACTTAGATTTGCTAAACATCCAAAATCTTTGTCTGAGATGTGGATGTGGGAGTGAAGAAGACTTCCCTCTGGGGCTTGATGCTGTCTGGGGGTGAGTTTCTGGCTATCAACACTGGGTACCAGAAGACTGGAAGACAGATGTGCCTGTTCCTTGAGGGAGCTGTCTGCTCCAACTAATGAGGGCACCAAGCCCTCAGGCACAGCCTTGGACAGGAGAGTGGAGGAGCCCTGCTCCCTCCTCCCCTTAAACCACAGGAGGATGGGCACATACAGTCTCAGTTCAGATGTCCAGGCCAGAGTGTAGAGCTGGATATAGTGCAGTGGGTACCAGTTACCACAGCAACACAGGTGCACCTGCTGAGAATCAATGTTGATGGTGTGCAATGTGTCCTTCCAGGGGCATTAGGGTCTGGATGCTACAGGTGGGGATCCGCAGAGTGGCACGGGACCATTGAGTAACAGACTCTCCCCATGATAGGTGCCAAAGCTTTGCTGACAGTTTCTCATTCAGAGGCTCACCTGAGGTGGTTTGGAAGCCTGACTGGAAGATGGGAGCTTATTGTCTATTTCTAATTTTGTCTCTGGATGGCTAGGTGACCATGGCCAAGTCTTTCTCCCTTTGCTTTGGTTCTCCCTCTCAGAAAAAAAAAAGTCATTCCCATTGCTTCCCAACGATACTGTTGTGATCTTCAGTAGGTTCTCTATCTACTAAGTGGGTCTTTCCATTTTGCTGAATGCTAAGCATGAAGCCATTCAGATAGTTTCAAGCGTCCCTACTTCTAAAATACTCCCTCAATCACCACCTTTATCTTCATATCCTCACTCATAAGATAGGGACCATGAAAAGCCGACTGATCATTTGGGGAAATAATTTAAGAGACGGGTTGGATATAGGAGAAAGAGTGAGTGAGGTTGTGTTGGAAGGAGGGGAGGTGTTGTCCCTGGCTATTTGGAAAGACCTATAAGAAGGACAGGTGATGGTAGGGAGAAAGAGGCTAGACGTGGCATTTATCGAAGTCAGTGAGTGGTTTGGACCATTCAGCACCACGGACAGCAAAACCAAAGCCTATCGCCATCTCCGCAGGTGGGAAGACCTTGGAGAGCTCCTGACCACTTAGGTCAGTTCAGTTCCTCTCGCAGTTTGCACAGCAGCTGTCTGTCACCCCAAGGGTCCAGCTGTTCACATCTCCCCGGTCCATGCTGGACTAGGACTATTCTTTTTCTGCTGATACCTGTTTTAAAAGGCCCTTCTTTCTTACCCAGCCCACAGGCTGCCTGCAGTGAGAACCTTTATCTCCAGGCAGAGATCTCCTAAAGCAAGGCCTGCATTTCCCTCCCATCTGGCCCTTTCTTGAGTGCTGAACAGAGCTGAACACACAGGGATGGACTAAGGCTGCTGATGTTGCCTAGGTTACTGGGGAACTCAAAGGGTGAGAGACTCAGCACAAGCCAAAAGGAGAGTTGGCAACCTTGGATGCCTGAACCCTACCATACCCCACAGCAATATACATGCAGGAGGCAACTAAATCTCTCACACATCCAATGACAGGCCAACCCCACTGCTGGAACTTCAGTCACCAAGGTCCAACCCCTTGGACTTTGATGTCCCTGGGAGACATCAGCCTTAAATGGTAAGCCCTGTAGAAGCATCTTTTACTTTATCCAGACACAGTCTTTGCTGCTCTGAGGGGAGCACATTAGAAACTGAGTCAGGGGCATCTCCTTGAGTATTAAGAGGGAAAGAAACTTCTTCCTCTTTTGGTCTATTTGGGATGAAAGAGGGGAAGAAATTTCCTCAGGGGTGGGCCTCCCCTGGGGAACACATCCCCCTGAGATGCCAAAGAGCCAGTTTATCTGAAAGGATCTTTCCCCACTGCGCCTAAGCTCCTTGCAACCAACGTGTAAGACTCCTAGTGGCCACATTCCAAGAAGAAGATGCCTTAGGGAGTACATAGCCCACCCCAATCTCTCTGTCGCCTGAAGTCCAGCTGCTCCATGTAAAACCATTTCTTTACTGAAATGTTGGACTCATTTTCTTGCCTGGTGAGAAGAAAGTCTCTCCATCCTTTCTCAGCCTATCCTTCACTGCCTGACCTGGGCAATAGTGATATATGGTGTGGTTAACTGTTGAAGAGACCACTGGGGAGTCATTGCCAGAGCTGGGTGGTTGAGACTTAGTCATGACCCCAACAGAAAGTTCCCTGAGGTGTGTCTCTCTAAGAGAGTGGTCTGTACAGCCCAATGCTGCCCCAGCACAGGATGGACTGGCTCTCGGACCCCTTGCACATCTCCTTGGTCTTATCATAGTCCTTAGGAAGCAGGTGACCAGAGACTGGGAAGCTGGGGATGTTGACACTTGTTCACACTTGTTCTAGGTCAGAAAGGATGTTAGACTGAAGATCTGGGTATCTGCCATTGCCTAAGTCTGACACTGAGTTGGAAAGGGCCTCATTGGAGTCATTTGCCTATGACACCTAGGGCCAGAGAATGCCCACCCCATTGCTGTTATGCTGTGTGGACACTACTCTCTGCATTTTAACTGTCTACAATGGACCTAAAGCTTCTTAGTTCTACAAGGCTTTTTACTTATTATGTTCTACCATCCCATACTGAACAAAGTAGGGACAGCCACCTATACTTATAGGACACAATGGAGAAACTAAGTTATGGAGACACTGAGAAATTTGATGGTGGTCACACTAGGTCCATGAAGGAGAGGGAGGGGTGAATGGGATCCACTTCACTGTGGATATCACTGCTTTCTCAGGAGAGGAACCTATGGGAGAGCCCCCACAGGGTGTCCTAGCCTCTGCTCTGCATTCTCGGCATCCCTAGCAATGCTTAGTGGCCTGTGTTCCATGATGTTGATCTGCCATGATGCTAGCCCGAGAAGGGAATAAAAGGCAGTGAGCTGTGGACCCTGAAGCACAGGCTATTCTGGAACCATGGAATGAAAGGGAAAAGAGACCTTCCTAAAGCACAGAAATGGAGGTTCAATGTAGGGGACACCTTGCCAGAGGAAAGGCAAGTAGCCATTCTGAGAAGAGTTAGGTTCGTGCAAAGTAATGGCTGAGGTGGGCCCATGGCTGCGAGGTCCTGGCCCCACCCCAACCCCAACAACAGAGCAGCCTTTTGAAAGCCTGCCTCCTCCTAGCAGCTTGAGGAGAGTGGTTACTAATTGGTGTAGAAGCCAGCCCACCGTGGGCAGTACAATCCCTAGGCAGGCAATGTTGGGTTGTATAAGAAAGCAACCTAAGCATGAATCTGAGTTAGCTTTTGGACATTAGACATACTCAGGTGGGATGGACAGTCTGCTTCCTTCCAAGACAATGTGCAGAGAGACCATGCCATCCCAGAATGATAACCTCTGTGGTGTGGGGTGTCCCCCTCATGCCTAAAACAGGGATACACCTCCTTCCAGGCCCTAGATCGCTACCTGCTCCCCGTCTCCCCCTGCCCCTCAATGGCCGTTCCCTGCAGAACACAAGGAGACACAAGCTCCGTTCCTTCTCCACTTTGACATGGCTTCATGAAGTCAGTGTCTTCTCTTCACACAGATAAGATAACTAAGGACGCAGTATCAATAATAGCAAGGAAATGAAACCGGCTTCAGAGAAGAATGGGTGGATCTGGGAAGTATTATATTAAGTAAGGTGACCTAGCCTCAGAAAGAAAAAAAAGTCAGACTTGATCCTTTTTATGGTTTGTGGTTTGTGTGAATGTAAATAAGAGACTATGAGATTGGGCAGAGACTATAAAGTGACATATATCAGGAGAAGGAGATGCTGAGGAAGGTGTGTGAGCTGGGGTGACCAAGGAAAGATGGATATGACATGGGATTGGGAAGGAGTTTTGGGGGCAGGAGGGTGCACAGGAGGGGGGAGAAGGAGAAACAGAAACAACAGAATCTATTTATTCATATCCTCAAAACAACAACAACAACAACAAAAGCCTACTAATATACTAATAGTATATGCTAAGGAAAACATACTGGGCCAGGAAGAGAGCTCAAAGCGGAAAGACACTCACCCAGGCAGCCTGGCAACCTGATTTGATCTCTGGAATCCATGCAAAGAATTGATTGCATCAAGTTGTCCCCTGATCACCACGTGTACGCTGTGGCATGTGCCCCACCTCCCACATCACTCACAAACAATAAAAAAAATTAAAAGTCAATATAATAAATAAAGGAAAAAGAACTAAGACAAAAAAACAAATCAGGAGGTGGCCGGTCGCCAGGTAACCCCAGCCCTGCACTGAGGCTGCCTCCTACATCTCAACCGGCTCCTTGCATCCCCCTGCCTCCGCAGGTAGCTCATAGGTGCCATGTAGTGGGGCATGGCTGGAGGTGGTCAGGAAGGCCCAAGTGACTGAACTTGAGCACAGCTAGGAACGGACCCTTTGGGGTGCTGGGGAGGTGAAGAATCCTGGGCTCCAGACTTCTGAGGTTGCTGGTGGCAGTCAGAGGAAGACAAGGAACGGTGCTGAAGGGAGGAGCAGGACAGGCCAAGGTTCCCAGTGACCTTGGACAAAGATTCAGATGGCACATGCTGAAAATCAAGCAGCATCCTTGCAGAATTCCTGGTCCTGCACCGAAGTGCTGTGGACAGTCAGTCAGCACTTTTGGGTCTTGCAAGAATGAAGGCCCTCAGCACCTTCAAAGTCCTCCTCTTTCCTGCTCACATACCCTCTCTCTACGTGACACACCACTGCCTCCATTCTTCCAGCTCTAGTGAAACACTTCCTCCAGGAAGCCTTCCCAACTTACTGCCCATCCTCCCATTGGCTCTGGCAGCCATCACTGCTATTTCACCTCAGGACAGAGTTCCCTGTCTTCTGGGCTCCTTCCACACAAAGTGAGTGGATGTTAAAGCATGGCCGGTCTTTTCCTGCCTGAAGTGACAGGGCAAGGTGGCTGGAGGCACATGGACAGTTGTAGGTACTGCTGGCAGTGTCTCCACATCTGCTCTCTCTCCCCTACTCCCCACTATGTTTCCACACCTCATGTGATGGGGAAGCCAACCCTGCCTTCCCTCTCTCTCAGGAGGAAAATAGTCTTCACACATTCCTGCTTGTAGAAAATGATGAAAGAGTCTGGGGGTAACCACGTGTCCCCAAAGACAGAGGCAGCCCATTTCCTAGGTCTGCAGCTTCTAACCCCTTACCCCAGAGGCTCTGGTCTGTCTTGTGCCCTCAGACCTGTAGCTTTAACAAATGCCACATGTTTGCTGTCAGGGCTCTCCAGGAAGTCCTCTAGGCATGGCCCAGAGCCCACTACAGCCCTTATCCCAATCTCTGTGCAAGTTTGGTTTATCAGCAATTCAGGGCTCCTGAAGCCAAGGGCTTTGCAACTTTTCTTGACACCTCTGTCCCATGATGCTGAAGAGGGGATTCTGGTCCTAGGACACAACCTGGTGGGAGGTTTCTCTGTCTGGGGGCTGCTTAGGTTGTGCTTCCATTTCAGAATGGGCTTCTGGAAGTGAGGCTTCAGAATCCCCTTAGGTTAGTTAAGGCAGACATCCCCTCTCTCCCTGCCTCACAAATGCCTCAGTACATATTGGCCCCATTGTTTCCTCTTGGCAGGGATAAGAAAGACAAGGTGCTCCTGAAAGAAGATGGGCTACATGCTGGGGAAGCAAAAGGACCTCAGAGGAAGCCACAGGACCATGGCAGAGAAGGAAGGAGGGGCCGGGACAGGGAGAGCAGGAAGACTCAGGCGATCTGTGGACAAAGAGATCAGAGGTGGAGGGGAATAAGAAATGGGGACGGGGAGGATTGGAAAGAGAAGGCAAAGAGATCGAAGGAGAGGAAAGGAAAGAAGAGGGAAGTAGAGAAAGTGAAAGAGGGGAAGAGAGAACAGTGGGGGAGAATACTTGGGGATATGCGTCAAGAGAGGTCTGTGAATAGGGAGGTGGAGTAATATGAATTTAAGTGCCGTCTCCCCAGTAAGCTGTTGCTGGAAACCCACTTCTTTTCTCCCTATGGGTGGGAACCTGAGACCCAGGAAGAATGGGGCCTCACCCTGGACTGTACCATGCATGGGCACGCTCGGATTGGTTTTAGCTGCCCGGGATTTGAACCTAGGCTTGGGAAGTCTAGGGGAGACCGGTCCACCTCTCAGTGGAGTCTTAGGACTCCTGGCAGTCAGAGCTTGAGGAAGCGGGCAGGAATCACCGTGTTCTCTATTCATCAGACTGCCTGCCCGCAAAGTAGATGAGAGCCCCTCCCTCCAGAGACCACTAGGACAAGCTCCAGCCTGAGCCGCAGTGGCTCTTCCCACTGGGTCCGGTGTTCCTCAAATCTAGCTCCTTAATTCAGTGACCCCAGAAGCTCTCCTTCCACCTTTAGGTGGTTTCGAGGGATCCAACTCTGGTCCCTAGGTTTGTGGGCTGACCTCCTGTACTCAATAGGCCCTCTCACCAGCCTCTTCCCAATATCCTGGGTTTTTGGAGACAGATCTGGAGCATGCTGTGTAGACCATGCTGGCCTCTAACTCACAGAGATATGCCTGCCTATGCCTCCCAAGGGCTGAGATTAGTAGTACACATCACCACACCCAGCCTTCCAAGATCCCTTTGACAAAGCCCTTCTCGGATTAGCCTGGCAGCACTGTTGTTTAGGATCCTTGCTCCTTTAGGGATAAGTTACTTTAGGTCTTTAAGCCTCTGCTTCCACATGTGTAGCATGAGGATAACCCCAGACTCCATCTCCAGGCATGGTAAGTAAATTGAGAAGACAGGTGTGCCAGGGCTCAGGGTAGTAGAGGGGGCACAGGTTCTAAGGTGGTGCTGCCATGGCCTCGGGTTGCGTGACCCTGCCCGAGTCCCTTTCCTTTGGCCATTGTTGGCCGTGGCATCTGGCGATACTCTCTGCACGAGACCAGTGACAGCTCTGATGTGCTGACACCTGCTCCCACGCGTTCCATAGCTGCCGCATACCTCACCCTCACCCTGGTGCCCTGGTGCTCTACTGGGCTGTTGCTACCCAGACAGCTGTTTCTTGGATGCCTCTGCTCAGAGGTCCCCTTAATGCCTCAAAGCCAGCATCTCTCCCCCATGTTCTGCAATACTTGTTCCCTTGCCATTTCCCTTCCTTCCTGGTCAATTCCAGCATCCAAGGCCACTTAGGTGGAAACCTTCCTCTGCTCCCAAAGTGTCTTCTCCACCAAAGGGCTGTCTCAGTGTTCCTACCCCCCCCCTGACCTCATGACCAAGAAGACCCCACCTTAGCTTCTCTGCACTCACAATCCTGCCCAAGCTCCCACTGTAGCTACAATAAAGCCCTTGGCAATGCTATGAATCTTCAGTCCTTCATGTCCCTTTCTGTCCGTATTAACTTTTGTCCTATTACATTCTACAATACTCCATAGTTCCCAGGCACTAAGCACAGCCCCTCCACAGGCCTCCTGTGGCTCTTCCTGGCCCGGAACACCTTCATCTACCTATCACATATTCACCTACTGAACCAAGCCTGCCTCAAAAGTGCAGCTCAGAGGTCTGAGTCCTCACTAACCCTCCAGACTTGGAGGCTTGAGCCTTCTCAGGCCCTCCATGCAAACTGAACACTCCTAGATATGGGGTTGCCATGAGGTTGTTGCACGAGGGTCATGGCTTCCTGCCTGGTTTGGTGCCTAAGAGCTAGCTAGCCGTACTCTACCCGTGAGCTCTGCAACTAGGATCTGAAAACAGTGTGGGTCTTTAGGGAGCTGCAGGAGTGGAATTGTGGGTACCAGGCTTTCCTGGTGACTCGGGCACCTGGCAGCGATGAGCACTAGGGGTTCCGTGCCAGGTCCTCTGCGCTCAGCGGAGTTCACAGACCATACGCCCCTCTGCAGGCACTGCCACCCACACAGAGCACTTCCCATCCTCAAGTGTGGCTGTGACATGAGATTAGGCAACTCTTCCCTTAGGCTTCTCACTGAGTGGCTTCTCTGTTTAAAGAAGGAAGGCACGGAAAAGGTCCGCTGAAGGCAGCAGAGGCTGGGCTGGCCCGAGGTAGAAGGAGAATCTATCAGGTATTTCCATTGTTGCCAGGAGCCCTATTCCAGCCAGGGCTGACCAACTGCATCCTCCAAGCTCCAGGTATCTCTCTGAGCCAGCACCCCACCCCCAGCTCAGTGTTTGCCAGGAGCGAAGGTACAGGCAGCACTCTGGTCCAAATGAAGAAAATTGTTCATTAGATACCAAGAGCTAATTGCCACCACATTTACCAACCTCAATGGCATCCTGACCCTTTTTTTTTTTCTTTCAGTTTCTCACTTGATATTAGGAGGGGTCTGGTATGCGATGTCCCTCCCTCTCCTTCTTCCCATAAACCCACTGATTTTCCTGAAGCAGGGCAGTCATCACTCGGTACTCTTCTGTCTATAGCAAATGCAAAGGCAGCTTCAATATAGTACAGTTGCTGTGGCTGGCACATAGTGGGGGTTCAGCAATTGGTTCTATGATGCTGTGCTGAGCTCTGTTCTGGAAGAGAGAGTCAGGCCCCAGCCTGGGCAGGTGGGGTTCCAGGCTGGTTGGAGGAAACAGGGTAAGAGCTCTCTCTCTCTGAGCCTCCTCAGGCTCAGTCATTCCCCTTTGCCTTTCATGGCCCTTAGCCTCGTTCTTCTCAATTAGGTACCTGATCTCCACTGCCCAACTTCACAGAGGTCACATCCTAAAAATACAATGTCATTAGTTACTCCTGGGAGGGAACTTGAAGGCATTTCTTGCATACCTCCTGGGCCGGGATCCTCACTACCTCTCAATGAGATCTGTTTTAATCATCTTAGCAGGTGTTTCTTGGGTGACGGGAAAACCTTCATCAGTGGCTCCTCTACCTCCATAGATTTTTCTTTTTATTAGGAGCATCCAGTCCTAGCTTTTTCAGAGCAGGCTGCTCCTTGAGCCCAGGGAGCATAGCTTGGCCCCACTGCAGGCACTGTGGCCTTGTTTTAGGTACCTATAAGGTGAAGGTCTCCTTGCCTTCAGAGAGCTGGGAAGTGCACATGTAGGTGTTGATGGAAGAAAGAGATCACAATTCAGACACTACTGCTAAGGGCTATAGACAAACAGCTTGCCACAGAGTCTCATCAGTGCCGTATTAGCATGTAGGAGCCATTGCCACCCGCAACCTGCAACCTCGCAGAGCTTAGTCCTGCCTCCCATGCCCTGGCTTCCATTTGTATTGACATGTGCGTATTGACACAAACCCCAGATTGAATGCCCCTCCGCCTCACCCCCTGCTTCCCTCTTCTTTTTCCTGCAGTGTGCAGCTCTCTCAGGGGGCTCTCCAGCCTCCATGAGGAAGGAAGCTGCAGGCTGTTCTTCCTGGGAGGTGGAGGTGTGGACCTCCTCCAAACCCACATTACCTGAGGTTGAACAGAGGTAACGCTGCCCAGGGCTCTAGACTCAAAAGCTCAGTGAGCAGTCCCAGTGGTTAGGGAAAAAGATGATACCCTGTTTCCTCTGGCTCCCGGGAGTTGAGGCTCAGTATGTTCTCCAATGTAGGAGCTCATCTCCTTATCCTATCCCCTCGTGATCGCTCATCTCCAGTAGTAGGGTCTGATCCCTTTAGTCACAACGTGGATAACGATCAAGATATATGCTGCGTCGCCTTAGAGATGGGAGAGGATTGTATAAACAGAAACGAAGCCTGAATGGACACACACCAGGCACTTCAACAAACAGCGTAGAGGAAGGTTGCTCCTAAGGGAAGGAAGTATTTCCCACTCTCTTGCTCAGCTCTTACCAAACATGAGAACTCTGGGCAAACCACCGCCTAATCTGGGTTAGAAGCACTATAGAGTTAGGGACAGAAGGTGTGCCCCATTTACAGAGTTCCCGAAGTAAGTGCTTCGGGGTACAGAGGCCATCGACAGGTGTCCGATTTAGGGTCCAGAACCCTCCCTCCTTTCTGAGCCGCCTTTCTGGGAGGCCAGCACGCGACAAGCGAGGGACACTCACGGGTCGTGTTGTACTTGATGCCATTGAAGTACTCGGGGCACGGTCTCTCTACTAGGGCTCCGGGTGCGCTCTGTGGCCAGCAGGTCCCGATCTGGTCCAAGGTCGTGTTGCAGTAGGTGTAGGGACCTGGAGACAGGAGGGAGCGCAGAGAGCTTCTGAGGGGTGGCCCGGGCGCGGGGTGCCACTCAGACCTGCACTAGGAGAACGCCGGCGGAGCAAGCCCATGTGCCGCTAGTTGTCTAGCCTCCTGCCTACCTTCGGGGTCCGGGGGCACTCCCCAGCCGTCCAGGAGCAGCTCTTCGGCCAGCGCCAGGCTGCAGTTGGCCTCCAGCAGGCTGAGGAGCAGCGCCGCGTCCATTGCGCCCCGGAGCCGCGCGCAGAGGGAGTGGGAGTGCGCGCCCCGCGTGGCTGCGAGGGAGCGGGCGCGACGAGGAGCAGCCAGAGAGTGCAGCGTCCAGGCTCCTCCCCGCCCACCCCGGGCCAGTCGGGCAGCTTCGGGGCTCCGCAATTGATCGATCACCCCAGGACCTTGGCCAAGAGAAGCCGCGGGGCTCGCGGAGCTGAGGGGCCGCCCGCTCCACCACGACCAATGGCGGCGTCGGGGGCGGGGCTCTGTCTCCAGCCCCGTCGGGACCGCGGCTCTCGGTGCCCTCTGGACCCGACAAGTCCCTAGAATGGCCTCAGTGCTGGCGATCTATGGGTGGCCGAATAACTCCTCCGAGGATCGAGGGTTGCAGGCCTCGGGGCTGCAGGAGATCTATGCCACCCTCCTACACCTATCGCCAGCCAAAGTTGGTCTGCTTTTGACTCAGAAATATTCTCCCAACGGAGGACATTAGAGATGGATAGGGCCAACTAGTCAGCCCAGCAGCAGATTTGTGCCCCGGGGAAGTAAATGGGTTGACGGAGCCCCGGAGGGTTGCAGAGAGTGGAGTTGGTAGATGGCTCCCAGCAGGAGCCAGGAACCGGTGACAACACCAGGTTTCACACTGGCAGATTTGCCACCAGCGGTGAGAGGAGGACATCTAGGAAGAAATTAATTAAAATGATCTGGAAGACTTGAAGGTTTTAGTGTCCTGGGCACCAGATAGAGTGAGAGGGGAAAAAGATCTCTTTCTCCTGGCTTATGAAGGGCCATTTGAGGAAGGGAAAAAAGTTAGTGTTTCCCACCAGCAGGAATGGAGGCAGGAGCACCCCTGTAGAGATTCTGCCCACCCCCCCCCCCCGCACTCCCCTCCCTAGTGATGCTTGCCTGGGGATTAGTTGAATGGACCTAACTATCTCAGAGTGCTCAGGGTGGGCTTATAACTCCACGCCTGTGAAGTGGATGTGCCTAGGTTGAGGAACCTGCCTAGGTGTGTCTTTCTCTCTGTCTGGATTCTACTTTGCCTCTCCTTTCTGTCATGTTGCCTGAGGCAAGAGTCTTCCTGAGTTTTCTCCACCAGTGGCACATTTCCTGAGTTCCTTCACAGTCTAGAGCATCTATGGTGTAAGAGGCTCTAGAATGAGTCCTGTCCCCCTGCACCCTCCAATGGGGACGAGGTTCTAGTGAAGGTCAAACCCATCCTGAAGAGGCCAGTGCTCTAGGTGGAGAAAGGCAAAGAACGGGCCATTGCCTTTGTACAATCTTCCTCGACTCTGTATTAATAGTGCTGACACTCCCAAGCAGAGGGAGCGAGTTCACGAGCAGTAAGACCAGGCTGAGCCCTGGACTCTCTCCAGGATCTGCCCACTGGAAGGGAGACTTGCAGAGCTCCAGACAGATCTGTCCTCTGCCTCCCTGGATGGACAGTTAGGGCCCTGGTCCAACTCTTGGCAGAGCCTTAGGTCAGAGCACGAGTAGCTGGGTTGGTCCTCACAGGGACGCAATCTCCTTCACTAGCAAAAGATGGCTCTTCGTATACTGTCATAGTGCAGAGAAGAGGGAAACCAAGCCAAGCTCAAAGGGTGACTTTATTCCTGATCGGAGCTCGGCTCAGGAGGAATACCATATACATACCATAGCAAGGAGGCGGTGAGCACACGTGGCCTGCCCCTTTATATGCGGGTTGCTACAGAATAGGGGTTGGTCTGGGTGACTTGCTTGCTTAACAGAGTTTCCTCTGGATAACGACCAGTTCCGTGTCAGGACCAAAAGCTACTGTGCATCCTAAATGTATGAATCCCTAAGATCTCTAGGACCCCAGGATATGGCCCTATGAATCCCTAAGATCTCTAGGACCCCAGGATATGGCCCCATTTCTTCATGATCTCATATTTACAGAGACAACTGATACACGATTCGAGATGTTACATAGGAAAACCAACTGGCTTCACTGCCTACTTCAAGGCTGGCAAATGGGTAAATGAAGAAGAAATTGAAAAGAACACTTTCCTTAGATTAGATCCAGCTCTATATAAGCAAGGTGGGGGTTGTTTGTTAGTAAAGGGGAAAAGGTAAGAAGGACATAGGCTCCTGTGGTGTCTGGTCAGTCCTATTACAGACCCAAGCTAGGCATGAAAGGACAAGTATTTGGAAAGTATCTGCATTCCAGACTGACAGGGCCAGGAACATGGGAGAGTAGGTTCAGGGGTCTGCATCAGGTGCCAGGGAGTGTCCTGTTGTCAGGAGGAGCCTGGGGTGAGGAGTGTGTTTCTGCTCCTCAGTGTCTCAAGGGCCACCACTGATATAGCTATGGTGGTGATGCATAGTGCCAGGCCAGCTTAGACACACCCACTGCACAGCCCCATCAATGCCATTAAATAGGCCTACAGAGCACCACAGAGACTCTACTGTCAGAGTGCTGTGCTCAGACAAAACTACACATGCTCTCATTTACACTCCCGCCATGCAAGTGTCAAGTGGACAACAAGGTTTAAAAGGACAGCCCTTGCTTCTGTGAGAGGCTGCCCTCCATACCACAGTGTAGACAGGAAGTCCATTTAGGGATGGCTAGGGACAAGCAATGAGATTTTCTTCTGGAGTCATAGTGAGGTGTGGTGTATCTCTCTTAAACTATGACATTGAGGGACGGTCAGGGCCATGTCTCCCCCAACTCTGCCTAAGAACAGAGGAGGTGATATGGTGTCCCGATGCTCAACAACGGATCCACACTGTGGGACCAGGAAACGCCTGTCATGATAATCCCACCCCACACATGCACTGTACAGATATGCAGAGGAGGGAGAGTCAGTTCCCTGTCCCAGCCTGCCAGCTGTATTCATCTCTGCAGCACTGCAGCTGGCATCCCACTTCCTTCACAGGGAAGATGAGAAGACTTTACAATTGTGGTCATGTCATCTTTCAGGATTAGCTCTGCATAGCCTTCAGGGTGGGGCCAGTGTCTTTGGCACTGTAAAGAAGACACTTGGTGAGCTCGCCCCATTTTCACCTGTTGCTGGCTGGGTGCTCTGTGCTTCTGCCATGCTCTGCCCACCATTTAGAATGCCCTGCAGCCTCTTTTCCCTTCCCGTAAGCATGCAGCTGTGGTCTTACCTCTTCTGCCCCTACTGCTCAAGATGCTTCCCTATTTATAGGGAGTGCTCTAGTTCTCAACAAAGTTCTACCAACCTGGACTTAGCCAACTCTATTTACATGAGGCTCCATGGGTGGGCAAGCCTGTTCACTAACTTCCCCCAGAGTCTCCAACACCCGTCAGAGTGTTCCAGAGATGGTTGTCCATTACACAGGGGAAAACAGAAAACAAAAACCAAGCAAGTTCCTTAGCCATAGGGTTGAGAAATACCCAGGGTTCTGTCTCCCTGGCCAGACTCCCTGCCCCTCTAACTAATAGTAGTATTCCTCTGTGTGTGTACACACACGAGTGTCTTTGTGTATGAGTATCCATGCATCTTGAGTTGGAAAGTTACTTAAAAGATTCCTTGGATGCCTTTGGACCCTTATATTGTCTCTGAATAGAATAAATAATATGCCTCCCAATAATTTCCAGGCATTTTCCAAATATATGTAATTGCATGTGTGATGAATAAAATAGAAATATTCCATTAAGGGCTTGCTGGAAGTTATAATTGCTCTCCTGACTATGTGGATTTTTTCATTTATTTTGGACCACAGGGGCATACAGCACAATTGGTCATAGTCTTTGATTTACAGTCCCTTGTCATCATCAGCCCACATACACAGTCTAACTTTTATAGTCTTTTCTTTAATGGAAGCGTTTGTATAGCAGTGACCATAATGAGCTGGCCACCCAATCTGGAACAGATATTAGCAGTCATGCCCATATTTATCCACACATGCCTTCCCAGAGGAAGCACCATCTTGAATGCTGCATTTATCACTCACTCCCTCGCTCTTTTTTTTTTCTTTTCAGTTTTCCGCACGTAAGATTCTCTGAGCGATGGTGAGCGTGGTTGTGCTTCCCTTAGTCATTCCACATTCTCCTAACTAGTGGACACGAGAGAAGAGACCGCTCCCACTCGGGGACTACAGAAGCAGGTTCCGCAGCCCAGCAGGCATCCTAACAGTGCCCGTGTCCACCCCAGGGCCGTGGCTAATGAGGGATGATGTGTCCTCACAGTGGCTGCTAGGCAGCGTCACCAGCGATGCGCTGGATGAATATTTAATGACACAAGGAAGCAGTCACTCGCAGTTATTAGAGAGAAGCACAGGTTAGAAAGCTGTGGCCACAATCACAGCTCGCTTCTGGTGAAAACAAAACAAAATGAAAAAGACCTCAAAACAACAACAACAAAAACAAATAAATAAGCAAGGTGAGACTCTGTGGACTGTGAACTCCTAAGGGGCACGAGGCTCCCGCCAAACTGAGACGAACTCTTATCTGATGAGTCAAAAGGGTTTTTCAACCAAATTTTGTATAAATAGTGCCAGTGGGTTTTGTCAGCAGACGGAAAGAAGCCTTAAAAATGGGGCAGGGAGGGTGGTGTCTAAGAGGATGGCCTTCTCCCCCATCTCAGGTTGGGGGTGGGGCATCTGTCCCACCTTTTCAAGCAGAGGGCAGGGAGAGGCCAGGGTGTCTTTGAACAGCAGTGTTTCCTCTGATGACAAAGTGCAGGAAGGGATGGCACTCCTGTCTGCTAGGCATGGCCCATGCTGTCTGTCCCCTCTGCCAAAGTGTGCCTATTAGATAGACTTAAACCCTAATTCTAATGGATGAAGAAACAGAGATGTAGGCTGAGTGCTATCCCTCCAAATTCTCACATTGTAATCCAAAGTCCCAATAACTAAGACTGTGGTCTTCACTGGGTCTGGGTTCTTTACAGAGGTGATTCAAATATGGATGCAATTTGGCCAGCAGGCCCAGTTCTTAAGATGAGTGGCCTTCTAAGAAGGTGGGACAGGTTCTCTCAGAGGGAAGACCCGAGGACAGGAAAGTCCAGAGAGAGGCCTTGGAGTAGCCAACCCAAGCCAACCCTTGGCCATGCCCTTCCAGACTCCAGAATAGGGAGGAGATGAGTTTGAATCCATCAAGTCACCCCAGTCCAGTGCTTTGTCACAGTAGTCTAGGAAACTCCTAGAGACAGGTGTCTTGCCTAAAGCCCCACAGCTGCTGCATGGAGGAGCTGGGACAAGATTGGTCTCATTCTGCACAGCCCCACAGCAGAGGTGCAGGGGGTGGGATTTAACCTCTTTATGTCTGCCTCAGGTTGTGTTTGGATGTCCAGGGCTGGCCAGCACTCCTGTTCCCTTGAGCCCTGACAGGTTCTGAGCCATAGGACACCCTCCCTCTCCCAAGTCCTCTTTCCATGCTGTTTCTGTGAACCAGCCCTTTGGAAGTCTGGGGAGGGAGGGTGGGGCCCTCGAAATGTCTCCCTAGAGCTATCAACTCCGCCTTCCGCAGCACTTCCCCTCACTGTGTGAGTCAGCTTCTGGAAACCTCAGAGGGTCAGAGCCCAGAGCCTGGCTGCTGTTTCACAGGACCATACTGGGGTGATGCCTGTAGCCACGGCAACCAGAGATGTTTTTACACCTTCTGCTAGTCTTGCCTTTTGGCTGAGTTTGAAAGCAGAAGGGTCATCCCCTCTCTAGGCTCCTGAACACACCAGTCTAGTTGATTTTTTTTTTCAGGTACCCAGGCAGGGACAGTGAGCAAGAAGAGGCTTTCTGGCCAAATTCTTGTCATTGATCAAGAGCCCACAGTTGTAATAGAGAAGGATACTATGCAAGGACTCCAGTGAAGAGACCAAATTGGGCCTTACAGCCAGGGCTCTGTGTGCTATCCAACTGAGCTGCTTTGCTCAAGCTCCAGGGCTCCCCTCAGGTCCCAGGACGAGTGCGGGATAGGGTGGGGGTGGGCAAGCATGCATACCTGAAAAATTCCCAGTTGTGGTCCTGTGGCAGTACTGCTCCAAAAGTGTCCACAGGGGCTGGTCCTGGGGTGCCTGGCCTGGTTGGGCCACCTAGGGGATTAGAGGTGAGGGTTACTGGCCAGGCACCCAGTTATGTCTCTCACTCCTCATGTCTATTACCTTTCCTGCAGAGAGAGAGACAGCTCAGCAGGAGATGCTCAAGTCCCCTTGGAAAGCAGTGCTCCTGCCTCTCCTGGAGCCCCCCAAGGGCTGGGGAAGTGGTCGAGAAAGGGACACCTTTGAGACAGGAGTCTACCCCTTCTCTCAGCCCCAAAAGGTGGATGGGATACACCAATGTAGTGCCCTGTCCTCTATCACTAAAGCTCCCGGCAAATGCTTCTGGATGGCCTTCTGTGTGTTAGGTCCTGTGGTGACTTTAAGTGTCCCAGGCAAGGTATCCTAAGCTTAGAGAAAGGGCAGAGGCAGGAAAGGCAGGCTGCAGTCTAGCTTTCCTGGCCCAGATAAATTGGAGAGACATAAAGGTTAATATATGGGAAAGATAACTAACCAGGCCTTGGAGGGCTTCCTGTAAGAGGAGGAGTTGTATGGTGATGAAAGAATGAGTGGATAAGAGAGAAAGGACCACAGTGACAGCTCAGACACTCGCTAAGGAGCAGATGACAGTAAAGTCTAATCCAAAAGGCAAAGTCATTTAGGATCCTGTCTTTCAGGAAAGTCCTCAGAGTAATTGCTGGGCACAGTGGATAAAACAGGTGTGAGCATGTCTGCCCTGGGTGAAGGGCATTTTCTGGAGTAGTGGCATGGAAAAGAACATGATGAAATGGGTTTTGACATGTGAGTAGGAGTTTGCTTAGCTGATAAGGGTCCCTGCCTAAGTGGGGAGCCCAGCATCTGCAAAGGCAGAAAAAGTGGGGAAAAAATGACATAAGGCTGGATTGGAGCAAAGTCCTCTAAAATCCTAACGCTGCCTACAGCTCATCCCAAGACCATGCTTCTCTACCCTGTAATAGCATGCATGTTCTTGTGTGTGTGTGTGTGTGTGTGTCTGCAATAGCATGCATGTGCTCACTAGTGTGTGTGTGTGTATGTGTGTGTGTGTGTGTGTGTGTGTGTGTGTGCGCGTGCGTGCGCGCGCATGCTTCTGGGTCCCTCTCAGCCCTGTCACTTTTGATTCTGAGGCTGCAGAAGGCATTGTTCCCTTAGCAGGCAGCTGTCTTTCTCTTGCTTGTCAGGATTTCTTTCCTGGACAGCTGGGCCCATTTGCCCCAGGATGTTCCCATAGGCTGAAGCCCTCAAACATCACATTTAGTCTATTTTCTGGGCTGAACCTGAAGGGTGAACACTTGGTGTCCCTGTGCTGGCTTAGAGCTGCTGATTAATAACCCCATCACTCAGATGTCGACCTAGTGCCCACGTGGCTTAGTGGAAGTTCGCTGGCAGCCTTGGGTGCTCAGGGACGTTTGTGTATGCATGTGCACGCACAAACACACATATTCTAAGGGACATCCTGAGCTGTCAACCTTAAAGCTCTTGCTTTATGCCTCCAGGACGTATGGGGGCCAGGGGTTCTGTGCACAGGCTCTGGACACTGCCTGGGGCTCCCTTACACCAGCCTCCTGGGTGTCATGAAGACACTGCTTGCTCAGTAGAAGGACTGCCCACCAACTGACTAGGGGAGCTTCCAGGACAGACCCTCTGCTGCTTAGTCATCTCTTGTCTTCATAGGTACTAGGCTTTTGAAGGCATGACCTCTGCATCCCTCTCTGGGCTCAGTCTTCAATACCACATGATGAATATGTGTCCTGTCTTGTCGAGGCTATGGGACGCCAGGACTTAGAGCCAAGCCCTAAAGGGAGATGAGTGGGAAGGCAGTATGAGTGGGAAGGCAGTAGAGTGGGCAAGGGAGGGATGCACAGCCCCTCTGTCATCCCATTATAGTGTGTGTGTGTGTGTGTGTGTGTGTGTGTGTGTGTGTGTGTGTGTGAGAGAGAGAGAGAGAGAGAGAGAGAGAGAGAGAGAGAGAGAGCAGCTGGCAAGTCCTTCCTGGAGGGGCAGGTTTCTAGGGAACCCCAGACCACTCAGACCAAGGAAGCCCACATCACCTTGTGTCAGATGCCTGGGCCCGGGCTGTACCAGCTGTGGCTGAGCAAAACCCATTGCCGGGGGTGGGCACGGTAGCACTGTGCTCAGTATAGGAGAGCATTGCTCCATCTTGGGCGAGAAGAGCTGGTCGGAGTAGGCTTTGGAATCTTCCCTGTCTCTGTCTCTGTCTCAGTCTCTAGCTCTCCAAACTCCTCCTTCCATGGGTCCAAAAGTCGGCATAGCCAAGAATTTTCTTTTACAACCCCACCTACCCACCCAGGATCTGCTTGATTCCATTGGACTTGGTTCAAGCACACGGCACACCCTTTGGGTACCTATTTTGAGCAGAACCCCTGGTGGCCGTTGAGACAGTGGGTAGGTAGGGAAAGGGCAGCATGTGGGTAGTATGAGTGGAACTTCAGACAGCCCTACATTCAGCCTTCTAGGGGACATTGTTTCTGTACAGCATGGCCTTGACAAAGCTACCGAACCTCTCTGAGGCCAGTCTTCTCATCTCTTCAGTGGACATGGAGCTCCTGAAGACATGACCTCCACCTCCTCACCAGGCTCAGCCTTCAGGAGCATGCAGTGAATGACTGTCCTGTCAAGACATTCAAGGCTCTGGGAAGCATGAGCTGAGAGCTGAATCCAAAGGGCAGATGAGCAGGGAAATATCAGGGTGAAAAGTATGAAGAGGAATGACCCCATGAAGCAAATGAACAAAGGCTCAAGGCAGCCAGCAGAACCTGGTATGGGGACATTGTTGGGGGACGGGAGGATACTGGTGAGAGGAGGTCACAGGCCAGCAAAACCTGGCTTTAGGGAGCTGTTGGGAGGGTAGGAGGCAGTGGGAGATAGACAGTTTCTTGTGTGATGCTTTCTGTGTGCTGGGCACTGCTCTAAACTGAGACCAGAAGACAGCTCATTTGCTCCCTGCCACAGCTTCTGAGAGCTGTGAATAACCCCACTTCACAGGAGCCAAGGCCACACAGCGGGTAAGAGCCCAGGGCAAGATTCCAGCCCAGGGAACCTGATGAGCTATGCGTATGGCTGACTGGTCTTGTTACACAGAGAAAGGCTGGTCCTAGGTAAGCGTGGGAAGGTGAGATTTACAGAGGCCAATAGGACCCCAGCCCACACGTGGCACTCAGAAGGCCCTCGCCAGCCACAGAAGAGCAGAGTGGATGGTGGGGAGAGGTCTGGGTCACAAGAGGCAGGTGCAGCCAGCAGGTCAGAGGTCCAAGCAGGGAAATGGGAAATTTACATTGTGGAGTTGGGATATAGAACAGAGTCTCTGTTTGGCCTTGGTCCCTGGTTCACTAACACGGAACTCCTGAAACCCTTGCAATCTTCAGAGTGGCCGATGTATCATTTCTTGCTAATGAGGTGGCTCTCGGAGCTCCTGGAGTCATGACGAAGAGTGTGGAACTTTCAGACACGTTCCCAGGTAGAAATGGGTGGAGCTTGTGTGGCCTTGTGAATAAGAGTTTATATATGAACGCTTATCCACCAGGAGTGAGGCCTTCTGACATGGTTCAAATATGTGTCCTTGTTGGAAGAAGTGTGTCACTGGTGGGGTGGGCTTTGAGGTTCTCTTGTTCTCAGCCTGTGGATCAGGGTGGAGCTCTCAGCTACTGCTCCAGTGCCGTGTGTTCTGCCGTACACCCTGCCATGATGATAATGGACTAACCCTCTGAGACTGTAAGCCAGCCCCCAATGAAATGCTTTCTTTTATAAGAGTTGCCTTGGTTTATCTTCAGGGTTTACCTTGGTGTCTCTTCACAGCAACAGAACACTGGCTAAGACAGACTGCCTTAGCAACCCCGGTGCTAATGGTCTGTCTTGTCTGTGGAATTCGTTCTCCATGACACATTGAGAGACTTGTAGTTTGACTGTGAAGCCAGGGACTCCACCCTACCCCACCTCGTCTCACTCAGCACCTTCCTTCAGCTGTGTCCTTTCTCCCTTCTTCCACATCAACTGGTATCTGGACCAGATGTTTCCTTGAGATCTTTCTTAGCCCTTCTAATCCAGTACTGGACTCCAAGAAGGGTCATGGGGTCTGGGTTCCCCACAGGCTGAAGCCTGAGAGCCTGGGAATATGCAACTGTTCCCTGAGAGGTCCAGCTAAACCCTCATTGAGGTGTCTATGCCACTTCCATAGAGGCAGTGTCAGGAAAGAATGGAATTGCAGAAGTCCAGATGGACTACGGGGAACTGGAGACCTGTGTGATGTGCGGAGAACAGCCTTTGTTTTCTTTGACCATCACCCTCTCTTCTGACTGGCCAGCTTTGGCTTCTACAATACCCTTGGATAGCCTGGGACCAGAGAGCTGCCCTCATCCTCACCCCTACCACAGGAGTCACATAGCAAGTCAGGGTACACATCTGTGTCCAAAGTTCCTGACCATACATAGTAAGTGCTCAACAAATGTTTGCTGGCTGACTGATTGGATGGATGGATGGATGGATGGATGGATGGATGGATGGATGAAGAGCCTTGTTACCCTGGTTAGGTAAGGTCAATGCTACCCCCACCCAGTTCTTGGAACTCCAGCTCTGAACTTCTGCTGTTCCTCAGATTGCCTTTGCTTTGATGTTTCCTAAGAGGTTAGCCAGTGTGGGGCTCATTTCCTGTCTTTAGCCCCTAGAATGTTCCCTTATTGAAGAAGGCAGAAGAAGCCCTGGCAGGGAAGGAGACAGGAGGCCAGAGCCAAGGCTCCAGCTGTTCTTCCTATCCCTGGGCCCTATCCAAGCAGGGCTTGTGCCCTAGGGGCCAGTCAGGCACCTAGGTGCCACCTCACAGGAGCCAGGGGGTCTGGCTGGACCTACTCCTCTTCCTGGGTCTGGTGACAAGTTCCCTCTAAATTTAGGCCTCTGCCTAAGCCTGGCAGATTTATGGACCTTGAGTCTTAGGCTGGACCAGGAATCAGCCCCTCCCTGCCTCTTCCCTCTGCTGTCCAAGGTCAGGGAAGGAACCAGGGAGGGAGAGCTCCTCCCACTGTCTGCCCCATTCAGTGTGCTGGTTTACCTCTGCTCAGGGAAGAGAAGAAGGAGGATAGGAGGCGATAGGGGAGAGCAGAGTAGGGAGGGAGAGGGAGGGAAGGGGAGAATAGGAAGCAGGAGAGAAGGCAGGGTAGGGGACAAATGATAGAGATGTGAGGACAAAGAGGAAGAGAAAGAGGAGACGTGGAGGAGAACGGGAAGGGGGTCCCATTGGATTCAGGAGTGGGGACCGTAATGGAGCCATTCTTCTGAGGATGACTACTGGACTGGATAGTCAGTCCACTGCTTCCTAGAGCAGCAACCTTAATGGGGGGTAGCAACCTTAATGGGAGACTCTCAATGCTCAACTTTAACTTATAGGATGTAGTACCTCACATGAGGACCTCAAGACATTAGAGGCCACTGGTATGCTTCTCACCCCTGCAGTTCTGCTCCAGTGGGCTCTTTGGCGAGTCCTTCTTCCTAAGATGCCTTGATGCCTCCTTTCAAGTCCCAAATCTACCTCGCTAGGCCCCGGGGAGAAGGGTGTCCTGACCTCCTTACTCTGTTCTTTTCTCCGAGGGCTGGTGAGATTTTATTTTATTTTCTTCCATCCTGTCTTTCTTTCCCACCTGGGCCCCAGACCAGAAGTTGTGGTTGGAGGGAGGAGTTCCTTGACTCTGTGTGGAGGGAGCTGGCCAGTAGGAGTCCCTAGCACAGATCATTTGGTCAAAAAGCGTTCTCCGTATTAATCAACTCATCTAATGTCCACTAGGCCCAGTGATAGTCACCCTTCTGACAGACAGCAACTGTCTGAATGTCCTAAAATTAGCCTGACATTAAAACCAAGGTTCTTTTTGGTTTTTGTTTATTATTATTATTATTATTATTATTATTATTATTTGGCTTTTTCAAGACAGGGTTTCTCTGTATAGCCCTGGCTGTCCTGGAACTCACTCTGTAGACCAGGCTGGCATCAAACTCAGAAATCTGCCTGCTTCTGCCTCCTGAGTGCTGTGATTAAAGGCGTGAGCCAGCACACCGGGCTTAAAATCAAGGTTTTTTTTTTTTTTTTTTTTTTTTTTTTTTTTTTTTTTTTTTTATAGATAAATGCTTTTTTAAATGACCTTGCCCTTCACCAGAGCAGTGGCCATGAGCCCTGACCTCCCCTCTCCTCCTCAGCTGACAGATGGAGATAAGAGGGCCTAAGGTCTGGGTTCCCTGTGTTGTCTTGAAGCTTCAAGCAGGGAATCACATAACACCTAGCTGGAGCCCTACATGCTATGCCCAGGCCAGCTGCCCAGAAAACCAAAGTCAGGATGCAGAGCAGGCCATCCTCCTGATTCTGTAGATCTAAGATGCCATCTTCAGAAGTTAGAATTCTGAACAGTCCTACTAAACAAACTCGTGTCATTCAGATGAAGTAAAATAGGAAGGCGCTGAGCCATGCCGTCATTCTAGAGCAGCGAATTCAGGGCATCTGAGTTCTGTGGAACTCAGTAGGCAGCGTCCTGCAGACAAATTGCTTCAGAAAAAAAGAAATACTTAAACACTGGCAAAATGGCAAAGCCCAAAGAGACTAAATTAGCTGATTAGGTTAGAAAACACTCCAAATGGAGTTAAATTTTTGGTGGGCAGGCATTAGATGACAGAGCTTCTGGGAAATGGCCCTGGGTATACTGCACTCTTGGCAAGGGACAGTGTGTGTGTGTGTGTGTGTGTGTGTGTGTGTGTGGTAATGGAGAAGGGTGGTATTAAAGGCCAGGCCTCAATTTTGAGAGAGGATGGAGTGAGTTATGTAAAGTCCAGTTTTCTACAGCTATCTGAAGGCAGCCAGACTTCTCGGTGTCTCCTCCCTTTGCTGGGCCTTCTCTGGATGAAAACCAGCAAAGGGGCTGTAGGAGGTTGTCTTGAGACCTCAAGAGAGAGCTTCCCCATCCCAGGGAGAGGGGCTGGGAGAACCTGGGCTCCTGAAGCCATCCCAGAGGTGCAGCTGACTGGAGGGATGGCAGGTGGAGTGTTTTCATTTGCCGTGCTTGCTTGCAGGGCTGCAAGTGTTTCAGACTTGGCAGTTTCCCAAGAATTTGGGATATTTACGTGGACGGCACTGGCTCAAGTGAAGAGAACACCCACAATACCAAAATGTGAAATCCAAAATGGAAGATTTACTTAAAAAGTTAGGAGTCATGGAACATGTCACCCAGTGTGCTCACCCTATCTAGACCACTCGTCTGGGAAACCAGCACACGCTCTGGCATGCAGGATACACGGTTTCTCTGCGGCCTCCAGAGGCCCTGGAAGATAAGCTGCAAGTCCAGGTTCAAAGACTGGCTACACGCTCCAGGCTCTGGAGGAGGAGTATTCTCCTATCCTGACCTCTCTCCTGGAAACCAGCCTCAGCCCTACTCCAGTTTAGAGTTCTCCTTGTGTGCCCAGGGTGCAGATCTCTTTCAGAGGCAAGGGCCCTCAGCCTTCTACTGGGGTCTCTCACACCTCTTTATCTCTTTCTCTGGACCCAATTTATACCGGTTACAAACATAGCTATTTCTTTGCTGCTCTTCCTGACAGGGCCCTTCCTGCCTGGGAACCCAACAGGCAGATGCCCAGGGTGGGCTTGCACGGCTGGCCGTGTTCTTCCTCTGTATGCTAGGTCCCCTTTGGAGCCACAATGCTCCCGCTGCTTTTCCACCACACTGCTGCCTGGCTCTCAAGTTCCCATTTCCCTGGGGGCTGAAATCTCAGAATAGTTGGCCAAGCACCCAGAAACCAATCCTATTACCAAGAGGGCCCAGGGAGAAGAAGGTTGAGCTTGGGGGTGGGGTGGGGCCATCAGAAAGACCAAGGTGTATTTATTCTCCAGCTGCTGATACGTTGAGGTGACTTTGGGCAAGGTACTCATTTCTCTCTCAGGCTGGGGACCTTAGAGAAGGCACAGATGGGCCTAGGCTGGCCCTGAAGGGTGTTGAGACTCATGGCCCATGCTTCAGACTGGTACCCACTTCCTGGCCCTAGCCGGGCCTCCGGTAGGACAGGACCCTCATGTCCTCACCCCTGGCACCCACAACTAGAGTTTTCTCCATGCAAGCACCGTGCCTCAAGGCTTGACATGTGTCATCCCAGTTCTTCTCCAGGGTGACCCTGTTGAGGGAGTATCTTTCTTTTCCTGTTAAGGTAACTGAGGCTGGGTAAGTTTGAGGAGCCTGTCCAAGCTGGCAAAAGCCATTGTGCCTCAGATAGCAGACGTTCACTGCGTGTCTGGAATGACTGTCTAATGGATCAGTCCTAGCACATCTGGGGGCACTGAGGTTTAAGATGCTATCCCTGAAGTTACTCCAGGGCTCTGTCTCTTGGGATGATTTGAAGGTAGTTTTTTTTTTTTTTCCATGAGAAGTATAGTCTTAGGAAGGTAACCTTGCTCTTTGGGCCTCAGTTTCTCCACATGTAAAATGAAAAAACACTTGGCAGTTGATTTCTTCCACACCCTCTTCCTCAGATCTCTCTCTCTCTCTCTCTCTCTCTCTCTCTCTCTCTCTCTCTCTCTCTCTCTCTCTCTCCACCATCCTTCATACTAACTCCTCAGAGGGACTGCTTCTGGGTTAGGACCAGTAGAGGCAGGTTTTCTCCTGGCCCTCTCTGGTCATGGCTCATTTGATACTGGGGGTTCATAGCGGTGGAGACAGGCAGTGGTGGGTGAGGGGAGTGCTTTCTGTTGGAAAGGGTAGAGAAGAGAGATGTGGGGGAAGGAGCTGCAGGGTAGGCTTGACAGCAGAGCATATCTAGAGAATTAACCATACAGGACAGTCCCACCCAGGATGGTGTCACCTCAGAGCCCCATGCTCAGCCTCACAGGCCTTCCTCTCTCATTTTGCCTGACGTTCGTATCCTTGCTTCTTTTTCTGTCCCATCTAGGTATGAGACTCTGTCTCCTTTTCAGAGACATAGACCCCCAGTGCTACCCAGCCACCAAGACATGAGACTTCCCTCCTTCCCTCTGTCATAGCCCCAGCACACCCACTTACCTGGAGCACTGGAAGCAGGGAAAACAGGCAGAGGAGAAGCTGTGCACTGGGAAGAGAGCCTGGGGTCCCCATGGGACAGCAGATCCTGCCGCTCGATCGCTCCAGGGATGGGGACCAGAAGTGGCTGCTTCCAAAGGAGGTCTGTCCGGCCTCTCTCTTAGGCCTGTCCTACCCTGCCCGACCTACCCACCAAGGTAAAGCCCTGGGCACCAGGGCATTCTTCACCCGCCTCCCCCAGGGTAGCAGTGACACCACCCCACAGTCGGCCGCCTCCAGGTTATTTATAGCTGGCTCTGGGCAGCAACTTCTGCAGGCGGCCAGGGGACAAACTCCAGTTCCCAGAGCAGGGCTTAGTGTGTATGGTCTTCCCACCAGTATTGCTGGGGCTGTAGCTCCTCAGAGCCAGGAGGGCCCGAGGATTCATGGGGGTTGGCTGAGACTACTGGGACCAGGACTCCCCACTTGTTTGAGCAATCCCAGTTACCCAAGTTACTCTTCAAACTGGCCCACAAGCCTAGAGGAGCGTGGAAATCTGCATGTTGGTGTAGCTCACATGGGGAGGCCTGGACAGTGGGGAATGTGAGTGTGATCCAGTCTTGCACAACTCTTCTGTATGTTTGAAATTATATCAAAACAACAACAACACAAACCAAAACAGTAAGAGCATGTGGGGGAGGGAAACTCCAAGGGATTTGGACTCCAGTGCTGGGATGCAGATCCTGAGTCCCAGAACCAGGTGGGGCTGCGCATCCCTGCTCTGAAAGGTGACAGGTGCAGGGCTTGGGAGCACACAGGCTTTGCTCCTGACAAGTGGACCTATTGTGCAGGGGTTAAAAGCTTAAGCAGTGGTTGTCCCCTGGCTTTGAGGGGAAGGCATTCTAGGAATGTGATTAAGAGGGTCAGGCTTTTCCTGGAGATACAGCCATGCAATAGAGGCTATGGAGAACTCAGAAACTCTGTTTCCTTTGGTTGTTCTGCCTAAAATAATTAATGACTGGCTTTCCAGGGCCTCTTCTCCATCTCCTTGGGCAACTCTCTTCCCTGATCCTGCTCTTTCTCTCTCTCTCTCTCTTTCTCTCTCTCTCTCTCTCTCTCTCTCTCTCTCTCTCTCTCTCTCTCTCTCTTTCTCTCTCTCTCTCACTCCAATCTCAGAGCCTCAGTGGGACCTGCCAAGGCTCATAAATAGGAACTGTTCTCTGATTTTTCTCTGCCTGGATGAGTGTGGCCTTCCCCTCCTGTCTCCTCTTCACTTTTCCCTCCTTTTTGGCACAGAACTTGGCTCCATGGTTGGTGTGGTGCGAATAGGCTTGGCCCCCATAGATTCATGAGTTTTGGCCTATGGGGAGTGGCACTGTTAGGAAGTGTGGCTTTGTTAGAGGAAATGTATCACTGTGGACGAGAAGTTTTGAGGTCTAAAATGCTCAAGCTACACCAAGTGTGAAACAAATCCAGCCGCCTCCTGGCTACCTTCAGATCGAGATGTAGAACTCTCAGCTTCTCCAGCACCAAGTCTGCCTGCACCCTGCTGTGCTTCCCGCCATGATGATAATAAGCTAAGTCTCTGAAACTGTAAGCCAGCCCCAATTCAATGTTTTCCTTTATGAGAGTTGCCTTGGTCATGGTATCTCTTCACAGCCATAAACCCCTAGCTAAGTCACTTGGTACAAGGGAAATCTTCAAGGGAAACTCTGAGGAACAATGGCCCAGACTTCCTGTTCATTTTGGAGATGACAGGGGTTAGGGAGGGAACTTCTTTCCCAAGTCCTAGGCAGGAAGTGACGTTACTAGACTCAGGCAAATGGTCCCGATCAGAGGGGGCTCTTGCAGGAGGAAAGGGCTCAACAGTATTTGGAATTGTAGGCTCGGAGAGAGCTGACTGGACCAGCGGAGGAGGGTGTGCAGCTTTGTTGAGTCCTCTTTGTGGAGCACACCTGGTGCCTGTCTCACAGTGGGTGCCAAGGTCAAAGAGGACATCTTCAGGACAAACACCACAGTCTCCAAGGAAGGGAAAGAGGAACGGAAGGGGAGGGAAGGGGAAAGGAGGGGAGCAGTGGGTAGAGAAAAGGTGAGCGAGAAAAGAAAAGAGATGAAGGGAGGGGATTGTAGGAGCTCTGGGCAGTTCTTGTGGTGAGCTTGGGACTTTCTGGGACAGGTGTTGCAGGCACCTTTTGAAGGGCTTAGGAGAATGGGAAAGGGAAGACCTCCAGTGAGTTGGAGGATTCAAGGTGAGCAGTAGGCAGGAGCTGGGCCAGGACAGGATGGGTAGAGCATAGCCAGAGTCCAGCTGAGGTAAGGATGGTGTGGCCCAGAGAGTGAAAGACAGGTTGATGTTGACACTCAACACACTTTCCATCCTGGCAGGTTTGCCTGGGTTGTCTGATCACCATGACACAATGCCACATGTAGGGTGGTTCTGAGGGCTGGGGAATCTGAGGTGTGGTTGCAGTTGCTATCAGTCTCAGTGGAGGAATTCTTGATTTGTAGATGGCGGCCTTCCTGTGTCGTCTCAGGGTCTGCTCTTCTTCTAAGAGAAAGAGTCTTTCTTGGGGCCACATCTGCACAGCTTCAACTAACCTGAAAACCTCCCAAAGGTTTCAAAGCCGTTTGGAGTAGGGCCAATCGTGAATGTGGGAGAGGGGCATACACACTTAGTCCTTAGAAGTGCTGCTGTCTTGGCTTTCCTGCATTTCCAAATATATGTCCACATCCAACCTGGAGCCCTATTTGAAGAACTGCATTCAAAAAACTAGATTTCCTTTTCCTTAAAACCAGATCGAATGCCCAAGCATCCAGCAGTTTTCCCTTCAGGAACAGCCCTAGCATCACTGACTGACAAGAGCCCCTTTGTCTGGAGGTATCATTGATTCTCCAGAGCTCCCTAAGGGATCAGGCTGCAGCTTTGCCTGTGCTTTTTCTGTTGGCTGTCCTGCATCATCTCTCTCTCTCTCTCTCTCTCTCTCTCTCTCTCTCTCTCTCTCTCTCTCTCTCCTCATCTTTTTGAGGTTATAATACAATTACATCATTTCTCCTTTCTCTGTCCTCCCTCCAAACCCTACCTTATACCTCATCTTGCTCTCCTTCAGAATCACAGCCTTTTTCCCATTAATTGTTGTCATATATATATTACATATACATCCTTAAATATGTAAGCATAACCTGTATAATGTTATTTTTTAACTGTTTATTGATTTTTTTGTGAATTTCACATCATGTACCCCAGCCCTGCTCTTCTCCCTGTCCTCTCATATCTGCCCTTCATTCTTGTAAGCCCCCCAAAATAACACACACACATACACACACACATATACCCCAAAGCAGAGAAGATATAGAAACTGTAGTATGTCACAGTGTATATCTGTCTGTCTGTCCACACATCCCCACTTGCAGATGTTTATTGTAATGAGTCATTGGTCTGGATCGAGAGCTCTGGCTTCTGTGACACCATCAATATTAGATCCTCACCTGGACTCCTCCGGGTTATCCTGTTGTTGTCCTGAAGATCCTGAAGCTTTGATTCAACAGGCCTGGCCCTTTCTGGAGTCCCAAAGGTCCACAAACGATGTAGATTTGGAGTGGGTCAATTCAGAGTCCTGGATCTGGGCCTGCGTAGTGGCTGAGCTGGTCAGCATGTCAGCGCTGCTCTATCAACACCACCCGGGTAAGCTCTCCAGCACTGCTCTGGCTAGGTGACCCAATGACACCACCAGCTTAAGGCAGGGTCAGATCTCCTGCTCTCACACCCTTGGGGCTAGCTTTCTGAGTACTGAAGGTGTGGGAGGGGATGGGGGAAGCATCTCCCCCACACCCATGCCACCGCACAACAGCCCAGTGGCAGGGCCTTCTCTCAGCACTCCACCCTTGAGCTCACCAGCACCCCTGCCACCATCAGCTCTGCACCTGTGCCACTCCATTGACAGACAGATGGCAATGTCAGTTCAACCACCCTCACGTTCTTGGGGCTGGCTCACCTATACCCTCAACAGCAGAGCCAGCTCCACGACTGTGTCTGGGTGAGGCTCGGGGCCCACTCTCCCAATGTTGCTGCTAGTGAGAAATGGGGCTGGCCAGCTCTGCAGAGCACTGAAGCCAGTGAGAGGCAGGACCAGTTCTGGACATCCAAACCAAGGATGCCCCCATGTTCTCTAGTGGTAAGATGAGCCACAAAATTAACACTGACCCTTCCCACTGTGTAGCCATGGACCCAGATATGGCCCTCAGTGACAACTTGGGTTGGGACCTCACCATGGCTCCTGGTATCAGGGCTGGCCACTCACAGCAGACTACTCTCTACCCTCGAGTCTCCAGTTCTATCTCTCTTCACAATGCTCAGGCCGCTCCATTTCTCTTTCTCTACACTATAGATACACTGTGTATTTGATGTGCAGTTGGTTTTTGGAGGGTCATGGCCATTATGAATTCTAAGGGTGTCCCACCTCCCAAGAGCTCATGCTCCTCTTTGGGAATACATATTCTTTTCCAGCCATGTCGTCTGATCAGCAGAGGGCTAGCGGTGGTCCTCTAAGTGCACTGATGGCCGGGATCAATGAGATGGCTTTACTTCACCATCCACAGTGGGTGAGTAGGCAGATGGACAGCTGATATGAACTAGCCTGATGAGGTCCTACCTTGGGTCTCCAAAGAGAATACATTCCCCTCTCCTCCCACACAGAACCAGGGGCTGTGTTGCTCAGTCAATTCATCAGTGTGGCTCTCCATTCATAGTTGAGTAGAGAAGACAGTGCGGGAGCTTTTCAATGAGTTTTCCAGTCTTCCGGGGTAGTTTTGAATATGTTTTAGCTGCTTATCCCCCAGGGAATTCTGAGCAATGCAGAGGATGCTTGGAGGATCCAGTGTAAATGGCTTCCAGGAAGACATTAAGAGACACTGTCCCCAGGCCTTGGAACCAGTGCTTTTAGGATATTGTGGGATTTTTGTTAAGAAGACAGGGACATGGCTGGGTCATTGTATATAACTATGAAAGAAAAATATGACTTTGAAAATTGGATGTGGGAATTCGGGACTTTGGGTTGCACACAACTTGGAGCAGGGGGTGGGGTGGGGGACAAGCACATCTCCTTCGGCTGCAGGGTGGCCTTGGGTTGAAGGTAGAGCCTGAAGTGAAGGAGGGAGAATGGGCAGTTGGCAGCTCTGGCAAGATACCAGACAAGCCTCCCAATTCATGGATGAGGCTTAGGAAAGGCAGGGCCCATGAGAGCCAGAAGCCCTGACTGCCATTAAGATACCACACTGGTTCACCTCTTTTCTAGAACCAGACATCACAGCAGGGGAGGAACCTGAGTCACACAGAGGGAGTCCCCCTCACCTTGCCCACGCCTGCACTCAGACAAGGGCACCAGGCAGCACTCAGGTCTCTATAGAGTGGTTATGCTAGTGGGAGTCACACAAATTTAACCCCACATGCAGGTGTTTGCTGTGAAATTTCAGGCGTACTTCTATAGCATCGATGACAGAATGGGCGCTGATTTTGCTCATTTTTATTTTTATTTTTATTTCCACAGAATATTACCCTCTCTTTCCCCAGACTCTGGTTCGGGAACACTGGCTCTAAACAAGAGTTATGGTGCAATTTTGCCAACATCTGTCTTTAAGATAAACCAATCACTGTCTTTGGTTCAGCCTTGGCAGAGATTTTTTTACCTGCTCACAAAGAAGCCTTGGACTTCAGGCCTGGGAACAGCTGCAGGGCTTGTGTTTTCTGGACTGGTTTGTACTCTGGTCCTGGAGTGGCACTCAAGCCTGGCTCCAGTTGTCATGTTTGTGGTTTCACAGTTGTCCCCTTGTCCCATGTGTAGGCTCCTCCCAGGAGCAGTGCCCAAAGCAGGGCTTGGCAGAAGCCTGTGGAAGGGATCCCAAGGGCAGTGCAGGACAGGTCACTACTGGCCCCTGGGAGGAGGTGGCCTTTCCAGGGCCTTCAGGGTCCTCTCTGTGGGGACTGCCTCTGCCCCTGCTCCACTGGTTATTGTGGCCTTGTGATATTCAGTTTGTTCCTTCCCCCTTTCTACATCAGTCCCTTCACCTATACAGTAAGAAAGGACTATGTCTCATGGAAGGTACCAAAAGGAGCAAGGTGGAACCTGAGCTTAGAAATGTGAAGGAATATAGTTATTTATGGCCACGAGTTACTTCAAGGTGGGAGCATTCTCAGAGATGTGTGACAAGGTGACTTTATTGTTGTGTAAACCCGACAAAGTATGCTAAATTGGCTACAGTGCCAGTAGGGATACACTAGCACATGTTCCCTACTTGACTGGAATGTTAGTATGAGTGCAGGGCTACCCCCCCCCCTCCTTTTTTATTCTTTTCACAACAACAAGCACTAGAAACTACTACACTCAAAACTGCATACAAAGTATGGCCATGGGTGCCTAGAATAGCACGTGTTTGCTGAGTCCTGAATGCATGGGAGTCTCAAGGCAAGAGGCATGGGATAGTGAGGGGCAGAGGGACTGAAGGAGGACATCACACAGTAGGCATCTGCTCCCATTTTTCTGGACTCCTGCAGGAGCTTAGACAGTAGAAGCCACCACTGGAATTAAAAAAAAGATTTATGTATATGAGTACACACACACACACACACACACACACACTGTTTTCATGCACTCTAGAACAGGGCATCAAATCCCATTGCAAATGGTTGTGAGCCACCATGTGGTTGTCTGCAATTGAACTCAAGACCTTTGGAAGAGCAGCCAATGTTCTTAACCACTGAGCCATCTCTCCAGCTCCCCAAAATTAGAATTTCATACTAGTTTATTTATTGAGTAACTCTTAAGTGCAGGGTGCAGGGAGGGCAAGAAGACACTGACTGTTGCAGCTTGGTGGGGACACAAGTTACCAGACTAAGACCACAAGAGAGAGTAAGAGTGACCACCAGACAGTGGATCAGGAAGCAGGGAGCATCTGTATAGATCTGCTCCTTGACAGTGAGGGAGGGCAGCGGGAGGGATGTTGTGATGGAAGAATGGGTCCCTGGGGTCAAGGACAGGCCAAGACTGGTTTGCCTGAGAGAGATCTCTCTTAGAAGGGTGGGTACAGCTGTCTTTGCCAGTTTGGTCCACTAAATCAAAATGCCACTAAGCTTAAAACATTTAGCTCTCGGGTTTAGAGCTACGAAGGCCAAGATGAAGGTTCCAGCAGATCCTGCCTCTGGACCTACATCTTGATTTGTAAACTGTTTCTCTTGTGTCTTCACACATAGACAAGCCATAAAGTGCCCATTAAAGGCACCGAACCTCTTGTGAGGATGCCATCTATGTGGTATCTTTACCGTCTAGAAAATCTACCTATAATCCCATTGTGTTGGTAGTTAGGACTTCTACATGTAAACTGAGGGACTTGGGGGTGAGGGGGAAGGTACACATTCAATCCAAACTATGAGTGAAGTGGGCAGTGAGCAGAGCCAAGTCCATGAAGTGTGTAGTTGTATAAGGCAGTCTGGCTGAGGTCTTGGATTTGGAAGGACATGGCCAAACAGGAACTGTAGGAACACAGTGGAGTGTGGCCAGGTTGGGATCAGCTAGGAGACTCTTGTGAACCTTGTAAATTAGTATTTCTGGTACCCTGACTCCTTATCCAGATGCAACTCCCCCAGGAGTATGAGCTGGAAGGGGCCTCCATAGCCATGCAGTCCACTCACTGGCTTAGGCTCTTAGCATTTGTGAGCCAGACTGTCCTTGTAGTTCTCTGTAGTGACTTATTGGGCCTTGGACTTGGGGTGCCCAGGGACAGAAGCCTGAGACATCAGATCAGTAGAAGTGGGAGTTCTGTGTGGCTACAAGGGCTTTGGATTGGCCTTCACTGGGCAAATTCTGGGCCCAGTGGCTTGGGAGCACTTCTGAAAGCTGTTGATGAAAGCACTTGCACTATAGGAAGGTGGGATCCACCAGGTAAGGCAGGGGGCTGCCTTTTCTAATGGAGTTGCCTGTGTTTAGAAAGCTGCATTCTCTTTGGACTATGTGAAGACAAAATGAGAATCATAGGAAACCATGCTGTGGGTTGAGTGTACCCCAAAGTTCATGCATTGGCAACTTAATTATGCTGGCTAGTTTTCATGTCAGCTTGACACAAGCTAGGGTCATCTGGGAACAAGGGATCTTAATTGGGGAAAATGCCTTCAGAGGATTGGCCTGCAGGCAAGACTGCAGGGCACTTTCTTGATGATTGATGTGGGAAGGCTCAGCTCACTGAGAGTGGTACCGGCCCGTGGCAGGTGGGGCTGGGTGCTATACGAAAGCAGACTTAGGAAGCCATGATGGACAAGCCAGTAAGTAGCTTTCTCTAAGGCCTCTGGATCAGTTTCTGCCTCCAGGTTCCTACCTTGACTTGGCTGAAGGATGGACATAAAAGCTTTAAGATGAAATAAACCCTTAAGGTGCTTTTGGTCATAGTGTTCTATCACAGCAATAGAAATGCTCACTAAGGCAATGCACAAATGTATGTGTTTATGGTATCTGGAGGGCAGCCTTTGGGAAGTTATTAGAGTTAGACAAGGTCATGAGGCTAGGCCTCCATGTGGGGACTGGAGGGTTTATTTAAAAGAGAGATCTGAGCTTACAAGTTCCCCCACTTTCTCCCATGTAATGCCCTCTCTATGTGAACACAGGAGAAAGTTCCTCGACCTTGGACATCCTAGTTACCAGAGCCAAGAAATGTCAGTGCTCATTATAAATTGTCCAGTCTGGTGTTGAGATGATACAGGCTAGCATGGCACATTAGTGTGCTGTTCTGGTAGCCCTGGAGACTAAGTAAGGGTGGAGCCCTAAGGCCAGCACCTTGAGGGGTTTGTCACTGCCTATTCCACTAGGCCTAGAGCATGGGCCTGAATGGAGGATTCCAATTCATTGAACAGCTTATTTTCTGGGAGCCCTTGGAAAATGGTTCCACCCACAGGGGCCTCAAGTTTCTCATCTGTCCAATGCCTGCCTTGTAGTACCCTGTGTCCTGGAAGAGACTGAAGAATTTGGAGTTTTCAAGGCTCTGGTCTCCATTCCCAGTGTCCTTCTGGTTTTCACTTGCCCATGCTCTGGCTAGGAGCTGGCTGATGGCCTCTTAGATCCACAGAGCATCACCATGCTCCACTGGCTGCTGGAAGTTGTACTTCATTCCCTTGACCTGAGCCACCTGCCAGTGAAGAAGAGTGAAATACCCTCCCTTGCACCCTGCTCTCCTCTCCCCCAGCCCTTAGAATTCTTGAACTAAGACAAAGTTCTGAAAAGTACATCTTGGGGATAGGGAGGTTATGAGGGGTGGAGCTAATGCGTCCTGACACCTTGCCTACCTTCCTGAGACAGACAAAGGCATCAACAATACTGAATTCGGCCAGGGACAGAGCTCAAAGAATGGCCTGAGCAGACAGAGCACTGCCCTGCCGTTGCTTTATGAAGTTTTTTGTAGCTTCTCCCATTTGAATCTCTTGGAGTGTGGCGGAGGAGGCCCTTTGGGATTTAATTCAAGTTGTTGTGAGCATGCTATCCTGCCTCCCAGGGGAGGGTGAAACCATCACATATTCCAGGAAGTCTGTGTTCTCATGGTCACCTCTGAGCAGAGTTTTAGCTTCTGGATCCCATGTGTATCTCTTCTCTGTGGCTTATATCTGCACATGGGACCCCCACAACTCCTCAGCTGCAAACAGGGTGCAGCCACTCTTGTTATGATAACACTTAGTTATAATCTATCCTCTTCATGTTGACTCAATGTCCCATTTCTCCTTATAAGCTGTTCTTGGCTTTGCTGTCTATGGCCTTGCCTCTGCCAGGCACAGGGCTTACTCGCTTTGGTTGGGGGACTGAGGCTATCTAGGGCCTGCACATTGCCCACTATGCAAACCACAGAGAGCTCTGCAATGTGCTCCCCTGTTAGGGGAGTGCTAGAGGGTATGTTTGGTGAGACAGCTATTGCAGTAGAAAGGGTTGCCCCAAAATGATCACTGAGGCACTGTGGCAATATGGCTACTTCATCTTTTCTTTTGAGTTCTGCTTCACCAAAGGATCTCAGAACATCCCTGACATTTTGTCTTCACAGATTTAGAATTCTTCAGAGAACCAGCAAGAGAGAGATTATAGACAAATAGATAGATGTAGATAGACAGATAGATGGACAGATAAACAGCTAGATAGATGATAGAGATAGGTAGTTAGGTAGGTAGATAGATAGATAGATAGATAGATAGATAGATAAGGTATGTAGGTAGGAAGATGGGTATGTAGATAGGTGGGTAGATAGATAGATAGATAGATAGATAGATAGATAGATGAATGGATAAATGTTTCAAAGGATTAACTCATGCTGTTGTAGAATATGGCAAATCTGAATTCTATGGAGCAGGGCAGAGTTGTACTAAGAGTTGTGATTGCAATCATGAGTTTGAGGTTTGAGGTTTTCAGGACATGCCAAACAGACCAGGAAGTCTAGTGTGTGGGCAGGACTAATAGCACTGGCATGGATGATGCAGAGATGGGCTGATGGAAAGGAGTGCTCATGTGCAAGGGTGCTAATACGCAGGTGGGATGCTGTACAGGAGAGCTGATAAACAGCAGGGCCTCCATGGGGAAGTCTTGAGACCCAGTTCTTTGTCCTTTGGGAAAAACCTCAGTCCTTGCTCTTAACCCTCTAACTGACTACATGAAGTCCACCCACATTAGGAAGAGTAATTAGCTGTATTAAAAGAGACATGTAGGCATAAATACTTTTACAACCTACTTTTAATAAGGATTCAACCTCTCCTCTTGCCCACCACCCAGCAGAGGTAGTGGAAGAGAAAAGTCATTAGGATGTGGGGGGAGTGGACCTGTTCAGCAATAGTTCTTCCGGGTGAGCTTGATCTTCTTTGGCAGCAGCTCAGTCCCATAGCAAACACCAAATATGATTCAGTAGCTGCAGACCAGTCCTCTAGGAAGGCAGACACCAGGCACGAACCAGCAGCGGCAGTCTAGCCCGTTCAGCAAGCAGACACCAGGCCGCTGTAAATCAATCCTGAAGAAACCATTAGGCTTGCCAAACAGCCCAAGATGAGGCCACAGAAGCGGCCACAGGCAAGTTTCTCTCCATGTCAGAGTCATCACATGTTGAGTTCAACAAAGCTATGTAAGGCGAACCAATACATGCGTGTCATTAGAGAAGAAGAGTAAGGCAGAGCAAACCAAACCAAAGCTCAGCGCTCATCCTCCACTGTCTGTGGGGTTATATTTATACCTCATCGAGAGTCTTTTCACATGTCTGGTATATCCAAACATCCTTTCACCTGTGTCTACTTTAGGATAACAGTGTTTCACATGTTGTTTTAGCAAGACATCCTTTCACCTGTGTGCCCCAGCAAAACATCTAACTTTCCAAAGAACTAGGCGTTTCCACTTCAGAGACTGATTGAGATGCTAAGTCACATCCAGATAATACCTTCACTACAGCATCTCATCAGGTATTTGGACAGACAACAGGACACCACATCCTTGCCCAGTTGATACATAGTGTTTTCCACGGTTGGGTTCTATGCCTGTCCACTCCATTGACCTATGTATCTGAATTACAAGTCACGACTCCACATTTAGTGTTGCCAGCTGGAGATGGGGCTGGATGGCTAGTTTCTGTAAGTGTGGATGAAGCTCATGTGTCTATCAATAAACTCTGGAAGGTGGCAACTTCCTGTTAGGTTCTGAAGTGCCCTCATAGGTCTAGTGTTGGAACACTTGGTCCCCGGCTGATGATTTTGGTTTTGGAGGCTATAGAACCTCTGAGGTAGGAAGTATGATGGTAGAGTTGAGTCAGTGGGGCTGGACTTTGGGGACCATAGCTGAGCACTGCTTCTTCTAGACCCACTGCTAGCCTGAACACTGCTTTGGGCTAAGCTCTGTGTTTCCTGACCAAGCATTTTGCTACCTGATTTGTCAAGAGCTGAACCAACTTCCCTTGTAAATTCCCACCATCACTGACAGCCATGCCCACCCGTTGTGCTGTACCCACTGAACCATGTGAACACAAATAACCCTTGTTTACATTTCTTGTCAGCTACTTGGTCCTAATAATGAAGGAAGCACTATACTAATACTATCAATGACTTTTTCATTGCGTTTTTGAGGGTTTTAATTTTTTTTGTCCCAAAATTTAGTGGTACATATTATATATTTTAACACAGATTATTTTGTTTAAAGATGAAAAACAAAAAACCTTCAGAGGGGAGATTGGCTATGACTTGGTTTGCAGTTTTTCCTAGGTTCCAGGTGGGAAGACCTTGGTCAGACATTTAATAATGGCTCTCAAGGAGAGGCCTACAGGCCTCCTGAGCCTTAGGCCTAGGTGGTTCCTCACCTCAGCTGGGAACTCTGGAGGGTGAGGGTTTCCAGGGAAAGTAAGACCAGGATGTTAATTCTGAACTTGGAGTAGGGAGTACTATAGATATGCGTATGTGGAACCCTGGCAGGTATCTGAGGATGGTGGAGAACAAGCCCGGGAGCTGCTCTAGGGATGAAGTATAGACACATGCATCCCAGTGTGTGGCCCAGCTCAGGTCAGGGGAAGAAGGGGCCATGTAGAAGGATATGCTGGGACAGGAGGAGAAGCAAAAGGAGCCAGGCTCTGTTCTCAGAGACGCTGGCTTCCCTGTCATCAGAGAACAGCTGGGCTGCTTAACAGAGGTTATGATCCTGGAACAGTGAGCCATGGGTCCCAGGGGATTCTTATGATGGATGTGATTGGGCTGAGAGAAGGGAGAGTCATCTTGCTGCTTTGTGTCCCCGAAGGCCACCGCAACACCATTTTTAGAAACTGGTATGTTTAGTGGGGAAGTGAAATCCCACACTGCCCCATGACTTCCGAGTTTCTGAACGTCTGGCTTTGTGAGTTATCTGAAGTTGGAGTAGTTATGGCTGGTGTACACAAAGCCTTGGCTCTTGCTGGGTATGATGCCAGTCCCTGTAGCCATGAAGCCACCTGTGTCTGTAGGTCCTACCTCCATGGGCTCAACCAGCCTCAGGTCAGTGATATCCACAAAGGGAGCCCCAGCACCAGAAAAACAAAACGACAAAAACTGTATCTGCCCTGAATGTGCACGGACTTCTATTCTTGTTATTATCCCTCACAGAACAGTGTATCAGCAGCTACTTACAGAACAGGCAGTGTCCTTTATAAGTAATCTGAAGGTGATTTGAAGTATATGGTAGGATGTGCAGGGATTATATGGAAATACTATGCCATTTTATGTGAGGCACCTGAAGTCCCATGGAATTTAGTATTCACAGAGGTCCTGGATTCAGTCTTTCCTGGCACTGGAGGGTGACTGCACTGCGTGAATTTCTATATTCCTCATACCACCCAGGGAAGAAAGCATAGAGAGATTAGGCAATGGACCTAAGGTCACAGAGCCCATGTGCAGTGGCCCTCGGAGTTGAAGCCCAGAATTTGTGGGCCAGGAATCGGTGCTCTAAAACAGCATGCTTTGGTGCCATTAGAAGCAGCAACCTTGATTCCCAGGGCTTGTAGGAAGAGCATCAGCCCTGCCCACCCAGCATGCCTGCTGACCTGATGACGACATCCCCACCCCACCCCCACCCCACTGCTCTTACTGAACACTGTGAAGGGAGACTCAAAACCTCACCCAATGGTGCATACAGCTTTGTCTTTCTTTTCACTGAGTCCACAGCAGCCTTGTAATGTGCAGGATCGTAATAGGGCAGGAGGAACCACACCTCACAATAGACTGAAAACCCTATCAGCATGCTTAGGAACCTCAAAGGATCTAACTTTTTTCTTTCCTTAAAAAAAGACACAATGCTCTTGCCCCAAGCCTGGAGCCATTGATTCAGTGATAATAGGAGGTATTGTGCTGAGAACAGCGTCTTCTTGTATGGTCGCAGAATGTTCTCTTTGGCAGGTATAAAGAATATTGACAAAAGAGATTCAAATAGTCCTGTGTCATTCCCACCACCCACAACGGCTTCTGAGGAAAAACCGGAAATTGGTTTTGAACGTAGCATAAATACCATCACACATGTCCCCAAATATTGATTCTGTGTGGTGATTTTTGTCACAGCACATAGTAGGTCTCAATAGAAGCTGATTGGAGCCAAATTGCCTATGTGAATTCTGTGTGTTTTTTAAGCTCAACCTAAAGTGGGTGACATCAGTTCTCTGGGTCACAGTCTCCACCCACCCACCCCTAACCCCCATGTAGAGTGGAGCTAGTAGTATTGTCTATCACAAAACAGTGATCAAGTCCAAATAAACCTGTTTATTAAGTCAATATGCAAAATCAGTATACCTGACCTAGTTTAGCAACATGTGTTGTGGTGTAGCTAGTTTCTTCTGTGACTGTGAAGCTGGCCAGCGACTGCAGTTCCTGCTTCTGCCCACTGTCCCAAGTCTGTGTCATACTGTTCAATAGCCAGGCTGTGAAAGAGCCTCCCGCAAAAGTCAAAGCAAGATGTCTAATTACATGTGTAGTTTTCTTTTGTATTACCATGAAGCCTTAGAGTGAGCAGAGACATCCGCAGTTGGGTAGGGGCTTTAGTTGGCATTAAGAATGTCATGTGGTAGCTGGGCATGGTGGCCCATGCCTTTGATCCCAGCACACAGGAGGCAGAGGCAGGCGGATTTCTGAGTTCGAGGCCAGCCTGGTCTACAAAGTGAGTTCGAGGCTAGCCAGGGCTATACAGAGAAACCCTGTCTCAAAAAAACAAAACAAAAAACAAAACAAACGAAAGAAAGAAAGAAAGAAAGAAAGGAAGGAAGGAAGGAAGGAAGAAAGAAAGAAAGAAAGAAAGAAAGAAAGAAAGAAAGAAAGAAAGAAAGAAAGAAAGAAAGAGAATGTGAATGTCATGTGGTAATTCAGGCTTGGTGGTCAGACTGATGCCCGGCCCAGCTCTAGCCTCTAAGTCTGCTGCTGGTCTGGTAGGCTATCAGTGGGAAAGTGAGGGGAAATGGCTGGGATGGAGAAGTTCACTCTGGGATGCTCCTGATGGTCTGAGCTAGAAAAGGCATTGGCCTTTCTTCGATGTTTACACAAGCAGTGGGAGCCTAGTGATACTTGGCAAAGTACCAGTGTGTGCACATGGAAGTCAGAGGACAACTTCTGGGAGTCATTTTTCTCTTTCCAACACGAGGGGTCCCAGGGATAGAACTCAGACTGTCAGCCTTGGCAGTGAGCACCTTGCCCCAAGGAGTCATCTTGCTAGCCTGTGAGTACCCACTGAAGGCCAGCTGAGGTGTGTCTGACTGGGCAGCTGCACTGCCGTGGTCATTTCTGCAGAGTCATTTCTTTTTGCAAGGCTGTGACCCAGGCATAGGTCTGAAGGTCATGGACTCTGTAGCTGCTTCTGGGAGAAGGTACTTCCATCCAAGTTAGCAAGCTTGGCTCAGAGGTGCCAGGGTGTCTTGCAAGGGAGAGATGGCAGCCACCTATATGCTTATTAGGCTTCTGGGTGTGCCTGCTTAACCTAGGACCTCAAGTTCTCACTATGGCTCCTGACCTATTGATTAGTGCCGGAGTCCATGGTCCTATGCATTTCCAGATCTTCAGAATAGCAGTGATGACTCTGTGGGAATGAGAGCCTTTCTGCCCTCTTCCCAGAGTGGGAAAGTGGCTCCAAGGCTAGCTAGGTGTAGATCTAAAATGAGACCCAGCATTGCTGAATCTCCAGCCAGGAATCTGACTACAGGGAAACAGTGCCCCCAGTAGCCAGCCTCTGCCTCTGCTGGCAGTGTTGGGGTGGGGTGGGTTGCGCACTGCTTCAAAATATTTCAGAAAATCCTCCAATCCTGGCCCTGGTCTAGGACAGGGTCTCAATGCCCACCCAGATCTGATGGCTGTGGATAGGGAAGGGAGGGACCTGACTGGGGGGGGGGGGAGGTGAGTATGGGGGGAGGGGTAAATATTACTTGTCCTTGTCAGCCTTGTGATAGACTTAAGGGTAAAGTAGAGGAGCTAGCTATCCAAAGAGGTCATCTGAAGACACTGCTGGCATGTGCAGTAACTTTGGTTACTTCTCTGTAAAAATGTTCAGAAGTTGAAAGTAAGCCTGAGTTGAATGAATGGGAACTTACATTGTGTAGACCTATGCATTGCTTCTTTTTTTCCTAGAAATCCTTTGTGTGTGTGTGTGTGTGTGTGTGTGTGTGAGAGAGAGAGAGAGAGAGAGAGAGAGAGAACTGACAGTTAGTTAGCCATAGAGACTAGTAAAAGATCAGTGTCATAGCTCAGTGGTAAGGCTTACTATGTATGAGGCTCTGAGTTTAATCCCCAGCTCTATAAAAAACAAACACACAAAGAAAGAAAGAAAATCCTAAAAAGCAAAACCTAAAACCAGTCCCTCACTTTGAAGGAGTGTTAGATGCTCAGCTGCTAGGTCCCCTCTGGTGAGATTTGAATATTGGCATCTCAGGATGCTGAGTGGCCTCTCTGGTCCTAAGAACCTGGGGACTAGCAGCATGTACATGCTCTGGCCCACTTCAGAGTTTCTAGTCAGAAATTCTAGGATGGAGTGACACTTTGAATGTCCTTAATGTCATCTGATGAATGCAAGGTTGGGAACTCTTGCCCTAGACCAAGTTCTGTAAGTCCTGTTTCCTCTTCCAGCATTGGTGTCCTGGCCCAGTGCTGGTCAGTGCTGGTCAATCCAGCGAGCATCTAGCAGCCCAGACAACCCTCCTCCTGCCCCCACTCTCTGCCCTCTGCATCCTCCCTCCCTCTCCAGGCAAATGAGCTTTCTCTTCAGGGAGACTCCCCTTTCATCTCTTAGAAGACTGCTTCTCCTTTCTTTTTCTGTGGTAAAAAATCCACAAAAGCTTCTAAACGTTAGAGTCTAAAGGTTTGTCCCTATATTCGCTGCTCATCCATCCGTTTTTCCATTATATGTTGAACTTGGAAGTTGAAGAGAGGGTGCAGATAAAGGGGGGCAGGTCTGTGGGGGTGGGCCACCAGCACCTTCCACATCTCACCCCTGGCTTGGCCTCTTAGCTAGACTCCAGAATAAGTCATGTCTCTGCTACTTTCTCTACAATGGGCAAAGCTTTTTCAAGCCTTTTAGCCATAACGACTTTGACTTGCAAAGAAGGGTTGGTGCTGAGGCAGAGGCCCTTAGTGAGCTTAGGTTGTAAGTTGTTATTGGGGGAAAATCGATGGGTGGGTGTTCTGAAGACATAGAATGCACGCTGTGCATAAGATGGTTATAAAGTCTTTCTATGTGGCAGGGAGGGGGTGAGTGTGTGTGTGTGTGTGTGTGTGTGTGTGTGTGTGTGTGTGTGCAATAACAGACACTCCCCAAGTCCTCCATCTCTTATGCATCATATCCTGGTTGCCTAAGCTCTCAGGCACAACAAACCAGACATTTCAGCAATTCCAGCAAATAAAACTTGGAGAGGCCAGCCAGGCCAGAGCGCTCTCTGAAGTCACCTGGTCTCTTCAGGCTAGAAGCTCCTGGTGCAGCTCCCTAGCTGCTGGACACCCATCTTGTGCTTGGCTGGCATCTCCTCTTCAGGCAATCATCTTCCACAGGCCTTAGGAGGGAGGACCCCTCTTCTGCACGGCCTCCTCTGAGGACTGGTGCCCTTACAGATTGGCCCACTCCTATGTTGTTCCTGTATTCTCTCAGCCAGCACTCATCTGTCCCCACCAACTTAGAAGCCCACTGTGCTTTTTGTAAAATTATTTTTAACAACATGAGAAATAGCACACATACGTTGTTATTACTAAGAAGTCAAAATAAAAGAAACAAATGTTGCCCTTGGTCCAAACGCCCCGCTGGCCTACTAGAGAACACTTCCCCTGCCCAAGGAATCTACTCTAGCACTCTTGTGAGTTTTATTTTAACCACCACAACATTTGCATTTTCACCCTAAGTTTTGTGTTTTCATGTGTGTGGAGCTGTTTACATAAATAACATAGCATGAAAATGCACTCTTTCACTTAGCGGCACACCTAAGATTCCTCTATCTTGTTATGTGTGTCATCTGTGTACGCATCCATCTCCTGGACTTAGAGCAGCATACGATGCTGGTTATTCTAGCAGCTGTCTTGGACAGCAGGGCAGGAAGGTACTGCCTATGATTTATTTATTAAGACAGACTCTCCCTATTTAACCCAGGCTGCTCCTGAGCAGTTTATATAGTTTATGCTGATCTCAAACTTGGGATCTCCTAGCTCAGCCTCCAAAGAAATGGAACTAAGGCCTGTGCCACCGAGTCTGGCTTGATTGCTCCTCTTGGGAGATTCGTTGAAAATGTCCTGTGCTTCGCTGCTATAGGAATACCACAGAGAATGTTTTTGCACACATCATTTTGTGTATGTACCACATCTAACTATTTCCTTAGGGCATGAACTCGAAAGTAGAATTGCAGCATTGAAGGATACACACATTTTATATTTTCATAGATGCTGCTAATCTTCCTTTCAAATTGCTTGCTCTCTGGCTTCTGAGGCTGCAGTATACCCCACCCTTGTCTATGGCCGTTGTGATTCATCTTCACTTTCCAGTCTGGGAAGCAGGAAGGTGAATCTGATTCTTGCTCTGATTTGCATTTCCCTGATTATTCGGGAGATGGAGCATATTTTCGTGGTTATTAGGCGTTGTTAGGTGACTGTTCATTGCATAAGCTTGGTAAAGGTATTGACAAGAAGAGAAGAGTAGTGTCTCTGTGCAGATTGTTCCACAAAGTTCCAGCACTGAGCTAGTTTGTGGGTACTGATGGGGTACAGTTTAGGGGGTTAGCTATAATGTATGGAATGATACAGAGGTCCCAGAAAGAGAGACTAGGTTGGGCCTTGCACCCTGGGCATTTCCTTCACTATCCTAGAACCTAGTGGTTGTGAATAGAGAGGATTGCCTCTCTCTTTGGATTCAGTTTGTTTCACTTATTTAGTGCTGCCTAATAAGGCATCCAAGACATAGCTGCAAACACAACAATAGCTACCTATTCATCAGTGTGTCTGTAGTCTGGGGAGGGGTCAGTGGGGATAGTGTAACTGTCAATGGATGACTCTAGGAGTTATCTTTCGTGGCTGAGACATTCAAGAAAGAGTGTTATTTCACATGTTTGGAGCATGGACTGGGATGGCTGGGCCAGTTGAGGCCTGGGTGTGAACCTCTCTAGTACCTTCTCCACATAACTCAGCTTAGGCTTCCTCAGAGCATGGAAGTCTCAGGAAAGTGACCCTTCATACGTAGCAGCTAGATCCTTAAGACACCAAGTAGAAGTGTATTAGGTCTTCCTAATGTTCAAGCTTGGCAGTCCCAGAAATCCTGACAGCCTCACTTCACTGGTTGAGTCAGTCTCAGGACCAGTAGAGGGAAAGTGGATTCCATTTCTTGGGGAAAATGGTTGGGAGGCACTTTTGCAAAAAGCCCATGAGGGCTGGAGCCACAGTCTACACACAGTGGAAATCCCTCCACAACCAACGGAGCAAAAGGAGAAGAGTGTATTATAGGTATATGGGTGTCTTAGAGAACCATAGGTCAGGAAATGCAGTCATAGAAAGGTCTGGAATAAATTGTGCATCTTTGGAATTTTGGAGCCAGGCAGCATGGTCTGGCCGATCACATGATGCACAATTTATTCATCGGTGAATCTTTGTGGAAGGCCTGCTCTGCTCAGATGCTGTCATAGTACACAGACCAGAAGCTATGAAACTCACTGATGGCTTTGCTGTGGGAGGCAGGCAATAAGCAAGATGAGTAAGTCAAGAGCACAGTGAGTCATTAAAGGCAGGTGCTGTTGGGTGAAAGGATTCAAGGAAGCAAGATTAAAGTATGAGGGTGTTGTGCTAAAATATCCTGACAAAAAGCAACTTCGGAGAGAAAGGGTTTATTTTATTTTATAATTTCATGCCATCATTATGGGGAAGTCAGTGTCAGAAGCTTGAAGCAGCTAATCACATCATCTCTATAGACAAGAGCAGTGCGAAATGAGCTCATCCATGCTCACTTGTCTGCTTGTTTGTGCTCAGAGCAGTTTCTCTATTCTAATACAGTTCAGGACCCCTTTCCTAGGGAATGGTGCTGCCCATAGTGGGCTGGGTCTTCCCACATCAATTAACTTAATCAAGACCATACCCCACAGACATGCCCTCATGTAAATTCAATGTAGACTTTATTAAGACTATTTTCTCAGGTGATAACAGATTGCATTAGTTTGACCATTAAAGCTAACTATTACATAAAGGATGGTTCAATTTCAGAGGTGGAAGAAGGCCTTTCCTTGAAGGAGACATTTGAGCAAAGATTTACAAATCTTTGTGATAAAGTAAAATGAGGTGTGAAAATGAGATTCTCTGGAGAGAAGCCTGCCAGAGAGTAGGTTCCAAGGACCTGGATCAAAACTATGTATAGTACGGTAAGGAAAAGAGGGAGGGGGAGGGGGAGGGAGAGGGAGAGGGAGAAGAGGAGGAGGAGGAGAGGAAAAGGAGGAGGAGGAAGAGAGAAGAGATGAGAAGGAAGAAGATGGGGCAATAAAGAAATGAGGCCTTAAGGGTCACTGTAAGAGCACTTGCTTTTAAACTGAGATGTGGCAACTTAAGAGGAGGAAGTTATTATTGTTATATTACTATTATTAACAAAGGAAACAGCCATGTGTAGGATGCAACCATGAAATGAAGTTATTACTAGTAACTTTAATTCTTTCTGATAACTAGGCACTGTGTTAAGCACTTGTAATCCTATAGCCACCTCTTGAGTTGGTACATTTTTCTCATGAGGAAATTCAGACTCAGGGTGGTTTAGTAACTTTTACAATGTCACACAGCTATAAAGTAATTGCAGTGATTTGAATGACAACTGTCCTCCATAGACTCAGGTATTTGAATACTTGGTCCTCAGTTGGTAGTTCAGTGACCTTACAAATCCTGTAGGAGACAGAGACTTACTAGAGGAAGTGCATCACTGAGGGGTGTATGTTAAGGATTCATAGCCTCACCCCACTTCTCTCTCTGTGATATCTCTGCCTCCTGACTGAAGGCTGCCTTCATCCTCCTGCCACTACGAGTTCTTCCCTGCCTTGCTGGACTCTGTTTCTCTGGAGCAGTAAGCCAAAATAAATCCTTTCTTCACAAAGTTTCCTTTGGCCATGATATTTCATCACAGCAACATAAAGATGATGAATAGTCATGGAATCGGAATTTGGATTGGAGTTCAGGCAGACTGAACCCTAAGGTTTTACTCTAGACCACTTTTTACACTATCTTGAATTAATGAAAAAATTTCTCAGTATTGTCATTCAGTCAAAGATATGCCAGTGCAGATATGGCCTAGCTCCATGCAGAAGATGAGTGCTGTATATCTACTCATTTATTCATACTACCCATTTATCCACCTATCCTTCCACTTTCACCTAACTATCCAACCACTCATCCATCCATCTTCCTTTTACCCTTCTACTAACCTTTCATATACCCACCCAGCCAACTACCAACACATCCCTCTATACATGGACCTAAATATCCCCATCCATCTACCCACCTACCCCTCCATCCATTTATCAATACATCCCCCACGCATCTCCCTACGCACCCACCTACCAAGACACCCACTCTTCATTCCCTCCTTCGTATCTCTCAACAACCCCATTCATGAGCCTGTATACTCAACTATGCCGAGTAAAAGACCCAGCTGATTCTGGCACTACTTAACATTCCTTTTACATGGCAACAGAAGCCAGAGAGCAGCCTCTGATTCCAGAGCTCTGCTCTGTCCAGTCCTGCAATGTCTCTGGGCCTCAGTGTCTGTGCTGTCTCTTAGCTTGGTACTGGCAGTCCTATCTGAAGTTCCTGGCTGTGGGGCATGCTCATGGGGCAGGTGAGCTGCATAGGCTTGCTGCTTATAGGTGGGATCTGGGGAAAGGTCTAACTTCCTGGAAGCTTAGAATGGAGGTGGCCATTTGTAGCGGTGAATTGTTAATCTGTTCTGAGCTCCCAGTGAGTGATCACACTTCTTGCCACCTGCCTGAGTCCTCTAGATTCCGAAATGAAAACACACACACACACACACACACACACACACACACACACACTCAACCTTTATATTTTGATATACCTTGACTAGCTCAATGACTGGGCACTTGTAAACCTCCCTGAGGCTAGCACACACTCCTCTCTGGTATTCCTGAGTTAACATTTTCTAAATCTATATTTTCTTTGCTGCCCTGTTTCCTTCTGTCCATCCCTCCTATGGGGCCGGGTTCCCTTTGCACCCACATTGCTGGATGATTTCTCCCCTGCAGCTCCTAAGTCTGATCTCTCTGCTTCCACATCACGGTGACTCTGTTCTTTCTCTCCTCTGCATTTCTCGCCCAGGAATCCTAAAAGTCCTGCCTCTTTTACCCTGACCAGTCATTGGCCATTGGCTCTTTATTGATTAATCAAAAACCAACTGGGGACATGAACCCTCAGCATCTGGACATGCAGATTCTTGTGTGGTTTTGGGAGCTGAATTAAGACAAAGCATTAGAATCAATCCCCAACAGCCATTTGTGTTCAATGAAGAGCTCTTGTCCTGCCCTTTGTGTAAGGAACCATACTCCTCTTTCTTGCTACCTTGTTTGTGTGACTCTGGATGGGGACTGAGGCCAGCACATAAAAACCAGTCCCGGTGAGGAGTTACCTCAACATCCACCACTTTTCTCCTCCTGGAGGAAGTTGAGCCCAGCCCCGGGCCCATGTGAGTGCTGCTCACCTATGCCTGAAAGGGGCATAATTTATTCCTGTGCCCTCAACTCAGGCCAGGCAAGCCCAAGGAAGCTGGCTCTGGGGCAGGAGATGTCTGTCATGTTCCTATGGGTTCTACTCAGACTTGACACTGTCCTCTGCCCTTCCCTGCTGCTCTACATCAGAGTCTGTGTCCTGGGTGGTAGACTGAGGAAGACGTTGGACAAAAGGAGAAGAGCAAGAGGATACCACGGAGACTCAAGAGCCTGGCACCAAGGGTTATCCAGGCTCCAAGGGTTTACATTGGGATGTCTGAGGCTCTTCCGTTTTTGTTTGTTTTCCTGCAGTGTTGGGGGTTGGACCTAGGGTCTTACAACACGTAAGGCAAGTGCTTCTCCGCTGAATGACATCCCAACCTCTCTTCTACATTTTGAATTTTGTTACATATGCACATGCAGCCTATTTAAATTTAATATCATTTAAAAATAATTTCAAATTGTAGAAAAGGTGCCTCTCATGCAGGCTAATCAATCATTAGCATTTTGCCACATTTAATGTATCAATCATTTTCTCTGTGTATCTTACACTCATATACATCTTTATGCCGTATATTTTTATACCTTGGATACTTGAGGGTTTAAAATAGCTTCTATCCGCTGTTGCTATGTAGCTCAAGTTGTCCTTGAACTCTTATGCTCCTGCCTCTGCCTGCGGAGGGCTGGGATTGCAAGGCCTGTGCTAACAGGCTTGGCAAGGCTGTTTGTGGCAGTGAGTGAAGCCATTAACTACAACTGCAACACTAACATTATCATTGGCTTATCTGTGTGTCCTGTATCCATCAGTTGTCCCAAGAGTGCACTTTGTCTCTTGTCTGTGATCAGACATTTAGTTGCCATGTCATTTTAACGAAGGCTGTTGTCACTTGGCATTCTCTACTCTGCTGTGACCAATGCTTTTATTCGGCTGAAAGGGTTGTCCTGGAGAAACTCCCACCATTTGGAGCAGTCTGGTACTTCTTTGTGACTAGACTGAGCAAGAATATTATAAGGCTAAGCAAGGTGGTGGTGGCACGTGCCTTTAATCCCAGCACTTGGGAGGCAGAGGCAGGCAGATCTCTGAGTTTAAAGCCAGCCTAGTCTACAGAGCAAGTTCTAAGATGGCCAAGGCTACACAGAGAAACTCTGTCTCAAACAACCTCTGCCTCAGAAGAAAGACTATTATAAGGCCAGTATACTCTTGAGGTCAAGGACTTCAGGGAATTGAAGAGGTTCGCACAAGAGGACTTGGGTTTGCTGGCCAGTGTTGGACCTACTGCATACTCACATCCTCATTCATCTATCCAGGATATGCTTTTGACTGGAGGTGGATTCAGTGGCCAAACACTTGCCTAGCATGGAAGATACCCTACGTTCAATCTGAATCCTGCTAAAAAATCGTGGTGGCGCACGCCTTTAATCCCAGCACTCGGAAGGCAGAGGCAGGTGGATTTCTGAGTTCGAGGCCAGCCTGGTCTACAAAGTGAGTTCCAGGACAGCCAGAGCTACACAGAGAAACCCTGTCTGGATCCCCCCCCCCCCCCAAAAAAAAGAAAAGAAAAGAATTTGTTGGACATTGGCTACGAATCACACAGTGTTGGTAATCCCTGGAACATGTCCGTGAGATGTGAGGATATCAGACACCCCACCCCTCTTTCCCTAGACTCTGAGAGGATGGCATTATTCATCAGTGGGATCTTTGTGATGTGAGGCATAGATATTCTTGCATTATTAGGGTGCATCATGTAAGAGACAGAATATAAGACAGAGACACGGCAGGGGTGGGACATGTCGGGAGGGCAGGGAAAGTCATGTAGAGGTGAGGAGGTGACTGAAATAATGACCCTGCAAGCTGGTAGGAGGTGGGCATGTGCCTTCTTAAAATAGGCTGAAAGTGATTATTGCCAGCTGAAATCACTTAAATGTCGATCTTCAGAAATGGCCACGTGCCTGGCTTTCCCATGTGCATAAACCCCATGAACCTTCAGGGGGAATTAGCTTCATATACCAATGCTGAAATAGCCTTCATTACCAGAACCTGAGAAGCGTGGCTGCCACAAACCCCAATGACAGACTCTGACATGAACCTTACCCTCCATCGGCTTCTACAGTCCCCACCATGTCTCAGAAAGTTCTCTGGGATTCATGATCCAAGAACAGCTAGCAATCCTTTCTGCTCTTCTTTCCCAAAAAGGTATCCTGCCCCTTTTCTAGCCCTCCTCAGTGATGTGTATCCGCCATCACATTTTAGAGTCCACTCATAGGGTGAGGAGCCCCATGCGTGTGTCAGATTTATTAAATTGCCTGCTATCTCATGGTTGCTAAGCCTTTATACTGATTTGGATCCTAGATTCAGCCAAAGAGCCTACATAAGCAGTAAGGTGACAAGAGTCAGGAGCCAAGGCCCTGCAGATACCTTGACTCCGTAGCCTGCCCAGTTAACACCCCACTCTGTTAAGCAATCCAGCTTGGTTTGTTCCTGGAGCCTCAAGCTACTACACACAGACACTCAGCTCCTCACCGATGACTGGAACAGGGCCCTCCCGCATCGCCTCTGTAGTCTTCATCAAACCTCTGAATTCCTCCAGTGTTTCTTTACTTTCCATGCAGTCAAGGCAACTGGTATCTTGCCTAACTCAAGGGAGTTAACAGACAAAATGAAGTGCTTGGTACTTAGTATGGCATTTCATGATTGACAGCTGTGATCGATACAGCCTACTCTTGTCGGCTAATGAGACTCTGATAATCTTTCCCCAGACAGGAAGCTGGGGTTTATTCTATCTCTGCTGTGACCAATGCTTTTATTCGGCTGAAAGGGTTGTCCTGGAGAAACTCCCACCATTTGGAGCAGTCTGGTACTTCTTTGTGACTAGACTGAGCAAGAATATTATAAGGCTAAGCAAGGTGGTGGTGGCACGTGCCTTTATCTATCTGATCTTTCTATCTGATCAAGGCTCAAGATCTCTTGGGGCCATGCAGCATGGGAGTCTAGAAAATTCTATCTCTGCAAGCACATAAGAAGGGGATAAACATATATATATTCCTTTGCAGCATCTGGTCTCAGAAGGCCTAAACCAATACCAGTCTATGTTGTCATGCTGACCTGGGGATCCTAGTGGTCCTGTTTGCCTGGGCACTCGTCACTATAAATCGAGGGTAAAAGAGTAAAAGATGGTTTGGGCTACTGGGTTGGGAGGTTGAAGAAACCCTGGAGCCTTTGTGTTAGCTGTGTCCTTGCCCTGGGATCACACACACACACATACACACTTTTGACTCCATATTTTTATACCTCTGCCAGGACACTATGGGGCACATTGTTGTTGGCAAGGTTTGACCTGTGGCTTCACAGCAGGTTAATCTGTCCCTACTAGCCAACAAGCAGGCAGGTGAGATCAGGGTGCTGTACCCATGATCTTTGAGGCCCCAATTTATCTCCTGGCTCCTTTTACACATAAGGTAGTGGCGGTGGTACCCTGTTCATGTGCGGGCCCGGAGAAGAAGGGAACGCAACATCCAAGGCCTCTCACAGGCCTTACCAAAAGGATCTTCCCAAAAGGCTTCCTAAGGAAAATATTAACAAAGGACAATAAATGTGAGTCTTCGATTACAGTTTCCCCGCTGCACGGATGCAGGGCTCAGCTGGAATCTGTGGATATTTTTAGGTTGTATAATGTAGCTCTACCTTTAATTTGCATAGCCATTTTTTCCCCTATTGAAGCCCTGTCATTTCAACCCGCTGAGTGCCAGTACATTTTGCTGCAGTGCAAATCTGCCAAAATCATCTTCCAGTTTTGTAAATGGTAAACTGAGGCTCTGAGAGGTAAATCAGCAGGTCAGGAAAGCTGGAAAGACAGAGGAGTCCCAGTAGGCCACTACTCTCCCTGCAGCTCATCTCAGCTGTGGGCAATGGCTGGGGCCTAATTCTTGGCTAATCTCTTCTGCCTCCACTGCCTGGGTGAGCTGAAGCTGAGGAGCAGGGAGTGGAGCCAGGGCCTGCCCCAGTGCAGGGAGGATGTCCAGGGCAGGGCTATGCTGCATTAGCATAACCATAGCATCCAGTTTTCTGGCAGCTCCCTGGCCTGTAGCTTGAGTCATGTAAATTGTTAGATTTGGTTTTAATTCATTTGCTGATGAATATCCCTCTCCAGAGGCCGAGAGGTGGGACAGCAAATCTCTTTTTAATTATTTGGGGGTATTACTTCTAAAGCCCTTTGAGCCAGGCTGGGACCAGAGGAAGCTTCTGCCTCTCTAGCGAGTGCCTAGGTTCCTCTACCATCATGTGCCCAATAAATCACCCAAGGGCCAGGCTGAGCCCAGTGGTTCTCTCCCACTCCTCCCCTCCTCTGTTGCTCCTGCTTCTCTTGCCTCAGATAGAAGAGATGATGGGCCCCTCTGCCTGCAGGCTTGGGTTGGATGGGAGTAGGGGGTGAAAGACCTGATGGTCAGTTGCCCACCGAGGAGCAGTACCCCTGGGGATGCAGCTTTCTAGTCACTTGATGTCATGACCATGTCATCCCTCAGCTGAAGTGTCTTCAGTGCCTCCTAACTTTCCCAGAGTAAGATGATGGGCCTTGCAGCGATATATAGAGCTGTGCATGAACACATCCTATGTCCCCCTAACCCCCGCCCCCTTCATTCTCCTCCCAGGCATTAATCTGCCAGATGCTATTTCAGTGACCCCAGGGCTCTGGCACTGGCCATTCTCTCAAAGATACTTCACTAGACACTTCTTTTTAAAAAAGATTACCTCCCATCTTTAAAGAATTATTTATTTATTATATGTAAGTACACTGTAGCTGTCTTCAGACACTCCAGAAGAGGGAGTCAGATCTCCTTATGGATGGTTGTGAGTCACCTTGTGTTTGCTAGGATTTGAACTCAGGACCTTCGGAAGAGCAGTTGGGTGCTCTTACCTGCTGAGCCATCTCACCAGCCCCTCACTGGACACTTCTTGCGCTTCTTTTCCCCTCTCCTTCTTCAAAGGTCACTTCATAGAGACACTCTTCAGCCATACTGGGCACTCCTCACACCTGCTTCCCTCTAGTCCTGTGCATTGTTTTATGGAAGGTCAGCTGCTTTGCTGAGAGAGTCCACTTCCTTTCTATTCCAGGTCTAGACAGTCCACGGCCGCCAGTTGACTAACACAGGGTTGTAGAAGCCTTGAGACATGTCCTTTGCTGTGATGTGGTTCTTGTGATACGGAGCAAATTGGTATTCTAATTATGATTAATGAGATCATGCTTTGACAGCACCAACTCCATCTTGAACTTCTAACAAAAGCTCTAACGGAGCCAAATGGGTGGCTAATAGTCACCCTGACAACTGGCTGACAGCCACATTGGCAACTGTGCATCCATATGTAAATGACACTGTCCGTACCTGGGCCTTTCCCCTGAAATGGACATCCAAGAGCTCAGATAATACTTTCTATGGCTATAAATACAAACACCGTCAGACTGAGTGCCTGACCCGAGACCCTGCCCCAGTGAACTTCTCCATCTCTATCCTTGGCACTATGGCGACACTCCTACCCATAGGAATCACCTTGAAGGGTGGTCTCTTGAGCCACTTTGGCAGTTTCTTTTGTGGGCACAAGCTATTATTTTCCTTGCTAGTGTTCTGTTCTCAGGTGACTTTCTACCACCTGGTTTGTCTGGTATTTTCATCTATTCCTCCTGTTATATGTTTTTGCTTCTTCCGGTTTTATGTGCAGTGTAATAAGCCAGTTCACTTAGAAACAGTCTGCCTGGCCTGGCTCTCATCCAATTAAAGGGCAAAAGGAGCTGTCTCTCTTGGAGAAGATGATACTGTTACTAGATTGGGGAGCAGGCCACTGTACTTGTTGTAGTGTGACAGAAGATTTCAAGGCAGAGTATGTATATAGAATGCCCAGAGCTCCCGCTACCAGGCTGAATAAAGATGGTTCCTCCCACTCCCTTGCCTGTTCTAGGGCAAATCCCCAAAACCTCTTCACTGTTCTGCTTCTAGGAACTGGCAAACCCACAGGACTTGCAACTGCAACAGCAGCTTGTCCTACACCCCTCAACCTACTCGTTGTTGTCCTACTTAAGACCCACCAAGTGTTCCTGTGGTTTTGTTTCTTCTAACAGAGATATTTCACCTGGTTTGTCCCTGGTGTTCAATGCCTGCAAACAATAGGTCTTCTATAGATACCGTGTTTTGTGACTCACCACTTACTATTTATGCAGCAAGTATTGCTGTACCGTGAGGTTTGTGGGAAGCTCTGGCTGGGCTCCAGTATGAGCAGGAGAGAGACAGGAAAGAAGGCTGGTGGGGACCAGCATCGGAAGAGGAAACAGGAGGATGCTGGGCTGAAGCAGCTAAGAGTACAGGGGCCTAGGGTGGATGGTACGCTGAACATTCCTGAAGCTGTGGTCCCACCCCGCCCTGGGGGTAGTCATGAGTAGATGGCTCGTGTGCTCTGTGCCCCAGACAGAGAGGCCAGCAAGGTAGATCCCAGGGGATGCACAATCTTCATCAACAGCACAGACTGACAAGGACCCAGGCTCTGTCTCATGGATACCAGCATGGAGCATCAAGTCTGCATCTTTGTGGCGAACAGGGAAGAGCTCCCCTGGGGGTGGGGTGTATATAGGAAAGACTTCTTCCAGGAAATGTGTGTCCTCGCACAGAGCCCTTCATGGGGCAGGTGGCTTCATTCCTGGTGCCATCGGATCCATTTTGTGGCAAGTTCTTCTTGCTATAAAAGCACAGGACAGTTTTCAGAAAGGTCGCCACCACGATGCTGGTGGTGACGGCAATTAGAGTCCTCCAAAGCAAGAGGGCGTTTTCCTAGAAGGGAGGGAAGGCAGATTCCTACTCCAGAGCTCTGACAGGCCCAGGAATGAAGCCACCTGTCCCAATGAGGGCCCCGTGCCGGGCCCCACACTTCCGGGAAGAAGCTTGTGTTATATCTACCCCAGCCCCAGGGGAGCTCTCCTCTGCTCACCAGGAGAGATGCAAACTCTGGGCTTCAGGCTTCCATGAGGCAGAGCCAGGGTCCCTGCCAGTCTGTCCTTCTGTTGATGAAGATTATATAGGCCCTGGGATCCACCTTGTTGGCCTCTCTGCCCTGGGCACAGAACACACGGGGCACCTAATCTCATCATCTATCCATTCCCATGGCAGCCAGGCACAGATAGGATGGAAACCCAGGCTACCCCTTACTTACCCAAGGCGGGTCTTTATGTTCTCTGAGCTCCAATTTATGCATCTGCAAAATGGAGGGTGTGGTTGGTGGTCTTGGTTGTCAATTTTACTACATCTGGGATTGACTAAAACCCAAGCAACTGGGCATGCCTGTGAGGTGTTTTCTTTATTGGATCATTTAAAGTGGGAAGACCTGTCCTAAATCTGGGCCACGCCTTCTGGTGGGAGCACAATATGAGAGATGGAGGCTTTTGCTTTTTTGCCTGATTGCGTTCACAGTTACTGGAAAGTTTATCTAGCCTGCTGCTAAGTTTTTTTTGTTTTTTTGTTTTTTTAATTTTTAAATTTTTTTTTTACTACGATTAGAAGCTTCATCTTTGGGATTCCAATGTAGACTGAAGACTAGCAGAAATATCTAGCCTCATGAACAGTAGCAACAACTGAATTTATAGCCTTTCCACTGGGAGACAGAAATCACTGGACAAGCTGAGGGTGGACTTTGGGGTTTCAAAAGCCCATGGCATGTTTCTTTCTCTGCCGGCTGCCTTTGGATTGGATGTAAAGCTCTCAGTATCATGTATGCTGTCATGTTCCCCGCTGTGATGGTCATGGACTACCCTCTGAAACTGTAAGCAAGCCCCTAATTAAATGCTTTCTTTTGTAAGTGTGGCTTGGTCCTGGTGTCTCTTTATAACAATAGAACAGTGACTAAGACAAATTTAATCATTCTGTCAGTTCTTTTCTTCTAGAGAACCCTGACTAATAGGCGGGTTATTTTAATTACTCTGCAGTTATTTACTGCGCACCTAGTATGTGTCAGGCCCCGTGTTTGGCTCTCGGAGCACGACCTCACACAGTGACTCTCTATGCACTCATGGAGGGCTCACACAAGCCTTCTAACCACTAATCCCCGCCCTATGCTTGCTATCTGAAGGGCATGGCCTTGGGGAGAAGTGGTCCCCACAGGGGGATCTTGGTAGCTTCTCTTCTGCAAACCTCTCTCTTGAAACAGGGAAGCTGTCAACAAGAGAAGAATGGATACAGAGAATGTGGTATGGTTGGTTGTAGGAAAACAGTGTAACTGGACATAATAATATTACGTAAATTATAGTACTCTCAGAAAGACAAAACATCGTATGTTTTTGCTCATAAGCTATGCTGGTTGGTTTTTGTTAGCTTGAAACAAACTAGAGTTACCTAGGAAAGGAAACCTCATTCGAGGAGTAGCCTCCAATCAGATTAGCCTGTGAGTGTATCTGCTCAACACTGTCTTGTTTGTTGACTGATGTCAGAGGGCAGCCCAGCATGGGCGGTATCACCCCCTAGGCAGGTTGACCTAGGCTGTTTAAGAGTGGAGGGTGAATGTGAGTTTGGAAGCAGCTTTCCTCCAGGTTCCTGCCTCTGCTCTAGTCCGAGTCCCTCTTCTGACTTCGCTCAGTGACCGGCTGTGATCAGGATGTGCAAGCCAAAGGAAACCTTTCTTCCCCAAGTTGTTTTTGGTCAAAATGTTTGTCATAGCAACAGAAGCTTAACTGAAACCTATGAGGTGTCTAGATTTTATATTGGGATGTTGAATTATGTATGAAGATAGAAATGAAACTGTTTAGGAGAACAAAGGGAACTAATGAGAGGGAAGACGAAGAAGGGGGGATATGCTCAGTGTATAATGTGCTTTGTGTGGCAGTGCCTCACACGCCAAGTAAAATGCATAGAGGATCTATACAGTGAAAGAAAACAGACAGGTTTAGACTTGAGTAAAGAGGCAGAGACCCCGCTCCAAAAGGAGCCAGGAGACACAAAATGACAGCACCAGGAAGCAGCACAGCTTGAAGGATGACGTCCTGCCTCTTCCTACAGTTTGCTTCTGACAAAGCCCAGCTTTTCTAGCTGCCTGAATATTTTCTTTCCTTGGTAGAGCTTGGGAAACTGAGGCCAGCAAGCATCCAGGTCTACCTTACCACCGTGCTAGTCCCTGGCCTTCCCAACTTTTGCATTATGGCCAGGCTATGGTTCATGCCCCAGGCGACTGCAGCTGTCCTTTTCCACCCAGAACCTTAAACTGAGAGTCAGGACACACCTTTGAGCTCAGAGGAGCTGCTTGAGCCAAGAGCCTGGAATGGGAGAAGAAACTTAACACACATCCAAGGCTGGTCTGCAGATCCACCTCGGATGTCTCAGATGCTGAAGTCTGATTCTAGAACCCAGGCTTCCTGGCTGCTGACTGGTCCTTCACAGTGCTTGTGTGGGACTCTGCTTATCCTGTATGCCCCTGGCACAGGTGAATACAATGGGCACTGTCCGTAGTCCCTTGCTCCCAAAGACATTTGGATTCCCTGCACACCTGCCTGTCCTTCCAAGGATCTGTGTGTGGGTTCATTGACTGCCTGGGAGCCAAATGTCTGGACTCTCTAACATCCTCTAGGAAGTGCGTTCTCTGCCCTTGCTGCTTGACTGATCTGTGGTTTTAGAGGCAAGCCATGACTTCTGAAATCAAAAAAGGCACAGTAGTTCTCAGGGTGAGGCTGAACGCAGCAGAGTCGGTTGCTCACCTCCCTCTCTGATTGCAAAGTTCTTAACAAACTAAAAGGTACAACCTTCTTTCCAACACACAGGGCAAGTCAGTTTCCAGACTAACAACAATGCGTAAAATGCAGTTCTCACTTAATTACAGGAGGGGCTTGCTCTGTTTGCAGCACTGTGGCCGAGGCAGTCTCAGTAGATTGATTATGGTAGGATGTATGAATCATCATAAGGTTTTCCAGGTAGTGTTCACCCTAGGAGGTCCCCACCGGTCCTGGCCACTGCACTCTTATCTACCTACCCATGCTTGGGCCTCTGCTACCTCAAAGTATCTCTTCTTCCCACTAGGGTGCCCTGCAGAAAGACACCTTATCTTTCTTGGCTTCTGGCTCTCACCTACCCATTCTCTAAGAGGCATGAGAGTCCCACCCAGTGGGCCATTCTCTACTCCATCCAACCCCGATTCCCTAGTCCCACTGTATTGTGCCCTGTCTCAGCTGACAGTCCCGGAAACTAGCAGGTCAGTACACAGCAGTCCTACCCATCCCTCCTGCCTTGGACCACAGGCCCTTGGCAGGGCTGCCTGCCCCTTTCCCAGCCTTCAACGCCTCACTTAGCTGGTGGTCCTTGATCCCCACCGGCCAATAGGATTCTCCCAGACTCTTGCAATAGGTGGATTTCTTTTCTTTTTTTTTTTTTGTCAGGGGCAGCCCACCACCACACCAATACAGCCTTGTTCCCAACATGGGGATACTGGACTTTAGACCTCAGAGAGGCTTGGTAGTGATCTTTGGACCAGTACTGGCCTGCAGGAGCCTATCTTCATGAAGGCAAGAAGTGGCTCATCTTCTGGATGCATACCTCATGGTAATAGGGGGATCTCCTTAGGACACAACCTTCCCCAGTCTCCCTAGGCATCCCTGCTACTGAAAGTCTCATTTGGTTCTCACCACCCTGCCTGGAAATGATTCTTGAGCTCTGGACCCTGTGCCCCTCAGAAACCCAGTGCTGGTTTTGATCAGGGAGTGGCTAGTGGTGACTTCTCACTGCCGGCAGGTGGTCTGACCTTTACAGCCACCTAGGGAAGGGTTCTGGGTACATCTTGTGGCAAATGTGCTTTGAGCCCCGGGTAGCCTGCATCTCTCCACTGAGTCAGAGCTCAGTGCCTGTCCTTTGTGCTTGTCAACAAATGCTAGAGTCACCAGAGAAAAAGAACCCACCATAAAAAAATGTCCCCATCAGACTGACCTACAGGTAAGCCTATGTTGCATTTCCTTGAGTAATGATTGACACGGGAGGGTCCAGCCCACTGTGGGTGGTCCCATCTCTGGGCAGGTGGTCCTGAGTGGTACAAGAAAGCAGGCCAAGTAAGCCATGGGAGACAAGCCAGTAAGCTGCATTCCTCCATGGTTTCTGTTTCAGTCTGTGCTTCCTGGTTCCTGCTTTGAGTTCTTGCACTGACTTCCTTTCATGGTAGACTCTAAACTTTTTTTTTTTTTTGCTGATCTGTTCTACAAAGGTTGTGGGCTATATCTGGAGAATTCCGTGGCATCTGTACTTTCTAAAACTTTCGAGGACTCCCAGTTAGCAAATCTGTTAGCTGGACTCTCAGACTGGGCTGCCTGCATTGCCCTTAGTGATTCCTGCACGCCCCATCTCCCCTTCTCTTGCCTGCAGGCAGAAGGGAAAGAGGAGTGTCCTACATGCTGTATGCGCTCTCAAAGAAGCCTGTGCCTACTGGACGGCATCAGTGGCCAGTGCAGACACTGAACTGGGATAGCTGGCCCAAACCATCCTGCTTGGTGCTGCCCACCTCAAGAGACTCCACCCACCAGCCATCCTATCCTGTATCTCCAACCCTACTGGACTTGCACCAACTCAAGCCTCAGCTTCCTCTCCTGCCATCCCGAGGCCCCGTTGATGCAGAGTCTGGGACCACACAGACATGGAGCAAGTCCTGACTTCAGAGAGACCTTGCCTGTTGAAGGTTGCTTTTCTCTTTTGTTGTTTGTTTGTGTTTGCCTGAGAGGGCAGGAAATAGATACTTCAAGATGTCAAAAAGTTGAGCAAACCACCCTCTTCTCCTCAGAACGCCTGAGTTCTGCTGATACTTTGCCCTACACTGCCCTCTCGTGGCCATATGGAATCATTGCAGCTTCACATTGCTGTAGCTCTAAAGCAAGGACCAGGGACCAAACTTGGTTTGTCCTTGTCACAGGAAGGAGGACTCCCTTGATGGGGAGAGGACTCCCTTGCTATTGCTCTCTAACCCAAGCCTCATGATCACCTCTCACACAATGAACACATTTAGGGAACACTTGGTTTTAGCAGTAGCGGGGGCTGCCCTTTTCCAGGTCTTGGCTGCTGGCCTGGTCCTTCTCATTACTTACTGTTTCTGTTCAGTGCTCAGAAGTGGAGCATGGGTTAGAGAAGGGAAGAGGAGTTCCGTGTAGTGAGGTAATTCAGGTAGGTGTCTGTACCGGTTAGGTTTTTTTGGTCAACCTGACACAAGCTAGAGTCATTTGAGAAGATGCCTCCACCAGACTGGCCTATGGGTGAGCCTAAAGGGCTTTCTTGACTGATAATTTATGTGGGTGGCACCGCTCCTGGGAAAATGGAACCAGATGATGTAAGAAAGAAGGCAGGGCAAACCTCCACAGTTTCTGCTCCATTTCCTGTCTCCAGACTTCTGCCCTATTAACTACGACAGAAATTGGAACTAGGGTGGGGGCATTGTAACAAACCTGACTTTTAGGGAGAATTGTGCTTTCATTTGAACTTCGGGCTGGACAAGCCATTGAGTGCTCAGAACTCAGTGGGCTGTTCTCTAGGCTTGTGGGGGCTACAAATGCGGAGAGCAGTGCAGATGGTGGAGGCCTGGCTAGTGACGTTTAGAGAGAAGCAAAGAGCTATCGGAGCCATTGAGTGATATTTTGCATTTAGTCCTGTGGCTCTTGGCAGCTAGGGCTAAGAGTGATATTTTGCATTTAGATCTGTGGCTCTAGTCAGCTAGAGCTGAAGAATCAGCTGTGGTGAATGTTAGCTTACAGGTGATTCCACCAGGCTCTCCTCTGGGACCTAGCAACGGCTTACACCTGCTGCTAGTGCCAGCTGTGCCACTTATAAAAGGACTGCCCGCTACCCAAGCCCCACCTCCTGTTCTCAGGGGAGTTCTTTCTCCCCCTTTCTGTCCTCAGAGCCCCTTCCTCTCCCTCTTTACCCCATCTCTCTCTGCCCTCATGGCTCTCTTGCTGCTCTACTCCTTCTCCAGGTCCTCACCCCTCTCCCACCCCCCCACCCCCCAATTCCCCTTTTATACCAGATCTGTTGCAGAGTTTTCGCATGGAGTTCTGATCACTCAGGGGTCCTGAGCATTAATTACTCAGGGAGACACCTTGGCATGGGATTGTCAGGTACCCCCTCGGCCCTTTGTACCTCATAACAGTTAACAGCAGACCAGAATGACCAGGGCAAACCTTTGCTTTGCTGGAGACGCAATCGATGCTGGTTAAGAAGTTAGCAGCAAGTAAGAAGAGACCAGCATCACTGAGATAAAATCCTGTGGGACTTATTTCCCTAGGGTCAGCACAAAGAAGCTGTGGTCCAGAGGAAGTTGAGGCTGTGTCTCATACTAGTAGTTGAACTTGGTAATGTGTAGAAGCCTCTCAGGTGGTTCTGGTTTTAAAAGTATGAAGGGGTCATGGAGCGAAGCTGAGGTTTGACACCATGAAAGGCCAGTAGAGGTTATTGGTGAGTGTGCAGACTGTTGATGTAGAAGCCACAGAACTAAAGGTGTCATGAAGAGAAGTTGGGGCTTGGCACCATGTGGCAGGGTCAGAGTCCCCAAAGAGCCCAAGAAAGGCTATTACTGAAGGTACAACCATGTGCAGTGGAGGGTCCATGATTCACCAAAGAATGACATCCCAGATTCAAATAGCATGTAAACGCAGAGTGTTTACTCTGCACAAGCCCAGCACGCTGGGGGCTCCCATTACCAGAATAGAGAGACAGCCAAGTGAGCTTCCAGGCCTGATTTAAAGCACAGTAGGGAATTCCGGGGTAGGTGAGCTCTATGTTAATCTGTTGGGACCATGTCTATGGGCATTCCATTACCAGGGAGTGGGGGGGGGGGCTGGAAACTTACTGGGGAAGTCTGGGAACTGTTACTGAGAAAGTCTGGGAACTGCTGCTGACCCATTGTCCTTGCCTCAGATCAAGTCGAGGGGCCTGGACTTACCTGAAATTGCCCAGTTCTTGGAAACAGAGATTTAGGCCTAGTCTCCTTAGCTGCCCATTCGAAGCCTGCCATGGAATCAGCCCAGCCTTCACTAGAACTATGGGATGACCACCAAGGCCGAGAGCAGCTGTGCACTGGAGCCAGCTAGGGCTTAAGAGACAAGAATACTGTTCTTCTATTGTAGGGCTTTCAAGGACCTTAAGACAGGGAGAAATCTACATAGTTTAAAGTGATTGGCATTTTGCTGGGGCAGTCTCTCAGCTAGTGTCTAGCATCTGACACAACCCAAATAGCATCTCTGCCATTCTGTCTCTCCATGTGTTTCTTCTTCCTTTTTTTTTTTTTCAGATTTATTTTATGTATGTGAAGACACTGCCGTTGTCTTCAGACACACCAGAAGAGGGCATCAGATCCCATTACATATGGTTGTGAGCCCCCATGTGGGATTTGCTGTGATTTGAACTCAGGACCCCTGGAAGAGCAGTCAGTGCTCTTAACCACGGAGCCATCGCTCCAGTCTTCCACGTGGTTCTTATTGCGGGCCTCCAGCTCCATCCCATCTCCTTTCTATAGTGTTCTGCTTCTCTCTGCCTCTCCCAAGTCTCTGCTGCCCTTTCTTTCTGCCCCAGCTCCAACTCTTTGTTATGCAAAAAGCCACATTCCTTCCTCAACTAGTAGGCTAGGGAAAGTCACCTGTCCCACGGAAGCTTGTAAAGGTGACAGTCACATATCCTGCTAACTGGACATTGCTGGCTTTAAATAACCATTGAAAACAGAAGCAAGCACTTTTCCTTAGCCAGAAAATACAATACTTCTGGGTCACTTGAACAGTCCCCCAGGCCTCCCACAGAAGGGTCAAGGAACCCGGAAGCTCTCCACCCCAGCTAGCACATTGCACACATTGACATCCCTGTTCTGAACCAGGGCATGGTGACCAGACTGACTGTGGTTGGCACCTGCAAGTCTGCTGAAGCTGCTGAGACAAGAGACCCTCAAGAGCTGCCTCTGGCCACTGTGAGGGAAGCTAGTAGGCATGGCTAGCTCCCTCAGTAGGTAGGTGACACCACCTGCGGGCCCCAACATTGGCCCCAGCTCCAGCTGCCTCAGAGGGAAGGGCTTTGCAGTACACAGAGCACCAGCCTTTCTCCTGGCCTCTGTCCTGTGCCAGCATTTGTGTTCATAGCACCTGCTCTTAGATAAATGTTTGTCAGCCAAACCCTTGTCTTTTGTTGAGAGAAGGCATCCCAAGACAGAATCCAGATAGGCCACTTTATTTTAAAATGAACTTTCAACAGGGTACAATAAGAGCAAAGGGGATGGATGTTGGTGCTGAAAATAGAGAACCTTGGGTTTTCCCTTGTGACTGTGACCAGGTATTAGATAGAAGCAACATGGTCCGTGTTAGAAAGCTGTGGAGCAAGGCTTTACAAATGATTGCTATAACTTTCCCAGGGAAGGCGATTCGCTGCCAGTGGCCTCAGGCACTGGGACCCTTCCGGGCCACCACAAAGCACAAACCGTCGTGGGAGCAGTAAGCCTCCGAGTAGCTGAGGGAGACGCAGTTGCACTTCAGCACCTGACAGCCAGCATCTTGAATAGCCTTCTCCACCACCTCCTTCTCTAGGTAGACCCCAGAGAACTTCTTGGGGCCCACCATATAGTGCTGGAAGCGCAGAGTAACCAGGGTCACCAGGTGCCCTCCTGGTTTCAGCAGGCCGGCCAGTCTGCGCAAGGCTGCCCGGTAGGTATCTATATCAGGGCAGGCACACTCCATGGCCAGAAAGGTCAGCACGCAGTCAGCCAGAGGCACCTGAGCTGACCCCAGCGGGGGTGTCTTGGTCACATCACACCTCAGGACACGAGTGACTGTCCTTCTGAGCTTGGCTTCCTTCTCCTGCCACCTGCTTCTGTGAGAAGGTCAGAGAGATGCTGTTATGGTCACAATCGAGAGCAGGACCACAATGAGCCGATGTAATAAGCGACAAAGGTCGCAGTCATGGAAAACCGCTTTTGTGGTACTTACGACTTTCTCTGGCCCCACAACCATCCTGCCATTTAATCTAATTGTCAACATGCCATGCGGCTGGAAACCAAGACACAAAGATGCTCACAGCCACCAGGGTTTGATTTTGCCCTCCTCTTTCACACCTCCCCTTCCTTCTTAAAATCATTTGGTCTTTTTGGTGGGTTTCGTTATTACTGTTTTTGTTTATGTGTATGTGTGTATATGTGCATGTGTGTGTGGAAATGTGCATGCAAATGTGTGTGTGTGTGTGTGTGTGTGTGTGTGTGTGTGTGTGTGTGTAGGCCAGAGTACAACCTCAGGTGTCATTCCTCTGGAGCTGACTCCTTTGTCTTCTTTTATTGACACAGTGGCTGAGGTGACCCACAGGGTTGCTACAGACTCCAGCATCTCCCAAGCTCCTAGGTGAGATTTCTCTGGTGATTGTCGCTGCTAGGGTAGCTCTGCCACCTGCTGCCCCGACTGGGTTTGACACTCTTCTCAGCTTGGTGTACTGAATAGTTCTTTTAAAGATGCAGGTCCTGAACTAATGAGATGACTCAGTGGGTAAAGGAGTTTGCTCCCAAGCAAGCCTCATAAGTGGAGTTCGATCCCAAGGACCGACATGTTGAGAGAACCAGTTCCCACAGGTTAACCTCTGACCTCCACACATCCATTGTGGAATGCATGCCAACACACACACACAGACACACACACACACACACACACATATAGACATTAACATACAAATGTATACTCTCACAAAGACATACATACATTCACACACACATACTCATGCTCCATGCATGCATAGTGCAAACACAAATACACATAGGCACATTCACACACACATGCACACAAGCTGTATCATTATGTCACTATTAACATAGCCTCGTGTGCCAGTGTGTGGCCTTGGTGGCCCTCCCTGATGCATGTCCTCTTCATACATGGGTCTGCAGCCCTTGCTATGCGGCTCCTGTCACTTGCGTGGTTTTCCTGAGACACATGCCTGTTCCCTCACCTCAACTACAAGAGAGGTCACCTCTAGCCCAGACCCTTGCCCTCTTGTCCCTGCCGAAGCCTCTCCTCCCACTTCCCACCTCCCACTACCTCTCTCCGTCTAGCATGATGGTAGCTGTTTTCCCATGTAACAGGAGCTCCCTGGGGCTCCCTCCGCTTGGCTGTGTGTGTGCTTGATTCATGGAACCCAGATGGGACTATCTCCAAGGCCCCTATAGTTAGCGTCCCTCAAACCATGACCTCTGTAGACTGTTCTGAACTGTAACAGAGTCAGTCCTCTGTTCCAATATTTCAGGACAGAAACATTAACCTGTTTCTACTCTGCTCTAAGGATGGCTAGAGGACCCTCTCTAAGCCAGGGCCTCAGTTTCCCCATCTGTAGGACAAGGTCAGAATTACTGACCCTTGCAGCTCCAGTTGTGGCATATACCCTCTGTGAACCCAAGTGACGCAGGACCTGCAGAAGGTCACTGCTATTGGTCTCTGTGCTTTGCCACAATGCTGAGGGGATACATGTAGGGTACACCCCATGGCCTGGCTTTCCACAAGTGTGTCCCCCAACATCAAAGGAGACACTGAACCAGTTTCCAGAGCAGAGTAGGGGTGGTATGAGCTGGACAGTCAGCAGGACTTCCTGGAGGAGGTGACATAGAAGCTGGTACCGCACCTGGGTTGAGCAGATACAAAGAAAGGGAGAGTAGGGCCAGATGGTTTGGGGCAGCATTAGGGCTGGAGGAGGGACTGACCCAGAGGGAATGTTATAGGTTCACGAGGTTAAGGAAGGCCAGGACGAAAGTGAGGTGAGTGGTGAGTTCCTGAGCTGTCTGAGCCACAAAAGGGCCTTATCTGAGAAGGATGAGGTGGGTGGACAAAATGGAACCACTTGCAGGTACCTGTCTCCCTCCAGCTCACATGCATGTTGCACTATGGAGGACCAGTCGTAGGCTCCTGGCTCTTTCTTCAGCCACTTCTGCAGCTCCTGCAGGTTCTGCGGGGTGTAGTCAGTGACAATGATCTCCCGGAAGACCTCGCATGCTGAAAGCAGCTGGTAGATGGTAGGGCCAGAGCCAATGTCGATCAGGACGTCGCCCCCTACACCTCCTGGGGAGATAGCATGGCAGGTCTCCGCACCCTGACCTCACATCCTGCTGAGTGACTCCAAACCACCTTAGGATTCGCCAGCTGGGAAGGGGAGCAACCCCTTGCCTCTGGGCTGTACATTGACAGGAGTGGGGAGCAATGCCGGGGGTGGGAAACAGCTGACATTCTTAACTGCCTCCCCATGACCCAGGATACTAGTGGAGGCCTGGGAGGTATGTCTGGTCTTCCAGATAAATTCAGGATTACTGTCTCTCTCTCTCTCTCTAATCAGTTGGCATAGGCTAACTTCAAAGAACATTGGATTTAGAAAATTGGGGGAATTGGTAGAGTGGCAGGGTCTGGGATAAAGGCTGAGAAGGACACCAGCTAGTTCTTAAGAGCCCTTCTGATTTTCTAGGAAAGGCAGCCACACAGAAGAAAGTGTGGCAGAGAGCTAATAGTAACACGAGCAAGAATAAAGCCTAAGACTTCAAGTGACCCAGCACTAATGGGGAGAATGTGCTCTGTGTGACCCTGGAGGTCAGTTGCTCAGTGTACCTCCACCCCCCACCCCGGGTATGCCCTCTCAGCCTGCCCTCTCCCTTCTGCAGTCTCCTTTTATACCTACCATGCCTCTGCCAAGGACTGAAGTCTGTTCTATACCCCAGCTTTCTCCAGCAGCACCAGGCTTTCTTCCCTCTGTATTCTGAGGTTGTTCCTTGCTACCCGTTCCTTGGCACCGAATGTCTGGCTAAGAAGGCTTTTGTGGGGGAGTACACTGAGTGACCTCCAGGGTCACACAGAACACACTCTCCCCATTAGTGCTGGGTCACTTGAAGTCTTATGATTCATTCTTGCTGCTGTTACTATTAGCTCTCTGACTTTGACTGGCCACCCCTGTCCCTCCCTAGCCTTAGTCTGCCCTTAGACATTGGGGGCAAATCATGGAAACTTGTATGCATGTTTACAGGGAAGAATTTTCATCAGGGATTTTTTTCAGAGAGACTCAAGGTTCCAAAAAGGCTGCAGAGCTTTCTGGAAGGCCTCTGGCAAGAGGAGAGGGAAAAGTAGCCTTGGTGCCCAGTCCTATGTCACTTCTCTCAGCATGGGCCTAGGAGCTCCACAAATCTGGGTATACCCCTCAAAGCTTACGAGTGTAGCTACTGAGGCTGATCATGGGTGCAAGGCAAGTTCTTCACTCCTGAGGCATGGCTCTTCTGGATCTGCACACATTGCCATCTATGGGCCCTGTGGGCCTTCAGACCAGTCACCTCTGTAGCATCTGTATATACAGAATAAGCTCTCCCTGTTGGCATGGTTCCAGCCCCTCCCCAGGGAGACCTCAGCCACTCACCTGTAGAGAAGGTCTGGTAGAGGTTCTGCAGGCTAAACTTTACGATTTCCTGCTCTGCCACAGGGCCAGAGTGGAAGCTGTAGTAGGTGGTCAGGTAGTCTTTGGGAGTGAACTCTTTTTCATAGTCCTCACCTCCTATGTATACCTTGCCCTCCATTCTAGCCAGCCCACACAGCTGTCCAGACTCCTTTGCCCCTACTGAATGCTCACTCCTTCCCACCATGCCTTTTATAATCTTTTTATAAGACCTCCCTTCTCAGGGAGGAGCTAGGGTCCCTGGAGATGGTTTCAGAGTGCAGGTGTCAGATTCCTGGCTGGATTTGATTTTTGTGATGAAGCAAGAGAATGCTAGATTCCTGGCTGGATTTGATTTTTGTGATGAAGCAAGAGAATGCTAGAGGGCCTCCAGTCCTGTCCTGGGTCACTGGGCCCTGAAGCTCTCATCCCTGGCCCTCTAGGGTGGCATGTGGACAACTGGGATCAGGAGAGAGAGACAGAGAGAGAGAGAGACAGACAGACAGAGACAGACAGAGACAGATATATATATGGAGACACAGAGAGAGACAGAGAGAGAGAGAGAGACAGAGAGAGAGAGACAGAGAGAGAGAGAGAGAGACAGAGAGAGAATTACATAGGGACAGAGGTACACAGACAGACAAAGAGAAAGAGGCAGAGACCAAAGAGATGAGGGTCTCATTAGGGATGCTTCACTCATGGGGTTAAGAGTAGAGGGTGGAGACACAGGGCCAGGCTCCCAGCCAACACATTCACGGCCCCTGGGCTTCATCTTTGATAAGGCAAATAAAACAAGAACCAGAACAGAAGTGCTCCCCAGGCTGGGGAAGTAGGAGGACCAGAGATCTTCAAATCTCTCTGCTATTCTACACTCAGTGAACTTGCCTTTGTAAACAGCTTATCTTTAACTGAGTTAATGATTCCCCAGCGGTTTAAGGTTTAAGTCTTGTTTTCTCATTTGGCTTAATGTTTTCTTTCTTTCTTTCTTTCTTTCTTTCTTTCTTTCTTTCTTTCTTTCTTTCTTTCTTTCTTTCTTTCTTTCTTTCTTCCTTCCTTCCTTCCTTCCTTCCTTCCTTTCTTTCTTTCTTTCTTTCTTTCTTTCTTTCTTCCTTTTCTTTTTCTTATGCTCGGGAGTAAACTTTGACAGCACCTCCCCAAATCACTAGGCCTGTGTGTTGCCAAGCCCTGTATTTGGACAAACAATTGAAAACGTGTCACAACACTGCACAGAGCGCCACCCATCCACATCCACGTGTGTGCACATGTGCATCTTGTCCTCTGCCCCCAGAATCATCAGCTCACTTAGATCTGCTGTGGTCTGGTCTGGTTGCTTTGAAAAATGATGCCCCAGTTTGCCGTCTTTTGCTTTGGTAAACAACCATGACCCAAAGCAACCTGGGAAGGAAAGGGTTTATTTGACTTGCACCTCCTGACCACAGTTTGTCACTGAGGAAGGGCAGGGCAGGAGCTCAAGCAGGAGTAGAGGTGGGGACATTGAAAGACCACTGCTCACTGGCTTGCCCTCCATGGTTTGCTTAGCCTGCTGGCTAAGGGGTGACACCACCCGCAGAACACGGGGCTCACCCACATCAGTCATTAATTAAGGAAACACTCACGGGCCAGTCTGATGAAGGTCACTCCTCACTTGAGGATCTCTCTTCCCAGGTGACTCTAGTGTGTGTTAGGTTGGAAAAAATAACCAACTAGACCTGCTACTGCAAAGGGAAAATGGACAGAGGCTGTGTAGACTCTTACTCTGCTGTAAGGGAGTCTGCAGTGATCACACACACACACACACACACACACACACACACACACACACTTGCCTCATCTCTTTCTAAGTCATCCAAGGGTGAGAGTGTCTGGGTAGCAAACTTCAGAGTGGGTTCCCAGGGGCAAACGTTGGGAGGATGGGCATGCCACAGTGGGGAAAGTTCATGACACTGATTGCCTACTATGTGACAGGGGTCTCCTGGCTTTTTCACAACAACCTGCAAGGTATCTGCCCCCTCAACAACAAGGAAGTGGGCAATGTGATGCCCCAGGTCGCTGTCAGCAGCAGAGGCCCCAGATTCACGCCCAAAGTGGGAACACAGACTCAGCCCCAGCCTCACCCTGCTCATCATCCTTCAGGCTCTCTGACCTTCAGTTGGGTGGTTCATGGACTTGCTCACACACTGCCTTATAAGCTCAGGGAATCAATCACTCCCAGTGATTGATCCTGTCCCTGGATCTCCATCATGGCCCCAGACACTATGTTTCAAGCCAGAAGAATGAGCCCTGCCACTCAGAATGGAAGGTGATCATTTTCTCTCGGGCTTCCTGGAGCTCGGGGAACCATCTCCACAGGATGTAAACCCATCTGTCATTGTCATTCTCATCCTGTCATTGTGGAAGGCACAACTGCCCCCTCTCCTGGGACTCACAGAGCCTGAACTCTGTTTCTACGTCATGACAACGGTGCTGCACTGCTGTCGTGCAGTTACAGAAAATGCGATTAGTCGCCTACTCAAACTTATTTAAAATCGATTGAAGGAAGCTAAATCCTAGTGAGTTAACATGAGTGGAGACACTGAAGGTGTGACATGTATCTAGGGTTTCTCACATCCACCCCTGACACTTGAGACTGAGCTTTTGTTCAAAGATCCATTCCTCCCTGTGCCCACAAGTGTCTGTGCAGCTATGTGAATATGTTAGTGGCGCCCCCCGGTGTCCAACAATTGAAATTCTTACAACTGCAGTAATGAATAGAATTGGTGATTTTGGTCTGGCTTTTGATTGGGTTTTTTCATACGTGAGTTTAAAGTTTCAAGTCAAGGCTTGAAAACGTTTAGTACAGATAATTTAAGCAGAGAATTTCCATGTTGTTTTATTTTTACCTTTGAAATTTTTTTAGGATCAGTATCTGCTTAATTTCCTTCTAAGAAAACATGAAAACAATTGAGGTTTTCCTTTCTCTTTGAGGTGACTTCCTTCCATTCAGGGTTTGGGAAACTGTTCAGGGTGATGGTGTGTGAGAAGATATTGAACCCTGGTTCTGGGATTTGGAGTGAAGTGGGGTTTGTTGGGAAAGCAGGTCTTTCTTTGGGCTTCCTCTTCCTGGCAGGATTCTCTCTCCACAGGCCCAGGCAGGATGGCAGGGGATGCAGGCTGAGTGTGGCTGCTCACATGGTGTGACACCGAGTCTTTCCTCATTCACTGAATTTTCAGGTGGCCTCATTATCTGCATAGGTAGCGTGAAATTTGCCTGTTTGCTTAAAATTATGGCAGGGGTCTTCCTGAGTATGATTTCTTGTAGCTCCATGTTCTTTAAAGGGTCAGAAACTGTCCCAGTAGAAACAGAAACCTTGGGAGTGTGGTTCTCATCGGGCAGCAGTTTTGCCTACAAGGGGCCTGCTGGCAATATCTGGAAACATTTTTGTTTATCCCAGATGAGCATCCTGTAATGCTGTTAAGTTCAGCATCGCTGGTTCTGATGTGGAAAAACACTTTTCATAAGAGGCCAACTCAGAAGATTTCCTTACCTCCGTGAGGGCCCCCTCTGAGTGGGATGGAGTCAGTAGATTCTACCAATCAGCAGAGACCAAGAAGGCAAAGGTGGTGGGGAGGCAGGTGGAAGCCAGAGGGAGAGTCCTCTGGAGGATCAAGGGGCCAGTTGAAACAGTGGACAAACACAGAAGTTCTGGGAAGTATGAATGGGGACCCCAGTGTGTCCCATCCATCCCACAGCATTGGCTCTGGATAGTGTAGCCATGTTTACATTCTGTAAACACAAGTGGGATGAGGTGCTGGGTAGCTAGCTCAGATAGTACCTGAGCGGGAGGCTGGCTGGGGAGGTGGGGATCAGGACTACAGCTGTTTGCTGCTGGCTGTGCAAGACTTTACCATATAGCCATATGCGTGTAGGGCAATAATGACCCTTTGATACTAGCCCTCATTTTTGTGATGTTCCTTTTGTGTGTCAACTGGGCTGGGTCATGCTGTTTTGGATGAGATTAAATTTTTAGTGGCAGAGTTTAAGTAAAGCAGGTAGCTTTTCTAACATGGTGGGTCTTATTCAACCAGATGATAGCAGACTGACTTCCCCAAGCAGGCAGTGTTCTGTAGCAGATGGCCTCTTGCCTGGATCTCCAGCCTGCTAGCTCCATCCTGAACTTGAACTTGCTAGTTATGTGAGTTAAGATCTTAAAACAAATCTCTTCCTATGTACAGTTCTTAGATCATCTAGAGAACCCTGACTAATACAGACACCTCAAGACCTCAGCCAAAGCCCTTGGTTAGCACTGCCTCTGTCTTAGAGTTCCTAGTGCTTTGATGAAACACCATGAGCAAAAGCAACTTGGCGAAGAAAGGGTTTATTTTGCTTAAAATTCCATATCCATTCATCACTTAAGGAAGTCAGAGCAGGATCTCAAAGGACAGGAACCTGGAGGCAGGGGCTGACGCAGAGGTCATGGAGGGGTGCTGCTGACTGGCTTGCTCTTCATGGCTGGTCAGCTTGCTTTCTTATAGAACCCAGGACCACTAGCCCAGGGGTGGCTTCTCCCACAATTGTCTGGGCCCTGCCCCACTGATCACAATTAATAAATGCCTTATAGGCTTGCCTACAGCCCCATCTTACAGAGGCATTATTTTCAATGGAGGGTCTCTCCTCTTAGGCAACTTTAGCCTGTGTCAAGTTGACATAGAATTAGCTAGCCCAATCTCTTTATTAAACACCCCTTTGAATTGTAAAACATGAGCGTATAGCAGTGTCCTGCCTCCTTGGAGGCTGCATGAGTGACTGCCGGATGACCCTGCTTTAGCGGTGGCCCCAGGCTGTTTGGTCTTACAGAGTCAGAACTGTTTGTTTGTGTAAACTGGAGCCAAACATTCCTGTCCTCCAAGGGTAGCAGGCCTGAACCTCCACATGGCTGATGCATTTCTGCTCCATTTGTGGCCAAGTCAGAGCCACTTCCTGGCCAAAGGAGGCCAAGTTTTTCTGACTGTGGGAGGTCATCCCACACTCTCATTTTACAAGGAAGAATACTGAAGTCCACGGTTGACTTAGCCAGGGTCCAGGGCAAGCGACTGGCCAGGAAGTCAGTCTCCTCTGGCCGTGGTTGGCATTTTCGGTAGGCCTCCATAGTCCTCATTCCTGCAGATGGTGTGGTGAGCTCTGGCCATCCAGTAGTCTGCATAGCATTGCTGGCTCAGCTACCCAGCTCTGTCCCCAGGTCTCAACTCTAATCTCAGCCGATTGCCCAGTCTGCAGAGAGCCATTTGACTCCAGTGACCAGCAGGGGACCAGATGGGGACATGTCTAAGCACTCAAGTCCATTACACTGGTGACCCAGGGATGTGGCTTTAGGCCTCATAGCACGTGCAGATGCGGGCAATCCTCTTTAGCACTGTTCCAGGTCACACACAGAGGAGAAGTGCACCTGGAGCACGGGCCAGTCCATTTTCAGAGGAAACACGGCAGGGGAGTTTATAGTGGCTAGCAGCTCTACACTCTACAGTTCAAGGAGTCTCTGGTGAGCTGTGTTAGTATGGTGGTGTGATGTGGTCCAGGGACCTTTTGTATCCTTGAAGAAGGGGAAGCTTAAGGATCAGTCAGTATGGGAGGAGTAAGAAAACTATTCAAAAACTCTGCAGGGATCAGTTGTAGCACTCCAAGTGATCAGCAAAGGCAGAGGGGACAGACCTCAGAGCCATAGCAGAGGGAGGTTTCACAGGAGATAGGTGACAAAGTTCCTCAACATAGGGGCTACCTGACAGCTATTGCAGCTCCTAAGGGGATGTTAGCCTCAGGCTAAGCTGTAAAGATGGACCAGGAATGCTCATAGGGACCTTGGAAAAAGGTGTGTGTGTGTGTGTGTGTGTGTGTGTGTGTGTGTGTGTAGGGGTGGATGATAGAGGCCTGTGTCTCAGGACACATTTGGAGGACCCAGCATCCTGCAGTCCTCAAACTGCTTTCTATGGGACCTTGGATGGCTAGGGTGGATGGGGAAGTCTCTTTAGATATCCCCAAGTTTAGCCCTTTCTAAGGCTGCAGGTAAATAACAAGGTTGTGGTGGGCTTAGGATACCTGCTTTTGGCTTACAGACAATTCCACTAGGCTCTGCTCAACAGCTACCTAGCAAGGACTGCACAGCTTCTCCAACTCCCTTCCCCCTCTCCTCCTCTTCTTCTGCCTCCTCCTCCTCCTCCTCTTCCTCCTCCTCCTCCTCCTCCTCCTCCTCTCCTCTCCTCTCCTCTCCTCTCCTCTCCTCTCCTCTCCTCTCCTCTCCTCTCCTCTCCTCTCCTCCTCCTATTTTCTCTTTTCCCCCTCCTTCTTTCTCCCCACGTGTTCCTGGCCATAACTCCAATGTGCCAGAGGTTACCAGTTGCCCCTCATTCTCCATTAAATCCACAACTCTCTTGCAATAAAGAAAGCAATGCACATGGCTACCCTACATTCCCTGCTTCCCTAGTAGCTAGGTGCAGTTCTGGAGTATGGAAGTGGGCGTCCTAATGCCAGCTTCTGAGACCTACAGTAGTGACTGCCAGGCAAGATTGCCCACAGGAGCAACAGTGCCACTGCTTTCTGATTGGATTTGAGGTGAGGCCTGCCCCACGAGGTGAATTATATCTCCCGCTAAAACCTTGATTAAAATCCCATGGCTGAGCAGGTCCTGGGCCTTTATATGTATGTATAAAGATTAGACTCCTTCCCCGCACCCACTGACTCTCCAGCCTTTCCTGCATCCTGTCACCTGGAGTACAGATACTTCAGTCTTGAGTGAGGAGGTCCACCTGAGGAGGAGAAATGACACGGAAGGAAGGTGAACATCTAATCACATCAAGTACCACAAGGCAGACTTCCACCCATGAAAGTCCCTGATGTCATTACTTTAGCATGATTGCGCCAGAGGCAGTGTTCAGTGTTTCAGGTGTCTAAGAGAGTGAGGTACAAGATGCAGATGGCCACCTTGCTGGCTGTCATCATTGACTATGGATTGTCTCTCAGAGGCTTATGTGTTGAATGCTTGGACCTGAGAACTGGTATTGTTTAGTGAGGTGATAGAAGCTATAGGAGGTGGGGCCTAGCTGAAGGACATGGGACACACTTTGGAAGGCTATACATGTTCCCAGTCCCTTTCTCACTCTTGGCTTCTTGTCACTTGTCACATGCTTTTACACCATAATGATCGATCTCACCACAGGCCCAGAACCACCACAAGCCAAGGGCTATGGCCTAGAACCTTTGAACCAGGGACAAAATTAATCCCCCACCCCTTTAGTTGTTTCTGACAAGATCTTTAAAATTAAATGCATTCCTTGACAATGTTATATATGTATTCATAAATACAATATATTCTGATTATACTCATGTTTACCCTCTCTTTTGGACCTTCCACCTCTGTCAACCCTACCTCCAGTTGTGAGTCCCTTTCCTGATTTTGTGTAATTTTGGTTTTGGTTTTATGGCTGATTGAGTTCAGATGTGAGGAGTGTGGAGCTAGCTATCCACCAGAACACAGGAAACTTGCCAATGGCTCCACTGGGAAGATAACTAATCGATCTCCTCCAGCATTCCTCAAAGGCCAGTAGTTGCCTGGGGAGAGTTAGGTGTCTGCGAGCCCCTCTGCTATCCATAAATGAATGCTGACAGGCCCAATCTTGTGATTGCAGCTCCTGTGAGTTCCTGATTCTAACCCCCACGCCATGCCCCCTTTCCCTGTCATCTAGCTCATGTTCTTTCAGTTCCCTCTTCTCTGATGCTTCCCAAGCCTCCAAGGGTTCAGATAGGTTTAGGGCTGAGAGCATTAAGCAGTCACTTTATGGCACTACAGCCACTGCCATTTGCTACAAAAAGAAACTTCTCTGATTAAGGCTGAGAGCAGCCCTTGTTTATGATGATAAGCACAAGTATTTAGAATTTAGTTTAACACCATGTTCATTTGGCAAAACAATAGTAGGGGGTTCCTGCCTAGGGCCCAGGACCTCTTCACCCAGTGGGCAGGTCTCAAATCCAATCAGAGAGCAGTTGGTTACTCTGTAACAGCCATTCAGAAAGCAGTTGGTTACTGTGTAACAGCCGTGCCACTGTTCCACCTGTGGGCAATCTTGCCTGGCAGTTAGTATTGTAGCAAGCATGTTTATGTAAGATTTTTTTTCTATAGCAGTGCAAGAGTAGCTAAAACACTGAGGATGGTTAATTCAATCAGCCACTTGGTGTTGTGCTGAATAACTTTATGTTATCAACTTTCTCCAATATGAGTTAACTAGTTTCCACTTTGTAGTTCAGCAGTATCTTATTCAGAGACATCTTTAGGCTGTAGATGTTACATATCTACTAGTTTTAGCACTTATTGACTATTCTTGCTTGAGTGAATGATTATTATAATTACTATAGTTGCCAAATGTTGATTCACCACTTACATCACCCTTTCCACATTTATTGACTGACATTCAAATATTCTTTCCTTTTCATTTACTCTGTTGTATAAACATGAACTCAAGAGACTTGTTATTTCAGTGGGTTCATGATCCACCACTCTCCTGATTGACTTATTGGCTCATACAGATATGGCCAGTAAGATCCATTTTTTTAACCCAAGCAGTGCTTTTGAGTATTTCCTTAGTAATTGTCTCCTACTTGGGATGGCTATTGCTTTTAAACTTAATGTTCAACCATACCATCAGGTCTGGAGGAATGCGAAAGCACTAGGGCCCTCAGGCTGTCTTCTTCGGCTCTGGTCCCAGAGGTCTAGCCTTTGCTTCCTAAAGACATAGGCAGTTCATGAAGCAATGACCCTTTAACCAGAAAAAGGATTGGTGCCTGTTTCAAATAATATTGTCCTGGCTCCATCCAGGAATGATGGAAGGCAACAAATCCCATGATAACCCTCAAGCACTTCCTTGAAGCTGAACAGATCACATCCTTTAGGAGATTCTAGGAAACTGAAGTAAAAGAAAATTTCCATAAATAGCAGCTTGATATGTGGACCTTGAGCCTTCTGACCACCTTAGGGGAAAAGGCCCCAGCAGAATCACTGGACAAGGCATATAGATTTGTCCAGAACAGGAGACTAAAAGGTCAGAGAGCTGGGTCCTGAGAAGACCAAGAGGTACAAAATGTAAAGTTGGAAAGAGTGGGGTGCCCTTCAGGAGTCTTCCTGTGCCGGGGCCACATAGGAAATGGTAGCATCTGCCACAGCAGCTCGGGGGTAAATGAAAGACGACTGGAAGTGAACAGATCACGTTGGTATGGATATATTTATTGCGTCCCACTCGACCGGCAAGAAAGACTCAACAACCGGAATCTTCTGCGGCAAAAGCTTTATTGCTTACTTCTCAGGAAGACCTCAAATCGGGAAAATGGCGCTGCTTATATAGCCCACAGCCTGACGTTTCAGCACCTGATATGGTGTGACAGCTCCTGATTCGTTGCTCACCCATCACCCCACTATTACGCCCTGAGAATGGGCAGTGACTAGGAGTGAGTTCACTCTCGCACCTGCGTACAAGGCTTGTTTACTAGTTAGGCACAGTGGAGGCCAGCACCATCTTATAATGGTGATTGCTCACAGCATGCACGGCTCTCCTCAGCGATTGCTTGCGGCACGCACACAATTGCTCGTGGCACGGCTCTCCACATCTCCCCCTTTTTACTTTATTAAAATTTGAGGCTGGTCTAGGCCTGTGTAATTATGCCCATCCGCTGTGGCTCCTGTCTTAGGTCGTTCCTCCAATGTCACAGCCTTTCCTGTCATAGGGTAACCCTATCACCACTGGGCCCCGTGTCTTAGGTTGATCTGTGCATGAGGAAAGTTGCCCGTCCCTGGATACCGCAGTGCTATGTGACAGTAACTACTAAATGACCTAGGGCGAACTCTATAAAAGAGGCCAGCCACCAATGTCAACTAATTTTTGAGCATAGATAGCCAGATTTTGGGGGAGGCCCCTTGCTCGATGGCAGCAAGTGCTTGAGTTATCACAACCTTGTCATTTGTTTGTTTGGTTCTGAGCTTGCAAACCAACCAGAGCATGAACACAAGTCCACAGCAGGTGGCAACACCAAATAAACCTACCCCCACCCATTCCTTAAAATAAGAAAATGCAGATGAAATCCAGGAGGAGAGGCCCTCTGTCAATGACAGGTCCACTCGTGTCGAATTGATCTTTAGAACGGCCACTCTCAGGGCCTCAAGGGTCTCATTGAATCTTTCAGACCAATTTCCTGCAAGATATAAAGAAAGCTGTCTAGACAGATTAGCTGCATGAGTAAAATTTTCATTTTGGACACTGGTAATACACAGAGCTTCCAGTTTTCTTTCACAACCCAACTGGGCCATCTGGTATAGAACACCTATCTGTTCCTCCGCCAGGTCAAGGCGCTGATTCAAAATCATCAGCCCTCCCTTTAACTTGGTACTAGCAGAGGTTTGGACAGTGATGGCATCAGCCAGATCTGCTGAAAGCTGATTTAATTTTGTGCCTGATTGAACCGTACTAGCCATAGCGTACCCTGCAGCTGTAGCAGCAGCTGCACTGGCTGAAATTGCTACGATCACGGCAGCAGTAATGCCCAAATCTCTCTTTTGTCCAAACAGAGATAAGGTGGAGGGTGTTTCCACCGGAACAGGGATCCAACGTGGGATCCGTGCCACCATGGCACGGGTGTTCTTTGTTACATCCCAACATTGAGAAATCCAACAAGAATCATTGGAACAGACTTCAAATGAATCATTTGAAAGAATAAACAAGAAAGGGGGGTAAACACAGACTGGGGTAGATGGATAATTAATCTGGTTTACCAAAGTTTTATTGAACCCAGTGATCTCTACACTGGTATTAGTATATCCATAAGAGTCATGTATTCCCCAATACTGAGCAAATCTTGAGATGCCAGTAAAAGAAGCCTTTCCAACTGCTCCTCCCTGGATAAAAATCAAAGGATTGAGTTCTGTACAACTGCCATTGACTCCACAAAGCACCCACTTGTGAAAGGGATGCATTCTAAAGTCCTGTATGAAAAGTCCCCTTTTCATAACAAATTCCTTCTCTGGGTCATCTATCATGTTGGGAGAAAAGGAAAAAGTTTTACTCTGATTTGCCCAATGAGTGATGGATGATTGACAATCAGACCAAGGCAGGATCAGCCCTTCATCTTCCAAGCTACAATGAGGAGCTATTTTTGGTTGGTGGGGCGTTCTTTGTCTGAAAAGTTAGGTGGTAGAAATGTACCATTAACCCAAATTGCCTCCTGCCAAAAGGTCCGATTTGTAAAGGTTATATCTACATTGGAAGTATCTTGGGTTGTGCTCACCCAACCCCATCGGTGCTCATTAAACTTCCCCAAAGCTCGGGCTGTGAGGTTGATACAATTTCCTGGTCCATTAATTTGAAAATATAAAGAACCCTGCTCTAGTAAAGAGCGATTTTCTCCTAATGGTGCTCGGGTGGGATCATAGGGTAAATATGGCAAATCCACTGTTTTATTAGTAGTAAAGAATTTTGGAAAAACTATAGCATCATGGCGAACTGGTATTGGTTTAGGGAAAGTCGAGAGAATAGCCCATCTCTGTTCTCCCATTATACTAGGAACCTGAGACAAGTTCAGCATTTTCAAGATCAGGAACAGTCCTCCGGAGGTCAGCATCTTCTGCACCATCCTTGATGAATATCCTGGGGGTGAGTCGTTCCGGCAGCCAAAATGGGTTGTCTTCACTCTGTGGAAAAACACAAACAGCTCCCCGGGATCTGATTAAGATAGGATCCGGGCCTTTCCACAGACCAGTTAAAACATCTTTCCATTTGACCATTTCTTTTGGTCTATCAGGGTCTGAGCTATGTCGCTCAGCTGCAGATATGTCCCTGCTCATTGAGATTCAAAAAATTAAGTGTAAAGAGTGCCATAGATACCGCTACTCTTGGCACTAAGGGCAGAGTCTCATCGACTCCCCCTTTTTGTTTTATAAGATAAGACTTGAGTGTGCGGTGGGCACGTTCCATAATGCCTTGTCCTTGAGGATTATAAGGAAGGCCAGTCAGGTGAGTGACATCCATTTGATGACAAAATTGTTGAAATTTAGTAGAAGTATATGCTGGCCCACTATCTGTTTTAAGAATTGTGGGCTTGCCCCAAGCACTCCAAGCTTCTAGGCAGTGCTGTATAACATGAGAGGCTTTTTCACCCATTAAAGGAGTGGCAAACATTACACCAGAGCAGGTGTCAATAGAAACATGTAAATATTTATTTCTCCCAAAGGAGGAAATATGCGTGACATCCATTTGCCAGACCTGCAATGGCCTAACGCCACGAGGGTTTACCCCTACATGAGGAGTAGGTAAAAATTGACAACTACCTCTGCACATAAGGCGGAGGTGCACTAGGACCCTGAAGCCGACAGTCCGGAGGCCGAGCAGCAAGCTGGCTTTCGCCAGCCGCTTTTGGCCTTTTTCTGGACTGAGTAGTTTGCATTTTATCTTGCTGGTACCTTTCTCCCTTATAACGAACTGCTTCCTCCTCCAAGTCCGTTTCTTCAGAGGAGCTAAGTCCTTCATCTGATTCTGAGCTACTAAGAGCTAGCTGCTTAAACTCATCTAGTGGTGGGTAGAGGCTCCTTTCCTTATGTGCCTCTCCAGCTCGATCTCCCTTCTTCTCTCCCTTTCCATCCCTTTTTCTAATCTCTCCCAAGGCATTCTTTCCTTTATATCTCTTTTCCTCGGGCTCAAGGCCCATGGAAAGGCCTAAATTCTTCAGTGCACTTTGTTTCCTCTCTACTTTTACTCTCTCTCCCCGCTTGATAGACTTTCTTGAATTTCGTCCAGAACTTTCTGCCCCACTTCTACCATTTGCTGACAATCCTCATCTGTAAAGCACAATTTCACCAATTTCCACAACAGCATGATCCCCGCTTTAAGTTTGCCGTTCTGCTGTTCCCTAACTAGATCTCCTTTCAGTTTGTCCCAAGAGGCGACAGTTACGACCCTGAGCAAGCATACCATGGTGCCACACGGTCTATCTCCCTGACAAATCCCTCTAAGGTCTTAGTGGCGATTTTTAGGCCACAGTGCTTCAGGACTGAGCATAAGGCCACTACTATAGAATGGGAGATTCCCATACTGCTGCTGTCTAGTCCTGACCGCGACTGAAACTGGTCGCTGTCCAGGCGCTGTCCAGGCCTGACCGCTACTGAAACTGGTTACTGTCCAGGTGCTGTCCAGGCCTGACTGTGACCAAGAACCAGTCAGCAGTTCCAGCGGTGGAAGCAAAACGAAATAGAAAGAAAAAGTGCAATCGCCGTGCAAACAATCAAAAGGGCGTCTAACTCTGGAGAAATTTCAAGACTGTACGTACCTTGCAGAGCCTTTCGTCCCGCAGTTCTGGTTCTGCCCCGTGAACGAGGGATCTTCCTTGCGCCGGTGTGATGGTATAAAGTTCCTGGGTTCCTCGGCGCCACTTATTGCGTCTCACTTGACCGGCAAGAAAGACGCAACCACCGGAATCTTCTGCGGCAAAAGCTTTATTGCTTACTTCTCAGGAAGACCCTGAACCGGGAAAATGGCGCTGCTTATATAGCCCGCAGCCTGACGTTTCAGCACCTGATATGGTGTGACAGCTCCTGATTCGTTGCTCACCCATCACCCCACTATTACGCCCTGAGAATGGGCAGTGACTAGGAGTGAGTTCACTCTCGCACCTGCGTACAAGGCTTGTTTACTAGTTAGGCACAGTGGAGGCCAGCACCATCTTATAATGGCGATTTCTCGAGGCATGCACGGCTCTCCTCAGCGATTGCTTGCGGCACACACGCGATTGCTCACTGCACGGCTCTCCACATATATTAACTAAAATATGGCTTCTTTCTTGCTTTACATTGTTTGCTTTTGAGTCTTAGCTGAGAGGAAAAGAACTGTGTGGTCAACCTGTGACATCTGACTCTGAATCAGATGAGGAACAAGAGGGGAGTATGACCATTTTGTTCACTGTTTCTTGTCCCTACCTCTAACTTCCCTAAAGGAAGGCAGCTTCTATGAATTAGCAATTCAATCCTATTGCATGAATTGTCTCATTGCTTATGACCAAATGCATGGCAACAAGCTGTTTAAGTTAAGGATGGTTTATTCTGGCTCACAGTTTAAGAAGGACTATAGTTCATCAAGGTAGGGCAGGCACAGGGCTGGGAACATGAGGGGACGCTGTGTTTGCTGTCAGGAAGCAGACTGCAAACACAAGGTGGGACCAGGCTATAAAATTTCAAGGCTCACATTTAGTGATCTGGTTTTTTCCCTACAAAGTTTCACCTCCTAAAGGTTTCACAACCGTTCAAAACAGAACTGTCATCTAGAGGCCAAATATTCTAACCCATGAGCCTATGGGGTCAGGGAACTGTTATAGTTAAGGTCTCTGTTGCTATGAGACATCAGCCAGAAGCAAGTTGGGAAAGAAAGCGCTTATTTTCAATGAAGGTTATACTTCATTGTTAAAGGAACTCAAGTCAGGAACTCAAGAGAAGCCTGGAAGCAGGGATTGAACAGAGACCACAGAAGAAATGCTGATTATTGGCTAGTGGAGCCTTCCCATTTTCAATCATTCAAAAAAAAAAAAAAAAAGGCCCACAAACTTGCTCAAAGGACAACCTGATAGAGGCAATTCTTCATCTGAAGTTCCCTCTTAGGTGACTCCAGCTTATGTCAAATTGACAAAAGCTAACCAGCACCTTTTACACTCAAACAGCAAAATTCCACTCTGGGCCCCATAACCTCATGACCAGTTCATGATTCAAATCACATTTATTCCAAATTCCAAAGTTCACATAATCTTTAACAGTCCCACTACTATTCAGAAGTCCAAAGTGTCTTATGTGACCCAATGTAACCTCTTAACAGTAAGTCCCTAAAAATAAAATTTTAAAACTTGATTATTTCCAACTTACAATGACAGTGTAAACATTGCTATTCCAAAGGGGAGGAATTGAGACAAGGAAAGATTGGAACAGGGAAAGACCAAAACCAGCAGGGCAAACACCAAATCTTGTATTTCCGAATCTGACTATGGAACCCATGATGAAATTATTTGGGTTTCAAAGACATGGGTAACCCCACCCCCAGTTCTACTGCTGAAGTGCATATCCCCTCTGGACCATGTCTACAGATTTTGTTTGCAGATATTCTACTGTCTTGACATCTCCATTACAATTTAGGCTTCACATTCACAGCTTCATGCAATGGCTTTTCTCTTTACAGGGGCTCCAACTCTGCCACTTATTTCCTGGCCTCAGTTGCCTTCAGGAATCTTGGTTGCAAACCTCCATGACCCCTTTACTCTTGTATAGTTCATGTCTGTAAAATCAGTACCACACGGATGCTGCTGCCAAGTTTTGCTCAATATGTAGACTGGTCCCCTACGACCACACTTGCATCAGTCAAAGTGTGCTGATCCTGGTGAAGTATGCCCCTGGGCAGTTATTTATTAAGCTCTCTGTTTTCAAATCGATTTGCATTTTTGCAAGATTGATAAGCCTTTGGTGGATGGGGTCTTGCCTTCAGGACACTGTTCCAATTGTCCCTTTAAAAGAGGCATCTCTTGAAATTGTGCGAATCTTGTCAACAACTAGAGCTGTTTTCTTTGTACCTGTCTTGTGTGTGACTTTAAACCCACTAAGCTGTACATTTTTTGTATCTTTCTGTTTTACCTGTTTGTTACCTCTCCTACCTCAGACTTGGTAAGAACAGTAATTATCAGGACTCGGCTTAAACGCTATCCTGTTTTCAGATGTCACCCGACAAACAAATTCTTCCTGTTTTTGTTTGTTTGTTTTGTTTTTTGTTTTTGTTTTAAATTCAGCCTCACTCAGACTCTTAGAACATGCACAGAACATGACCTTCATTGTCTACATTTCTCTCAGCATTTTGGTCTTCCAAACTGCCCCCAGAATGCCTGCGTGGGTCAGTGTAAAAGTTGATGAGGAGTGCCCCGGGTGTTAATCCCTCTTATTGCCTGGTCCCACACCTGGTATGGGTTTCAAATTTTCTGTGCCAATAGGCACTACTATAGTCTGTTTGTGAGATAACCTAAAGGGGCTGCAATTAGGGGCTGGAGAGATGGCTCCGTGAGTAACAGCACTGACTGCTCTTCCAAAGGACCCTGGTACAATTCCAGCACCCACATGACATCTTGCAGCAGTCTGTAATGCCAGTTCCAGGAGATCTGGCGCCCTCACACACACATTCGGACAGAATACCAATACACATAAAAATAAATAAATCTTTTAAAAAAAAGCTCCAATTAGAAGAACTGAGACTAATTAGACTCCTTCACCCTTTCATGTGAATACAGCACCAGTATACATTAGACAAATGGACACTGCTGGCCCGAATTCAGAACTTTCAATTTTCAATATCTAAAGTGATTTAGATAATTCCCTAAGATGGAATAGTAGTAGATCCAAGACTCCTTCCTCCATAAAACTCCCAGGTTACTTTACTTTTTCTCAGGGCTCTGGTTTATAACCATGCCCAGAGCTGGAATACACGGTTTCTGTTGGGTCTCCAAGCCTATATTTTTACAGTTTCTGAGATAGCATAGAACTCTTACTTTATGCCTCTTTTACCTTATGCTTCTGTTTCTGCCTCTCTAAGCCTGGAAAAACGTTGCTTGTATCTTTACCATTCCTAAAATACATTCTAAGCATTTGAAGTTTTCTGCCATCTTCAGACATACACAAACTGGTTATGGATGCAGAGATCACTGGGCTCAGTCTTGCAAAGGTTCAAATATCTTTTGGTATGAATAATATTAAAAAATAGTTTCATGTCATTCTACTCTATTAAACAGCTGTCTCTAGAGAGAGGATTTGGCTCTTCTGGCCACTCCTGACCCAAGCTTGTTTGTTTAATACAAAGTTTCTTCCAAAATCTCCCTCCTGGGTCAGGCTGGTCACCTGACTCTGTGCTAGGGGAGAGCAAAGCACAGCAACGCAGGCAGACACTCGATGTATGGATGACAGCGGCTCAGAGGCAAGCCATTCCAGCAGAGGTCACAGATGACAAAGTGTAACTGCAGGTGCTCAGCTCTCTGAATACTCCCCTTTCCCGAGTTTTATTTACTTCCTTCAAAGTGTTTGTAAACTTCAACTTTCTGCATTTAGGATTTAGAAGTTCATTAGATGTGACTTTTAAAAGATTTGTAAAATCTGTAATAGGACAATCAGTTTGAAACTTGAAGCAAGGCTGGAGAAATGGCTCAGAGGTTAAGAGCACTGTCTGCTCTTCCAGAGGTCCTGAGTTCAATTCCCAAAAACCACATGAAGGCTTATAACTAGGTATAATGAGATCAGATGCCCTCTTCTGGCCTATAGGCATACATGCAGACAGAATGCTGTATTCATAATAAAAAATGAATCTTAAAAAAAAAGCAAATTGTAACAAAAGGGTTAATAGTTAAAAGTCTTTATATAGATGATAGTAATTTGCTATATGGGCTATAAGTACTACATATATAACTTGGATTCAACTCTTGCTTATGCAAATAGATGTTTTTGAAGGAATAAAAGCATGTGTGTGTACTTGTGTGTGTGCCTGTGTGTGTGTGTCTGGGTATGTGTAGCAGCCATGTGGCTTGCTGCCATCTTGGCTGATGACATCAGGAAAGAATCAACCATGTGGTTGGTCATCATCTTTACTCAGGTTAAAGAGAGGACCTGCCATGTGACTTCATCACCATCCTGGATAGTTGGTACAAACCAACTCTCAAAGCACCAATAAAACAACCAGTCCTTCTGAGCCTCTGCTTCTCTCTCTCTCTCTCTCTCTCTCTCTCTCTCTCTCTCTCTCTCTCTCTCTCTCGGGGCAGCAGCATGTCTCCAGGATGTCCTGGATAAGGATGGATGTTTGTGGGATGATTTTTTTGTCCTGAGTGAAAAGTAACTGATAAGGACAAAACCACAAACACAGTTTATGGAAAGCAGGATCTGGGACAACACATGCTTCATGACTAAGGTTTATAAATTCCTAAGTTTAGAATGGCCCACTTAGGCTAACAGAAACGGATTCAAGATGTATGTCTAATCACTTATGTCCTTGCTAACTTTGTTAAGCTTTAGTCGTTTAAAGTAACTCAGTCATAAACAACTGTCGTTCTTTGTAAGATGAGGTTCCTGGTCTTTCTGTGGACTGTATTTATGACTTAAAATTTATTTTGATACCAAAAGATCTTTAGTTTAAAAAATACAATTTTCTAAGGCTCAAACTAACAAGGGATAAAATAATAAAATCTTAATTCTATAAAAGTTACTAACTCATTTTGAGTTGTTAAAGATTAAGATATATAAATTAACAGTCCGCCATGCTAAGTACAAGTGCATTTCATGTGTAGAGACAAGCTTGGATGGAGGCACCACTGTGTGGGTAGGCCACCAGAGCGGACCACATGACACAGTTTAGGACCAAGTGAAAGTCTTTGTTCCAGTCAGATAGGACTACACCCAGGTATCTGGGGACCTAGGTGTGCTCCCCAGTGTCTAAAACATGGGATTTTAAAAAGCAGAGACCATGTTCTGGCATCTCACTCAGCAGTTGCAGGAAGGGCTTCGCAGAAGTCAACAGTCTGAACAGACACTAAGTAGTTGGCTGGAGGGGGTCTGTACAAACCGACCATTTAATAAAAGCTAAGAGAAGTTAACCAGTACACCCTGAACTTTGGTTCCTAAAATAGAGTTGAGTAATTTCCTATGGGAATCTCCATCAAAGGAGATCCAATTCTAGTTAAACTTGAAATGGCCTCAGCATGAATACAAGACGGAGCAGGAAATTTTGTCTTGCCCTGACACAACACCAAATTTTATTTCCTATCATATAGTCCCGTATACATGTTATCAATGCTAAGCCTGAAGCAAGCAAAGCAAAACAAGTTTAAAGTAAACTTAATGTTTGTTTAATGGAAAATAATATTTAAAATCGGGTATATTAAAATGGATTATAAAAGATTGAATGCTTGAGTAAAACAGGTTAAATTTATAATACACTTGCATGGCAGGCTGTCTCCAGACTCAAGAAGTTTCCTTGGATGCAGCACAAACTCCCTTGGACGGAGCACCACCCACCAGCCTAAGTTGCACGTTAGCCTCATTACAGTACAAGGATGCATGGGAAATAAGACCTGGCTTAAGTAAGAATGTGCTACTTTGCCTCCAGCTGCATAGACGTGATCAGCTTTGGCTGTGTGGACCTGACTAAGGTTAGGTTATACAAAAGGTTATACAAAAGTGGATTACTTCTCATGTTTCACATGACAAGTGAATTGATTCTCTTAATCAATAGAGGATCTTAGAGTACACACCCACATCCTAAACATCTCAAACAACAAAGAGGCAATTAATCTGCCCTCAGTGTCTCTCAAACTGACATCTGGAGATACTGTGAACTGGGGAAACTCGTCCCTGCGCCTCCCACCCAACTGGGATGGGACCTGCATGCTAGTTTAGTTGGTCATGCCCTTTACCCCAACGTTCAACTTTTCCTCTTAGTAGATCCAATTCCAGGGTCCACACCTTAACCGCTCATGTTCCCTTGTTAGAGGAGGATGCCAGATACTCTGCCATCAAGCACCCAGCTCTGCAAAGTTATCAGACTATTCAAGCACTGTCTGCTTCTGTGTCCGTAGAGTCAGCAAATGATTGTTAAGTGATATCCCAAGCCCTCAGGTTCTGCAGGAGAAGGTGGCTTAGATAAAGGAGATTCTTTCCTTCTTGGGCTCATCTGTGATGCTTTGAGAATATAATCTAGTCTCTACCCAGAGAGAAAGCTCCAAGGCTCGCTTCTCACCTTGAAACCTTTCGGGGTCCAAGAGTTGCCGCACAAAGCAGACAAATACTGATCTCAGTCAGACAGGGATGGTTTATTGAACAACCTAAGACTGATTAATCAGGGCTGCAGCTCAGAATTTGGGGGCTAAGCCATAACACCAAACACCTTTTATTGTCTGCTTATAAAGGCTAAAGCTGCAAAAAACACAACAAGATCATATGCAGGTACAGAAAGTGCTGCCTGGTGGTCAGCCCTGACTCTAGCCATTTTTCAACATAACAGTTCATATTGACTTTTGATTTGATGGGTCCTACGTGAAGTCTTGTGAAATTTCTTAAGATTAACAAATCTCATTTTGTGTGTGTGTGTGAATGACTGGCAGGCACATTACAGCAATAATATGAAATAGCTGGCAGGCATGGAACAAAATGGCGGCAGCTATGCTGGGGGGTGTGGGCAGGCCTCAACAAAGTCTACAAGGAGTGTCCTGAAATATAGGTGCAACAATTTGATGTCAACAAAAATATGTATTAAGTTATGTTTCTAAAATACTAGATAATGGTCAGTTAAGGTATTAGTCTCAATTTTGTTTTCCTTGAGATACTCTGTTTTTTCTTAATTAAATAATAACTGGTGTTATTAATATTTGCAACAAAATTACAAAGCTCATCACACTCAGAGGCAGGGGAGTATCACTTAGGGCTTTGCAAGCAGGGAGTCACACTTGCTGTTCAGATTCATTCCTTGGATGCTGAATTTAACCCACTTCTTTTACAGAGCTTCTAGCTGCCTGTTCCTTACGCAGGATTAAACACCCAGCTAATTGCAATCACTTCACCTTTCCACGGAAGTCCAGGACCTTCTCCAGTCAGTGGTACAACTGTATTTAAACTTACATTGATGTCATATTTAATCTTAAATTAACTCATTTTAATTTTGATGTAAAATTTTTCCTTGTTTACTTTGTATCTTAATGTTCCTCACCACACTGTATAGTTAGTACCTCTTGACTTATATTCTGGATCTTTGCCAACTGTTAGGTTTTTTTCCATGGCTGTTTGATGGCCCCTCTTCTGAGGCACTCTTACTACGGCTTTCTTCCTTGACCTGTTGTAGCTTAAGGAGTCACCTAGAGATTGATGCCCCAGCCCCTTGTTTTAGTTAGAATTTCCATTGCTATGAAGAGATATCATGACCAAGGCAACTCTTATAAAGACAATGTTTAATTGGGGCTGGCTTACAGGTTCTGAGATTCAGCCATTATCATCATCAAGGTGGGAACATGGCAGCTTCCAGGCAGGCATGGTGCAGGAGGAGTTGAGAGTTCTACATCTTGTTTCAAAGACAAACAGGAGAAGCCTGTCTTGAGGACAGCTAAGAAGAGGATCTCAAAGCCCACCCCCATAGTGACACACTTCCTCCAAGACCACACTCCCTAATAGTGCCAATCCCTGGGCCAAGCGTATACAAACCACCACATCCCTAAAAGCTGTTTGGGTAATCTCTAAAGAGGGCCTTCCAACTCATCCCTCCCTAGACATTGTTACCAGGACTCAGCACCAAACAGCTGGACAGAAGTAACCTTACAGCAATTAACCTCTCTGTCTCTCCTTAGAGAAATCTCAGATCAGTTTAACTCCCTTTGGGACCAGCTTGACTCTTTGACTGCTGCAGAACTCCAAAATTAAAAAGGATTACAAAGTTGGGTGTAATGGTGCCCACCTTTAATCCCAGCACTTGAGAGGCAGAGGCAGGCAGAACTCTGAGCTCAAGGCCAGCTTGGTCTACAGAGACAGAGGTTCAGGACATCCAGGCCTACACAGAGAAGCCCTGTCTTGAAAAACAAAAACAAAGACTTGATCTAGATCTGATTAATTGCTAGGATGGGATCTGTGTCCTCCATAAACACACTTTCTTCGAGGCCAACAGATCCTAACCAGTTTGCGATGTTGCTTAGAGACGAGGGCCATGAAGAAATTCAATCACAAGCTTCCTCCTATCGACGGGTTTCTGGTTCCCTCCCTCTTTGGCTCCTCTGACCACCTCATCCTCCTTATTATCCTCATTCTTAACTTAAAAACAAAAACAAAAACTCTGTCTTTTAAGTGTTTCGCTTACTGAAATTCACTCTATACCCAAACAAAATGTTCCATGTAGGTTCTCCCTGAGTGTAATTTCTTTTGAGTATAATTTCTTTTGCTCACAATAAGATTTTGTTTTGATTTGATGTTTTTCTCTTATGCACTCTCCTGGAATTTTCTCTTCTCTGTGACCCAACCTACACCACCCCTACGGTGAAACTACTCAAAAGGTCAGCCAAGCATTAAGTAAACAAATTATTTGAGCTACACAGCTTATTATATCTGTGGCCCCACACCCCATCATGGGTCTCATTTCCATCCTAGTAAATATAGACCTGACTGTCATCAATGCGCTCTTTCTCATTAAGAAAACACCATTTTAAAACCTCAAAATTTCATTGTTTTGAAAAATCCATACAAACATCCATATAAACATTAATCCAACTGGCTCCTGTCTGTACAAAATTCTCCTCCTCTGGATCTTTCCAAATATTCCACGAGGCAGTCACAGACTCCCTCATTAAGCCCTTGAACAATATAATGTACAAAGCCTGGATGACCAACAGCTGACATCCACCTTTATAAACTCAACATTGAGTCTTCTACCATGACCCTCCCTTTGAGTGTTAAACACGATAACCAATATTGTCTCATAATTCAGGATCTGGCCTGTTTTTATGATACTGCCATTGGTCTTGGCTTCTTATCAGACAAGATGCTAAGACTCTACCCTTTGTGGTTGAAAAACAAAGAAATCAACCTGAACTTGGTAGTGTTTTAGAAACTCCCACATGTTATGGTTTTGAAGACAGGGCCCTGTAGCAAGAATGGGAGGGCAATAAGAGAGAGCAAGGATGAGTATAACCAGATGAAATGTGTGTGTGTGTATGTATGGAAATTGTCAAGAAATAGATTTAACTATTAAAAAGAAATGCTGTAGAAAGGGGTAATTTTGAAAGTAAATTCTCTTTTTAAAAAGATTTATTTATTTTATGTATCTGTGTGCTCTATCTGCATGTACACTGCCAGAAAAGGGCATATATATATATATATATATATATATATATATATATATATCACATTATAGATGGTTGTGAGCCACCATGTAGCTGCTGGGAATTGAACTCAGGACCTCTGGAAAAGCTGCCAGTGCTCTTAAACCACTGAGCCATCTTATTTCCTTGCCAGAGGTTTTATGGCTCATGTGGACTCTCTCAGGCCCAGCACAGTACTCTGTATGAGAGAGGGAGGTCAAAACAAGGAGAGGAGACAGCAGGATGGCCGAGGAGAAAGGCACTGCCAAGCCTCACGATCCGAGGTATATCCGTGGGATACACATGGAAGGAGAAAACCAGCTACTGAGAACTCTTCTGGGGGGGGGGAAGGAGAGGAGGGAGGGGGAACTGAGGTCGGGATGTAAAAATAAGATAAAATAAAAAGAAAACTCTCTTCTGACCTCCACAGATGGGTAGTGACAAGCACAGTTACACACGTGCATGTGTACATGCACAGCACATAACAGTAAATAAGATGTAAGAGCACAAGAACGAAGGAGAGAGAGAGAGAGAGACAGACACACACACACAGAGTTTCGATTAGCTGTTTATGCTGGCTCCTCTCTTTGTTTTGATCCACCCTCTGTGATGTACATCTTCTGCGGAACTGAGACATTTTTATATCCCCCATCACCAAATGAAGATTCTGCACATTAGTTTATCTCCTATCTGATTTGCTCTTTCAAAGCACCCCCCCCCCCATCCAACTCTTCTTTCACAAAAAAAAAAAATTTGAAGAAAAACTGATATTTAGCCCCAAGTGAGAAGCAAATGAATTGAGCTAGTTTCACTGCCTCTTCATCTCAGTAGCTTGGAACTTGGCCCTGGAAGTCATCTTGGTCAAAAAGGAGAAGTGTAATGCTGTGTAAGCCAGAACTCACTCCGTTGGTACGGGTCATAGAGAGGCAGTTATATGGCAGGGGATGGTGATTTAAAACAGACAGGCCCCAGGTTTACTAACAGCCAACAAAGGCAGGGTCTGCGTAGTACTTCAAGAAGAATGTAAGTTCTATGTTAAGGAACCTGGACAGGTACTAGGAAGCCATAACTCATAAGATGTCAATGGGGTCTCTGGTGAGATTACTAGAAAATTATAGGTTTATAGCTTAGAAAGGAAAAAGGCCTTAATCAAACATTAATTGTGTTGGGATCCTTGATTCTCAGCTGGCTAAAGGCTTCAACCAGACTCCTGGGAGAAAGGTCTTCTTTTCCTTCTCATGTCTCCATAAACTTCTATGTCTTCTCTCCTGCCCCACACAGACCCTAGACTGCTAGTCTCCATGACTCTTACAAGTGTGGAAGCTCATCTTTTAGGACCTTCAGGGTTTGTGAGTATCTCAAAGGCACATGTCGATGGCCATGGGATACACCTCAGGGACAGAGATTGGGAGGTGGCTGCCAGATAGGACCTTCAGGGACTGTGTGGATGAGTTGTTTCTCATGTCCTGGACAGTTTCTTGGAAGGAACCACTGACCTCTGGAGGGAGTGACCAGACAGCTGGGAAATTCTGAAAGTCAAGTCTTCAGAAGGATTTTCACAGTGTTCTGCTAACTTGGCTGGGCCAGCTTGTTGACATCGTTAGGTCCATGCTCCCATCTCCTGGCTCTGGGCTTGGGATAGCGATGAGGCAAACATGTTTGCTTGTCTCCTGAAAACTCCATCTTGGGTAGACATCCAGTTCTTCATGGGCCTCAAGGGCCTTGAGCTGGAAGGGTCATTTCATTTTTATTTATTTATTTTATTAGATATTTTCTTCATTTACATTTCAAATGCAATCCCCTTTCCTTGTTTCCTCTCCGAAAATCCCCTATACCCTTTCCCCTCCCCTTGTTCCCCAACCCACCCACTCCTGCTTCCTGGCCCTGGCATTCCCCTATAGGAAGGATCATTTTAATTGGTGTCCCTCCTAGAGCATTGTGAAGGATACAATGCTCTCACAAAACTACTGTCCCCATACAGTGGGCCTCATGTCCTTCTTTCAAGTCCCAACACACCTGATGCTTCCTATGGCCAGAACCAAACAAGATACCAGACAGGGTTCCTTACATCCCTGGACTACAGACACATTGACTCATACCTGGACAGAACCACTTCAGAGTATAGGTAGTAATGCTTTATATGCAAACTACTCTCTCTCTCTCTCTCTCTCTCTCTCTCTCTCTCACACACACACACACACACACACACACACACACACACACACACACTTTGTCTCCCTTGTCTTGCTATATTCATCCTAAACCTTTCCCAGACTGCCATTGTAATACTCTTTCCTAGTCTTCCTGCTTCCAGACCTTCCTCTATAGTCCATTGTCAACAAAAGAGCCATAAGAATCTGTCAAAACCAGTTAGATAGCATCTCTCCTTTGCCCCAGACTCTCCAAAGAGTGTCCACTTTGGACCATGAACAGAAGCTCCACTGATGGGGCTGGTGAGATGGCTCAGTGGGTAAGAGCACCTGACTGCTCTTCCAAAGGTCCAGAGTTCAAATCCCAGCAACTACATGGTGGCTCATAACCATCTGTAACAAGATCTGACTCCCTCTTCTGGTGTGTCTGAAGCAGCTACAGTGTACTTACATATAATAATAAATAAATCTTAAAAAAAAAAAAAAAAGAAGCTCCACTGATGGGCACTGGCTGATACAGCTGGGCTCCTAGGTTTTATAGTTGTTAGAGGCTAGGCTGGGCTCAATCATCTGTCATCAATAAGCGGCAAAAGTTTTATTCACTGAGCCCACATTTGAAGAGAAACAAATAAAGAGGTTGAGTGAGAGTCCTGGGATAGGGGTTAAGGAGAGAGCTCGTTATCGTTAGAGTCCCAGTATTCAGAGATTCTGGTCAAGAGTTGGCTCTGTCTATCATTCATCCATTGTTGTCTCTCCTGCCAGGTGGACTAACAAGTTGTCAGAGCTCTGTACTATCTCTTCCTGGGAGACAGGTTCCCTGTCTGACTGGCACCAGGGCCCCAGCCTTTTCCTTCCCCAGTATGAGACTCCTGGGGAATTTCCAATTTCTTGTAATCTATTGTCTCAATAGTCTTTGATAGTCAAAGGGAGGGGCACACTGTTACTCTTTATAATACCTTTGTTTCTTCCCAGACTGTTATATCCTGTTTCCTCCCGTTCTTTCTGGCCTTTGCTACTACACAAGCTCGAAGGCTATCTCAGGGACTGCGCTGGCGTTTCTTGCTTGGAGTACTCTTCCTTCAAGGCTCCACACTGCTTATTGTAGAGACTTCTTTTGATTTTGGATTTTGCTGAACTATTATTATGTAATCCTATCTGATCTGTGTGCATGTGTGTGTTTGTGTGTGTCTGGTGTGCATGTAGAGACCAGAGATCTTGGATGTTGTTTCTCAGTAGCTGTTTAACTTATGTTATGTGACAGGGGTCTGGGGCTCACTGATAAGCAAAGTTTCCATCTTCGATCTCCCTTTTATCAGGGCTTCCATTTAAGGAGTCTCCCACAGTATGGGTTCAGTTTTCTCACTTCAAAAGAATCAAGAAAATCCCTCACAGGAGTGCCAGTGGCTTGCCTTTCCGGTTTGATCCAGACCCAGTCCAGTTGACAAGCAAGATTAATCACCACACCTGGATCTGATCTTGATCTTGACCTTCACAGTGGATATCATTCCTTTGTTTTTGTTTTTGTTTTTTGTTTTTGTTTTTGTTTGAGTCAGGGTGTCTCACTATGTAGCCCTGGTTGGGCTGGGACTCACCAAGATCCTCTTCTTCTGCAAACACTGTGATAGTTTAAATTGTCAACCTGACACAATTTAGAGTCTTCTAGGAAGAAAGCCTCTAGGATCATGTAGATTAGGTTGGTGGAGGGGGATCATTTTGAATATGGTAATTGAGGCAGGAAGACCTGCCCACTGTGGGTGGCTTCATTCTCTAGGCAGGAATCCTGAACTGTGTAAGAGTGAAGAAGCGGGGCTGGAGATATTACTTACTGGTTAAGAGTACTTGTTGCTCCGTTCCAGGTTCCGTTCCCAGCACCTACATGGTGGCCCTCAACTATCTGTAACTCCAGTTGCAGGGGATCCAACATTCTTTTCTGAGTCCCTGGCACCACACATGCACATGGTACACATGCATAAATGCAAGCAAATTTCCCCACACAGAATAAAAATAAATACACCTTTAACCAAGAGTGAGGGCAGCTGAGCATGCATATATTTACTGTGCTCTCTTCTTGTTTGTGGGTGTGATCTGACCAACTAACTCCCTCAAGCTCCTGTTTCTGTGATGGATCTGAAACCTACAACTGTGGATCACAGTATTTTGTCCCAGCAACAGAAAACAAAACGAAGACAAGCAATTACCGGTTTTTGACATGCAAGCTCTTGTCTTACTTATGTCTATGTAAGAAAGTCTGCCTTGCGCTTTAAATGATAACACATTTACTAGTGTGTCCTTACATCTGAAATAGCAGGTCCCCTGGCAAGGTTCCTGATTGCTATCTTCACTTTACCCACATGCAGCTAAGGTGAGTTTGCAGAGACCTCCTTGGAGGGTTAGACGGTGAGGATGCCTGGAAATTATAACTGTCCTAATACAATGACATCCTCAGGACACCAAAGCGGACCATGAAGTCTCCAGACACAGTGCATGTGCCGTTGGCTGTGAGACAATCTTACATACAACATACCTTTCTAATTTTATAAATGTTTTAAGGTTTCTCAGAATTGAATAATCATACAAACCTAAGATTTTGTGAGTATCACTGCCTGGAAACAATTTTAAGAAAAAAATAAGAAACATTAGTTTAGAGAAAATAATTTGTATGTAGGAGTGTGGGTGATATGTGCTGAGTTGAGAGCATAACGTTCCTAAGTTGAGGTCCTAATGCCTTGTAGCATCTAGAATGTGACTTATCTGGAGGTACAGTAACATTAAAGGAGGTTGTTATGGTGAACACTTAACTGTGTTCAGTGTTCTAAGAAGAGATGAATAATAGCACACAGATACATTTAGAGGGAGGCTCTGTAAAGACACAGAAAGAAGATGTCAACGGGAGGGAACTCGAGCCATAAAAGCCCTGGTGCCACCTGTTCACCAGCTTGCAGGCTACATACAGGATTGCAAGGTAGTAACTTTGTTGTTGAAGCCACAGTCTGCGGCGTTTTATTATAGCAGCCCCAGCAAACCAACGCAACAGGCAAAGTACAGTCCTGGAGAAAGTTGAGGTGCTACCCAAGGGACTGGCAAAGACCTGGGCTTCGGCAGTTTCCCATCCTTCCAGTTTCTAGATGCCAGAAATTGGAGTCTAAGCGCCCTTGCCATAACAGAGGCCAGAACACTGAAGTCTGTGTCTCAAGTGAACCCGGGAGGTAACTGCAATCCTGAGGGTGGACTGTCAGGGCCCTGCTTCCCTGCCAGTTCAGACTTTAAGAACCACAGGGTAGGGCGTGTTTCCCATTTTGTGTATGGAGAAATAGAACCTTTGATTAGGCCAGTGACATCCACCACAAAAAACCAGAGTCAGTCAACTCGGCGCCCAGAACTCATAGGCTAAGTCCCGCCTTCAGCTGCTGGCACAGCAACTGGCAGAGAGTAGCGGCTTGGAGGATGCTCCTCCCTCCCTTCTCTCCCGCCCTCCTAGAACGCTTGTTTCCCAGGAAGGGGAGGAGTTCTTCCTGGCGCGGATGCCACCGTCGCCACGGCAACGCCGCTTTACTGGGCCCAACGGATTAAGGGGCCTGGGGCTGCAGGCGGCCGCGTGGCCTCGTGGGCAGCGCTAGCAGCATGGACAGTCTGTACGTGGAGGAGGTGGCCGCCTCCCTGGTCAGGGAGTTTCTTAGCAGAAAGGTAATGTCTGGACACTCCGAAACCCACTAGTATCTTCTTAAGTTGGGGGGCAACCAGTGGTTTCCATTAGCATCTTTGCACCTTCGAGGGTGGGGGGAGCATTCCATGCCTTCTGTTCGCCTCAGAGATTTCCCCAAGAGCGCCCCTTTCTCGGGACAAGGAAACTACATTTCCCAGAAGCCAGCCCTCCCTAATGCAAGGGCACGTCCACAAAGCCAGGCCTGCGCTTGCTTGGCTGCCCTCCCCTGGTCCCCTCTGTCACAGCAGTGCCAGATTGGCAAGGGTGTCCAGGGCGGAGCAAGTTCTCCCAGCCAGGAGCACAGGACATGTCTGTAGAAAAGAACTTTCTAAAGGAAAGTTCTGGACAGGCAGTCCTTTTGATCATTTTAATCAATGATGGAAATTCTAGCTGCTGAATGAGCTTTTGTGGGGGGAATTATGTAAATTCTCTTACTGCCAGAAGAGTTTTCAAAGTGTTTACAAGTTAGGGAGGCTCTTGAGTCCCCCATGGGGGTCTAGGAGAGGAAGGCACTTCCTAGACTCCAGGAGTCCCACACTGGCTTGTAGTTTACACAAAGGGGCTGAGGACTATACACTAGGGATCTGTGCTTCCACATGATGTCATATTGAGCTGGCCCAAGGGGCACTAATTTGAGATTGAAACATGCATGCGTGTGTGCGTGCGTATGTGTGAGTGTGTGTGTGTGTGTGTGTGTGTGTGTGTGTGTGTGTGTGTGTGTGTTTGCATGGAACAAAGGAAAAGGATTTGAGGTCAGATGGTGGAAGTTTAGGTATGTGCTATTAGTTTGAAATGTAAGTTTGACGTTACTACCTCATCTTCTCTCTAACGGGAACTTTTACAGTCCACTCATGTCTGATGAGTGAGCACTAGTGATGCCCAGGCAGCGCCTAGGTTCTCTTTAAACTCTCTGTGTAGCCCAGACTGTCTTTACACTCTCGATTCTCCTGCCTCTGACTCCTGTATTCGGAAGTACGGGGGCATACCAGCATGCACAGTTGTAATTACTTTCGTCACTGCTTCTGCTCTGGGACAGAGACCTTGTGATCACCACAGGCCTTTGCCACCCTGTGTGTACCTCCTAGATGGTGATTGATCTTCTCAAATGTCCCTAACCATCCTGGAAGATAAGTATACTTACAGTATTCCTTTTCATATCAGAGTGTTATGGGACAAGGCAGCAAAGAAACTTGCCCGAGGGTGAGCAGGCTGGACCTTGACGCCTCCTTGCCCTGGATACTTACATACAACACAGGTATTCAACTTTTCACTGGTTTTGCCACTTTATACCAGCTCTGACTGTACCTGTTCTGAAATGCCTGTGTGCTCTTTCAGAATGATTTTTATTTGGAAACATTGCAATGCACCTGGCTTTATTGCCTCTGCTTTGACTCTCTGTCACCGAGTCCTTGATGCAAGTTGGATGATCCGTGTTGTCATGCCCTGAGAGGCTGATCGCTGCTGCTTTTTAAGACTGGGTTAGATTTAGAAGTACCCGAGAGGCCTTCAATTCTTGAGTGCAATCCTGAGCCCTCACTGACAATCCTGAGGCCTCACAGCTTGGCCCTAGCTTCTCCTTCATGGTTCCCTTGATCGCTTCTGCCCTGTGACAAGGCCTGTTTCTCCCCAAGCACTTCTGGTCACTCCCATGATCAGAATTGATCAGGATTGTCCTTGGACTCACCTTGACACTTCTATTACAGTGGTCACATCTGCTTATTTCACCTTCTAGACAGAGACACCAAGCTGACCTCCCAACTAGGTAACACCTCAGAAACCATCTTCCTCCCATGGTTTATATCTAAAAGTACAAAGAGGGGTGTCTTTATTTACTACCTGTGCTGGCTAGTTTTATGTCAGTGTGACATAAGCTAAAGTAATCTGAGAGGAGGGGAACCTCAATTTAAAAAAAATGCCTCTATAAAATCAGGCTATAGGCAAGCCTCTAGGGCATTTTCTTGATTACTGATTGATGAGGGAGAGCCCAGTCCATAGTGGATAGTTCTATATGAATACAGGCTGTTGAGGCTGAGCAAGTCCCGAAGAGCAAGCCAGTAAGTTGCCCCCTTCCATGGATGCTCTGCATGGAAACTCCTGCCTCTGTGTTCTTGCCTTGTTTGAGTCCCTGTTCTGATTCCCTTCAGTGATATGGAAGTGTAAACCAAATTATGCCCCCCTCCCACCCCCAAGCTTCTTTGACTTTGGTGTTTCAGTAGAGCAGTAGAAACCCTAACTAATGTCACAGAGAGCCAGAACCATGGGCCGGGCAACTGCTTATGTTATTGTTGGTGGTATTTGGGGTGGATCTGAGACAGGGCCATCTTTGTATTACTCAGGTTCTTTTTAAGCTCTCTGTGTAGCCCAGACTGTCATTATACTCTTGATTCTCCTGCCTCTGACTCCTGTATTCGGAAGTACAGGGGCATACCAGCATGCACAGTTGTAATTACTTTTGTCATTGCTTCTGCTGTGGGACAGAGACCTTGTGATCACCACAGGCCTTTGCCACCCTGTGTGTACCTCCTAGATGGTGATTGATCTTCTCAAATGTCCCTAACCATCCTGGAAGATAAGTATACTTACAGTATTCCTTTTCATATCAGAGTGTTATAGGACAAGGAAGCAAAGAAACTTGCCCAAGGGTGAGCAGGCTGGACCTTGACGCCTCCTTGCCCTGGGAGCCCCATCTGGCACCCTTCCTGAAGGCTGTGTGTTACCCGGCTAGCACTCAGACCTATCTCCCCTTTAGCATTTCCAAACTCTACTTTCTAGCATGTGGTCTGCCCTCAGGAGACTCATGATGCCTCCTGGCCATTTCAGGGTTCATGGAAGTGACTTTTCTGGTGCCCCAGGCTCCTGTGTCTTTGGCTTCTCTCCTGCAGTGTGACATGGCTTCCATCTGTCTGCTACTTGTCTTTGCCATCCATGGTCAGGCCACAGGCCTGTCCTCCCTTTCCACCATCTGGGTTCCAGTGTTCCAGGTGTTCTCATTTCTCGATGATGTTCCTTCTCAGTCCCAAGCCGTTTTACAGTTACAGTCCTTTGTCCCCACCAGTGTCTCACAGTCCCAGCCCTGATGTAAGACCTTCTTGCCTCTTTCTCTCACTTCATTATAATTCCATGCTCTGCAATGGGCTTGGCTCTCTTGTCTTCTCACCTTTTGTTACACCCTCTCTGCTCTGGGGGAAAGTAAATTTGCCCTGCTTCATGCTCATACCACTGAGCTGAACTGGATTGCACAAAGATACCTCCTCGTTGATGGTTTCACCTTAAACCCATGGTCACTTAATGACGTGGTGCTTCCCAGGTGCAGGCCCACTAGCTGCCCCTCTGTAGCCTGTTTCCCTCTCAAATGCCGCATGACCTTCCCATCTCCGGCTTCCCATACATTCTCCCTCAGAGGACAGAGACAGTCTGGAAAAATGAGTGTCCCTCAGGCTCTTCCTTGCACTGCCCCCGCCTCCACCCCACTAACCCTCCAGGCCTGAGCCCCTCTGTATCATCATGCTCCAGGACATGACCCTCAGCATCCCCACTGTATGCGTGGTGGTCCTTTCTCTAATGGGGCATCCATGCAGCACATCTCAGCACTAAGGAAACTCAGCTTGGCCCCCAGTCTACTCTAGTCCCTGTCATCTTCCCTATGAAAGAGCTGTGGACACTAACCCTCAGTCCTTCTCACTTCTTACACATCCCAGTCCATGGACACCACTCTCATCACCATTACTTTGCCCTCCTCATTCCTCTGGCTCTGAAGTGTCCGCACTGTGGATTCTATCCTTCATCTGACTCCCACTACCTGTTCCGGCCATTTCTCCTCCTCCTCACACTGTGCTGGGTGCTTCTGTTTCCCCCAACAGCAAGTGCTGTGTAGCTCCTCAGCTCAAAGACGGTCTCTGCTCTTCCTTTTCCTCCCCATCCCCTCTTAAGGCATCTTCAACTGCTTTATGGCTTCTAGTGCTATCTAGAACATGGCGGTTCCAGAATGTCTTCTCTGGCTGGCCTCTCCCTGAGCTCCTCCTGCCTTCTTATCATCTGTGATATCTCCACTAACCTCTCTTTCGCATCCAGCATGTTCATGCTAGTGTTTCTTTTCACATTTCCAACACCAAATACACATTTTTCCTCTCTCCCGGCCATGTCTCCAACTCTTGAATGCCAGCTAGGTGTCCCACACTTGCAGCACTGCTCAGAGTTAGTACGGATCCCGTATTTTAGGGGCCCATTTCCTCTTTGTTCCCCTCCCATCCTGTCAGCTGTACTGTCAGAGCACAGAGAGAGTGGAATCATTTCTTAGGACGCCCGTGCTTGATGCTCTGCTTCAAGCTGCTCCTAGTTTTCATGTAGATTGTGTGACTCACCCAATAACCTTCTAAATGGTCACTGCTTAATACCTTGTCCCCACATCTGTTTTCACTTCAGCAGCCAAGTTCTTCAGTCTGGCATTCCTCCTTTTAACTTTTTCTGTTGACCTAATCCTCAGGCTCTGACTGCCCTTTCTGTTTATTTTCTATGTAGGTGTGTGTGTGTGTGTGTGTGTGTGTGTGTGTGTGTGTGCTTGCATGTGTGCGCACATGTGCGCACTCACTCGTGCACGAACGTGTTTATGTGCTCCCATGTGTCCATTGGTGCACATGTGTATTTGCCAGCATGTGTGCACAGGTGTGTGGAAGTTCTAGGTTGAGATCCATTGCTTGGTTCACCTTACATGTTGAGTCGGGTCTTTCACTTGACCGCAGAGCTCACCATCTTGGCTAGTTTAACTATCTAAGTTGTCCTGGGAATCCCCCACACCCTGTCTCTGCCTTCCAAGTGCTGAGATTGCAGGAGGGGCTCACACCCACCCAGGATTTATGTGGGTGCCAGAATCAGGACTGCAGTCTCCATACCTTGTTCACTTGCCATCATCTCCCTAGCCCCTGGGTGACCTGTCTGGCTGTACTCCTACCACTTTCTCCTGAAGCTCTGCAGACCCTGCTCTTGAAACTGCTGAAGGAATTTTTGTACTTTCTGTCCCTTGTACGGAGCACTATGTCCCCAGGTGCCCCCAGGGCCTGCTCTCTGACTCCCCTGATGTCTCTGTCACATGACCAAGGGATCACTTCCTGACTGTCTCTCCAGACCTCTCCTGGCCTTCTCTGTTTGTTTATCTGTATCTCCCCTCCCCGTTTATAGAACACATCAGCCTGGTTATCTTCTCCTCTTTAGTATGGAAGCTGGAGTTTAATCTGTTAACTCCTCTGCTCCAGTGTCTGGACCAGTGGACAGAGGAGCAAACCACAAGACAAGAGTGAGCACATGATAACCAGTACCAAGGAGCTAAAGGGGTCTGCAACCCTATAGGTGGAACAACAATATGAACTAACCAGTACACCCCCCCCCCCCCCCCAGAGCTTGTGTCTCTAGCTGCATATGTAGCAGAAGATGGCCTAGTTGGCCATCATTGGGAAGAGAGGCCCATTGGTCTTGCAAACTTTATATGCCTCAGTACAGGGGAACGCCAGGGCCAAGAAGTGGGAGTGGGGAAGGGAGGGGAGTGAGGAGGGAGGGTATGGGGGGACTTTTGGGATAGCATTGGAAATGTAAATGAAGAAAATACCTAATTAAAAAAAAGGAGGGGGGGCTGGTGAGATGGCTCAGTGGGTAAGAGCACCCTACTGCTCTTCCGAAGGTCCGGAGTTCAAATCCCAGCAACCACATGGTGGCTCACAACCACCCGTAAGGAGATCTGACTCCCTCTTCTGGAGTGTCTGAAGACAGCTACAGTGTACTTACATATAAATAAATAAATCTTAAAAAAAAAAAACAAGAAAAAAAAAAGAGTGAGCACATGGGTAATGCTCACTAAGCAGCTGCCTGTTACAGTCGTGCCCCACCTTCAGTCTCCTTGCTTTGTTCTATGGTGTACGCTTTTGCGATGGACAGAGTGTTCTGTCGCATGGCCTGCTTCCCTAGCATGCTAGCCTGCCTCCCTTCTTTACCTCCGTACCAAGAACAGAGGCTTGCATACCACGGGTGCAGGGCAAACCTTAGCTGAGTGAAAAGAGTGGGGCTCACTTCCACAGGGTGCCTGTAACTACCCCCACTGGTTTCTGGGTGATGATATGCTTCAGAGCCAGCTGGGGGAGCATGCATATTTTCTTTGTGTGTGTGTGTGTGTGTGTGTGTGTGTGTGTACTTCTATGTTAGATGCACTGAGACTTGGTGAATCTGAGGCAGGTAATTAGAGAATCATTATCATCTCTGGATGTTCCCTATCATGTTGGTTGGTGAAAATCAGGACAATTAAGGATGTAGAATGCAGGTAGTTGCTTTCAGACCTTCCTTCCTTTTCTCCAGTGTGCATGCGCATGTGGACAGACACAGACACAGACACACACAGACACAGACACACAGACAGACAGACAGACACGCACACACACACACACTTGTTTCTCTCATGCTTTTCCTTAAGACCCCATTCACTCTCTCTGGGTCAACACTGACTGTATCTTTTCCAAATTCACTTTTTCATGGCAGGCAATGAGTTTGGTCTTCTTTTCTTTTCCTTCCTTCCTTCCTCCCTCCCTCCCTCCCTCCCTCCCTCCCTCCCTCCCTCCCTCCCTCCCTCCCTCCCTCTCTCTCTCTCTCTCTCTCTCTTTCTTTCTTTCTTTCTCTGTTTCTAAGATTTGTTTATTTATTTCATGTCTATGAGTACACTGTAGTGTCTTCAGGCACACCAGAAGAGGGCATCTGATCCCACTACAGATGGTTGTGAGCCACCTTGTGGTTGCTGAGAATTGAACTCAGGGCCTCTGGAAGAGCAGTCAGTGCTCTTAACCACTGAGCCATCTCTCCAGCCCTTTTGGTCTTGTTTTCTAGCAGCTGGAGCCACTATAAAGTTCTGGGCACAAAGGCTGAGGGAAAAGTTGAGTCCTACCTAGATGACACTTGGGGTCTGGGATCCATCAGGAACAAGGGTAAGCCCTGGCCAGAAGGCCAGGGTTGAGACATCTTTGGAAAGCATTTGGTGATCTCAGTGTCCTGTGATGGGGGTGAAGCAGCTGTTGTGGCTGTTTTCAAATGTGAATGCCAAGCTCCTGGCCGGTGCAGGGGTCCTCCTGTTTACTGTAGTCTTGGGTGTTTAGGAAGGGGTAAGTAATGGCTAGTGACTTTCTGGTGCCCTGTCGGGGATTGTGCCCCAAACAGACTTCCTGGCTAGACTGATGTGGATCTCCACCATGTGACTTCAAACATCTTTCCTGGCTTCCTCGGCTGAAAAGTTAAGGGAACAATGGTTGGCCTTGTGACTGTAGTTTGGCTTTTATTTTTTTAAACGTCCGTTTATTTTTAAAGGTTCATCTTTCATAGCCCCAAGTCTAGGCCAAACACCGAGCCCCTGAGCCGGCTTACAGCAAGCTAGTTCCCGAATTTCATCGCTACCTATAAAATGAGCCCACAGGCTTAGCCTTAGCTGACCCCAGACCAAACTGATAATGCTGTCAAGCCAATGTTATATGAAATGAATTCTGAAGTCAGCTCTGGGCCCCCACCGTGGCCGTGTAAGGAAGGTTATGAGCCCAGTCCTAATGAGCCCCAGCAATCCTCTGTTTATACTGCGTCAGAGAAGGGAAGGTTTTCATTTAAAATGATGAACAGTGACTCAGACTTTCTTCCCTCAGGGTTTGAACAAGACATTTGTGACCATGGACCAGGAGCGCCCCCGCTGTGAGCTTAGCATCAACAGCAGAAATGATCTCCGCAAAGTTCTGCATCTGGAGTTTCTCTACAAGGAGAACAAGGTACTTGTCTTCTGAGGGGCAAGTCTGGTGGTGTCCTGGCGGCCAGGGCCTGGCAGCTAGGGCAGGAGGGTTGGGGGCTGGCCAAGATGACAAATCTCAGAGTGAACTAGGTTCAGCCTAGCATCCCTGAGTGTCCCCTGGCAAATGTGAGGTCACTTTGTCTCACAGTCTGGGCTGGTCATGCCTATTCTCTGGTAATTGTTCTCTATGCTCCCCTTTCCCACACAATGGTACTTTTAGTAAGACTGCTTAAGGATATATTATGCAGTGTACTCTCTCTCTCTCTCTCTCTCTCTCTCTATATATATATATATATATATATATATATATATATATATATATATGTTATACTAACATTGGCCATCTCCTGCCTGTGTAAGATCTCCCTTCTGTGGTTGTCTCTTTTGAATGTAGGTCAGCAGAGATGGAAGCTGGGTTTAGCATGCCCAGGGGTGTGGCAGTTGAGGAAACCGAGGGAACAGGTTTTCTTGAGGTATGGAGGTCCCTAGCCCCAGACTCGGAGCCCACCTGCTACTCTCACACTGCTCTGGAGGCTTCCTCTTCTACATCCTACGTTTGAAGTAGAGCATTTCGTCTCACTAGTGTCTGCCTCCCTCAGGCCCATGGGCTTTGTAGATGGGCAGAGACTGAATATCTTTTCACTGTTGTGTCCCCATATTTAATGAATCATCTAAAAGTGACAAGGGACAGTTCATGCAGAAGTCTGCTACAAGTGAGAGTATAAGGGAAGCCATGCTATACTGAGTAAAGTGCAGGATGTTCTGCCTTGGCCTTCTGGGCCAGCTTTTCCAGGCCCAGTACGAAAGCTCTGAAGCAACTGGTATGATCGGAGTTTGCCCCCCCCCAATCCCCTGGGAGATCTCTGAGCCAAAGTGGGTGTTTGACCTCTGACAGTTAATTATATGGGCTAGGGTGGAGAGTTCTCTTTCTTTTTTGTTTCATGAAACACAGTCTTATTCTGTAGCCAAGGCTGGCCGAAACTCACTGCATAGCTCAGGCTAGCCTCAAAGTGTGGCAGTTCTGCTTCAGTCTTCTGAGTCCTGAGATTACAAGTATGTTGGCTTCCAGGCCCAGCATTGTGGGGCTAGAGATTGATTTTCAAAAGAAGTCTTGGGGCTGGGGAGATGGCTTAGTGGTAAGAGTTTGATCTCCAGCAACCACAGCAAAAGCTCGTGTGACTCTGCCTTTCTGGCACATCAGCACTAGGGGCCAGGGACAGGAGGATTCTAGGGTTTTGCTGGCCAACCATCTTCCTGTGCAGTGAGAGACCTTGTCTCAAAGTAATACGGCAGAGAATGATAAAGGAAGCCATCTGGCATTCCTCTCTGGCCTCTGCATGCCTGTGAACATCTGTACACACACACACACACACACACACACACACACACACACACACACCACCACCGACTCCCACATCTAAAAAGAGATAAAATAAAGTGAGATTCTGACTGATTGAATGGGCATGTGCGAATGAGAACAGGACTATTTGAAATACCCAGAGAAACTTCCAGACCCCTTGACAACTAGCCTATTGCGTGTGGTGCGGCAGAGAGGACCCTGCGTCAGGCTGCCCTTTGTAAGCTAAGTGTTCCAGGTAGGTCTGCAGACCCCAGCCACTAGCCCTCGCTTACTCATCTCTGCTGCAGGCGCCCTGTGATCCCTTTGAGGAGGTTAGACCCTGGCAACCAAGTGAGGTCCCAGCAGAGGCTGAGGCAGCCCACAGCGCTTTTTCTTCTTGTCCTCCATCCTCTCATGTGTACAGTCCTGCATCAGGGATGCGCTGAGCCAGCAGCACTGTGCCCTTCAGTTGCTGGATTTGGAGGGAGGGGCACAGGCTGTGCATGTTAGGGAGGCTTCACAGACACTGGGACCTTTACCTGGAAACCCCAAAGAACCATTACTGTCCCTGATTTTCTATAAAACCACCTTTACCTAATTTCTCAGAAGCATATTCTCATTTAAGTTATTTTTATTTTTTTTACCACAGCATAGTCTCTCTAAAGTAATTATTATCTTTACAACTTAAGGTATCATCAGTCCTGAATCCCCGATTATTTGATGTAAACAAAGTTATTAGTCATGATAGAATGATTAGAGCCTATATTTTATATTTCTTTAAAAGATTTCTTTATTTTATGTATATGAGTACAGTGTCTTCAGACACACCAGAAGGAATCATCAGATCCCATTATAGATGGTTGTGAGCCACCATGTGGATGCTGGGAATTGAACTCAGGACCTTTGGAAGAGCAGTCAGTGCTCTTAACCTCTGAGCCATCTCTCCATCTCTGGAGCCTCTATTTTAAAACAGAGAATATTTATTAGCATCGGTTGCACTGTGCCCGGAGCACATATGACCCCAGGGAACCTCTGCAGTTCAGTGTGAATATTCCCAGTGGCTTGTTTTTCCTAACAGTTGTGTGATGGACGGGAATACCTACTGTTAGGGACCAGGAGTCACTGAAGGATGACTCCAGACTCAAATAGTATGCAAAGACAAAGACCGTTTATTCTGCAGAAGTTACCAGCATGCAGGTGTCAACCATTCATCAAAATGGCGGTGACCTGAGGGGCTCACAGGCCCCTTTTATGTAGGTCTAGGGGAATTTTCTAGAACGGTTAGGTAACCTCTAATATGATTGGTAGGAGCAAGGTAGTGACATCAGTACAAATTTGATTGGCTGCTATGTGGGTTCTATTATATTTGGTGAGACCTTGAAGAATTTTGGAAGCCAGCTCAGTTCTGGCCTTGTTATCTCCTCCAGCCAGGTGTCCCAGGAGCTCACTCAGCCCCACACTTATCCTCCCTAAGTCAGGGCTGCCATTGACTAAAGGCCATTGTCAGTGGATCCTTCTGGGGAGCCCAGTCCGCTTCCCGGGGAAGTGAAAATTCTCATTCGCAAGGTTTTTGGACGTCTCCCTATGTAAGACTGTGATTTGGGGAAACGGTGTTAGCTTTACCTCAAGGCTGTGTTCACTGTGAGCTTTGTGGTACAAGTACGAAAACTCACAGAGGTGTAATGTGGGCAACCCAGGATCCAGAGCCCCTCATAGAGAAAAGGCAAGAGAGTGGAGAATGGAGTCAATTTATATGTTTTCTTCAACTCACTTCATTGTAATCTTAATTTAGATCAAGACAAAAATAAAAATTTTTTTTGGTCTTATAAAAACTGAGTAAACAAACACATTATTCCTGATTTTAATTATCTGATAAGGCTGTGGAACTCAGTGTTGTCCACTGGCCATGATTCTTGGCAGGAGAGGACTGGCAGGGGAAGGGCTTGGCTCTTGCTGAGGGCTCAACACCAGGCCCCTCGACAGACCCTTGGCTGCTCTGACTCGGCAAGCACTGCACTCAAGGCCATGTCTCGACACAGCTCAGCAGGCCTGGGTGCTTGCAGATCCCAGCTCTTGGGGTGGGACTGACACATGGCCCAGATGCCTGAAGCCAGCCCCTGGGTCACTGCTTGGACAACTGGGTGTCTGTTCAGATTGGGCTAAGGGGTTTAGGAGAAATCAAAGCTCTAATTCTTGTTATTTGGGTTTAGTAAGTCTTAGCTGGTCATGTATTTAAAAACAAGAAACCCAAAACCAAGGAAAATACTACAGGCAAGGCTGTAAAACACTGATATTTATTCTGAAGAGTTTCCTTACATATTTTTTCTTTCTTTTTTTATGGTTGAGTCTGTCCCAGCTGACTCTATGCTTTTCCTTCTCTTCTCTTCTCTTCTCTTCTCTTCTCTTCTCTTCTCTTCTCTTCTCTTCTCTTCTCTTCTCTTCTCTTCTCTTCTCCCCTCCCCTCCCCTCCCCTCCCCTCCCCTCCCCTTCTCTCCTCCTCCCCCTCCCTCCCTCCCTCCCTCCCTCTCTCTCTCTCCCTTTCTTTCTTTCTTTCTTTCTTTCTTTCTTTCTTTCTTTCTTTCTTTCTTTCTTTCTTTCTTTCTTCCTTCCTTCCTTCCTTCCTTCCTTCCTTCCTTCCTTCCTTCCTTCCTTTCTTTCTTTCTTTCTTTCTTTCTTTCTTTCTTTCTTTCTTTCTTATAGAATAGCGTTTATTTAGGGCATGGGAGGAGTTAAGAGGGTAGTAGTAGCAGAGAAAGGGAGAGAGAGTAGAGAAGTAGAGGCCGGCTATGAACATGTGGAGAGAGGGGGAAGGGATGGGGGAAGGGAAGAGCCCCAGAGGCCAAGAGAGAAGCAAGAGGGAAGTAAGGGTAAGAGAGGGCTTTATGCTTTTCATTTTAACTTCCTGCTCCAGTCTGCAATTGCTAGTGGTCAATGTTAAAGAAACATCATCTGTTGTGTTATTTCTTTGCTATGACAAAATAACTCACTGGAACAATCTAAAGTGTGAAAAGTTTATTTGGGATCATGACTTAAGGTATTTTAGTCCGTCGTGATGGAGAAGATCTGGTGGCTGGAGGGTGAGTTTGCTTACCAGCATGATGTAGATCAGAAATGAAGACCATGAGCCTGGAACCACGGCAGCTATGCTCCTCACAATCCTGCCATTTACAATCTGTTTCGACCAGCCAGGCCCCATCTCCTGAAGGCTCCACAGACTTCAAAATGGTCCATAGGCTGGTGATCAAGTGCCCAGAACACTAGCCTGAGGAGGACACACCAGTTTCAAATCACCCCCCCCCCCCCAGTAAAATGCTCAGGCCCCAAATGTATCTTGGATCTATAGAGGCCAGAAAGATGGTAGAAGGAGAGAATTGGCTATTTCAAGTTGTCTCTTGATCTCCACACACATGTGGTTTTCAGCTTCTTCCCACTCAATAAATGAGTATAATTCAAAATTAAATTAAAACAGTATTTTTTTAAATGAAAGGATTTATCTCTTGCAGTTGTTTACAGAGGGAAAGGATGCAAAAGGAGATTAACTTGGACAGTCCTCTTTTTGACTCACAGTGCACAAGATAGTGGTTCTTTCAGAGTGGAGGCTTTTGTCTTTCTTTCTGAATCCCTACCCAGTACGGTGCCTGGCACATAGACTAAGTAAGTGTGTGTGTGGCGTGAGTGAAAAGCTGGTAAAATATGTCAAAGGGTTGGGATAATCTTTACACTCGCCCCCAAATGCTGTGCATTCAATTAATGGTATTTTTTTCCTTCCCAATGATAGGCAAAAGAAAAGCCTCTAAGAACAAACCTGGAGCTCATTACCAGGTACTTTCTGGATAATGTTGGAAATACAGATAACAGTGAAAGTCAAGAAGTCCCAATCCCTGCAATCCCTGTTCCAAAGAAAAACAACAAGTTGCCTTTGAGACACTCAGAGACCACATTGGTGAATATATACGACCTTTCAGATGAAGATACGGGAAGACGGACATCATGGTCAGAAGCAGGCAAAGCCAGGTACCCACCTCCTCCACTTCCTCTCCACTCTGCCTACACCAGCCCGGCCAGGCAAGGCTCCCCTTTACAAACATGGCCCTGTTTTTCCTCACTTCTTGCTCTTCCTCCCTCCCTCTCCCCCTCCCTCCCTGCCTCCCTCCCCCCCTCTCTCCCTCCCTCCCTCCCTCCCTCTCTTTCTTTTGCAATTCAGGTCTGATTTCTATGTTACTCTTAAAGACTTTGTACTCTTAAAAGACTGGACTCAGACTTCAAAGTAGAAAAGTAGATGCCCTTAATGACGAAAGCCTAAGTCTCTTGACAATCCGTTTTTGGTCTTTTTCTCTGGCTTCCTTTATTCTCTTGGGCACAAGTTTAGCATATTTTTCAGCCTCTCTTCATTTTCCTTAGTACGTTGTTTCTTCAGAGCAATGCGCTGGCATCTGTGTTCCTGGCCGTGTGGAGTGTTGACTTCTGGGTGCTGTGGTCCTGAGCTTCGTACTTTAAGGGCTTTGTGACAGCGCACTGGGGGACATCAGCATCTGTAGAGGTTGAGATGCTTTAAGATTCTGCTCTTTGGGACCCCAGTCACTGAGGCATAGTAATAGCTGTCAGTCAGTCAGTCCAGAAATATGCCCCCCTCTGCCTATCAACATGTCTCTGTCTCTGTCTCCCTCCCTCTCTCCCTCTCTCCCTGTCTGGTCTGTCTGTCTGTCTGTCTGTCTGTCTTTGTCTCTCCTTCCAGTAACTAAGTTGAGAGCTCAGGTTGGCATCAGCTTGCATCCCTAATCAGACTTGCACTTCCTCTCTCCTTTCCCTGATCCATAACAAGAATGCCCTTTCTGGACAGCAGACACAGTCTGCTGTGGGTCAGGACACCTTACTTCACAGGAAAACCTTGTTTGTCATTCCCACTGATTCGGATGACATAACCCAGAGCATCAGCAGCAATGTCGTGGCCACGTACTTCTCATAGAAAGGGTGAGGCTCATGTTTATTGTCACCTTTAAAGAGGTTCTGACGGCCAGTGGTTGGCAGGGGAGATTCAGCCCCATCGAGACATGGCTGGCCACTTAGGAAGCTCACCTAAATAGAGGACTTCTTGCTTCTTTATACTGTTCCTCTCTTTTTTCTTTTGTTTCCTCCCCCCTTCTCCCTTGCATGCACACAACTATGTGTATACACACTGGCGCAGCTTTACTGGACACCCGGACATGTGGTTTGCCTCAGGTGTGCTCCCCATGCCCAGCACTGCACCGCGGGCGCCCTCCTTTATCGTTTGAGTGTGCCAGACACAAGGCGTTCTTTAGCCTTCAGCCATTGGGACTGAGCATCCTGTAGACTGTCATCTGACTTTGCTTGTACTCAGCTGCCTTTGTGCTGCTTCCGTTCCATACCTCTCCCAACTGGGCTCATTTCCAGTTATGTGTTCATGCATGGTGGGTAACTTTGGGCTTTATTATTTGGAGGCTCTGTTTAAATGGAAGTGTTACATTTCTGCAGGCATGACAGTCTGGATGGGGACATACTTGGTAATTTCGTATCATCCAAAAAACCCTCACACAAAAGTAAGGCTGCACACGTGGACCTGGGTGACAGCCTCCCGTTGGTTCCTGCGTGGGAGAAGGTGGACCAGCTTCACTCATCAGAGCCCGGTATAGATGTGAAGAAGACAATGGAGAGGACCAGGCCTAAGTCTGGCCTGATTGTCCGAGGCATGATGGCTGGGCCTGTCGCCAGCTCCCCTCAGGTGGGTGGGGCTGCCCCTTTCTGTTCTCTGTAGCCTGGGCAGTGAGAGATGTGTGTTGGGCACTGCTGGCTGAGAATGGGGTACATGTGGGGACAGGGAGGATGTCTGCCTGCTTTCTCTTGGCTCTGTGGATCCTCAGCGGGCTTCGTTACCTCCTTGCCCTCAGCTTATCTACCTGAGTTAGTGAAATGAATGCTTTGATTTCCTCTCCTCTCACTTCGAGTGAAGACACACATTCTTGGCTCTGTCTTTGCAGTTCTAGAGAAGGGGTCTTCCCCGAGTCTAGAGAATAGTATCACTTACCACAGTGGTTAAAGGGGAGTAGGAACCCTGGTCGCTAAAGCTATCATTTATTCGCTTTCTTTTCTTTTTTTTTCTTTCAGACAAATTGTAAAAATTTCACTAATTGTTTGGTGGTTTCCTTTAAGGAGGGGTCAGGATTTGGTCTCCTTAGGTACGAGGGTACAGCAGATGAGAGGACAGACAGTGTGAAAGGAGGGGAACAACAAATGGGGAAATACCAGAAACATGAGTGGCCTGGGCAGACAGACCTACCCCCGTTGTGGTGGAATGCTACCTCCTCTCATTTAGCTGTGTTTCTGTGTCTGCATGGGTGTGTTGATGCTGGCACTAATCTTCTCACCCTTGTCGCGTTAGGACAAAGAGGGAGGATCCTCTCCCTGCCATGCCACCCCTTGGTGTCATGCCCTACCCAAGGCATCTTGTCAAAGAAGGAAATTCATAAACTGGACCCTGTCCAGAGGAAAGTGGCTAGGAAGGTTAGAGAAGTTGGGAGGAAGCATAGGCTCTAATGTAGAAGAAGACTACCTAAGTCCCAGTCCCAGGGTAGCAAATATGTGACCTCAGACTCTGGTGCCACCCCATAATGCCTTGCTGTGGCCAACATCCCTGGTCAGCATCAGTGTCTTTCCTTCTGTCAGATCCCTCTGGGTACCTTGAGTAGTTAACGCCAGGAGAGTGCTGTGGTGACATATCACAGGAACTTTGTTAGTCTTAGGTTTAGTCTGAGGCCTCTGAGGGCTGTCACATTTGTGTGTGGCCCGTGGTGTTTGCTCACAGGCCTGTGTGGGGTGGAGTGGTGTAGAGTCAGTCCCCTGAGGGCTGTGGGAAGCCCTCCTGCACTCTGGTTGGAAGCCGGTGTGAAGATTGTACTATAGAGTGGCCTCAGTGGGGAGCAGGTTGTTCCTCTCCGTGCTGGGGACGTGGGGTCGTGGGGTCGTGGGGACGTGGAGACATGGCAGACGGAAGCCTATCTAGCTCAGAGTTCAGGCTCAGTGGTGGCTCTCGGACCTCTCAGGCTCAGGGTCTCTTTGTGCCTTTAACATTGAGGATCGCTGTAGCTCTTGTTTATGGGGACTGTATCTATTGATAGTTGCTGTATTGGAAATTAAAACCTGGGTCTGGAGAGATAGATCAGTGCTTACATGTTCTTGCTGCTCCTCTAGAGGATCCAAGTTTAGTTCCCAGCGACCAAATTGGATTGCTCATAACTGCCTGTGACCTCATACCTGCCTGTGACCTCATACCTGCCTGTGATCTCATAACTGCCTATGACCTCATAACTGCCTGTGACCTCATAACTGCCTGTGACCTCATAACTGCCTGTGACTTCAGCTTGAGGGCGCCTGACTCCTTCTTCAGGCCTGTACTTGTGTGCACAACTCATATTCACATACACACACACACACACACACACACACACACACACACAATTTTTAAAAATTAAAAAGTTTAAACTAAGAAATTAAAGCAATTTACTTCATAATCATTAAAATAATACCAAGAGATACTATTCACATTTAACACAACATTACTTTGTTATAAAATTGTGCTTTCCAAAACAAATCGGTGAGATTAGTAACTGCTTTGTATGTAGTTTTGCAAATCTCTTTAATAACTGGCATGATGGAAAACAATATACAATATAGATAGATTTTTTTTGCTTCTGAATGTAGTCTGTTGTAGTACATCATTTTTATTAAAGTGTGTGGACAAAATTTGGCCTTAGACAGAATGTAGAAAGGACAAAGAACGTAAGGACCTTTTAAGTGAGTGTCACCATATCTGGTATATGTGGTACTGGGACTCAAAACCCAGGTTTTCACATATACTAGGCAAATATGCTATCAATGAAAGCTAGACTCCCACCCCTTAACGTGGAACCTTAAACTACATAGGTTTGCTGTCTGTACTTTATCGGGTTCCAGAGGTCTACCATTCACCATTCCCATATGATTAAGTAGTGTGATGCGTCAAGTCCTTTGGAATACATTGGTTACCGAATTATATAGATCTTCTAAATGGCCACACACACGCACGCACACACACACACACACACACACACACACACACACAGACTCTTTGATGTGGACACTAAAGATGGCAGGAAAAAAATTTAAAATCCCTCTAAACCCTCAAGCTTTGGGTGGCTGATGTAGTTGTGATGTTTACCCTGCAGCTTGCATCTCACCACTGAAAACATTTGTTTCCCTAGCTGTGACAGGCTCAGTTTATCTTCAAGAAATGCCTGCTAAATTCCAGTCTGAATCACTATTGTCTGTCTGCCTGTGGTTCCCTGAAAATAACAGCGAGTTCGCTTCACTCACAGTTAGACGGTTGCACACGCCGTAGCCGCTGTCCTTCCTACTCCCGTTTGGGTGCCTGGAATAGTAAAATGATGTGTGTGACACAGTCTGGACTGAATGAGGTTAATAACGCTTCATACTAAAAGCTTCAGTGGGGCTGTTCTTAAGTGAAGTGAGCATCATAGCTGTTCATCTTTATTGCAAGTGTGGGACAGTGGAGAACACTCAGAACATATGTAAAGTTTAGATTCCTGTGCACGGCCAGCCGTGTTCCTGCCGCCGCTGTGCACCTTAAATCTCACTAGGAAAGGTGAGGTGGGCCGTGTTTCTGCTGTCTGTCAGTTGCCTGTCACTCTAACAAGGTATGCAAGGGTAGATAATTAAACAGAAGTTTATTTAGGTCATAGTTGTGGGTCCGAGAGTCTTACAGCTTCTGTGTGTTCAGACTCTCGTGAAGTCCCTTTGTTCCACCTCATAGTACGGCAGGGCAGGTGCCATTATGCTGGGATTCCCTGTGAGAGAGACAGGCTGTGTGGATGAAGCAGGGATTCAGAGGAGCTGCCAGGTTCATTCACAACAAAACATTCTTGTAGGAGTTTATCCAGTCCCGTGAGATCAATATTGATCCCTTCAAAGAGTATTACCTCTGAGATCTCAACTTTCTTCTTCTGGGCCCTACCATGTCACTTTAATGACACCAAGCTCACACATTCATGTCATACCTAGTTATATAGGCTTTATTTTGAATTCCCTAAGTGATCTGAGGACCTCTAGAGGTGAGTGAACCCCACTTTGAGAACCAGTGGTTTAGTGGGTGCCAGGGTCCTGTCTCCTACCAAGATGGCTCAGTTCTTCAGTGTGTGCAGGTGAGACTTTGGTGACTGGTGAGAGGGAGGTGACATGGAGGTGCCATCCCCTTAATGGCATCGCTGAAGACTTCTTTGGTAATTGTTTTGGGAAGTGAGATTCCTTTCCTTTGTGATATCTGAGTCTTGTGAAGTGCATCGAGTGGTGGTTGCTGTAGAATTTCCTATTTCCTGGAAGTTGTTTGGCCACACTTGCTGGGTATGCATCAGGTTTTATCAGTATGCCATGGATGAGGTAAATGTGTCCCCTCAGGAACGGTGACTAATGTCTTCCTTCCTGTATGCAGGCATGCCCTACACAGCTTTGGAGCAGATTTATAATGCCTAGTCATTTCCATGAGGCCAGAACTCAACAAAATTAGCTCTCCTTAGTCCAACCTAGGCTACTACTTACTCCTGAGTTGTTTTTGGAAATGCTTAGAGATACTGAAGTCCGGACCAAGGAAAAGCATGAAGGTTGATTTTTGACTCTCACAGCACTTTCATGCCCTCTGCTCATTGGGTAGTAGACGGGAGCCCCATTTCTTCAGCAAATCACTGATAGGAAGGCCATAGTCTGTCTGACTCTATTGATTCCTTCATTTTAATTAGGCAAATCTTGAGTGCTAAGGAGATATAGGCAGCTGAGGTAGGGTCTCCCTAAACACCACCACCGAGTGAAGAATGGCTTTGGCCACTCCTGGTGTGACACCACCAGGAGTGAGAGTGGCCTGCTGACTGTCATGATTCTGTGACATGCCTGTTCTGCATTTGGACTGTATCTTATCCTGTCCATGGTAATGAGAAGGACGGGCTACAAGCCCCTCCTCTCTCATCCCAAATGTGGACCAAATGTGTTTTGGATTTAGAATATTTCTATTTCAGAAAGTTATCATAGTGCATATGTCACATAGTATGTAAGTCCACAAGCAAAACCGAACATCTTTATAGCTAAACATGAGGCTATTAACCCCTTGAAAAACTTGACAGCCACATCCCTAACAGATGAGAACAGCTCACCACAGGATCACTGAAGAATCCTCATTCAAAATGGCAGGCAATGGGCTGTGGACAGCTTGTGTTACTGGTGAGGATGTGAGGGGTAGAGAAGTAAAATGGCTTCCACGGATGACTCTGCTGTAGGTGAGGAGACAGTGAGCAGAAACTCGTGATGAGTTTCCTGCCACGCTCTGGGTAAGGAAAGAGGGAGAGAAAACCCCAAGGCAGCTCTGGGGTCTGTTAGAGCTGGAAGCTTTGGGGGCACCTCCCCTCAGGCCTCAGGGAGCCTGATGGACGAGGAGGCAGGGAGAATGAAGGACACCAAGGTACCAAGGCCTTGGAAACACCCATATGGTGCACACAGGAACTTATGGACACTGTGGCAGGCAGCATGCATGGGGCCGGCACAGGTCTGTACCAGATGGGCTCCTAGAGCCGAAAGGAGGAGTGGACCCATCTTCTAACCAATACTCTGATGAAAAATATTTTTCTCCAAGGGAGTCTCACTGGGGAAACAACCCACTTTTAAGGCTAGGCTGGCTGCACAGCAGTAGATGGTCAACAAACAAACTCATGGCATCCTTGGTAGTCCTTTGTTTCATGTTAAATTAAGGGCCTTTTCTTTCCCTTTTTTTCTTTTTTAACTTTACAGGTCCTGTCCACGCATATTATTTTGTGTTTCTGGGGTTCCTGTGTGTGTGACACACACTGGGTGTCTCTGAATCTCTATGCACCTGCCATGCATCTTCTTTGGCTTGTTTGGTTGTTTTTGTCCTATTCTGGTTTGTTTGTTTTATTTGATCTCATTATTATTCCTTAGATGCCTGTTTATCTCTAAGGAGAGACAGAGCGGGTGTGGATCTGGATGAGAGGGAAGGTAGGGAGGGACTGGGGGAGTAGGGGGAGAGGAAACTGTAATCAGAATATACTGTATGAAAAAAATCATTTCACTAAAAGAAAGAAAAACAAGGGGTTGGGAACAGACCTTCCTGGCGAGGTCCATCCCAGGGATTAGAGGACATTTGTTTTCTAACTCCACTAGTTGAGGATACTCATTGCCTCTTTTCTTACCGCTTCAGGACTCTTTCCGCAAACGCTCTCTGAGAAGGTCCTCAGCTCTGAGCAGGAAGCTCCAAACCCCAGAGGAGATCCAGCAGCAGTCTGAGCCTTTTGTCCACACCCCAGCCTATCTGGGTCCACAGGAGGTCCCCGATTCCAGCAGTGACTCCGTCTCCAGAAGCCCTCTGGGCCAGCTGAATGAACTGTCTATAGAGAAGCCAAATGTCACTTCTAGCAGCCAAGGGCTGTCCCAGAGGGACAGACCCAGGCTAAGAAGTGTTTCAGAGGACAGCCCACTGGGGTACAGCCACACAGAGGGGAATTCCAGGATGGCCCAGGACCAGCTGGAAAGAGCGTTCAAGCGTCAGGGCGTCCAGCCTCCATCTCTCAGGTGAGCATGAAGAGCCAAGGTGGGATTTTCCAAACCAAGCCCCACTTGGCACACATGGTCCGGCCTCCTGTGGCATTCATGGGGTTCTTTTGGTTTCTTGTGCTGTTACTGCAAAGCCCATGAGGCAGGCAGGACCAGAGGGTTATAGTCAACCAGGAAGAAAATGGAGCCGGAGGTCACACCTTCCAAAGGTCAGGGGGAGGCCTTCTCTGCCCCTCCCTTTCTTCTTCGAGCTGTAGCAGGCTTTAGTTGATGTCTCCAAGCACAACTGGAGTGGCACACCTGGCTGATGTGGATTTGAGGAGTTCCCTGCATTCGTGAGTCAGCCCCAAAGACATCTTGTGGGCACTCCTTTTATTTCTTTGATCCTCTTTTTACTTCCATTTTTTCATAATAGACCACTGGGGATTTCTGCAGTGATTGGTTTTTGACCGTTCATCTAGCTGTCCACCTGGGACGAGCCTCTTGGCTATGAGAGCACTGGATTTAATTCGTTCACATCTCATTGAGGACTTTAGAGCATAGGAGGAGGTTGGCTGGTGGGCTTTCCTGGTGCCAGCCCCTCCCTCGCTGGATGCTGGTTCCTTTCTCTTCTCTTTAAGAGCGAGTGTGAGACTGATGCTGTTCTCCTTCAATACATGGTAGAGCTTCGGGGAAGGGCTTCTGAGGGGCTTTAAGCTATATCTTCAATAAAAATGCTCTTACTTAGAAGTTTCTATTCTTTGTCAGTAGGGCCAAGTTATCTTTTTCAAGGACTTTGACACTTTTCTCTGTCCTTAGCTTATTGGTATAAAGTACACAGTTAAAAATGCTTTCTTCACTTTCAAGTTTGTAGGATCCACAGTGATGTGTCTGCTTTATTCCTGAAAATCTCAATTAGTAATAATTAAGATGTTAGTAATTTGACATTACCCTCTTGTGCACGTGAGTGTCTGTGCACATCCAAACCCTTTAGTCTTATTTATTTAGTCTTATATATTTTCTAGGAATGTCCCTTGGCTTTTTATGAGCCTTATCAGTAGTTTGGGCCCTTTTTAATTATTTCATTTGCTGCCCTTCCTTCTGGTTTAATTTCTGACTGCTTTCTAGTTTACTCTGTGGATCATTGATGCTGGCTTCTCAGCTGTCTTCTCTTGTGATTTCTCTGTTTGCCTGCGTCATTCAATGACCGGAGGCTTTCTTCCTGCTTGGTGGCAAGTCAGTCACAGTTTGAAGGTGGCATTGTGCACTTTTTTTTTCCATTTTTTATTAGGTATTTAGCTCATTTACATTTCCAATGCTATACCAAAAGTCCCCCATACCCACCCACCCCCACTCCCCTACACACCCACTCCCCCTTTTTGGCCCTGGCGTTCCCCTGTACTGGGGCATACAAAGTTTACGTGTCCAATGGGCCTCTCTTTCCAGTGATGGCCAACTAGGCCATCTTTTGATACATATGCAGCTAGAGTCAAGAGCTCCGGGGTACTGGTTAGTTCATAATGTTGTTCCACCTATAGGGTTGCAGATCCCTTTAGCTCCTTGGGTTCTTTCTCTAGCTCCTCCATTGGGAGCCCTGTGATCCATCCATTAGCTGACTGTGAGCATCCACTTCTGTGTTTGCTAGGCCCCGGCATAGTCTCAGAAGAGATAGCTACATCTGGGTCCTTTCAATAAAATCTTGCTAGGGTATGCAATGGTGTCAGCGTTTGGATGCTGAGTGCAGAGTTCTATCAGACCTTCAAAGAAGATCTAATTCCAATTCTGCACAAACTATTTCACAAAATAGAAGTAGAAGGTACTCTACCCAACTCATTTTATGAAGCCACTATTACTCTGATACCTAAACCACAGAAAGATTCAACAAAGATAGAGAACTTCAGACCAATTTCTCTTATGAATATCGATGCAAAAATCCTCAATAAAATTCTTGCTAACCGAATCCAAGAACATATTAAAGCAATCATCCATCCTGACCAAGTAGGTTTTATTCCAGGAATGCAGGGATGGTTTAATATACGAAAATCCATCAATGTAATCCATTATATAAACAAACTCAAAGACAAAAACCACATGATCATCTCGTTAGATGCAGAAAAAGCATTTGACAAGATTCAACACCCATTCATGATAAAAGTTTTGGAAAGATCAGGAATTCAAGGCCCATACCTAAACATGATAAAAGCAATCTACAGCAAACCAGTAGCCAACATCAAAGTAAATGGAGAGAAGCTGGAAGCAATCCCACTAAAATCAGGGACTAGACAAGGCTGCCCACTTTCTCCCTACCTTTTCAACATAGTACTTGAAGTATTAGCCAGAGCAATTCGACAACAAAAGGAGATCAAGGGGATACAAATTGGAAAAGAGGAAGTCAAAATATCACTTTTTGCAGATGATATGATAGTATATATAAGTGACCCTAAAAATTCTACCAGAGAACTCCTAAACCTGATAAGCAGCTTCGGTGAAGTAGCTGGATATAAAATAAACTCAAACAAGTCAATGGCCATTCTCTATACAAAGAATAAACAGGCTGAGAAAGAAATTAGGGAAACAACACCCTTCTCAATAGTCACAAATAGTATAAAATATCTTGGCGTAACGCTAACTAAGGAGGTGAAAGATCTGTATGATAAAAACTTCAAATCTCTGAAGAAAGAAATTAAGGAAGATCTCAGAAGATGGAAAGATCTCCCATGCTCATGGATTGGCAGGATCAACATTGTAAAAATGGCTATCTTGCCAAAAGCAATCTACAGATTCAATGCAATCCCCATCAAAATTCCAACTCAATTCTTCAACGAATTAGAAGGAGCAATTTGCAAATTCATCTGGAATAACAAAAAACCTAGGATAGCAAAAAGTCTTCTCAAGGATAAAAGAACCTCTGGTGGAATCACCATGCCTGACCTAAAGCTTTACTACAGAGCAATTGTGATAAAAACTGCATGGTACTGGTATAGAAACAGACAAGTAGACCAATGGAATAGAATTGAAGACCCAGAAATGAACCCACACACCTATGGTCACTTGATCTTCGACAAGGGAGCTAAAACCATCCAGTGGAAGAAAGACAGCATTTTCAACAATTGGTGCTGGCACAACTGGTTGTTATCATGTAGAAGAATGCGAATCGATCCATACTTATCTCCTTGTACTAAGGTCAAATCTAAGTGGATCAAAGAACTACACATAAAACCAGAGACACTGAAACTTATAGAGGAGAAAGTGGGGAAAAGCCTTGAAGATATGGGCACAGGGGAAAAATTCCTGAACAGAACAGCAATGGCATGTGCTGTAAGATCGAGAATTGACAAATGGGACCTAATGAAACTCCAAAGTTTCTGCAAGGCAAAAGACACCGTCAATAAGACAAAAAGACCACCAACAGATTGGGAAAGGATATTTACCTATCCTAAATCAGATAGGGGGCTAATATCCAACATATATAAAGAACTCAAGAAGGTGGACTTCAGAAAATCGAACAACCCCATTAAAAAATGGGGCTCAGAACTGAACAAAGAATTCTCACCTGAGGAATACCGAATGGCAGAGAAGCACCTGAAAAAATGTTCAACATCCTTAATCATCAGGGAAATGCAAATCAAAACAACCCTGAGATTCCACCTCACACCAGTCAGAATGGCTAAGATCAAAAATTCAGGTGACAGCAGATGCTGGCGAGGATGTGGAGAAAGAGGAACACTCCTCCATTGTTGGTGGGATTGCAGGCTTGTACAACCACTCTGGAAATCAGTCTGGCGGTTCCTCAGAAAATTGGACATAGTACTACCGGAGGATCCAGCAATACCTCTCCTGGGCATTTATCCAGAAGATGCCCCAACTGGTAAGAAGGACACATGCTCCACTATGTTCATAGCAGCCTTATTTATAATAGCCAGAAGCTGGAAAGAACCCAGATGCCCCTCAACAGAGGAATGGATACAGAAAATGTGGTACATCTACACAATGGAGTACTACTCAGCTATTAAAAAGAATGAATTTATGAAATTCCTAGCCAAATGGATGGACCTGGAGGGCATCATCCTGAGTGAGGTAACACATTCACAAAGAAACTCACACAATATGTACTCACTGATAAGTGGATATTAGCCCCAATCCTAGGATTCCCAAGATATAAGGTACAATTTGCTAAACACATGAAACTCAAAAAGAATGAAGACTGAAGTATGGACACTATGCCCCTCCTTAGAAGTGGGAACAAAACACCCATGGAAGGAGTTACAGAGACAAAGTTTGAAGCTGAGATGAAAGGATGGACCATGTAGAGACTGCCATATCCAGGGCATTGTGCACTTTTGAGGGCGGCACACTGACTGCTCCTCCTGCACTGCAGCTCTTTTAGGAGATTTTTCTTTCTTTGGCTTCTAACGGTTTGGATGCCGTTACCCCAGTGTGGTTTTCATTGATGATACTTTGGGATACATCAACTTTTCTGAAATTGAGGATTTAGACTCTTGATCGGTTTTGGAAAAATCATCAACTGTTAACATTGTAAATACTGCTTTTGTTTTCCTTCCTTCCTTCCTTCCTTCCTTCCTTCCTTCCTTCCTTCCTTCCTTCCTTCCTTCCTTCCTCCCTCCCTCCTCCCTCCCTCCCTCCCTCCCTCCCTCCCTCTCTCTTTCTCTCTCCCTCTCTCTCTCTCTCTCTCTCTCTCTCTCTCTCTCTCTCTCTCTCTCTCTTAGACTCTGCTTACACAGATAGTCTTTCACCTTGTTTGTGTAGTATGGTTTTTACATATTCTTTACATATTTTTTTCTGTCATTCTCGCTCTGTGTTTCCATATGGGTATTTTTTCTTTTTCTTTTGCAGTGACATCTCACAGTTTCTAACCCCCGGGCCACAGGTGCTGGGACTGTAGGAGCGCACCACCGCCCTCTGGGTGTTATCTCTTGATCTGTCTTCAGTTCATGTTTCTTCTCTTTTGTCACGTCTAATATGCTATTGAACTTATTAAGTAGCTTTTTAATTTCAGTTATTTTTATATTTTAGAATTTTTATTCACCAAAACCACAGATTCTCCTTCTTGTTTTCAGGCATAAGATTCTTCATGGTTTTAAAGTCACTGTCCCATGACCCCAGTGGGTGAATCACCCTGGGTCTGCTGCTGTTGTCCAGTTTTCCATTGCATTTTAGTCATTTCTTATGTCCTCTTTCCATGCATTTTTGGTAATTTTGACCAGACCCTAGTCATTGTGTATAGATATACTGGATCTGGCTGGGAGAGCGTGCCTCAGTGCAGGCCTGCAGGTCAGAGAAAAGCTTTTGAGGGTCCAGTGTCCCCTCCTACCTTGATTTTGCGTCATCAGTCTTGTCTGGCGTGTGCTTTACATTTCAAAACTCTTCCTTCTTGATTTTATGTTTCAATAACATTTTGATGCTCTGTTTCTGTTTACACACAGTCTTCACTTCCCTGTTTATATATTTGTTTGCTTCTCGGGGTGAAAAGAATTTCTCTTCTGTCTTTGTCAAGGGAGAAGGTTTCCTCTGGGCCATCCTGTCTGTGGTCTGCCTTCTACCATGACTTGTGGTATCACCTTTGCTCCTCACTGAGGTCTTATTCGGGCAGGGCTCTCTAGGACCTCTCATTGATTCTTTCCCTTCTTCCTACTGTCCCTCACTCCAGTGCCCCTCTGTCCATTGTCCCCTCCTCCCCCCATCACTCCCTCTTACCCATCTGTCTTTAGCCTTCCTGAAGCCACACTGGTGGCTACTGTGGCCTCGTGCTTCTAGTTCTGTGTCTTGCTGGGGTCAGCCCTGCTCCTCCAGAGCTGTGTCTGGTCTTCATTCTTCCCATAGGGTTTGGTTGTTTCTGTAGTACAACATGTCCACCCGCTCCTGTGGAGAGGGCAGCGTGGCCCCGTCTGTCAAGGCCCTGCTTCCCATCATCTCACACAGTTCCTTCCTTGTTAGTCACGTCCTTTTCTTAGGCTGGCTCCTGGGTCATGCCTTTCCTCTTTAACAGCATTTATGCTTACCAGAAAGTCTCGGTTTACTTGTCTGTTGCCTGTCTCCTCCACTGAAGATTATTTTCACAAAGGCAGGGACCTTTTTGTTCCCCGTGTTTCCGACAGTCTACAGAGAATGGATGCTTAATGATAGCATTCCTGCAACGGACTTCAACAGCAGTGTGCAAGTCAGGCCTTTTCTGATGTGGGCCCACATTGTGGGAAGCACTGTTGTAAGTGTTCTGGGAAATCATCAGAGGTCCGAGGGGATAACCCCGTGTCACAGATGAGGAAGCATATTCAGAGACATTCATTTGCCCACACTTATGCATCCAGTGAGAGTCAGGGTAGAGTCTGTGGAGCACACAAATGAGTATGTCACATCTGTCCTCAAGTACAGATCCTTCCACAGCCACAGGGGTGATGGCTCCCTAGCCTCTAGCACACTGCTGACTTCCAGAGTCTTCTTTACTCTGAGCCAGTCAGCTTACTTCCGGTTCAGTCCAGAGTCACTGCCTTGGGTTTCCCTATAGTGCCAAAGCAGCTTTGTTCTAGAGAAGGGGAATACGTCAAAACCAGTCTGTGCGCCCGATCTCGTGCTGTGAAGAGTGGCTCTGGTGTGTTGAGTGGGAGGCCTGGGCTCTTCAGTTCTGGCTGACTCCGGCTTGTTCATGTTCTGCCGGGGCTCTAGTGTCTCTGACTGTAAAGTCATCTTACACATATTGCTGGCCGGAGTCTTGCTTCCTGTTATTGTGGCCCTTATGGGAATCAGCAGGTATATGCTGCTTACAGGACTCTTAAAGAGGTGTGGTTCTGCAATCTGATGATGTGGGGTGGCAAACCAACTGTATCCTTTGTAACCTCTGCCATCACAATCACTTACTAAGTCTTGGGAGATGGCATGAACTGCATCTTCTAGGAAGAGGGGGTGGGTTAAAATGTTTACACAGCTCCCTGTCCTCCAGTATTTGGCAGGGTGTAACCAGGGATATTTCTTGTGTGTTTAATAGTATGGACTTCTGTCAGTCAATCAACATGCATCTGTGTATGTGTTCCTCCTCTTGTTCCCTGTCTCCCCTCTCCTCTCCCCGTCTTCTTCCTCTTCTTCTTCCTCAATTTCCTTCACCCTCTTCTTTTTGGGCACCATATTAAATGCATTACATTTTCCTGTTTGTTCTTCATAATGATCCATTGAGGCAACTATTACTTTTTGATATTTTTTTTAATGAGGAAAGTTTCCATTAGATAATATCTTCCCTGACCCCCACAAACAAATAGCAAAACAAAGGACACTGGGCAGACACGAGCTAGAGACAGCACCTTTGTGACTGTAAAGGCCACAGGCAGAGAGCAGGAACTCCTGAGTGTCGGTGGTCCCAAGGGGACAGCCTTCTTTAGCTCACTGTAGGCTGGGGTAGTTTCCTTGTGTGGTCACTGCGTGTGGAGGCCACCCCTGGAAGAACTGCTCACTCTTAGAAGGAAGAAGTTTGAGCCTAGGATGTCCTTTTATTTATACAAAATTGAGCCTTTAGACAAGTCCTACTTCCTCCTCTTCTCAGTAGGCATGAAGGAGAGAAGAAGGCCCGTGAAGAGGGGACCACTGAGCTTTCTCCATAGCACAGACCTTTCTAGACTCACACGGGCCCTTGGTTAGGAGAGAGAGCAGATGGTCTGGCAGTATAGGCACATGTGGGGCTGTATCCATTTCCCATGACAAGCTCAAGAACCTTGGGTGGAAAACAGAACAGCGTTTCACCACACAGAGGTGAGAGATCTGAGCAGAGTCACACTAATGCTGAGCTGTGGGCAGGGCTGCTTGACTTCTGGAGGCTCAGAAGAATCAGTCCCCTTCTCTTTTCTGGATTCCAGTGGCTGCTGGCAGTTCTTAGCTGCTGCTCCCTTCTGCCATCCTCAAAGCGGTCAGGCTACCACCTCTATGCTTTTTCCTCTGCCTCCGCCTTCCACAAGCAAAGACTCTGATGATGCGGGGCCCTCCTGGAGAACCAGGATGCTGTCCTCACCTTGATGTCACGTGGCCAGCAGCCATCCACAGCCTTAGTTTGCCGTTGCTGACTAACGTCAGTGCAGCAGGCCTGGGGTTAGTATGTGAGCAGGTTTAGAGGAAGGCATCGTTACTGGCAGCACCTTCTTGCAGTACTTTGAAATTCTGTTTGGTCTCACTACAGTTTTTAATGATTGCCTTCTATCCTCAGTCTGTCTGTCTGTACCACCCAGGACTTGCTGTTTTCACTTGTTTGAGGCATTTTCCTGTATTAACCCTTTTCTTTAAGAAAAAAAAAATCTGGGCTTTGTGTGAGCAGGGATGCAGGAAAACCCATAACTACAGCCATTGACCCCCCTCACCCCTCACCCCCCAGGGTCCACACAGGGACTTTGGCTTCATAGAGAACAGCCACACTAGGCAAGGGGCAGCTGGGAGTTTGGTCCCCAGACCAAGGCTAGGCTGACCTGTCGTCTTCTGCTGGAGGTTTTTGCAGAGCTAAAACAGCTCCTTCAGACTCTCAGGCCCCTTGCCCAGTGTTTGTCCAGGCCAGTGGTTGCTGCTTCAGGAGACCTTGCTCCTCTGACTCTGGTAGAGCTTTCAGGTTCCATAGAATGGACACTAGGTGGCAGTATAACTTTGCCCATCTTTGGGACTTCTAGTTGTCCACTTATGTACATTTAGCAGTACTCATTAAGTTCTCTCTCTCCCCACTCTCTCTTCTCTCTCTCACCATTCTTCTCTCAATTCCAAGCCCCCCAGTCCCTTCCTGGAGTCCCCAGATCAGGAACAGAGGCTTCAGACCCACAGATGCCTGTCTGCATGCTGGGACAGAGGGACTTCTGCCAGCTGAGGTTTGGCCCTCGCTTAGGAGAGGATGTGGCATCTGCAGCTTATTGACTCTTCCCCTCTCCCGAGCATCCTGAGTCTAACAACATGCACACCACAAGGGATGTGCACACCACGTGGGTAGAATTTTCATCTTAATTTGTCTGCATTGTTTGGTCTTTATGTAAGACGCTGGAGACTCAAACTTGCCTGTTCTTTGAGACCGACACAACACCCAGATGGCTCCCTGCCTTCTGGCCCACCCACAGGACCAGGTGGCCTCTTGAAGCTCAGCCTTGCTCCATATTCTGACCTGAGAGCTGTCTTCTGAGGGCCCCACCTCCCCTGGTCTTAGCCAGGCCACACGTGACCTTGTGCATGTACTCCTATCCTAGCCCACCACTGTCCCTTTTTTCCTTTCAAGGCTGACATTGGTGATCAAATGCCATGCGGCTATGCTGCACATCACAGGCCCCACTCTGTCTACAGGACAGCGATGTCATTACTGCAGTCCTCAGGTACAGCACCAGGGCTCCTGAGTCACTGATACTGGGCATCCTGCAGGGGAAAGAGCATCCCACGATACAGATTTCTCTTGAGACCAAGAAAGTGTGTCCATGAGTCTCCTCTTCTTGACCAGCTGTGGGCATTAGCAGGGTCCTGAGATCCTTGTCAGCTCTGTTGTGGTCTCAAGTCCTGGTGTGCAGAGCAGGGGGATAGCCCTTGTAGATGAAGTAGCTGCTGCCTGATGGAAGGAGGCCGCTGAGCTCAGAGATAACCTGGAGATGCTCATGGGAGTGAGTGCAAGGGCAATTGTCTAGAGCCTCAGTGCCTTTTCTGATTCTGAGAATCCAGTCTTCTGGGCTCCAAGATAGCTTCCCACAGGTCTCAGGGTACCAGAACTTCAGCAGAGGCCACATAGAGATGGGACTAAGCCTGCTTTCACATTCTGGGGATCAGGGTAAGGGCGAGGCAAGGTAGGCATTCAGGCTGCAGACCTTATGGAGGCTGTCACCATCAAGGCTGTTGGACTACAACAGGGTAGCACCGAGAGGGACTAGCCCTTGATATTTACACTCAGCGTTTCTTGTGTTTCTTACCATCAGTGGCCTGGCTGGAGGAATCCACACATTTCTCTTTGGTTCTTTCTATGTTATGGCAGCTTTTCATACAGATGGAGTAATAATTTGATACTTCATCTTTACTTTGGACTCCTTGGGGACTGGAATGGGCCTTGTTTCCTATTCTTTACCAATTTCTGGTTTTGAGCCTGGCAATTATAAATGTTGAGCAAATAAGAAATGAATGTAGAAGGGGAAGGGAGGAGAAAGCCATACTGATGAGTGCCATGAAATGTACCCTGAAAACCAGGAAGAGAACTGAGCCAGTTCAAACTTTCTTTGCTTTTTTTATTGACTTTCATTAATTCATACATTCATTTTTTTCTCACACTTTTATCTTAACAACTAAACATCCAACCAACCCAGTCAACTAACTAGCCCAACCAACAAACCCAACTAACCTGACTAACGGACCAGACCAACCAAACTACCCACTGAGCCAACCAACCTAGCTAACCAGGCCAATTGGAACAACCGACCCAAACTGTATTGTTGATATTCATCACCTTGAGTGCCACCTTCTTCAAGAGGCCTTTTCTGATTGGCTCCTGCTCCTGTGCTTGGGCCTATCTCCTCCTCTCGTGCACAGCACACTAGGCCGGGTTGATAGACTGTCGCATTCCTCCTGTTGCCGGAGCTCAGGAGTGAACTGTCTCAAACCCCACTTCCTCCTGTACTGTTCAGAACTGTTCCTCTACTAATAGTAGAGGTTAGTTACACCACTGTCTGCCTGCCTGCCTGCCTGCCTGTCTGTCTATCTGTCCCTCTCTGTCTCTGTCTCTCTCTGTGTCAGGGCTTATGGATATTGATAGCTGAAGTACTATAGGATCTTAGAGGAGATGGCTTTATGAATTAGAGATGGGCTGTTTGAGGGCTGAGCGGCATTAGTGAACCCCTTACTGTGCCTGGAAATCATTCATTGTTCTTCATTGTCCCCCAAGCCTAAGATTTTTGGGGGACTATGCTGTCTGCAGTGCCTGGGATCTTAGTCCTAGCTCTGGAGGCAGCTTTCCTATTCTTTCTTAGCCCTCCTCTCTAAGCCTGCAGCCAACTGTGCTGTCTGGAGGCATTTCTGATGCTTGCAGAGTTATGGTGGGTCATGGAGAAGAATGGGAGCTTGTGTGCTTAGCCCCCTCCAAGGACTGGGATTTAAATATAGGAGCATCCTCTTTTTCCTATTCTGAGTCCCCCTGAGGAGTGAGTGCTTAGGGGCTGGGGTGGAGAGAGCTTGAGTCAAATGCCATCTCATCCCATCTGTAGGATTGGACCCCTTTTCTCCTGACTGCACTTGATTAACCCAAATAGCAGCCAAGTGGGAGAATTCTGCTGTGCCACCCTCTTAGCGATGGCACTGACGGCCTTTGAGGCTGAGTTTATCAAATCAAAGTGATGGCCTGCCAGGACAGCTTCCTGTATAGTCAGATTCCATGTGTGCACCTCATTCCAGAAAGTTCTACTTTGTTTTCTCTGTTCATTCCATGAGAAGTTACTAAAGCCATGGGATTTCTTTCATTTCCTGTTGAAGACAGTTTTGGAGCCATGGGTCCCTTAGAAGCAGAGCCTTTTCTTGATAGAGTAAACAGTTTTTGATCTCAGTATAAATACATGGTAGTTAATTTTGTTCAGTTCAGCAAAGCATTCGCAGAGTGCCTCTTGCTGTTCAAGTGGTTTGAGGAGAGCCGTGCTGAAGAGGGATCCTGCCTTCGAGAGGCTGAGACACCCATGCACAAATGTTGGACAGGGCTGAGGGGGTCAGGAAAGCCAAGTGAGAAGAACACAGCAGAAGGCTGTTCAGAGTCTGGGTCGTGTCAAGGATAATGAAGCTGTGTCAATACTGAGTACTCATTACTTAACTGGCCCTATTGCTTTAGATGAATTCTAATCCTGGTAGCATTTAATCCTGGTGGCAAACTAGGAGGGCTACTGGACCCATTCTACAGGTGGGGAAACCCGAGGTAGAGAGTGACCAAGCTGCATGGATCTGTGTAGGCAGCCTGTCTTAGTTAGTTGCTATTGTGATGAGACACCATGACCAAAAGCAACTCGGGGAGGAACAGGTCTACTGGGCTTATACTTCCACGTCATAGTCCATTCCTGAAGGAAGTCAGGACAGGAACTCCAACAGGAGCCTGGAGGCAGGAGCTGATGCAGAGGCCAGGGAGGGTGCTGCTTACTGACTTGCTCCCTATGGCTTGCTCAGCCTGCTTTCATATAGCACCCAGGACCACCAGCCCAGGGATGGCCCCACACACAGTGGACTTCCCTTCTCCCCCCATCAATTACCAAATAAGAAAATGCCCCGAAGTCTGGTCTTGGGAGGCTTTTTAGGCTCTCTTCTCTCCAGTGACTTTAGCCATTGTCAAGTTGACATTAAGCCAGGTGGCATGGCCTCACTGTCTCCTGCCTAGGCTAAGGAAGAAGGCTGCTGAGAAGCTGGCATTGCAAGGGTTTCCAGAGAGTGGGTGATTCCATGGTGTGAGCAGAAGAAAGGCCAGCGGGGGTAGCTAGGATATTGGGTGTACAGGACCAGGAGGAGAGGGGACTGGACAGATTAGTTGAAAATCAGGATTTCTTTTCTAGGCAGTAAAAAGAAATGAATTTCAAGTAGTTTGCACGACCTGGCAATTTCTTAAATCAACGATGGTTAATTACACAGGATTGTGGAGTACAATGTGGTGTTTTGACACATGTATAAATTGTGAAAATGATTAAATCAAGATAGTATTTTTGTCTCCTTAAACATTAAACATCTTTTGATTAATGCATAATAATTGTATATATTTTGGGGTACAGTGTGACATTTTGATGCATACATGTACTGAGCAAATTGGGGGTAATTAACATTCCCACCCCTTCAGCCTTTGTGGGTGGGAACTTGAACTACTTGCTAGGTAGAGGTATGCGTTGGGAAGCTTAGTCCAGGGAGTACTGAACACAGTGACAGAGGGGCTGGGAGCTGGGATTCCAGGAAGAGGAAACCTCAGGATACGGGCAGCAAGAAAGGTCGTGAGGCTGGAGGAGGGAGGGCTGCAAGGATAGGACTGTGTGGATCAAGAAGAAGATGGGCGTTTCTGATGGCAGAGCTTTTGTTTCCATATTTCAGAGCAAGAAGAACGCAGATCCTGGGCAAAATCTGCCAAGAGGCTTGGGGAGAGAGGGTCCTTAGGGCGGGACTGGCATGACTCTGGCTGGTGATGTTCTTGGAGGGTGAAGTGAACATTACAGGGAGTGACTGATAAAGGCATCAGGAATCTTGCAGCGGAAAACCTGCATGCTTGGTTGGCATGGGACAAGAGAAAGGAGTGGTCAGCGCAGACGGGAGCCTGAGGAGTCTGATCCAGCCCTGGTGGGGCAGAGAGCGTCTCTAGGAGGCAGAAGCTGGCCATTTAGGGAGGGTGGGATGTTGCTGAATCTGGTGGCAGGATGGAGGGGAAGGAATTATCAGTGGCTTCAGAGAGAGCACTCTGGGTGGAAGACGGCTGTGGGTAGAAGGTGGACTGCATGGCATTGATGAACAGGAGGGTAAGGACACCCAGTGATCCAGAAACCCAGCTCAAAGGACCTTCTCAAGAAGAGAAGCCTGGGGTGTGGGTGGCAGTTGGTGGTTGTGGAGAATTAAGGAGTAGGGAACTGGTTTCCAAATTAGATAAGATAGGAGCATGTTTGCAAACCAAGGCCTGGGTTCCAGCTGCAGAGAGCAGAAATACATCATCCTCAGAGCCTGGGGGAGTCTGGGTGTGTGCTAGGGTTGGGTCTGGAAGTGGGGGTTGGGGGACAGTACCAACAATAGCCAATTCATTTTCTGCCATGTTCCACGATGGAAACTGATCTCTGTCATAATGGCCCCAGGCATTGCAAGTCCCCAAAGTGCCTTTTAAGTCCCCAGTGAAAGGGCTGATTCTGCTAAGCAGAGCTTGCGAGCTACTTGATTTCAATTTAGTAGGGATGAGAGATTCTCTGTAGATGCAAAGATGGCACCCCAACTCTGGTCTTTGAAATCTATGTATACTCTAGCCCGTCCCCCAGGCCACATGCAAGAGCCGCATACAAAAGGTGGTAGTCAGCTGCTGAACACCCTCTCCACACCCTCCATGAGAGAGTGAAAACAGTCAACAAGGCTGGGATGCGTTTGTGGATGCAAGGTATTGCCACGATTTCTTCCTAAGGATGACAAAAGCAATGTCTTCCCCTCCTTCTAAGGTCCTAATGAGAGGCTGAGACATAATTATACCAAAGTTTACTTTGGGAAATGTCTCAGTTAGGGTTTTACTGCTGTGAACAGACACCATGACAAAGGCAACTCTTATAAGAACAACAGTTGATTGGGACTGGCTTACAGGTTCAGAGGTTCAGCCCATTATCATCAAGGTGAGGACATGGCACCATCCAGGCAGGCATGGTACAGAAGGAGCTGAGAGTTCTACATCTTCCCCTGAAGGCTGCTAGTGGAAGACTGACTTTCAGGGAGTTAGGATGAGGGTCTTAAGCCCATGCCCACAGTGACACAACTATTCCAACAAGGCCACACCTCCAAATAGTGCCACTCCCTGGGCCAAGCACATTCAAATCATGACATTCCATTCCCTGGCCCCCAAAGGCTTGTTCAAACACATGAGTCTATGAGGGCCATGTCTAGCCATAGCATAATAAGTACATTTAGTCCAACTTCCAAAGTCCCAATAGTCTCTAGTAGTCTCACCAATGTTAAAAGCCCAAAGTTCAAACTCTCTTCTGAGATTCATCCATTCACTTGACTCTAATCCCCTGAATCAAGACAGGAAACCAGCTGGGCAAATTCCAAACTCTGCATCTCTATCTCTGATGTCAAAGCAGTTTTCATATCTCTATCTCCTTTTTCATCTTTGTTGACTGCAACAAACTTCTTTTGCAAGAGGGCACAGATGAACTTCCCAGGATGGAAGCTTGGCTAGAGGACAGCCACTCATGACAATGGGCTTGTTTCCTCCTTCTGCCATGAAGGTCCAGGGGAAAGGAGCCCCTTCAGCTGACAGCTCGGAGGTTGGCATGGGCGTGGCTGGTCACTTCTTTCCTGCAGTTCTTGGGACTGGCATATTGAGCTGCCTCTTCTGGGCCTTCATGACTGTGGCCCTCCATCTCCCCTCTGATCTTCTTTAGGCAAGTGTGAAGACAGTTGGGAGGAACATTCTTACAAGTGACAGTATGGCTCCCTGTGGTCCCAGGGTCACTTTGTTTACATTCTCTCTCTCTACTTACAATTTCCTTTCAGTGAAAAGAGAGCACAAAACTCAGGACCCTGAGAGTATCAGCTTTGGGAACCAGGCCAAGAACTCTGCCCCTACACGAGATCTAGAGTCCAGGTTCAGTATTCCACACCACCTACATAGAGCAGTGTAGGAGCTGCTGTACGGAGGGCAGGTAAACGGTGTCCAGGAACCAGCCCTAAATCTGCCAAGGAAATCTACCCACACCAGAGACCTCTACAGCCCAAAGCCACCCCTGTGCCCCACCGAAGCTTCCCAGCAGGTCTCCAGGCAATTTCTATCCTAGATGTGAGCAATTAGCCACCCTTAAAAGCTCTAGGAGAGAATGCAATGAAGAAAAGTTGAACATAGCCCATTTTAGTTAAAAACAAAAGCATAGCTAGCTCATTTAATATTCAGCAGAGACATTACAACTGCTTTCTTCTTCCTCTTTTGGAAGAAAATGACTCCAAAGGGAACGGGTCCTAAATGTGGGAGTCTGGGAGTACTTAGACAAGGATCCTGGCTTTAAAGCGTCGTCATATAAATGAAGCCACACAGATTTCTCTGGGGAGTGATGCTGATTCAGGAGGGGCAGGCCAAAGTACTTAGCTGGGGTGTGGCTTGACCTCACAGCTTGCTTTTAAATGCTTCAGCGAAACGGCCTCCTGCCTCTGAAAAGGAGTGTGTGTGTGTGTGTGTGTGTGTGTGTGTTTGTGTGTCTGCAAGCATGTGTCGAAAGAAAAAAGTGAATGTGACCTGTCACCCCGAGTGAAGGGCACACGGATATGTGATGTCATCTGTCACTTTCCTTATTTTTTTTCAGTAGAGGAGAATTTGAAGCAGGAGGAACAGGTAGGGAAAGTGAGTGGCAGATAGCATGTATCTTTTACCACTGAGGAAAGACCCCAAAATAGACAAGGTCATAATATGTGTCATGAAATGTGGGAATCAGGGTGAGGTGATGGCACATACTGGGCTGTCCTAGAAATTGAGGGCACAGGCTGACATGACTGAGGATCAGGAGAGTAACAGTCCTCCCTTTGCTGTGTGGGGAGGACTTCTAGGACTAGAACTAGTAGCTTGCACCAGTTGCACAGATAGCAGCTTGCTTCAGGTTTGCCCTTTGGGGCACTGGAAAGCTGGCTTCTGTCCTTTCCCCACCAGACTTGTCACCTCCATTGACCCCCTCAAGGCCCAGAGCCCTCTTCTGACCCCCCTGGATGTTTTCTTCAAACCCTGACCCTTTGATTAGACCCGCCTCATGAGGTTCAACGTGACATTTCCTACAGCAGACAGCATGGTGTGGTTCTAGTTGCTTCAAAAGCTTTGTATTTATTCTGGAAAGAGCTCCAGAAACCACTGGTTAAAGCGCTTCCTGCCGGCTGTGTTATCGGGGCTATTTCTTGCCTACATGATTCAGGGGCTGTAGTCTAGTCTATGTCTCTACACGGGGGCCTGCTGCGGATGGCAGAGGATGAAGCCCGAGAAACAAGGACTTGGGGATTTGGGAGATAGGTGTCTGTCTCATTAGGTTCAGATCCTTACAGTCCAGTAAAGCCAGAGTCTCACAAGCGCTTTGTTCTGCTATGACAGCTTTTAATTTTGCTTAATTTTTTTTTTTTTTTTTTTTTTTTTTTTTTTTTTTTTTTTTTTTTTTGAGACAGTCTCTTTATGTAGCTCTGGCTGTCCTGGAACTCACTGTGTAGAACTCAGAGATCTGCCTGCTTCTGCCTTCCACCTGCTGGGATTCAAAGCATGAACCAACACACCAGGCTTTGGCAGAAGTTTTACTGTTGAGGTTAAAAGAGAATGTGTTGCTTGCGTCACCCCCACCCCCGCCCCATACACCCACCCACGCTTCCTTACAAACTCCCATGAAGTCTGTTTCCACTAAGGGATCCAGACAGGAAATGTGAAAATCTGAAATCCCCATGTACTGACTTCTTGAGGCAGTTGTGTGCTCTCCAGCTTTGGGACCCAGAGAGAGTTTTAGTTCTGAACCGCCACTTATCAGACCAACCTTGAAGAGCTCGTTTCTCTGCCATGTCTCAGTTTCTCAGTAAGTCCCCGATCTGCCAGGCTTCCCACATGCAAGCTGCCTGTGTTCAGTAAGTGGGGACCTGCCTTAGACACAGGGGGGGCAGAGAGGGAAGGGATCCCCAGTTTGGACTCAGGGGTAGTCACACCTCATTTCTAGTGAAATTGGCTGCCAGGAGAGGCACAGGAGGCAGCTTAGCTGGCTCGGGGACACATCTAATTTTAGCCCAGAGTGAGCTGGTTCTAAGTCGGGGCTGGCTTACTCAGGAGAATTCCACAGCTCCCTGGTTTGTGTGTGTTAGGTAGCATGATGCTCACTCTCACAAGGTTAATGAGCTTGGGACAGCCTTTTCCCGCTCCTCCTTCTAAGAAACATCCATCCGGAAGACAGTCTGTGCTCTGTGCTTTAAGAGTAGGTCAAAATTTCCTGGAGGTTCTTTTTCCATGATGGGCAGTGTGGGGTGGAAGAGGGAGTAACTGAAGGGACCAGTTTTGGTTTCTCTGTCCAAATTGGCGAAAGACAGCTGCTTCCCTGGGCCTGTGTGCCTAACGAGACCTCTGGTCATCCCAGCAGCTACAATTAGTCATGTACTCCAGGGGTTAAAGGAATAAAAAGATGAAAAAACAAAAAACAAAAAAACCAAAAACCAAAAAAAAACAAAAAACAAAAAAAACCAGAGCCAGGCCTTGTGGGGAAGGCCTACAATTCCAGCTACTTGAGAGACATACTCAAGGTTTGCTTGGCTAAAGAACGAGTCCAAAGCTCAGTCAAAGCGATGTAGTAGACCCTGTGTCAAGAAAGGGGTAAGGGTCGGGGTGGGAAGGAGCTGGAGTGGTAGCCCAAGGACAAAGCTCTTGCTCAGCATGCCCAAGGCTCTGCTTTCAGTCCTTACTACCACAAACCAATCCTGGACTTAGGTCACTTTCAGAGACAGTCTCAGAATTCCTGGGCCTGAGACGTGCACTGTCTGGGTGGCCTTTAGAGTTCTTCCCTGTTCTTGTTTTTGTTTTATGTTGATTGTTAAACCCAGCTTTGCACACGCCGGGCAGGTCTCTATCATTGAACTTTGTACAGGTGGGATGGGTCTCTACCCCTGTGCTTTAGTCATGCTGGGGAGGTTCTTGACCACTGAGCTTCCCTTCCACGTCCTTTCAACTTTGAAAATGTCATGGGTATGTTTGTGTGCTTAGTGTGTGCTAGTGTGTATGGAAGCCAAAGGGCAACACTGGATATCTTCCTCTTTTGCTCTCCACCTTATTTCTTGAGACAGGGTCTCTCATTGGATCTAGCACCTGCCCATTTTCCTAGGCTGACTGGCAGCAAGCCCCGAGAATGTGCCTGGCTGCTTCTCTAGCGCTGGGATTACAGGCACGTGCTCTGTGCCCAGCTTGGTACATGACTGCTGGGGATTGAACTCGGGTCCTCATGGTTGTATGACAAGCACTTTACCAACTGAGAAAAATGCCTTAGTCCCTTCTTTAAAAAAATTCTATTTATTCTTCACTGTTTAATGAAACTCACTCTGTGGTCTCGGCATACCCTGAACTCGTGCTCCTCCAGCCCTGCGCCTACTGAGTGGCAGAGATTACAAGCTTGCACCATTGCGCCTTGCTGGATGGACTTTTTAAAGAGAAAGAAATCAAAACAGCATTTCCTTTTTCAAATTCTCTAAGAATCACAAATGGCATGTATACCTTTGAGGACCCTTTGTAAAGACGGGCTCTTGGAGCTCCATTAACCTAATGGTACAACAGACTTTATTGAGTTGTTATTATAATTCTTGGATGAAATTAATACACTTCCATAGTGTTGAGGTAAGCGGTCATCTTGAAGTAAAGGCCCACCTCTCAGTGACAGGGCTTTGTGAAACATTTTACTGTATGGTTTCCCCCTTCCTCTGTGTCACCACAGACCTATGAGTGGGAGATGGATTTATAGGGGACAGCTGAAGCCTGAGACTCAGTGTCCCCATTTGTAAAAATAAGACTGAAAGTCCCTGTGCTTACACAGGACTGTGTGAGAATTTGACTTGAGAGTTGCTGTGCAGGTGCCTGGGAAAGCAGTCAGTGGCTGCCACCAAGGCAAAGCTGGCGTTTAAAACACCTAGACTGTCACAGGAAGGTAGATCCGGGCCAGGGCAGATCGTCTGAAAGCCACTCAGAGACACAAGTGTCATCTAACAAGAATGGCTTTGCTTTCTCATTTGTCTCTTTCCGAATGGTTGTTCCTCCTGTGGTCCTGACAGTGCTGTTTCACACCTGCCTTTCCTAGGTCTTTAATGAATATGGCCAGCAGGGAATGGTCATGTTCAAAATGAAAATACATCATCCTACAAGTTGTTTTACACTGTCCTTTGGCTAACTCAACCAAACAGAACTAAGTAGATTGAGTGTTTGATGGGGCCAAGGGAAAGTCGGCCTTTCTCCTCAGCATGGCTCCCTTCCTTGGCTATATTTGTTGGCCTTCATTGCGACAGTAAGAGTAGAACTACTCCCCCAGTGTGGCTTTTACTCACAGGTAAGCAAACATCTCCACACAGCTTTTCAGCCACTGTGGAAACCCAGGCCACTTATGCAATGGCTTCCTGGTGGTTGTGAGAACCTTTTATAAGTCAGAGGATGACTGTAATCTCCCTGTGGTCAGGTCAAGGTTATGGAGACATCCTTTCTATCACAGACTCTCAGACCATCCTTGGGAGGCAAGTCTGGAAAGTTATGTCCCAAGAAGTGTCATTCCCATTGAGTCTTTGTGCCACTGGGGAGGTAGAGTCCTAACTAGAGGTAACATCAACGGTTGTGTTGCCTGGCAGTGTAGGATGTGCCCTGCTCACTTCTGGATTACTCCTGAGTGTGCATGGGCCAGGCTTCCCATCATTTCTTCAGCATTCTTCTCCATCCAGCTTCTCAGGAGTGGGCTTGGTTAAATCTGGGAGCCCAAGTAGTGTGCAGAGGGCCAGTGGCAAGACCATGATGCAAGTAGGCCATGGGCTGACATCACTGTGCTTTGTTTACTGTCCGTCTGAGTCAGAAGCGTGGATGCTTTGATGAATTTGTTCAGGGATGTAGCCCATAGAGACTACTTTTCTCCCAAGAAGACGCTTATGCTCTTGGAGTGACATTACCTCTACATAGTTTTAAACATTTTTTTTTAAAAGACACACTCTATATAGCTCTGGTTGTCCTGAAACTAGCTATGAAGACTAGGCTGGCTTTGACCTCACAGAGATCTGCCTGTCTCTGTCTCCCATGTACTGGGGTTGAGCTCGTGTACCATCACACCAGCCTCCTTTCCTTATGTACTGAACATCTGCCTCTTAGCATCAGTCTCACAGTGAAGTGGAACTCAGACACACCCAGAAACTCAAGTCCTGAACAAGAGTCAGCACAATGAGGACCACAAAGCTTTGCTGAATTATATATCCCAGAAGGAAGGGCAACCTTTCCTAATTGATTTAAATATTAAGAAAACGCAGCCAAGGCCTCTTGCTTCCAACATGGGATACTTGAAAATGAATGGACCAGAGTGTCTATAGCCTTGCCTGTTCCCGGGATCTTGGGGAAAAACATGACTGGAAAGTTAGAAAGCCATTCCAGACCTAGTCCAACCTGGATGTCTTAGAGCAGTGGGCTCTAAGTGGGCTCCCTCCTAGCCCAGTCCATTTCTCTAAGGCAGTGGCTCTCAACCTGTGGGTTGCAACCCATTGTGTGTGTGTGTGGGGGGGTGTTAACATATCAGATATTTACATTATGGTTCATAACACTAGCAAAATTCTAGTTATGAAACAGCAACAAAATAATTTTGCAGTTGGGAGTCACGATAACACGAGGAACTGTATTAAAGGGTCACAGCACTAGGAAGGGTAAGAACCACTGCTCTAAGACATCCAGGTTGGACTAGGTCCGGAATGGCTTTCTAACTTTCCAGTCAACTGGGCTGCATCCTGGTGAACTCCGAGAGCTTCAGAGCTCCCAGAGGGAGAGCCATTCATTACTAACTATGCAGAAGCCAAGAGCCAAAGTGGAAGAATAGGAGTACAATACGAGGGAAGGTCATAGCTAGTACAGTTTTGTTTTGCAAACTGTGCCCTTGAAAGAACCCTCTGAACGTGAGACTTGGGTAAATTTCTTTGTTCTTGGAATGTTCCAGAATCCATCTTGACTCATGGAATAGATATACAGGAAGAAGAAGTGTTGGACGTGCTCTTGGATTTTGCCCGGGCTCTGCATATTTCTTGTCAAGGGTGTGTGCCAAAGCACCTCAGGAGGGACACAGACGGAAAGAGAGTTAAGCTGAGCAATTATCACCCCCAAGAACAATGGTCCAGGAGGCCAGGGTACAACGTGTATTCCGCCCAGCCAGATACTGGGTAGATGGATTTTCCAGGAGGATGCAGAGCCATCAGTGACCCACCCCCAATCTGTCATCACCGGGTGATGCCTATCTTTGTCCAACCTTCGTCATCATGGACCCGGATGAGAGAGACCTGGGTATGCAGCCCAATTCCCAATTAGGGATTTTCATCACTTGCAGGAAGATCATTTATTTGGGTTGAATTGTTAAGGCAGATTGTTTTCACAGTGTTCCAAGCAGAGAGCATTCTTACAGGAAATACCAGACCAGCCAATTATAGTCAGGTTTTCCACATCCTCAAGAGGAAAGGAAAAAGATGGTGAGAGAAAGAGAGAAGGAGAAGAAGGAAGAAGAGGAGAAGGAAGAGGAGGAGGAGGAGGAAGAGGAAAAAGAAGGAAGAAGAAGAAGAAGGAAGAAGAAGAAGAAGAAGAAGAAGAAGAAGAAGAAGAAGAAGAAGAAGAAGAAGAAGAAGAAGAAGAAGAAGAAGAAGAAGAAGAAAGGAGAAAAAGAAGACATCGATGAAGACGTTGATGACAACAGAGGAGGAAGAGGAGGGAAAGGAATTTTCTTTCTATTCTGAAGGCTGACATTTGGGGAACTGGCAAGTAGCGTGTGAAGTGGAGACCTGTTGAAGTCCCCGAGCTACACAATGTGATGGTTAAAGCACACAATGACTTCTGGATAACCCGGAGTCCTTCCCGAGACCTCATGTTCTCTGTGGCTTAATTTTAAAAACGTCTGCTGATCATCTGGTGGTGGAGCGAGGCAGAGGAAGCCCCTCCAGAGGCTTGGACACCTCCCATTCTTCACCCTGGCCCCCAGTGGTGAGATGGTCAGGAGCTTCCTTCCTCTCATGAGCTTGTTAGTAACCCCAACAGGTGGCTTCCCAGCATGGTTTGCATCCAACCTCAGCACCGCATCTCCACCTTCCCACAGGGACTTCATCCATGACCACATAGGAAGCCAGAGAAATGGGGAACAGCAAGGTGAAAGGGAAAAGCAAAGGAACCTCTGCCGTGGAGAACCCAGAGGTTTTTAAAAGCCTTTCGTATCAGCAGGTCTGAGGACGGGACGCTCCAAGGCAGCTGCCTCTCCACAGAGCAGTCTTTAAGAGCATGGTTCTGCTGGGAACGAAGGAAAAGAGCAGCATGCAGCTGCTCATGAGGGGTCTGGGATAGGATGTGTCTGAAGGGCTGAAGCCAGGAGCACCATATGTTAGCATCCTTAGAGCAATCTCAGAGACACCGCAGGTAAAATGGGGGTGGGGCGAGACTTGATTAGCTATGCAGCCAGCCATGTCAGTCTTGTTTGGTCTGTGCGGTCCTAACTACTCTGCCAGATTCCTGTCTGGCTCTCACCGACAGCGTCCCTGCCCTTGTTGCGTGCCTCTGGTGTACCTTGAGTGGGACACATAGTCGTGTGGATGTGGACATGTTCCTAAGGCAGGGAATGTTGCATAGTATTCGAAAAGCCATTCTGTCCCTTGAGCCTGTCCCTTCTTTAGGAATGTCTATGGTATTTGTTTTTATCAGGTTCCTTTTCAGCATCAGTTATCTCATATTTTAAATCTCTCATAAGTTGGTGTGAATTACATCATTAAATTTTCTACCGTTAAAGTCTTGCGTCCTTGAGGGGTCATACTTTCCTTGACACTCATGGTCAGTGCAATTGCTCAGTGTTTCATTTCATAACTCGCACTTAGGTGGGCAAGTGTGAGTTTCCTGGAGGTTGTTGTATTTGCACCGCCCTTTGCCATCATCTCAGGTAGTGCCTAGCAGCTGCTGTGTGTGTGTGCATGCATGTGTGTGCCTGTGCTCTTTATTTACTCGATACAGTCACCCACTTAGTTTATACAGCCTTCTTTGAGGGAAGGTTTTTTTTGTTTGTTTGTTTGTTTTTGTTTTTTTTAATCAATAAGAAAACAGTTGCACAAAGAAGTGAGTAACTTGTCTCCCTTGCAGAGATTCAGGGGTGCTCTCCTGAAACTCCTACCCAAGTTGGGCCCTGGATCAGAAACGCCACATTCAGAGTGGAAACCGGGGAGAGTTATATCTCATTTGGTGGCACAAATCGGCAAGAACCATGCACACACGTTGCTCAGGCTGCTCTTGAATTATTGCTTGAGTGCTTCTCTGGCCTCCAGTCCCTCTGTGTGCATGCTGGGGCCACAGGCACGACCCATCCTGCCTGGTGAGATTATAGTTTCAGATTTCCTGTTCCTTCTTGAGGCAATTTTGTGATTTTATTCTTTTAAATTAAGTATTGTTTTGTGTGTGTAAGTGTGTGTGCTTATGCATGTGCTGTGGTGTGTGTACAGCGCTCCGGAGGCCAGCAGTGTGGAATGGGTTCTCTCTTCTAGCTTTAAGTGGGCCTGAGCTCTGGTCACCAGGTTTGTATGGCAAGTACCTTTACTTACCGTGCCATCTCACCAGCCTAATTTTGAGATCTTTCTAGAAGAACTGTCCAGTTTGGTTTGCTAGTTTTCAAATACCTTGTTTTGACCTTGGTTATCTGCTTCTCTCTGAAGACATTCTGTTTAAAATGTTTTAACCCCTGTCTTGCCCTCTTAGTATTGTTGGTTACCCTGTCCTTTCTCCTTGTCAGTTATGATGAATCAGGCTAGCAGATGGATCCCCCCAGGGGGCACCTCTGGTAGTCTCCTCAGGAAACCAGCTTTGGGGGTTGCTGAACCGCTCTACTCTCTGTAAGTCTTGTACGTACTTTCCTGCTGTTTCAGGACTTGGCTCTTTGCTGTAAACTTTCCACAATAACAGGTTCCTTATGACACTCACTACCCGCTGTTAACCATGTAACGGCGTCGTCCCAGAGCTGAGTTTTCTGTGTAGCCAGTTTGAAATAGTTCTAACGTCTACTATCATTTCTTTAGCATTACTAATGTCTTTTTTGGAGGACTGTAGAGGAGCTATCTTTATTATTGGATTTCTGAAAAAAAAAAAAAAAAGAATTCTTTGCAGTCAGAAATACAGCTTGGAATATTTTGAAAATTGCAGCTTGTTTATGTGCAGCTTTTGTAATTAAAGCCGTATGGACGAACCAAGGATATATATTGTTTAATAGTTGGCTGTGTTAAATCACGCATATTATTTTGACCTTTAAATATTCTTAGTTGTTTTTTTCCCTGTTTGAGGTATGGTTTGCTGAGAGGTGTGCTAAGACTTCCTACTGTGCTCACAGGTAAACCCTTTATCCTTTGTTCTGTCAAAGCTTTGTTCCTGTATTTTGGGAGGGTTGTTAGGAGTACAGAGATTCATGGTGGGTACGTTTCCCCTTTTTAATTCTGTAACAAGTAGGTTTATTGCTAATAATATTTACTTCCAAAGTCCCTTCCTCTGATAACATTTCGTCTCATGAGCTGTAGAACTGCTAGAGTATACAAGAGGCGTGTTTCCCGTGTTTTGCTGTTAAGTTTTTGCATTTCTCATGAAAGAGCTTACCGGTAATAATGCAGTCTGTCTGAGTGTCTCTTTTTAAAGATGAATTTATCTTCATTTTCTGTGTATGGCGTGTTTTGCTCACATGTATTGCGCGTGCATTCAGAGACTGCAGAGGCCAGCAGAGGGCGCTGGATCCCCTGGAACTGCAGTTATGGATGGTTGTGGGCCACCGGGTGGGTGCTGGGACTTGAACACTCTAGAAGAGCAGCCAGTGCTCTCATTCTGGAGCCCCCATCTGGAGCCATCGCTCCAGCCTGTGTCCCTCTTTTCACTGCAGGTTTAATCAGCTTGCATTCCTTAGTCACTGACATAATAGCTTTTTTTGGGGGGGGGCAGGGTCTGGTTACATTGTATTTTTGTTACACTACATTTTCTTTATTTTTTTCTTCTTTTTCTTTGACCATTGTAAACATTTAATACAGTCATGTAACCATCACCTCTGTAGTTCTAAAACACTTTCTTCCTGCAAGATCCCTTAGGCGGTACCTTTCAGTCTCCCAACCTCTTTGCTCTAGGTATCCGGCCAAGTGTGATATTTCACACAAATGTGTTTGTGGGGTATGTGTGACCTTTGGTGCCTTTAGCATTACTAATGTCTTTTTTTGGAGGACTGTAGAGGAGGGTCAATGGCACGGTGGCCTGTTCAGGACCCATTCCTTTATGTGGTGGACTAGTGTTCCACTGTTTCTCCAAGTAGTTACTGATAGGCATTTAGGTAACTTCTGCTCCAGGGCTACTGTAATGCTGTGTGGACATTCCTGTGCGTGTCCAGGTCCTGTCTTCAGTTCTTTGGCCTAGGACTACCACTGCAGAGTCAGATGCTCAACCTAAGCTTACCAAGAAGCCTCCTGGCTGCTTCCTGGTGGCAGGTTTGTTGGAATTCCCTGACGGCCGCCCCCTTTGGTTTGAAGACTACATAGCAGGTTATAACACACTCCATGACTACTCTTATATCTTTATTATGACTGGCTTGACAGCTCAAGACTGATCAATCTACTTGTCAGGAGGGAGAAGATTTAGCCTGGTGACCACTTTCCCTCTCTGCTGTCTCTTGTCTGTCCCCGTGTCTCTGTCTTTACTGTTCCCCATGGGTGTGGTCATTACTCCTTTTATTGCTTTTTATCGACCATTACCATTTAGTTCTACTTAAATGTTTTCCAGTCTCTTACCATAGTTCTCTTTTCTTTTTTTCCTGAAACAGGCCCTTCAGTCATTTACTCAGTGAAGGTCTGTGAGAATCAACTAGCTGTTTTTGCCTGGGACTGTCTTTGGCTTATCTTTAATGACAATTTTTAATGATAATGAAAATTCCCATTCAGTGGTTGTTTTTCTCTAATCTGAAGGTGTCTTTCCGCCTTTACTGAGAAGTCTTTTGTTCAAGTTGTCTCTAGGCAATCTAGCTTTTCTCTAAGGCCTTTCTAGTTCTCTGGCCTTCTGACCGTCTCAGCGCAACACACCTAGATGTACGCTTATGTTTACGTGTCTTGTGGAGGCTGGAAATTCCTAGCAACTTCCTTTTTAGTATTTTCTCGCCTTCTGTTCGCTCTTCCCTTCGGCGACTCCTTTTCAGGGGACAGTGAATTCCAGTACGTTTCTTCCCAGCGACCTCTCATCTTCTCTTTCTGGATTGAGTCACAGCTGGCACTGCTCCTCACAGTCTCCTCGTTGGCTCCCATCTGCTGATCATGCTTACCAAAAAAAGTCCAAACTTGTAGTAAAACCGAAAACATAGTAAATGACCAGCTGTGTCCCCGTCACCTAAACCCAGCAGTTGCTAAGCTCTGTGTGCCTTTTTTTCTTACTAATGTACATGTTTGTGTTTACACACTGTTTCACTGAGAGTAAAAGTCGGTGTCATGGAATTCAGCTCAAATTTCCTAAGGACAAGAACACTTTCTTCCCATTCACAGGACTGTTATCCCCCTCAGGGAAGTTGACATTAATCCAATAATATTATCTGTAGCCATTCATGGAACCTGTAACTAAGCTGGCCAAGTGTTCAGTGGTGGACACAGGAGAATGGGACACCTCTTTCATTTTTCCATCCTTTTATTAAAAATAGATTCTTTTCTCATACAGTATATCCTGATTACAGTTTCCCTTCCCTCTGCCCCTCCCAGTTCCTCCTCGCCTCCCATCCCATCCGGAGTCACTTCTTTTCTATCTCTCATTAGAAAAGAACAGGCTCCTAAGAGATAACAACAAAAACATAGTACATAAAATATAGTAAGATATTACAAAGCTATAATACTGAAGTTGGACAAGGCAAACCAACAGAAGGAAAAGAGCCCCAAGAGAGGGTGTAAGGATCAGACTCACTCACATGCTCAGAAGTCCATAAAAATACTAAGCTGAAAGCTGCAATACACAGCGGACCTGCCGCAGACCCAGGCAGGCCCCATGCCCCTGCTTCAGTCTCTGTGAGTTTGTGTGAGCTTTGATCAGTTGATTTAAAGGGCCGTGTTCTCCTGGTGTCCTCCATCCCCCTTGGCTCCTACACTCCTCCTGCCTCTCTTCCACTGGGTTCGCTGAGCTCGGAGGAGAGGAGCGTGGTGGAGACATTCCATTTAGAGCTGTGTGTTTCAAGGACTTTCTGCATGATGTCTGTCTGTGCATTGGTTCCCATCTGCTGTAAGACGAACTGTCTCTGCTGGTGACTGAATAAGGCTCGATCTATGAGTACAGCAGCAGCAGGAGTCATTTTACTGTTTGTTTTGTTTTGTTGGTGTGTGTGTGTTTTTTTTCCTTTTTTCTTTTTTGACCAATAGTACTGTGTTTGACTTTCCCCTAGGTCTCTGAGCTTTCTAGAGGTCTTGGCCACCCAAGCAGTGTTGGGTATGGTTCCATCTCATGGAGTGGACCTGAAGCCAAATCAGACACTGGTTGACTATCCTCCGTGCTTTGTGCCACCATTGCCCTCGCATATTTTGCAGACAGGACAAATTGTATGTTAAAGCTTTTTTTTGGCTGGGTTAGTGTTTATGTTTCTCTTTTGGTAGTGGGCAGAGTACCTTCCCATACCAAAGACACTAGGACACGGGGAGCAAGGGTTCAGTGTAGGCACCATCTTGGCCTCTCTCTGTTCAGCGAGTTGTGTAGGTGTTGTCTTTAGCAATAGGCCTTGCTGTTAGGTTGTGGAGAGGAACCTACGGTCTTGGCCGTAGCCTGGGTTGTTCGGGAATTTCCACAGGACACCTTTGGCCAACCTCTCAGTGGCTCTTTCTCTTCACGCAAGGATTCAGTTACTAAGGAACTAAGTCCTGGTCCTGGACTCCTGCACACAGGACCCTTGCTCTGCTCGCCCTGCGGATAAGGCACAGAAATGGGGTGAAGGTCATCTGGGTATGACAAAATGTGTGCCTGTCATTGGCCCTTGGTGCTTGCCTCTGGGTTATCTGTACAGTGGCCCTTGGAGAAAGCGTTTTGAAGACTTGATTTATCGTTTTGTCTTGGTCATTTTAGTAGTTTTCACTCAAAGGCAAGAACACTCTTTTAAGCTGACCTTTTAAACTCCACAGCGCTTATGCCACAAAGGACACTTGAAAGGAACAATGGCACATTCTCCACATGTGAGCACACTCGAGGTCTCCTTTGGTGAGGAGATCTATGGGACACGGGCACAAAGGTTCTAAGCCTCTCCTTCGGCTGATGGATAGCTCTCTGGGTGGAAGTCCCATGACTGGGAGAGGCCCTGCTGTTCCTGGCCCAGGGTACATACTGTCCCCACCCTCTCAGGAGCTACCAGGAACATTTGAGACCCTGTCCTACCATTTTTAGCATGCTATAGAAATTTCTGCTGAGGGCAGCATGTGCAAATTAAAGGAGTGAATGGAGTGGAACGTTTGAAACCAGTGGCCAGGGTTCGAGTCCCTGTGTTGGCAGTTCTAAGTTGTGCAGGCTTGGTAAATCACCGAGTTTTGGTGAGGGTTATTGCATCATTTAACATCCTCTGAGGAGCACTAGCTAGTGCTGGACACACAGCACTCAGTGAGCCAAGAGAATGCTCTGGTCCTGTTTCCCTCCTTGGTGCCACAGTAAGTCTCCCACTCTGTGGCTGAACAACGTGAAGGTAATGTCTCACGTTCTGAAGGCTGAGGTCCAAAATCAGCTTCACTGGCCAGTGCCAAGGAGCTGGCATGGGTAGATCTGCCCCTGTACTCTCCCTCCTGCAAAGTGTGTCTGCCCACTGTCAGCGTTCACCACCGTATCTCCTGGATTAGATCTCCGTTGATTTGTGACCCATGCACTGTTTCTACCTCCAGACCCAGGGTCACCCTCCCGTCTCAGATCCTCCACATGCTGATTTTTGTTGTAAGATAACAGCTGCAGGTTCTGGCAGTTAGAATGTGGACATCTTTGTTGCCAAGCCTGCCACACCATCTTGCTCTTTTGTTGCCCAGGAGACAGATCTGATAACACTTCATTTGTGCTAGGATGTGAATACATGCTTTAGGTGTGTGTGTGTGGGGGGGGGCACTACAGTTGGCCTTTAGGGCAATGGGAATCTGTCAGTGTTCAGGGTAAAGTGGCTTCTCCCGAAGTTCTCAGCACAGGGCAGTGCAGGCGGATGTGATGGCTCAGCTGCAGATGTCCCTGGGCAGGTGGCAGGCCAAGTAGAACCTTGCAGAGCAGTCTTCAGAGGCTGGGTTTATATTTCATAAGGAAGTTAGGTGAGATGGCTACTGCTGTTAGCGTTGGAGTAGTGGCTTGAGTTTGATTCCTGTGCTGCCTCTTGCTCAATGCAAGCCATGGAAAACTGCTGAACCTCTCTTGACACTGAGGGAAATAACTTCAAAAGGCAGTTTTGAGAGACAGACAGCCTTTGAGGTTTTCAAAGCACATAGTCTAGTGCCTGGGATAACCCAGAAAGCCAGAGAGGATTGTTGTTAATGCTGCTGCGGTTGTTTTGGTGAACATGGGATTGCTGTGGATGTTGGTGATGAGAGGGTGGCAGGGACATTTAAGTAGCTGTGTAGTGGGCACAGTGTCACATCAGTCTGTACATGCCATGGGAAGATGTGGGGACTGAGGACAGGCCACTCCAGGCATCAGGCGAGACAGCATTAAGAGGCTGCTGAGAGTCCATAAGTTTGAGAGGAAGAAGCAGAGACAAGTAGGTTGAAGAGGGCCCTGGTGGCTTTGGCGTGTTTGAGGGATGGCCTTGCTGTCCCTACCTGAAATGCTTCACAAGGACCTCAGAAACCCTTGGGCAAGTGCCTGGACCTCATGCTCCTGGCCTGTGCCTGGGTTCCCCGTCTTTTCCATCAAAGTGCCCCGTCCTCAGCCTTTGCTGTGGAGCAGATGAGCTGGGGAGAGCCTGAGGGAAGAGGCTTTTGCTGATGCAGCTTGCATTTGCCTCATGGTTGAGGTGGGGTGCTCTGCATCCATGGAGCCCTCTTCCCAGCTTCCGGGAGCATCCTGTCACCATGCCCCACAAACCCCTGTGAAATCTTGGACACAGGCTTAAAGATTCTTCGGGTTTGAATGGGATGGGCACAAGGAGGGAGTGTGACAGAACTCTGGAGCCACAGAGAAAACGAGAGTCCCACGGAACACAGGCACAGGCTCTGAGAACTGTGTGTCTCACACGGTCTTCACACACACCCTTCATACATCTTCAGGAGGAAGCCAGTTCAATGGAGGGCCCCGAGGCGAGACTATGATTGTTGCTGCAGTCATATCTTACTGTGCAAAGGCGGTGGAGGAAAATATAATTCAATGCCATGTTCAAAAGAACTGTCATTTTCAACATAGTAAATGAAGCTTTGGAGGGTGATGTAAGGGTGTTGCTTTCAATGTGTTCTGTGTCCTTCAGTTCAGATTGATGCATGATGGAGGAAAACAAATCTGAGCAGAGCTACTACATGGGCGGAGCCTTTCTAGAAGGCTCAGAATACATACACGTGGATAACAAGTTAGAACCACATTGGTACACATGTTTTTTTTTTTTTTTTGATTTGTTTTTTACATGGAAGCTGGGAGAGAAGAAAGGAAGGGAGGAAGGAAGGAAGGAAGGAAGGAAGGAAGGAAGGAAGGAAGGAAGGAAGGAAGAAAGGAACCTGACTTTGAATCCATGAGAGATGTGGCAGAAACACTGATGATAAGGCCTGACCTTTGCCTGTGTCGCAGCGACATCAGTGAGCTCTGCTGCCATGCAGCCTGCTCAAGACACTCTCTGGGTACCAGGACCTGTGGTCCTTGTGGTCTTCTGTACAGTTTGAGTTCCTCTGGCAGTCTCCTCCTCTACACTCACATTTCTCTTTTTCTTTCAGGAAAAATCAGTTGGTGTCTGACAGGACGGATGATAAGCCAGATGCCCTGCAGCTAGGTAGGTGCGGCTCCTCCCTCTGTGCTGTGTCTCTGTACGCGCAGCAGGACTCCCTCCAGGGTCGAGACCTCAGGGCCGTGCTGCTCTATTCCTTGTCTCCATCTACTGCCTGCCTTTCTTTTCTAACTAGTTCTTAAAAGAGGGGTTGGAAGCTGGGTGGTGGTGGAATATACCTTTAATCCCGGAAGCAGAGGAAGACAGATCTCTGTGAGTTTGAGGCCAGCTTGGTCTTTAGAGTGAGTTCTAGGATAGCCAGGGCTATACAGAGACACCCTGTCTTAAAAAAATAAAACAAAAACACAACAAGCAAACATAAAAAAACCATATGTGTGTATGTGTGTGTGTGTGTATGTATATATATACATATATATGTTATATTGGTGGATGGAGTCACATGCTTGTAACCCCAGCACTCAGGAGGCTATGGCAGGAGGATCCAAAGTTAGAGGGCAGCCTGGACCATATGGTTAGACCCCATCTCCCAAACTAAGTCAAATCATCCAACTGAACAAGGTTGCTTGTCCCTGGATCCGCACTGCACAGCTGTGCACAGGAGCTCTTTGGGACCATTTAGAATGTTTCCAGCTCAAAATATGAGGTAGCTTTGCTTGGGGTGGCATGTTCATATAAAAGGTTTATAAGCATGACTGAGACACAAAATGCATAAAGAAGGGTGAGGGACTTGGCTTCCTTGCTCCAATCCGTGCTTCTCACACAGTGACTGTACCTGTGCCACTGCACCGAGAGCAAGACAGAACATTTATTTCCACTTTAGCTTTGAAGCAGTTTCTTTCTGTCTGCAATCCTTGAAGGTAGAGTCTGGTAGTCTCTTGAGTGGAGGCTGACAGGGCCGGGTTGGGCCTGAGAGGGCGGACTTGAGTACTCTTGAGTCTGCTCTCCTCCTGGAAGCCAGCCCCTTTACCTGTTTGCCTTTGTTTGGCACATTGAAGCTATTCACGTGCTTTGCTTCTCTCTCCCTTTAAAGCATTTCTTTCTAAGCTGTAGGAGGAGAGCCGCACTCTTAGAAGTGCCTATGTTGGGCGTGCAGCTGTCTGAGCTTTGATCTAGCTGAAAGTACAGGGCAGGCTCTGATCATGGAGGCAGGCTTGTTTATGCTGCTCAACACACTTCAGAGGTCCCGGAGCCTCAGAAATCACCAGGAACTGCTAGTGGAGATGATGTGGCTGTGCCCAGGAAGGGCAGGCTTCTGTCCGTGACTGTGCAGACTGAAGGATGGAGTCAAGAAGCCCTAACATCCAAAGCCTCTGACCCGTGCAGCTCTTGAAGCTTGTCTGATGAAAGTGACTCATGTTTGCAGACAAAGCAACACGGTGCTCGGCCTTCAGAACCCCTCGGAAGGAAGGCTTTTTGGCAGTTCCCAGAAGCCATTTGAAGTGTATGCACATGGTTTTTGGAAGGAGGGGGCCCCCTCTGCAGCTGGCTTGGATGATGATTCAGACAAGAAAAAGGAAGTAAAGGATGGGAAGAGAAGCGCTGAGAGAGTGTGAGGGCAGGCGATATGGGGTAGAGAAGAGGCATCGCATTCTGGGAGAGGCTCAGCAGTCCCTTCTGTAGCCTTTCTATATGGGGCAGGAGCCTTTGAAGGCTTTGCTGAAGGTAGACCGTGCTGAGTGGAGGGCATCTTTTATTCTTGGATGGCCCAACTGGATGGGACAAAAGAGAGAGAAATGTGTGAACTTCAAGAGATACAGGAGAGAGTTCTGTGATGGACGCTGAAAGGTCCCTAACAGTGGCATTTAGGTTAGACTTTGAAGGATGGGCGTGGTCTCACCCAAGGAAGATGTGAAGGAACTGCACAAGTCGAAGCAATTTTGAGAGTGAGAGAGGAGCAGGGCCTGAGGGAAGTGGGTGTCAGAACGGGGCTGCAACAGACAGGCAGAGAGGATTCTGAGTGCTGTGCCAAGGTTTGGACCAAATCGTGGATACCAGGAGTTGCTGAAGATCGGGGCTATGCATTGGGCTGTGTAGACTTGGTGTAGGACAGATTTCAACGTAGGAACCCTGGAAAGGGGCTGATGAACTCTTAAGAGAGGCATGGCAGAGTGGTGAGGCTCCTTTGTCATTAGTCAGCCCTCGGAGTATTTCACGACATGATCATGTGCCACCTTGACAGGCTGCTTCCCTGACTCTGCTGCAGAACCTTGCCCAGGTTCCTACTCCAGCATAGTCACCATTGTGTTTGAGATGCTGCATCTCTTTATCTGGGCTGGGATTTCTTGGAGAACAGAATGGTACCTCCATCAGTTCTGGGCCTCTCTGTCCCACACTGTTCCATCCCATCCCATCCCATCCCATCCCATCCCATCCCATCCCATCCCATCCCATCCCATCCCATCCCATCCCATCTTTAGTATATTAGCTATGGTGGTTTAATAGAGCCTGGTGATGCATACCTGTAATTCCAGCTTCTTGGAAGTCTAGGCAAGAGGATTACCGTGAGTTCAAGGCCAACCTGGGTTACAAAGTGGGTTCAAAGTCAGGGCGACCCTATCTCAAAACGTCAGCACTGTGCCTCTTGCTCTCTTTGGATCCCACTTGAAGGGAAATGTGACTCCTCCTCCTCCTCCTCCTCCCTCATCCTCTTCTTCCTCTTCCTCCTCTTCCTCCTCCTCCTCCTTCTTCCTCTCTGTCTCTCTCTGTCTCTCTCTGTCTCTCTGTCTCTCTCTCTGTCTCTGTCTCTGTCTCTCTCTCTCCACCCACGTTACCCCCTGCCACTCCTATGTCTTTCCCCTTCAAAGGGTCTATGAAATGGGAAAACAAACCCCTAGCTTCTGTTCAACCCGACATTCGTATGTGGCCTTTAAAAATAGCATTCTCAAACCACTGGCATGTGCAGACAGTTTGGTGTCTTGGCCAGCATGTCGTTCCCCGGTGCTTTGTTTTTCCCTTGCATGGCAGTCTCGCCACATCTGGCCCTGAGGCCTGCTATGCGGTCCTGAACCAGCTCCCTGTGTTGGGCCAGGTCCTCCCTGCAGAAGCCAAGGGAGGCTGCCTGCTCTTCAGCTCACCCCCACCCCATATGTGTTATGGCATCCTGCTTCCTAGACACCTATCCTCTATCCCGGACTCGGATCCTTCCCCCACCCCTACCCAGTATACCAAACAAAGTTCTCCAAATGAGCTTAAATACTCTCCTTTGTATCCTCCCCAACCCCCAACCCGCAGCTGACCCAAGCATTGCAAGTAGCTCTTGAAGGCTGGTAGCATCACTTACGTTGCTCTGCCCAGTAGACTGGGGCCTCTGATGCCCGTGGTAGGATTAGCCACATGTCTCTGCTCTCACCACATATCTTTACAAAGTTTGCCTGTCAGTGTGTTCTTCTTTCTTTGTGCCCTTATTTCCCTTCAGCCCCCACTATCTTAGGCATGTGCTGCATCTGTTCCTGCACAGGCCGGGGCATTGCTTGGTATGCATATGTCTTTATTTGCCATCTCATTTGATTTCCTCCTTTCCCTACTCAGCACCAAGTCTCTAAAATCCATTCACATTGCTGCGTGAACATCTGGTTTCCATTTCTGGTTATTTTTGTAAGGCTATGGTCACAGGGTAACGTTTCCAGAGATTCAAACTAAGAAAGGTCTCATTTAAATCTAGCTTCTTACTTAAAGTTCAGCCTTAGTAAAATATCCTTTGATAGTTTCATACATGTACAGAACAGATTTTAGTCATTTTTACCCCACTTGCCGTCTCTCATCCCCCACACCCCCTCCCTGCTGAAGCCCTTTCTAACAGTCCATACCCCCACTTTCATGTCTTATCTGTTTGTTCAGTGGATGAGTTTTCGATGTGTGGCAGTTGGCTCTCCCTGATGGGGTAAGAGGTCGTTGAGTGAGATTACAAGTAGGCAGCTGTCCTGGACACTGAGGTTACCCTCTGTGCCCTCCCCCCAATGCCAGGCCTATCCTGGCACTTTGTCTGGGGAGTCTGTACTCAGCTTCGCCAACCTGCTTGCCCCAGGGTGCCTTCTCCTAGGGTCCTTTATCTGAGCATTCTAGCGTATGTTTTACAGAACAGGGGCAGGCCGGAGGGTCTTGCTAGCTGCGGTGTCGAAGGTTGCTGCTGCCACCACTGCAGACTCCACCAGCTCTCACTTTCATCCTTAGTCATCCCATCTGTGTGAGGGTATACCCAAGTATATGTGTGAGGATATATCCAAGTATATGTTTGAGGATATACCCAAGTATATGTGTGAGGATATACCCAAGTATGTGTGTGAGGATATACCCAAGTATATGTGTGAGGATATACCCAAGAGGTATCCTGGAGTCCCTTCTGGGTGGAGGTCCAGGCGAGTTGGGGTACCAGTTGGCTTACAGTCAGCTTGGCTGGCATCCCGCCACTTTTTCCCTGCCCAGTGTGGGGCAGTTACATTACTGCCTAGGCTTTATGCCCTTGTAGTTAGTGGGAGCAGGAGTAATCAAGCTCTCAAAAGGCCACGTTAGGGGTTGGGTGGCTCAACTCAAATGTTCAATAAATAATAGTGATGATTGTAAGAATTTACTATTGTTTTTACACAAACCAGACTCCTCTTATGCTGACCTCTTGTCATGTGTCCCCGTGGCAACAGACTTGTGCCTCCTGCCCACCTTTTAAAAGAATGTGTCAGCTCTGGGCCTGGCTGGGTTTGATTAACTCTGTCCACCCGTGGCAGAGTGAAGGGGGTGTGGTGTCCAGGAGCGAGTGAGCCCCTCTTTGCTTTCTTTCCTGGTTGGGGAGTCCTGGGGCCTGATATGGAGGTTGATGTCCAGGCTGAGGCAAGTTTCTCCAAACTCCTCCGTGTGTTGGTGGTCTAAGTGGCTCCTGTTGCATTTCCCTTGAGACACACCACGGCCTTGTTTTCTTTCAGAGGATGTTGAGGATGAGTTGATAAAGGAAGACATTGTCTTGTTTCCACCTCCATCAATGCTCAAGCTTCAGACTGTGTCAAAGCCAATTGACCTCTCACTGGCTAAGGTAGGTGTCAGGGCTGAGCCTCGGGGGTGGGGGGTGGGGTGGGGTCCACGGTGCACACGCCTGATGCTGACAGCATAACTTTGATGCTTTTGCCTCCGTGCTTCTTCCTTGTCATCTCCTGGTCGCTGTGGAAGTGGGGACTTTGATGTGATGTATAAGGAACCTGACCCTAGAGTCGGGAAGACCGTTTTAGTCCTGGCTGTTCCCCTGCCTCCTTGTGACAGAGGGGTGAGGCTGGGGCTGGGTTTTCCTATTCTAGATGCTGTAGGACCCTGCTCTTTGGTGGACCAGCACTGCCCCACCTGCAGCAATGGGACATTAATGAGGTAGTTATCCCGTGAGACTGGCTGTGTGCCTACACTGATGTCATGCACTAGGCTCTGGGCAGCTGCAGAGCTAGGACGGGGAGGGGTGGCAGTTCTTCAGTATGCCCAGGTTTGAATGTGTGGCCTCCTGGATGGACCTATGGCAGCAGGACGCATGTTTCCTGCCTTATGACCTCCTTGGCAGAGGTCCCATGTTCCTCAGGACCCTCAATTGCTAGGGTGACTTGTTCCTCCTTTGGCTAGAGGTTCCTGCAGGATGGAGTGTTGTGCCTGCTGTCCCACACCAGCCTCTCAGCCAGGATCCAGAAGAAAATCTAGACGCTCCTAGAAGCACAGCCAGCTTTTCATTGTTCCACTGACCTGTGTCTACTTAGCACATAGATCATGATGTAAAGATGTTTTTAGAGTTTATTTCCCCTTTCCTTTTTTGTTCCCTATGTTCTCCGTTCAGCTTTTGAAGCTACAGAGGGCCAGGCACATAAAAGGGAACCCAGAGCTGGCCACCCATGCTCTGACCATCCATACCCACAGCTGTGGTTCTCTGCACAAGGCACTGCCACTTGGTGCTCAGCCCTTGGAGGCACCCAGAGACTGCCCAGCAAGGTGTCCCAAACCAATCAAAGGGACTGGGTTTCTTTCAGAGACAGGAGAGGATGGAACTCCAGCTTCTGCATTGTTGTTAAACACACTGGTGTCCCAAAACTGTCCCTCTGACTATGAGGATAGCAACAGAGTCCACACAGAAGACCAAGTCTGTAGTTTTCAGGCTGTTAGAAATGCACTCCTAGCAATTTATGGATGCACTTGACACAGGAAGGGAATTGAGCCCTGATGGATGAATTCTTTTTTCCAATCACTTACAGTGGCATCCTAGAGAGAATTCTTTTTTTTTTCCCCCAGAAAGCTAGATAATATGTTTTTGACTTTGCTCAGGGCTATGGTCTGTGTTGCAATTACTCCTATTTGTTGTTGTGATGTAGAAGTAGCCAGAGACAAATATAAACAATGCCCATAGTTGTGTGCTAATAAAACCTTATTTACAAAACCAGGTAGGTGCCAGATTTAGTTTATGGACTATAGTTTGCCAACTTTGTGCCAGAGTTGTGACTCTGAAACCTTGCAGTGAAGTTGAATCATTTGGGGCAGTTTAAAACCTGATAATCTGATAAGGCAGAAAGCCGTGGCTTCCATTCTTCACACACACACACACACACACACACACACACACACACACACACACACACGTGCGCACGCACACGCACGCACGCATACACACGCACACATTCAAAATAGCAACAGCAAAAAACAAACCAACCCGTGGATACCCGGCTCTCACCCCCCAGGAATGTGGATTGATTGATTGACCTGGCCCGTGGCCTACTCATCAGGATTATTTTAAGTGTCCCTAGAGATAATTTTAATGTGAGGTCAGGTTGGAAACTTACAGTCTTTCCGATGGAGGTTCTGAAGATCCCTGGTGAAGCCAAAGTTTTATATTTCCAGGTCTGTGTAAGGAAACTCTTGGCCCATGTTAGCATGGGCTGGTGTGGTTTATAGATGTTCCAGAGGTAAGACCCTTAAGGTCACGTTTATCTTCCTCAAATATGAGAAGAATGGGCTTGCAAAATAGAGACCACTGCCAGAAAATGCACTTCCTTCTAGAACCCAAGACCAACTCCTGCTGAGCCTGTGCTGCAAGCCTTGTTATTGTTCATTTTATAAACAGCTAATAAAATGCTTTTCCCTCCCAGGAGATAAAGACCCTTCTGTTTGGCTCTACCTTTTGCTGCTTCAGTGAAGAATGGAAACTTCAGAACTTTTCCTTCAATGACATTGCCTCGTTAAAATACGGCATTGTGCAGAACAAGGCAGGTTGCTCTTGGGGTCTTCAGGGACCTTTCTTCGGGGTTGTCCTGCACAAAGTGGGGACATCATTCATGTGGTGACCTCTGAGAGCACTGGTGCGGTGGTGACCTGGCCTACCACAGGGTACAGGCAGTTAAGATGGGGTGCTAGAGCAAGAAGAGCCACTGTGATCCTTGCTGGGGACATTCTAGTCAAACTCACTTCCTGTGACACTGGGATGTCACCACGAGGGAGCAGAAGGTGGCCTTGAGCATACTTGCATAGGCCTGACCTTGGAAGGAGTTGGGGGGTTCAAAAGTAGAGCTGGAGAGGGTCACTTTCAAAAATGGAGGCCAGAACGTGGGAGCAGGGAGTTCAGTGCTATAAGAAATGGTAGGGCATTGTGTGAAAAGCAGGTGTTGGAAGAGTGTGCAGTGGCTGTTACAAAGCCAGCGGTAGGTGTGGGAAGCTCTGGACATACTCCGCAGGATAGTTTCAAGAAAGGCCTGAAAATGTTCCCACTCCATGGTCAAGGCTGCAGGACAGCTACATTGGGACATTCCTCAGGCATGGAGTTTCCTCCGTCTCTGCTGTTGGAGAAAGGACCCGGATACTATCAGATCCTGCCTCCCTCTGCGGTTTGACAGCCCCAGCTTCTCTTTTACTACAACTTCAAGGGCAGCACTGACCTATTGCTCTTGGATATGGTGGGAGTTGTCTGAGTGACAGAAAAGCCATGGTCATGTCTCTAGCTTCACACCTGCCTTTGTAAATAGTCACACTCATCCCATGAGGAAGGAGCTAAAACCAATCTCTTCCTTGGTGCAGGGGGAGGCCTGGGAGTGTACATATAGACAGGTCACCTTGCTGAAGGCCCCCTTTGACCAGGGCTAGAGGCTGGTGGGTGAATTGGACAGCTTCTTGGGCCATTTTCACTGTAGTGACGTGTGTCTTTCTCTGCAGGGTGGTCCCTGTGGGGTTCTGGCAGCTGTTCAAGGCTGTGTGCTTCAGAAACTCCTGTTTGAAGGAGATAACAGAACCAACTCTAATCTGTAAGTCAGGGTTCATCTTCCCTTCCCGAAGCTTCTTTAGAGTGTCCAGAATAAATAAGCAAGTGTGGGTGTTCCCTGATACTTCCCATCATCCTCCGAAGGTTAAGAAGGGCACGGGGGAAGGCAGCTAGGCAGCGGGGCTCCTGCTGACCTGGTTAAATGGACATGGTACTTTTGGCCATAGGAGCAGGCAAGGATGGTGAGTCACATTTTGCTCCAAATGGCAAGTAACCAAAGACAGCTTTGCAAATGTTCTGCCTCCTCAGACCCCTTACTTGCCCACCTGCTGACCCTCTGACTAGGCCCAAGGCTTCCTCCCTCCCTGCTTCTCTGTCAACAGCCAGAACTGCAAGTCCCAGCCAAGTCTCCTGTGCATGACTTTCTCCACTCTGTGATCATAGACTTTGTTTCACACACAAAGTGTTTGTACCCAGGCACCCCTGTTCATCTACATATAGTCAGCACTTCTCGGATACCTCTGTGCAACGAGAGAAGCGACTGCTTTCTCTCCCTCCTCCCACCAGAGGTGTCAACCAAGAGACGTGAGATTTGCTATCGATTTCTGATGAAGCCAGCACTTCCTCTGACACCCAGAAGCATTTGACACTCCCGATGTGATGGTACCCATTGAATTAGGGACCCCTGACAGTCTCAGCAGGGTCCTTGCCTGTTTCCAGTCTTAGCGTGGAGCATAAATCACAGGGCTGTGATAGTTGGGGGGAGGTACCTGTTCCTTCATGGCTGTTGGAACTGAATAGGAGAGCCAGACCAAGAGACAGGTGGTGATGGGGTCATGCATGTTGCCAAGGCTGGGGGACCAGTCTTCCTGCAGGTACATTTGAATCTTACTGACCTCTGCAGAGGGAAGAAAGCTCCTTATTCCCTCCACACATACCCATGCCATAGCTTTTGTCCCTCTAAGCTTTCCTGCCTCTCGCCGTAAACCCTCAAACTCTTTCCCTGTGTGCTCAAGTGGTTTGTCTACTGGTCCCTCTCAAGTGAGTGAAGGAAGGCCTTCCCTGACCTCCATGGCCTGCCTCTAATCACTCCACCACTCACTGTGCTCTCATTCATTGGTGCAGTTAGATATCTATATCTGCCTCCTCCCCAGAACACACACCCCGTGAGAACAGGGACTTTCCTGAGCTGCCTGGTCCACAGTCTTGTTCCTGGAATCCGGCACCATGCCTGGTCCACAGGACTGGCCCTCAGGATTTTTGTTGAATGAGTGCATGAAGAATGAATGAGTTGTTCAGACAAACAGGGAGGGGAGGCAGAATGGTATTCCCGTAAAGAGAACAAGATGTGCAAAGGCCCTAGGGCAGGGAGAAGAATAGAGGTCGCCTGAGGTGGCCAGAGATGGAGTAAGGCCAGGCAACCAGAAGGGCCTCTGGACTCCCAGAAGGACTGGCAGCTTTGAGTAAGCCTTGACCGTGGCCCCTGTGAGTGATGTCTCATGACTCATGTCAGCCCAAAACTCCTTCAGGGCCTCTTTAGATCCCTAGACTCATACATAGATGGTTTCCCAGTTGTTGGGATGCCGTTTCGAAGTTGCTTGCAGAATGGGATGCTGCCCAGGACATAAGTCATCTTAGTTTCTTGTAGCCCACAGGAGAAGGAAGCCAGAGCTTTGAAGGCAGGAGGTCCACTAGGTTGGAACCCAGGGTGACTCTGAGTCAAAAGAAACTCTACCATGTGGTGGAAAGTGACACTCTTGCCCACCTCCAATCATGGCCTGTCATTGTTTAGCATCCGTCAAGCGTTGTCTAGGCCTGCTCTATGCACCACTATACAGGTAGCTTTACCTGCTCTGAGAGAGAGAGAGAGAGAGAGAGAGAGAGAGAGAGAGAGAGAGAGAGAGAGAGAGAGAGAGAAGAGGAGAAGAGGAGAAGAGGAGAAGAGGAGAAGAGGAGAAGAGGAGAAGAGAGGAGAAGAGAGAGAGAGAGAGAAGAGAGGAGAAGAGAGAGAGAAGAGAGAGAGAGAAGAAGAGAGAGGAGCAGGAAGCAATGTGGCCTTGGCCTAGAGCTCCTGTGTGCTGGGACCTGGAGAAAGAAAGTGGGTTCACCCGGACAACAACCCAGAGGGCAGGCCTGCTGTATTTGTCTGTGAGGCCTGGGTCATGCTGGCTGCTGGGGCTGATGGCACACATCTGGAAAGAGGATGGAAGTTGCTATTGGGGTTTATGTGACATATGAGGATTGTGTAGTGTTGAGGACTTGTGTTGTATGTGGGGCAGTGTTATATTTTTGAATTACTGCATGTGGGTTGCATTTCATGAGAGAAGCTGTGTTGTGTATATGAGTGAGTTGTATTATGTACATGTTGTATTACATTGAGGGGGTTGTGCTGTGTGGTGATTATATTTGTATGGGAATTGTGTAATGTAGAAAAGTTGCATTGTATGTAGAATTGTATTGCATGTGTGTGAATGTTGTTTTATGGGATAATTGTGCTCTGTTTGGAGGACATGTTATGTGTGTGATTGTGTTGGATGTGAGGGTTGTGCTATGTGTGAGTTGTGTTTCGTGGCTCTGTTGTGGGTTATTTTAAGGTTATATTGTATGTGGTTTGTGTTGTATATGGATTATGTTGGGTTGTATGCAACTTGTATTTTATGTTGAAGTGTTGTGTTGGGGTATTTGGGTAGGCTGTGTTGTTTGAGTGGGTCATGTTTTTAAGAGGTTTTGTTGTGTGTCGGTTGTGTTATGTACAAAGGTTATATTCTGTTTGGGGTGGGTGATATTATGTATGCGGGTTACGTTGTGTTCTCAGAGTAGGTTATGTTGTATGTTAGTTGTATTGCGCGAGTGTGTGACCCTGTGTACGTAGGACCTGCCTGTGGATGATGGTAGTGCTTTCTTTGGGCCTGGTAGCTCTGGATGGTGCTCATGATTCCCTACATCCCACATCCCCATGATCCTCAGGCTAAGTGCACAGGATGTTCCTTCCTGCTCAGTGAGAGGGAAGCAGGGACATCAGCTCTGTGAAGTCCAAGGAAACTTAGGGAGAAATGCATGGGCTGGGCCCATCGGTAAGGGAACCGATGTACTCTGCAGTCTCCAGCCAAAGAAGTAGTGCCGGCTGCCTCAGGCAGACAGTTAGGGAAGGGGAGGAGAGCGATGGGACACAGCTTCAGCCAGTGCTGATACAAGCATAGAGCAAGCTGCTGTTCAGGGACAGGAGGAAAGCAGGAGCGCCTTTTGCAGTTTGTGCCTCTGCTTTGCTAGTCTTCTTCGAGTTGAAGGCTACAGTAGGTATCCTTGTGCAGTGGGTGCCGTGTGCCCTCAGGGAGGGGAGAGTCTGTGCTAGGGCGAATGCTGCAGAGAACACAGCAGCTGGCCAGGATCTGGCTTTCTGTAGTGGTGGTGGGGAGCTCGGGGTCTCCGAGTTGGTAAAGTTAGTAAACTCCTTCTCTGGTTGTGCTCCTTGAGAACATGCAGAGACCTTTGAAAGACCTAGTACCTTGCAAGTGAGTAGGCCCCTTGACCTCAGCCCATCACAGTCCAGATGGGGAATCTGAGGCCCACAGATGGATTGATGTTAGCTCAGGGTCACAGTACCATTGCTAAGCCAAGACCGTCCTGTGACATCTTGCCTGTCATAGCATGTTGTTGAACTAGAAGTAGTGGGGACCAGAGATGGCAGGAGGAGCTGAGGCTGTTGGAGTTTGAAACAGCTGTTGGATGCTCCAGTACCCTCTAGGCTCTCCGTTTACCAAGCGCTTCTCAACAGCACCTCCCTTGCCCTGGTTTACTAAGACTAGTGCAGACAACTACAACTACACTGCATCTGGGGTGTGTGTGTGTGTGTGTGTGTGTGTGTGTGTGTGTGTGTGTGTATGATACAAGTATGTCTGGTTTAGGTGGCCCTCCTGGGCTGTGCATGCTAGGTCCCTGTATTAGTCAGGGTTCTCTAGAGTCACAGAACTTATGGATAGTCTCTAGATAATAAAGGAATTTATTGATGACTTACAGTCGGCAGCTCAATTCCCAACAATCGTTCAGTCACAGCTGTGAATGGAAGTCCAAGGATCTAGCAGTTACTCAGTCTCACGCAGCAAGCAGGCGAAGGAGCAGGAGCAAGAGCTAGACTCCCTTCTTCCAATGTCCTTATATTGTCTCCAGCAAAAGGTGTAGCCCAGATTAAAGGTGTGTTCCACCACACCTTTAATCCCAGATGAAAGGCATAGCCCAGATTAAAGGTGTGTTCCTTAACTCGGAGATTCAATCTTCTGGAATCCATAGCCACTATGGCTCAAGATCTTCAAACCAAGATCCAGATAAGGATCTCCAAGCCTCCAGATAAGGGTCACTGGTGAGCCTTCCAATTCCGGATTGTAGTTCATTCCAAATATTGTCAAGTTGACAACCAGGAATAGCCACTACAATCCACCCCTTGTCAACTTGACACAAATAATATCTCATGTTCACATGAAACAATAACAAGGTTGTAAATACGCCTAACATGATATAACTATCCCTCGTACAATCGCAAACGCATTAGTAAATTTACAATGGGCATTCATATTACTTTATAATCCTCGTTTCTGCAACTGGTTACGTGGCCTTAATTGGTATTTATAACTACCTTCCTCTACTACCCATTCTGTATTTCCTTCACCTTCAGCCAGCACCTCAGCAGGTCTTGGCTCTTTTCCTGGAGGATTGACCCATACCTTCATTCCTGATGGGTCTGTGTCCTTTGTCATCCTGCTTGGATTAGGCTGTTGTAGTTTCCCATTGACTTTAATCACAGGACATGGTAGTACTAAGAGACGCCCTAAGGGATCTCCTGCACTCCAGACATAATCTTGCTTACCACCATTGTGAAGAGGTAATCCAATTTCCCCATGGTAATCTGGATCTATCACCCCTCCTAACACTGTTATTCCTTTTTTAGCCTGTTGGTTTAAGGGCATTAGAAGCCCAAAATGACCAGGGGGAAGTCTGAGCTTCCAGTTCAATGAAATGTTTGTTGTAGCTCCTGGTAGGAGCACTCCCCTCTCTGGAGCCAAAACTTCTAAGCCAGCAGAACCTAGAGTTATGGGGACAGGAAGCAAAAATTTTCCTAGAGGGTCACTAGGAGTGATAGTAAGTGGAACTATTCCGTTTTCCACCCCTTGATTCCTGGACCCATGAATCCTGGCTATGGGTGAAACTGTACCATATATCGAGCGCTGATTCAAAGCATATACTGCCTTCTGAAGAACTCTGCCCCAGCCTTCCAAGCTGTTACCACCTAATTGGCGCTGTAACTGCGTCTTCAAAAGGCCATTCCATCTTTCTATCAGCCCAGCTGCTTCAGGATGATGGGGAATGTGGTAAGACCAGTGAATTCCATGATCGTGAGCCCACTGTCGTACTTCTCTGGCTGTGAAATGAGTTCCTTGGTCAGAAGCAATACTGTGTGGAATACCATGACGATAGATGAGGCATTCTGTCAGTCCGTGAATGGTGGTTTTAGCAGAGGCATTACGTGCAGGAAAGGCAAATCCATAACCAGAATAAGTATCTACTCCAGTAAGAACAAAACGCTGTCCTTTCCACGAAGGAAGTGGTCCAATGTAGTCAACCTGCCACCAGGTTGCTGGCTGGTCACCTCGAGGAATGGTGCCATATCTGGGGCTCAGTGTTGGTTTCTGCTGTTGGCAGATCTGGCAATCAGCAGCAGCTGTAGCCAGGTCAGCCTTGGTGAGTGGAAGCCCATGTTGCTGAGCCCAAGCATAACCTCCATCTCGACCACCATGGCCACTTTGTTCGTGTGCCCATTGAGCAATGACAGGGATGGCTGGGGAGAGAGGCTGATTGTCCACAGAACGGGTCATCTTATCCACTTGATTATTGAACTCCTCCTCAGCTGAAGTCACCTTTTGGTGAGCATTTACATGGGACACAAATATCTTCACATCCTTTGCCCATTTGGAGAGATCTATCCACATACTTCTTCCCCAGATGTCTTTCTCACCAATTTTCCAATTGTGATCTTTCCAAGTCCCTGACCATCCAGCCAATCCATTGGCTACAGCCCATGAGTCAGTGAATAATCGTACATCTGGCCACTTCTTCTTACAAACAAACTGTAATACCATGTGTACTGCCCGAAGTTCTGCCCACTGTGAAGATTTCCCTTCACCTGTGTCTTTCAAGGTTGTCCCAGAAAGGGGTTGTAATGCTGCAGCTGTCCACTTCTGGGTGGTGCCTGCATAACGTGCAGAGCCATCAGTAAACCAGGCTCTAGTCTTCTCCTCTTCGGTCAGTTGATCATAGGGAACACCCCATGAGGCTATAGGTGCATGCTTGGCAGCAGATGGCATTGTAACAGGAGTAGAAACCATAGGCATTTGAGCAACTTCTTCATGTAACTTGCTTGTGCCTTCAGGACCTGCTCTGGCCCGATCACGTATATACCACTTCCATTTGATAATAGACTGCTGCTGTGCACGTCCCACTTTATGACTTGCAGGGTCTGATAGTACCCAGCTCATGATGGGTAATTCAGGTCGCATAGTGACTTGGTGTCCTATTGTCAGACGTTCAGTTTCCACTAAGGCCCAATAGCAGGCCAAGAGCTGTTTTTCAAAGGGAGAATAGTTGTCTGCAGATGATGGTAGAGCTTTGCTCCAAAATCCCAAAGGCCTTTTCTGTGATTCACCTACAGGGGCCTGCCAGAGGCTCCAAACAGCATCTCTATCAGCCACAGACACCTCAAGTACCATCGGATCTGCTGGGTCATATGGTCCAAGTGGTAGAGCAGCCTGCACAGCAGCCTGGACCTGTTGAAGGGCCTTCTCCTGTTCCAGGCCCCACACAAAGCTAGCAGCTTTCCGAGTCACTTGGTAAATAGGCCTAAGTAACACACCCAAGTGAGGGATGTGTTGTCTCCAGAATCCAAATAGGCCCACTAAACGTTGTGCTTCTTTCTTGGTTGTAGGAGGGGCCAGGTGCAATAACTTATCTTTCACCTTAGAAGGAATATCTCTGCATGCCCCACACCACTGGACTCCTAAGAATTTCACTGAGGTAGATGGTCCTTGAATTTTGGTTGGATTTATTTCCCATCCTCTGATACGCATATGTGTTACCAATGAGTCCAAAGTGGTTGCTACTTCCTGCTCACTTGGTCCAATCAGCATAATGTCATCAATATAGTGCACCAATGTGATATTTTGTGGAAGATCCAAACGATCAAGATCCCTTCTAACTAAATTATGACACAGGGCAGGAGAGTTAATATATCCTTGAGGCAAAACTGTGAAGGTATACTGTTGGCCTTGCCAACTGAAAGCAAATTGCTTCTGGTGGTCCTTATGGACAGGTACTGAGAAGAAGGCATTTGCCAGATCAATAGCCGCATACCAGGTGCCAGGAGATGTGTTAATTTGCTCAAGTAAGGAAACTACATCTGGTACAGCAGCTGCAATTGGAGTTACTACCTGATTTAGTTTTCGGTAATCAACTGTCATTCTCCATGATCCATCTGTTTTCTGCACTGGCCAGATAGGAGAGTTAAATGGAGATGTGGTGGGAACCACCACCCCTGCATCTTTCAAGTCCTTGATAGTGGCAGTAATTTCTGCAATTCCTCCAGGAATACGATACTGTTTTTGATTCACTATTTTCTTTGGCAGAGGCAACTCTAAAGGCTTCCATTTGGCCTTTCCAACCATAATAGCCCTCACTCTACAGTTCAGGGAACCAATATGAGAATTCTGCCAATTTCTGAGTATATCTATCCCAATTATACATTCTGGAACTGGGGAAATCACCACAGGATGTGTCCGGGGACCTACTGGACCTACTGTGAGTCGGACATCAGTCAAAACTCCATTAATCACCTGCCCTCCATAAGCCCCTACTTTAACTGGAGGGCCACAATGTTTCTTGGGATCCCATTCTTTGCCAATTAGAGCCCTTACTTTAACTGTCGACACACTCTGAGGCTGAGACTTGAATTTTCGCTGTAGTTCAGCCAACCTTACAATGAGAGTTTCTGTTTGATTTTCTGCAACTTGAGCTCTATTGCTACAAGAGAGAAGATTCTCCTCAAGGACACACTTAGCAACTTTTAGATCGTTTACTTGTGTCTGGAGCCTTTCGATTTTATCACACAACTCCTTCCTTTCATTCATCATTTTTTCCACAGATACTAAGAGCAGCCAGCCAGTAAAATCATTTTTCGATTTTTTCCCCATCTTGTAGAAAGCTTTGTGCACTGAATCACCTAATTCATTAAGAAAATCAAGGGCATTAGCTTCTTTAAGTTCGGAATATAGTTTCAACCATGGGTCTTCAAAATTCTCTGAGCTCCCAGGAGGGAGAGAATCTGGAGAGGTTTCAATAGTTGAAAGTGCTGGTGGATCAACAAGCCAATTCCAGAATTTTAAAAGATTCATCCTTGTACTTCTGTTACTCTAGAACCACTCCTGGTACCAACTTCTGTATTAGTCAGGGTTCTCTAGAGTCACAGAACTTATGGATAGTCTCTAGATAATAAAGGAATTTATTGATGACTTACAGTCGGCAGCTCAATTCCCAACAATCGTTCAGTCACAGCTGTGAATGGAAGTCCAAGGATCTAGCAGTTACTCAGTCTCACGCAGCAAGCAGGCGAAGGAGCAGGAGCAAGAGCTAGACTCCCTTCTTCCAATGTCCTTATATTGTCTCCAGCAAAAGGTGTAGCCCAGATTAAAGGTGTGTTCCACCACACCTTTAATCCCAGATGAAAGGCATAGCCCAGATTAAAGGTGTGTTCCTTAACTCGGAGATTCAATCTTCTGGAATCCATAGCCACTATGGCTCAAGATCTTCAAACCAAGATCCAGATAAGGATCTCCAAGCCTCCAGATAAGGGTCACTGGTGAGCCTTCCAATTCCGGATTGTAGTTCATTCCAAATATTGTCAAGTTGACAACCAGGAATAGCCACTACAGTCCCTTTTCACTCTAAAATTGCCCAGCTTCAAATGAGTAAGTTGGGGTGGAGACTAAGACAAGCTCCTTTTGGCCTTGAGATTGGGATGCAGTGTCTCAGGAGCTCTGGCAGCCCAAGGATCTTACACATGCGCAGAGCTCTTCTTGCACAGTGGGTCTAAAGGATCCAGAGAAAGGGACAAAGTTCTAAGAGAGCAGAGCTGAGGGTGGGTGGCTCTTTCAGGGAAGCCAGGCAGAAATAAAGGCCTCTTGGCAAGACCACGTGTTTTCTGTATGGCTGTCTGGCCTCATTATGGCTCAACCCATCAGGCTGGCAACCGCCTCGCCTCAGTCAGGCTGACAAAGGTAGGCGGCAGGATATGGTGTTTTTCCACTGGACAGGAGGAGCTGTGCCACTTGGCTCATCCCCTCCATAGGCCCCAAGAGAGCCCTGGGGCTGGAAAGGCCTTTAGAGGCTGGCAGGAATGAGGAGGGTCCGGGCCACTAGCCTTGCACTGTGTTTCCCTTCTGAAGTCATGGCACTTGAAGTACGTAGAAGGAACACGTGCCTCTAGATCTCCAGATCCACTGTTCCTGTGGACCCCCAGCCAGCCAGCCCTCTGCCCTCCTTCAGAGGGGCAGAAATGAGGGGACTGTGGCCTGCACACACTGCCAGCTTTATGCAGAATTTTCTGTAGGCTTGGTTCACATGGGTACATCTTCAGGGAAATGTGCAAATCATCCCAAGATAATTAAGGCAGAAGAGACTCTTGTCTGAAACACCTGGACAGGCATGGTGGAGGTAGCTCCCCACCCAGCCCTCCCTAAGCACTTCAGCCTACACTGCTGCAGGAATTAGACCCTTGAAGAAAACTTCTGGTGTAAGAGCCTGGCTGGGGGCCAGATTCCTGGTGGGGCCGTGACATATGTGTCTGCTGACTAGGCCACAAAGATCTTCTCTGTCACCAGGGGTCACCCGTTAAGCTGTTGCTCAGATAACGCTGAGGCTTAAGTCCTGGATATATAGACAGGTACAGGTGACCCGTCCTTTTGTTGTCACCTTTGGGATGAGTGCACGTCTGCATGCATGCATGTGACACAGAGCCCTGACAGTAAACTAAGCAACAGAGCAGCAAGACTGGGAGGGGTAGGGCTCCCTGTCACCTGAGTGTCAGGTACTGACCCCAGACCTCTTGACAGCCTGTCACTGCATTCTCCATGAGCCTCTGTTTTATCTAGAAAATGAAAGCTCAAGAAGCCATGCCTCAGAAAGATGGAGAAGGCCCGGATAAGGTGGGGAGTTGCAGACATGGCTAACTGCAATCTGACCCAGAGCGAGGACTGTAGAACCAGGCCAGCTCAGAGAGGCAATGCTGCAGGCAATGCCAGTGGGACCAGGGAGGGACTGGCCCAGGAGAACGCTGTATTGATTGTGTCACAAGGTGATGGACAGATGGGCTGCAAGGCAGGTGGCAGGTCCTAAAACCATGGTTAGTTAGCACCACCTTCCCATCTCACTTTGACTCTTTCTTCCCTGTGACTTGGATAAGTCACTTCATTCCCAAGACTTAGTCCTTCATTTTAAAAGAGGATGCCATAGTGCTGAACTCATTGGCTGTTTAACAGTTTCACTTATGGAGTGTTCATCATCAGTGTCCGGCACTTGCTAAGATCTCCCGTGCTAGTTTTTAAAATCTTGAATGATGGAGACTGGGGCGTAGGGGTAGGGGTGGCTCAGTGGTTAAGAGTACCAGAGAACCCAGGTTCAATTCCCAGCACCCACATGACAGCTTACAACTGTCTGTAACCCCAGTTCCAGGACATCTGGCCCCCTCATGTATACATAAATGCAGGCAAAGCACCAATGCACTTGAAAAAAATCTTGAATGTCACTGCTTCCAAGCAAGGATTGCTTGCTTCCATCATTCCCTTGGGGTGCTCAGATGGGGTCCCCTTTCTCCTGGACTGTAGCTTTCTCAGCCATAGGTGCACCAGGCAGTGTGCTCTATTCAAGCCGGCTTTTACATACCCTCTACCAGTTTGAGAGTTTTCATCTGGGTGGGGGTATGGGAAGAGACCCCACCTCAGACATCCTGGTGAATGTGTACTGTGGGACCAGAGGTGGTCTAGGGGAGAACAAAACTCACAGCGGGAGGGGAGCGACTATAACTGTTCAGTGAAGCACAGGTGAGACAGAGCCACGAGACACAGGGCATGCAACGCATAAGCCATAGCTGTCATCTGGAGAGCCACGACACCCGTTTGTAGTTTCTGAATCCAAAGAGTAAACGTCCAACCTATCTCCACCACCCAGGCCTCTTTGTCCCTGGCATGGCCTCTCCTGAAACCCAGAAAAAAAAAAGTTCTATTTTCAATGTTATTTTCCTAGCAAGTGCTGACCGACCTGGGTTGGTGCTCCTAACAGCTTAGGCCATCCGGTCTGGCGATGATATGGTCCCTGTTTCCTGTGAGGAATATGGCAGGTTTCCTGAGTCTGCGGAGGCACCAGGCGGTCACCGGCTTACTTTGTCCGAGGCTAAGCTTCAGTGCTCAGCTTGCTGCCTCTGCAGCCTTGCCAATGCCAGGAGCCTGGTAGGCAGGTGTCAGGTGAACCCCTGGCTGTGGATGTGGCCCAGGTAGTGACAGTTGTGTTGGAACCAGTGACTGAAAGCTTCCCCACGCATCAGGGACCTGGCTCATGTGAAGTGTCTTGTTTCAGGCTCCCAACACGGAGGGGAGTTCACTGTCACTTTCAGTTTCTCAATGGGGAAACAGAGGCATCACTGCGCCTTGCTAACCTTTTATTTTTACAGTAATTAGGTTCTAATTTACAATAACAGCCTGGCTGTGGTTGCATAGCTCTGTATCCCACCATGATAGCTGTTTAGTGGTGTCCTGGCTTCTCTCCTCTTGCCCTGGCTGTGTGTGTGTGTGTGTGTGTGTGTGTGTGTGTGTGTGTGTGTGTGTTAGATTCCGGCATTCTCTCCGGCACACATCTTGGTGTGGAGGGCAAGCATTTTTTGGTGACTGAAAACCTGGAGTTCTCCTGTATGCATTCCTTTGCCCTACCCCCAGCAGGTTCTCTTCATGTTGGTTAGGAAGAGACTTGAGCCAGCCTCTGCAAGAATGCCGGGGAGATCCACAGAGCACAGAGGAGAGCCAAGGGGCATAGCACGAAGGAGCCCTGGAAATGTCAAGTGGAAAGAAGCGGCTATATTTGGCCACTGCCTTCCTCCCTCTTATTCTTGCCGTGCCCCAGGAACCTCTTAGTCACCATTTTTATTGCAGAACGGCTCAGCAGCTTTAGATGTGGTGCCTGGCCGAGCTTCCCAAAGCTACCCCGTGCCTACATGTTGCTGCTCTGTGTCCTGCCACGCTCTCTGACCTTCTTCTCCTGTGCCTTCCTCCCCCCCCCCCCAATTCCCAGAGGTCCACCATAGTGGCCTTTTCTCTAGGACATCTCTGCCAGCCCCACTTTGTCCTTTGCTTTCCATGAATCTCACAGCTTCTTAAAGGGTTCACATGCACTTGGAGCTCAGAGGTCTCGGGAGAGGCAGTCCCCATCACAGAACGGCCACTGCTGCCAGTCACACACTTGTTTCATTTGGCAGTGTGATAGCATCCTTCAGGCCACCCCAGGGACCTGGCTCCTGGTCACTTGTGTTCTCATCTGTCCCCAGCCGATGGGATTGTGTGGAGGAGCCACCTAGACATCTCCCATAGGGTGAGCCTGTGTTGCTCTGTGCCTTCATAAACCTAAACATGTCCCCTTTCTCATCAGCCGGCTGCAGCCCTCAGATGCCCAGAGGACTCGCTGCCTTGCCCTGGCCATTGCCGACATCCTGTGGCGAGCTGGAGGCAAAGAACAAGCCGTGGTTGCACTGTAAGTGGTTCTGGGGGCCATGTTGTATTTAATCCCCAACTTGTCCTGGCCTAGCTGCTGGCTGAGGCTATCCTGGTCTGTATGCTGGGCAGCTGGGCTCTGTTGATTTCCAAACTCCAGGCTCATGTAGGAGGATGTGCTCCTGCCTGCCTGCCACACAGGACTTGGAAAGCACAGGAAAAAGCCTGCCACTCAGTTCCCCTTAGTGTTTCCCTTGGGGCCACAGGCTGACTCAGCAGTGTATGCCACCATCCAAGACCCCAAAGCATACTCTGCCTGTGTCACCATAACCTCATTACGGTGAGGATGAGATAGAGGTGAGTGGCTGAGGCCGTAGCCTAGTCCCTGGATTCGGTTACCATGACCACCATCAGCTTATCCCAGTCACCTCCATCCTGCCCTGCCGTTTTCTAGATCTCCAGCCTCACCCCTAGGGTGGAATCATCACTGTGGCTAAGCTTGGGGAAGGAAGTGGTTTGGGGATCAGTTTGATGACATTAGCATAGTGCTTAAGAAAGGGGGCTCTCTGAAACAGACTCTCAAAGCCATTGCTTGTTAGATGTGGAACCTTGGGACCTGACCTCACCTCCCTATGCCTCATTTGTTGAGTTGTTTAGAAAATGGGGTGATAATAATGATGACTTAATGGTTGTGAGAACTAAATGAGTAAGTATAAATAAATGATATGTATTAGATATAATAACATTATCAGTATGAATCATTTATTAATGTAAGTAGATGGTGGATGATAAATGTGATATGCTTCTGGCAGTCTCACATCAGCTGTGGGCTGGGTTGTCGGCTATGGCTACCTGCCTTTGGTACCCTACGCCAGGTAACTAATTAACCTTGGCACCTGTCTATTTGGCATCTCTAAGGGTACAGGGTTCAAGAGCTTGTGGAACAGAAGCCCAGAGAAGAAAGATGTTGTGTCCCAGGCCACATAGGAGCTGGTGGCAAGTGGGTCCCACACCCAAATCCTACTGTTAGTCAGAGCTGCCCCAGGCTACACTCCCATTTTCGTTGCTGGGGGAGTCTGTGTGGGTGGAGAGGCTTCTAAGAGGATGGCTGGAATCCTTACCCTGGATGAAGACAGTGGCAAGTCAGCAGTCCTTCCTCTGCAGATGTGTTTGCTAACTGTAAGGGAGAGTCGGGCCTCCTCCTGCCAGACATAGGCGTGGTTGTTCCAAGCTCACCCACCACTCTCTTTTTCCATGCCCTGGACTTGTGGGTGAGTTCATAGCAGGAAAAACGAGAAGCACTTGGCTCTCTGTTCCCTCTGGAGCTGCCACTCCTGTCCCCTTTTATTTCATGGCACATGTGGTCTTGCTGGCTGTAGAGTGAGCCTTTTCCTCTGTTAGAGGACTTATGCACCTTCTTTTCCTTTTTAGGGCTTCAGGAACACCGCACTTCAGTCCAACAGGGAAATACAAAGCAGATGGAGTCTTAGAAACAGTACGGCTTTCTGGAAAACTATCGTGCCACCTTTGGCTTTGTTTGGGGACTATCTCCTTTCATATAAGTAAATCCTACCCCAGCTGGGGCTGGCTGGCCATCCCTGCAGCCCAGGCCCCCAGAATCCTGCCTGCCCTTTGGGGGTTGGGGAGAGCTGAGTGGCTTGGTGGTTTGGCGTGGTTTGGCATGGTTTGGCGTGGTTTGGCTCATCAGAGCTGGTTCAGTGGCTGAGAGGCCCAGTGTGTCCCCTCATTCCCCTCCATATGCATTGGTATAGAGGTAACCTCAGTACCCCGTGTGCAGTGTTCCTTGTTGCGCTGACCTTCTGCCCTTCCCAAATCTTTATTATCTTTTCTAGCATTCACATGAATGGGGAGAGGCACGAGAATGTAGAAAGTGGGGGAGGGGAAGTTGATAGTATGGGGCAGCAGCCATAAGCCCAGCCTAAGTGCAAGTCAGGGAAAAAATAGGAAGGATACCGTGTATTATTAAAAACTTGGACACAGCAAAGATACTCAAAACCTGATATGCCTTCACCGTTTGTTCTAGCCAGTTTGTTTCCTATGACCCAGCCATACTCACATGTGACCCTTGAACCCTCACTTGGGACCTTGCTTGATTAATGTTTTCTGGAAATGTGTTTTTTCCTGACTTGCCTGAGTACAGCTTGTTGGGTTTTGACCTGGCTTGGCCATGGTGACATGGAAAAGTGATTCTTCCCTGCCTCTCCTATTCCTTGTTTTAGCCTCCACACAGGGACCATGATCCCTGTGCACCGTGATCCCTGTGCACCGTGTCAGGGGAGTACAGGGACTTTACCGGAGGATAACCTGTAACTCACTCAGCGATGCTGGACAGCCCAGAATCACTCACAACATCCCATGCACTTTTTTTTTTTTTTTTTTGGTAGGGCCTGACCCGGCATGGGCACAGTCCCTGGGGACATGTGGCTCACTCTGTGTGTTTCTTCACAGCTCACACTGTATAGTTTGACCAGCTCAGAGGACCTGGTGACTTTTATCCAGCAGAGTGTTCATCAGGTATGCAGTCATTTCTTTGGTGGCATGAACATTGCTAAACATCCCGATTTCTCTATGAAGAGGGTGGTAGGTGGAGTACGGCTCTGGTCATCTCCATCCTGGGGGTGGCAAAGACACTGGGAAGAATGTGCTGATGGAGGTCGAAGATGGGTGGGTGTGGGTAGGAGGCAGTTTCCGTGACATCCTCCAAGGCTGGTTGTGATCACAAGGCTTAGGGAGCTGTAGTAACTGGGCTTCATCTGGGATCAGGAGCCAAGCTGAGGCTTGACTTTGTAGGGCTTTCCCTCTGCTGAAGTAAGCAGCCACTCTGGAAGGCTGGACTGTGAATTAACAGAGAGAGAGTTCTAGAACAAGCTGGGAGGTGACGAGGAAGCAGCTCTCTCTGTGGGGCTGGAGGAGACCCTGCTTGGCACAGGACCTCACTAGTGTTCTGGAGAGGCGGGCTGAACCATGCAGGACCCTACAGTGCCTGCTTTGCTCAAGGAGGGATGCACTTCACCACTGGTTCTGAGATTGGCTCATGGCCTATGGCCAGGTTGGACAGGAGAAAACCTAGGGCTTTTGTAATCCCCAATGGGAAAGGTGCTATAGGGTGTGTGGAGCAAAGGATGTGGCTCATGGAGTAGTCAGCCTGGCTTTGGATCTGAGAGGCTGTGAGACTCAGGCTTTATCCTGAAGTTTTGTACCTAAGTTACCTCACTTGGCACGCCTAGGTACCAGCCATGCCTGCCTCACAGGCTGTGCATGAGGCCTAGCTTCATGGCATGAGCAGATAAAGAAGGAAGTATACCTGCTCCATGAGAATCAGGAAATGCTCTGGGGGGTCGAGTGATGAGCCTAGGTAGGAAGAACTGGCTGGAGGTGGGACCTGACCTGAAGTCCCTACTGTTAGATGTCCTTTCTCAGCCTTTCCCCCTGAAGATCCTGAGGGTCTTATCACAGCCCCAGAAGCATCCTGACCCTGACAGCACCAGATGTTCCCTGTTAAGAAAACAGTCCCACACTGAGACTAATGGAAGACAGGCATGGTCACGGGGCACTGGCCCCACTGAAACCTGTTCATCCTAGAACTATTGCTTTCCATTCTGGGGCAGCCCAGGAGAGATGGGGCCTGCATGGTCATCTTAGTTAGGGCAGCTTCCTCAGGTCTAGGCAGAGGGGTAGACATGTCGAGAGGGTCCTAGAATAGCTATCTGTCACTTGTGCCATTTCTACTTCTATTTTTTTCTTGTGATAACTCCTCGGGGTGTCTGCAGGGTGTGTGGCAGTTTCCTACCTTTGTGGAGAGCAATGAGAAGGCTTGAAGCAAGGGCCTAGGTACCTGCCTTGGCCTTGGAAAAGCCCTTTTGAACCCCCATCTAGAAATGGAAGCTGGAGCAGTAAAATAGCTTCTATTATCAGCGAAGACTCTTGAGCTCCTATGGGAAAATGTGTTCTACATGAAGTACAGGCACTCTGAGTGAGTAGAACCAGGGCTGCCTGTTGAATGGAGGTGTCTGAGGGCACAGCAGTATGCCTAAGGGAAGCCCATGGAAGGTTGTTCCCTGAGGCAGATGGAACATGGAGCTATCCTAGCTATGGAAGGAAAGGGATTGAGGACCAAGGAGTGGCCATAGTGCAGTCAAGGAAAGGCTTTGGGGTCAGGCCACTGCCCCTATGATGGTGACTCTTGGCACTAGGGCCTCAATCCTTGCCTGCAAATGGGCTCTTGTGCCTCAGCCTGTGTCCTGGGATTTCCCTGAATCTTGTACATGACAGAAGCCATAAGGGAGTTCAGAGAGAAGGGCCTGCTGTCAGGTGAGGGTCCCTCAGTTTAACCTTCAGGCTCTAGGTATGCCTCCTCGCCAGCTGTGGTTCCCTAGGGCAGCCGGTCTAGCCAATACCTGGCCCCCATTCCTCTGGAAACAGTCTCTTCCCCCCACAGCTTAATTTCTGTTTTTGCTGGAAGCAGTTGAGCTGCCTCAGCACTGAACACACCAAATCCATTTTTCATGGGCCGTGCTTAAGAGAGGCTCCTCGTGCCAGGCTGGGAAATGCATGCCACCGCCATCCAAAATAAACAGAGTCCATGCAGCGTTCATTGCTGCTTGCCACTCGAGAGGTGTCTGGTGGCCCCAGGCTTCTGTCCAGCTGGACCTTGGAATACCTTGGTGGGTTCATGTCTTCCCAGAGCTGGAGCTGTACTGGGAGAACGTCCCCTTCTTCCCAAGTGGCCCCAGACATTGTTTCGGGCCCAGTGACCTTTCATACCATCAGGATGCCCTGAGGCCTACCATGTCTTGGCAGCTTGAATTTGATGAGATAATTTTAATAAATATTTTTTGAAAGCAAGATGGAATATTGGTACCATTCAGCTATGTCCTAGGAGGGCAAACCTGGCCAAGTTGGGTTGTGTTTTCTACTCCCTGGGAGCCCAAAGCAAGCTCTGAGGTATCGTAAAGACTGGGACCATGTCACACTGCACAGTAACAGCTTCCCACTGTGCAATGGTGAGTTCAGCTTCAGTGGCTCGAATGCTCATAGCTCTACCACAGCCCTGCTGCAGGGTGATAGGCTCCTCGAGCTTGGCCAGGGACACTGATCCCGAAGACGAGGCTTCCCCTAAGCCAAGAGGGAAGGGGAGACAGAGGGAGAGCTCCCTAGGATAACTACAAGGTGGTATTAAAGCTGCACATAGGATCTGTCACCCGCACTCCCCAGGCATGGGTCACCCCAAGGAGGGACAGGGCCATCACTTTGCAGCTGTCACTTCCCCAGGAGCTGTCTCTGAGAACGTGCACCATAAATAACTGGGGAAGTATGCAAGGCAGGGTCTTAGTTATCATTGTTTTTCACTGTAGAAGCCACAGCACCAAGTGTCTGACTTGAGGTCACGGGTTTTAGATGTTTGATTCGTTTAAGTTGAGGCTCATTCATTTTTGTTGTTGTCATTGAAAGAGCTAAGATTATTCATAAAATGAGCAGTGATTTTGGGGCTCTGTGGGCTCCTCGGGCCAGCCGCTGGGCCGTCACACTTGCTTTCCTTGCCTGGAACATGCTTACATCATATGTCCAGAAAACCCTGACAGAGCCTCTCCTTCTCCACACTCGGCTTCCTGTGAGGCCTCTCGGGTTTTTGCAGAGGGGCTTGCCACCCTGTTCTGACCAAGCCACTCTCAACACATTTTAAGTTCCTTTTCTTTTGAGTCACCCCTACCAAGCAGACATGCCTACCTGCTTCTCAGGTCGCAGTTTGTAGAGACCGGTCTCATGTATTATTTTTGAAAGAGGGTCTCTCTGTAGCCCAGGTTGGCCTCACGTTCATTTCTAGCTCGCAGTGGGCCCAAGTCTTCGTCTCTCTCAGCCCGCCAGTGCAAGATCCCAGATGCCACTCCCTAGAGATGCCTAGAGGAACATGCTCTTGGTACAGGAACTTCACTCACTATTATGCTTTTATGATCAGTTAACTGCCTGTTTGAATTACAGGGCGAAGACAAAGACTGCACTTTAAAGGGAAGATAATTTTATTAGAACCTTGAGCTGTAATAGTTTCCGAACTGCAATACTATATTTGATTCTGAGTTTCTTGGTGGCCAAGGAAAAAAATGAAAATGTTCTCAGTTACATCATGCTTGTCAAAAATAGCCTTTTCTCCTTTTAGCTTTAAGTCCAAAAGTATTGCTGACATACAAGGAGGACTATTATAACTGCATATTCAAACACAGTTCATCCTGCCCAAAGTGGGACGAGCAAAATTTCATACTGGTTTGGGGCTGGGAGCTGTAGACTCTTCATTTCTGTAGGCTGTTGTTTGAGTTGGGGTTTCTATTGCTTTGATAAAACACCATGGCCATCAACAATTTAGGAGGAAAGGGTTTATTTCAGTTTACAACTCTCAGGTCATATTCTCTCACTGAGGGAAGTCAGGGCAGGAACTGAAGGCAGGTACTGAAGGCAGGAAGTGAAGGCAGGTACCTGGAGCAGGAAGTGAAGGCAGGTACCTGGAGCAGGAAGTGAAGGCAGGTACCTGGAGCAGGAAGTGAAGGCAGGTACTGAAGGCAGGAAGTGAAGGCAGGAAGTGAAGGCAGGTACTGAAGGCAGGAAGTGAAGGCAGGTACTGAAGGCAGGTACTGAAGGCAGGAAGTGAAGGCAGGAAGTGAAGGCAGGTACAGAAGGCAGGAAGTGAAGGCAGGTACTGAAGGCAGGTACTGAAGGCAGGAAGTGAAGGCAGGTACTGAAGGCAGGAAGTGAAGGCAGGTACTGAAGGCAGGTACTGAAGGCAGGAAGTGAAGGCAGGTACCTGGAGCAGGAAGTGAAGCAGAGGCCACAGAAGAGTGCTGCTGACTGGTTTGCTCCCCATGGCTTGCTCATACTGCCTTTTTATTTTATTTTAAAATTTTTCTCATTTTTACTCTCTCCCCTCTTAGTGAAAATACATCCTTTTATCATATAACACATTCAGATTACAGTTTCCCCTCCCCCTGCTCCTCCCAGCTACCCCCACTTCCCCTCCCACCTGGATCCACTCCCTCTCTGTCTTTCATTAGATCAGAACAAGCTCCCAAGAGATAATAATGAAATATATTATCAATCTTCAGTCAAGAAAATGCCCTATAGACTTACCTACAGGCAATCTGGTGGAGGCATTTTCTCAATTGAGTATTTTCTTACTGGGTGTCTCTCTAGCTTGTGTCAAGTTGCCCAAACCCAAACCAAACCATAGTATACCAGAACCAGCACGAATAGCAGCAGGCCCTGTGCTGAACCATAGTGTACCATAGCTGCTGTGGGTGCCAGGCTGGCCCTGCTGTAAGTGCTTTGCACCCTGCTGTAAGCAGAGACTCCTACTTTGCCTGTATTGTACAGCGGAGAAAGGGGGTTAGGGACCAGGAAGTTCAGAAACATCTGTCCAGTCATGTGACAGGCTCAGAGTGGCAGAGCCACACAGCCAGGCGGGGTGTCTGAGATGCAAAATAGACCTGATGCAGCATCAGCAACATTTTAATACCAGACAAATCAAACCCAAGATAACCAGCTAATCAAAAGTGGGTATTTAAAACCCCTTTTAAAATAATAAATTTGTAGGGAAGGCAGGCACTCCCTAGCTTCCAGTGGATGCCAGCCCTGTTCTACATCTGCTGTGTACTTGCTGACCACACAGCTCAGCTCTTCTGTATCAGAGCTATGTCAAGGAGAGTGCCCTTAGACCTCCAGTGTGTTACCCAGGAGCCGGGTGGTCTCATTCTCTGACAGAGGATAATAACAGCAGAGCTCAGTGTCCTTCTGTCAGGGTCAGAGGTGACAGTGGTCCCAGAATGGAATATGTGTCACCCCTGTTGCTTCTGGCTTTGGTGCTTCTGGGGTCGTACATGAGCTCTACGGTGGTATTTCTGTCATCCAGGTTTTGGGGCTCAGTTCTGTGTTCCTCTGTCCTTTAGAAGGCCTAGCTGGGAAGACGTGACTAGAATATGCTCTCTCTGGCTACGCACTGACTCCTGTGACTGTGCTGGAAGCCGTGAGGCCAGGACCCCGGCGGGCTGTGCTCTGGGTCTGGCTGCACAAGTGGCTGCAGGGTGGGGATGCACATTTGACAGGTCCTCTTTCCTCCTCCCGCAGTTTGAAGCTGGACCCTATGGTTGCATCCTGCTCACCTTGTCTGCTATCCTGTCCAGGTCCCTGGAGCTGTGAGTATCCACCCTCATCCTGGTATGGGGGTTGTCCAGCTTGTTCCCTGGGTGGCCCTTGATGAAGCTACAAGGAGGGAAAGCTGGCTGGTGTGGAGAAGAGTAGTCACAGTCTATATACACATCTTCCCAGGGTGGCCTTCTCTGTTTCTCTGTGGCCTTTGCATATGGCAGGGGATGGCAGGGGAGACCTCCCCCCACCCCCCCGAGACCTTGCAGGCAACTGCAGAACCTGCAGGCTTGAGCGCTCAATGAGATTCTCTTGATATGTGTGTAAGGATGGATAACAGGCAAAGACCTGGGCGTTGCCATTAGGGAACCCAGCAGATTAATAGCACATGAATTTTTTGTGAAGTACAATTGATTGATTCTCCATTCCTTCCAATCATAGGCAGGGTTAGAGTATGGGACTCTTGGGTAGGGGTTATTGTTGGGGTACCTGGTAAGGGAGATTTGGGAAGTAATTCTTAGCAGGTTTGGGTAAAGGGCTGAGCCTGGGTTGCCTTGGCATAAAGAACATTTGTTCCCCTGTGGATGTCAGCTGTGCTGGCGGCCTAGTGCTGTCTCCCTGGGCCTCTACTGTGGTGGGAGGAGGCGTGGGGCTTTGCAGCCTCGTGCACTGGCCCCCCTGCTGCCTGCTGATGCTGACCTTATTAAAGCAGGGCGTGCACAGCACTTTCTAATGGCATTTTACTTCTAATCCTGCCATAATGATATGATTCATTCCTGGTATGGGCTCACGTGCATGGAGACCATAAGCCTTTCTGACTTCTCCCAGGCTTGGCTTGCTAATCCCTGGATGGTGGGAGGGATGGATAGGGGAGCTTTCAGCCTCACTGAGGGCAACCGTGCTCTTGGGCACCAGGCCTGTAGTTCTAACTTCAGCTCCTCCAGCTGTGCCGGAGCTTCTGGTGCAGGGTGCAGGTTGTCTTGTCTAAGGGGGTGGTGACTGCTGCTCTCATTGGAGCACCCTGAAGTGAGTGGGCACCTGGACCACACGCAAGCTTCTGCATGTAACCCTCTCCTTCCAGAAGGGACTCGGGGCACCACATTTAAGTGATCTTCTTGCTGGACAGAGCTGGAGAGCTGCTGCCTGACCCATCTGACCTGGACAAGCAGGTCAAGGGCAGTCTCTATCCAAGCTGTCATTTGTGGGCATTCATCAGTGACTAGTGTGCACACACGTGCACACACACACACCCAAACACCCCCCCCCAAACACACAAATGGACATATAGACACCAGATAAACACACAAGCATTTGCAGCATGAACACAGAGGTTCAGTCCAACTGACTCCAGGGCCTCTGGGCAGCTTTCTGAGCCCTGTAGGCAAGTGTCTTGTGGTTCCCAAGGAATGATAATCTAGGTTAGACCTCTTCCTTCCCAAGGAGCTGAATAGGGACCTGCTGTGGGTTGGATTTTATCTCACAACAGAGGTCTCTCCTCGCCTTCCCTTAGAGCCCAAAGCAGAGGACAGGCCCATGCACAGTGAGAATAATGGCAGCCAGTAGCTGATGCAGCTTCAGTGTGCCCAACCCTTTCCTTGACAGTCATACAGGAGAACATGGAGCCTGTACCCTGCTCCACTGGGTGGATCCACTATGGCCACTGTGGCTTTAGGAGGCTAATGCTTTGCCTAGGCAAGCTGGCCCCACACAGCTTTTTTGCTTTGCTGCACACAGAGGCGAATTCTGATGATAGACAGACTTGGAATCAGGCCTGATTGCTCCTCTGTGCTGGAATTTTTTCCCCTCAGAACTGGAGATTTCTGGGCATCCCTCGTGTTTTGCCCCATCTTTCCTCTGCAGGAAGCCCCTGGATCATAGGTCGGGGAAGGTCATCTCTATTTGAGTGCCCCCACTTTGGGCAAACCTCTGGGAGCATGACGATGGATGGTGCTTCTGCCACATGCTATAGCCTCTAGTAGGTCTTGTCACTCCTCCTTTCAATCTTGTCTCGACACCTATGAGGTCTTCTCATATACACAGCCTCAGCATGACCAGGTCTTCACAGTGCTCATCCTTGGCATGCACTGCCCAGCCACATCTAAGTACCATGGAGCCTGAGATGGGCCTGGTGGGAGGACTGACCTGGGATGTCCAGTGTGAAGTGAATTTGAAGTAGCAACAATTACCTCTGAGCCACCCAAGTACAATGAGGCATGTGGACTGAAGGCTTCATTGTGAACCAGGGCAGATCTGGGTAGCCTGGGTGGCCTCTGCACACTCTCAGAAGGCTGCTTGAGATGGGAGCATCCCAGCAGAGCTAACCTTGCTTGCACCACTGTGAGCCAGGGGCTTCCTTCAGAGGAAAGATGGATAGCCAGGAGGACAGGAAGAGCCTGGGCAGTCCTGGTGTTGCTCAGCTTCTGAGAGTGGTTTTGAAATGGCCACAGCCCTCAGCTCCCAGCTGAGAATGATGCTCTGCTGGGCATACCAACTTCCCATTTACTACCTTGGGGTCAGCATCCCTCAAAGGCCTTTCTTCGTAGACATCTGGACACAGAAGTACAGATGTTACCTAGCTCAGGTGCCAAGTGGCCTATTGGTGAAACCGTGAATGCAAACCTTTTACAGAGTCACTGTAGACGAAGGGCACTTAGATCCACCGTCACTCAGCGGCCACCTGGCTGGCCAGTATCTTCAATGCTTTTTCACTAGTGTACTGGGGCTGATAAAACTAAATCTAACTTATTCTTCAGAAAAATCCATTTCTGTAAAAGAAAAAAAAAGCCATTTCAAAGTCCACTGCGTGAAGCAGGTATAACTAGGTGGGCCAGTGAGTGTGGCGGGGCAAGGCGGGCGAGGCCCCTGCCTGCCCCTCAGCATCTGGCATGACTCTTCCTTCTTCCCAGTTCTGCTTAAAAATGTAGGGAGCAGATGATGGCCGAGGGCCTTCCTGCTCTGGGTTCCGAGTCAGCTTTGTAGAATCCTTTGATGCTGTTTCTGAATGGTCTGTTACCACTTTGAGTGGTAGTTGGAAACAGGTCTTAGGAGACCAGAGATTTTAATATCAAATGCTGCTTAGCCATGAGAGTGCTAGGTTGGGAAGGCTTCCTTAGTTCATTCTAAATAATCTGTGTGTGTGTGTGTGTGTGTGTGTGTGTGTGTGTGTGTGTGTGTGTCTATATGTATGTGTGTGTGTGTATGTGTGTGTTGCGTGGGCACTGAGGTGAATATTGCTGGTCTGAGACTGTGCAGAGGATAGCATGATGACTGTGTGATGTGAGTGAGTGACGGAAGGGGCACACTCTCCCCTCCCTGGTGGGGTTCTCTCCAGTCCAGAGGCTGCTCTTATATCACCCATAGGTCACTTGTGGAGCTAGGGTGCATGCTGTGGGCAGATGCAAACCCAGCGTAACCAGGCCAGTTGCTCCTAGGAGCAGGCAGAATCAGGCCTTTGAGCTTTGCCTTCCCCGGGGAGGGAGGAGCTTGTGGAGGTTGTTGCCCTGCAACCTGATTTCAAGCTGTTTGTATTCTGTCTTAAGATCTGCAGTGACTTACAGTAAAGCCTGTGTTATATTTCATGCTCTCATGACTTCTAGACACTGAGCTGTGTGCCTAGAGATTTCCCTAGGGAGTTCTTGCAACTCCCCAGGGATGCTCAGAGCCCCACAAGTCAAGCTTGGGTGACCCAGGGCTAGGAGTGGAAAGGGGAAGGGGGTGCTATGGGAAGCACAGCCTGGCTCACGGTGAGGCAGTGCCGGTCAGTGGCAAGAAGTTATGCCAGAAGCCTGAAAAGACTCATTACTGCAGCATCTTTGGCAGCAGAAGGGCAATCTTGAAAGTCCAAAAACGCAATGTTGGGCAGCACAGCCAGGCATTGAGGGTCAGGGCCTCGCCACACTGTATCTCACCATGTAACTCCTGCCCTCAAAACTCTTGAGATTAGAAACAACAGTGCCAGCGGGGTGGTTTCTTTTCCTTGAAAAAATATCCCTGGAGTGGGAGTCGGCCATGGATGGGGGCTCAGTCTGCCACAGCAAGCAGAAGTCAAAGATTAACTCGTTCGTGTAAAGCACAGGCAGAGGAGAAGGACATCCGGGAGTCAGCGCTATCTCTGGGACCTGGGTCCTCTGTGTCTTCTCTGCATCTTCATCCCATTCTTACATCCCAGCTGTGTTGCTAAGAAGAGCCAGACTTCCCGCAGTTTGCACCCTGCCACGTTTCAGGCTCCCAAGCATTGTGTGGCTAGCTATTGTGTGGCTGTACGTGACATAGAATGTGTGAGACTTGGGGTGGCCCCAGGAAGACAGTTCAAACCCAAGGTTTGCTCTACCGTCCAGCCATAGGATGTTTTGGCCTTGGTCAAGAAGTAGAGACATAGGGAGCATAGGAGAGTAGGAGAGCCAAGGTCAGTTTGGGGATGGCTCCATAGTGTCTTCTGAAAAAGAGATAAAGGCAGGCACAAAGCTAGCCCAGTCGCAGACCACCCCTACCCCAGGGGAGCTGGGAGGTCAGAGACATGTGCAGTGAGGCTAAGAGCTAGGAAGCTCTTGTTGGGAACCTACTGTCCCTACACGTGTGGCTTTGATCATGATGAAGTGTGCACAGTGCTTAGCAAGCAGCATCCTCAGAGTTCCTAAACATGCTCAGTCCTGGATGATGAGAGGTAACAGCTACCCAGACCAGGAGCCCCAGTTCCTGGGCTTTTATTTCTACAGACAGCTACAGGCTTGCCAGGCAGATCTCCAGTCCTCTGCTACCTGGGGCTCCTCCGTGATGTGCAAGGCTGTCCAGGATGGACCATTAAGATCTCTAGGCTCCAGCTAGGAGATGGCAAGAAGTCCCTCAATGAGTTCCAACAGTACTTCCCATGAGAGGAGACTATACTAACAAACATTGCCAGCTAAACTGATGGAGACCAAGGTCAAGTGTGGAAGGGAAGCCCTGTGTCTCAGCAGATGCCTCACCCAGACTCCCTTATATGAGTCACCCTTCATGTACTACCTTATGTGTGTGTGTGACCAGGGTCTTCTCTCCTCTCTCCTCAAGGAATGTGTCTCAGTCAGGGTTCTATTGCTGCTATGAAACACCAAGACCAAAAAGCAAGTTGGGGAGAAAGCATTTAGTGGACTTCCACTTCCACACTGCTGTTCATCACTGAAGGAAGCCAGGGAAGGAATCCAAACAGGGCAGGAACCCAGAAGCAGGAACTAATTTAGAGGCCACAAAGGCATGCTACGTACTGGCTTGTTCTATATAGCTGGATCAGTCTACTTTCTTATAGAACCCAGGACCAACCAGCCATCCCAGAAGTGGCACCTCTCACAATGGGCTGAGCCTTCTCCCATCAATCACTAATAAAGAAAATTTTCTACAGCAGTGTTTTCAACCTGTGGGTTGAGATCCTTTTGATAAATCTGTCTTGAAAAATATTTAATTACATTGCATGAAGTAACAAAATTACAGTTATGAAGAAACAAAGAAAGTAAGTTTATGGTTGGTGGTGGGAGTGTGTGTGTTACCACAACATGAAGAATTACATGAAAGGTTCACAGTGTTAGGCGGGGTGAGACCCACTGCTCCACAGGCCGGCCTACTGCCTGACCGTATGGAAGCATTTTTCTGAATTGAGGTCCCCTCTTCTCAGATGGCTGGTTTGTGTCAGTTTACACAAATCGAGCCTGCATACTGTGAACTCGGAAGGCGGTCTCGCCAGAAGGAGAGGAGAGGATCCTAGCTGCTACCTTGGGCTTTTGTGATCTTGTGGCAGCCCAAGTAACAGACCTGAGACCATTCTCCTACTTCTCAGGGGTCTTTGAGAAGTGAAAGATGATTTGCTAACCTGGCTGACAGTGTCACTTGTCTTGTAGCTTCCAGTTTAATAGACTGTGCATTTATCTTCGTCCCTGGGGACGGTGACAAGACCTCCTCAGGTCTCTGATGACTGAGGGGTGGAGAGAAAGCGAGGCTCTAGATAGGCCCACATTAGCCTGGGGACTTGATGGCCTTTTGTACTTCCAAGTTTAGTTGTCAGGGTCTGAGCTAGGTCCCCAGGCTACAGAGATGGCAAATTTAGTTGGGGAGTACCCACTAGGGCTAGCTGTGGGCAGTAGCTCTGCCAATGGACACTGAGTCTGGGGGTGTGCATGAGAGGGGTCCATTCTGTGGTCTAGGATGCAGTGTGATTGATAGCTGAGTGGAAGGCCCTTCTGACCCTCAGGTCTATGTGTAGACCTGTAGACCCATAGGACATGTTTTCATTCTCCCTATTTCTTCCATTGAGAGTTCAGGTATACAGAAGAAGAAGACGGACTTCAGTAGGAGGAGAGGAGGGTAGTACACTGAACCTTCTAGAAGGGCAGTCTGGGCTAAGGCTAGGCCACTTAGTTATCCCTTCCTCAACTTGCCACCTGGAATCTAGCTATTGGAAGCTGTTATCAGGGCTTCCCTTGCTCACAGCTTCTCCCACTAATTACTTGCTGTGCATCTGCAGGGTCTGGAGCCCAGTTCTGACCAGTAAGGAACCAATAGGACATTACCTGGTCCTAAAAGCCCCTCTTGCCTAGAGGGCCAAAGTGATCATCTGAGAACAATTGGTATGGGCCTTGGAGATAGGAAGGATGGAAGGAAGGAAAGATTTGGAGAGATGAGGTATTTCTGTCTCTGAGGTAAAGAAGGGCTGGGTCTCTTTATGGAGAAAGGAACTCTTAGCAGGGCTGTGAGGATTGGCAATTAGGGCTTGTCAGACAGAAAAAAAAGAAGCATTCTCTAGGAATTAGCTGGGAGGAGTGGTATCAGAGCCAGGGAGAGATCATGAGTCAGGAGGCACAGGCAGCTTGGGGATACACTGTGCAGTAGTCAGGGTCATGGGTTCCTTGGGGATGCTCTGGGAAGTAGTGAGGACCATGGGTCCCTGTTCTTTCTTTTCTTCTTCCTTCAGACAGGCCCTTCTTCACTCTGCGGAGCTTCCTTACACCATGTGTTCTCGTCTTCTCACTGCCTGGGCATGGGAAGGACCCTCCTGCTATGATGCTCTCACAATGTGCAAGACTTCTCCATGGTCTGGTCCCTCATTATAACAACGCTGTAGGGTAGCTGTTGTTATCCTAGGGGACCACAGCACCCGTGGAAGAAGAGGCCTGACATTCACCCATATGACCACTGTCCCACCCCTCCGGCCCTTCCTGGAAGAACCGAGTTCCCCAATCCTTTGTAGATGTCCTCAGCTACAGTTTGACCTTTTTGGAGGCCCAGATTCACCATAGGCTCTTGGCTGTGACATGAATGGTCAAGGTGGCAGGAATTGTGACCTCTCAGTCGTTGTTTTCCTGTTTTTGATTATTGTGTTTGGAAGAAAAAGGAAGTGACATTTACCACATGCCAGAGGCTTTATATAGTTTATCTTACTCTGTTCTCACAGTAACCCATAATAGGAGGCATTGCCATGCTCATGTGGCCTTTGGGGACACAGACTCCGAAGAAGGGACAAGTTTTAAATGGCAGCCTTTGGGCTTAAACCCAGTCCTCACTGACTGAGAACCCAGATTTTCTCAGCTGTATTACAGCTTCCTGTCTCACTGCAGACACTCACCCCTTTGAAGTAGGTTGGGGGTGCAGGAGTGCAGCTCTTGGACAGGGGTCCCAAGTACTAGTGCTTAGGCAGAAAACGGATGGCTGGTTTCTGTTCACACAAGGCTTTCAAAGGTAACTGTCAGGGACCAGCCAGCCTTGTTTCCGTCCCAGAAGTTCCCAGAGGTCACTAATCTTTCCCTGTTCTCTCATTCCATCAGTGTGGACTCAGGCTAGTAGGGGTTGGTCACTTGGATAGACGGAGGTTGAGCTGGCCACCAACCTGCCTTTTTCAGGTAAATAGGCTAGAGATGGGGCCATGTCTCTAGGCTACATGCGCCTATTATTGTCCCTTCTGTTTAGAAGTTTCTGTGCCAAATGCCAAGTTCACATGGGAGACTTTTAGGTGAAGGGACAAGCTGGCTGGAGCCAGCGTTGGTAGAACCTAACCTAGGTGGGGCTTCAGGGGTTTGGCCTGCCTGGAGCTGGCAGGCCAGGCTAATGTCTGGCTGTATGTCAGACCACGTAGTACACTGGCACTGCCTACCGTGTGGCCACACAACAATGAAGTCCAGTCTTTTCTGGGACTTCAGTTTCCCCATCAGTGAGAGATGAGAGTCTTGCCCTGCTAGCCTCCCAACGCTTTTGAGATAAGAAAGCATTTGGAAGGATCTGCAGCTACAGATCCTATCCTGTGTTGTCAGCTTGCTCCAGGGCAGAAGCACCAACTATTGTGAGATGTGTGTATGCCTCAGTCCTTGAATCTTGAATGGCATCCATTACTGGCTTGGACCCATCCTCTCCCAGAGCCTATCTTGAGCCTGTAGGGCTCTCTTGTTGTATTCTTTGCCTCTGGTCAGTGGTTTTAGGGACCTCCAGATGGTGAAGAGATTCAAGGGGCTTGGTTTTTGCTGGCCCTCCCAAGCAGTGCTCTCTGTTGCCTCTTGTCACTAGGTGACCCATAGTGCAGCTTCCTTGATCCTGACCCATTCCTCCCAAATGCTGAGATGTTGGGAGCAGTTACTGAGTCCCACCTACCAGGCCAGGTTAATGGAGGCTTTCCCACTGTGTGCTTCCTGGCATTGCAGTGTAGGAAAGCACAGTTTGCTGGAGGGACCTGAAGCATAGGACAGCTTCTGGCGAATAGCATGGCCATATGGATGGACCCTGGCCTCTTAGCTTTTGTAGCTCAAGATCCCAGTGGGAATTATGGAGCAAGCTAATCTTTGCCTTCAACATAGAAGCTCTGTCCTTGGCTTCTGTAAAGTGGACTTCTGCACAGAAGATTTTGTTAAAAGAGAGCTTTAAGTCTATAATGACATTGGAAGTCTCTTGTCCTAGTATCCTAGGCTGGTGCTAACAAGGCTGGGAACACACTGATGTAGTACACATACAGATGAACTGCATACAAAACCTTATTCTTATAACTGCAGGGTGGTGGGGCCAGGACCCACCTTCTGGCTTCATTTCAATATAAAGCACCCATTCAAAGGCCCTCACTTTCCCTAGATGCATATTGTGAGGGTCTCATAGGTTGTTGGGGCTTGAGTGTGTGTGTGTCTGTGTCTGTGTGTGTGTGTGTGTGTGTGTGTGTGTGTGTGTCTGTGTCTCTCTGTGTGTGTCTTTGTATGTGTATCTGTCTATGTGTGTGTCTGTGTGTCTGTGTGAGTGTATCTGTGTACATGTTACTATACTGAGTATTGAACTGAGAGCCTCACATTTATTGGACAAATGCTCTACCACTGAGCTAAACAATCCTTTTCAATTTTTAATTTTGAAACAGTCTTACTCTAACCCAGCTGACATTGGACTTCTTTCTTTTCCTTCTTTTTTCTTTTTAATTTTGTTTGTCAACTGCTTTGAGGTTATTTTTTAAGCTAGGATTTCTCTGGCCCTGGTTCTCGATCTGTAGATCAGGCTGGCCTTGAACTCAGAGATCTGCTTGCCTCTACCTTAATTGCTGGGATTAAAGGTGTGAACTGCAGCACCAGTTTGACCTTGGATTTTCAATCCTCCTGCCTCTGCTTCCTGAGTAACTGGGATTATAAACAGGTTTGCTTCTTCAGGCTGGGTTCAATGTAGGGATTTGGTGAGACATAATTTAGTCAAAGACCATTTTGCTCCAGAACGGGAGACTGAGGCCTAGGGAAGAAATGCTTGCAATTATCCCACAGCAGGCTGGCACTAGAACTCAGGGCTGAATCAGGCTTCTGTGTAAGCTGATCTCTTGTGTAGGCAATGCAGAGGAGGATGGCCTCTGACCAGCACTCCTCACACGTGGGCCTTGTCAGAACTCCCCAGGGGAGGACTGGGCATTGCCGGTTGCCAAAGTTGTAAATCTCTTAAGCCATAAGCTGCTCCTTGGCGTCTCCCGGGTGCCCTAATGTGAAATACACATGTCCCTCCCTTTTAACATCCAGGCAACTTCTGAATTTCCCATCGTGTTTGCACCTAAGGATGCAATTACCATTTCCTCCCATTGTCCGTTCTGCTAGTCCCTCTTCTCCCAGCTGACGCAGGCTTTCGAGCCCGCTGGGTGAACACGCGGCCGAGAGCTTATGAAGATCGGGCTGCTTCTGAAAGCCACAGGTGGCCGGCGGCCAGTGATGCTTATCAGTCCCCCCAGGACTGCTTTGAGGTTATTTTCTTCTCGTCAGAAGATGTTGTATATGCCACAGAGAACGTTTCCATCAATTCTTCTGCCTCAGCTAGCGCCAACCCAGCACTGTGCTTGCCGTGAGTCACCCCTTGCTGGCTCTCTCCCAGGCATGCTGGTCTGCTTCTAGTGGGCAAGACCTACAGACCTTCCCAGAGGACCCTGGGCTTTTGTGGTTCTTTACAGATCTCTGTGATTCTACCTGGAGCCTTATCTCCTGAGCACCACTTTCCCATTTGTCTATCAGGTATAAAACCGCAAACACACACACACACACACACACACACACACACACACACACACACACACATTTATTGGGGGGCGGGGGAAGTACGATGGAGTTTGAGTTTGTAATGTTATATGGGAAGGGAAGAGGAGTGTGCATTTTGGGGACCTTAGACTTGTAGCATCTATTGAGACCAGGTTCTTGCTTGTCTTTCACTAAATGGAAAAACAAATGACCAGTCGCTGAGCCCTTGCTGCCCTTGGCCCCAGCTCAGTGCTTCTTCTGGGTTGTGGATATAGTAAGCAGATCAGGCCCTGGGCATAGGGCCAGGTGGGCAGTGTGCATTCAGGTCTGTGTGTAGCCATGGAGGCCTAAGTTCCAGACTCTCTCACCTTACCATCTCTCAGTAGCCAAGTGTCTGAGCCTCTTTCCACATCTATTAAATAGATGTAGTCAATGTTTCTTGCTTGGGGGCCTTGTGATGTGTGTGGTCAGTGGCCATGGCTACTTTCCTGTGTGCTGGCCGACTGGCTCTGGGACACATAATTTTGGTGCATCAAGAGAGACTTACTTTAGGATGCCCAAAGGACCAGAATCCTATGGTAGGACTAAGGTGATGGCCGGAAGGGCTTCGAGGCTGCAGACTTGATGCTTCCTCCTGGCCAGCTCTCACCCATCAGCTTCCTCTCGGTGTACACCTGTTTCTCTGGTTTGGAGAATTTCTTTTGGTAAAGAGGCTCTTTACTCTGTGCTGTTTGAAGTTCTGTCCCAAGTACGGAGCCACAGAGGTAACAGGAAGAGGGTACCCAGGCCTTGGACACTAGCTGCCAAGGTTTCCCACTATCCCATCATCCATGAGTGAAGGACCTTTGGCAAGTCAGCTGTTTCTTTGAGACAGGGCTTTCTTTTGTCGGTAGGGAATCTTGGGAATGTGGTGTCCAAGACAAATCCTGTGCTCAGGTGGCAATGGCTGTTGTCACAGCCTCAAGCAGGCTTTCTATGGTAGGCTGACTTCTACTGCCAACAACTTCATACCATGGACACGGTCAGTTTTAAATGAGAAGTGTTTATTTTGGCTTATGGATCTGGGAGTTGAGGGTCTGGATCCCATGATGATCTTCTTGCTGGCAGGGCCCTGAGGAGGTACAGGGACCACACAAAAACAAAGGGAGAACATGCATGACTCCTCCATCTCCCTCCCTCCACCCCTCTCTCTTCTTTCCTTTTCCCCTCTCTCTCTTTCCTCTCCCCCCTCTCTCACCTGATCAGTCTATCAGAAGGCAACCATAGTGGCTTCATCCTGATGACTTTATCCAACTGTAGTCTAATCCTAAAGGCCTCAACTCTAAACACCATAGTTACTAAGAGTCGACAGTCTTGGGCTAGGGAGATGGCTTAGTTGGGAAAGTCCTCACTTCTTAAGTGTGAAGTCCTGAGTTCAGATCCCCAGGACTCATGTCATAGAGCCAGGTGTGGCTGTGAACAGTTGCAATCCCACCACTGAGGAGACAGGAGGATTCCATGGTGCAGACAGTGAGCCCACTTGTCAGACTGGTGAGCCCTAGGTTCAGTGAGAGACCCTGTCTAAAAAAGAAAATTAAACAAGGCAGTGCCACCCACCCGCATATAGCCAACACTACCTGCACTTCGTGGGCTATTGTGAAGTTGGCAAGAGTGTGATTGGAGGATCTGGGAGGAGCTAGGACTAAAGAGGGTAGATACCATATTTCATTGTGTGAGCATGTGAAATTCTCAAAGAAAATGTTTTAAAAGATAAAGTAGAGGCTGTCATGATGGCTCAGTGGGAAAGAGCATTTGCCACCAAGCCTAGTGACCTGAGTTCAATCCCTGAATCTCACATGGAGGAAAGAAGAAAGAACTGACTCTTGTTGGTTAAAAGTAGTCCTCTGTTTTGACGCAACATGTTCATGTATTCGTGAGTTCATGTGTGTACACACACACACAATCAATAAGGTGGAGAGTTATAGAGGCTATCAGACATCAGCCTGTGGCCTCTAGACTTGCATGTACACAGTTTTTACACTCTTACTACCTCACAATGGGGGTTACATTTTAGCACACGATCCCTTGGAAGAACATACTCCAGCCATACTGAAACCACAGCAAAGCCATTAGAGTCCGTTCCAGCCAATTCCTCCTGTTTAACAGACTGACTTGACTAAGGCCCAGAGATGGGCACACACAAACCATCCTCACCACTGTTCCTAGTAGCTGTGGTGTGAATTTTGGACATCGAATTCCCAGCCCAAGGACCTTTTACATTTCACTCACTAGATTTTGGTGTGATCAAAATGGAGGCCACTTTTGAGTCACTACCTCCCCAGAGGGGTCACAATGCAACAAGAATGCTTAGATTCTCAGAAGATCTGAAATCCATAGCCCAGGACCAGAGAGAGCGCCTGGCTCCTCGGTGCACCACACACACACTAATGTCTCTCTCTTTCATGCTTTCTAGTGTCCGGCAGGACTTTGATGTCCCCACCAGCCATCTCATTGGAGCTCATGGATACTGCACACAGGTCAGGAGACAGTGGGAAGCTGGGTAGCCTTCCCCATCCCGAGTGCCTTTCTTCATTCTTCATCTCAAACACCCTCTGGGCAGCTTTTGTGAGCCTGCCTCTGGGCTTCACTGTCATGGAGACCTGGGAAGAAAGCTCAATTTGCTTTCCACATTTAGCACGCTTCCTGCTGACTGGTATTCTTAGAGCCACGGGGATGCAGAAGAGGTAGAACATAAGTTCCACTTTGTGCTGAACTGCACAGAGCCCAGGCTGTTGAAACATGCCCCAGCATGGCTGGTAATCCTGGGTAGCAGCATGCATTGATTACACATGCAGAGGTCATTGCCTTCGCAACAGCCCTTCCCTCTGCATCTTTACAAAAAAAGCCCTGTTGGGGACCAGCGAGACCCTGACCTCACTTGTCATTCATACTCCCTGTCAGGTAATGCCACTAAAGAGCATCACGAGCATCTCTAGTCTGCATGAAGACAGCCTCCTTTCCCAAGGCCTCTAAGAATGGCCGTGTGGATCATATTAACATGCTGTCTCTGGCTATGCAGGAGCCAGAACTCACAGTCTTCTGTCCCAGCTGGGAAACCAGTTGTTCTGGGATTTTGACTCACTTGTGCCTAACCCTGGAAACCTACCTTGGTCCCATGCAAGCACAGGTTTGAGGTCTATGATATAACAGACACCCACACAGGGGTGAGGGGTTGGCTTCTGCCCCTCCCTGGAAGAAAGCTGTGGAGAATGTCTGCTCTTCTGGCTTGCCTAGTGGCCTTGCTCTCCTTCTAGGTCCCTTTTTTCCCCCCAAGGGAGCTTACTCTTGTTGAGGGGGTAGAGAATGGAGCTGCCTAGAGGAGGGGGACAGAGGAGGCTAGACCAGCATCATCAAGGCCTGGGTTCAAGCCTGCTCTCGCTACACTTACAGGAGGAGGTGCGGTGTCTTCCTCCTTTCCTGAGCTTGACTTTCCTTCCTGTGGGAGAGGCATCTGGCCCAGTCCACGGCTGCGGAGCTTTGGTTTGCACACCAGTCCCTGTGGGTCATGTTGAAAAGCAGGCTCTGACTCAGACCTGGGTCTAGGGAAGGGAATTTCTTCTTTATTTTTTGTTCTTTTGAGACTGTGTCTTGCTACACAACCCAGGCTGGCCTTGCATTCCAGACCCTCTAGTCTCAGCCTCCTTATGTGCTAGGATTACAGCCATGCACCACCTTACCCCAGCCCCATGGAGACCGAATTTCTAAAAGTCCCCCTGGGCAGAAACAATCCAGAGCATACACTCTGAGTAGCAATGGACTGGATGGTGGCTAAGCTTTGCTATTGCAAGGTCCTCTCACCTAAGTGCTGCAGGAGGTACGTGCTTCTCCTAGCTCAAGAAGACTTCCTGCTGGGAGGGATGTTTTGAACACCTCCCAGATGGAAGAACAGGGACCTTTCTTCTCATTGAAAACCAGATGGAAAAATTTTCCCCAAAAAAAAAAAAACCAAACAAACAAACAAACCAAAGCTACACACACACACACACACACACAGAACCAAGACAACTACACACACACACACACACACACACACACACACACAGAACCAAGACAACTACACACACACACACACACACACACACACACACACACACACACACACACACAGAACCAAGACAGTACCTTTCTTAGTGGCCTCTGACCTGAGGTACAGTATCTCAGAATAGTTATTTCCTTTGAATTACTTTGTCATTTCCCCTTCAAGGACACAATGAGGCCCTTTACTGTCTCCTTCTAATGAAGGCCCCTTGGCGACCATCATTGGAGGCCTAACTGTCACTGGGGCAGGGGTGTTTGTGTCTTTTACCCGGAACATCAGTTTCACAGTTCAAGAGAAAACACTTCTCTGAACTCTGCCCTGCAGAGCATAGGTTGGTTAGAGCTGGCCACGCCATTCCTGCGGCCTAGGAGACAGCTGTGTGCTTGCTTGCCTCCCCGGCCACGCTAGCCTTGCTAGGGGAAGATAACACAGCTCTGAATGCTAGGGGTGGATTAATCAGAATCCATCCCCAGAGAGTCCTCAGAAGCTGCCACCTTTCAGCTGGAGTGTTTGTCTCGGCAGGATTGCCACCAGGGTAGCAAGGGTGACATGGGTGCCGCACTCAGCAGATGTCAGGGAAGATTCAGCCCAGTCACTTTCAGGCTACATGGCCAAGACAAGTTCTTTCTCATCCATCAGGCTGTTTGTTTATTCCTAACCATTGATGGGACGTAGGGGTGTCCAGCCTCAGTGCTCCACTGCAGTACAACTTCTGGAGATGGATACTCCTGGAGATGCCATTCAGCCATTGACACCAAGTCCAGGTCTGAGGTTGCACATTTGATGCTTGGTTAGGTGTGAGGCATGAGCCACAGTCCATTGGATACTATCCAAGGACGGCTCAACACCACCTTCTCACTGCCCTCTCTGCCTCTGCTCTTGTCCCACCCTGCTTTCCTTAGCATCCCTGTGAGTCCCTAGTAAGACCAGGGTACCTCCTTGGTACTACAGTGTGCAGGGTTGGCTGGCTCCCTGGCTAGGAGATGTGCAGGTTCTCTGAGATGTTATCGTTGAGGGAAGCTGGGTGAAGGGTACACAGGAACTCTTTGGACTATTTTTGCAACTTCCATTGATGTCTAATGTCATTTCAAACATTAAAATGCTTATTTTTTAAAAACACAATTTTTCAAGACCCTCCCAGAGGTCACTCTCGAACAAAGCTGCTTGGTTGTGTGACTGTGTGTCTGTGTGGGGCAGGGAACACTGCACACATTTTTATAGCCCTACTCATATCCTACATTAGGTTTCTACCTCACAGATACATCCTTGATCTCCCTCGCTGGCCCGGAGCATGGAGCTGTGTTGTAGCATCTCTAAGGTCCCCACCCCCCACCCCCCCCCAGTTCTGACTGATGACAGGCTCCTGTGTACAGTTTTTGTTTAAGGAATGCTTGCAGCTAGCTTGCTGAGTCCCTCAAAATGCTTTGACAGAAGCAGTTGGTAGATTTCTCCCAACAGAGCCTGTGGAAGAAGCAAGCCTCTGCCGTCCCAGCTCTGCCCTCTGGTCCTCGCCTTCCTTGGGTTCTTTCCTCCTCCACCCTTTCTCCCTTGTTCTCAGCCTCCTAACCGCCCGCCCTCCCAAGGCTGATTTCAGAGATCTGACGCAGCTTCCCCTTCTCTCATCAACAGGAACTTGTCAATCTTCTCCTGACTGGGAGAGCCGTGTCTAATGTTTTCAATGATGTAGTGGAGCTGGACTCAGGTGATGGGAACATCACGCTCCTCCGAGGCATCGAGGCACGCAGTGACATCGGCTTCTTATCTCTCTTTGAACACTACAATGTGTGCCAGGTACCCAAAGGCACTCCAGAACCCCAGCGACCTTATTCTCTGGACCCATGAGATGGGACCCACGACATGGAGGAAAGGAAGCTAGGCTCTGTTCCCATAGTTGGCTGGAGTTCAGGTCCAATCTGAATACCGGGCAGCCGAGGAGAAATATGACTTTGCTGCCTATGCCACAGACACTTCAGATTCAAAGAGCAGATGCTGGGTTCCAGGAAGGAAAGCTGAAAAGAACTTGTAAGGGTTCATAACATGGCTGTGCATCAGAGTGGCTGCCTCTGGTGTGTGTGTGTTCATGCATGTGTACATCTCATATTCATTGAGGGAGCAAAGAGCTTGATGTCTTAGGCTTTGCATGACTTTCTTAGGGCTGTCACAACAAGAGAGGTCCTTTTGTTCATAGTCCTAGACCCCAGTGCTCCCAGACCAAGGTGTGCTCCCTCTGAAGGCCACAGGGAGAACCTGTTCATGTCTCCCTTGACTTGTGGTGCTCCCTGGCTTAAAGATGCAGCATCTGGGGACCTGCCTCTGTTGTCACTTGGCTGCTTGCTCCCTACGTCTTTGTTTCTGAGGACCTCAGTTGGATGAAGAGCACACTGCTCGAGTATGACCTCATCTTAATCAGTGCCATGTACAGCAACCCCAGTTCCAGATAAGATCCTAGTCAGAGACACTTAGGGCTTACTTGTCCTTTGAGGGGACACAGCTTAGCCCAATAGCTTCATTTGGCCTGTTTGCTGGGTGTGGTCCCTCTGCCTCCTGTCTTGCTGGGAAAGAACACTTGCAAAGGCCCAGGCTTTAAATGAATATGGTGAGGCATTGCAACTGTGCCTTGGCTGGCCACTGGTGCTCTCAATCAGACCTGCCACCTCAACTGCATTCAGTCCTTCTTAGAACTCACTCTTAGTGGTTCCATAGAATCCACTGTTCTCTGACTGGGGGTGTGAGGAACACTGCCCTGAGGTTAACAGGAGACTGATGACACCACTCAGACACCAAGAGGGCATAGATGAGGTTACAACATTGCTACACACTGGAAGAAGAGTCTCACTGTATGGGCCCCTAGAGTGTTAGGTAAATGACTTTGCACGGTAGGAGGGGGCCGGGAGTTTTGTCCCACTCTTCCTGTGTGACCAGTTACTTAGGTATGTTGTCCCTTGTTCATGGATCATGTGATTTGCTTCTTCTTGACCCCCTATCTTAATGATACCCAAGTGGTCAGATTGTGGATTCTAATTGCCTGGAGAGGAAAGTTCCCTTCTGGTTGTGTTGCTGTCAGGAGTAAGGCAGCAGTTTGACCATGTGGCCAAGGAGAAGCTCCGAGAGCCTGGTGGGCTCTAATACTCTCCAGCCTGACAATCCATAGGTTGAGCAGAATTAGCTTGTCCAGTTTCATAGACTCCAGGGTAAGCATGAGCCCTGATATCTTCCTATGGTCCAGGCTGCCTGAGAAAATAATAACCTGTTTGATCAGTAGGGAGCAAGTGGTGAGAAAAACGGTCAAGATCATTCTACCTTCAGAATGAAGGGACTGTTGGAGAAACATGGGCCCAGTGGGTGTTTTCTTGTAGATTCCTTGAACCCACACAGGCCCATCTGCTGATCAAGCTTGGGAGTATTGTCCCGTGTGAGGAATAGATACTTTCCTCTGCTGCGCCATGGCAAGACCACTAAAGAAGGAATTCTAGATGCGCTCACTCTTTCTCTCAAGAAGTCAAGGCTGGATCTTGGCCTTTCCTACTCATAAAGACCCAGGCAGGGCCTGGCAGCCTTCACCTACTTACCACTACCTCTCCTCCCCATGGCACTAATCCTTCTATCAGTCATGCTCAAAGAAGCTGAACGCTCAGGGTCTGGACTGAGACAAATACTTGGCCTAGCTGGCCCCATTTACTGGATAGCAATACCATAGCCAGGAGGAAGACCCAGGATTTGAATATCATTGATCCTGACACCCCCATTTCCCATCCTGCCCCTTCACTAAGGCAGTATAATCTTTAAAAACATAGATGCAATCACACCATCCTATGTTCAAAAGTAAGGGCTATTCACTTTGCCAGACTATCATAAGCTACGATGTGTCTGCTAAAATTCACATGTGAAGTCTTGAGCCCCAGGACCTCTGAGCGGGACTGTATTTGGTGATGATATTTAAGAAGGTGATTAAGTTAGAATGAGGTCACCAGGATGGCCCTAATCCACACAACAGCGTCATCATAAGAAGAGATTAGTGCGTAGACACAGACAGACCTTGTGAGAGACAGAATGGCAGTCAACCAGAAGCCAGAGAGAGCCATCCCTGGCAAACAGTCCAGATGATACCTTGATTTCAGAATGCTCCAGAATTTTGAGACAGTAAGATTATGTTGTTCAAGCCAGGCATTGTGTGGTCTTTGCTATTGTGGTCTGAGTACAAATAACTAATGCAGAGATTAAAATTCTGAGCTTGCCTTGACTTATGGCCCTCCCTCTACATTTGACTCCAGATGTTGGACCTTTAGCTACATCTGCCTTTTTGGGTTCATTCCTTCCTCTGGGCCTCTACATATGCTCTCCCCTCCACGTGCTCTGCCTAACTCCACTCTTCAAGCTTTGCCTTAATGTTTCTTTCTGAAAGGGAAGTCTTAGTCACCTCTGTCATCCCTCTGAGTTGAGTTCTCTCACCTTGTCACCTTCCCTCCAAGCACCTGATTCCTTCGTAGGCCTTTCCTTGATCTAAGCATCATATTTTATTGCCTCTAGGATAGGCATTTTCTCACATTTCATTCCTTCTGAAATGATGGCATACTGTTCTAGTTAGTGGTGTGTCCACACGCGGTCAGCAGCTGCATCTGTTGGGTACAGGAGACATGGTGGTGACTGACAGGGTGAGGTGCTGCACATCTGTATTCATTTGAGTGATTTCTCTCTGCTGTCTTCATTGATCTCATTTTCTCTAGCACTGTGTCCCCATAGTCTTTTGTGTTGCCGAGGATAAAGTGTTAACAGCATCAAATGACTGCTACCATCATAGACAGGAAGGCAACTCTGCTTGTGGTCAAGTGCTGATCCTTGAGAACAAGTGCTCGAATGCTGCAGTCTGTACCGACTAGAGCCATTCACCACTTCTGTGAGCGATTAAGATCCAGATTTAAAGAACACCACTGAGAGCGAGCAAGATGGCTAGGCAGGTAGAGCATGCGCCACCACATCTCCTGACCTGAGCTCAAGACCCAGAACCCACGTGATAGAAGGAAGGTACTAAGGCCCTAGTTGTTCTCTGATCTTCACATATATATGCACCCACACCCATATACAAAATAGCTAAATGTTTAAGAAAAATTAAAACTACCCCTAAAAATTCATATGTGGATGCAGTGACCTATTCAGAAGTAAATATAAGCCAACTGAAAACAACTATAGTCATCCTCTGAAAGCTTAGAAAGGTGATTGGGTATCTCTCTCTCTCTCTCTCTCTCTCTCTCTCACACACACACACACACACACACACACACACACACACAAAACATCCTTGATAAAGACAATGCAAACCCAAAGAGCTACTTTTCAAAATGAAAAATTAAAAAAAAACATGAAAATACCAAGGACTAAACATAACCAAGGTTATTCAAGATCTCTAGATAATTTCCTGAAATACAAAAAAGATCAGAGTAACATACGAAGTCTGAGTAGTGAGATCCTGTGTGATAAAGATATACTGTCCCAAAACTGAAAATTAAAAGTCCCCAACAGGACTCAGACATTACTCAGTGTAGAGCACTAGCCTATCACACTCAAGATACTAGATTAAGACCCCAGCACATTAACAGAAGAATATCCCAAAGGCTTTGCAGAGTAGTTTATCTAAGAAAGAACAAGTGCCCAGGAAGAGCCAGGTAGTTGGAAGTACATGGTGGAGTTTGCAACAACCAGCACAGTGAAGACCACAGTAATCAAAACAAAGGCCTAAGACTAGACAAATGGATCCATGAAAACACACACAAACACACACATACACACCCACAATGGCTAGACTGCAAATTAATGGGGAAAGGGTAATTCACTTAATATAAAATATTACAGGAGACCTAGGCATGTGATATTTGCTTGTTATCCTAGCACTCAGGAATCTAGAATTTTAAGACCAGCCTAGGCTACATGTGGAGTTCCTGTCTCCATTCAACAACATAGAAACAATTACCCCCCATAAAACAAAGACTAAAAATAAACCCAAACAACAAAACCCAAGAGAATTCGATGGCAGTGCATGATAAAAATCTAGAAGTCTACCAGTCATTTGGCACATTCTCACATGAAAAATGTTCCCAGCACATCAGCCTGACAATCGAGATTAAATCAGCTCCACAGTTTCAATAAGAGCGACAAGAATGAGATGAAAAAGGCACAAAAGCTTGTGAGGCTGTGAAGGGAGCTGGCCTTTCTGGCCATAGCTGGTGGAGGGAGACTTTGACACGCTACAGCACATTGAAAGGTAGGATTCTTGACCTCCAAACGTGGAATCTGAAGCGATCCTGAGAAACAGTGCACCCTAAAGCACACCTGTGGCTCAAAAGCTGCCCATTTGCATGTTTAGAATCAGACCACTGTTAAAGCTGATCTTACTAACTTAGATGGTGTTTGTCAAAACTCACAGCATAGCTGTCTCCTTGCTGGTGTGAAAAAATTTGAATGGCATTAAATAAAATCTCAGGAGCTAGGAGTGTGGCTTGGTGGCAGAGCACAGGTTTGCCATAATCTCCTGCAGTTATTCCTCAACAGAAAAAGTAGGTTTAAAAGTTCAGAACAATAAAAGCAAACAAACAAAAACAACCTATTAAAGTGTATCATGGCCCACAGGAGAGAGCCTGGCCCTCACTAAGGAAATGGCACACCCAGCTCCCTAAGACCCCCAAGGAAGTTTCTTTGGAAAATGTCTCCTCGTGGAAAAGGCTTGTGAATGAGCACTCTCATTTATGAGCCCTCTGGGCAGCTGGTTTGCTCTTAATCTTTTGACTGTTGTTTATAAATGGCAAATTGCCCTCTGTCCCTCTTTGGAAAATTCAGGAGCTGATGGCGCTCAGGCCTGCCCATGGCTGGCTGGAGGCACTTTCCCTGCCTGTATTGAGTGAGCACAGAAAAGAAGCTAAGCTTATAGAAGGGTTAGGTGGGGGTCAGGTGTCCCCAAATACCCCATATCTCAGGAGGAGCAAGCTTGTCCTTAGGCAAGGGGACAGAGTGTCGCACACAGCTGAGCGGAGAGGGGCTTTATATTGTACATAAGAAAGCAACTAGTACTTTGTAAATGTAGTTCCTACACTCCACTTAATAGGTAAGTCCTTCATGGAGGACTTGAGCACAGGCCCCCTATCCCAGGCAGCTGTAGCTCAGCATTACCCCTGATGTGGGACCTGACTCGCTACTCTGTGGTAGGTCCTAGAGTAAGTGTACCCTTCTCCGTGATGGGAAAATAGCTTAATTCTTTCCTTAATCCACAACGGAGACTGTAAACACCTGAGCAGCAGATAGCTCATCTCCCGGGAGAGGCTGTGGATTAGACAGGACCAGCTCGATGTTGCTGAATAACCGAAAGCTGCACCTAGACAGGTGCTGTCTAGGGCACTCACAGAAGTGTATTATCGAGGGCTGCCTGCCCAAGGGCTCAGAAAGTAGTTTTCTCTTTGCAGGAAGCATCATGCCTTTGTTCTGGGTGGGGGAGGGCACGTGAGTGTTAGCATTCTGTCTAAGCTCTGCCCCACAACCACAGCCAGGTAGGCCTGACCATACTATAAAAGGGGCTGCTTGTCCCCTCTTGGCTCTCTTGCTCTTCCCTTCTTTCTCTCACTCTGTCCCCTGTCCCCTCACCTCTTCCCCCTCCCTTTTCCCTTCCTCTTCTCTCTCCACATGTTCATGGCTGACCTCTTCCTCTACTTCACTTCCTTCTCTCTCTCTCTCTCTCTCTCTCTCTCTCTGTGCCTCTACTTCCCTCTTAACTCCCCTCCCCATGCCCTGAGGCACCAGCAGGCCCATGCCAAGACATCCTTCCCCCTGAGGGACCAGCCACACTATGAAGGTATAGTATAGAATAGAGCTTATCCAGGGCACATGGGGCGGGGGATGGAGAGAGTGGGGAAGAAATGAGGGGACAGAGAGGAGCAAGAAGGGAAGAGCAAGAGAGTGAGGAGGGGCAAGCAGCCCCTTTTATAGTGGGTCAGGCCTACCTGGCTGGTGCTAACAGAATGCTAACAGGTGGGGTCTGTTTTGTTCCCATACACCCTTGGCCAGCCCTGGGAGTCCCTGGCTAGCAATCGCCAGAGACTTTTTTATTATGTTCTGGTGCTGCCCCAGCCTCATGCTACAGGTTCCCTTTACCAAGTAGCCTGCTATACCCTGAACTTGTCAGCCATTCATCCATAGACTGCTCGCTCAACCCCTCCCCTCCTGTCTCCCCAGGGCCCTCAGTTCTACCTGTCTTGAAAGCGCAGTTCTAGTTGAAGTCCAGTATTTATTCCTGAGGACCTCCAGTTTTCAACCATTTGTTGGCACATTGGGCGGTCTCATGGTAGCAGTGCACGTGTTGAGCGGTGTCACAAGGCAAATGATGCACTATGGTGCTAAGGTTGAGGGGGGCAGTTGCTCAGTGACATGACCCTAGAAACTGGAAGGAGCCAACGATAACCTGCTCTCTGACTGAGCAGTTGAGGTGATAAAGCTCTCAGAAGGGAGGACAAAGAATGGGAAAGCTCAGGGACTCGTGAGCCGAGTGACTGAGGAGCTCAGCAAATAGCAGGAGGCCATGGCTGAGACACACACAAGTGAGGTGTGTGAGAGACTGAAGGAGAAGAGAGAGTTAATTGACTAGGTTGTGACGTGGACCAATGGGTGTGTTTGTGTGTGTGTGTGTGTGTAGGGGATTGTGTGTGAGTTCGCTGTGATCCTTGATGTGGGGTAGTCAGCTCTAGAAGGTAGGCCTGTGGTTTGGGCAGCAGGCAGGGTTCCTAACATCACAGCAAGGATCTCTGGGAAGCAAGCCTCCCCTCAGCTGGTCAGCATGTTACCTCAGGTCTTTCTGTCCTTCAGGTTGGCTGCTTCCTAAAGACGCCAAGGTTCCCCATCTGGGTGGTCTGCAGTGAGAGCCACTTCAGCATCCTCTTCAGCCTACAGCCAGAGCTCTTGTGCGACTGGAGGTCTGAGCGGCTTTTTGACCTGTATTACTATGACGGCTTGGCCAACCAGCAGGAGGAGATACGTCTGACTGTTGGTGAGACACCCAAATGCATCTCTTCAGGGAGCCTCCAGGCTGCTCCAGAACCAGCCTTAACATACCTTCTTGGGATCATCATGGGTGGCCGGAGAGTGATGCTAGCCTGGCCATCCTGTAAGAGAGGGCTGTGGGCCTTGAGCACTCCATGGCACTAAGAATGGAAGATGAAGTTAAGGCCACATGCAAGTGCCCTGTAAGCTATGCTGACATGTTTGGATTTGCATTTCAGGCAATAGGGTGTTGTCTTAGTCAGGGTTTCTATTCCTGCACAAACATCATGACCAAGAAGCAAGTTGGGGAGGAAAGGGTTTATTCGGCTTACACTTCCATACTGCTGTTCATTACCAAGGAAGTCAGGACTGGAACTCAAGCAGGTCAGGAAGCAGGAGCTGATGCAGAGGCCATGGAGGGATGTTCTTTACTGGCTTGCCTCACCTGGCTTGCTCAGCCTGCTTTCTTATAGAACCAAGACTACCAGCCCAGAGATGGTCCCACCCACAAGGGGCCTTTTCCCCTTGATCACTAATTGAGAAAATGCCTTACAGTTGGATCTCATGGAGGCATTTCCTCAACCGAAGCTCCTTTCTCTGTGATAACTCCAGCTGTGTCAAGTTGACACAAAACTAGCCAGTACAGGTGTCATAGGAGGTTTTAGGGTAGAGGAATAAAGAGACCACAATTGCTTTTAGAAAAAATATTTTGATAACTAAAGAAAGGTGTGGGTTTGGTGAAGGCTGGAGGTAAGAAGCCAGTGCACTGTCTTGGTAAGAATTAATGACCAAGAAGGGGGGAGGATCCAGTCAAGATGAAGATGGGTCCATCATACCCAAGGGTTGGGGTAGGCCTCCGGAGTTGCCCAAACTGGCCGCAATGGCAGTGCCTATCCCTGAGATGACATAGTGCTTTTCCCCCTTCCTTCCTAGATACCACCAAGACCGCCCCAGCGGACAGCTGCAGTGACCTTGTCCCTCCTCTTGAGCTCTGTATCAGAACCAAGTGAGTGGGGCTGCCTCTAACCTCATAAAACTCACCCTAGAGGCCAGGATGTGCATTGGTTGGGGATATTAAGCCTGTGGACAGAAAGACAAACAGCTTCCGGGGTGGCCTGATTTAGAAGGCTGTGGTCAGGTAATACCATGCAGCTGATAGACACTGGCCTGGGGGCTTACACTGAAGCCGATGTCTCCACTGGGCTGACAATTTGCTGACTTTTCAGGAGCTAAAGGACTGAATAGAATTGGGAGAGGGGATGGGGTGGTCAGGGCATGCTGGGTTGTGGGTGACCACAACAGCAGTACCTCTCTACCTTGTGTGGTATAGCCACTCACTCAGAACACTGAGCAGGGAGGCTCCTGTTTCTGAGGCACTCGGTGGGTCCTTGACACCTCATCCTGACTCTGCATTTAGGGGAGGCTGCAGCCCAGGCTAGAGTTGAGGGAAGCCCATTCCTTTCTTCTAGGCTTTGTTGTGCACCAGGCTGGGGCTGTGCTCTTTAGGGCCCGTGGGCCATCGAGAATAGAAGCCTCTGGCTCGTTTGCGCAGCTCTTCTCAAAGTCTGCAGTAAGAGACTAGGAGATCTCGGTGTGCAGTAGTGAATCAGGGAGGAGCGTCTCAGGAGGGAGACAGGGTTCTGGTTGCTTTTCCAGGGACGTAGTGCATGTTGTGTGGTTCTGAGAATGAGTTCTGGAGCCAGCCTGCAGGCTGACTGTGAGACACTAGACCTCACCTATCTGGCTTACTTGGTCATCTGTAAAGTGGGGACGACGACAGCTTGGAGCCCATGTGGCTATTCCTAAGTGCTTTCTAGCATTAGCTCTCACTGTCATTGTCCTTGGCACTTGTAACTTGTGTTATGTCAAGAGGAATATGTTTCCTAGCTAGGGCCAGAGTCACAGCCCGGCCCTGAGATCCTGAGCACCTGAGATACATGTGGCAGGCCTGGAGTTCAGGCCTGTGGCCCTCTGTAGACAAACAAGCCTTTGAGTGGGACTGGGGAACAGAGCAAGGACTGCCTTGGCACTGTGGAAGCATCAGGAAGGGGAAGTGGGAGGGCTGCAGGCACATCCCCATTGTGCCAGTTCCCTGCCCTCCCCCACAGGGAGACAGCATTCCTGCAGGGTCATAGGCTGGCTGCTTTCATCAGAGGATTAGGGGCATGTGCGGGTCCCTGTCCTTTCAAGTACAAAGGGCCACTCATTCAAGGTGATGAGTGAAGGCTTTGAAGGGGAAAGAAGGTGATCCTAGCCTTGGCACCTATGCAGGCTAGCAGAGGAGGCCACAGGGTGACCTTTCTGAAGGAGAAGGGCCCCAACTGGCCCCTAGGCACAGCTTCTATCCCTTTTGGACTGGGATGCTTCTTGAGACTCTTTTTGACTTTATCTTTGTACCCCTCTCACCAGTAGTACCCCTTAGTCCTTCACTGCTCTCCTTTGACATTAGATGGCTCCCGATTGGCCAAGCAGACACACACGCCGCCCCCCCCCCCCCCCCCCCGCCAGCCCAGCCTTGACTGGCTTTCTGAGCTCAGTCTGATGGGCAGTTGTTTGAGAATGGCTCAGAGTTTTGGCCTACCTTGAGGGTAACTTCTTGCCTGAGATGGCTGGCACGGAGCACAATTCATGATCATCATCATGGAGGGTGGGCTTGGACCTGTTCTATTGGTGCTTTTGTCTCTTGGGAGGATCCCAAACCCATTCCCCACCCCCAGTGATGCCTGATGAGTGCTGGAGAGCAGCTTGCCCTGGGGAGTGGGGCCTGGCTTTCCCTGCTCTCACTTCTGCTCCCTGTCTGGGGCTCGGATGAGGCAGAGCGATGGCATCTTCAGAAGTGCTTCTCAGTGTTGGTCACAGAGAGAAAGAGGACTGTTTGTGTAGCATACAAATAGTCAGGGTTCCGAACATCAGGCTTAGGGGCTCTTAGGGGTCCCAGGCACCATCCATCCCCGGGATGGGATGGCTAGGGGAAACCTATGTGAGTTCTAGGTTACTCACTGGGGAGTCTTGCCCCAGAACGTAGGTTCTAGGCTTGTAGACTTTGGCTTCCTTTGAGGAATATGTTAGAACTGGAACGTCCAGGTCAACCAGGGCCTTTGTAGGAGGCCTGAGGATGTGAATTCCTATGTAGTTACTGGTTGCTGCTGCTGCCACAGCCCTAGGATCACTTAAAAAAACATTCATTGATTCGTGTTTACAATGTATGTGTGTGGCGCATGTGTGTGCATACCTATTCATACTATGGAAGCCAGAAGAAGGCAGCAGGTATCCTCTATACCCACCCACCTGGCACCCAGTATCTTTGAGATGGAGTCTCTTGATGAACTTGGGGTTTATGTTTTCTTGGATAGTCTAGGCCAGCAAGCCCCAGCAATACATATGTGAAACACTTGGCTTATTCCCTGGGTGCTGAGATTTGAACTCTGGTCCTCAGTATTTCCAGCAATCACTCTTAACTGTGGAAGCATCTCTCTAGGCCCTGCTTTTGAGAAGTGCTGTTCTAATGATGGATAAGGGTCTCCCTGGCTCTATCCACGTCCGTCTGCCTTATGAGCCTGCTTTTGCATGTCAGTTACCAAGGGAGGTACCAAGCCTGTCTGTATGACTGCCAGAGGCCAGGGAACTTTCTTCCTAACACCAGGTCTTTGCCTGTTGTATGTTCTCAGTGCATTCGCCATGGTGAGTCTACCTGGCCAGTTACCATGGGAGTACTTTCCCAGAGTTTTCCCCGGAATTATTCCCGGAAGGCTGAAGGGGTGGATGAAGAGTGGAATGGCTGGGTCCCTGTCCTCTTGATTCATCAGATAGCAAGCCACTGTAATGGGAAACAGCAGGCCAGGAATCCTAGTCCAAGGGGTCGAATTACAAAGGCTTTGCGTTTTGTTTTTGCTACAGATTTTCAAACAGCTCAAAGGAACTTGGGAAAGTAGCCTCTGAGGTCACTGTGGGGACCTGCTGGCAGGGTCTTGGCTATGGGGGTGAGGTTATGGGGCAAACCCTGCTGCTTGCAGGGCACACATGGTGCCATAGTCCATACTTAGGTCACTGCCAAACTCAGAGTCAGATTTCACATACCTGGTAAGATGCAGCTGAACTGTAAGCCTCCTGTCCGTGTACGAGGAGAGTGGCTAGCTGGAGACCTGGTGAGTGGAGTTTCCTTCTCAACGTGCCAAGGCTCATGGAAGTTCTGTCTTGATTCTTTAGAAGAAACAGCTGGATGGGAATTCGTTCTCACTCTCAGAGAGTTCAACCAAATGGAAATCAACTTCAGAATCAGCCATGATCCATCCAGGGGAAGATGACCTCTTATCCTTAAGCCGAGCCTTCCTGCTCTGCAGGAATCATGACCCACCCTATAGGATGTGCCAACTCTATACCTGGCCATCTGGCAATATGCTTAGTCCATAGAGGCGTGCCCAGCACCCCATCCCCCAATCTAACCTTTCTTTCATAGATGGGGAGGTGAAGGTTTTGTGCATAGCAGTCTGCCAAGTCATTTTGGATCACCAGCAGCTTGAACCCTCACTGTCCCAGCCGGGTGGTAGGTCACTGAGCGGACAGTGTGACTTCCTGCCACCTGGCTCTGTTGTCACGGAGGTGTTGCACAGGCCCAGACTCTGGGTTTTGCTTTCAGAGAACATCATCCTGATTAGAACCATCGCTAGGTCCTTTCGCTGTCCCTGTCCTTTAGTATGATGCACATCTCAGCCCCACAGAGGCTCATTACCTTTGCTGTGTCAGGAATGTGGGCTCCATCTATTGCCCCTCCCCGTTGTTCTGAAACGACATCAGCAGAACCAGACTCTTTGAGGGTCACTTCCAACAGCACGCGCTGACCTCTCCCAGGCTTCCATCCTCACTGGAGTGAGAGAAAAATGAAACACTTGTCAGCAGGCCAGAGAGCAGAGGAAAGAGCCCATAACCGGGCCTGGGGCTAGGGTGCAGATGTTTCTGTTTGGAGACTCAGACAAGAAATGCAAAGTAGTTCCAGACTGGGTCAGTGTCTCTGAGGCCTGGAGTGTTCACCCCCACAGGGATGCTCTACCCATCCAAGTACCCCCTTCCCTGCTGATGCCCTGGCCTGGAATCCCACTGTTTATGTCGGGCACACCCTTCTGATGTGCTGCGGTCCACATATCCCACTTTGCCCCGGCTTGTCTCATCGTATGGGTTGTCCTCCTGAACTCACTTCTGCCCAGCTGTCAGCCAACACAGAAGAACACAGAAGCACAGGTGTACTCCTGACCTTTACCATGGGCTCTGAACATGCAGGGGAAGGTGGGCAGGAGAAGGAGCCAATGAGCAAGGTGGGGGGGGGGCTGGAGGTGAGTACTGGACAGTGTGTTGAGTTGTGTAAAGAGTGCATATTCAAAGACCCAGATTTCCCTGCTGAAGATTGGGAGGGGAGTGGGCTTCAGAGCAGGCCTATGAGGGGAGAGCTGGGGTGAACGAGTGTCCCCAAACCTTAGAACTCTGGGCAACAGGTACTATCAGCCTTCCTGAGTCTACCATAAGTGCTGAGAGCCACCTCCAAACCAGATCTCTTCTGTAAGCAGCCTGAATCTGAGCCTAGAGAAGGTTGGGTGGGCCAGGAGGAGGACTGGTCAAGGGCACAGGTGGCAGGCAGCATGCTGGGCTAGCTCTAGAGCCACCTCTGATTTGAAATGGCCCCAGTGCAGAGACAGAAACTTGCATACAAGCTGTTTGTCTGGAAAATCAAGATTAGCAAATGGATCCCTGGGTGTGTCTGAAGCAGTTTGGAGCGTTATAACAGGCCTGCCTTCTTTTTCTGCTGTCATTGGCCCCATGTGGTATTCTCTCCTTTATGAAGTACATCAGGTCTAGCAGTGGTCTGATAAGTTCAGGCTGGAGCTGACTGTGCTATAGTTATTGACCCGAGGCTGGGGGAATGGGTATCTTCATGCCGTGGCCTTCTCGGTGATATTGCTATTGACTTTTGAGCTCAAAGCTCAACTATTAAGTTGGCGGTCCTTGGTGAAGTGATTTTACACCTTTGGGATTATTTGGTAGTCTTGAAATACTTTCAGCAATTATAGTCAGGGAGAGGGCGCAAAATGTCCTAGAGTGAACAGAACACCTCACTCCAGAATTATCCAGTGGCAAGGTAGTTTGAAGTGTACCATGGGTCTGCCTCCTGAGTTACTGCAGATGCCAGCATGGACTGCTGACTCCTGCTGTATATTCAAGCACCTGTCCATCTCACCCGCTCACTCCCCAATTCTCCATCTCACCCGTTCGTTCACTCCCCTGCAGTCCCTCATTGCTGCTGCAGTACTGTAAAAGCTCTTCTTACTTTAGACCATTCAGATCAACTGTCATGCTCACCCTTCCAGCATTTCACATGGCCCTGATTTCCCATTCCATAGCAAAGCGCTTCTCTCCACTGCCTTTGCACCTGTGGGCCAGGATGCGGGGGCTAGATGCCTTGTGAATGGCTTCAAAACCAAACACAGACCTAGCAGCCTGCCAGTGAGGCTCCGTGACTGTCGGGATACAGATGTTGTTTAGTGGTGTGTGAATATGACTCACCCTGTACTGAAGCCAAACCCCAGTTTGTGTGCCGGGAGCCTCTGGAAGAGCCTAAGCTTGCCTGCAAGCGGGGACGGTGGAGTCCAAGGGTTGAGAGGCTACGAAGAGGGTGCTTGTGTAGTCCCTGGGGACCAGGCTGAGGGTGGATCTGTTTCTCTCCTTTGTGCCCCCTTTCATCACCATTTGGGGATCTCAAACACTGAGCCATCTAAGATGTGTTCTCGTTAACCAAGACATTGATGCTTATATATAAATCTTACCAGAATAAAAAAGGGTTATTTAATGGTGCACCTCAAAACAGCAAAGATGAATAGGAAAAGATAATTACAAATTTCAAAAAAATTACATTATTACAGATACTGAATCACGACTAACTCAGTAGCTGCAATAGGTCAGCCCTACCTTTCAGAACCTGGGCTCAGCACCTCTCCACCTATAGCTGTTCAGGGTACCAGTCAGAGCAGGGTCTGTTTCCCCTGCTGAGACCTATGCTGTCTCCCCTGGAACTTCATGAGATTCCCCCCAAATCTTACCAACAGAAGACTCCTCACATAATAATTAACTTCTCAAGTTACGTCAAGTTACCTAGCCATATGGTGACCATGTCTACCATTCAGTGAAGGCAAATGCAATGGCTGTGCTGTGTTCCATCAAAGTGGATGCCTTCTATCTATGTGACCATACCTGATAGAGTCCCCTGGATCTACCTGATGAGCTAGAAGCTGGGGAAGGGGTCTCGGGCAACAGAGATCACTGAATCTAGTAGATCAAGATTAACCCTTGGGATTCCACACTAACGATCAGGAAGGAGCTTGGGCAGTGATGATTGCATTGGTGTTCAAGTCCCAGCACGGGCTAGGCTGGAAAATGGATTTTACGAAGGTGATTCTTTCAGCATTGGCTTTCAAAAGGTCTCCTTTTGAATTGTTTCTGAGTACTGTGACCAAAATATAACCAAATGCCTCTCCTGCAGGAAGCCAAGGGTTGACTGCCAAAAAGCTGCATGTCCCTATAGGGGTGAGATCTTTCAACATTGCTGGGTAGCATTGCTGGGTGCCATCAAATGACACCAAAGAGAACACAGAATTTTGGGAACATTTCCTCAAATTAACATTTATGCCTATGCTGGCTTTCCCCATATGCCTAGTCTTTTACGCAGATTAGTTTTTACAAAAATTTCAGAAACCCAGCTTTCCTGGAACACTGACTAGGGTATACATTAGGGCAACGTTCTGTCTTGCATATTCGCACACCTTCAGAGGTTTGGGAAGTATATCTTGTCCCTGTTGTACCCTGGTGGGGCTAGAACGTGATGCAAATTGTTCCTTTGTGGCTGTGTGCAGCTACTATCTTCCATACCGAAGCATTCCATGGGAGAAAGAGAGTTTCCAGCTAAGATGTGTTGTCATTTTTTTTTTTCAAATGACAATCTGCTTGTTTCTTTGATGAGAAATGTGATGGTATAAAACATAGAAAATATGAAACAGGGGAAATATAATTCATAAATCTGCCCAAAAGCTGCTTATAACCTACAGGAAAGTGAATTAGAAGACAGGGGGAGTACGAATTCTGCTACCTCTGGAAAAAGTGTAATTTTCAGCCTAAAAACTAGAGATACCGAGGCAGCAGTGCAGAGAGCTGAAGAAGACAGAAAAGCTCTGAGGTAGAAGATGGGGGCTGAGTTGGAAGATGGGCTAAGGGTGAGGACCACTGGGTCCAAGATGAACCATTCAGTTGTTGCTCTGCATTGATGGGGAGGATTCAGGACTGAGAATTATAAAGATTGGAGGCTGCTTAAATCCCTTCTTTAAAATACCATATACTGTTCACATGTGGCTACACATCTTCTGTATGGTTTAGTCTCTGGGTACTTATAATATCTAATATGCAAGTACTTGTTATACTGATTTGTGTATAGAATAATGACAGGAAAAGTCAGGTTTATATGCTCCATATAGGTTTCTTCTTGGCTTGGGGAATGGGGAGGCTTGTAGCTATTGTTCCTCGATCTCTGCAGATGGTTGAACAGTGGATGGGAAGCCAGAGTGCTTTAGATGCGCTCTTGGTGCTGGGACCACAGTACCTAACAAACAACTTAAAGGAGAGAGATTTCACTTGGTTCATGGTTTCTGGGTATTCAGTCTGTCCTGGTAGGGGGGCCTGTGTGGAGAAGAAGCTTGGTTTTAGTGGCAGGAACATGTGTCAGAGGATGCTCACAGCATGGCAGACTAGAAAACTGAGTCTGAGGGAAGCCAGGGGTTGGGTATCATCACCAGAGACCTTCTTCTAGTGATCTCACTTCCTAAAGGTTCCCCAACTGTCACCACCAGGCAGGAAACAAGAATTCAAACCATGAACCTGTCAGGGACCTTTCAAATTCTAGCCATATCTCTATAAATAAGGCCTCCTGCTTCTGGTCATTCTGATGGGAAATACTGCACTGTTAGCCCTGAGTGGGTCTGTTTTCTCTCTTGCTGAAGTTCCAGTCTTGGGATTTTGGACTTTCCCAGAGAGTTGCTAAATTAAAACAAGAACATCTTCTCTTTTCCCCTTGACTGTGGCAGTTAGGGTTTTTAACTCAACATCTGGTTTTGAAACCATAATGCAGGTTCCCTCTCCAAACTTTATACACTGTGAAATACTGCTGAGCCCCAGTCTGGGGCTCTGACTATAGTGCTACCTCGCCACATTCTAACTCAGGTTGTTTTAGAATCCATATGCAGGCAGGCTACCTGAAGCGGTAGATTTGCTTAATTCTCGATATGCAATAAATATGATTCCCCACGGTTGTTTAGAAAATCAGCTCTACTGATGTTTGAAAAACCCCGGCCCCACCTACAGTAACTGTTCCATTGGATCTGAGATACCAGCACTTGATCTAATTAGTTCCTCTTAAGGCTTTATAAATTAGTTTTCAAAACCTGTTTGTTCCTGTGGTACTCATGCGCTCCCAAGCTTCCTGTGTCCCATAGAGCAATGCCCTGGTCTGCTGTCCGCTGTCCAGTCTCCTCTGCATCTTTCTTCTCACCTTTCTTGCTGCTCTCCTGCACCATGAACATCCCAGACTATCTGTTCCCCTGGTCCTACCCAGATGCCCCTGAAGGGCCACTGCTGGACAAGAGCTGGGTCTGGATGTACATGGATGAGTTTAAATCATTAGAAAGCTATAGCAACATATCAAGGTACCGTCAGCTATGCCACAAAAGGACAAGTTTCCTGTGTCTTACCTGTTGTTACCAGGGTCCTTGGAGTCTTTTATGTATGCCATTTAGGTATTTAGGTTGGATGAGAGTATAGGAGAGCGAGTGGGCAGGGTGGGGTCCTCAAAGTCTACTTCCTGGGTCCCTGCAGCTCTCACACTCTCCTTTCACTGTCTTCATAGGTGGAAGGGGGCATCTGTAAACTGGAACGGCTCAGACCCCATCCTGTGACCCTTGGATACATGGAGTTCTATGGCTTCAGCACTCATCACTGGGATGACCCCGGGACCCCAGGTCTTAGGGTCAAGTCTCTTAGAGGAGTCACCCTGCCTGAGTTTGCATGTCCACAGAGGCATGCTCAGTCTTCCAGTTCCTTCCATGAAGGGCCATGGCAGGGTCCTGTTGAGATTCCCTCCTGGCCTAGATGTGCCTGCCAAAGACAGGAAGGAGGGAGGCCACCAGAGACTCTACTGCCTTTCGTTTGCATCCTTCCTGAATAACCCTCTCTCCAAGGCCTCTGGTGTCACTGGCTTTGGGGACCCTGGAGTCTTGTTACTGCAGCTTCCATAAAGCAAAAGTCAAGCCTATGACCAGGGCAAATTTGGACTGTGGTTGGTTCATTGGTGTGAGTGGAACCCGGGTCTGCTATCATCATGGCTAAGATGGGACAGGGAGGTGGAGGTCCAGGATTCCGGTGTGCTGAGTATCTCCTAGCCAAGAGGTGAGGCCAAGCCCAGCCCTTTGTCCCAGAGATGCCCTTGTCTGGGTGGAGCAGCGTGGTCTAAGATACAAGCTACCAAGAGCAGCCAAAGGTCTGGAGAGCCCACTTCAGGGAAGACCTGGTTTTCTTGTGAGGCCATATGAGGCTGGGGTGGGCCTAGAAGGAGGCTGGGATGGGCAGGGCTAGAAAGGTACCCAGGAAATGACTTCTTGCCCAGGTGAGCAAAAAAGATGGGGACAAGCAGAGGGATCCAGTGTCAACTTCCCTGTGGCTGTGGGGAGAACTGACTGCCATCATGGGTGGGCAGGACTTTGGAAGTGCTCACATTGCAGAATAAGGAGAGATTAGAGGGGGATGGTATGCTCTGAGTTTCACTTACCACATGGCGTATATCCACTGGCTTTCGTCATGGAAAGTGATAAAGCAGGAGTGGGTCACTAGGGAAGAACTCCTGGAGGTACTGGATGGTTCAGAGCCAGAGTCTAGGGCTGCTTGTAGCAGTTCACACCAGGAACCTCAGACTGAAGCTCCAGACCTCAGAGTCCCTGTCATATGGCTGTCCAGGAAGAAATGAGGACCCAAATAACGGTAAAGCTTTCAGGTGCCTCCACCCTAGCCCGGCAGCCCATCTTTGGCCTCCATGTGTCCCCATAGGGTTTAGGAGCATAGCTGCTCTAGACTGTGTCCCCTGTAATTAGAAGTCCCCTTGCTGTAAGGAGAAACCCCTCCGTTAAGGAGTTAGGCGTTTGGTGGGGACAACTACGGAGCTTGTCTTATGTTCCCGTGGGTAGGGCACACACTGTGTCCCAACTGCAGACCTTCGGAGAGGCAGGGAGGAGTCAATTATGCCATAGAAGCAGAGGGCGGGAAGGGCTGTGTCCTGCACTAGGCTCCCACGGGGCTTGCTGTGTAAACTTTAGTGGCCATTCACAGCAGGTTCCCAGTAGAAATGCTTCCTATATCTCCTTGAAATGTTTATGCATTTGTTTTCCTTGGCCGCAGATGGGCAGCTGCAGAGTGCCTGGCTGAGGAAGCTGGTTTCCCTGCAATGGCCTTGTTTATCGGGCCTGGGGAGGAAAAGTATCTCTTCAATGAAACCCACTTAGTCTCCTTGCCAGGGGCTCTTTGGCAGGGCTAGAGGAAAACAAACAATTCCCAGCATTACTGCAGAAGGTTGACCCAACAAAGCACAGAGCTTGCTCTTCTAAGAGGCCAGATTGCAGACACACAAGCACTATGCCTCGGAGTGGAAGGTGGGCAGAGCTGGGTACAACCACTCCCAGGCTTGAAGCCTTAGCATTCTCAGTAACACTCCCAGGACCAAAACACCTCATCACAAGTGTCATTGTTCTCTAGGGTGCCGAGGTAGAGGACTGCCTCACAGCCCTCTCCCGGACTGTATTAAAACCATTCGTGCTCACATACATGTGTGCTAAGGGTCTGCCTCTGTTGCTCTGTGTGGATGGAGACAAGTTCCTGGACAAGCCGGCTAGTCTTTTCCTATTGACTTTGCTCTCTTCAGCGCTTGCTCCTCGATCTAGAGAGGGACAAACAGGCCATGACTGTTGACTTCAGACATTGAAAAGTGTGTGGAACCAGTGTAATGGCCACTTAACTCCAAACTCCCCAGAGGAAACACCTCCCTCCCCTGGGGATGCTCGTTTGAACAGGTTACAGTGGCAGCGTGTTTTCACTTCCCAGCCTTGCTCCAGGAACCCTCCAGACCCTGCATTGCCCCTGGCTCTGACCTACAGAAGAGGGTCAGCCACAGTTGGTTGTTTGGTTGTTACCTTTTTATTGATTCTTTGTGAATTTCCCATCATGCACCTCAGTCCTGCTCATCTCATATCCATCCTTTTGCCCTTGCAACCTCCCTGGCAAAATAAAAAAACCCACAAAAAAAACAAAACAAAACAAAAAACAAAACAAAAAATAACTCCCCCATCAAAACAAAGCAGGGAAAACATCTCACTGTGTGATGCAGTATGTCACAGTGTGTCCATAGTATACCCTTTTGTCCACACATCTTTACTGGTAAATGTTAATTGCAATGAGTCATTAGTCTGGTTCGAGCTCTTCTGTGACACCATCAATATTGAATCCTCATTGGGACTCCTTCCAGTTATCCTGCTGTTGCCCTGTGTCATGGAGGTTCTGCAGCTTCAGAACGGCAGGACTGGCCCTTTTGTACTTGTCCCAGCTGCTCACAGATGATGAAGATTTTGGGGTGGGTTGACTCAGAGCCCTGGATCTGGGCCTGGGTTGTAGCTGAGCTGGCCAGTACACCGGCTTTCCCTTATCTGCACCACCAGAGTGATCTCTCCAGCATTGCTCTGGCTAGGCCACCCAGTGCCGCCATCAGCAGGAAGCAAGGTTAACTCTCCTGCTCTCATGCCCTTGGGGCTGGCTCATGTGCACCTACAGCTCCAGAGCCAGCTCCATTGTGCTGCCCAGTCAAGGTTCAGGGCCCGCTCTCCCAAGTGTTGCAGCCTGAGAGGGATAGGGGCAGCTCTCTTGCTCTCATGACCCCTCCCCTACCCCTGTGGCCAGCTCTACTGCTGCAGGGGGTGGGGGATGAAGGGGTTAAGGGTATTACCCCTGCACCCATACCACCTCACAGCAGACCAGTGGCAGGCCCATCGTCCCTCTTACAGTTCACACTCTTGGGGCCAGATCACCCACACCCCTGGTCAGCTCTGCTGTACTATCCAGTCAAGGTGTAGGGCCTACAATCCTGAATGCTGTAACTGGTGAGGGGCTGCGCTAGCTCTCCTGTGCTCAGTTTTCTCAACTGCTGGAGATGGCGAGAGGTGGGGGGATCATCTCTCCCATACCCTAGCCACCAGGGCCCATCTCCATTGTGCTGTCTGGGTGAGGTACAGGGCCCTTTCACTATCAGTGATAGATGGGGCCAGCTCTCCAGAGTGCCACAGCCAGTGAGGGGTGGAGTCAGTTCTGCACAGCTCCTGGACGTCCATGTAGTCCCCAGTAGCTGCCCCTACCAGGGACGTTCCCAGGTTCTCTAGTGGTAATACGAGCCATGGGCATCCACACTGATCCCTGCAGCTGCATAGCCACAGATGCAGACATGGCCCTGGACCTCCCATGGCTCCGGGTTGACAGGGCTGGTCACTCACAACAGACTACTCCTCTCCACCCTCCAGTCTCCATGTCTATCTCTCTTCATAATGCACACTGTGGTGGCTCTTGCATCTAACCACCACATACTTGTACATTGTGGTGACTCCTGCTTCCATTTTACCATGTGCCTGACAGGGCCCTGGGTGACATTCACCGTCAATGTTGTGTGGTGTGGTAGCAAACAGGTGCCAGTGCCATGCTCCAGAGGGCAGGAGCTAGACAATTCTTTTTGTTGTTTTGTTTTTTGTTTTTTCGAGATAGGGTTTTTCTGTGTAGCCCTGGCTGACCTGGAACTTGCTCTGTAGATCAGGCTGGCTTCAGACTCAAAGAGATCCACCTGCCTCTGCCTCCCAAGTGCTGGGATTAAAGGTGTGTGCCATCACCGTCTGTCTGGGTACACTGTTTTTCTAGGGATGAAGTAAATGGGTGGGCTTCTGTGGCCCATAGCCTTTTCCCAACCAGTATTAAAATTGTAAATGCTCACTCACATACATGTGTGTTAAGGAGTTGTAGTTGTTTTTCTGTTGATCTACTTGGAGATGTATTCTGAAGTCTGCTGCAAGCTTTACAGAAATTCTCCTGGGGACTCTCTTACTTGGCTTTAGGAGCAAAGACATAGCCCTTTCTGCCCTTGCATCTGATGCCTCTATACAAGACACCCTTGCTAACTATAGGGCCCAAACAGGTCCCAGCACATTGTGGGGGCTCAATAGATGCTGCTTGCCAATCTCTTCAATCAGCAAAGAAGAAACTTCTCCAAGCTACTACCCTGGGCCTTAAAGCACAAGTGAATAACTGAGAGAATGATCATTCCAGACTGAAGGACGGTGTGAGCAGACAGACATGGCAGTCCCAATGTCTGTCTCATCCTGGAAGAACAGAGGTCCTCTCAGAGGACCACTGTTGGGAGCCAAAAGCAGACGAGGACCCCATATAGGCCAGAGTGGGGCACTTCCCTTGAAAAGGGGATTTGCTCAGAGACCTATCAGGTCTCTATCCATTCAGGTGAGGGGAGAAGTAGACTGCTGGTGGGAGGGCATCACAGGTAAGGAGTGCATGCATGGGTTAAGTGGTTATGTCCTGTGGAGGACCCTAACACAGCCACCAAACCTTCAAAGGATCCTCAGAGTTACAGGAGGCAATCAAATTAGGCTGCCAAGCCTCTTGGCAGGTATTTGGCTCCACCTACCAGAGTCCTCCCTCCTCCCTAATCATGCCCTACTCCTCATGGGGCTGTGAGAGATGTGATTATCAGGCAAAAATGCCAAGCATGTGTGATAGTGAAGATTGCTCCATGCACACTTCAGGATGGGGGGTTGGCGGGTAAATGGCATAGCCAGGCATAACATGGCCAGGGCTTTTGTGTTAAGCTTCTAGTAGGTAACAATTGCAGAGAGGGCTCAGGATCCCACCAGACAGGCTGAGGGTTGAGCGGTGGCCATAGCCTGCAGGTGGCCTCACCATGCTTTCTCTCCTGTGCCCAGTCCCACAAATACCTATTATGCACCATTTTTCTCCAAGAGAGTCACTAAAGACCTTGCCTGTCTCTGCAGGTGGGGAAACTGAGGCACTTTTCTTTAGTGGCAGGCTCTTGGAGCCAGACCACCAGGTGATACTTGAGCCTGCTTCTTCCCGTGTTCTTCCTGCCTCCCTTCCAGCGTGACATGAGCTCCGCCCACCTAAAAATCACAGCCGCAGTGTTCACTTCCCCACGAATCTGTCACTACTGAAGCCTTCCTTACTATGGCTGGGTCCTGCCTTGCCTTCCGTTTCCCAGGTTCAGCTGTCACTCCCTACCAATCACATGGGTTGTCTCCAAAGCCCGCCTTGGGAAGCCCCTGAGGTACTTTCATGATGCTTTTGACTTCTTTGCCACCACCCCAGATCCTTGGCAGAGGGTCATGGTCAACAGGCTCCCCTTAACACGGATGCCACCACACACGCGCGCACGTGCACACACATGTGCAGCCCACCTCGTAGGCACTGTGCTGTTTCTCTTCTCCTTTGGCCCAGGGCTCTTCCTTCCCTCTTTGCTCATGTACAAATCCAGCTGAAGGTTATAGCTACACGCTTTGAGAGTGCCCTGCCCTGTCACTCCCCGAAGTGTGTCTCCACTAACAGCCTGTCACCGAACACTGGGGCTGGGCATCTAAACCGTTGGTTCAGGTTGTTCTGAGATTAAACCTACCGCCTTTCCTGTGGGCTCTGATAAGGGTGATCCTGGGTGTTTATCCTTTTTTTTTTTTTTTTTTTTTTTCAGTTCTCTGAGTCCATGAAGTCTGACAAACTTCAACTTCTCCAGGAAGCCTCAGAGCTCTTGGCGATAAGCACAGTGCCTGACCACCTCCCTGTGGTCCGCTCACTTTCAAGGTGCTTGAGACACTTGGTGTCAATACCATCCCTGAGCCTTGCCCTTCCCTGCCCCTTCCCGACCCGGCACGGGAAGCACTGGGGCCATGATTAATAATTACCTGAGGACAGAGTGTAAACAGTCGCTGCATGGGAACCTTACACTGAGGAACGGTTGTTCACTATCGATCTCCTGACCTGTGCCCTACACATTCGCAAGCCCTTCTTGGATGACTGGGTGGAGCAGAGAGTGCACCGCTCACACTGTGGTGGGGCTAGGAGAAGCAGGGACACAGCTATTGGGTGGAAGGAACCGAGGAATCTAGGGATGATGGGAGCTAAAGACGTCAGAAAGGAATCAAAAAGGACTTTAAATGGGTTGAGGGGTTTGCTTCTTCCATGAATACTGGGGACCCATGGAAGGCTTTAGGGTAGAGGCGGTTCCAAGCTGTCTTGAGAATAAGACGCCAACCATGTGGACAGTAGACTGTAGAGGAGAGACCAACTTCAGCACTAAGGCTAAAGGACCACGTGGGAGAGAATGGGGCAGCCTAGGAACCAGGTGCATGGGGCCATGTCCTGGATTCAAGTCCCACTGTCATTCCTATTAGGCAAGCAAGCTTGGCTTGGAGCAGCTGCCCCCTCTGTTGGCTGCTTGGGCAGCCACAGGTCTTCCAGGAACAGTCTGTAAAACATCCCAGCCTCAGATGAAGGTTTCCTCTACTTGCCTGCCTTGGCAAACCACAAAGGAGGGGCCTCAGCTTGGGGAGGTGCCAAGCCTTTGTTCAGATTCTGTCCATGCCTGGACCCCCTGCCCATTGTTTCCCTCACTGTTGTTGACCTTGGGTCTGATGGCAAGAATTGCTTGGCTCCTGAAGGTCAGTGTTACAGAATATAGCCAGCCAGGCAGGATGGTTCTCAGTCCCGTGGACAAGCTCTTCCTATGGGGTCACTTGGTGCCCTTATCTGTGTTCTGAAGCTGTGAGCCCCCCACTACCCTCTGGCTGTCTGGGGTTTCAGAGGCCATTGCAGAAAATGCTCAATCCCCGAGGACCAGGAGATTCCGTCATCAAACTTGCAGCCCCAGGATGGAACTCTGACCCTTGTTTGGTGTCAAGTTGACCCAGGAGCCCTGGGTCAGAGGCCCACATCTGTCTCCCCTGCTGTTGTCATCCTGGGTTTGGGGGGGTCCTTGCTGCACCAGTCATGGGCTGTGTGCTATAAGACAAAATAGGGAGATGGGACACTGGTGTGTTTTGGATTTGGAACTTGGGATTTGCTTGGTTTAAGTCTTAGTCCCCTTTTTCCCATTTATGTCATCCGAATTAAATTACACAACAACTGTTTGGGGCTGTAGCTCAATTGATATTAAAGTCTTAAATTCAACTCCCACTACTACATAAACCTGTCATCCCAACATTTGGGAGATGGAGTCAGGAGAATCAAAAATTCAAGGTTGTCCTTGGCTACAAAGCAAATACAAGGTGAATACACACTGCAAGAGACTGCCTCACAGTGCAAACAAAAAAGCAAACAAGTGAAATAACTGTGCCTCAGTTTCTCAACTCCTGGGATGGCAACAATGGGAGCACATATCGCTCCTCTGATGTGTAGACGCTGCAGAGTGCTTAGAATAGAGCAGGCAACTAGAAGTGCTCAGTCTTGCTCCTGAGAGCTAGACGGAGGGCCTGAGATGCAGACGTGACCATATGAGATGTTTCCATGAATGAGGCTGCCTGGACCTCATGCGTGCTGGCTGAATCCTGGAGAAGAAGAGTCTGACCCCATCATCCCCAAAGTCCCCTCCCAAATGGCGGCCATTTTCCCTTTGACACCTCTGACCTGCCCTCTTGTGGCTCCTGGGCCGTGTGGAGAAATGCCTTCTGTTGTTTGGTCCTCCCCATACCAGGCATTGGTCTCTAGTTTAGAAAACGAGAATGGGCCAGATGATGGGCCCTGATGCTGGCCTTTGTTCCCCGCAGTGACCACTTCTGAGAATGAGACTGGAGGCCACCATGACAAGCTCTGGGTGCAGTCTTGGAGGTCCTGGGGCCAGATGTGGAAACTAAGTCTTGTGATGTTCACCCTCCCTCCTTGCTCAGCCGCTCTGTGCAGGAGCAGTGGGTGCTCTAGAACATCTCCCTGGCTGAGGGTGGGTGGAGTTTCCTGCAGCCCCTCCCCTCTTATCTCCCCTGGTTTCCTGAGATTCTGGGAGCTCGTGTATCTGGGTGTCCTGATTCCACACCCAGGCCCTATTGTGTGGGAGCCTGGTCTTTCCTTCAATTCAGCCCTCTCCTCAACAGTGAGCATTCTAGGGAGTGACAGATCAGCAGCCCACAGACCCCGGAGGAAGCCAGCTAGCTAGCCGAGTCCTAGGTATCTGTGAGCCTGCTTCCTATCACTCCAAACCACTTCAGAACCTGCCAAGAGCCTCCCCTCTTCCCCGGCCACAGCACACACAGCTGGGGTTGCACCTCCAATAATCTCCTGTTCCCTGTTCTGGAACATCATCAGGGGCTAGAAAGCTGCTTCCACATGAGAGTCTAGGAAGGGATGGGCGTGTGCCAAGGACAGTTGAGTGCATAGGACCTGCTCTCTGTTACCTTCTCGGGTCACTTGAGTGTACCTGGTAAGAATGTATTTTAAAGGGGGCTAGGCAGAAGTTCCCCATGGCCCCTCAGCATGGACCTGCTTAGGTCTTTCCTCTCTCTCTGTCCTACCACCCTGTGCTCACACTCACCTTCTGAGAGCTGACTCCTCAGCTCTGCTCCCACACTCGACTGGCCAGCGGGGAGGAGAAGGCTTCCTCCAGCAGAGCCTCTAGCCTTTCCACCTTCCAGCATCTCCATCAGTGTGTTCTAGACCGGCTTGGGCCTCCTTATCTGTACAGAGCCGAGGAAGGGGTTGCAGAGATCGCTGCTGCTAAGAGTTTGAGGAGTGGGAAGAACACAGACTCACATAGCAAGGCATTGAGCCCCTCTTTTAAAGTCCCTCTCTTAAGGTCAAACCCAGCCAAAGCAAAGAGGCCTCATGGGAACCTTGTTTGAGCCTGGCTCGGCTAGAAGGCCAGCCTTATCCCTCCGTCTGTTTGGACCTTCCTCTCCCTACACCACCACCTCCCTTCCTTGATATAAACAAATCTATTGCCATATTCCCTCCTAGGAAACCTTTCCAGTCTGCAGAGAAGAGGCGGGGCTCTTCCACTGCCCAAAGACCCACGTTACCACTTCCTATCCTCGGGCCTGCGTCTCGCCCATCCCCTGCAGGGTTACATGATGGAGCGTCATAGGCCTACATTCCATCCTGTTTATGGATGGAGTGCTCGGCTGGCTGGGTCCAAGCCAGTTTGCAGTGTGTAGATGTCGTGTCCACGCCCCCACCCCCACCCCGAGCACGAGTGTCAATTTTGGCAAGGGTGGGAACTAAGAGCACTACGTCATCGTTTCTGAACCATCTTTTGGATTAGCGTATTACCTTACTGAGCCCCAGTCCCTCCCGTAGCACACCCAATGGGTGCACCAGCTACTCTTCAAGTCTCTGACTATAAGATATGTTTAGTCAATTCCCTGGCAGCCAGAATCAGGAAAATACTTTCTACTGATAACAGACAGCAGCACTGGCTATCTCAAAGTAAGAACTATCAAACAGCTCTTTCCATTCCTTCAATGGCTAGCTGCTCAGATGGAACTAACAATACATTGTATTCAATCTCTGGGTAAACAGCTGGCTGTGTCTGGGAATCTTAACAACTCAGTCCCTTGCGGCTTATGGTGTAGCTCTGGGACAAGTTGGCATTCCCTGGGTGCCTGTTAGAACGTGGAACTCTAAGTCCCAGTCAGACTTAGGAACCAGAGGCTGCAGTTTAAGAAAGCGCCTAGAGAACTCACATTCCTGTGAAGAGCTGAGAAGTACTGGTGACTCCTTCGATGGATGTTTCTAGAACAGATGTGACAGTTTCATAAGGAATGCCTGTTATGGCTCTCTTCTGTCCTCTGCAACTTCCAGACACCTTCGAGCTTCTTGGTAGCCCTCTGGTCTGTGCAAAATCAGCCTGGCTTTGTCTGACCCTTAGACTTTGCTCTGGCATGGTCGAGTTCCAAGAAGTGTGGGAGCTTTCTGCATACACTGTGTACTCTACAACATGGTTTCTTAAGGATGAAGCAGGATGCCCCCCAGATAAGGAGGGACTGGCTGTCCTCTGTGATGACAGGCTTTCTTCAGTAACAAGCAGGGAAACGGTGATCATGCCAGGCTTAGGAGCTGTCCTGCTATTAGGATAGGGAAACCAGCTCTAGAGACCTGAAGAGGCCCCCCAAGAAGCTGCAACTTGAGGAGATAGACCCTCGAGTCCCCATTCTTCTCTAAAGAGCTGTTACTTACCGTGGGGAGGTGAAGAACACACTTAGACTATGGCCTTGATGTGCAGCCCTGGAACAGGTGGCTGAGTAACTAGGACTCAGTAACTGCCATGGAGTAGGCTGCTTGGAAGGGAAGATACATCAGTCAGGGACAGGACTCACCAAGGGGGCTTTCTCGTCTGATAATGTATTTGTAACCCTTCAGTTCCAAACCATCTGTGGTTCAAACCCTGCCACCTCCAGGAAGGCCTCTAAGGCTTCTTTCTGCCTCACCAACCAACCAGTTTCCAATGACATCTCTCTGTGCCCTGGTCTCTTCCATCTTTCTCATGAGTGTGGGCTCCCTACAGCTTGCAGACCAGGGCTCTGGTACCTGTGATCACCCATGCTAAGTCATGAGAGTGACCAGAAAGGAGCGGATGAGCCATTTCTAGCTCATGAAGTGGCAGGTCCTTTTTGGTGTGCCCAGTACCCTGCTAGAGCCACTCTGTCTGGCAGAGAGAGGCGGTGGCCTTCTCTGTATGATATTTGAGGAGTCACTTGAGTCTGTAGACTCAGTTTACCTATATGCAATGGGGTTGTAGTGATCAAAGCCCCAGCTGCCTTCATGCTCAGATGTCCTCAGAGTCAGGGAAGGAGCTCAACACAGAACTCCTGGAGAGCTTAGGAGCCGATGACAGGGAGTCTCGAGAGTGATTTGGTAGGACCAAGGGACACAGTAGCAGAGCTATACCCCAAAGCAGGAGGAATATGCATGGATCTGGGGGCTGGACCCAGATAGGCTTTACAGCCGGGATCATCTCATCATTTTCTTATTAGATGAGACAGCAATTGCCTGTATGAGATGCTCTTGCTGGCCTGGTGGGCTCCAGGAATGTTGGCTTCACATGAATAGAATGCTCAGATGGATACAGGGGGAGGGGTCTCCAAGGCAATGGGGAGGGACCAGCCCTACTCACTCTACCTCCCACCCCTAGAACTCAGCCCACTAGCCTGGCTCACAGTTTCATGATCCTGAGGAGATAAAGCATGAACAAGAATGTTCTCATAGGTGCCCTGCCCTGTCTTTACTCCAAAGAAGCCTAGCACTCACTTTGGCACTGGCTGGCTGATGGGTTAGAGGATGCCTACTTCCATTCAGCTTTGAGAATGTTCCCCAGATATCCTGTCTGCAGAAGCTGTTCTCCCCCTGGCCATGGGCAGAGGATGTTCAGGGTGCAGAGAGATGAAGAGAGACTAGCACACCTGTAGCAAACAGTGTCCCCAAAAGAAAGGTGTCTCCAGGAAGTCCCACTGCTGTACTCTTCTTGTGGTTTGTCCTCTACATCATTAAATTCAGCTCCATAGAGTGGATGAGGAAAGTCAGGTCCCTGGATTGTGAGCCACACAGATGGCAATAACTGTGAGCACTTGGAATGGGTATGGGACAGAAGTAAGGGACCAGGGCTACTGATAGCAGGACCACAGTGTGCGGTGGAAGAGCTGATGTACGAGGGCTATCTTATTCTTTGTGGGCACACTCATGTGTCCATGTAAGTGTCCCTATGTGCACACATTCATATGCCTGGCACTTATATGTGATATATGCATGTATGGGTAAGTAGACATAAATTATGCCTGTTTGCATTTGTGTGTTCAATTATGCAAACGTGTCATGTGCATGTGTATATGTGCACATAAGTGTGTGCATGTGTGTGTGCATGTATGTGTATGCATACATGCAGCCCATACACAGTCATAGAGAGGAAGAAGGAACATTGGTCTATAATGTGACATGTGGTAGTGTTAGAGCGTGGATGGGCTGTTAAGGGGGACTGAGGTGAGAGGGTCAGCGAAACCAACTCATGGGAACTTGTTAGAGAGGTTAACCAGAGTTTAGCAACACAGGGCAGGTGTTGTGGTTGCTGAGGGCACTCCTGACTATGGTGGTGGATCAAGCCACACTACACTTCTGTGGGCTCTGAATTCTTCAGCAGAGCAATGTCCCTGTCATGCCTCTGGGCAAGCAGTGTCACTGGGGACACAGCCCAGAATGAGAGGCTTTCATGGGGATGGTGTCTGGGACCTACTGGGCTTTGCATACCGGAAACCTGAAACCCCCAAAGTGTCAGACAGACCTTGGCCTTGGAAATCTCTGATTCTCCTGCAACATCACCAGAGGGGAGCCCAGAAAACCGGATATGACCGAGAGGTGCAGGATAAGACCCCAATGCCAGAGAAGGCACAGCTCAGAGGTATTCAGAGAAGGGGTGTGCCTTCAAGGGAAACACTGCCAAGGTCTGGAGCTCCTACTTTGTAGCCTGGGTCTGAACATTTTGGTAGAATCTGTGGGGATTGTGGAGAGTAGGGGACAGCTTGAGTGTGGATTTCTGAAGCCCTCAGAAGCTGAGCTGACAGGATGGCGATGGGGGAGCTGCTGGTTTGGAGGGGTAGTTGAAGGCTGCTCTGTAGGTTCCAGGTCTCTCTTCTGCCCCTGTATTGTGGTATCTTTCAAGAAAAGCTCTTTTTAAATCCCATGCAGCTGTCTAAGGAGGTAGCCTTCCATCAGGAAGGGAAGAAGGGGGAGCTGGGTCTGGCTAGCGCATCAGAAGAACACAGAATGTCAGACTATTATGCATCAACCCAGATGCCCTCACCCCAGGCTCTGAGCCATGTCTCCTTTCCTTTCTGAGCCCCAGTTTCTCCAAGGACTTGAGAGCAAATGGTTTCTGGATCTCTTCTCTTGAAGTTCTATAATGTAGCAAGGCAAAGACTGGAGATGTCTAAAAAAGGCTAGGACAGCAGGGAGCAGGAAGCTACTGCCGCAGGGCTGGGCCCAGAGCACAGAAGGAACCCAGAGTGAGGAAGCCCTCCCAAACCACTTACACACATGACACTTCCTCTCAGGGCCCCCACACGACAGCAGAGCCCCTGTCCTGCCCTGCTTTCCCCAAGGGTGTGGTCTGGCTGCCCGTTTCAGAAACCTCCAGCAGTGCCCTCTGCACGTGGGAGGATACGGCCCTCCTGGGCCATCAGGGATTCCCACTGCAGAATAAGGCTTGAGATATTGTGACTATACGCTGTCATGGAGGTCTTTGCCAGCCCTGAGTGGGTTGGAATAGAGGCAGGGGCAACCCTGCCACCTCAGGTGCCCTCCTTGGACTTGAGCCTGATTCCTGAATCTCCCTTTTTACTCCTGGGCATGATATAAGGGTCAAAGCTGTGTAGGCTTCTCCGTGCCAATGGCAGCTTTTTTCCAGTGACTCTTCCGCTACAGAGAGTTGCTGGTAAAACATTAAAATAGAAAACCCCACTGTCCAGAAGTGGGTGTGGCATTGCCCCTCACCCCAAAGACAAGAAGCCTGGCTTATGGCTCAAGGCAAGTAGGGGTGAGGGTGAGGACAGGGAGGAGCACGGTGAATAGGAAACAGAAGCCCAGAAAATTATTAAATTGTTCCATCCCTGCTGAATCACTGGGGGCCTCCTAAATCCGTTTTTGATTTAAGAGTGATCACATGATGCCTAAATGCCCGGGTGCTGCCTCTTAGACAAGGAGGTTCCTCCCCTCAGATTCTGGGAGAGGCAGGTGTCCTTCTCTTGTGAGCAGGAATAGGGGACAGAATTCCCACCATACCCAGCTCTCTGCTCAGTGGCCCTAGGGACCCCAGCCTTGGTGGGATGGTGTAGGGTGCCATCACAATGAGGGGTCTGCAGGGGTATTTAGGAAGGAGGAGGAATGCCCACTGAATGGCCTCAGAAGGTGTGGTGAGTTAGGGCATAGGAGTTGGGAAGGGAGGGGCTGTCATGAAGCCACACTGGGCTATGAGGACTCTGAGCACTGATGTAGAGAAGTCGAGCTTCCGAGGCCCTGAGTAATCCTTTGTCATAGCTTTGAGCTGACCTGGTCTCCCCCATTGTTGGAGGGGCTGGCCTTGTCTCACAAGGAGGACGGCTCCAGATTGGCACCTCTGGCTATGAACTCCTTAGAGGACCAGCCTCTCTGGGACAAGCCAGAGAGGCATGGCTGACAAGTCCTGGATCAAAGCCAGCAGAGGGATATAATCAGGTGCCCCTCTGGGGAAAGTTTCAGACAAAGCTGGGGTCCCCAGTGGGTAAACCAGAAGGGGAAAGGGGTCCATTTTCCTCAGGCCCATCAGGGAATATGCTGTCTTTCCCTTCCGCTTCACTGTTCTTGCTTCCAACCCAGGAAAGCCGGAGCAAGCCTGGAAAACTCATCCAAGCTAGTGGGGAGCGGGATAGTTAAGTGCGTGCCAAGTCTCCTCCTACCCCACACTCTATTCCTGGTGGGCCTTCTGGAGGGAATGAAGCCATTACGTGCTCTGCCTGGCTCATACAGAAAATCTCTGCTGGCAGGAGGTTGAGTCCACCCTTTCAGCTTCTCTGCCCTGCATCTCACCAAAGCTTCTAAGTAGTGAAAGACGGACCCTGCCCAGCCCAGGGATGTTTCTCTTCTGCACAACCTAGGCTTCCTCTCCTCATCCTGCATCTGAGGCTCTGGTCACCATGCTCTGAGAGGAGACTGATGTTCTATGAAACTCCAAAGGAAGAAATAAGGCAGCCCCCAGACCGTCCTGTGAACTGTCAACTCTGACTGTCGTGGGACTCACTGGGCAATTCAGGAGTGAGGCACATCTGGAAAAACACTTGCCAGGACAAAATGGTGGCTGCCACCAGGGCCTGAGAGACAAGTCTTGCCTGAAGCCTGGGCACTAGGATGGAGGGTGTCTGCTTTATTTAGTCTGGCCTGAGCCTGAGAGCCTGTTCACAGGAAAGACACAGGGGCCAGCCCTAGGGCATTGGGACACTCTAGAGGAGAAACACAGCCAGCACCAGGCCTTGGACCAGCATCATTCCCAGGGATGACTACATTGTAGGGACCCTGGCTGCACCCTGCTCCTCTGTGATTTCAACTTAGATCGCTGCTGCCCTCTCTACCCCAGCTATGCATGGAAGATGGAATTCGTTTCACCAGCACCCCTGCCCATCCTGAGGCTTGTAGCCCAAAGTCTGTGTCTTTGTTCTGGGATAGTGAACTGGGTAGAGTAACCTGGGCCTCAAGGACATTTCCTTGTGGAGGTGGTACTTACATTCTGGGATTAGGATTAAGTTGTGGAGCGTTCTAATCCCAATGTTCCTTTCATCGGCATATCGCCGACGGCTACCCCAGACTCAGCAAGGCACTGCCTAGTTCACAGCCTGCCTCTCCTGGACAACCAGCCTGGATTGTGACAGGCCAAGGAAAAAGAATGAGGTATAGGGCCTTTCTGCCTGACATACAGCCAGAAACCTTTCCACTTTAACATGCAAATAGCCAGTTCAGAATTGCAGGGGCCCCTGGGCATTGTGGGAAGTAGTGATAGAAAAGGTTCACACTGATATTTCAGGCAATGCCTGCATTCTGATGGCATCTTCTTTGCCCAAAGGATGAAGCCATGTTCATAGGTTCAGTTGTTAGTGGGTCTAAATAGTTGATGAGCTTATGTAGCAGACGGGAAGATTCAAGAAGACAAGGGGCTGGTCTTTGTGGCCTATGGTTGTTCCTGTGGTCTCCAGAGTGGTGTTTGGCATGATATTAGTGCTAATAAAATACTTGTGCTAAAGAAAATATTAGTAGTATCCAAGAGAATCTCACCACTGTTTTACACACACACACACACACACACACACACACACACACACACACACACACTAGCATACCACATACTTCAGCTACAAACCTGGTCTGCAGGTACTGCCACAGCCTCTTGGGACAGACATGCTTAGGTCCACAAATGCTCATATACCTCACTTGGTTCTGATGCACAGTTCTGCTGCCGGGCCCCACCAGCCTTTGGTGCAGGGCCAGCTCTCCCTACTGTTTTCCTAGAATCCTCTTGATTAGGTCCCTGAGGCAGACAGCATCAGATCTGAGCCCTACACAGCCTTGCAGAAAGATCTCTGATTAGAGGCCCCTGGGCCCAAAGAGTGAGTTCCTTGAGGGGGCTGTGTCCCTGGGAAACCTCTCAGAATATAGGATGTGGTAGAGCTTCCAGGAAGTGCCTGCTCCATCATCCTGACTGCCTCTCTAGAGGGTTAATAAGTCTTTGATTGCATCCAGCTGCCAAGCAGCCACTACACCACCTTTCTACTCAGAGCCACTCCTCCTGGCCTTCTAAGTGTTTAGGTGTGTGGTGGTAAATTACTTCCCAACCAGCCACCTGCTCCCATCAAACATAGCATGGGATTTCTGTAGGTCACATCTGGTTCCAGGACTGTGGCTGAATACAACCTGGCCCTTGAGGGACAATGTCATTCTCTGTAGGATAGAAGGTGCTTGGCCCTATCTTGACAGATGTCAGACTCAAAGACATTTCTTCTTTCTCAGTGAGTGTTGTTTTTCCACCTCTGATGGGTAAGAAGCCAATGATTCTGATAAGGACTAAGATGGAAAGAGAGGGACCAATCATAACAGGTCCTACCTTGTGGCCACAGAGAGAGCCTCCCTATGGGCCTGGTATACCTTCCAGCACACTCAAACAGTAGGCAAGTGACCGACCAGTTCTCTGGTCCTTTACTCGGGATTTTGGGGGTACACAGGAAACATGGTGGGTGCTTTGTCTGCCCCCACCTCCTCTCCACCCCTCCTGGTGTTGGAAAGTGCCTCTGGTCTCCCTTACCTTCCTCTCTCCTCTTTCTCTATCTAGATTCTTGTCCGGCCTATGTCTCCTCTGCTCCGTTTGTCTCTTCCTGTTTCTGACGTGCTGTTTTTTCCTGTGATGCTAGTGACTGAATCCAGTGCCCAGTTGAATATTGTATGCGTGAGCACATCCATAGCCTGGCCGCTGTCTCCTGCAAGGCTGGAAACCTCTTCCACTTTCCACCATCACTCGGATAATGCTTCCTGTTGCTCTGCCTATCATCCCATCACTGCATCTGTCTCTTAGCCCCAGCCCATGTCTCCCATTCGCTCCTTTTCAGGTCCAGCTGTCATTCCTTCCATCTCTTCAGTGACCTGCTAGCTACTTTATCTATTAGAGAAAAAAAAAAAGCCTAAGCAACATTATCTTCCCCACCCCCTCTCAAATCATGGCCTCAAATTGTTTTAAGTTTGAGGAATTGGGGGAGTTTTCCAGCAACCTTGCTTGGCTAAGGTCTGCCATTGTCTAAAGAATGATAGGTGGCTCCCAGAAAGCTTCTCTACTCCCATCAATGAGGCCCGGGGGGCGAGGACACATCCCCAAAGTGACATGCAGCTGCTTGGCCCAGGCCAGGACATTGGAGGCCAGACTGGCCCACAGATTTCTCAGCCTGAGAACTTCAGATTACTAACTCTGCTCAGAGTGGGATGGGACAGGCAGGCAATTTCTGGTGCCACCTCCAGGGAGGGCAATGTCCGTCTGGGGAGTCCAGACAACCCCTATTCCCCACCCCTTCTAGAGTGCCAGCCTCTGCCCTCAGGCACCCTTGAGCTTTGCAGGCTGGGCGGGGACACCTGGATTTCTCTGGCCCCCTGAGAAGAGCCAGCTTGGAAGAATTTCCCAAAGCCTATTAGAGCAACGGTTGCCTCCTGCCTCCTTACGCTGGGCAGGGCCGAGGGCTGAGGCGGGTGGAGGGAGCAAGGGAGGGCAGGAGGGGGAGAGGAGGAAGGAAAAAGTTGGCAGGCAGACAGCAGAGCCCTGTCTGCATCCATCGCAGCGAGGAGGCTCGTGTGGTGTGGGGCGGGCCAGGAGCAAGGAGAGGCCTTCCTCCCTTTGTGCTCCCCCCACCCAGCCCTATAAATAGGCCCAGCCCAGGCTGTGGCTCAGCTCTTGGAGGGAGTTGAGCACCAGGCATCCAGCGGTTAAGTCGAGGTCCCTGCCAGCATGGCCAGTGAAATCAAGAAGAAGCTCTTCTGGAGGGCTGTGGTGGCTGAGTTCCTGGCCATGACCCTCTTCGTCTTCATCAGCATTGGTTCTGCCCTAGGCTTCAATTACCCACTGGAGAGAAACCAGACGCTGGTCCAGGACAACGTGAAGGTGTCGCTGGCCTTTGGTTTGAGCATCGCTACTCTGGCCCAAAGTGTGGGTCACATCAGCGGTGCTCACCTCAACCCTGCGGTCACACTGGGGCTCCTGCTCAGCTGTCAGATCAGCATCCTCCGGGCTGTCATGTACATCATCGCCCAGTGTGTGGGAGCCATCGTCGCCACGGCCATTCTCTCGGGCATCACCTCCTCCCTAGTCGACAATTCACTTGGCCGCAATGACGTGAGTGGGGTATCTTAGGCTTAGGGTGTCTGTAGGAGAAGACAGAGAGGGAGCTGGCTCCATTTGCCTACTGTACAAGGGGGATACTGAAGAACAGAGAGAAGGATGAAGGTTTCTGGAGTCATGCTGAGAACTGGGGCTAGAACTCAGTTGTACTGCATGGTCTCTTTGCTGGTTGGTGCTGTGAGAATGGAGGAGCTAGACAATATGGTTGTGCCAAAGTCCCCTGCAGAGTAGCTACTGCCAGGAATGAGCTGGAGGGGCAGCTAGGTGCATGCCAGCAGTTCCTCCCCTCTTCTGAGCTACCTGAGCAGTCACCTTCCCCCTTTGCAGTCCCGTGCACTAGGCAACCTCTACCTACTGTCCCGAGTACATTTTCTCCAGCTACCCAGTGTGTTTAAAGCCACTTCTGCAAGTGTCTGAGTGTGACTCTCTTGATAAGTTGCCTGGGCTTCTAATCGGCTTCTAATCCTTAGCCAGGTCCCCAAATCAACTTCCTCAGAAAGTCAGGAGACAGCCCCCTTTCCTCCCTCTACCCCCAATAATTAGACAAAGTTGAGAGAACAATACTCTCTCTGGAGCTTTGGGAGAGTTTTCTAGATACCAGTTCAGGAGAAGGGCTCAGCTCAGCAGTCCCTGGCCACTGAACCGTGGGGCATGCTGGCTTGTTGTGTGCGGAGGTGGAAGCGAAGGTGTGTGAGTGTCTGCTTGGGTCCTGAACTTGTGTAAGCTATTTTCACGTTGATGCTGTGTTGTTGGAGAGTGTGTAAGCACTTGTACCCATTGTTCCTGGCTTTAATGATAAGCAGACGCTGGCAACAGTACGTGGCGACTGCTCAACATAACTGTCTTTGGGCTACTCTACATGACTAAGTGGCCTCTGTGGTGGCTGCCTGGCCACTGACCTTTTCCAGTTTCTTAGCTAAGTGCCCATGATGACTGAGTTCACTTGGGTTTAGCAGGAGTATCTGAGTAAGGGTGTAGGGTGTCTCAGAATGGAATAGGCTGGAGTCCCTCACCAGAGGCAAAGACTAACGGCAGAGTGGTAGAATAAGGTCCAGAGAAACGAAGCTGGCTGGACCCCAGCAGGGTAGATGCATGGGGATAGGCGCAAGGGCGTGAGCCAGGACTCTGTCCGGTGAGTTGGATAGCTATGCGTGATTAGACATCTTTCGTTTCCCAGCTGAAGTTCAGGTCCTGGAGATGCAGACCAGGAGGAGGGAGGTGAAAGTCTGGTGCAGAGGGCAGCTGCCGTGGCTCTGCTGCAGGGATGAGCACTTCTGTACCACAGTGACACCTCACCATCACACTTTTAAGTCAACCTCTGCTCAGCTGGGGATTGAAGATTAGCCCCATGGCTGGAGTTTAGACTTTAGCTGGAGAAAACTTGGAGCAGGGTTAGACGGGCCGTGTCCCTCTAGACTTCAGTCTCTCCAATAGGAGCAGGGCTAGGTGCCTTAGTGAATTCCTTCGAGGAGGTTCGAGTTGCTACCGAGGTGGGGGATGGGGAGGATGGAAGCAGTGCCTGCTCCCTCCTAGATCTTGTCTCTTCCAAGTCAAGTGACAGGCAAGACCTATGCCCTTGCTGGCAAAGGCTTTGCATTTCTAATACGGTCATCCAAGGTAGAGGCAGAATGTGATTGCTTTAGCAGGCAGCACCTGAGCCTGGCTACACCCCACTTCAGACTCCTTACCCCCCTTCCCCAGTTTTCCAGAGGTGCCAGAGTATCTGTGTCAGGCAAGATATATACAGCTGAAGGAGAAAAAACGCTTCAGGCCAGTGTGAGAACAGCTTGGGGAAGAAGGCAGGCACCCTAAGCCCTGTTTGTTGTTAGCCACTGAGTCTTCCTGGAGGTGAGCATCCTGAGGTTCACAAGCAGCCTAGGTTCTGGGGTCATTCCTGCTACTCTGACACTACTGGCTTATATTGTTGGCTGGAGCTAAATTACTGACCCCCAAAGGGCTTGGCTAAGAGGACCCCCAGCAGCGGCATCAGAGGAGGGACCAAATATTGTGCTGAGGTTCCTACTATCTCATCCAAACAAATAATGAACCTTTGACATGTGGCTCTCTTGGGGCACTGGCTCCTGGTTATGGAGGGGCTGGGAATGGCCTCAGTGCCTTAGAGGAACAACAGTCAGTGGAACAGGTGGCAGCCTCTCCCCTCTACTTCCCCGGGGAAGGCTCTCACAGTCCCTCTGCTCTTACCCTCATCCTGCCGCCAAAACCTGGGTGGGGTGAGTTGTTGGCATGGAGATTTCCAAAGAAAATAGAGGGGAAAGCGGCAGGAAGTGGTTGGGTGAGTCAGGGGGTGTCCCCCAGGGACATGGTGGGGACAACTTTCTCCTGACTAAGTCAGGGCTCAGGAAACGCCCTAGAGAGACCATGGGCCTCCTATAAGCCCATTGGTCCTTTCTGGGTTAAAGAGGTAGAGCCTAATTTGCACCCCTGGTTACAGGCTCTGAGGCTCTCTGCCCCAGGCCAGGCACCTGCACCCTATGTTGCTCCATGCAATAGGCTGGGCTTAGATGGCCCTAATTCCCACCTATGAACCCGTGAACAGGATACAAGAGGGTGTGGCCAGCTTTGGAGAGTTGAGGATGCTGGAGCCTTAGAGTCCTGGCATCCTGGCTGTTTTCATTCTTCCCCTTTCTGGCCCTCATCCTGCAGGAATGACTGGGGCTGTTGGGTGCTGAGGGTAAGGCTGGGTCAGCCAGGCTCCCCACTCTGGGCAGCTCATAGGCCCGAGACCAGATAAACTGCCCAGCTGCTTGTGATACCAGGCAGGAGGCAGGTGAGATAAGAGGTGTCAGGGCGGGCCAGGGAACTTTTGAACTGAAAGGGTGGGAGGGCCAGGAGAGCTCCAGTGATCGTCCTGTAAGAACCCAAATGTGGACTGAGAAGGGGCTTCTGGGTCTAGCTGAGGCGAAGGGGCAAGGGATGCTGAGGAGTAGAGGTGGTCATGAAATTAGGGCAAGCTGGGGTCATGGTAGGAGGCTGGATTCTGAAGGCAATAGGAGCTCTGGACCTTGTCTGGTCTCTGTTTCTGGAGGAGACTAGCTTCCCAGAGCCTCCCAGTCTAGCCTCCTGGGGGTCTCGGGCAGAGAGTATACCTATTCTCTTCAGGGTCATCTCTCAGTCCTATTGATTCAGGACCCAAATACTTGGAAATGCTTCCACCTGCTATTCCAAAGTGTGTGTGTGTGTGTGTGTGTGTGTGTGTGTGTGTGTGTAGGCCTTGAATGCTTATTTCTCTCAGTTTCTTGGGTGTTAGCTTCCCCAACCATGAGGAGAGAGGGTCTTTCTTACCTGTAGGCCAACCAGGGTCAAGTCCCTTGCCACTTCTACTAGGGCTTAGGAGTGGGCTATGGAGAAGAAGCGTAAATTTCCAATGCCCTGATCAAGTCCAGCATGGTCAGAGTCAGAGCTGGGGGCTGGGTGTAACAGCATAGCTGGGACCTGTAATTATTGTTTCCAGGCAGAAGCTAGGAGGGAAAGGGCAGGGGGAAGAGTGTATAGAGGCGGAACTTTGTGGCAGGGCAGACATTCCTTCCCACAGAAATTCTGAGGCTGGGTCCTCTGCAGCATCTGCTGGATCCGTACCCCCACTACAGAGTCAGCCCCTCTGCCCTGGTGCTCCCCTTTCTAGCCTGAGCATCTTTCAGCAGCTCATCTGGAGGCCCCTACGCAGCCCTACTCTCTAGGTCCTCACTCAGGGTGTCGCAGGTCACATTCTCCTCCCCCCAGCACCCTCCCCCCCCCCCCACTGGAGGCCATTCATGGTGGCAGAAGAACCTTACGTTCTTGTTGGTAGCAGTTCTCTGTCCTGGGAACTTTCCTATCCCTACTCTTTAGAAGCACCTGTGAGTCTCAGGGCTCCTGGACAGTTGAAACTTGAGCCTCATGCCTGTAGATAAGGGCAGGAAAGTGTCCTCGAAGCCTTCAGTGTTCAGGGACTCCTCTCTCTGGCCCCTTTTCTGGAGACGAGAGGGGCTGGCTCCTCAACCACACAGTATTAGGATGAGTGGGAACAGCCCAAGTGGGATGAGCAAAGGGTGGGGGCTATCTTTAATTACCCAAACAGCTAATGTTCCCAAGCATCCTTGGGACAGAGACTAAATCCCATAGATCAAAGACATCGGGCAGGTGTGAGATTCAAGCCCTTTAGGGGCTTGAAATTCCAGAAGAGACTCTCCAGAGGGGAGTTTCTATTCTGTATGAAGGATTATTTGTTTTAACTCAGGAAGTGGCTTCCTCTAAACAGATGAGCCCCCTATCTCTAGAAATATGCGTGTTGGACCCACCTGACAAGGAACTGCTCTGGGCGAGCTTGGCTGTGTGGAGGTGCAGTGTAGGTGGGTAAGAGGTTTTGTGCCGCAGGCTTTATGCCAAACTGAGAATGGTAGATGGAGACTTGAACTCAGGTTTCTGAATTCTGGCTAGAGGGTGCCTACCTGACTTCAGGCAAGGAGGAACCTGAAGATTGCTTGGGGCTAGAGTGGAGGCCACCGCCTGCATTTTGCTATTGGGAAATGAGACCCAAGAAAGTTATAGATGCTTGTCTAGGTTGTACAGAGGGTTATGTCAGGGCAGGGCTGTGCTCAACCTTCTACAAGCATGTACACACACATGCACATACATGACATAGGGCAAAGAACATGCTGTCAACCCTGCTTCGATCTGTGGACACAGGAGGGGGAAGGTTCTTAAGGGAGCCTCTTCCTCTCCTTGCCCTGCAGTAAAGAAAAGGCAGAAAGGAAGCTGGAAACCTTTGCTTTGTGTATTGTTTCTTGTCAGAAAGATAAAATGGCTCTGGGAGCAAATAAAGGGCCTTTGAGAGCAGCTGCCCTTGCTCAAGGGGTCTCTCTCTTCCCTCCTCCAGATAGTAGTGGCACCACCCCTGTGGGCATGGGGCACGAGGGACATAGTGACGCATTCAGAAATGCCATCAGACACACCAGTGCAAATACACAGAAGCCAGCTGGGACTTTGTGCTGCAGAGAGCCCCTGCTCTGCAGAGCATGCCCAGCATGGTGTCACAGCGAATCCTGGGCTCTGCTCAGGAGGACTTGGCCAGGACCTTATCAGCTTGTGTAAATGTTCCCCAGGGACTTAAAAAGGCTGACTAGTCTCTAATCCCGAGGTGAGGGCTTTCCCTACTTTCCTTTAATCAAGTATTGCTGCCTATGTAGTTTAATTCTCGCTTGTTTGTGTTCTTAGCCTTTTTGTTTTGGACCGGCTCATTCTATCAATTTCTAAGGGAGGATTATTAAAAACATTCACTTTGAGTATGGTTTGATCTGACTCCTGTAGTTGTGCATTTTTTAAAAATAATTTAATTTTAGTCTAAATTGTTTTTACTGACTATAGGTCTAATATTTCAATAGTTCTTAGATCATTTAACTATTCTGTAATAAACCCGTTAAGGTCTAACAAAAAAAAAAAGTCAAGGCGAAAACCACCGCAGACACACGGCCACTTGTAGACACAGTTGGCACATACCCACACAGCTGTACACCGAGCATACGTAAGCGCTGTCTGAGAGGTGATGAGGTGGGGCCCACCGCTCCCTGGTGGGCCAGTGCTGAGTACTGGAGACGATGTGGTGGGCAGACAGCCATGTCTCTTGAGCTGTTCCTTGAGAGCAGAGGCTCAGCCTCAGCCAGGCCTGGCTCTGGACTCTGCTGCTTCTCAAGGGTGGGGCACAGGAGGCCCTTATCCAAAGTCAGGGCCCCATGCCTGGGACTTTGTGAGCTGTCCTGGTGGCCCGCCTTCAAGTGGCAGGGAGGGTTCAGGTAGCGTGGCATGCAGAGGTCCACCCTGGGCTGGGACACTGGCAGCCTCAGAGCCACCTTCTGCCAGCAACCCATTTCAAGCTGGGAGATGTCTGGTCCCCTTGTAGCCAGCACATCCGCTTATGAGCCTGGGGTGACGTCAACCCTGAGGTAAGCATATATGTACCTGCTCTGTCCCCTCACAGATGATCCTCAAAGACCACTGGTTGGCTGTTCATTTCCCAGCTAACCTGTGAAGACATGGGCCCTTCACTCTAAGGGCTTTGTTGGAGTCAGCTATTACAGAGAGGCTGGGAGGTCTGGAAACTGCACTTTCAATGAGCCTCCCCTCAGAGGTGTGCAGAGACCTGGTAAGGCATCCAGACCAGGAGGGACAAAAACACCAGCTAGGTGGCAAGTGGACTCCTCTTCTCTGAGATACTCAACTGCAGTGATGATTCCAGGAGGCTGTGGCAGATGGGGGCAGAAAGAAGCCTAGTCCCATAGAAAGCTCGGTAGAGCTGGTGCACTATGCTGTAAGCCCTGAGCCCGCCAGGGTCTAATGACCAGCAGCTTTGAATGCTCCACAAGAGCTGCGTGGCCTGTTCAATCACTCACACCTGCGTTCACAAAACCGAGTGTCGCTCTTTCGACTAGAGTCGGTGAAAATCTAGGCAACTTGCACTCTGCACACATGTGCAAACATGAATCTTCTCCAGGGATAATCGACAATAACTGGGCTTGGGCCCTGTTTAAGCAGTCGTTTGAAATGTAGTGGGCTGTACACAATTGCTGTGGTTGGCTTTTCTAACCTGCTCTTTCCCGGACAGCGCGTTTCCGCAGACCTTTATCGTCTCTAACCCTCTTACTGTTTTCCAAGATATAAGTAGCTTCAGTCCATTAGGCGGCGGGAGAGCAGGCCTCATTAGCTGCCGAGGCAAACGAGGTGGATGCTGCTGAGATGGTGGTGGGCATTGGAAGGGGAAGGCTGCCAGCCTGTCTTTGGCCCTCAGGAGTCAGAGCTCTTCCGGAGTTCCCAAGACCAGATGGCTGTCTCCTGCTTCCAGGGAACTCAGACCTCTGGAACCAGGGCCTGCTCTGCTCTGTGTAGACAGAAAGTGCTAACTTGAATAGGACCTGGGACTCAACCCTAATTGAGAACCAGAGGAAAAGACAAACTGGCTCTGGCTACATCTGTTAGAAGGGCAGGGTGAGGATTGGATCCGAGCTGGAGGCTTAGGGACCGCTCCATTCATTGGTGAGGAAGTGTTCAGCGCAGGACTTCTGCCAGCCAGCAATTAGGCCAGCCTAAGAGAGTAAGGGAAATGGAGGGAGAAAAGCCATGAATGTCAACGAGGGCCACAGGCTTTCCAGGCAGAAGTGGAGATAGCCATTATGGACTTGTAGTCATTCTTCCGTCAAGCCGTCCCAGCTTCAGGCAGCCTCTGCTGGCAGATGCAGCTATTCTTCACTTCCATCTCCACTACCCCATAGTTCTCACCTTTGCCTCCTTCTCCAAATGGCCTGTGACCTTTGAATCTTCTAGAGGCTCTAGAGTCTAGATGGAGCTGAGACTTTAAACCCATTTTGCAGATGCAGAAACTGAGGCTTAGAGACAGCCATGTTCACGGCGCCCACTAGAAGAGTAAAAACCCGAACACTGGGATTCTACCTCTGTTGCCTTTACTATAGTCAAATGATAGGTGGGCATTGCCCCAGAAGACTCACTGGGGGTAGGGGACACAGCTTTGGGGTTGGCCAAGAAAGGTCCAAAGCTGGGGCTTCAAGGCAGTGGAGGGGATGTGAGTCACTCCCTGAGAGCCAACACTGCAGACAAAGGCGGGAAGAGTATTGTTCTTGTGAGATAGCCTCAGGGCTGAACCGGGAAGACCCCCCCCCCTATCCTGAAGAAAACTTGTCAGCTTTGGGGATACCACTGCTCAGTCGGGGGAGCGGGGGGGGGGGAACTGGAAGTGAGCCTTCAGTGTCAGCTTTTTTGGGTGGGGCTCAGTTGTCCCTCCTAGGAGGGAGACCAAAGAGAGGCATCCCTGTACCCTCACCAAGATGCCCCAGCTGCTCTGTGGGGTGAGCCTGGCCTCAGCACCCAACCTGGAGCAGCTGTCTGGATCCCCTGTAAGGATCTTCTCAGGGCAGCTGCAGGTACCATAGGGCTCCAGAGACTTCCTGGCGGTTCTCGCTCCCTTCTTTTTGCATGAGTCATCTTTCCAAAAGTGGCTTAGGAGCAGGAGCAGCCAGACTACACAGTGCTTGGGCCCATGTAGCCAAAGAGAGGGAAGGCAGGCTGGGAGGGAGAAGATGGACGAGAGGCGATGCAGAAGGGAAATGAGATGGAGATAGGGAAAGAATTGGACTTGCAAGGATGAGGCAGGATCTCCACTTGATTCTTCCTACCCATACTTCTCTTCTCCCAGACATCCCTGACCACCTCCCCATGTCTGACTCTCACCTCTTACCTATAATACTGGGCATGCCATGCAGCCAACAAAGAGACCCTGCGTGACCCCGGGCCTCTGAGCAGTCTAGACAGGACTGGGGATGACGTTAGAGCAGCAACAGGTGTGGGAGGAGACAGGGCCTGATGTTCATTGTTTGCCGTGTCCCCTCTGGGGTCACACAGTGAGAGAGACTCAGTAATAAGATGTTGTGGTTGAAGATTGTCTCTTGGTGCCTGGGCCTGGTGCTCTGGGAGTCTCGTTACAATTGCCACCTGGGCTTTCTTGCTCCTCTTTTCTGCAGCTGGCTCACGGTGTGAACTCTGGCCAGGGCCTGGGCATTGAGATCATTGGCACTCTGCAGCTGGTACTGTGCGTTCTGGCCACCACTGACCGGAGGCGCCGAGACTTAGGTGGCTCAGCCCCGCTTGCCATTGGCTTGTCTGTGGCCCTTGGACACCTGCTGGCGGTGAGTAAGGGAATTCCCAGGTTGGGGTCATGGGGAGATCAGGGCCAAGGTAAGAGGTGGGTGTCTGCGGTACTCAGGATGGAACTTCCACGGGGTGGGGGATGGCAGACCCACTCTAGTGGCATAGAAAAGACACAGGGACCTTTAATCATGCCACTTTCTCCTGGTCTGCTCTTTCTGTCTTCCCATCCCACCTGTTATTTCCCTTACATTCCTGTTCCTTACACACTCTCTCCTTCTAGATTGACTACACTGGCTGCGGTATCAACCCTGCCCGGTCATTTGGCTCTGCTGTGCTCACCCGCAACTTCTCAAACCACTGGGTAAGTCACTGTGGGCAGCCAGGCGCATGGTGGAAGCCAGTTCCTTCCACCTTTGAGGGATTGTTTTCCTCTCATAGAGATTTGGGAAAACAGGTAGGACAGAGGAAATCAGGAAACCAAACCCTGAGATGAAGGGAGGGGTTCAGATCATGAAAAGATTAGTGCCGTCTCTACTTTGGCAACTCAAGCCTACTGCCTTGCCCTGTCATCCCAACAGTGTGGTGGACAGTGGGGGTCAGATCTTGGCCCTGCCACCTTTGGATTTAGCAACTTCAGCAAGGTTTTGTGCCTTGGTTTCCTAGACTTTGAATGAAGTGGGCTTAGGATCCTTGCCTCTCCCATCAGGAGAGGACCCATGTCTGCAAGCAGAGCTATGAGAGAGGACACATGGCATAGATTTTAGCTTTAATTACTGCTGGTCTGTGTGTTCCTGGCTACCTTTCTATTAGACTAGCCCATCTCTGGGAACCTTCCAAGGCTAGGGGAAGGGAGTAGCAGCCATCCTCAGGAATGAGCTGTTATGGAGATATATGAGCTGTGTACAGGGGCAAGGACATGTCCCCACTACACACCCTGGTCTGGAACTACTCTGACGGGGCACTGGGATCAGAAAGTAGGGGGCTGGCCTGCCTGCTTCTGACTTAAGACAGAGGGGAGGGGGAGACTCCTAGGGGGAGAGAGGGTGTGGCCAGCTGTCCTCTAAACTCTCACACTTCTTTCCTAGATTTTCTGGGTGGGGCCGTTCATTGGGGGTGCCCTGGCAGTGCTCATCTATGACTTCATCCTGGCCCCACGCAGCAGCGACTTCACAGACCGCATGAAGGTGTGGACCAGTGGCCAGGTGGAGGAGTATGACCTGGATGCTGACGACATCAACTCCAGGGTGGAGATGAAGCCCAAATAGAGGAGGCTTGGCCTGGGCATCTATATGGGGGTGGGGCAGGGATGGGCGGAGGGAGGGGAGGGCCGAAATCATATTGTAGACACTCTGACAAGCTGACCAAAGTCACTCCCCAAGACCTGCCTGACCCACATGGTCTAGCCTTGTCTGGGGCAGTAATATCACTGTCTTTCTTTCTGTTTCCTGGTCTCAGAGCTTCCTGGGGACCAAGATTTATCAACTCAGCACCCCACTCCTTTGACATCATGGAGGAGTGAAAGTGAGGGACCCACCTGCTAGTTGTCCCCTCAGAGTGTGCTAGGAAGTCCCCCTCATTCCAAAGCTGCCCAGCAAGTCCCCCACCTTAGGTGCCTGGGATTCTGCCAATGTCGCTTTGTGCCTTTGACCGCAGCCTTCCTTGGGGTAGGCACCTTATCTCCAAAGGCACTTTGAGGGAGAGGAGGTCCCCTAACTTTCCCCTTTGGTCTGACTTACCTCCAGGACCCTTCCCCTTGAACTCACTCTAAGACCTTGGAATTGTCCCTGTGCTGAGGCCTCAGTGATCACATCTGTAAAGTGGCAAGGAAGGGACAGCTTTGGGGATTCTGTAAGTGTGGACATGCCACAGGTTCTAGAAGGGACAGTCTTGACAGCACTGCTTTGTGTACCCGGCCTGTACTCTTTCCCAGCGTCCACAGCCCACGAGCACACGTGGATGGGCCACGGATCAGAGAATCAGTGTGGGATGCAAGACGTGCCTGTTCACACACACAGCCTTCCTGGAGGCGGGTTAGCTGTAGCAGAACGAAGGTCATTTTGTGGTAGAAGAAGAGCTCACACTATCTTACCTAGCTCTAGTGGGTCTGCCCGTGTAACATGGCCCCGACTGGATGTTTATTTCGGTCCTCCAGTCTCCCTTGCAGTATAGATCTGGTGTGTGTGTGTTTGTTAAAGAGCATTGGGCTATGTGCAGTGTCATGTCTGAGGAGAGAAGCAGCTAGCTATGCAACAGACCCTGGACAGATGCCCATGCTGGGCACACAAGGGTTTGGATGCCCTTAGTTCATCATGAGCAAGGAGGTCACTCTGGCCCTGGCTTGTGAGCTCCTGGCTGGATGAGTGTGACCGGAGCCTGGACAATCTGCAGAGGCTCACTCTGTGCCTCCAGGCACAGTCTTCTCTCTGCATTGGCCCAATGCTACAGCTTGTGTTGCAGCCCAAGGACAGCTCAGAGTGCAGTCAGCTCAGGGGTTGCATTTAGCTCTAGGTCATTCCATTGGATCCCATCAATCCAGAGTGGCTCTACCACTGTGCCCTTAACCACATTGTGAACCGAGAGCCACATTCTTCAGGTGCTTAGAAGCAGCAGAAGAGTCAGGAGGCCACTGACCACTGGCATATCACAGCTGCACACTCGTCTCCGTTCCCTAGCAGACACTGTACCCACTTAACAGATAAGGGCACTGAGGACCCATATGCTCAACTGTATCATATTGGATCAAGCTTAGCAGTCAAGGCCATGTTTGGCCACCCCATGGTCAATGACGTGGACTCCTCTCACCTCCAGCTTCTCAGTTTCTGCCTGGGCAATGGCTAAGGGCCAGGGGTGAGGGTGGGGGTGGAGGTGGTGAGAGCTTTGCTGGAGAGGGGCAGGGCAGGCCCATCCCACCTGGTTCTGGCCATTGTGAACCAGGACCTTGTATCTGTCTGCTCTGTGTATGTTTCTTTGCAATTGAATTTCATCTTATGGTAAGAAAATAAAGGACAATGACTTGTAAGGTCCTCCAGGCCTCCTGTGGTTTTTGCTTTCTTGGTATTGCCTCCCCACAAAGGGACTCCTATCTGTGAAGGGATTATTCTCATTTCTATGCCTCCCAGTGTGGCATGCACTTGTGCCCTAAGGAAACCTTGGCCCCAGGGGATGGGTACAGTTATAGCACAGACCCTTCTTGTCCTTAATAAGGAAACTTCTGAAGCTGTGGAAATCTATGAGACAACTGTGGGAAGTGAAGGGAAAGTTCAGGCCAGTTTAAAAGGGGTGATAGGAGCCACTTTGGCTTCTGTATTCTCCTCAGGGCAGAGCTGAGGAGCTACAGCTCTGCTTGCCCTGCCTGGAAGCTCCACCCATACTTATGTCTTGGAACTCCCAGGAGTCCAGTGCTATGCTTTACAGAGATTTGAACCCAAGGTCCTGTCACTGACCCCATGTGTGACATTGAAACACTTCAGAGGCAGCTGTGAACTTAGCCACTGGGAGCAGGCCATGCATTGGCAAGCCTGCTCCTTCCTACAGAGGCTTGCTCCAGGAGGCACGGACCCTCAAGCTCATGAAACACTGGCCATGTGGCAAGCCCACGTGTCATCAGAGTGTAGCCTGAGAGGGAAGGGGCATGAGGAGGGCTCAGCATGTCATCATGTTTTGGAGTGATGGCCTAGGAGGTGACAGTGGAGCAGGCTTAGTGTGTTTCTAACTGACTGCAGTGTACAAGGACCCTGGAGCTACTTCAGCCCATCTAAACTTCCCTGGCTTCTTCTTGGTGAGGTATGTGCTGTTGGAATGAGAGACTGTTAGGCTGTAGGAACACTGTAAAGCCTAGCCCAAATCCTCACAGACTCATGTGTGAGGGCGTGTCAAGATCTCTCACAGTCCCTCTTAGCCTGCCTCTTCCTCGTTCCACCCTCTAGGTCTCAAGTCCCCTCAGTCTCCTACCATGGCGGACTCCAGCTACTTAATTCCTGATCAGCTCCTCCCACCCCTGCTCAACCCCACAATATAGTCTTTCTCGCATGACTCCTGTAAGTGGCAATTTCTAGAATCCTAGAGCATAGAGGCAGCTCCTAGAGAAGTAGCTGGAGTTTCTGGAGTACCTATGAAGTATTAGAGATCTTGCTGTGACTTGCAATATTAGAAGATAGAGTCATCTACATTTACAGAGGTTGTGTGGGGTCCTGAAGGTGAGATCATTTGCTCAAGGCTACACAGCAGGATGATGCTGGGATTGAAGTTTGAACCTGCTGTGCCTGGCTTCAACAATTGGCTGTCTCCATTGTACATTATGTGATGCTGAACTGTGTTGTTGTCATGCTTTGTAGAGTTAGCCCTGGGCCAGCAGAGAAGCCAGGCTGAGCTGAGGTTGCATCCATTACTATAGGGTAACAACAGGGAGGCAAAATGGAAACAGCTTCTCCTGGAACTCCCAACACTGTGAGAAGCCTGCTCCTTCTAGACAGACACACATGGTCATGGCTTGAGGCAACACCAGACTGAGGCTGCTTTCATTAACCATTACCTACTTCCTGACTGGGAGGGAGTATGGTCAGTCTGTTTGTAGAGTATATGAGTAGGGGAAGGCCAATGCTGTACCGTGAGGGATAATGATGCACCAAGTTAAACCTTATATACACAGTCCGTTAGAGTACAACAGCTTTAGGGCCAGACTGTCTTAGACACTTCCAAGGGATCAGTGTTCCAGGCATCCATCTCCCAGCTTTTTCAGACTTTGTTCTGCTCAAGTTCTACCTGGCCCAATACAGATGAGTGGATTTGGGAAGTAATTGGGATGGGATGGGATGGGATGGGATGGGATGAGATGGGATGGGATGGGATGGGATGGGATGGGATGGGATGGGGCTTCTTGAGTAAGCAGGGGTCAGAGGACAAACTTCAGGTATCAGGTCTGTTTTGTTAATCTGATATTAACACAGGCAGGAAGTTTCCTGAAAGTCTCAAGGACTCAACCTTTGTCCCCAGGCTCCTGAACAGTCAGGTGACTAGCACATGAGGTGCCTTGGTGGGGGACACCTGTCACCTGCCTCCAACTGTAACCTAGCTGAGACTAGACTACAGGTCACCCACCCCTATCAAAACTATCCACAGCCTTAACCCGAGGATGATTCACACAGCACGGAAGGTCGTGCCTTCTGCACCTGGCCTACAAGGAAGCAGGATATGTTCTAGCGGCCACTGAATCCTAGAATATTTGTCTTTCCATTAAACTCACAAGAGCAAAATGCTGCAACACTGCGGATTGCCACATCCCATCAGAGGCTCCTGATCAGGCCTGGGGCAGATTAGAAGACTTTCCAAACCCCTTTGCAGTGAGGACCAGCCATAGCTGATCGTGTTCAGTGTCCTGTCAGTGTTAGTGCTGGGTAAATACTCTTTGTTTCTAAACATGTAGAAATCTAGAATTCTTGCAGATCCTTATCCTCCGATCCCAGCCTATGTACATGTGTATGAGTTTGAGGAGAGAGAGAGAGAGAGAGAGAGAGAGAGAGAGAGAGAGAGAGAGAGAGAGAGGCCAGTGTGTGTGTGTGTGTGTGTGTGTGTGTTCACGTATGAGGGGTAGGAATGGCACAGCATTCTTGTGGAGGTCAGAAGACAACCTTCAGGTGTCAGTACTTGCCTTTTTACCTTGTTTGAGACAAGTCTCTTTGTGCCAGGCTCCCTGGCCTGGCCTCTATACTTCCACATAGATTCTTTCAACTCTGTTCCATCTTCCAGTAGGGGGAAGTTTGGGTTTACCGATGTGACTGCATTCTTTCCTTCTCTTTTACATTTGTTGTTGCAGTTGTTATTTTGTGTGTGGATTCTGAGGATCATGAACTCGGATCATCACGCTTTGTGTGGCAAAATGCTTTTACTCGCTACGCCATCTCCTCAGCTACCTCTTTCTCTTGTAATAGCTCAAATTCTTCCCCAGGATCAGGGGGATTCTGCTTTCTGGGTGCTGGGTCTTGGCAGGCACCCTAGGCTAGATGACCTGATGAGGAGATGTGACCTATTATACTGGCCTTGGTCTCGGCACTGTTACCCGTGGGCTCAAAGCAGGCTCCAGTGGAAGGTGTGGTGGCCCAAGGTAGCCACTTGTCACTTGACCCTAAGGACCACAATACCTTGGGGAACCTGATAGTTGTGTAGAAGATTCTTTTTCTTTGGGGTTCCTAGGCTAGTCCCCAGCATCCTTGGAACCACAGCGAGGAACCTGGCTGGAAAAGCACTGGAGGAACCGGTGCCAGGCCCCCACCCTCAACGTGGCCAAGCCATGTGTGGGGCCATTAGGATTTTTCCATGGCTCCTGTAGAGCATACCTTCGTTGGTCAGAGGCTTCTCGAGGAGGGGACAGTGATTAATGTTTTATGGACGAGCTGCTGGGCATGATGCCTTGTTTTCTTTAGGTTTAGAATACAATGAAGACGATGATTGGAATTTGCTTCCTAGCAAGGGGGCTGGGTGAGGCCATTCTTGGGAGGCCAAGGACCAAAGGTGCTGGTGTTTACCATTCTTAGTGCCAAAAGTGAAGTCTTTGCTTACAGGGTCATCTTCACAAGTCCCACTTTGAGACCAATGTCCAATGGGGCTTGTGAGAAAGGGTGTCCAGAAACTTCAAGAAACACTGCATGCAGAGATTGTTCTGTTGATCTTCTTGTAGCTTACTGACTGGGCACAGAGAGAGGGTACCACCACCTAGCTGCAGCTGGAGGGCAACTTGGCTGCACTTGGTTGAGTTAGCTTGACATAAAGTCCCCAGGTTAGCCTTAACTAACCATAGCTAAGGATGATCTTAAACTTCTAATCCTCCAACCTCTACCGCCTAAGTGCTGGGCCAACAAATGTATTTTATGCAACACTGAGGCCTCTGTCATGAATGCTAGGCCAACACTCTACCAATTCAACTCCTTTTCTAGTCCCCATTTTTTTTTAAATACCGTAATTATTTCTTGTGGGAGAACAAATTTAATTCATAGAGTTGTCCATTCAGTAAGATTAAGGGTCAAAGTGTCCATGCGCATGCACTTGTGCTGGAGAGTGGGGACATCTTCTGTCATACCCTGTTTTAATTTGCCCTTCTGTCTGTCCAGAGACCCTTCCCTGTAGTCAACTGTCTGGGGGAAGTCCAGTTCAATCCTTGAGGAGTACACAGACTTAGGCCTCTATGGATCTGCAGCCTAGTCCAGGACCGAGACTACCACACAAGCAGAGGCCACAGGAGTATCTTGTGCCCCCAGCGACTCTATGCGTGGGTGTCATTTGCTTTACCTACCTTCATGCTGTAGTTCACATCTAACTAGATCAGCTTGGGTTATCAGGGGACTAGCCAGCACAGATTTTTAAAACCAGCTGCAAAGTAAGTGACAGACTCATAATGTCTACAGTTATGACATCATAGGTAAGGGAAGAGAGACTCTCTGCATATGAGTCTAATCCAGAGGGGCAAAATGTGAACCTGAAAAATTAATAATGGGACAAAGCCCTCCATGATCAGAGCCCACACTGGCTGCAGCCTCTGACATTCTAGAATAGGCTAGTGTGTCCTGGCACCTTATTAACATGAACTTCCTTATTTTTTAAATTTAGCATATATTGTTTGTAATGCAACTTAAATAGAAAACAGAAACCAAAGAAAACAATAAAATTTGTTTAGGTTAATTTAAAAATTGATGGGTGGCATTTATGCCTTTGAGTTGTTAATATATCTCATGTGTCATTTTGGTGTGTGTGTGTGTGTGTGTTTGGATGCATGTATGTGTGAGTGTGCACGTGTATGTACACACGCACACTCTTGCATGTGATCAGTTCACTGCAGAGGGCTGCTAGGCCCTCCTGTGGAATGCCCACACTGAATCTGAGCTGACTATGGAATCTACCAGAGTTACAATTGCACAAATACCCCATGTCCACCTCACACCCTTCTGCACATTTCTTTGAACTCCAAGGACATATTTCTTTTTCTTGAGTTTTGAAAGACATGAGGGCAGCCACAGGGTAGCCCTCACTTCTGAGTAGAGTTACTCAGTGTTATATGCATAGCAAGCAACGCAAAGCTTTGCCAGGTCATGTGACATCAATGTCCCTATCCACCTTCTTTGTAGATGTCTGAACCGATCTCTTTCCTTCACTGACACACACAATGCCATTTTGCTCCCTCCTCCCCCAGGATTTCTTTCACTGAGAAATAGATACTAAATTCTAAATTTACTAAGAATACCGACGACCTGTGTCTTTGCTCAACCTGTTTCTCAGCTGACAATCTACACCAAAGAAGGTACAGCATAGACAGGGCTAGCCAGGTGTCTCACTCAAACCAGGTTTGGGAGGCAGGTCCAGCAGGTGACTTAGCATGAGCAGGGGCCTGACCTGCACATCACCTTGGAGTCCGCATCCAGGATGTGTTTTTCCTGCGTCCAGCATGTTCACCTGCACCTAGAAATGGGCAGGGCTTCCTAGGCCCTCCTTTATCTGCTCTTTTTGCCCCCTGCCTCTCTCTGCAGGATCTCAATTTTTCTCTCTTCTATCATCCTGCAGACCCCAAGAGCCTTCTCTGCTCTCCTCGCAGATTCCTAGGCCCTGAGATGAAATGACTGTTCAACTGTTCATGAAGTTCCCAGAATCACTGATGCGCCTGAACTGTGGCGGGTGGCCCAGGGCACTGACCACGCGAGACGGACTCCAAGAATTGCCCAGCTGCCAGTGGCCTCCTGAGCGGGGAGGGGCAGAACATCTGCCTCCAGGAATGTAGGGCTCAGAGACACTAGATCACAAATTCTCGGGGAGGCTGTGGCTTTGCTTCCAGAAGATTCTGAGAGCCCCAGCTCCCATCCCTTGTCATCCTTCTATATGAGTGGGAAGCCAACCCAGGTCACCCTTGGTGAGATCTTTGGAAGGAAAAAAAAGCCTAGAATGTTAGATCTGAAAGCAACTAAGCAGACTTGGGGATTTCACCCATGGTGGGGGCGGGGGAAGTGTTCCATCCAGTGCTGACCCCGCTCTCTGGCCTCCTCAGGAGGATGCAGGCCAACATTTCACCTAGGGAGCTGTGGTACCCAGTAACCTCCATCTCCATCTTGCCTCTGCTTAGCTGGGGTACACTAGCAGCCCCCTTTTTATCTCAGGTCCCCTGGAATACAGCACCAAGAAGAAGGTTGGAAGCAGATCAGTAGCAGAACCCCTTAGTACTCTGGCCAAAGAAATAAGACCCAGTCCAGACAGCTGCCTTCCAACCAGTGCCTGCCTGTCCTTCTCCATCCCCTGCAGTGTAGCCAGATGAAACCAGCATCCTGCCTCCTCAGCCTCTGGGCCCGACCCTTTTGGAAGTTGCTGGAGGGTTGTGTTCTAAAGACCTATTTGCAAAGCCCTGCCCTCCTGACCTTCCCACCTCCTCTCCCTGCCTGGAGGCTAATCTTTTGTTTCTGATCTCCTGCTGGGCAGGTGCCAAGACTTCATGGAGCAGGTGAGCCCTTATCAGTGTGACAGAACAGAAGGTACCTACTGACAGGCACATCCTAGGATCTGTAGGTGGGAGCAAGGTGAGAGCTGAGGGCGATATGAGAAACTAAGGCCAGTGAGAGGGTTCTGATCTAAGTCAACTAAGTCTCCGTGGCCTAGAACCTTCTCATTGCCCTGAGCTCGCCTTAGCTAATGCCTGATGTGGTAGTATGGGCCTTTCCCTACTTACCTCTTTCTCAAAGGCCTTCAGACCTTCTCATCCTCTGCACAGACATGCAGTGGTTGAGTCGATCGATCTACATGCCTTCTGTCCTACCTCGACTTCACCCTCCCAACCCTACCCATCCACTTTTGGCCGATTGAGTCCCCAGGGGTATAGAGACAGTCATTGAACAATGGAGAGAAGAAGGTTGTCTGCAGCTCAGACATTACTGGTTGCCCCCAGAGGGAGGGCAGGAATACAGTTTTCCCTGGCACTCAGGACTAGGGTATAGTGAAATAACTGGGGAGCGAGGGCCACGCACGGAAACTGATGGGAGGGTTTGCGGTTCTCAGTATGTATGCATTTCAGAACGGAGTCTGGGCCTGGATATTGGGGATCCCTGACTGAAGCCCTCAGAGTAGTGAGCAGAGAGGCCTCCAATGTTCCTGCAGCGTGTGGCAATGTACAGGAACTTTATAAACACATTGCCATGTTTGATGCTGATACATGAGCTGAGAGTGAGGGATTCAGTACTTAACGACATCCGAGAAATCCTTAGGTGTCAGGCACTATTCTGGCTGCTGGGTAGTAAACTAAAGGGGCAGTGTTTACATTTTATGAAGAACAAATCAGAGAATTTAGGCAACAAGCCCGAGGATGCGAGAAAAGGCAGACTGATCCATATCTGGAGCCAAGCTGGGGAGTTCTGGGGCAGAGTTCTTTCCACATCTATGCACCGGTTGGGCAGAACGACTGATGGTGTTCATGTCAAGGCAGCTCACTTCTGAGCCTCCTTTTCCTTAACCGACTTCAGGGCTGTTGGCTAAGCAGCAAATCATTGCTCATGGGCAATGATAGAAATTAAAATTTTACATGAGAACAGCTGTCCACTTTTGAGCTCGGTCTAGGCATTGGCATCTTCAGAATCCATAGGAAGAAGGCACGCATGGCTCTCCAGCAGGGGAAGTGACATACCAAAGCATCCTTGAACTGCAAGTGCCCTGAGCCCCTCCCAGTTCCCCCTGAACTGCTCTCTGGGTTATCAGGGGAAGCAGCTGAAGCTGTGGACAAACAGGCAGGGCAGGCAGGGACACGGGGACATGTGGTTTATAAATAAGGGTGGGCGGGACAAAGACAAATCAGGTAGGAGGTGGGGAGGGGAGCTGCAGGGAGAGGCAGAAGGCCTTAGGTCTCTACCCCACCTTGGATTTACACCCCTTCCCCAAGAAACAGGCTCCTCCTCAGATCAGAACTGACTGTCATCATTCCTCCTCCGTCACCTTCTCCCCACTGCACCCCACCAAGCCCCAGGCCCAGAAGCTCTGAAGGAAGCTCAAGTGGCAAAGTCCTGGCCCAGCCCCATGTACTCCCAGAGGGATTAGGGCTGCTCTCCTCTCCCAAGTCTTCCAGGCTCTCTGAACCACACCAGGATACATTCTAGATTTGTAAATGGAAGGAAGGGCTCCTCAGCACCAGGTGCTCAGGAAAAGGAGGGAGCTAATGAGTGTGTGTGTGTGTGTGTGTGTGTGTGTGTGTGTGTGTCCCAGTGTTGACTCTTTCTCTCAAGGCTTCACCCCTCTTGCTTGGAACAATGTGACTTTCTCATTTTTTGCCTCTTTCAGCTTTCCCAAGCACTTCAATTATTTATTTCATTAGAAAATAAAAAATAATATAAAATAAAATATATAGTTGGGCATTGAGGTATGCCCGAGAATTAGGAATTCCAAATCAACCACTGTGAGTTTGATGCTATCCTGGTCAACATGAGGCAGAGTCAGACAGCCTGGCTTAGAACCTGGGGTCTGATACCAACCATTTGATCTTCAATGATCACTGTGGCCTCAGTTTCTCCATCTACAGAATGGGTCATTGTGGACTTAGACTCTGGCACCACAGAGCTCTGGCTCACCTTTCTTAGTTCCCCCCATCTGCAGCTGCTGTTCTCTTCCACCTATACATTAAAGGCTGGATAAACCCCAAGTGGGGTTGAGTCACCATTTCCCCAGGCAACTATTTTCCCCAAGTACAGGGGGCGACAATGCAGAGTGGAGAAAGAAAAGAAACAGAACTAAAGGAGAAAGTGGGAAGGGCTTGGCCTGGAGGTGCCTCACTTTGTGGATCCCACCATGGCTCTAAGTGGAGTGCCTGGCCCTGGGGCACTGGCCTGGGCCTGAGTCCTGTGTGACTCAGGGCTGTGTGGCCCTGGATAGGTCTGCTCTCCTCTCTGGTTCTCAGTGTCTCTGCCCAGAAATCGAACAAGGGAAAGGTTTTTTCCCTTGCTTTTCCTGCCGTGCCCAGGAGTCAGGGCCAGCTGGAATTCAACCTGTAGCCCTTCTTGTTCTTTCTCTGCGGGGGCTTGGGGTTTCTCCCCTCAGGATGCTCCCACAGTGCTCTGGGCACACTCCTCCCTGGGTTCTTTAAGCTATTATGCCGTGACTGCTTTACCACCACTTAGAGAACCTCCTTTTCTCCTGCAAACTATCCACACAGGGCACATGCAAGGGACAGCTGAGACTGTCCAAGTCACAGGAGTCCCCGCTGCTAGGAGGAGGGCAAAGTCTGTGGAGAAGTTGGAAGTTTATAAAAGAATGAGTTACCCATGTACGCATCAAAGCACTCTTCCGCTAGAGGAAAACAAAGTGACACTGTTCCCACATCGCCTGGCTTGGCTGGAGGCCAGCGTTCCTCCTCACCCTTGCCTCTCGCAGCTACCTTGCCCTTCACCTCCACCCCCTTAGCAGTTACCCTGACCAGATACTGGCAGAAAAGGAAGGGGGGTTCCAGGAAATGAAGCAGGGGTCTGGGCAGGGTGGCATTGAGTGGACATGGTCAAGGACAGATATAGCGTGGTCCTTCCACCCTCTCTGGGGAAACTGGAATGCTCTTCCTCTGGGACCTCCTTGCTTCTCACAGGTAACTCTGGGCCTTCAATGTCCAGTACATGAACCCTAGAAATTCATACCATAGAAGTCTAGCCTTTACCTTGACCCCAATTTTGACCCTTAATTCTAAGACAGAAGACACACTAAACTCTGGACAGAAGTATCTCTGAGAGTGACCCACGAAGGCTGGGTCACCACAGGAATCAGGAGAGAGTGGCCAGCAGCTGCTTAGCTATGGTGAAGAGATGCCGAGGATGAGGAATGTGCCTTTGGGCTATCCGTTCCCAGGTGCCAGGGTCCCTGCTTTTTCTAGACCAGTCACCTCGACATTCCAAATGCTGCAAGCCTTTAATACAGTTCCTTATGTCATGGTGACCCCCCCCCCCCAACCATACACTTTTTTGTTGTTACTTCATAACTGTATTTTTTCTAGTTATAAATTGTAATGTAAATACCTAATATATAATCCTGTGACCCACAGGTTGAGAACCGCTGTTCTAGACTGTTTCTTTTCTCTGGAAGGAGGGCAACATGGGAGCAAATCTAGGAATTATGGTTGCTCTGATCTTACCCGGAGTACGACCCGTGAGCTGCGTCAAAAAGCCATTTGAGCCAAGTATCCAGAAGCAGCTAACCCCCTGAGGCTGTCCATGTCTAAGGCTCCACCCCAGCCTGGGTAAGTGTTTGGGACCCTTGACAATTGATTGGGAAATTATCTGGAGTCTGTAGCTAGAAAGAGATGTAGTTGCTCAGTTTCACCACTAGGGGTAGTGGATGCAGGCGGGACCAAAAAGTCTCAGCTAAGCTTTGCAGACACTAGGCTGCTCTCTGTGCCAGGGAGAAGGAAACTGCCCACTATCAAAAAAATCCACCTGTTTATGGGATGGGTAGAAATACTTCACCCTGGTATCTCTAGTACCCACCCAGTGTGGTAGAAAAGCCCTACCATTCGCTACTGCCACAATTTAAATGTAATTGTATATGTAATGTCCAGATAATTAAAAACACACACACACACACACACACAAGAATATTGGAGTAAAAGATAATGCTTGTTTTGGCGGTTTACCCACATTACAGCACTCCCTTCTCTGTCCCTGGGAACATATAGACATTCAGGCAGACACTTATATATATAAACATTGGGTTAAAAAAAAAAACGACTTCTGCACTTTCTGTTTTTCTCTTAAAACCTATGCATTTTAATGATACTTATTGAGTGGATTTTACCCAGTGTGCATAACCATGATCATGGTCCCTGTAGCTTCCGTAGTATCCCCAAATAGTTCCTCCCTGGCTCTTTACTCTCCACTCATGTCGTCCCCCCCCCCCCCCCCCGTGTGCCCTGGCTACCTCTCAGCTTCCCTGCTGCCTGAGCTCAGTTCCTGTAGGCTTGCACGCGGGAGGAATTATACCGAGTCTGATTCCTTTCACTCACACAGTGCCCTTGGCATTCACCTCTGTGCTGTGTAAGAGCTATGTCCCCTCACCCCACCCACTTTTTTTTTAATTCTCAAGTAATATTCCATGACATGCATATACCTCATGGGTGTCCACCGGCAGTAGGTGTCTGGAGTCTTCCAGGTTTGAGCTACAGTGGATAAAGATATTTGAATAGAAGTCTCTGAACGATCCTGTTTTGTTCCTCTTCTCCTGGAAGGAAGATGATTGGCTCCTATAAGTGTTTTTGTCTTTATACTAAACTGCTATTATGTTTTCTAGATATGCTCTGTTTCGCATTCCAGAACAGTAGATGCTCACACCTTCGCCAGTGAGTGCACTGGCATGCACGTATGCCTTTATGCACAGTTAGCCTCTTTAGTTTGGCGTGGAGTGGCATATCATGGTGATGTTCATATTTCTCTAATGGCCAGTGATGCTGCATATCTTAAAGTGTTCTTACTTGCTAGTCAGAGCTTCCTGAACTGTTATAAACCTGTCCACTCTTCTAAAGTCCATTTGCTTCCGTATCATTAAGTGGTAGGTGGTTTTTATGGCATATATACTTTAGAAATGGTTCCTCCCAGTAGCTTGCCTTTTTGTCTTAGGTGGGAGGAAAGGCCGTTAGGCTTAGAACCACTGCAGATGTCACACTTAGTTCTGCTAATGGTAAATCTCCCTGCACAGCCTCAGTGTGGTGATGAAGAAAAAAAGTAAGGCTCAGCATTAACACTGCATTGTGTATAACTGCACATTTTCTCAAGACCAAGATCCAGTTATGTCTCCCTGGTCTGCTATAACCTGTGTAGGTCCAGCATGTTTTCAGCATCTGTCACATGCTTTGTGTAAGAACTGAGCTTGGAGAATATGACACATGTTCTCATTACATCACACCAAGGTGCACCTGGCTTCTCCCTGAAGGTGAGATGGTAGAATGTTTCAGACTGACGCCTTTCTCTACTGCTACGTTGCCATTTTCCCACTTCCTATCTAATGCACATCTGGGAGGATACTTGGAGACCAGACAAATATCCCCTTCTTCCTAAACTTTTGCAGCTGGTGATGGGTTTGCTGGCAGCCATTGCTCCCGTGTTGTTGTAAAGGGAATGTTCTGTGTTCCTTCTTTCAGCTCCCTTTACTGACTGGAATCCTCCTGCAGGGAAGAGATATCCTATCTCTGTCATCTTATAGCACTGAGCAGGTATTTGCTCTTCTCTTTAGGTCATAACTCCACACCCTGCTCTTTATTTGAGGGCTTACCTGCCCAGGCCTTGCTCTGGGAGCTCAGCCAGGCCTGGTGCTGGTCCTATATGCCTGGGTTTTCTCCCCAGTTATACCTCTTTCCCCCACTGGACACTTTGTCTGTTCCTGGCACCAGGAGAGGTTCCTCCAGGCCTATCCCTAGTTATTTATGATGTCCTCTCCATGTCACTAGAATCTATATCCTATATTGTAGGTGGTATTTAAATGTATTTAAATAGTAGTTTGGTGCTTGTTGCTGTGGAGATATTGGTGCTTCTGTGACCTCAAAGGCCAGAAGTGGGACATTTGTGAACATGCATATGTATATACACATATGTTTATGGATTGACAATTTTGTATACTGATAATATATTAACCTGTCAATTAATCATCTGTCATATCGTCTATTAAAAAAGAAGCTTGATTTTACACTGTGATTCTGCTTCAGCACAAACCGTTGGTTCTTTTTGAGCTTCCTAGCTTCTTAACTATAATATTTGTTCCACCATAGAGTGCCCATTGTTTGGCTTACATCCTGGTGAAAAGCAAACTGACAGAGGTTAATATATGTGCAATTCTTTTATTGTCTTTAGCTTCACAGCATCAGACGAAAATACTTAGACCATATCCTCTCTCTCTGTCCACTATAGGCCATACATTTGTGATCCAGCCAAGTTAATTTGTCACAGACTACTCTCATCTGGGGGCCTTTAACATTCCAGTTGGATTTTATAATTTAAACAGTAAGATGGGGCCCATAAGATGCACAAAATAATATCTCTAACACCACATTACAACACAGGAATCTTTTTGTGTCCATCCCCTTCTCCCAACCTTAGGTAATTGATAATTTGTTTCCTGTCCCACCATCCTTTCTTCCCCCAGAGTGTCACGTGCATGGAATGATACAACACATAGCCTGTGGAATTTGACTTCTTACTTTTTAAATCTGAGAGAGTAGATTTAAATTAGTCTACGTTCTCGTGTGAATCAAATGTTCCTTTTCCTTGATGAATAATTTTCTCATGAGCAAGCAAGCATTCATCCACTGAGGTCCACCTAGGTCATACTCAGGCTATTGAAATGAACATAGTCTCTACAAACATCTGTATAGAGGAGAACTTACATGTTCAGTTAACCTGGGCATATATGGATTGATGGCAAGTTTATACTTAACTTTAAAAGAAACCATCACATAGCTATCAGGAATTCTGTGTTCATTTGGACAGACAACTGTTCATTTGAACAAGAGGGGCAGCTGCCTCAGGGCTGGGATGTCCAAATTCCAGAGTGTCAGAGGCTTAGAGTTGGGGTTGTTAAACCCGGGGCTTGTCATCCTAGACCTCAAGACCTAGATCTTGTAGCTTGGTTGTCAAGTACAGAGACAAATTCTCGGCCCTCGAGGCTAGTGGCCCTGTTGGGGTCAAGAAGACCTCTGAGTTTCAGTCATTGGAGTGCTTGGTTCTTAGCCCTCCCCAGCTCTCTAGAATACTCAGGACTTGTTCTCTGTCTTGGCTTTTCACAGCCTCTTGCCTTCTGTTCTCTCAGCTCTCTGCTCTTTCTTACTGACTTAGTGTTAGTGCCTTCCTTCATGATCTGAACAGTCTTCGCCCATGTTACTCTCTGGAGCTCCTTGGTGGCCTCCTGGCTCCTAAGTGGGCTGCAGACACATCAGTATATGCCCAGAGTCTTCCTGTCATGGCAGTCCTCTGCATCCACCTCTTGTTTCTGGGACTGGAAGCCAAGGATGCTTCTACTCACGGTGTTACCAGCTAAGCTTCCTCTATTTGGGACAAAGATTAAAAGTAGACCATCAAAAACCATTCGGGAGGTTGACACACCTGAGAGAAACTTGCAAGACACAGTGAAAACCAGTCAGCTTATCTGCTAGAAGAGGGGCATCTGCAGCCTGTGACAGTGTCTAGTTTCACCAATCACAAGCCTCCCATAAGCACCCCACAGATTTTCTGCTGAACCACTAAGGGGTGACCTCTTCCTGCTGCGGGATGGCCAGAACCATCTCTCCCTCATGAAGCTAACCACCCATGTGAGGCCTTCCTGACTTGTGTAAGGTATCTAGAGAGGTTGTGACTGCAGCAAGCCCCCTGACTCCCTGAACAGAAATTGTGATTGCACTGTTCCTGCAACATGCATGGGTTTCCCTGTATACCTGGTGTGTTCAGATCAGATCAGCTGCCAAGTGACAGTCTGGCTGACTGAGGAAGAGCTGTTTGGTTGACATCTCTCATCTCAAGGCAATCAGCTCAAAGGGAAGATTTGACACCTGTCAGTCAAAGGTAAACAGATCCATCTCCCAGTAGCTTAGCTTATCTGAAAGAGAAGTAAGCACAAAGAGAGTTGATAGTAAGGACTATGACATGGTGATTTTAACAGCACTTAACAGTATTTGACCTCTGGCCAACTCTCTTTAAGGAGATATAGATCCTTTGGATCTGTTTCAACTATAGAGCAGTGGTTCTTAGTCTTTGGGTCATGACCCCCACTGGCCTCACATATCATATATCCTGCACATCAGATATTTACATTGCAATTCATAAAAGTAGCAACATTCCAGTTATGAAGTAGCAACAAAGTAATGTTGTGTTTGGGGGTCACCATATCATGAGGTATTAAAGGGCCACAGTATTAGGAAGGTTGTGAAGTACTGCCATAGAGTGTTTTCAAAATCCGTGGTGCTGTTTTTACATACTTAGCAAAGGTTTCAGAGAGTTCTAGTTACTCTCTGTCTTTATAAATATTTAGCTTTATCAGTTTAAAATTTTCAGCCATTCTAGTAGGTGGTAATAGGTATATATTTTATATTTTGTAGCTTGTAGTTTTAACTTTCTTTTTTTTCAATTTTTTATTAGGTGTTTTCTTCATTTACATTTCAAATGCTATCCCGAAAGTCCCCTATACCCTACGCCAGCCCTGCTCCCCTACCTACCCACTCCCACTTCTTGGCCCTGGTGTTCCCCTCTACTAGAGCATATAAAGTTTGCAAGACCAAGGGGCCTCTCTTCCCAGTGATGGCTGATGAGGCTATCTTCTGCTACATATGCAGCTAGAGACACGAGCTTTGGGGGTACTGGTGAGTTCATATTGTTGTTCCACCTATAGGGTTGCAGGCCTCTTTAGCTCCTTGGGTACTTTCTCTAGCTCCTCCATTGGGGGCCCTGTATTCCATAGTTTTAATTTTCTTAATGACCCATGTGGAGAATATTTCAGGTGCTTTTAATTTTGATGTGCCTTCACTGGAGAAGTATCTGGTTAGTTCTTAGACTCATTTAAATTTTTTCTTTGTTTTTCTTTTAATGGGTTTTGAATGCTTTTTTTAAAAAATATTATTGCTACAATTCTGATATAAGATCTGACATCTGATCTATAAGTATTTTAAAAATAATAAACTAAATCATCATCGTCATCATCAAGTGGTTTATCTTCTTATTCTCTTTGCAAGCAGATGTTTTTGGCTGTTGGATAATAATGTACTTACTTTCCCCCATGTTGGTTATACTGTGATTAGCCTCTACTAAGGACAGACTCAAGGGCATGTGAATCACCCAGGGATTTAATACAGATTATTTATTAGTTTTGTGTTTAAACTTAGGTCTATGATGCTCTTAATTGAAAGTCGATTTTATTAGATATTAGAATAGCTACTCCAGCTTGCTTCTTTGGTCTGTTTGCTTGGAAAATCTTTTTCCAGCCCTATACTCTGGGGTAATGTCTATCTTTGTTGCTGAGTCATGTTTCTTGTATGCAGCAGAATGAAGGATCCTGTTTTCACATCCATTCTGTTAGTCTGTGTTGTTTTATTAGGGAATTGAGTCCATTGATGTTGAGAGCTATAAATGGCCAATGATTGTTAATTCCTATTAGTTTGATGTTGTTGGTTTTGGTGGTGGTGTTGGTGGTGGTGTTTCTGGGGTGTGTGTGTGTGTGTGTGTGTGTGTATGTGTGTGTGTGTATGTGTGTGTGTGTGTGTGTGTGTGTGTGTGTGTGTGTTTCCCTTCTTTTGGTTTTGCTAGTGTGAAAATTTTTCGCTGTTTTTTTTTCCCTTGGGTGTACTTAAGCTCCTTGTATTGGAGATTTCCTTCTAGTAACCTCAGTAGGGCTTAGTAGGGGATTAGTGGGAAGGCATTGTTTAAATTTAGTTTTGTCGTGGACTATCTTGTTCTCTCCATCTATGGTGATTGAAAGTTTTGCTGGGAATAGTAGACTGGGATGATATCTGTGGTCTCTTAGAGTCTGTAAGACATCTGCCCAGGATCTTCTGGTTTTAAAGTCTATTGAAAAGTCTGATGTAATTCTGATAGGTCTGCCTTTATGTGTTACTTGGCCTTTTTCCCTTACAAATTTTAATATTCTCTCTTTGTTCTGTACATTTAGTGTTTTGATAATTAAGTGTTGGGAGGATTTTCTTTTCTGTTTAAATCTATTTGGTATTCTGTAAGATTCTTATATACTTATAGGCATCATTTTGTTTAGGTTAGGGAAAATTTCTTCTGTGATTTGTTGAAAATATTTTCTGGGCCTTGGAGCTGGGAATCTTTTGCTTCTTCTGTATATATTATTCTTAGGTTTGCTCTTTTCATGGTACCCCACATTTCTTGGATGTTTTGTGTCAGAAACTTTTTAGATTTAAGATTTTCTTTGACAGATGTTATCAATTTCTTTTATTGTATCTTCTGTGCCTGAGATTCTCTCTTCCATCTCTTGTGTTCTGTTGGTGATGCTTGCCTCTGTAGTTTTTGTTCATTTACCTAGGTTTTCCATCTCTAGGATTTCCTCAGTTTGTGTTTTCTTTATTGCTTCTATTTCCATTTTCAGGTCTTAAACAGTTTTATTCATATCCTTCACTTGTTTGATTGAATTTTCCTATATTTCTTTAAGGAATTTATTCATTTCATCTTTAAAGGGCTCTATCATCATTATAAAATTGGATTTAAGATCATTTGCTTGCGCTTCAGCTGTGTTAGGATATCCAGGGCTTGCTGCAGTAAGATAGCTGGGTTCTGGTGATACCATATTTCCCAGGCTCTTGTTGATGGTGTTCTTATGCTAGCTTTTAGCCATTTAGTTGTCATGGTACCAGGCCTCTGGGAATGTAGCCAGGGCAGTGGGCTAGCAGTCCCTGGTGGTAGCAGGCCTCTGGGATTGCAGGTAGAGCTGGTTGTCCTTGTTGCCAGCAGCCTCTGGAGAAGCAGGACCTGGAAATGGAACGTCAATATATGATGCTCTTTAGTTTAGGTTTATAAATACTGTAAGGTATGGACATTTAGTTTTTCCAGTGCCATTTGTTAACGGAATGATCCTCACCGAATTGCCTCTGCACCTAAATTTTCGTGGCTCTATTTTGTTTTATTTCATTCATCTATGGGGCTGTCTTTTTGCCAATACTACACCACAGTGTTTACTGTGGGTTTGTGGTAAGTTAGTGGGCAACAGGATCTGAGTATGTGATATTGCCCATGGTGTTATATCTTGACAGCTTCTCATCAGTTTGTTGCATTATTTTGAGGGATATGGAGTTTTTAGGGTATGGAGCCTGGGCAGCAGCAGGAGGTTTTTGAAGACTATACATTCTTCTGGTTCTATTCTGCATTCTCTCTTTCATGTCCTGCAAGATGCCACATGTCTGTCACCACAGAGCCATCCTGCTAAGCTTTCCTTATGGTGGTGAGCTGTAATTCTCATGAAAACACAAGCCTTCCCTTCCCTGAGATGTTTCTGTCAGCTATGTTGTCATGGTGATTGAACCAGTGACCATCACAGTCGGGTTCTTTAACTTCCTTCCCTTAGCAGAATTGTGTTACCTATTTTGTTTCCATTGACTGTCTGTAAAATTACTAGAATTAGCTTATTTGTCTGTGAAAGCAACCACCTGATGCTATTCCAATTCCACACATCAAATCAGAGGGAACTGGTATTTTGTCTCTTAATTTTATTACTATTTTCAAATTGCATACATTTGTAGAATATATTTTGGTAGTATCCATCAATTACTTCTCCTGCCAACTCCCCCTAGTGTCCCCATCCTGTTTCCCTCCCAGCTTCATGTCCTTTTTTAAAAAGCTACTTTTAAAAAAAAATTATTTATTTTATGTATGTGAGTACACTGTCACTCTTATTAGACACACCAGAAAAGGGCATAGGATCCCATTACAGATGGTTGTGAGCCACCATGTGGTTGCTGGGAATTGAACTCAGGACCTCTGGAAGAGCAGTCAGTACTCTTAACTGCTGAGCCATCTCTCCAGCCCCTTCATGTCCTCTTTTAATTAAATTTTATTTTGTTATGTTATTTTTAAAAATGCCTGAGTCCAATTAGTGTATCTGTATGCACATGGGTATAGGGCTATCCACTGGGTCATAGGCAACCTATTCCTGGGTCACAAGCAATGCTAAACAGAGTGACTGTCCCTCCCTCTGTAGCCATCAACTGCCAATAGATCCTCTGATAGGAGCAGGGCCTTGGGGACCTGCTACCACTCATGCTGAAATTTTCATTGGCTTGCTACAATGTAAGCAACCACAGCTGCTGTGAGTTAATGCATACAAAATCCTTATCTAGACCAGAAGTCAGTACTTCACAGCTCTCCTCCTCATCTATCAGCTCTTACATTCTTTCTGCTCCCTCTTCAATAATGTTCCCTGAGTCTTAGAGGGTGGGAAGCTGATACAGATGGTCTATCCACAGCTAGGCACTCAGAATTATCTAGACTCAGAATTTCAAGTAGCTATGAATGAATGCATTAATTTCTACCCATTGCAAAAGGAGCTTCTCTGACAGAAGTTAAGCAGCACAAAAGTACGTGCATAAGTATTAATTTTTAGAAAGCAATTTTACAATGTGACCACTTAGCAAAACAACAACAGTAGGAATCTCCCAGTCATGGGCATTTGACCTGGTTTAGAGTACTAGACAGGACATCCTTATTGTGGAGCAGGCTTCATAGTCAATCAGAAAGTGTGTACTATTGCACCAGTGGCTACATTTTGTTAGCAGGTCAGTGATGGGTAAGATCATTGATGTCCCCAGAGGCTGCATAGCACCATCTGTCACTATATAAGCTTGTCATCAGGGAGAAGGGGGTCCTGATCAGTTCTAGGCTACGTTCTCTTTGTCCTGCCTTCAAAGTGAGTGGCATCTTCAGTAATAGGGTGTCATCTCTTTTTGGTGGAAAACCAAGAGTAATGGCAGTACCAAGTGTTGTTTTGGTCACTTCTGGGACCTCCCTGACCAATAACTCATAAGGAGGCACCCCATACCTAACACTGAGATTTTCAGTTAATAACACTTAGATCTGAGATCAGCGTTGTCCATCCATGAAGATAATTCTGTTCAAAGTCCTTTAAAAAAATATATTGTCATTTTAAAATTGCATTGTCAATAATAAAGCTTAAAACAAATAAATTAAAATGTACTATATAGATTTTAAATTAGTGTATAAAGTACTGGATTTCCATAAGGCTTTTTTCATATATCCTTAGTTATGGCTAGACATCAACTCTCTCCTGTCCCCAACCTCCTTACCCCTACTTGGATCTTTAACCTCAAGTATATTCCTGCCCTCATTTCATGCCACCCATGTTCTAGTGTCTCTTCTCTAGCTGAAACTTTTCTTGGATTGGAAGATTGTAAGTTTCCATATAGCTTTTTCATGTACACTTCATTCTGGCTAAGCTTCCTGCAAGCATCTCATTTTCCTATGTATCCCACTCTAGACTTAAACCTTTCTGCACCAAGTATCTCTACCCATCTTTCTTTTTTTCCTTACTAGTGATTAACTATTGGATGTCCACAGCCAGTGCTTCATTTATTAGTGTCCTGGTTTCCATATGCACTCCAGGTTCTGTTCAAGACAAAATTATAGAAGATATGAGAGGAAACATGCCACATTTGTTTTTCTTTGCCTGAGTGACTTAGTATTATTTTTTTCTAGCTCCACTCACTTACCTGTGCCTTCAGTATTTATCTATTGTTTTGTTAAGACAGCATTACTAAGATAACGTACAGAAGTGTTTATTGAGGGCTTACAGCTTCAGAGGGTTAGAGTCCACAACTATTGTGGCAGCAGGCGAGCATGAGGCTAGAGTAGTAGCTAAGAGCTTACATCCTGATCTGTAGGTAGGATGCAGAATGAGCTAACTGGGAATGGCATGGGATTTTGAAATCTCAAAGCTCATGCCCAGTGACACACCTCCTCCAACAAGGCCACTCTTTCTAATCCTTCCCAAGCTGTTCTATCAACTGGGAACCAAGAACTCAATTATATGAGCCCATAGGACCATTATTATAAAAAACACTACATTCTGGAAAGTTCATAATTTCATTTTCTTTACAACTGAGGAACATCCTTTTGTGTTTATGTTGCACATTTCCCTTATCCATTCATAAGTTGATAGACATCTTGAGGCTATTGTGAATCAAGACAGAGTGAACATGGGTGTGAAGTATCTCTGTAGTAAGATCTAAAATCCACCAGGTATATGATATGCCAATAGTGATATGGCTGGGTCATATGGTAGTTCTATATCTAATCTAGTTTGTAGAGAAACTTCCAGATTGATTTCCAGTAATGGTCTATACAGCTTCTTCTTTCCATGCCCAGCATTTGTTGTCATTTGTATTCCTGATCCTAGACCCCTATGATAATGTTTAATCCACCAGCTACTTCTAGGAGCTTTTCTGTAGGTGCCTTGGATTTTCTACAACTTATGATGCCTACTGAAAGAATCCAGAACAAAATAAAACACAAGAATTGCTTAATTTTTCCATCAACAGCTATAGTTCCTGGCCTTCCTTTTGATACTCAGCAGGCGTAGGGAAAGATGCTCCGTTCTTGGATCCCTATCTTATGGGAAAGCATTAACCTTTTGTCATTTATCACAGTAGCAGCAGTGCTTAAACGCTATTTATGCCTTCATTTCTTGAGAGAATTGCACACACGAGTACTGTATTCACATCATTTCTCTTCTCCCATGGCCCCACCCTAAGATTAATAGCTACAAATCAATGGTTGCTAAGAGAAGAATTTATTTTCTTTAGGGATGAGAACTCTGAAAGATGATCCAATCCCAACCAGCCTTAATCACATATACATATGAATAACACATATGCAACATAAACACAAACAGGTTCTAGTACAAATTTATATGTATACAGGTAATAATAATTAAAGAATAGATGGCTAGGACTTTGAGAAGGAGTAGGAAGCACACAGGAGGTGTCTGAGAGAGAAGTCCACTACAGCCTGGGTGATGACACAGGAAAACTGCATTTCTGGAGGCCTCTATACAGCTTATTGGCAGCTCATCTCCTGGAATGTCGTGTTGGCATCATTGTTACTGCCTACATATCCTTGAAAAGGATGAGGTGTTAAACAGATTCCCTGGTAGGTGGGTGGATAGGAAAAGGAGCCATGACTGGGTAATAAGTAGTAAACCTCAAAGATGGTTGGCTTCTTCCTCACCTTCCTGACCTAAGACAAAACTTGGCAGTTTCCTCCTGCCTGTAGGTTTCCCTGCTGGTGGAGTAGTAAGTTCAAGGCTGGATCAGGACACATTTTTGCAATAGATTTGGGTCAATCAGCTATACTGTATTTCTTCAAACGCCTAAACTAGGGGAGGAAAGCATTTCACACTTTAAAAACTCCCAGTCTTCAAGGAGGCACTGGGCTTTGACTCCAGAGCGCCCCTCTGCTTTGTGGATGGTCTTTCCTCTGCGTGCTGTGTGTGCCTCCTCACTCCTAATAAAAGCCCCCTTTCAACAGCTGATTCTGTCCGTTCTTGTTTGCTGTGTTTTCAATTTTCCCAGCCATAATCTGGCTTGCTTGAGAGGTTTCCTGCCTTTTAATTCTTTACCCAGTATAGAAAACAAACCTGATCAAGACCCTTAGATAGATTTTTTTTGTGTGTTTGGGGGTGGGGGGAAGGGCCTTGTGGGTCTAATAAGTTTCAGGCTTTTCCTGATTCTTAGAGTTTGTTAGGTTTCTGAGCCGTGGCTTGTGTGTACCACTCTGTTGGAGACAGTTCCCCCTCATACTTCCTCAGGTTATGCAGCCTTTGTCTCAAGGAGGAACGGGAATATTATATACATTACTGAGTATTTCTGCTTCCACACCATTCAGACTTATCTCGTGCACCACCATGTTCCACAGCTTCTCCAACTTGTCTGTGAGAGGCTCTTTGAGTTCTTGTTTTCAATGTAAGAAGTTCAGACGCTGAATGGTTCCTGATTATCAGTTTCCTGCAGTGGGCTGGTACCGGGGCTTCCATCTGCATGCTGAATCATGGGCTTTCTCTTCATCTACATTAAAGACTGAGCCTGCGGGTTATCTTCTATCACTTCTATCACATCCTTTCCTTTTTACCAATTCTTAGCTTTTGGATCCCAGAAAGGGCTCGTCAACACAGATCTAGCTGTCTTCCATCCTTTAAGCAGTAAGAAACAGAAAGACAGCAGCTCTGTCTCATCCTCCATGTTTTCTGTTCTCTCTGCCAAGTCAGAAGCCAAGGTGCGTCTGTCACTGTATTAAGTCACTGTTCTATTGCTTGAAGAGACACCATGACCATGACTACTCTTATAAGAGAAAACATTTCATTGGGAGCTTGCTTACAGTTCCAGAGGCTTAGTACATTATTACCATTGGTGGCAGACAGGGAAGGCAGGTGCTAGAGGAATGGTGGAGAGCTCCATCCTGATCCCCAGGCAGAGAGCATGAGACTGAGCCTAGCATGGGCTTCTGAAACTTCAAAGCCCATTCTCAGTGACACACTTCCTCCAACAAGGCCACACCTTCTAATCCTTCTCAAATAGTGCCACTCACTAGTGACTAAGCAGTCAAGTATATGAGCCTATGAGGCCCATTCTTATTCAAACCACCACAGTTCTAGATTACATATTTTTCCTATTGTAACTCTTCCTTTATGTGGGTAACTTCTTCTTGGGTTGACAGATAAGTCTCAAATAAGTGTCTTTTTGTTCAAAACAAAGCCCATGAAACTGACCTCACAGCCTGTTTTGCAACTGTGTCTCATATATGGAACTTGCAGAACATATACAATGTAATCTAGCCCATCAGCCACCTAGGAGGCTACACCTTATTTGTGTAGCACCCCATTCATAAAGAAGGCATGTTACCCCATGTAGAGGAACATGATCACCATGGAATTCCCTCAAGGATCCTCCACTCTCGGATAGCTTGGCCTTGTTAGCATGTCTTATCACGTTCACCTCAAGAGCATGCAATTGCCATTATAGTAAAGACATACCATGAGGAAAGGAGCCCATATTGAGATCCCTTCCTTAGTCACTCTGTCAGCGTTAGTGACACGTCTCAGCCCCTTTACTTTCAGCTCATCTCTGGTCATGGTTTGGTCACTGGCTGTATTGTGTGACCTTCCCTGGAGAGATATGAATTCTCTCTGAGACTCTGCTTCTTACTCTGCAGCTTCCAGTACCCTCCTTCACCAGCACCACAGCCTGAGTTCTTCCTCTTTGAATTGTGTCCTGAAAACTACATTTGTGTGCAAAGGCCTTGGTGTGTTTGTGATTTTAGTTTATGATTTTGTTATTGTTGTTTTGTTTGACTCTGGTCTGGGTATGTACATATGTCTATGTAACTCAGGCTTGCCTGAACTTTCTACACAGCCCAGGCACTCCATACACAGCCCAGGCACTCCCCAAATTGTAATCCCACCTGTGCCTTTCAAGTGCTGTGTACATGCAGCTACATTTTGCCTTGTAACATCTGAAAAAGCAATGCTTTGTTCCTATTTCTGGATCTCTTGTTTTTAAGGTAGAAGGGCAAAACCAGTCTTTGATATTCTGTGTTGACTGGAAGCAGTTTCTCAAAACACATCACATTTTTATGTATTTCCATGTTGAAACAAATACATTCAACATACACACACACACACACACACACACACACACACACACACACACACACTGTAGCTATCTTCAGACACACCAGAAGAGGGCATCTGGTATTGTTACAGATGGTTGTTAGCCACCATGTGGTTTCTGGGATTTGAACTCAGGACCTCTGGTAGAGCAGTCATTAGAGCAGTCAGTGCTCTTAACCACTGAGCCATCTCTGCAGCCCCCTAACTTATATTTTTGTGTCCACTGTTTTTGACATCGAGTTCAGAACCAAGAGCATCATGTTTGCTAAACAAGCACTTTACTACTGATGCACCACCAACACGCTCATGTTCATGCTTAAGTGTTTTCTTATTCATTTATTGATTGACTGATTTTGATTTTGTATGTATGTGCATGCATATGATGTGGACCATGTGAGGATGTCAGAGGACAATCTTTGGAAGTTAGTTTTTCCCTTCTACCATATGGGTCTCTGGGCTCAAACCCACTGGGCTTGGTGACAAGGTTCTATACCAGCTGAGTCATCTCACTACCCCACAGTTCATACATTCACTCATTTTATGGATAGATTACATGCTAACCTCTTATTAGAGCAAAACTATGAAGAAGTAGAACTTCTCGTTCTTAAGACATGTTCTTTATAGACTCAGTAGGTTGTACCAAATTATTTCTAAAAGCTGCTCAGTAACATTTTCATCCATTTACCACATAGAGACACCTGTTTCCTCATACCATCACAATGGCATACTGAACACAAACCTTTTGAGCTGGGGTTGGATAGATGGCTTGGTGGTGAAGAGCTTATGTGTACTCTTCTTGTGGGCATGGGCACTGGAACACAATATAAACACAATATAAATACTCCTATAAATACACACATTAAAAATAAAATAAAGCTTGAAAATAAGATAAAAACGATGTAAAGAAGGGGGCAACTTAGTATTCTTTATTTTCTCGAGTACTATTGACGCTAAGCATTTGCTGTGAATGCTTCCCTTTTCTCCATGACCTCTGTGTGCACATCCTCAGCTCACTTACCTATGCATTTCTCTTTGCTGCTGGTGTGTGAATATTTTGGAAGCTGTGCATTCGCTCATCAGCTGGCACACGTATTTCAGCCTGGAACTTGTGCTTCATTTGCATCTACAGTGTCCCTTCTTGAACATGAATTTATTTTAATGGTCACATGGTCAATCTTATGGATACTTCCTTTATACTTTTATTTTATCATATAAGAAAGTCTTATTCTAAAATCACTTAATCAGTTTTTGCAAAGTTCCTACTATTCTGCCATCTTGTTGTTAGGAATCTAAATATGTAAAAAAATTTTAATTTTTGATTGTGAGCTAGAGATCAGTCTTTTTTTTGGTAGAAAGGACCAGTTGTGCCAGCTTTGTTGATGGTCCATTCTTAGAATTGCTGGTTTTTAATCCAGTGATAGCGAGGCTCTAGAAGGCTCCACATGCCTTTCCTTGTCTATCTATGTCTACATGAAAGGTTAGAGTGTTAATCCCATGTTCTGGATAGTTTTTTGTCAACTTGACACAAGCTAAAGTCATCTGAGAGGAGGGAGCCTCAACTATGAAAATGTCTTTATAAGATCTGGAAAGTCTGTAGGGCATTTTCTTCATTAGTGATTGATGTGGGTGGCCCCAACCCATTGTGGGTGGTGCTACCCTTGGGCTGATGGTCATGGGTCCTATAAGAAAGCACATTGAGAAAGCTGTGGGGAGCAAAACAATAACTAGGACATCTCTGAATCAACTTCTACTTCCAAATTTCTGCCCTGTTTGAATTTCCACCCCGACTTCCCTTAGTGATGGACTGTTATTTTAGAGTGTATGCCAAGTAAACTCATTCGTCCCTAAGTTGCTTTGGTGATGGTGTTTCATCATAGAATAGTAACCCTCATCAGAACAGGCAACTTTACAGGTGCAGGAATAGAGGCTCATCAAGCAAGCATTGGAGGCATCTCACGCCATGGTTGATGTAGAGTGTCCTAAGGAAATGCATGGAGAAGCTGAAACAGGTTGGCTAGTTCAGTTTTGTCTTGCTGACCTTTCAGACTGGGTGGATCTTTGCATGGTTATGGGAGCTCCCTACTGCATACCAGCCGTATCTGGCTGCCTCCCATCCTTGGCCCCTGCCTTCAGTAGTAAAACACACTGCCAGACATCGTTAAATGTCCCCAAGGAGAGCCAAATTTTGTTGTTAAGTGCCACTCATTTAAATAATATGAACTGCTATGAATTCTTGGTATCGATTATTAATACCACTAATGCTGGTCAGGGAGATGCTAATTGTCAAGCATGATCAATCATGCACTTCTTTGGGTGTGGTAGCCTCTGTCCTTTTTTAGTTACGTCTTCTCTGTAGTCATTGATTACTTCTTGCCTGAGTCTCCTCAGCCTGCAAGAGAGGAGCCCTGTGTGCTGTGTGCCACCCACGCTGGGCCACATGTGCAGAAAATATTTTCAGCATTTTGTTGACAACGATTAAGGGTGGAAAAATAAAGCCCCGTTGATGTCAAATGATCCCCAGATGCAGATGTGGTGGTGGGAGGCTTTCCACATTCATGACACAGGTTCAGTAGAAACACATCTGGCACCCCAAGCACAGATCCCGACAGCCCTGTAACTGGATATGGCCGTTCAGTGATCAAGACCCCTTAGCTCCCACGTCATTCAGGGTTGTCAAAGGTGACATTCACTTTCAAGTTCCAAGTGCTGAGCAAGATATAGTCTTGTTTAGGACATTGCCAGTAGCCTGGCCAATTGAGAGCTTGTATTTTAAAGTAGAAATAATGAAAGTGCGTCTCTTCACTTTGATAATGGAACATAGATGCCCTGCCCCTCTTGAGTGTCCCAACTCCTGGGATCCCTCTGAGAGTCCTCCAACTAGCCTCAGATTCCCCTCTGGACAGGGGATTATCAGAAACTCTGCCTAGCCCCATGTGAAGCTGGGGGCTTTGATGCTGCAGTTGTCACCTTGTCAGGTAAACCATGCGGCACACTCTTGGGCGGCATAAACTGTGTTTAGTGACTGACTGACTGACTGACTGTTTTGTGATGCCAGGGATTTGAACCTGGAGCCACACACATGTTGACCCAGTGCGTTACCACTGAGCCACAACCCCAGTCCTTCAAGTCACTTTTCATAAGGCTCATTCAAATCTTCCAGGCTCCCCTGTCACTTGCCCCTCTTCTCGTTGGTCCTCTCAGCTCACCCTCCAGCCCTGTGAAAGAGACTTAAGCGCATCAACCAATCTGGGGCTCCTTAAAACATTGGGGCAGCCCTGGGCACCTTATTTTCTGAGGTCCTGTATTTCTGGTGCAGGTATAGGAGGCCTCTCTGAGTAAGGCTATTGGTGAACTGGGCTCTAAAAACAAAGGGAAAGCATCCTGACTAAGTGGAGGATTCCTGTGGCTGTCACCTCTCTATGCCCTGTCTGTGTTCTCTGGGTTCTGACTGTCAGGATAGGTATACTCAGACATCAAGGTGGTGTAGCAGAGCTCAGCCACCCCCTGCTGAGGACACGGAGTCCCATTTAGGGCTGGCGGTAACACAATGTCCCTCCATCCCGTTCAATATTCAGCTGGGTGTCCCTTCTGTTGGCCCCGCCCACACCAGTTGCTACTGGGAAGGTGAGGCAGCAGAGATGCAGCTAGGTGGCATCACCAGAGACAGCCTGGGAGGGAAGGCTGACTGCAGACACCATTGCCATGGATGGCCTGATGTGGGCTACCCGTATCCTCTGCTTGCTGAGCCTGTGCGGAGTTGTAAGTAGCCAACTCAGACCTTTGTTCTCTTGGGTGGTGGCAGTCTGTGGTGGGGGAACTCCTGAGTCTGGTGGCTCCCTCCTTCCTTCCCTGACTAATGTTAGGACCATGTGGGGCTTGAAGATGTCGTGAATGCCAGCTCTTCCAGCTGTGATATTTGAGAACTCTTCCTTTCATAGAGCCAGGCTTGGAGGAGCTTCAGAAACCAGCTACTGCTCCCTGGCCTGTGTATAGGGGCATGGGGAAGCCAAGAAAGGAGGCTTCCTTGAATGTGCTCCAACTTTCCAGCAGAATTTCTGGGTTGCTGTCAGTAGCATCCAGGGCCAAGAGGGGAGGAGTCACAAGTCACTAGGTGGGAGCATACGGGAACGGAGGCTACCTTCTTCTACTGCCTTGCCAGGGGTGACCACCCGTCCCAGTACCTCACTGTCCTTCAATCAAGAGGCTGGCATCTTCAGACCGTGAAGTGAACTCTGTGACACGAGCTTTCGTTTGCCTCTGTGTAAAAAAAGAGAGACTTGGGCTAGATGTGGTGGCTCAGCCTTTGTGGACACTAGACGATTATCATGAGTTTGATGTCAGTCTGAGCTATGCAGAGGATTATAGGTCAGCGGACCTAGGGCTACCATGCCGCGGGGAGGGGATGATAAGTGATCTCACCTGTCCAGGGCTGGCATGAGAGTGTCATGCAGCTGGCATGTGAGTGTCACACAGGTAAGTTCTATAAGTTCCCTATATGGTACAAAAGACTCATGTCCTCCTCTGTGTACACAGAATCTCAAAAGCTCCATTTCAGGGAGGGAACCCTACACCAGAGGAGTCATTCAATAGCTGGGGTAGATAGGGAAAATCCCGAGTGTGTGTGTGTGTGTGTGTGTGTGTGTGTGAGAGAGAGAGAGAGAGACAGAGAGAGACAGAGACAGAGAGAGAGACAGAGACAGAGAGAGAGACAGAGACAGAGACAGAGAGAGAGACAGAGAGAGACAGAGGGAGACAGAGAGAGACAGAGAGAGACAGAGAGAGACAGAGACAGAGAGAGACAGAGACAGAGAGACAGAAAGATACAGAGAGAGAAAGCGAGATGTATATGAATCTTGCAAGGAAGGGCATTTGGTTAAATCTTGAGAGCTGTTAGGAATTTGAGCTCTTTAAAGAAAAGGTCAAACTCCAAGCCTTAGGCAAACATCAGATCTCTGCCTAGCCTGGAGCACGTGGGCTCCACACAGCCCCTGAATCACCCATCGGAAGCACAGAGATGTGCAGGAAATCTTCAAGACCATTTCTTGTGGTCCCCAGGCTGTGGAATAGGTATCCAATCTGCAATCTTTATCAACATCAAGCATGCATGAAGGCAGCTTCCTTTATCCCACCTAATGATCAACTCAGTTGCCCCGATGCAGGGCCCTCATCATCCACCATACTTCCACGCACCCTCATACGTCCACCTTCCCCCGATCTCATTGTCTATATGTCTGTCTGAACAGTCATCCACTCCACCAACCGTACAGTCAGTCCTGTCCCCCTCCACACCGAGCCCCTTCTTCCTGTTCATTGTTCCTTTACAGCAGTCAGATGCTCCCGTCTTCTTACTCTCCCATCCGCTCGTATTCTCTCCCACTCACTCGTCTATACATCTGCTCATGTGACTTGTCTGAGACACATCAGATGTTAAACCCAGGTGGTCTTTCTGGAGTCTCCTGCCCTGGCCCGAGACATTTCTTCATCTCCAGGAAGCACCATAGCTTCTTTCAACCCTTTCCATCCTGTCCTCTCTGATTTGGTCCCTGTGCCCTCTTGTGATGACTCTGGGCCCACTCAGATAATCGAGGTCATCTTCCTGCCTGGAGATCCTTGACCTTTGGCTCTGTCAGGAGACACATTTACTGGCTTTGTGGACTGCGACATGGACATCTTTGGGGTCCATTCTGTCTCCCAGGGCTGTTTATGCAGAAACACTTTCAGAGCCCAGAAGTGTATAGAGTAAGGGGTGGTGGGGAAGGAGAAAAGGCCTCGTCAAGGGCTGCACTGTCACAGTGATGGGAGCTCTTTATGGCTTTCTCTAATGTGTCTTAGAATTCCCTGCCAAGAGAAGGAAAACTGCACGTGCCCCTCCCTTATTCTCCACTCTCTCTGCCTCTCCTTCCTTTCCTTCCCTCCATCTCTTCTTCCCCCTCTTTCTTCTCCTCTCCTTCCTTCCTCTTTTTTCATTCCTCCCCTCTCCTTTCTGAACATCTGCCCTCTATGCCCCACTCCTCCTTCCTTATGCCCCACTGCTTATCAAACATTCCTTGATATCTGTGGGGCAAATGGGCCTTTCTCAGAACTAGGGCACAGAAATGTACCAGGCTTGGTCTCCCTCCATCTTCAGGTCACTACAACTAGAGCGCACAAGGCCTCCAGTGGGCTTGGCTCATTCTGTCACAATTTCCCATAGACACTGGGTCACCTCCACCTAGAATGTGACTTCATCACTCAGCTGAGAGACGATGAGCTTGCATGTCTTCAGGCGGCAGAGGGGACCAACAACACCTCCCTGGGTATGAAGGGGTGGGGATGTCCCTGGTCCTGACATCTCCTTCAGCACTGCCATTCAGAATCTCCTCCCTCATAGGTTACCCCATGTCTCCTCCTTCTCCACCTAGGATGCCCTGGGACCTGGGATGGGCTGCTGTGCTGGCCCCCGACAGGCTCTGGCCAGTGGGTCTCTCTCCCCTGCCCTGAATTCTTCTCTCACTTCGGCTCAGACACAGGTGAGTGGCCTAGCTAAGGCAGGGACGCACAGCATGTGGTTCCTTCTGGTTTGCACATTACTGGTTCGGTGATGGACTATCCTGGATTTCAATCTTCTAGTGTTACCCTGAAAAATTTAGTCATCTTGAACGATGACTGATAGCACCAACCTCCCAGTGCAGGATTAATGATGACACTGGAGAAAGGGAGGTGGTACCATACTGATGAGGGTGGGGAACACCTCATCGTCCACTTCACCTGCTGTCCTTCCTGTCTCTTATGGGAAGGGGGTGGGTGTCATACTTCCTGCCCTTAGGATGTAGAGGTCCATCATTCCACTCAGCAGAGCTTTCCTGGAGAACAGAGACAGACTACACCAGTCCAGAACCCAAGCCATGGGACAAGAGGACTCTTCTGTCCTTGTGGTTAAGAACGTGTATATACCTCACAGAACCTTCCCACCATCTTCTGGGAAAGGGAGGAATTCTATAAGCAGAGACTCTTCTTTGCCTCTAGGGTTTGTGAAGAGGGACTGCACCATCACTGGCTGGTCTAATCCCTTCCCACCATACCCTGTGGCTTGCCCTGTGCCCTTGGAACTGTTAACCAAGGAGGTAAGCCCTGTATGTAGTTTACTATCTCAATGGATGCCTATCATCCCCACTGTAATCACCCCGTGGATGTAGTAATTACAGGAGCTGTCCAGCAGATGGCAGGAGATGCCTCCTGAAGCTGGTCCATTTACTTAAGGGTGAGGGAGAAGGGAAGCAGAGGCAGACTGGAAGCCATAGTCATCCACCTCTTGGCCAGCCTTTTCTCTTCCTAGTTTTTGGTGCAGGATGGGGGTGGGGTGGGGGTGGGGCGGAGCTTTAGTTATTTCAGAGGGAATAAAGATTGCTGCTGTGTTAGACAGGATGTGCTTGTTTTCTCTGGTCCTCCACCAGTGGTACAGTATACTGGGCTGTGGTATGGGCAAGCAGGTAAAACTCCAGGGTGTAGTCATTACAGAGACCCCTAGCTCTGGACATCATACTTTACACTGTGCACAGCTCAGGGTCTTCTCAAGGCCCATCCACACTCACAATCCCATTTCTCCCTGCCCTCGGCCCTAAGAGCAAAAACCCTGGTGTACTTACCTTTCAGATGAAGAGACAGGTCAGAGAAGCACAGGGATGGCTTGAGATGAACAGCAAGCCGGAGTGGCAGTACCTGGTCATACTACGCCCCTAGCTCTAACTGATTCAAATACTTGGGTCCCAAAGAGCCTTTCCCCGCCTGCCTGTGGCTGTTCCTGGTGTCCAGGAGGTTGCCTGTATATGGGGGTGACCGTGTACTCAAGCTGGTGTCAATAATCAGGCCCAACTTCCTCCTGTGCTTTTGCCGCTCTCCAGAGCCAGGTAGCTTCTGCTGGCTCCTCCCACTCCCATTGCAACTGGGAATCCTTATCTGAGCATCTCTATCTGAGGGGCAGTGTCTGTCCGAGGCTTTCTGTGGTATCAGTGCCTGGGAAGCTGGTGGCGTTGCCAGACTCCTGCTTGATTGCCAAACCTTTCTTCTGCTTCTATTGCCCCCCTCCCCAGAAATCGTACTTCTCCACGGTGAAGATCATCTACACCACGGGCCACAGCATCTCCATTGTAGCCCTCTGCGTGGCTATTGCCATCCTGGTTGCCCTCAGGTTTGCCACCCTTGCCATTTGCTCAAGAACCATCACTGCCTCCCTACTACCTGGGGACCAAGTCTGGTTCTTGGCCTGCATAGTCAAGAGGGGCTCAGATCCAGGCGAGATGACCTTTGTTGACCTCTTGCTCCCCTCACCCCACCCCAAGCCACACAGATGGGCCCTCTCTTCACACAGCAGGCCTCTGTTCTCTGGCCACACCTTTCCTCATGCGGATCTCCTCCTGTTTGCTCCCAATGCCTTCTTTTCCTTGGTGGTGTGTTCACCCCTGCCAACACTGGAAGCCCAGCTCTCATCCAGTTCTAAGAGATCTCCTTGACCCCTGCATGGCCCTTTTCTAATGGTTGCAACATTCTGACCATTGTAGTACTTTTTGGTATCATTTTTTTTCTTTTCAGTATCAGGGATTGAACCCAGGGTTCCCCAAATGGCCTCCACCACCAAGTTCACCCTCATCCCTTACTGCTGGGTGTAATGGCTTTCCAGGCTTCAAAGGTTGAGTTCCCCCATGGGACTATGCCTCAGAGGGTAGCTCTCTGATCATTAGAGGCTCCCTTAGGCTCTTGTAACCCACAGTTACAAAACCGTCTAAAGGCAGGGATATAAGAAACCCCTGCTCCTTACCTGAACTTAGGCCAGGAAAATGCTGGCCAGCTGACCTTCAAGGTCAAACTGACACATTTGTCTCACTTTCTACCCAGTTCATTGGGTCTCATTTTATTTGATGTGGCTTTGGCCACTCTGTCTTGGCTCACTTCTGTGCAGCTTCCCAGCCATGCCAGTCTTGGTCTAGGCCCTGGGAAGGTCTTCTGCAGTCAGGCCTCTATGTTCATCTCTCTTGCCCCTTTCAGGAGGCTCCACTGCCCCAGGAACTACATCCACACGCAGCTGTTTGCCACCTTCATCCTCAAGGCCAGTGCTGTGTTCTTGAAGGATGCCGCCATCTTCCAGGGGGATAGCACGGACCACTGCAGCATGTCCACTGTAAAGACTGTGACTGGAGGGAGTTGGGGCAGGGGGAAGAGGGCAGAAGACAGGCCTGAGTGTGCCTGACCTGTTGCTCCACAGGCTGAGGCTGTGACAAGGGCTGTGACAAGGGAAGGAAGCCTCAAGCTCTCCCCACGCATTCATAGATCAGTGTCCATACGAGCAGCTCCCTTTGCTAGGGGCGCCCCACACCATCATTCCTCTTTCATCAATGTTTCCATTTCAACTTGGTCACAGCAGCTCCTGTGCCAGCCAGCCATGTCATTGCCTTTAATGAGTGTGCAAGGACCTGGGTGGAGCTTGGCCCCTCCTTCCAGAAGCACTCAGGGGACAGGAAGCACTCAGACCTGGGGACTGCTGGGTAGGGAAAGCAGAGAATTAAGAGAATGAAAGAGCTTCAGGGAGGAGGTGGCCTTGGAGCTGCATGGGCCCAAAAGCAGTGAGATGGGGAGGAAGCTTTTAATAAGAGGAGAGCCATCACACCAGAAATTGGAAGTCGCAAAAGTAGAGGGGTGGGGAAAGGAGAGGAGAGGAACAGATTGAAAACTGAAGGGATCAGAGTTCAAGGTCTTTGAAAGTGTTCTGGAAATGAATAGACAAGTGAGTACCGGGACCAACAAGTGGGCTGATTTAATTAATGAATTAATCACTGATTGCACTCACTTAGGCCGGGCAGCACACCAAGTACTTTACATGTATTATCTCTTTTGATCTTAAAACGCCTTGAAGGCCTCACTTTAATCCCATTTTGTTAACGAGGGGCAGTTGGCCAGGTCACCCAGCCACACAGTTGGGGAATAAATAGAGCCTGGGCAACTGGGCTCAGAGGTGGTACCGTAGCCCATAGAGGCAGGTGAGGGAGGAGTGAGCCAGATGGTTGCATGCATGATGAACACATCCTATATCCACTGATCAACGCTGTCCGTGGTTATCACTTTAAAGGAGAACTTCAGCTAGGGAAGGGTGCACTATGACAGAGGAAATAGAAAAGTGTGTATGTGTGTGTGTGTGTGTGTGAGAGAGAGAGAGAGAGAAAGAGAGAGAGAGAGAGGGAGAGAGAGGGAGAGAGAGAGAGAGAGAGAGAGAGAGAGAGAGAGAGAGAGAGAGAGAGAGAGAGAGAGAGAGAGAGCGCAAGCCATGTGAGGTCCTGGAGTTCTTCCTTTTTTCACATACAGAATACTTAGGCTGAGATGGTTTGCATGGCTGACAGAGGACACAATGAACCTAACCTGTGTGTCTGTGCTCTGACCATCACAATTATACTGTCCAATTCCTCCTATGGCATCCCAAGGAGTGGAGTGGTCCAGCCCAAGGTGGAGGGGACCTGAGGGTTTGGTGTCTCAGTGGAGTGAAAGAGATCCAATGGGGCTGAAGTCGGGGGTGGGAGGGGGCTGTCCAAGCTCTGAAGCATCAGGTCCCCACTCTTAGGTCCTGTGCAAGGTCTCTGTGGCCATCTCACATTTGGCCACCATGACCAACTTCAGCTGGCTGTTGGCAGAAGCTGTCTACCTGAGCTGCCTGTTGGCCTCCACATCCCCCAGGTCCAAACCAGCTTTTTGGTGGCTGGTCCTGGCTGGCTGGGGTGAGCATCAAGGGCTCATTGATCACCATAGGAGAGGTGGAGGTTGGGAAGGACCTGGGAGCTCATAAAGAAGCCTTTCTCATTGTGAGGCTCAGGGAGGGGGAAGGGGCAGGCCACAGTCCTGTGCTGAACATTGGGAAGTAGACCAGATCCCCTCAAACCATCACCTGGCCCCACCATTATAGTCTGCACGTGGCTAACAGATTGCTGGGAGGTAGAGGCTACACTCAAGGCAAAGGGTGCAGGGCTCTCACTCACCTCTGTGTTATTTCACCCACAGGGCTCCCCGTGCTATGCACTGGTACGTGGGTGGGCTGCAAACTGGCTTTTGAGGACACTGAGTGAGTAGAGCAAGTTCCTCACCCCCATGCTGTCAGCAAGGTGTGTCATAGACCATCTAAGGAGAGGAGGGGGAGGGGGAGGGGGATCCCTAGGTTAAAGAGATCAGCTCTGAGTAGGTTTTCTAAGGACAAGAAATGTCTGGACAAGGATGAGAAAGGCTAACCAGCCTTCACTGGGTCTCTCCTATGGAGAGGCTGGTATAGAAGATCAGGCAAGATGAAGACAGACTGGGGCTGAAGACTTGAGCACTAGACAGAGAGGGGCCCCAGGAGCCATAGCAGGTGTGTTGAGGAGGTGCATTATCAGGGTAGAAAAGGGGGCACCTTCAAGACTAGGCTCTTTTCTTTCCAGGTGCTGGGACTTAGACAACAGCTCCCCCTGCTGGTGGATCATCAAAGGACCCATAGTCCTCTCTGTTGGGGTCAGTCTCTGAGGCCAGTGTTCTTTGCTTTATTAACCTAGCCTCCAGGTTTCTTAATATGGTCCTGGAGGGGTGGCTACATGATTACCCCACGGGAAACCAGTGTCTACTTTCTCTGACACTAGTTGATTACATTTGCACCTAGACCTGTTTTCTAGTTTCCATGTGTCTGGCTTGCAGAACATGTCTTGCTGGGGTGCTAAGTGGTAGTGAATGGCACCTACAGGTGGGCACTCAGCTGCTCCTATTCCCGATGTGGCATGGCTCCTGTGGGTGTGTAATCTCTCCCCAGCAGAGAAACTGCACAGTGACAGACAGCTGCTTTGTACCTGAGAGATCCCGAGAGGTGGCTGGAGGCAGGTGGCCAGACCTGGCTCTCTCATCTGTTTTTGCCAGGGCTGGAGGGGGAGGGGGTCCTCAGTCTTTCTCTCCCTGCACCTCACAGGTTTGGGATTCATAGTCATCAAAGGGGATGGGGCCAATCCTAGGCCAGCCACCTAGTGCTGTCTTTGAACTTTCCACCCACTTTCCTGTGCCTCATTTCCAGGTGAACTTTGGGCTGTTTCTCAATATAATTTGTATCCTGCTGAGGAAGCTGGAGCCTGCACAAGGCGGCCTACACACACGGGCTCAGTACTGGTACCATTCATGTGTGTGTGCATGCACATGTGGATGTGTCGTGTGTGTGTGTGTGTGTGTGTGTGTGTGTATGTGTGTGTGTGTGTGTGTGTGTGTGTGTGTGTGTGTGGTATGTATCTGGAGAACCATCATGGAAAGCACTTGGAGGGAATGTCATTTGTTTTTGTCTCGTTTGGCAGCTATCCCTTACCCTGGTCCTGTCCTCTTCCCCATGTCCCTAGAGAGAGAACAGATCTGGGCCCTGCCTCCCATGAGATTACAGTACAGGGAAGTGGCACACAAAGCTGCCAGTTACCATGGTAAATGGCTGACAAGGGCTGCATCTATTTCTATGGGGCCCGGAGAAGGAGATTATGTCTAAATGAGAAAAAGGGGCAATTAGAGAAGGGTTCCTGGAAGAATTAAACTTTGAAAGATGTACATAGACTCTGGAGTAGCCGGGATAACTGCAGGGCCACATAGTGTGATGGCCCTTAAAAGTCAAGAAGCCCAGAGGTCTGTGTGGAGGACAGAGTCTCCAGGATGGATGATGATGGACAGCTTCAGAGTCTAGAATTTGTCTTCCCCAAGGCGGCTTTCCAAGTCAACACTTCTCCTTATACCGCTGTTTGGAATTCATTACATCATCTTCAACTTCCTGCCTGACAGTGCTGGCCTTGACATCCGTGTACCCCTGGAGCTGGGGTTGGGGTCCTTTCAGGTGAGAGCCCCTTACAGACACTCCTTCCTTCCAAGGACTATGGCTGCAGGTCTTGACTAACTTCATGTCAGTGTGAGGCCTATTCATCTATCTGTTTAATCAGTCATCCATCTTTACCCTTTATCTCTCTACTCATCCAAGTACTGATACATTCATCTTCACATTCCCCAGATAGTCATTCATCCACCTATGTATCCATCCATCTACTCATTTGTCCATCCTGTATTCATTGTCCATTAAACAATTCAGTTACCCTTTCTTCCTTCAACCATCCCTCCCTCCCTATCCATCTATCCATCACTTATTATCTATCCATCAATTCTTTTCTTCCTCTCTCTCATTAATTCATGCATTATTGCTATCAATCAATTCACCCAACCACCTATCCATCTTTCCATCCCCCTTGCACATATTCATCTTCTTCCTTTCTCCTTCCTTCCATCTTCTCCACTCATTCATGCATCATTCTACTCACCTTTATCTACACACTCACCCATCTATCCCTCTGTCCATCCATCCATCCATCCATCCATCCATCCATCCATCCATCCTTTCTTCTATTTCTCCTTCCTTCAGTACACTTGCCCATCCATCCATCCATCCATCCATCCATCCATGAATGAATCCATCCATCTGTTCACCCATTCTTTTTATTCTACTTCCCATCCATACATTCTTCTTTTCACTCATCTGTTCATCTATCCTTCTATCCCTATGTTAATCTACCTATCCACCTTCACATTCTTCCATCTGTCATTCTTTTTATATATCCATCTATCTATCTATCTATCTATCTATCTATCTATCTATCTATCTATCATCCATCCATTCACCAGTATATTCATTCTTCCTTCTGTTCCTCCTTCCTTCAGTCCACTTGCCCATATAGTCATCCTTCTTTCATTCATCTCCCCACTCATCCATTGTTCCGTCCATATCTCTATCCACCTATCCATTTGTCCTTCCTGCCTACCTGCCTGCCTGCCTTCTACCTACCCATCTGCCCACCCATCCTTTCATTCATTTACTCATCTTATCTTTTCAATTCTTACCGAGTACCTATTATATATCAGGCAATGTGCTCACTAATGCAAATACAAAAATGAAGATACACAGTGAGGCGTGGGCTATCTATACAGCTCTGGCAGGCATGCCACGATGACTACATGACTTGGTGTGTCTGGTGCAGTGACTGATGAGTGAGGGAGAAGACAAGAGGAAGACTGCCAAATTCCAAAGTCAGACCAAAGTGTTCTGATGGAGTCCTTTCTTCTTGTTGACCCTGCAGGGCTTCATTGTTGCTGTCCTCTACTGCTTCCTCAATCAAGAGGTATGTGTGCACCCAAAAGCTCACCTTTATTCAACAAGTAGACCTTCTCCTCAGCTCCTTTTCTTTTGCCCTGGTCCTGTAAATCCCAGCATGGTTGACTCTCATGATCCTCCACTCTTGTGGTCCTTTGTGTGAGTAGGTTCTGTTTAACCTGAATACTTTTGAACATATTCCTTCTATGAGCTGGGCTATGTTCTACAACAAGCTTATGAGATAGAGGTCTTTCAAGGGTCAAGGGAGGATAGAGGGCAGATTAGATTGGTTGGGGGACAGAGAGAGTGAAAGAACAGGGACAGAAAGTCACAGGTCCATATAGAAGGAATTTGGGAAAAGAGTCAGATGCAGAGACAGAAAGAGCCAGAGCAGAGCAGGAAACAGAGAAACTCTGGAAGAAAGGGACTCAGACTGGGTTGCCAGAAGTGGAGGCAGGAGTGAAGCAAGCAGACACAATAGAGGCCATAACACATGTGGGATTATAGGAGAAGGCAGACAGCTGAGAAGAGACAGTCACCCAGGAGACCCTTGGCTTTTCTTCTCATTAAAGTCCTGCTGTGCAGAGATGGAGAAAATTTGGCTGAGTCCAGATCTCCAGCTCTCTGGCAGCATGCACAGGTAGGGTCACAGCTTTTCCTGATGGCCCTGTGTCTGCCATGGGCTCTGTGGTTAGCTCTGTGGTAACCAATTCTGTGGTTAAGGAGTCCCTCCCTCCCTCCCTCCCTCCCTCCCTCCCTCCCTCCCTCCCTTCTTCTTTTGTTCATTCTTTCTTTCTTCCCATCCGTTCATCCATCCTTGCCTTACCTGATACCTCTGTCCCCAACTGACTCTCAGTGTACCGAACCCATTGTTTGAGTCTTGCTCAGCCTTATCTATGTTATCAGTCAGTTTCCCCTTTACCTTTCCTACAGCGCCAGGTTAGCGATCAGGCAGGACGTCTTTCAGTCCTTTGGTCGGTCCCCCAGCCAGACAAAGATACAGACTGTCCCACTCTACCTTCCCAGCTTTCTCTTGACAGTCGTATCCCCTGGTGTCTCAGACTAAGGCAAGGGTGGATCAAAGTCACTCAGAGAGGGTCACCTGGTCGTAGGTCAAGAGGCACAAAGGGCATCCATGTGTTTGCCTGGTCTCAGACAAAGGCTGGAAACTGTCCAAGGAAGGATAGAGTAGTAGTGCCTGTACCTCACAGGGTTGGCGACCAGGCTCTCCTTGCCTGCCCTATTTTTCTCACACCACCTTCCCCCTGGACCTTTAGTCTCTTGGGATTGAGCTGAGGAGTGGCAGTGGGATCTTCCTAACATCCTCTCCCTTGTCTGTGGAGGTGAGGACAGAGATTTCACGCAAATGGTATGGCCACGACCCTGAACTTCTGCCAGCTCGACGGACCTGCACTGAGTGGACCACACCTCCCCGATCGAGATTGAAGGTGCTGACCTCTGAGTGCTAGGCCAGCCATCATCACAAGGGCCAAGCCCCAAACCCTGTGCTCAAACTGTCATGGCACCACGGGCAATGCGGTCCTCCCTACCGTTCTCCTTCCCCTTCTCTGCATCTGCTTTCTCCAGGTCCCCGTATATCAACCTTCGACTTTCTCAGTTCCTGCATCTGCTCCCATCTGTTCTTTCTTCCCATCTAGGGCTATTGCCCAAGGCCCAGAGAAACCAATAAACTTGTACACGAGTGATCCACAGTTGAGTCAATGTGGCTCCGAAGGGGCGCTCTTGTCAGCAGCCATTATTTGCACTTCCGGTGCATTCCTCATCCCTTGGCTCCAGCTGCCTCATTGCCATTTGTCTCTATATGAATTCTCATGTTTTATTTATTTTTTAAAAGCACTCTCTTTTGTCCCAAACCCCTCCTCCTCCCCTCCTCTCACAGGCAGAGATGCAAATCGCTTTTCTGTCTTGTATGCGTGGAGTGTGCCACATGTCTGGATTTGGCTGTAAATAAATGCTATCTGTTATGTGTCTCATCCTTCCACTAATGTTTTCCCCAAGCACTGTGCTTTTAAGGGCTCCGCTGCACTGCTGAGGGTACATCTGGTCTCCTGTTTTGACTACACTGGGTCACCTGACACCATTGCCCTTGGGTTACCCAGCCCCTTCCCTCTAGGTAAGCACCCATCTGTCTGTCCTTCCAAGGACTGTAAGACAAGCCTCTCTCTGGGACTCACACCAGGAAGGGAGCCCCGGGGTATCACACCTCGCTTTGTAATGATTTGGTTATACCACATTGCAGGCTTGCGGATTAGCAGCCTAGCCGCCCTTGCATTCGACAGTGCTTGTAGCCCCACTAGCGTCTGGCATTCTCCTTCCACTTAATGCTTACAAGCTAAATGGGTGTAAAGCGGCAGCCTTTTCCTTGATGTCAAACAAGTGTGAACAGTTCCTCTTGTGCCTGTTATCCTTCTGAGCTTGTTCTGGAAGTCGCTGGTATCTTTGTCTGAGGCGTGGGGGAAGCCTTAGCTCCATTTATCTCTCCTTTGTTCCTCTATTTGTGTCCTGGCTTCGTTACTTTTTTTTTTTTTTAATCACCACGGGAAAAAAATGAGGGAAAGAGAATTTATTTTTGCTCACAGTTTGAGAGGGTACAGCTCACCATGGTGGGCAAGGCATGGCTGGGGAACAGTTCACATCTGGAGCAGCAGGGCTGCATGACAGTTGGTTTCCCTGCATCAGCATTTGGGAGGGTGGGAGCTCTGGCCGGAACCAGAATCAGGCCAAAACCCATAATGCCCTTTCTCCAGGAACCGACCTCATCCACTAAGGACTTACTCTGACTCTGCTACAGTCTCCCTGGACAGTGCTTTCCAGGGACCAAGTGTTCGAACATGAGCTTATGGGGGAGGGGATATTTTCCATTCCAATACTAGTGTATGCCCTCCTATGTCCCACCCTACTGCTAGCTGCCCTCACTAGATGTGGTTCCCTTTACATCTTCATTCCCCATCATCTTCCACCCTCCTTGGCAGGAGGAAGGAGAAACAAATGGGTGCTGTCCTTAGGGACATGTTTGCTGACTGATTGGGGTAGAGGGTTTCAATTGGACAGGAAGAAGTATACGTAGTGTTAGATCAGTCACAAACCCTTTTCAACTTGGTCTACCTCAGCAGCTATGCTCTGTGGAGCCTACTGCATGCTAGCAGGAAGCCCTGTCCCACTCCACAGCCCTCCTCATAGATTTCTCCTGCTGCCCTAAGAGCTCAGCCCTTCCCTTCTAGCTGGCCCTACCCGAGTGGGCTGATGGCCAGGTGCTAGTCCCCTTGTTCTGAGTTTGCTTGTGACTCTGGGATGCCCCATTATCCTAGGCAGGATCCGCTCATCCTCCACGGCCGTCTTTCCTATCCGGGTGTCCTTTCCTATGTACTGGGAATGGGAAGGCTAGCCTGATGGTGTGCAGGTGTGTCTGATGGAGGATGATGACGTTTTTCCTCTCACATTTAGGAGGATTCCTGAAAAGGGTGCAGCTATACAAAGCCCATGATTTCCTGCTATAGGGCTTTTGCCTTGGCAGGTGTCAGGCAAATGTCAAAATCAGTATGGTCCTGCCTGAAAGCCACTGTACATTGCTCCTTTTAGTCTCAGATCACATAACTAATTAACAATCATTACTATGTTTTGGGGCACCGAAGGAATTACAAATGAAATAAAAACCAGCTATATTCATACACAAAGACATAGGTCTTAAGATTTCTTGTTTCCTGAAAGGTTTTTTTGCTTTGCATTTTAGAAACATCTTGGTGTCACAATGCATTTGTCAGTTTGTTTCTCGTCTTTATGCTTGAAAAAAAATAACATTCAAAGACAATAAGCACATGGAAGGATGGTCAGCATCAGTAGTCATGAGGAAAATGCAGATAAATCCACACTGAGATATGGTCACACCTAGGATACGGGAGGCAATGGGAAAAAATAGACAAAAACAAATGTTGGTAAGGACTGGTAACGGAGAGACTGGAACTCGCACATTACTGGTGGGAGTGTAAAAAGGCCCCCTGCCTGTTTGATAAAATGTTTTCCTGTTTCTCAAAAGTGCTAACCTTGCGTTACCTCATGAAAGCACTCCTAAGCATGGGTCAGGAGAACCAGAAACAAAACCAGAAAAACACTTGTATATGAACGTTCCTAACCTCTCGTCCTCTGACTGGTACATTACAGTATAGGCAGACAATGGAATGCTAATTCTGTCAGAAAAAGCTCCTACATACACAGACCCCCCAGGACACTGCTCCGTGAATGAAGCAAGTTCTGATACTTCCATTGGCACAAGATGTCCAGCATTGTTAAAACAAATGTAAGGCTGTTGTGGCTGAGGGAGAGGCATGGAGGTGACTGCTAATAGCCGAGAGTTCTAAAGTGACTGATTCTAAAACTGGATTGCGATGATTATGACTATACAGAAAACCACAGAATAGTAAGTACACTCTAGAAGGATGATTTTTCTGTCTGTGCATTATATCTCAATAAAACTGTTACCTAGGAATGAGTAAGTGGGTTGATGAGAGGCTCAGCAGGCCAAGATCCATACTTCATAAGTCTGGGGAGCCATGTTCTATCTCTGACATTTATGGAGAAGGTGGAAGGAGAGAACCAATCCAATATTCTCTGCTCTTCTAACCCATGTGGCACCACGGCACACGTGTTCCTTCCCTGAGCTCTTAAAAACAGTGATTAGTGGATGCTGCTGCAGGACATCTGGAGACATTTTTTTTTTCTGCCATGAAGTTTGCAGAGTCTCTATTGATGTCCTTTATTTAGCTGAAGGTTATTTATGAACTTGGTGAAGCCTTCCTCCTCCTCCTCCTCCTCCTCTTTTTCCTCCTCCTCCCCTTCCTTTTCCTTCTCTTCCACCTTCTTCATCCTCTCCCTACTCTTTTCTCTTCCTTTTAAAGTGAATATCTGTGGTGACAGACTCTCTTGCATGAAATTCTTTGTGAACATTTAAAGGCGGGGGTGGGGGTAGGGGTGGGGGTGGGGGTGGGGGTGGTGTGTGCTCAGAATGAACAGAGATTCCAGAGTCAATTCTCCTAGACTCAGGATTCTTGCACTAATGCAGACTGTTCCCTGGCAAAGCTGGTCTAGTGCATTTTTGCACGACAGTGACAACATGATGGATTTTCTGCACCGTTCCCATGGAAACACCTTCCATTAACACTTACTGGTATTGCCACTGCTGGTCGAGTTATTGCAGTGCTGTTGGCTAACGGTTAGTGTTAGCTTGGTTAGTGTTAACATTAGTGGTTAGTTAGTGGTGAATAGTCAGTGTTAGCAGTTAGAGTGTCTAGAGTTATGTTAGTGTTGAGTGTTAGGAGTTAATAGGGTGTTAGTTGCTAGTTAATAGCTGGTGGCAGTAAATGCTACTTAGTGGCTAGGTAGCACTTACTTTGAAGCTTATGATGTCAGTTGTGGTGGAATCACTGGCTTTAGGAATTATGTAGCTGCTCCTAGGGGTTTTATTGTGGTTACTTCTTGGTCCCTTCTGATTTTGTTATGAGCCTTAAATCCCTACTATAATGCACACTATGACAGGTCTCTGTAGACTTAGAATATGTCTGTACATGCAAGTCCATGGCTAAGCTCTTGACTTGCAAACTCTTTCTATGAGTCTTGGCTTTTTCTCTGTGGCAGGAGAGGCTGAGTAGAAGGTGATGTCTAAGGGTTTTCATGAGGGGCACTAAACGGTCTAGGGTATAGTTCAGCAGTGGAACCTGTGTCCGGGAAGGGCACTAAGTCAGAGGAGAAAAAGCAATGCTCGTTCTGGCCACCAGGTGGCATATGAACTGTGTCAAGAGTGGGATCTCCTTGAAGGAGGTCCTGATCTAGACAGGAAAGAGGCCTCCCAGGATCAGGCCTGGGGCTTAGCAAGTCTAAAAGGCTGGGGGAAGAAGAGGCTTCTGGGCTGGGAAAGGAGGGAACTGGAAGAAGGGGAGGGCTGTCTGAGAGACCACCCTCGCTGGGTTAGATATGTATAAGGAGACAGAGAGGGAGAAAGGAAGGAAGAGAGGGAGGGAGGAAGAAGGAGAGGGGGAGGGAGAGAGAGAGAGCACCTATCAACTGGGAGCAATAGAAGAATTAGTGTTCCCATGGGGGTCTCTGTGCAAGAGTCAGGCTGTAGGGAGTTTCCTGGGCGTGTCCTCTTTTGGGAGAAGTCTTCTTCCATTTTCCAACCCACATGCTTCTCTCAGCACCTCTCTTCAGGTCCTGAGAGGAGTTTTGCATGGAGGTAGGAAGAAAAGAAGGGAAGGAAGGAAGGAAGAAAAGGAGGGAGGAAGGAAAGGACTTTCCTTGATGCTTCCGTTTGCTCCTAGGAATTTGGAAAGAGCCTCGTGCTAGGACCTGAGGTTGGATGTGAATGACTAGGCAGAGAGGGCATGGGTGAGGGCTAGAGAGGGACGCTTGGACCAGGCACTTGGCTGACTGTGTATCTGCATGGGGATCCCTCCTGGCTCTGCTACTCAGGCATGTAGACTGTGGATGATTTCATTGCTGGGAGCCAGGCTGTGAGAAGGCATGTGGGGGATTTACATTCCCCTGGGACTCTCTTGGGTTTGTTCTTAAATTATTCACGTGAAGCTCCCTGTTCCTTCATTAGGTGCAGAGAATTTAGGGATGTCTGTTTCACTTTCCACTCTGCAGGAACATGATTCTGTCAAGTTCCATGGATGGGGAAAGTTTGGGTCCTGCCCCTGCTGTTTTATACCAGCAGGGCTGAGACAGCAAGTCCTGCACTGCGGCCTGGATCCTCCTCAGGTAGCAAGTGCCTTCCAAGCAGGCTGACCAATCAACCGCTAATGTGACAGATGATCAGTACAAGGAGACAAATGGCCACTGTATCGACTGTACTAGCCCCAAGTATACAAATGGGAAGTAAAATGTAGACAGAACAAGGCTCAGAAATACCAGACCTAGTGTGGAGATTTGTATTGAAGGCTTCCTATAGGATGCATAGCTAAGCTAAGTTAGACCATGAATTTGAGTTGGCTAGGTGAAGAAGCAGTATGTGCAAAGGCCCTGTTGCAGGGAGGAGCTTGGCACTGAGGGGACTAGAAAGAGGTACAGTGAATGAGTTTCAGTGACAGAAGGGGAAGTTGACCAAGACTGCAGTGGGGTAGGCCAGGCTACACCCAGATCTCAAAGTGCCAGGAGAGCCGCAAGAAGCTATCAAAAGTGTCTATCAACAATACAAAAATGTATAACAAACCTTACACATTTAAAATAGGCTCCCCCCACCCCTGTTCATGTATTTAGACTGAAATTTAGGCAAAGGGCTCTACTGAAAGCCCCGGGGTCTAAACTGGAGCCTCTAACTAGGAAGTTTAAAGCATGGTAGTTTAAAGCACAAGGCCAGACTCAATAGTGTCTAAGTTCGGGTTTTATTGCTGTGAAGAGACACCATAACCAGGACAACTCTTATAAGGAACAGCATTTAATTGGGACTGGCTTACAGGTTCAGAGGTTCAGTCCAATATTATCCTGGCAGGAAGCATGGCAGCATCCAGGCAGGCACGCGCTGGAGGAACTGAAAGTTCTATATCTTGTTCTAAAGGCAAACAGGAGGAGACTACTTACTGTCTTCCAGGCAGCTAGGAGGAGGTCTCAAAGCCCACCCCTATTGTAACAGACTTTCTCCAACAAGGCCACGCCTCCTTACAACAAGACCACACCTCCCAATAGTGCTATTTCTTGGGTCAATCATATCCAAACCTCCACAAAAGCTGTAAACAGTGGCAGTTAACTTGTGAAGTAGCGTTTCTCAGAGGTTTCCTGGGATGTGTGTGGAGATGGAAGGGAGAGAGTTTCAGATGAGAGTGGCAGTCAGTCTGAACAGATCTACAGGGACAGAGAGCCATGAAATGCCCAGTGAGGTGGACATGAGGTATCTTGGGGCTGCAGGGAGAAGTGGGGTTGAAAGAGATCTGGTTTGGAGTTGGAGATCATGGCTGTTGGAATATGACTGGGTTTCAGCAACAAGAGCACAGGCCAAGCCACCTCACGAGGAACAACACCAGCTTGACTTCCTTTAGGGTCTGACTGGGAAGTCGGAGTCTCCGAGGAGGCTGAGAAGGAACAGCCAGAGAGGTGGGAGGGAGAGCAGATGAACGTGGAATTATGGGGCCAAACAAAGAGTGTGGTAAGGAGTTTCTGGCGAAGGGTCTGAGCACTGCTGAGCAGCCTTTCAAGAGGAGGCTGGAGGCGCATCCAGGATTTGGCAGCACCGCGCACAGCAAGAGCAGATTTGGCAGGGGATTGGCAGACGTGGGTAGCCAGACGGAAGGGTACTGAGAAGTGAATGGGCCGTGGGAAAGTGGGGGCAGTGTGTTCAGCAGCTCTTGACTGAAGTGTGCCTGGGACAGGAGGGGACACTGTAGGTAACAGGAGGCAATTCTGGGTCCAAGTGGATCCAAGCAGGTGTGACTGTACTTGGCTCTGAGAGAATAGGGCACATGTGTCATTCAGGTGGAGATAGATCACTGGTGGAGGAGGGTGTGGTGCAATCAAATGAAGGTTGCAGGGGACTGAGGAGGACTAAGAATCCAAGTGGGAGCACGGCTGGGAAGAGGGTATTTGCCTAAAGGGAGTAGCAGAAACTCATGGGGCTTGGCATGAGAATTGGTAGAGAGAAGTGGGCTACTGGCTCCGAATTCACCATGATGGCTAGGTTCATGGTTGGCTGGAGTTTGGGTGATAGGAGCATATAGAGATGGGAAAGTATAGTAACTGGAGGGTAAAAAATAGGAGAGGAGGGCACATGGGTGACTGATGACCAGTCAGTATTAATAATCTGGGAACCTCAACTAGAGAAGGCAGGGTTAGCCTTTCTCGGAGACAAGACATAAGAGACTTGGCTCTATTTGCAAGAGAGCATATGCAGTGGGCATGGAGCTGAGGGGAAGGATGCAGACTGAATGGGACGTGGACCTGGGAGGTTTAGTGTCAGGGTGGAGTAGCAAGCTGAGGAGGAACCCTGGGAGGAGAGGAGGCTCTGTGCATGCAGCTGGGTCCTGGGGTCCTGATAAAGCAAAAGAAGAGACTGCGGGGAGTTGGGGGCATTGTGGAGACAAGGAGAGAGAAGACTAGTAGGGTACTGACCATTTGTCTGGGCATTTCTGTCAGCCAAGGTGAAGGTTGGGGCTTGAGGGACTAGGAGAACTTGGGCCAGAGTCTCCTGAACTCTGGGGCACCTTCAGAGGTCCAGGAATCTCAAGAGGTGGGACTCAACATGGGAGGGATAGCAAAGAGAGAGATAGGGCCAGGATGGAGAGGACCCGGGAGAGCTGCAATTGCTATAGGAAGCCTGTGTCTTGAAGCTTGTGTCTAGAAGCCTGTGATGCCTTTAGCCTGTGGCTTCAGGGGCTCCCAGAGGCCCCACGCCTGGAGCCCTTATGTGGTGTTGGAACATAACAAGAAGCAGCAGGGTTGGATTTATTTTTTCAGTCAGCTCTGATTGGCTCACTCATGTGTATGAACCTCTTCCTGTGGACAGTGCTCTTTCTGGCTGGCTCGCAAGCTTACGCTCATCTCAGCTCTCCATTCTTCCCTCTAGGAGGCTCCAGTTCCCAGATTCAGGGCAATGAAACCAGAATAGCACACACAGCAGCTGTGCTGCCTCAATAATACAAACATCTGGGTCCTGGGGCTGCCAGAGTGGCTGGAGCCTTTCTGCATGCAGACAGCCAACATCTTCCTAGTTAGAATTTCCCCCTGCCCCTACTTTCTCTTTCTTGTCCTCTCTTCCCCTCGAGGTCATTCTAACCCAGGTAGTGTGTTGTTACATGATACGTGATGAGAATGTGTGGCGCTCTCCCTGCCTCTCAGTGAGGAGAAGCAGGTGGGTAGCATACGTGTTCACAGATTCTTTTGGGGCTCTGGCTTCCCTGCAGCAAGTAGGTGGGTCCGCGAGCCTCCCTCCCTCAGAGGCATTGCATAAGCAGCCGCAGCCCTGAGTACATTCCCATGGTTACCGGGCTGGGAAAGGCTGGCCGAGATGGCATCGCCATGGCACCGGCATGGTCCACAGCTCTGCTGGGCGTGGCTCTGGTATGTGTAGCTCTGGTCTCTTGCTGGACAGATGGCCTTCACAGAGGGCCCTCCCAGACATCCAGTGGCCTTGGATATCATGATGTGAGGTAAGCAGACAGGAGCAGTCTGGGTGGAATTTGAGGGCTTCTCATGTCCTCACAGAAGGCCTTCAGTGGCTCAGCCAGCAGCCTTGCTGTGCGGTAGCTCTGAAACCAGTTTTTCCTCATCAAGGGCTCAGCACAGACCAGATGGGCCAAGCCACAGCTCTGCCCATTGCCTACACCCCCTTGGAAGCCCCTTACTCAAGCCCATAGGAATGAGGAATATGGAGCCTGGGCTCCATAGCCATCTGTGTTTGGCCACCCTCAGGCAGGCTGTGCCCAGGGATGCTACAGTCAGGGATAAGATCTTCAGACCTAGGCCTGTCTGGGGGACACAGGAGAAGAAGGGCATGTGAAATGGGTGGTCGAGCTGTCAATGCAGCTGTGGGGATGGCTTGAAAGGAGAAAGTCGGAAAAAGGGGCTGGCAAGAAGGCAGAGGCAAAATTCTGTGTGTCTCTCCATGATCATGTCTGCATATGAAGGCTCAAAGCTAGTCTCTGTGGTGCTAGAGCACAGGAAACTCCATGTAGAAGGTAGTTGGATGGGGAGCAAAGATGCCGTGTGGGGCCCGGGGAAAGCTCAGTAGGCATTCCTCCTATAGGGACACCACCAAGTAGTTCCCTGAAGCTCAAGCTTGCGTCTGTGATTGTCCTATAAGATGTCCCACAAAGGGTCACCCAGTTCTTCCAGCCAACCAATAAGGATCATCCAAATCATTCTAACCAGGGTGATGTCCTAACCCATCCTCTTGTCACAGTTTTCCGTGTGTAAGTCACATCATGCTGCATCAGACTCCATGCAGACCCTAAACTGAGACTCTCTTGTCCTTCACAGCCCATGTAACAAATAGGGACAAAATAAACCTTATCACCTCCCTGACGTGACATTTGTTTTTAAAGTAGGACACCTGGAACAAAAAAGCAGAGTGTCCTCTCATTTGGCTGAGCACTGTGTGTCAAGCCTCTCAAATGGTCCAGAATGTCTGTGAACGTGCAGTAAGTGTCAGCTCTGGAGCTAGCCAGCCAGGAAGTCCTATACAGCAAGGACCAGCTATACATTATCGAAGCATTCCATTTATATGGCCAGTCTTCCCTCTGCTTCACTTACAGCCATATCCACAGATGGAGTGGGTCCTAGTCATGATCCATAGCAGATGTCTGTCTTCAACTGTTTTGTGTTGCTAGGACAAAATGCTTGAAGTTGAGTAATTCGTAAAAACCAGGCATGAGATTAACTCACAGTTCTAGGTGCCCAAGAACATGGGGACATCTCAGATTTGGTGAGGACCTCTAGGTTCCTCAACACGTGGTGGATGCATCACACTGGGAGCACATGCGGAAGGGTGTGTGTTTGAAGACTTCACAGGGCAAGGCAGAAAGGGGAGTCTGAACACCAGGAACAGCTTTGTAGCACCCCATTCTCTTAAGAATTAGCTCATTCCCCAATATCAGTATTAGTTCTTTCCATGAGTAGTTCTGACTTAATTACATGCCACATGGCTCTACTTTCTAATACCTCCTCAACTCTAACACTGCCACCCCGGGATCTTCCAGCACATGTTCTTCCTGGGACACTGTCGAGCCATGGAAGCACCGGCATGAACACACAGAGTGCTTATGAGGAAGGGGATAAGGCGTTGCTTTCTAGTGCTAGCCTGGAAAGCCTAGGGGAGAGAGAAGAGAAAGATTCTGGCAGGAAGGGGAGGGTCCCTGAGAAAAGCCCTTGTCCCACAGTGCCCCGTTATGTCTGCTGTCCCTGTCCTTGTTGTCAGACTCATCATTTGCTCTGGGGGTGGGAGAGGGGATGCTATACATGTGCACGGCACAGAGAGTTCTCGCTGGTAAGATGAACATGGTGCAGGCTATGTACACACAACTTGGCTGAGGACGCCCGGGTCCTGGTCCTGAATAAGCTGAATGTTCATTTGAGTGTGTACATATATGTGAGTGTGCATGCATCAGTGTGCAAGTGTGAGTGTGCAAATGCTTGCTAGTGCACACACATGCTCTCTCGTATGTGTCCCTGAGGGTGAGGCACGTGTGTGAACATGTGCCTGGCCCTGCTCTGATGAGGCCTGCTGGCTTGCTAGCAGCTGGAGTGCTTGCTATACTGACAGGGCCTGTAATCACGGGAAATTACCCAGCCCAGAACTAAAATTAAGGCTGAGGCTGCTACCACAAGACCTGCTTACAGAACAGGCTCCCGGAAGAAGGTGGAGGGGAGAGGGGGGTGCTGGGGGGGAAGTCTCTGCTGGGAGTTGGGACTTCAGGGGTGGACCAAGCTTGGCTGAGAGGCATGGAAGGGAGAAAGCCCAGCTCTTATTGAACACACAGTGCTGGTGCCAGGGGCCACGTTGGCTGCTCGCAGGCTGCCTTTTATTTATGTCTCCTCTCACAGCTTGGCTCCCCGCTCTACTACCTAGATGGTAGGAAATGGTCTTCTTTGCTCCCAAGAGCAGACACTGAGCCTGAGGCTGAGATGTAAGGCTGGTCACTGCAGCTCTCGAAGGGCGGGGTTGCCTGACAGCATGATGGTGCCTGGGTAGGGAGAAGGCAAGCTCTCTGGACCCTGTGTGGTTGATCAGTGAGTCCTCAATGGTTTCTATGGCCTTTAACACTTGGTGGTTGGGTGCAAGGGTACCAGGAAGAAACCCAAAAGCAATCCTCCTGGCTTTATCACTCTCCAAGACCAGAAGCATGACTCTGTGGGAGTTCACTCAGCTCTCCAGGGAGCTCAGTGAGACACACACTAGTCTACTGAGCCCTGCTCCCAGGCTTCACTCCTTTGGACCTTATGGGCTCAGGGCTCTCCGTGTTCACCTAGGGAACGTGGGACAAGGCTTTTCAGACATGACTAGCATTGGTGTCTCTGCAAAGACCTCTCTGTGATCCTGTGAGTGAATCTTCTCCCAAGCCAGTGAGTGTCTTGTTCATGGACAATGGATGGGGTCTGCAAGGGGGTCCAGGGCCGGGTGGATGGTTAGACATAGGTCCACTTTGCTCCTACTCACCTGATCCCAGGAGAACCTAAATCATTAAATGTGGAGGTTACAGAGAGAAAAAGTGCTAGCCCAAGGCCCCATATGGCATTTGCTGGCACCACAATCTTCTGGCCTGCAGCCAAGGAGTGGCTGCATCTGACTGAGCAATGAAAAAACGATCCAAGTGCCAGGCGCTGTTCTAGGATTCAAGTGTGTGCACGCATGCCATTTAAAGAGCTTGCTGAACAGTTACCACCAGCTCCATGTCACAAGTGAGGAAAGAGGCAGCTAGCTCCGTGATTTTGGGCACAGCTGAGTGGAAATGGCATATGACCCTTCTACCAGCAGGCTGGCAGCAAAGTGTACAATCTACTCTGAATATGACTGAATATGTCTAATGTAGAAACTCATTCTGTATAGCCCCTGAAAATGCTCAGCAGGAAGAAAGCTCACTTTTCAGAGGTCCCGAAGTAACACCCTAAGTTGAGGTCTTATGCTGGACATGACTTGGAAAAGACAGTCACAAGGCTACGTGCATGTATTCTCTCAGTGGCAGTGAGCCATGACTAGCTAGGTTTAGTTCCCAGCCATGTGGGTGCTGGGAACTAAACCTGGCTTCCTTGCAAGAGTAGCAAGTGCCGTTAACCACCAAGCTATAGCTAGGGCCCCTTGTTTCACTTTTTAAGCTTCATAAAGTTTGGAAACATTCAGCCCATTTCATAGATGAGAAGTTGAGATTCGGAGAAGTTAATCTGCTTGCTCCTCTTAGCTTCTGGGCTCAGCTCTGGGTCACGAGCTCTATCTGTTCTGTATCTCTGAGCTCTGGATAGCCTGAGCACAAACAGATGTGGGCCTACCCTTTACCTTACCTCATTGGTCATCTCCCTCTTTATCCCGAACTATATATGACTCCTGCCAAGTTCCCTCAGGACACCTTCCTGGAAGCACTAAAAGATTCTATTGGTCTGGATAGAAGCGATAGTTTCCTCTGGTAATCTGGAGGCTTGTGAGAAGTGAGCCAGACTGAGGGGGGTCATGCCCGGTTCCAGTGGGGTCTGTTGAGCAATCCATGGGCCCAGACTCACCCATCCCGAGGACTTCGCTAGTCTCTTCTTTTGCCTTCAATCCACAGCAAGCAGCTGCAGGTGGATAGACACTACATTTCTAGGGGCTGATGTACCATAGGAACCCATACTGCTCAGAGTGGCTCAGACCACAGTATTAACTGCTCCTTAGGCCTGCCTCCTTCTCCCACTGGCCCAAGTCCCTAGCTCAGGGCTCACTTTCAGGGCTAATGGGCTCTGAACTCTTGGGCTCTTCTTCCTCAGGGGGATCCAAGTGAGGGGTGGAGTCACTAAGTAAGCTAGTCAGCTCCCCAGTCCACAGCCTGTCCCTCCTATTGCTTATACCACTCAATCTATATCATTTGCCCAGGTTTCCTGGGGTTCCTTACTTCACTCAGAGCCAAACACTGAGTAACCGGACGGCCTGTGTGCCTTGCATCAGGACCATCTCTTGCTTTTACTTCAATGGCTTCGTTCCAGCACGCTGGTCTATTTACTGTTCCTCATCCAGGCTCCTTGCACCCGCCATGTCCTCAGATGTCTGCATGGGTTACTCCTTCACCTTCGTGGGCTCTTCTGAACAGATGGCTCCTTCCACTCAGAATCGCGCCCCTTCCTCTCTCTGCAGTTTTCTGTGTGTCCCCTCCTGTTGGAATGCAACTTAGCTCCCTTACTTAGCTTTTCATTGTTTCCCTGAATTAGAATATGTGTTCCATGAAGGTGGACGTCTTTATTTAGTGTGTTCAATATCACCTGCGTCGGGACAGGCATTAGAGAGACGAGACTGTACCAGCCAGAGACATGGGCCAGTTCTGTGTGCTCTGGAGGCGAGACTCTGGGTGGGATCTCACCGACTGGCTGTGGCGATGTTTAATTAATTTGCACTATATCTTACACATTATAAATGCCAAATAAATCATTATCATAAGGAAGAAATGGCAATTTGTGATGTGAAAAAAGGAAAGAAAATGCTTAGAAATAAAATCAGATAAAAGTAGGTATAAAGAAGACTGGAACTCTGAATTCTTCCTTATTCCTTGAGCCCAAGATCTCCTGCTCATCTGTTTCTGAGGCTCTTTTTTTTTTTTTTTTTTTTTGCCCCAGGGGCCTTTCCCTGTGTGGAATTCTGCTTTGGTACAGGATCTGGCTCCATACTGCTGGCTGTAAACCTACATGAAGCACCCTGGGCCAGGCTTCGTAAGGAAGACTGCTCACACAGACGTGCCAAGCAGACGGTATCTGCTCAGGGAGGCCAAGGACATAGGCTGCAGTGGTGTGTGCCTGACTAGGATTTCCTTCCTGTGGGCACCACGGAAACAGCTTTGGGTCTTCAGGACTCAGAACTTGTGCCAGTAACAAGGCAGTGAGAGCAGTTTGACGGTGGCCACGCAGGGAATCTGCATCCAGGCAGGGGCTGAGAGCAGATCTCTGGCCTCCCAGCCTGAGATCCTCCAACTGCTTTATATGTGATCTTTGGAACTCCTGCAGGCAGCCTGGGTCCCCCTAGAGAATGTCATGGCCTTGACCCTGTGAAGCCTACAGGGCTCTTTCAGCACCCCTGGGGCCAAGGAACTCCGGGTTGCTGAGTTCTGCAGGGCTGGCTGGAGGCGTGGGAGTCAGGGCAAAGCTAGTTCTCACTGCAGCCCTTACTCGATCTGAACTCCCTTCTCTCTTGCAACCTTTCCAGGATCTGAACTCCCATGCTCCCCCTTGCCCTTTGAGATGGACAGTCCTTTCTGAATGTCTCTGGGGAGACCACTGCTTACCTTCTTGGGATAGACTCTCCCAAGGCCCAAGAGAAACGTGATCATTAGAGCTAGAGGGCTATTTTTTTTTAAGATTTTTTTTTTAATGTAAGTACACTGTAGCTGTCAGACACACCAGAAGAGGGCATCGGATCCCATTATAGATGGTTGTGAGCCACCATGTGGTTGCTGGGAATTGAAGTCAGGACTTCTGAAAGAGTTGTCAGGGCTCTTAGCCACTGAGCCATCTCTGCAGCCCACTAGAGGGCTATTGATACCTTCTTGCCATACTGGAAACTAGGAACTAAGGGCATGAAAGAGAAGGGGCTCAGTTAAGGTCTAGGACAGCCAGGGAACCAGAGGCAAGGCAGGTGTGCCTCAGACTCCAAGTTTGTTTTTTGTTTTTTGTTTTTTGTTTTGTTTTGTTTTTGTTTTTTTTGCTTTATTTGCTTTATTTGGCTGGTGTCCGGGCATCTACCTCACGTGCTTGGTAACAGTATACTCACTGGGTCAGTTTATTAGTATTTAGAACTTCCTGTCTGCCCTTGCTCTCTTGACCCAAGCTCAAGGGTCAAGTCCATAGCCATAGATTCCTTCCTGTTTCCTCAGCTGGTGCCTTGAGGGACCCCCTACTAGCTGGGTCCTGGAGGGGACTCTCCATCTCCACAGCACACAAAAGGTCAGAGACTATGCTTGCTCATCCTTCTCTCTCATGTATTCAGATTTTCCTGTTGAGCCTCTGCTATGCTGTGTGCCAGAAACTGTTCCAGTGACCAAAACACACTGGTGAAAACAAATAATGCTGGACCCCCAAGGATTTCACTGGCCGTGCCTTTGACTCGTTCTCACCCACAGCATAGTCTCAAGCAGCTGAGAGGCCTGGAGCCAAAAGAGCAACCGGTCAAGGCTGCAGCAGGGATCTGAAGCACAAGTTGGGACGAGACTAGGTTAGGACACAGCCATGCTTTTCTCCACCTAGAAATCACAGGGGTTCCCTTTGACCACCTCAGGACTGGAGGCGGGGGAGTCCCTGGGGACATCGCGAACATCTGGTAGCTAGGCCAGGGCAGAGAGCAAGAAGGACAAATAGACCCAGGTATCTTCCTGCTCCTAAGTCCCTGCCTTCAGGTTATGCTGGTCTGGTTGCCCCCACCCCAACCCCCAACTCCCAGCCATTCATTCTGGCACTCCCCCATCTCCCTCTTGGTATGACCCTGCTCCTCCACATTTCAGGGCCCAATTGGGAGATTAGCTCTCCACAGAAACCCAGGCTGAGAGGCAAGGGTCTGAGATAAGAGGTTCAGATGTGGGAGGAGGCTGCAGCTGGGGCGGGATGAAGACTTCTTGCAGGAGAGGAGGTCAGCTTTGGAGAGATCCTGGAGGAGTAGGGTTGAGGTGAGATACCAGAGCAGTGAGCTCATAGTACATGATTGGAAATGAAGTAGCTGTAACCTGAGGACCCAAGGTACCACAGGCTCCTCAGTTCTTCCTCAAATCCCCGCCTTGAGCTGTCAAACCTTACTGCCCAAAATGTGCTCATTTGGACCTAGAACTTTTCACTGTATTTTTGGTGGCGCTGAGTGACGGTGGAACCTGAGAGCTCAGACGTGCTAGGCACATGCTTTAGCTGAGCTATACCTGAAGCCTAACCAGGGCTTTAAAGATGTCATTAAGGTAAAATGATATCCCTGGGGAGGCTCTACGCCAATATGTTGGTGTCGTGATGAGAAGAGGTGATTGAGGCAGAGGCAGAAAAGAAGAAAAGTCATGAAAAAGGAAATACACCCACAAGCCAAGGAAAGAGTGAGGTCAAAGCACAGCCTTCCAAGGCAATGATTTTGGGCTCCTAGCCATGTGGAACTATGAGGAAACAAATTTCTGTTCTAGGAGTATCCTAGCCGGGATTGTTTGTCACAGTGGCCCCAGCTAAGTCATCTAGGAGTCAGGCTATTTGATTATGATTGTGCATGTCTATGGACCACGTGGAGGGCCCATTATCCAAGGACTCTGCTGGGAAAAGACAAATACTAGGGCCAGAAGCCTGGTTTATTATTTCCATGTGTTTTAGTTAAATGGAGCCTCTTGTTTCTATGAGGCACACCCAGAAGAGAAGGTGACATTCTTTATGTGAAAATCAGGCTGGCTTTTGAAGGGAATTGGTGAGTTGTCTTTGCTTTCAATAACGCAAGTGAAAAGCAGATGCAACAATGCCAGTACAAGAAGATGGGTCAGCTATGGCCCAGCCGCTGTCTTCATCATGGGCACTTCAAGGAAGGAGGTGGCTGTTTTACTCCTTCCTGAAGCCATCACAAAGCCTACGAGGACGAGTTCTTAAACACACAGCTCCTGCCTAGGAGGTCACTCATGAGACTTCTGGATGTGGCAGGAGCCAAAGGGAGACATTGGCTGTCCATGGCATAATGATAAGGATAGCTAACCTTCTTATTCTCTAGACACTACAGACTCCATGTTCTAAACAACGTAGTCTTGTCCTCTTTACTGCACCTCAGCACAGTCCAGTGATGCAACGTTGCTTCTCCCCCTGCTTTATCTTATGAGAAAAGTGAGGCGAAGAGATTCCATGACAAAGCCTGCAACCAAAGTTAAGAAGGGTGAGCAATACAGTCATGTGTGATGGGGATGTGAAAAGGGAAGGCGCCCCCCTGGGAAGAGGTTAGGGAACAAACCATCTGGGCCACCCCTCCAAAGTCTTGCCCTCAAGAGGGACTTTAGGACACTCACGAGACTGTCAGAGAAGAGTGACTGGCTCTTGTTTGGGAACAGGGAGCAATCAGGATGAGGAAGACAAGCTGTACGAGACTACTGGCTACAGGGCTGAGTAATGCAACGTCAGATGGATAAAGTGTGAACGATGACACACAGCTACCTCAGGTACTGGGAGAAAGCTTGAAGCGTGCAGATTTGTTAAGCACCCAGTCCCTCCTGAACAGTACAGTGGTAAGTGCTCTGGCTTATCTTGTGTGTGTGTGTGTGTGTGTGTGTGTGTGTGTGTGTGTGTGTGTGTGTGTGTGTATGTATGTATGTATGTATGTATGTATGTATTTACACAGCATCAACCATGCTCATATTTGGCATCTTTTTTTTCCAGATTTTTAAAATATTTTACTTATTCACTTTACATCCTGCTCTCTGCCCCTTCCACAATTCTTTCCCCACCCCCTCCCTTCTCCTCTGAGTGGATGGGGTCCCCCTGGGTATCCCCCCACCCTGGCACACCACATCTTTGTGAGGCTAAGCACATCCTCTCCCACTGAAGCCAGACAAGGTAGCCCAGCTAGAAGAACATACTCCATGTACAGGCAACAGCAGATTTGGTTTCCTATTTTGGTTCCTTTATAGAGTACAGACAGTGGAAAGAACCGTGGCTATAGTTGGCTGTCTTTCCGTGCACAGCGTGACTTGCTGTGTTGCCCATGAAGCAAGGCAAGTACCTTTAGCAACATTACAGTGGTCCCTGTGATGCCCACAAAGAGATTTTAGTATAGTGGTTCCCATGACACCCCTAAAGTCATTAGAGCACAGTGGCCCTATGTGGGTGTTAAGTATTCAGAAAAAAATATTATCTGTTCTGGTCGTGCACAGATTTGTTTTTCTGGTAAGTACAATAATTATTTGCTTGGCACTTATTTTATATTGGGTAATATAAGAATTCCAGAGATGTTTTAAATATACTAAATGTGTGTGAAGCATGAATACCGTGCTGTTTTGTGTTAGGAACTTTACTGTCTCAGAATTTTGGTATCCAACGGATATCTTAGAAGTAAGATCACATGGCTGGTGAGGGAGGAATGACTTCATGACTCTACTCTAGTCTCTCAGATGTGTCTACATCTATTTCTAGTATTTTAGTATGCTTTCCTCCAGAGGTCTGTAGAAGTTATTTTTTGCAGCCAGGGGTGGTGGCACACACTTTTAATCCCAGCACTTGGGAGGCAGAGGCAACAGCAAATTTGATTTCCTATTTTGGTTCCTTTATAGAGTACAGACAGTGGAAAGAACCGTGGCTATAGTTGGCTGTCTTTCTGTGCACAGTGTGACTTGCTGTGTCGCCCATGAAGCGATTTCTGAGTTCGAGGCCAGCCTGGTCTACAGAGTGAGTTCCAGGACAACCAGGGCTACACAGAGAAACCCTGTCTCAAAAAACCAAATATATATATGTATATATATATATTTATGTATATATATATATGTATATATATGTATATATATATGTATATATATATACACAAATATATATATATATACAAATATATATGTATGTATATGTGTGTGTGTATATATATATATGTGTATATATATATATATATTGCCTCCTAGTTTTAGGTATTAAATACCCAGACACATCCCCTTTATTCATCATGTTGTTTTTGTGGCCCCTGCTTCATTTCTTTGGCTCTTCGCTGATTTGTGGACCAGAGAGTCCTGTTATCTAATGCTATTTCTTTGGAGGCCATTTTGCTTCCTGAAATTTTTCCTCCTATACTTGGGATAATAATTCAAGATCTCCAGTTGATTCTTGGGTCTGCCAGATGTGGGGGCTAAGTGGTAATGACTAATGGTTTCCGTTTCTCCAGATGACTCCTGTCAGCTTGAGAAAACTTGGACTAGTTCTAGAAGACTTGGGTAAAAGGAGGACTTGGCGTCATAAGGTAGGTGAATAGATAAGACCCAGTTGGCTATGGAGTTTTCCTTTCAGAGGCTCAGAGAGATAGGGTGAGGATGAGTATGTCTTCATAGGGCCAAGCAAGCGAGGATGCTTCCCAGGGCTGATGGGAGTTCTGACACCCACGCTTCCACAGCTGTGGGAAGGAGCTGCTCTAGTTTCTAACCAAGGCCCTGGGTCTGCAGTCAGGTCTGGAACAGTGGCCATAGAATAGGCAATCAGAAGCAATGAGCTGTGTTCCCCCCCCCCCCATTTTTTCCTGGATGAACACTCCATTTAATAAGCTCAAGGAAAACAACCCGGAAATTGGAAAGATAAAGAAAGGGCCATTAGTGGTCTGTGCTCTCCACACATGTGATGTCTTTGCTGTGATCACAGGAACTGTCACCTGAGAACATATGTTTCTGTCTCCTGATGCATCCTCCAGGGAGGGAGGCTGGTTCAAGGGGAACACACCATGTAGTTACAGGGTGAGCACAAGAGAGAAGAGACAGAGGATAGACGGTGACAGCAGCAGTCCTGGGGAAAGGTGATGACAGCTTAGGGAGGAGGGATGGATGTTAGGACCCTGTGCAGGTTTATTTCTCAGCTGGGGACGTGCCAGCTGGATGGTATGAGTGGGAGGTACCAGAGTGGCATCCATGACCACAAATATATCCCCTTATCTGCTCAGCTACAGAGGATTTTAAGAAAGGTTGCCTCTTCTGACCTCTCATCCCTCGGGGTGGGAGTTGGGTTAGCTTTAGGAATCCAGCCCAACTCCTCCCATCCCAGACCCTCCCTACCCCCCCCCCCCCGCCCCGCCAAGGAAGAGCCTGTCACAGGAGAAGGATAACACTCCCGTGTCCAAGTCTTCATTTCACTTGCAGCTCGGCACTAATCCAATTGCTGCCTCTAACCTAATTCTCCATTGTTGCTAGAGTCCTTTGCTTTGCTGATATTAAAACTCTTTTCATTTAATTGTACAGAAGATAGATCCTCCTTGGCCATCAGGTGGTAAATATAGAATAGCTGATGTGTAGCTCTAATTTCTTCCCTGGCAGGCCTCCTGCAGCTCTGAGTAATTGGGGACCACAATATTCTGAAGGGAAGGAGACAGGACGGGAGAACAGGAACAGGTCTTGTGCCTGACATTATCAGGAGGTCATAGGTACAAGGCGTCTGCCTATGTCCATAGGGTCAGCTGCTTCTCCCCTGACTTTTATGTTACATGATGACTAGTAACCCTGAGATGCACAGGAATCTAGCACTTCTGAACCAAAGGTGATTAAGAGATGTTGTTCCACTGTAAAGAATGTGAGGGTTCATATAATCCCCAAGAACTGGATAATAAGCCCCTCACTCTCGTTTAAGGGTAGAAAGTCCAAGTCTCTGTGCAAGGTCAACAAAGAGCCATACAATAGCTCTTTTGATCTCTGAGGCCCCAAGTGACGATGGTGGACTGTAATCTTGTTTGGTGATCACAAGGTTTCCCAGCAAGTCAGGGAAGGGGAGGGGGGCATCAGTGCAGATGTCCTGGTTTCCATGTGTTGGGGGGAAATAGTGTGTGGAAGGTGGGGTCACTGTGTGTTCCCGTGGTGGGGAGGGACAATGGTTCCGGGTACCCAAGGTCTTTCCCATTCAAAGGTGGGGGTTCCAGTGTCAATCACTGATCTAGGCTACAATCACAGCCAGCTGTGGAGGAAGAAGGAAGCATCCTTGGATGAACCTGTTTGGCTGTGACTGCAACTTCCTGGATACTCATGCTTTCCTAATTTCCCTAAGCTCTGGAAAACACAGCAACCCTCTCCATTTCCTTCAGGAGAATGGCAGCTTCCTCTAGGACATATGCTAACTCCTCGAGCTTCTAGGGTCATCCCAAAAGACCATGGGTGAACCTGGGTTTCTAGACTGGTCCAGTTTCCCATCAAAGACTCCCCTGCACTGCAGTTCACTGGCTTCTCCTATCACCATTGCTCTTTAAGGGCTGGTAAGAACATTTCTCCCAGGCTGGGTCCTAGGCTACCTTTTTTTTTTTTTTTGTCTCCAGCCTCATAATGAGACATGAGTTTGCTGAAGCTCCTTTCTCCTGAATACTTAGGGATCCTTGAGGGTCCGTTCCTTTCAGGCCCTGTTGCCTGGCACACCCAGACTACAGCACAGCATGTCTCTGGAAAGACCTGCCTCTCCACCTCTCCGCCTGTTGCTGACCCAGGACCCTCAGAGCAAAGGGAGAAGAAAGACTCTCAGGGTTCAAGTAGCCATGGAACCCTCTCAACTACGGTCCTGAAGACACCAGGGTGCTTTCCAAGACTCTCTCCTGAATTTGTCTCTACTGATGCTTATCTCAGATTATAGGACCAAGCTTCTTAGCCTACAGGCGAATCGCCCTCCTAGACTTTACATTTTCAGAACCAGGAACAGCAGGGCATGTGACGGCTGGAAATATTGGTCCAGATAGTTTATTCATAGGTGTATCAGGGCCGGAATCATCACAGCTCTCGGATCCTTTCAGTTCAGACAAGGAAACGAGGCCCTGAGGCCGGGTCTAGAAGGTATGCTCACTCAGGGTCCTGCACGACATCCCAAGGATCTTAAAATTTCAGATTCTGATCTAAGATCAGCATTTCTGTTACTGCAGTGGAACACAGATGGAGGCCTCACAAGAACAATGGTCAGAACCACAGAAATCTAACTCCATCTCCACCCTCTATCAGCTGGGCGACCTCTCACATGTTACCTAACCTCTCTGGCCATCAGTTTCTTAATCTATACGATGAGGATTACAGTGGGACCTGTCTCCTGAGGTGCCCTGAGACACTATAGAGATAGCCTTTCCAAAGCACAGCACAGCATCTGGCAAGAGACACATGATAATTAATTACCTCACACTTCCCCTCAAACCAGTGCAAACCATAATGAGCTCTAGCGATTCCAGCAATCACCAAGCAAGCATTTAATTTATTGACTTGGAAAATGGAAGGGCTCTGTATCAAGGGACCATTTGGATGAAGTTTTCAGAAAGAAGGAATGCACAGATGTCTTTTTTTTCTCCTCCATAGAAATTTCCTAGCACCAGGAAGACGGTGCAGACTCACTCTGTCCCTCTTCAAACAGCCAACAGGAAGCAGGGGGGCGGGCACAGAGTCAGACCACTGCTGGCTTCCCCTGGGGGCTTGCAAAAGTCAGGGATGCCTTGACTCGTGCATGCTTTTCTTGTTTTTTTCCCTAATGACTTCTGCTGCATGGGGAGCAGGGAGGGGGGAGCATCTCAGGACGCTGTTGGCAGAGTGCTAAGCAAAGATGTGAGCTCTCCCCAGTGATGGGAATAGAGGAACCTCACTTGCCCAGCACAAAACACTAAGGGAACACCGCAAGCTCAGAACAGTAGCTCCCCTTGATCGTGCATCGTCCTACGGTTCAAAATAAACGTATGGATTAGGCATAATAGCATAGTAAGAGAGAGACGAGCAACTATTAATAAAGAACAGCCATAGCATAACTGCAATAAAAGGTGCAAGGCCATAGTCTGTCAGAGTATCTTAATGTACTGAGCCCACATAGTCTGGGATGCTGTGGGTGACCTGATGTCCGAGTGCTATGATGAAAAGACAGGGATGGTGCTGGAGAGCCTGCTAGGCTATGAGGAGAGAGGGTTCTGGAAGGCAAACCATTCGATGCTACGAGAATGGAGCTGAGAGCCAGTACGGCTGTTGAGTGGCCAGTAGGTCAGTGGGAGTAGACTCACACTAGACCAAGGGATAATTCCTGCTTCCTCCTGGTGGGTGTGTACTGAGTTGGACGGTATGAATGTCATCACATTCCCCAGATTAGTTCTGGAATTTTCCACTTAGTATTTTAGGCTGTGGCTGAGCAGAAGCAACTGAAATCAAAGAAAGCTCAAGGGAGGGCTATTGTAATATTTTATTAACATGATGTATTAAAAGATTAAAAATTAGTTTTAAAAATCCATGAAAGCCAAAGCATCAAACTTTTAAGCAGACGCCAAGCTGTGGCCCCTGAAAGTGACTGCTTTCTGCCTAATGTACCTGATCTTGAGGATTAACTCTTCTGGGACCAGTGTTGTCTGTGGCTCTTAGAATTCGGACTTCTGAAAGCTCCATAGTAGCTCAGCAATGAGAGGCTGGAATGCATCAACCTTCTCTGGAATGAAGCTACCTGCAAGGTAACTGCCAAGGGGTCCCAACATTTTGCTTTCCTGCATCTAGATGAGGCTCTTACTGTGGTTCACTTTGTACAGAAATGTAAAGAACTATGGACTGATGCCATGTATGAACCCATGCTGTCATGGAGGACACCGTGAGTTAGTGTTTCCCACGCCAGATATCGGGAGTCCTCTCTGCTGGTTTACCTCCTCTGCGACTTCCAGGCCCAGCCTAGTCTGCCCAGTTATCTTCACAATCATCCAGTCCCAGGGGTCTTTCCCTCAAGCACACATTTGAGACTTGACTGTGTCCTGAGCTGCGGTGTAGCCACGCAGTCTTGAATTTTAAACTAGCATCAGCATACATTCAAAGTTGAATCGTATTGAAAGACTCAGGGTGAAGTGGAGGAGATTACACACAGGTCTACTTTCTCCATGCCCAGTCTCACCTCTAGGGTGCAGTCACCCATAATTCTTTTGGCCATTTCCTCCCTTATTTAGCTCCACTGTATTTAATAGGTGTATACATGGTCTCATTCATTCATTCACTCACTCACTCATCCATTCGTTTATTCTTTAATTCATTTACCTTTTTACGGCAAATATGGCTTAACTTCCTCATGTCCTTTCTGCTCCCTTTCCCTCCCTCTTCTCAACCAGCTGTTTTGTTGTTGAATAAAAGCAACCATATTTTAAAAGCAACTATTGAGTCCTGTTGTACCTTGGAGTTCATTCTCCTTTATCCAATGCTCGCTTTCCCTCAAATTAAATGTCCCCTTTCTTGTTGCCTGATGTCTTTTGTCTCGGACTCTTCTTTCCAAATCTGGCTGGTTAGTGTCTGTCTCCTTCATCCACAGGTGCCTGCCTCATTCACTTCCTCTATTCTGGTTTGAAGCTACAGTTTGCTGGGGTTGACACATAGGTGTGTCTTAGGGCACCAAATCTCATCATGCAACAGTCCTTTTTCTGATTCCCTCCGTTAAGTTCCTCACACCCTGGATCTCTTTCCTTCCCCCTCCTTGGTTTGGGCTCTTGTCTCAGTGGCACACTGCCTTCCAGAGCACCTGAGGACAGGCACCCTGGCAGCAGCACTCGTAGGTCCTGTCTGCCTGAAAATGTCTTAAACTTGGTGTTCCAGAGCACGGAGATGCGGGCCAGAAACATTTATCTCCACATCTTCTTTTGCTAATTTGAACTTTTGACACAGGGTATCACACTGTAGCCCACAGAGTCTTGTCTTTTTCCTGATCCTCCTGCCAAGTGCTGGGAGTGCAGGGGCCATCATGGCTGGCTTCAAAGTACTAGCATAGTTCTCTGTTAAGCCCAGAACCATCTTGCTTTTGTGATTCCTGGGCCTGGACACCTGAAATGCCTCGGAAGATCCTAAAGTCTGATTATAAATATTTGTTTGCAATCTTCTCCACTGTTCTGGATGCTGGGTGAGTTTTTTGCATATAGACACTGTGTCCTACTGGCCTGGTAAACTTTTAGGTGTAATGTCCTTGATAACATCTTCATTCTGCTCTTACATTCTAGACTTTTCTCTGGGTAGTTGTTGGAATTTCTAGGTGGAGCTATACATTTTGTTGTATTTATTTATTTTTTTTAAATGTCCTACATTGGATTTAAAACACATTTTTTCCCTCATGATTTCCATTTGCTTTGTCTTCTACTCTTGTATTTGATGCTGTTCTTTTCTATTTGGCTTGATTTTCAATAGTTCTTTTCTACTGTACTTACCTTCTTCACAGTTTCCTTGTGTCTAGATGCAACACACACACACACACACACACACACACACACGGGAGGGAGGGAGGGAGGGAGGGAGGGAGGGAGAGGGAGAGAGGGAGAAGGAGAGCATTAGTTCACTGTTGGTGGGAGTGTAAACTGGCTCAACTAGTTTGGGAATCAATGTGGAGATTCCTCAAAAAGCTAGAAGTAGTTGATAAATCTATCATCTGTGTGGTGGTTTGGATAGAGATGCTCCTTTCAGAAGGCAAATTTTGCCAAGTAAAAAGCCTAGTGCCAGGTTTGAGATACCTCCCTTCAAGTTGTTAGGGAGATCCCCGGGGGGAAAGTCCAAAATAATACAAGCTATATTGCCATTTGTGATGGGTACTCTTGGCTTTCAACTTGACTACATCTGGTATGAGTTACAACTCAAGCAGCTGGGAACACCTGTGAGGGATTTTTCTTAATTAAATCATTTGAAGTGGGAAGACCCACCTTTAATCTGGTTCACACTTTCTGTGGCAGCCTATATCAAGCATGGTGTGATGGGGCATGCCTTTAAGTCTGTGAGTTCAAGGGCAGCCTTGTCTACAGAGCGAGTTTCTGGACAGCCAGGGCCATTACACATTAAACCCTGTCTTGAAAGAAAAGGAACTTTGGCTCTTAGTCTGCTTGAGCTCATTCTTTCTGGCAACTTCCTTCCTTCATTGGTATTAGAGCCTACTTCTGCAGGATTTTGGAGTATACTGAGGACTACTTGAGACATCCAGACTCCTGGAGTGAACAACTGTTGGATTCTTGGACTTTCCATTGGTTGACAGCCCTTGTTGAACTAACTGCACCACAGCCTGTAAGCCATTTTAATAAACCCCCTTTATACCATTCCCTAAGTCATTCGTTCTATCAATCCTGTGTTTCTAGACAATTCTTTCTAATGCTCCGTTGATCTTGATTTCTGTCTAGAACTTGAAGGTAAGACTCTATTGCTGAAGACACCATATACTTTGGCCACTGGATATAGAGAATTCAGCTGGCACTGAGAGGAAAACATCCTCCCTGCTGGCTAGGTTTCATAGTTCTGAGAAATGCTTCCAGGAGAGAAAACAGTTATAAACACTGCAGGCTACAGCAATGACCAGCCTGGAAAATCTGCCCAAGGGCACAGCAGTGGCACTCACGTTGTAGGAGTAGCCAATGGCCTTTTGATTGGATTTAAAGCTTGCTCCACAGGAGAAAAAACACATTAATATGTCCAAGAACACATGTCTGGAGGAGTTAATAAACCCTAGGGGTTCACCCACTATTATTAGTTTGATAAATGGACATAATATCAAAGTGTCCTTCAAATCTCTATTAGTGAGGCTCTCACTCCTTATCAGGGAAGGGAAGCTTCTTTGTGCACTATCTGGTGGCTAACACAGACATTCACAGCTGTTCAAAGAGCAGCGCATGTGTCTGTGTTATGTGCTCAACCATAAACAGGACATCAATATCATACCCATCACCTCTAAAGCTCAGGAAACATCACAGAAGCAAAGATGTGATACTTGTAAGAGCCAGCAACTGGAGAGATCCAGGACAAAGCCGTGTCTTCTAAATATGACTAAATCACTGGACTCAAGAACCCACCACAACTGTGGTTACCTGCATAACACTTGTCCTAGATCAAACCAATGAACATTCCAACCTGGATGGGCCAGGAGCGCCAAGAGTCTAGTCTTCCCACCTACAGAAGGAGATATTAATGCTTACTGGATGCTAGGGGAGGAAGTGTCAGTTTTCTTTAATGATGTGGTCCCTGGTAGGCTGGCCACATTCTAGTGGGTACAACACAAATGAGGCTCTGAAGGTTATTATTATTTTTAAGAGGACATAAAATTAGGAGAGGAACTCTGATGGGATGAGATGGAGTAGATCCAGTAGGGGTTAGGGGAGGAGTGTGTGTTTGCCTGTGCCTGTGCCTGTGCCTGTGCCCGTGCGTGTGCTTGTGCGTGTGTGTGTGTGTGATAAGAAAGCTTTGTAATCATGTATACAATTTTAAAAAGAATTAATAGAACCATTATACTAAAAATAGGTGGCATGCTAGAGCAGGGCTTGTGATGCTAACCTCTAACACAGCCACGTGTCCAAAGATCGGGGCAGGAGGATCAAAAGTTAAGGCCAGCTTGCTCAAGAGAGTTCAAGACCAGCTTAGATGAGGGAAGTTTACTTTGGTTCGTGGTTTCAGAGGGGTCAGTCCATGTTCACTGGGCTCCATTGCTTCTGGACTGTGCTGAGGTAACTCATCATGTGAGGGCTTGGAGCCAGCAGAGCAGAGCTGCTTACGTCAGAATGGCCATGAAGGAGACAGAGTGAAAACGAGAAAGAAGATGATGGCAATGTACAGCCCCTAAGATCTCAACACCTTCCACCAAGTAGGCACGGCCTTCTTGTCAGCACTTCCTCACCATGCCATTTAATTATAAATCTATCCTCGAATCCATCGATGGATGCAGAGCCCTTGTGTTCTGATCATCTCTGTAGAGCCCCTCTTCTGACTGCTGATGCATTAGAGCACATCTTCAACACCTGGGCTCAGGGAGGGATGTTCACACTCAACCACAGAGAATCACTATTGTATGTGTGCGTGTGCATGTTTTCCCAGCATTATTTTAATCTCCTGTTTGTTTAGTTTGCTTTCCTTTTGTTTATTTCACAGTGTGTCTGGACTTCAGTCTGAAGTAGCAGGATCTCCTCAGATGTCTGATAGCCTTTAGTTTTAGAATCTTTCGTCATCTTCTTGAAAGTTTTGCTTCCTCTCTTTTCAGCTGACTCCTCTATGTCCTGAATCACAGACTTCCTATTTCTTGGTTAATTTCTTTCTTTGGAGTAGCATTTGCCAGGAACTTTCTAAGAAACACAGAGGAGGTGATTTTGTGAGCTCTTAACATCTGACTACACATATTTTCCTTCTTTTATTCATTGTTTTACCTATAGGATGAGTGGCTTGATTAGAGATGGAATTCTAGGTTGCAAATGAGCTTCTGTGGAGCCTTCCGATGTTTCACTCAGTCATGCTCAGGCTTCCAGTGTTGCCGTGGAAACGCCTGATGCCATTTTAAGCCCTGCCCTGTGTACACCATCAATCAGTTCTCCTCTTGTTTAATTTTTTTTTCTGTCCCTGATGTTCTGAATTTCATGCCTTCTCATGTCTTCAGTGATTTGTTCCATAATTCATGGGCGTTTTCAAAGCAGAAACTCACATCCGTGAATTCTGGAAAATCTTCTCTCTTCTGTTTGAAGGTATAGTTCCCTGTCTTCTCGCTGCTCTCCCACTCTGAAACTCCTGCCAATGAGATATTAGGCTTTATGCTTTGAAGCCCCCATTTCATATCGCTCCTTACTCGTCATCTTATACTACTTTCCAAAAATATATTTCATGCAACCTTTCTGCTTTTTAACTGAAGGTTTACTTCAAGATGTGATTCTTTTCTATTTATTCTCTAAGAATTTTGTGTAGTCTCTGGGTATTCAGTTAAAAATAGCATTCTGTTTTAAAAGAATGTTTCTCCAATAGTCTTTATTAACTTTTCCAAGACATTAGCTTCAACTTCAGCTTTTCCACATTACCTGTTTTTGTGTCCTCTCACTTGAGTCCTCTATCTGAATCCTTCTTTGCTTCTCTCTTTGTCACAGACCCTTCATATTGGAGCCATTTCTAATGTGTAAAGGATTCTATAAAGGTCTGTATCCCAGACAGAGATACTCATCATCTGAGAGAGTCCGTGCAGAGACACAGCTTGCCACATTCCAGCTTCTCTGGGGGCATTCTGGTGGTGTGGTGGTTTGAGTAAGAATGGCTCCTGTAGGTTCATGTATTGGAGTGCTTGATCTCTAGTTTATGGAACTATTTGGGAAGGATTAGGGAATATGGTTTTGTTGGAGGAGGTGTGTTACGGGAGTTTGAGGTTTCAAAAGTCCACACCATTCCCAGTTAGCACTCTGTCTGCCTCTCTGTCTGTGTCTGTCTGTCTGTCTGTCTGTCTGTCTCTCCCTCTCTCCCTCCCACCCCAAACCTCCTGCCTTGTGCTTTTGGCTCAGCTACTGCTCTAGTGCCATGTACACCTGCTGTCATGCTCCCCACCATCAGAAAATGAACACTAAACCTCTGGAGCTTTGACCAACCCCACAAACTAAGGACTTTCTTCGATAAGTTATCTTGGTCATGTGATTTATCTGGCAACAGAAAGAAAATAAGACAGGTGGAAGGACTGAGTGTCTCTTTCTTGAGGTCTTTCCTTTTGAACTGGCAAACTTTTCCTGAGGAAACTTTCCATGCCTCATGGGGATGTTGGATAGAAGCTGGAGGCTTAAGTCCTACCTCTTGTTTGTAACTTCTGGTTACAAACAAATCCCTTGTAACTTCTGGTGCTTTATTTCCAGTACCTTCTTGCCATCCCAGAGACACAACACACAACATCTCTGGGCCAAGTTATCCTGAGAGTCACCCATGTAGTAGCTCACTTAGATAGGAAGGGGATCTAGAGGTTGGTGTGGGTCAGGCCTGATGCCTTTCTAAAGAATATGTGCACTACTGACTCTATGTTCAGTTCCACTTATGCTTCTGGAAGCATCTGGAAGCTCTGTGCCTTAAGCCTTTGAGGCACCTGAGCAGATTCTGGCTGGCTGCTTATGCTGTCCTCTCTCCCTAGACATTTCGCTTACTTTTTGGGTTTCCCCTTCCAGCTGTCTTTGTCCTTTTCTGGCTTCTTAGTGGAGGTGGAGGAAAGAAATATATAATCAAATGTGATTATGCCACAGGACTGTAGACTCCATGCTGATATCAGACACCTCTGCAGTCTGTTCCTTTCCCTAGTTCCATTCTGACTTGGGGTTAAGTTTATCTCTTTACCAAGTTCCTCCCTTATGTTGTTTCCCTGCCTTCTGCTCTTCCTCTCATCCTCCATGTCTGGTGTCTCCTTTTTGACACTCTCCAGCTGTGTTCTGCCTTCTAAGAAGTCTTCCTTAACCCTGTCCTGGCCCTGACTGGCCAAGATTAAGGAAAAGACCTTGCTCTGCTGTCTTCAACTTGGTGCCAATGCCCCCTTGGCCCACCAGTCTTGCTTGCCATGGAATTGTCAGCTTTATGAAGGAGGGCTTGCTGCAGACTTGCGGAAGGTATGTGCTCCCATTTACCCTGTCTCCCCAGCTGAACCCAGTGCTAGGGTAAAGAAGCTTCGGATTTGTTGGATTCATAAATGAATGCTATAATTAAAGTATGATTATATATAAATTATATACTTAATATATAATTATGCAAGTCATAGATTGATGTTATAGCTCATTTATGGGAACATTAAATACTTGACAACTTAATGAGCCTATAGTCATGAATGACCGAAGTCCATTTTGGTATGGGCAGAGGGCAGAAAATGGGGAACCACCCAGGAGTTCTCAAAGAAGTCCCTATAAGTCACCCAGACCTGGCCTCCCTGAGCCCCTAAAGAGAAAGCAGACGGGAGTTGAGCCACAACAATTCATCTTCTATAGCTGACTTGCTGCTGGAGGTGGAGCAGAAGATCCAGGGTTGGGGCACTATGTGTGCCTCCTGCACCAGCTCCATCTGGTCTTCTGAATGAAGCCAGAGAGGCAGAGTGTCTCCATGGGGAACCAGAGAGTCTGGACAGTGCCTCCAGCCCTCTCCCTTGGCATTCTGATATTGCTTGTGCTGCTATTTCATGCCATCACAAAATTCTCTGACCATCTCAAATCCCCAGCCCCTCTTTCCACTGCTCCAACTGCAGGGGCTAGTTGTCAGTCTGGCTGGCTCAGTCTCCTAGCAAACATTTTTTGTTCCTACTACCTGACACATTGCCTGTCTTGGGTGGACCTTGGCAGGAGCACAAACAGGCACAGGGCCAGGACTCTGGAGTGAATGTCTGGGTGTGGTACAAGAGTCCCTTACCACCCCTGCCCTGGTTTTCTTGTCTATAAACCATGTGTGAAAACGACATCAATTTATTGGATTGTTGAGTGGGTTAGCCACAAATTGCTGAGAACTCTGCCTGGTTCACACCCACCTTACAAAGTGTTTCCCATGATCACCAAGCAAGTGCTTAGGAAAGATCTGCTGGGTTAATTGAATCAGGTGTTAGCAGTGGGATTATCACTCTGCTCTGGCAACCATGGCCTCCCTGTTGGACTTTCTGCCTCCCTCTGATCTCTTTCAGTCTGCCCTCTGTTCTGGATGCTCACAGCTTTGGGGAGGTCAAGCCTATTCTGCTCAACACTGTTCTGTTTCTCTGCCTCTCCCCAATCCCACATGCACATGTGCACACAGATTGCTGAATGTGTTCACATCCATGGGAGTATTTGCTCTTCCCATGCTCTCTTATGCTCCAGTCTGATCCCATTCTCCCAGCTTTCTCTCCTCTCTCTGCAAGCTGCTGTCCAGTTTTTGGTCCTGGAAGCCCTCATGATGCCTTTGGCTCTGTTATCTTCATCCCTGGAAGGCAATTATTTTCAGCTATATCTAGTGCTAGAGAGGTTCCCCTGTTAGACTTTCCCATTTTGTTACTCTCCTGAACTTCTTGAGGAGGCTCCCATCACAACTCTTTGGCCTATAGGAGCCCTCCACCCCCATTTTTCGATGAGCCCCACATGGACCTTAGGAAGAGCGTTGACCATCTCGGCCACAGTGACTTCCTTCTGCTTCAGTGGCTTTCTGTTCACCTGGGGAACAGTATTCTGAGGGCTTCAGGCTAAAGCAGTTCTCTTGTTTGTCTTGGCTGGGTCTCAGAGTTCTACTGGGCTCAGGACTGGGTTTGCCTTTTCTGCTCACCACTTCTGCACTATCCCATTCATCTCTCCCGTCTCTAGGCCCTTCCCTCATTACCCAACTTAGACTTAAAGGCTTAGGGCAGAGTTGAGGGGGAGCTGTCCTGTTCCATCAGCAGCTTCGCCTATGCCCCCCCCCCCACCATCATACCTTCCCATCTGCTCTTTGCCCAGCTCCTGAGTTGTTGAGGAGACAATGGAAGTAAAGCAAGGGAAAGGACTTGCACAGAGGTAGCGAGTGGAGCTAGGATTGAGTTGTTTCAGTTGTGGGTATGAAGAGTATTCCCTGGCCTCCCGTCCCCCACACCCTGGCAGCATCTCTCTTCTCCCATTGACATTAACTCTTCAGTACTCCACTTGCTACTGGACCACTTGTGCCATCCTGAAGGCATGGCCAAAAGTATTATGTGGTGAGGAGCTGTCCTGAGGCTGAAGTGCTGAGGGATCAAGCACCAGTGCACACGAAGGGCACTGTCCAGGGTGGGTCCCGGAGTGAGTGCCTACTCCAGTGTTCCTTTCAGAGGGTGCAAGGTTTGTTTGCTCTGTGGGACTTGAAGTCTCATCTCAAAGGCCTTTTGCATGGCCACCTACAGCTCATCTGTCACTTTTACCTTAGTGTGAATGAGATCATGTTTTTTCTGTGAGTGCAGCCTCTCATTATTGAGGGCCCTAGAGATGGAGATGGAAATATATTTCCTGAGTTCACAGCCTACGCCAGGTGGTCTAGAAAGACTCCCTAAGCCTACATCTCACAGCCAAGGCTGCTCCTCTGGGCCCCCTGAGACACCCTTGTCACCATTCTCTGCCTGTGCTCCCTGAAAGGAGACACTGAGTAGACACACAGGAAGCTGCAGGGTGGCTATGGGCATGAGGAAAAGAGAGCAGACCCAGGGAGAAAAATGAAGTCCCTTGAACATTAGCAAACCTCTACTCTCTGCCTTGACCTAGCACAAATCCCCAAATTCCCAGGGTTGCCTTTCTTTGGGGAGGACTGTGGGAGGAAGGGATAGTCTTTGTTTTGGGCCCCAGCCTGGCCTTGTGCCCTTTCCCTCTGAACTGAGGGTTATGTCTTCATTGTTGTTTTTGCAGTGTTTTTGGCATCTAGAGTGAACTCTGGTTGCCATGGCAACTCCAGCAAGGGAAAAAGGGAGAGGGTTGAGGGTACTGAATATATTCCACTCTCGGCTCCTTTTCTATGTGGGGGTCTATGGAGGGCTAAGGCTAAGACTTTCCCCCAGATTCCCCCCCCCCAGCACCCCATATCTCTCCTGCCTGGCTTGACTTCATGCTGGCCACATCACCTTGCTAGCAAGATTCCTTTTCGAGTGAAACCTGGGCTTCCTTCCCTGCAGCCGAAGGATGTGTTAGAATGGGGGAGGGGGGAGACCTCAAAGAAACATCCCCAGTTGGGAAACCACACAGACCCCTAGTTCTTCTGGGTACAAGGGAACAACAGGCAGGGCAGGAAGCCATCTAATTGCTTAGAGAGTCAAGAGGCCTTGCTCTCCCTTCTAGGCCTCAGCAACAAAGGTGTGGAAATCACTCTAGTGACTTGAGAGTCAGGTTTCTCAGGGTATCCAGGGAGCCCTCCAACACCTCAGGCTTCAGAGGCCTCTGCTGAAGTTCTTGCCTACATGTTCTACACTGAGAGGAAGGAGCCAGTGTACCAGGCTCGTCCTTTGCTGACTAGGGTTTGGCCATTTTCTTTCTATTCTCAATCTCTAGCACAAGTCTGTCCCCAAACAAGATCTGCAAGGATGCCTGCTGGGTGAAGGAAGGGGTTCTTACAGGAAAAAGTGAGCAAGTCTAGGGGAGACTCAGGTGAGGGTGGGGGGTGGGGGGACACTATGTCTCTGTGGAAGATGCACTTTTGAAGATGCTCCAGGTAACAGAGACTGGCCGGCCACTTCAGAGCACCTTTGGCTCTATATTCTATACCCCTGACACCAGTTGGTAGTGGCTGTCTGCCCATATATTTCACCTCCTTCCTTGGGTGATCCAGTGAGGGAGAGGCAGAGGCTTGGGGAAGCAAATGAAGAAGGTAGAAAAGAAAACCAGAAGCAGAACTAGTAGGGGGGAGGGGGCGGAGGGGAGGGGGCGGAGGGGAGGGGGCGGAGGGGACAGGGGAAAGGAAGGATACAAAGCAGAGGAGTTGCAAGAGGGAGTATCCAGAAACATGATGAAGCGGTTCCACATCTCAGTCTGTGCCACCTTCAGCCTGACAAAGCAGAATCTGTGTGTCTGTTGTGAATGTGTCCTTGGGGTGTCTTTATCTGGTGAGTTTAGATTCTTAGGCTGTACATCAGATCACTCTAGGGCTCTAACCTAGTTCCTTGAGCAAGCTGACCAGAAACTGGCTGCTTCCCTGGTCTTTAGATACCCCGTCCTTGGAACCAAGAGGCTTGTGATATCTAAGAGAATGTAGGATAAATCTACCCAGGCTTAGATGCCTCCCAGATGATCTCTAAGTGATTCAATGGCAAATACTTTAAATGCTTTCAGCTTCTGTGTGATAGTATCTAAATGGGACCATACCAATACTTTCCCTTGGAGGTGGTGTGAGGTTCGAATTAGGCAATCCAGGTAGAGCATTAAGCCTGGGCATCATAAGGATTGTAGAAGTCTGTGCTTTTGTTCCTCAGAACCTTCTGTGTGGATGAGGAAGAAGCCTACACTGAACTGCGCATGGTTCCTTGCTCACAGAGAGGGGTCAGTGATCCTGGCTCAGAAAGCAGCCAAGGATAGCATTAGAGCTCATGCTAAACAGGAGCAAGCAGCACGTTTCCAATGTCTGATCCCCTCCTGGGCTTTTAAAAACATTTCCTTTCCTCCTCTATCTTTGATGAAGTGTCCACTGTACAGATGAGGAAACTCAGGCTGGAGGAAGAGAGGGGCTTGCTCGGGTCACATGGAAGATCCAAACAACTAAAGAAGTGGGGACTCACTGCCCAGGAGGTTCCTTTCAATGTGGACTCTGGCAGAGAGCTTGGGGACTGTAGGAGGACAGGGGACAGGCTCAGTTCCTGCCAACGGCACTCATTACCTCCCACTTACTGTTCTTTTGCTGATTCTGAACAGCAGGTACCAGGTCTTAATGCCACCATTGCCTCTCCACATCAGGAAGAGAAAATTGGACTAAAATGGCTTGGTGCTTTTACCTCACTGTTTGGAAGGGAATGAAATGACAGCATAGGGCAAGTAGGCAGAGAAAGGATGGTTTCTGGATGGAATCAAGGCATGCCAGACTGCAAGGGGCTCAAAAGCGGCAGTCCCTGACCTGATACCTGGGGAGAGGCAAAGGTAAGGGCTTAGCAGGGCTCAGACCTCTCACTTACAAGATTTAGGTGTCTGAACCTCCTCCAGTGAATGAATGGTCTTTAAATATATTGGAGGGCATCTCCATGTGGGGCCTGTCAGAAAGACAAGGTTCACCTATAAATATAAGGTGGTTGAAACCACTGAGGAGAAGACAAAGCTTGGTACTCAGCTGGATTAGTGAAGGGAACAGGGAAGCACCAGAGCACCAAGCAAAGATGTCAACTTTCCCTGGGGCTGGGAAGAGAGGAGCCTCACTTGCCTAGCATGCAGTGTGCAAGAGAGGCCATAAACGCTGGGCGTTAGCTTCTCTTATTCATGCATCATCCTGAGACTTTCAGCCTGTGGCTCAGGACAAACTAACTATACAGTGCACTTCCTACAGAGATTGGGTTCTGTCCCCAGTGCAGGGGCAGCCTAAGTGCTACTGATAAGATGATGGCTGGTGGACCACTGTCATTGAGAGGCAATCAGGGGAGAATCAGAGGCACAGGAGGAATGGTAAAAGGGCTGAAGGTCTGCTCATTGTCATCCAGTGCTCCAGAGGCAAGTGAAGCAAGGTATGGGCCTGGTAGGAGCTTGTGGAAACCTGTCATAGCATGAAGTCTGTGGATAGAAAAGCCCAGATCTCAGAAGCCATGGCAGGACAACTGTTTCTGCTCCCGAGGAGCAGTTTGGGGGACATCTTAAACATCCTGAAATGTTCCTTCTCCCATCACTGTGAACAAATATACCTGAGCAAAAGCAACCTAAAGGGGGAAAGGTTTCTTTTGGCTTGTGGTTCAGAAGTCATGGCAGGGAAGACAAGAAGATGGAATGCTTGGTCTGTGGTGCACCTAGAAAACAGAGAAAGGATAATGACAGTGTTCAGTGGGCTCCTTCCTCCTTTTCTGTGTGCGTATATCATCTGCATGTATGTGTACAGTGTGTGCAGGAATGTACATGTCTGTGAATGTGTGTGTGCAGGGGTGGCTAGAAGTCAATGTCACTGCCTCTCTATTGCTCTCTATCTTATCTTTTGAGATAAATGTTTCTTACATAACTGGAATATCTCTAGTTTGGCTAGACTAGATCCAAGCTTCCAGGATCCACACTTCTGTCTTTCAGGAGTGGGATTACAGGTAAACACCATCATGCTCAGTCCATTATGGACGCTTGGACATCCAAATGCAGGCATTAGTGCTTATGAGACAGGCACTTTTACAACGCCATCTTCCTGGTACCCCCTCTGCTTTGGATTCAGTATGGAACTCCAGCATTTTAGATGGTGCTGTAGTTACTTTTCCATTGCTGTGACATAACACCATCATGGAGACAATGGAAGAGAGAATTTATTTGGGCTTTCAGTTTTAGAGGGAGAGTCTATAATGATGATAGAGGCATGGTAGGAAGCTAGAGCAGGAAGCTGAGAAATGACACTTTCAACCACACACATGAAGCAGAGAGCTAACTGGAAGTAGGATGACATTATGAACTCTGAAGGTCCATTCCCAATGACATATTCCTCCAACAAGGCTGCACTTTCTAAAGGTTCTATAACATCCCCAAAATAGAGCTATCAACTAGGTACCAAGTGTTCCAATAACTGAACCTACGGGGACTTTTCTCATTCAAATCACTACAGATGGTGCCATCTATATTCAGGTGAGCTTTCCCTCCTCAGTTAAGCCACAGTGGAAACATCTCACAGATATGCCAGAGATAACAGATGTTCATCATTAATGTCCCACGTGTTTACTAATCCTATCTAGTCCACAACTGAAACTCATGAGTCTTATCCCTTTCAGCTTGACACTCAAACATCATAAATTGTAATATTTAACCCATAACATTCCATCCATCATCCTTCTTAGGCTCATGGAGATCTCACAAATGGAAAAATGCATTCATTAGAGCATCAGAAGTTCTCATAGTCTTAAATACTAACACTTGTTCCAAAGCCCAAAGGTTCTTTCAAGACTCAAGGCAATCTCTATACAAAAGCATGTTGAAACATCTAAACCACAATAGCTCATGGTAAATATCCCCTTACCCAAATGAAGCAAGGAAAGATCTGGCTAAAGCAAGGCCAAAACACAAGAGGGAAAACATTAAGTCTTTCAGCTCCATCCATGTTCAGCCCCTGGGGATCTTAATGACATCATCTGGGCTCCAATAGCCATTCCTCTGTTGATGCTACACGCAGCATATATCAACTCTCTTTCTCTTGGTCCAGATCCATTCAATGCAGCAGCTTCCTTCTACAGATTTCCCATGGTTTTAACATCACCAGCAGCCATAGGTCTCTACCGAAGCCTAGGCTTCACCCATTACATTTTCACATAACTGAGACACACACACATGGACTGCCCTAGGTTGCTTTCTGAAAACGTGACCCAGCCTCCATGCCCCTCAGCTTGTATTGTGCAAATCTGCAAAGCAGCACCACATGGATGATACCTCTAAGTTCTGCTCCCAGCTTGAGATGTAGCATGGGACCTTTATGCCACAGTGGTACTGGTCTCTATGCCAGCTGGGGTTGTCTCTTACAGGAAGCTTAGCTGATCTCTGCCTCTTGATCTGCTGTTCTGCAGGGGTCTCTCAGCAGTCCCTACCTCTTATCAAAGTTTGGAGAAGTAGGAACCTGGTGAATCTGATCAGTTTCAGGGATCAGAAAGATAACAAACAAACAAACATGAATGAACCTGAAAAAACAAAACAAAACAACAAAACCTTCCTTCATGTTTGTCTAACATAAGGACTCCCACATTCCCTTTAGTGAACAGGAAACCCCTGAAGAATTTTCAGCCCACTCTCTAGTCTTTGAAAAGACTTTGCATTCCTAAAATATTTTATTTTTTCCTACTTGTAATTATGTGTGTGTATATGCATTTGAGTATGTGCAGGTGATAGTAGGTGCCCATGGTATTTAGAGACATTGGATTCCTCAGTACTACAGAGTTGTGAACTGTTTGATTTGATGCCAAGAACTGTACTAGGCTTCTCTGCAAAAGAAGTATGCAATCTAGCCTTTGAGCCATCTCTCCAGTCTTGAATATGCAGTTTTTTAAGGGGGATCCTTCGAAGTGTGGGGTCTTACCATCAAGGAGAGTAAATGTTTGGTTTCTCTGTAACTGTTCTAACTTCATTAACAGTTATGGTAGGCATATCTACACGCCCCTGTTTACAACTTTAAATTGCCTCATGCTGTTTCCTTGTCAGGCTGCACAGAGGTTTTTCATTTGGTTGTTTCTTATCTTTCTGATCCCTGAAACTGATCAGATGCACCAGGTTTCTAGTTCTCCAAGCTTTGATAAGAGGTAGGGACTGCTGAGAGACCCCTGCAGAACAGCAGGGCAAGAGGCAGAGACCAGCTAAGCTGCCTGGGAGAGACACTCCCCAACCTTCGGAGCTACTCTCAAGTTTTGGGTTTTCAGATTTTGTGAGCTATCACCCATGCTAGGATGAGATGAGATTTGGGTAATGCAACCACCTTGGAGTCATTTCTGCCTCTATATGTAATCCATCATCTGCACTCCTGCCAGCAACCCAATAAAGCTCATTGGTTCATAAGTTTGGACTCTGCTGTCACCCTTACTTTGCTCTGTTATCAATTCCCTATCTCAGGTTAGTGGGATTTAATTCACATTTTCCCGGAAATACTATCACACAACAAGTTGACAGTCAAAATTAGCAATTATATGGAAATGATGTAGAAGCCAAGATTATAAGGAGTCTATTCTTGTGTGTGTTCAAAATTCATTATTTAATTATATGTATATACATATATACATACATACATATATATACACATACATATACATACACACATATATGTATGTACATACATATATGTGTATAATGTTCTTATATAATATATTTTGATCACATTCTTTCCCTTACTTAAGCTCCTCTCATATACTTACTACTTCCCTACCTGTCAAACTTAATGGTTTTTTTTCTTTTTCTCTTTAAAAAAAAAAAACACCTAGAAAAGTAAAAACAGAAACAGAAAATGAAAAATGAAAATCAAAACAGACAAACCTAAAAAAGAGAAAATAAATTAAAAAATAGCAAAACAGAACAAAACTAAAAAGTACAGGGAAAGAGGGGACATGGGGAACTGTCTTAGTTAGGGTTTTACTGCTGTGAACAAACACCATGACCAAGGCAAGTCTTATAAAAAACAACATTTAATTGGGGCTGGCTTACAGGTTCAGAGGTTCAGTCCATTATCATCAAGGTGGGAACATGGCAGTATCCAGGCAGGCATGGCACAGGAGGAGCTGAGAGTTCTATGTCTTCATCCAAAGGCTGCTAGTGGAAGACAGACTTCCAGGCAATTAGGGTGAGGATCTTATACCCACACCCACAGTGACACACCCCTTCCAACCAGGTCACACCTATTCCAACAAGGCCACACCGTCAGATGGTGCCACTCCCTGGTCCAAGGATATACAAACCGTCACATTCCACTCCCTGGTCCGCATAGACTTGTTCAAAAACATGAGTCTATGGGGGCCATACTTAAACATAGCATAATGCAAACTGCATTTAGTCCAACTTTCAAAGTCCTCAATAGTCTATAGCAGTTGCAACAATGTTAAAAGTCCAAAGTTCAAGGTCTCTTCTGAGATTCATTCAACTTAATTAACTGTAATCTCCAAAGCAAGGCAGGAAACCAGCATGGGCAAACTCCAAACTCTGCATCTCCGTGGCTGATGTCAAAGTGGTCTTCAGATCGCCACTCCTTTTTCATCTTTGTTGACTGCAACAAACTGCTTTCTCCTGGGCTGGTTCCACTCCCTGTTAGCAGCTTTCCTCAGCATGTATCCCATGGCTCTGGCATCTTTAACATCTTTGAGTCTCCAAGGCAATTTCAATGTTACAGATTCTTGTTTCAGTGTCTGGGATTCCACTTGATATTTTGGACTCCTCCTAAGGACTGACATCACTTTTCCAGCTCTGCCCTCTGTAGCACTCTAAGCTCCGGTTGATCCACTCCACTATGACTGCTGTTCTTGGTGATCATCCCATGGTACTGACATCTCCAATACACTGGGGTGTTCCACTCCAACTAGGCTTCACCAATAGCCTCTCATAGGCTCTCTTCAGGGTGCCAAGCCTCAAATCCTTTGCATGACCCCTTCAATCCTGGGCCATCAACTACAGCTGAGGCTTCACCTTCTCCAATGGCCTTCCCTGGCCTCGCACAGTGCTAAGCCTCAGCTGTTCTTCATTACACCTTCATGCCTTCAAAACCAGTACCACCTGGGTGACTCTTATACATTACCAATTCCAGCTGCAGCACGAGGTACAACCTTGGCTATCTCTGGAACACAGCTTCTTTGTGCTCCCAGAAAACAACTCCCAGATTTCAACTCAGTGATGCTGGTCTCTTCTTAATCATTGCTAATGTCTTAGCTCCTGCTAACCAGCATCAATTGTCTCAGTAGTTCCTTCCATTCTTAACTCTAGAGCCAGAGCCACATGGCTGAAGCTCCCAAGTTCTGCTGCTTACAGGATCTAGAACATGATTCCCTTGTTAAGACTGGTTTTATGTTTTCTAAATCCTTCACTGCCTAAGCTTGGCTATCCTGGTTCTTGCTCTGTAGATTGACCTTGAATGCAGAGATCAGCATGATTGTCTCATGGGATTAAAGGTATGTACCGACATGCCTGGATCTAATTAAGCTGGGTAGAATCTTGCCCCAAGGTCCCACTTCCTTAATCTGTTATCTCCTAGAACACAAGATTTTGCTCCATTTCACTTCCTGGTACTCCTTTAATACTCGAACCATATATTTTATATTTTGCCTTTCTAAGCTTGCTATGCTTGTTCAAACTTCTCTTTGTGAGAATTAACCAGAGAACAAAGTCTCTGCTGGGCTTTTTTGAAACTTCCTTTGTCAATGCAATTAATGCAATTAATCCAAGCCTCTTCACCTTAGCCTCAGGCAGACTTTTCAGACAAGGGTAAAAAGTAGCCACATTCTTCACCAAAATACCACAAAAACAGTCTTTATGCCACATACTGAAAATCTTCTCCTTTGAAATCTCTTGGGCCAGGTCAACACAGTTTAAATTACTCCCAACAACAAAGTCTTCCGTATTCCTACTAGGATGACCCATTAAGCCCCATTTAAAGCATTCCACTGAGTTCCAAATCCAAAGTCCAAAAATCCACATTCTTTCAGATAAAAGCATGGTCAGGCCTATCACAGCAATACCCCACTCCCAGTACCAACTTCTGTCTTAGTTAGGGTTTTACTGCTGTGAACAGACACCATGACCAAGGCAAGTCTTATAAAAAACAACATTTAATTGGGGCTGGCTTACAGGTTCAGAGGTTCAGTCCATTATCATCAAGGTGGGAACATGGCAGTATCCAGGCAGGCATGGCACAGGAGGAGCTGAGAGTTCTATGTCTTCATCCAAAGGCTGCTAGTGGAAGACAAGACTTCCAGGCAATTAGGGTGAGGATCTTATACCCACACCTACAGTGACACACCCATTCCAACCAGGTCACACCTATTCCAACAAGGCCACACCTTCAGATGGTGCCACTCCCTGGTCCAAGGATATACAAACCGTCACAGGCACATAGAGTTCTTTTATCACAGCCAACTTCCTATAGCCTGCCCTGGGTGTTTTTGATAAGCCTAGTGATACTCCATTGGAAAACCTGAATCAATTACAAATAGCTTTCTTGTTAGGAGCAGGACTTTGTGCCCACTTCCTCTTCTTGGGGCTGGTAGTTTGTCTGGCCTTGTGTATGCTGCCACAGTCCCTGTGAGTTCATGTATGTTTCCGTACTGTTGTTGTTGTTTTGGAGTTGTCTGCCATCTCTGGCTGTTAGAATCTGTCTGCACTCTCTTTTGTACAGATGCCTGAGCCTTGATGGAATGGATATGATACAAATATCTCACAGGGCCAAGTGCTCCAAAGTCTCTTACCCATGGCATGATGCAGTATGGCTTTCTTTGCTAGTTACTATCTTCTACAAGAAAACACTTCTTTAACATGGTTTGGGTGATGCTCTGATCTGTAGGCAGAGCACTTAGGAGTCATTTTATTGCTGTGTTCTTTTAGAAAAATAATATTAAGTTTTTTATAGACTCATGACCTATCTAAAAAATCAGGGTTTTGGCCACTTTCTTAGTGTCATGTATGGCGTAAATCCAAGTTTAAAAAATGGTTGCTTACTCCCATGACATTTGTGCCCTTATTGTACCAGAATGTTACAGGTCGGGCTCTTGTTGTAGGTTTCAGACTTTATAGCTTGGTGAAATTAGTGAACACCTTTCTCCTTCTATAGTGTGCTAAGTACCTTTCAGCACCCCAAATGCTAGTCAGTAGGTGTGAAGTTTCTGGCACCAGCTTAAAGTTCCCATGTTCAATGACATAAATTGTGTCTTCAAAAATAAGGCCTTATCATGAGGCTCAGACAGCCAATCGCCTTGGTAATAGCATGCTATGTTTGGGGAGAATCTGTAGGCAATGCCTCAAGAATGTAACTCATTTCTGGCACTGAAGGTTTTACTTGGTGGAATATGATGTCTAGTTTGGGCAATGTTTACCCCATTATACGGTGACTCCATTTAAATTCCTTTTATTTATGTTTGTATTTCACGGTGCTTCTGGAGTAGTAAGTTTCTGTATGACTTTGCAAAAGGCCTTTGTTATTAATTGTCCTTCCCCATACTTCCCCATTTACCCTGATTTCCCAACACCCTCCCCATTTAATCCTCCCATTCCAGGTTCCCATTTATGTTTTTGTAAAACTATAAGCTATTTCCCTCCTTTGGAAGATCGCCTTCTACTCTCTAGGTCCTTACTCGGCAGCTAACCTATGGGGTTTTATGGAGAAACACATATATAAAAAAATCTTGAGAGATAACATCTATATTTATGAGACAGCATACAACTTTTCTTTTATTTAGGTTTTGGTTAAGGAGGTTAATCTTGTACTTGTGAGATAAGACACGACTATGCAGCTGCTCTGTCCTCTCACAGATCATCTACTCTGCATCTTTCCTCTGCCCTCTTTCCTTCTTTTTTCTCCCCCTCACACTTTTAGAATAGACCTCACACTAGGAAGAATAGAACACACATGTCGGAGTATGTCAGCATCTAGTGGCCTGGACTTTCTCCCCTAAGGGTATAGGTTTATACAGAGATGGTGTCTGCATTTCATACTGGCACACCCACAAGCTATCACTTGGCATCTCTGATAGATATTTAGAAGAACACTTAGGCTGGGACCAGATTTTGAAATAACAAAGACCTCCTGCATATTGAACATTAGGGTACTGTCCAGGAGAGTTCAGATGCCCTGTGTAGTTTGGTACAATAGTCAAAGCCCTGTACCTGACATACCATGAATGATAGAGACTATTAGCATCCTGTAGTGGGTGCTGATAGCACAGGCCCTTGGCTCTATACTTGGAGCTCCTGATGTTTTTTGTAGCAGCTGTATTATTCTCCTAGCTGATATGCCTGGATACTCAGTCCACTAGTGAGTAGTGGTTTATCTGGATTGAAAACCTGAAGAGGGAGGACCAAGGGAGGTTCCTTATACTCATGCCCTCAACTGTAGCACTTTCTCCAGAGACTCCCTGGATTCTACTCTAGAACTCAAGCATTTTTCAATTATGGAGAATGCCAGGATATGTCCAAACTATGGCTTGCTTGAAAGTGGCTGACTGACAACATAAAGGAGCCCAGAGGGCTGTAAAAGCATGGAAGGGCTTCAGAGAATGCTGTCCAGTATGGTTTCTAAGCATGTTTAACATCAGGGCTACAAATCTAACCAGGCAACTCAGTGACTAAGACAGATGACAGCAGAATGAATCTGACTACAGTAGGTTCTGGCCCAAGGCCTGCTGACTGATCTCACACTTCCTGCCCAGCCAGGACAACCCTTGGAATGTCCTTGGTTATCCCCTTGGGATAACCCTGGGGAGTCCTAAACTGGTTGTATTTAGTGCTGTTTGAGATGCTGTCTTAGAATTCCCATTGCCAAAATGAAACATCATGACCCAAAGTATGTTTGGGCTGAAAGAATTTATTTGGCTTATACTTCCACATTGTAGCTCACCGTTGAAGAAAGTCAGGCAGGAATCTAAAATCAGGACTGATGCAGAGGCTGTGGAAGGGTGCTGCTTACTGGCCTGCTCTTCCTAGCTTGCTCAGTCTGTTATAGAACCCAGAGGTGATCTTACTCACAATGGGTTGGACCCTCCCACATCAATCACTAACTAAGAAAATGCCCTACAGACTTGCCTTACAGCCTGAACTTATGGAAGCATTTTCTTAATTAAGGTTCCCTACTCTCAAATGACTTTAGCTTGTGTCAAGTTGACATAAAACTACCCAGCATAGATGTTGTCCACAGATTTCTACTTCTCACATTCCATATCCACCTAAATGGTTTTCAGATAGGTTCATTGGGGTTAAGACAAAGGAGTAACTTACAAAAATGGCTTTGGCATAGCCAGGGACACCAATGTAGGTTCCTACATCTTAGCCTGGCTTCTCCCAGATGCCCCAGAAAACTCCATCTTCCTGCCTGATGATTGAATTCCAACATCTCTGTTTTAGAGAATAATTTTATTGTCCTGATTATGCATTTCAATGTTCTAAGCCACCTCCCATCTGCTTTGGAGGCAGGCCGAGGAAACACTATAAACGCCTATATACAATCATTATGCTCCCATTGACCATTCAACTCTGGCATCTGTTACCTTGTGCAATGGAATAAAGGAAGATGAATCTGATCATGGATCTCAACAGGATCATAGTCAGTGTGAGGTTAGCAGCAGAGGTGCTAGACCCTGGGCCCACCCAGTGGGAAGATGGGATGTCATAGCCCATATACCTGGCAGGCATTGTGATGGTCTGTAGGCCCATGGTGGTTACGTACCATCCCTGCTTTTAGCACGAGTCCTATAGGATCCACTGGCTACAATCTTTGCTAAGTTTGCTAATGTTCCATGCCTCAGTTTCCTCATTGGCATTGTGATAATAAAATCAGCCCTCTTGTTTGAGGCTTGAACCTTGGAGCTTTGGCTTGGACTGTGGCAAGCAGAGGCCTGTCCCAGAAAGCAAAAGTCTAGGGGGGGGGGAACCCAATTCTTCACTCTGTTCTGGGATCTCATAGGCCTGTGTGCCATCTGAAACATTGTTTTGTTGAATCTGTGTGAGTGCTACTTTGGGTAAATGTGTAACAGGCAGAGTAGCCCTTTGCTTGCCACAATGGACGAATTTAAGGAGTGTTAGTTTCCTCTGCATTAAGACATACAGGCTATCCTGAACGCCATGAGGTGGGAAAGAATATTAGAGGTGATGGGAGCAGCTGAGAAGGCCAGGCTAGACCAGAGGAAAATTCCATACTTATCAATTCACCCATTTTCTGGATATGATCTATGTCTGGTCCCTGGTTGGTATCCTGGGGTAGGTAAGTATGTCTTTATAGGTCTTGCCCACAGTAGCCCCTATGCCAGGGGAAACAGGGTAGATATACAAAAGCTTGCCTGGTGTGTGGAGACACCAGAGGCTGGGGTTGAAGTACAGCTCTAATAACATGTAAATGCCAAACTGATTGAAAGGCATCCCGAGTGGAAGGAGCACATAGACAAACAGGGACAGGAGACCATCAGGTTGCAGCAAGTTGCCTCCCGACTGCTTCCCTTGGCCACCTCATTCAGTGAGCTCAGCACTCTTCCTGGGGGCGTCTCCCTTCCTGGAGGAAAATTCAGAGCTGTAGTAAACGATCGACTGTCTAGTCTAGTTCTGAAACAGAGATCAAACCTCAGTGCTGCACAGATTAACAGTATATATGCAAACTCAAAGTCTCACCAGGACCTTGGAGAATCAGAGAGGCCAGCGGGAAGCCCGAGTAAGGCTAACAGGGGCCCAAAGGCTTCTGGGAACAGGGGATGCCAGAAGAGGAGAAAGCCTTACTAGGAGAGCTGAGGTTACTCAGCCCCATCGCACGGCAGATGCAAGCTGGGAGCTTCTTCATATTATGCCTCACTAAGGAGACAGGCCTCTTCTCAGGCACAAGGCTGACATGTTTTGTTTTCCCCAGATGGGGATAATCAGCCTGTTAGGGAGTAGGGATGACAGCTCCAGCAGCAGGCGGGGGCTGGGGGTGGGAGGCCCCAGGCTGCAGGCAGCTTCCAGCTCTCAAGGGAGCCCAGGCTGCCTGTGTGACAACCTCCAGCAGGTGGGGATTTCTGTTTGCACCACAGAGAGGGCTGTGGAGTAATTTAACTCAGTTACATGAGCCCTGAGAATCAGCCTGGATCCCCTTTCCCTTTAATTTATGCCCAAGTGTCTGATTGAAGAGCAGCAAGCCAGTCTTCCCCAGTTCCTCTGGAAAGGTTGATCAGTGGCCCTGCCTCGGGCTGAACTGGGCATCTCTAGATCTTGTGCAGAAATGTTGAGTCTGGCTGCCCTCTTCACTTCTTTGGGAAGACGGCCATAACTCCTAGTCCCTTGCTGAGATTCTCCTACCCCTACCAGCTCCCCAGCCCTCAGCTTCCAGTCCCATATCCCATCCCTTCACTAGGATCTGTGTAAGGTTCTTTCTTGGTTCTGGTTCTGGTTCTGGTAAGGGTGAGGGCAGAGGTTCCTGCCACTTAAGGGGACGATGCCCAGGCAAGCCTGTTCTGAAGCTTGGCCAAGGTCTTTGGCTTGCTGATAAGCGTTTCTGAGCACTAGGCTAGGAGGACATTTGTATCTTGTCCTGAGTCAGGGCAGAGCCAATGTGATGTCAGTCATTCTTCACCCTGAGGATAATGGGTTTCCTCCTTGAGGGTCTCTAGGGATCTCAGAAGACCCAGCATCTGCAGACTGCAATGGGCTCTTTTTCTATTTTCTTATCATCCTATGTCAGCTTTCATTATAGGAGATCAGGGTAGGTTGGCCTTTCTGAGGGGCTTCATCCCTGGCTCTGTCAAAAAATCCTCCCAATTCTAGGGCCGAGCCAACTCAAGGTTTCTCTGTCATAGCCCTTGGCTTCTTTCCCCAATCTCTTCTCAGCACCCCCTTTCTGGGTCCCACCCAGGATGCAATTTCCATCTCTATGTTTACTCATTGGCTTTCTGCATATCAGAGTTTGGAGTCTCCTTCCATCTCCAGCTGTTCCTGGGAACAAGTTTAATAAGGACCTTTAATAAAGTCTGGGGTCTTAACCGGGAAAACCTGCACGTTTATACCCAAGCCTGTGTGTTCCTCTGTCTGTGTACCTGGCCATCAGAGCCCAGGGTGAGCCAGAGTACTAGCTTAGTCTTCAGCACTTCCCCTCAGTGAGCTGGTTAGCCAGGCTCTGCACCTCAGTCCCTCATGTACTTAGTGGTTGCATCCCTGTGAGACCCCAGCAGTATGCAGACAAGGTTGTTGTCCCCCCAAAAAAGCACCTCTGGGACCCCAGGCCATCTGGCCTTCTGCAGCCTCGTGGAACAGCTTTTCTCCTCTGTGGTCTCCCTGGCAACACAGAGCCACCTGCCAAGCCTGCTGCCGGGGCCTGGTGCCCGAGCCGATCTTTAGTGCCACATAGAGATGGCTGATGGCAGGAGCCAGGGTGAGGCTCAGCCTTCCCAGCTGTCGCAGTCAGCAAATCACACAAAGGCTGAGTTGGTGGGGGTGGGGTGCTAGGGCCAGGGGTCCTGGGAAAATAGCTTTGAGGTCCTGGCTGTACCCCTCACAGTGACCTTTGCTCTCCAAAACACTCTGTGGGCTTTTGTGACCTGGACCTCGGTTTCCCTACCTACCAAAGGAAGGAGCAAATTATCTATCTCTCCAGTTTAATGACTGAAGACAAGAATGGAGTTTAGATACAGAATAGACCTCAGGTAGCTAGTGGCCTTTGGACAGCTGCCCTAACTGCCCTACAGGTCTTTGTAGGGTGCATGTCTAATGGGCATTTATTACCAAATATCCCCAAGACCCAGAAGCTACTATGACCATTGCTTCAGACTGCTGGGAAAGCATTCTTTCCCAGTCTCTCCCAAGACCACCAGCTTCTGGTGGCTGAGCATCTATCAGATCATAGGCACTCTGTTAAGGACACCATTGCTTTCCTGTCTTGAGAAATTAAGATGTTAGAGCTGCTTCTGAGAAAGGAGTCCAAAGGAAGGGTAGGTGTCCGGGAGAGCTCCGGAGACTGCTGCTTCTGAGCACAGACAACTGGGCAGATCAAGGACAGGACAGGAGGTGCCATTATACTTCAGCAGACTTCCAGGTTCAGAGCAATGATTCAGTAGCTTCATCTAGCCTGCGGCCCATAGGTTCCTAGTCAGGCCTTGGATAGCAGTGGAAATGGCTGATTGTAGAGGGTTTCCTTTGGAATTAGGTAACTATTACCAAACAGCAAGTCCATGGGGGTTCCCCTCAGCTGCCGTAGCCCCTTTATGTAAAAGAAAAAGATGCTCTCTTTTTCCCAGACTTGACTCTATGGTGAGTGGTCTTCATTCACTTACACCTCCACAGGCTATAATTGAACCAGAATTGCTATCCATTGCAGACGGCCAAGCAGAAACTGAAGAGCAGCAACTCCTTGACCAAATACTAGAAAATCCAGGGGCAATTCCTGACCAGTCTCATGGGGGAGGTTATGTTGATATTGAGCCTGAGACCCAGAGGCCAGAACAAGGGCTTCAGTTCCTTCAACAAACACTAATTGAGATCACCTGCCTTTGCAAAGGAAGGGCTTGAATCAAGACAGACAAGGTCTCTTTGGTTTTGGTGCTTGTGCTATATAGAGAAGAGACTAGAATAACAGCATGGGAGGTGGGCATGGAGATAGCTATACCTTGGGATGAATAGTGACCGTAGAGTATTGGTAGATCCGGCATGAAGAAACACATCTAGCAAGATGCTTAGAGCTCTAAGCTACAACCCATGTAAGAAGATGGATAAACAGAGTAAAGGTCAAAGGGAGAAGCAAAGCACGTGGAGAGAACAGGTGGAGAGAATGAACTTGACCTGTCTCATATCACGTGAGGAGGCTGCAGGAACTGCAGCTAACGGTTGAGGAGGATGGAGGTGATGCCCTCTGCAAACTAGGGCCAGATGTGACACTGTCAGCTCCAGGGAAGGGCTGGGACTTTATCTTCAGCACGGTGGGAAGCCACGGCAGCAATTTACAGTGCTTGAGTGAATATGCTGTGGGGGAACCATAAAGCAAGGGGACTATTTGCACTCCTACTGGCCAGTGCCATCATCACTAGGCACACGTGGTACTTGAATGTTCTGCACATGGCTGGTTCAAATGCAGATGTGGTGGGAATGTAAAATAAATGCTGGATTTCAGACTTGGCAATGAAAAAGAAGGCAAAACAACTCATTCATAGTTTATGCTGGTAGAATTTTGAAATAACATTTTGAATTTAGTGGGCTTAATAATATATACTATTAAAGTGATTCCCCATGTTTCATTTTAACACAGCTACTAAATGTTTTGAAATTTTACATATGACTCCATTGTGGCTCCCATATTTTTCAGTGGGGGCAATGACAAGTGGCCAGAGATAATCTTGATTAACAGGTTCCTATTTCTAAGCACCACCCTGGTTTCCACATACCACTTGATTTTCACAACTGCATAAGGGACATATCATTCTTATCTTTGATTTATACATGGGGAAGCTGTGTCCCGGAGAGGCTAATTAACTCACCCAAGGCTGCACAGACACTAAGCACATAGCTGGCTGCATAGTCTGGGTGCTGAATCACTTCCTCTGGGGATGAGGTCTGCCCGGGGTGGAAGTGGTGGGGAGGGGTGAGGAGGAGTGAGTCAGAACCTGCGGGGGCTCAGCAGGCATCAGTGTGGGACCACAGCAGGTACAGGGAAGCCTAAGGAAAGACAAGGGATCCAAAAGGCACAGGGGATCTAGGTGTGGACAGCAAGAAAGAGTGCTGCCATTCATAGAGATGGAGCATGAAGGCTGAGAAGAGAGCCCCAGGAGATCTGTGTGTCCTGTCGAGAAGGTGGATAGATTTTCAATGAGATGTGGAGTGTAGCTAGGTATTGTGGGCAGAGAGCCTTAGAGGTCAGCAGGACGACCTAGAGAGTTCAGATGTTGAGTGAAGGTCCTGAGTACAGCAGGAAGAAAAAATGGGGGCTAGGAGAGGACCTCGGAGGCAAGGACAGAGAGGCAAGGGGCAAATGCATCAGGGTGGAGGTGATGGTGGGCATAGTTCACTTTCACGCTCATTGGAGACATCTTGAGAGATGCCCAAGGCAGGGCATCCTCAAGCTAAGCCCTACAGGCACCAAGCTCATCCTTGATCCCCAAAAGCTAGGTAGCCAGCCCTTCCCATGAAGGGCTATGTCAAGTAGCCTCAGATATATACGAGCTCTTCAGAATAGACAGTGACCCCAGAAACTTATTCATTTGGGTGTTGGACACACACTTTCCTGGGAACACTACTTATACAACAAGACTGGATTCTGGTTTGACAAAAGACTTGTGGTCACCTGATTCCTGGTGCAGCCTTGTCTGGCTTCTACTCTTAGCTGGCCTGTTCCTGTCTGTCTAGGGCTGGATTGGGCTCTCCCACCCTTTCATTAGAGCTGCCACCCCAGCTCTCCAGGTCCTCTGTCCCCATCTGTCCCCATCGCTAATCTCTCCATCTCTGGCTTCTCTTCAACTGCACTGCCTGTGGAAACAAGTGCCTTGTCGATGGAAAAGCCCTTTGGGGACAAACACAGGAAATTAAGGAGTATGCACAGTAAGAAAATCCATTCTTCTTGGATTTCTGAAATCTGTGTTATGGCTTCTGCTGAATGAGTGGGATCTTTTAGCCATTACTTAGGCCCATGAGGTTGGCCACGTGGATACTATTAGGATAGTATCTGTTGGGGATACTACTGGGATAGATCTGGTGAGATTCCGCCACACTTTGTCTGTGCTTCTGGGGCTGAAAGGCCAATGGTTGTCAAGATGTCTTTGGTAAAATGAGCCTTCAGGTCATTGGCTAACACCCAGGGCAGATTTGCTGATGGTCAGCTGAGACGGGAGTATTGTGACAGAGGAGACATATGCACAAGTATCCAAGATGTATGACTCTGAGTGTGATGTGCTAAGGGATAGTTTTCCTCAGGGATGAGATGGAACCAACCACCCTAGGTTTCAGTTCATCGGGTTACTGTTGCTCTTTGGGACTCTGGTTCTGACTACAAAATGAAGGTACAAAATGGATGGGTTTGGTTTAAGGTCATTTCATATATCACTCAGTCAGAAGCCTTGGCTGTTCATCTCTATGCTAAGACTCACAAGAGCCCCAGTGAATAGTGTCCAGAGCCCTGAATATAAAGGCAGAAACTGCTCCCCTCTCACTTCCCAGGCCAAATGCTACTTTGAAACCAGGCTTAGATGGCAGCTTGCAACCAATGTATCTGAAGCCTCTGCCCAGCAAGGGGGATCAGCTGTGTGAGTTCTAAAACCTCGTGGAGGGCAGAGAAACATGGCTAAGCTGTGCATGAAGAAATAGAAACATGGCTGCCATAATAGCAGGTGACCCAACAAGGGAGGTGATAAAGTACAGGGGGACACAGTAGCCTTACCTGAAGGAGGAAAGGCAGAGTTGGGTGGTTGAGGTAGAGACTCCTTTAATTTACTTGAGTTGTTTCAATATATCCCAGTGGGGTAGCCTGTTAGGACTTCCATGAAGAAGGGGGAATCAGCCACTCACTGTCCTGGCCTCAATTCCTTTTTGTTGTCTCACCAGTGTTCCAGGAGCCATCTTATTAGATCTAATGCCATATACAGCAGATCAGGACTCTTCGAGGAGTCACAGGAGCCTCATCAGGCAGGGCTTTCATTGGGGCACAGTGACAGCATCACGAGATACAATTGACTAAGGATTTAGAGTTTGAGATTGGCTCAAACACTCTATATAAGTGTATGTGCTGTGCAATAAACTCAAATCTGCACCCTGATTCCTGGGATGTGAGCCTCTCACTACCGCCTCCCCCATCCCTGCTCCTGTTCCCACATCTACCCTGGGGAGCAACAACAGTAGAAGATGGGGGCAGAAGAACCATTAGGATGGGGTCTGTGAGGCTAGTTTCACAGGCAACCTTGTGTCTTGGTAGGGCTAACCATAGTTCTCTTCCTTTGTAGATGGGATCAACAAAACCACACGGTCAGTTATAAGGGGAGGAACTGATAGCTTGAATGCTTGTGAGCCTGCAGTATACACCAGTGCTTTCAGACAGGACAGCAGCTGCAGTGACAGAACTCACATACTGGTCCTACACAAAGGGCTCCTTCCTAAGGAGTCCCGTGGTGGTGCACATTCCCTGGTCGTCGTTGCCTAGGTCAGCTGCAATGCCTAGAGAAGCTCCTGACATGCTGTGTGTGGGAGGGAAGTAGGCAAAGAAAAGAGGGTGATGCCACTCCAGAGCCCTTTATTGCTGAGAGGACAATATATGTCCAATCTGATTTCCCTGTCATGTTCCCCATGGCCATTGCCATGGGCTGACTGGGCAATGGCTAAGGGTCATCACTCTTTTCTCATCACCAGGCAGGAAGAGGAGGTGTGAGAGGCCCTGTGGGGACAGGTGCTGAGTTCAGGTCTTCTCACTGTGCCCCTCCTCCCTGAGCCTTCTATCCTGGTGTTTCAGTTATCATCTATCCAAGTAGTTCTGCCCTTGGTTGCTCATGAGAGTCGAATGGGGAGCTTTAAGAAATCCCAATGCCAGATCTTGTCTCAAATCCCTTCCATCAGAATTTATACATTGTGCCTGGTTAGCCGAATTCTGAAATAGTCTTGCGCTGCCAGGGTGAAGAACTCCTGATTTGTTTCTAACCTCGTGCTTGCTCTTCCAAATTCAATCTTTCCTGAGATCCCCATTTGCCCCATTGATATCCCTTCCTGAGCTTCCTTTAGGATGCCTCAAACCCATCTGGCCCAAGTCCAGTTCTTAATCCACGTGAAGTCTCTCTCTCTCTCTCTCTCTCTCTCTCTCTCTCTCTCTCTCTCTCTCTCTCTCTCTCCAGGCTCCTGCCCCCATCAATGTATCTACCAGGTAGACAATCACACAGCCTGGTGACAGCCATAGAATCTGCCAGCTTCAACCTCCAAATGCCTCGTGGCTAGTCCATCATTCTGAAGATCTGCCTCATCAATAGTAACAGTGAGCAGCGGTGTCAGAATGAGAGAGAAGCAGACGCCTTCCTTGCATACTAATCCAGAAGGGCAATTCACACATAAGCCGGGTCCTTCTTGTGAAGAAGCAACACTCTCCTCTTCACAAGGTTACTCTGGGCTACACGATCACACGTCTGTTCCCGCCAATGGGAAGAAGAAAGCGAATGGTGCATCCGTGATTCTCCCTTCAATAGAATATACTCAATGTTTTCATCCCAGTGCCCTGGACGCTATCACATACTCATACCACCTGCTCCTCAGCCCCACTAGCTGTGCTCTTTAGATGGCCTCTTGTTTCTCCATCTCTTTCTCTCTCTCTCCTTTCTACAATCTCCTAGTTCAGACTCAACCTGACTCTGCAGCCAGCCTTTAAGTTTTGTCCTCTGCACCCTCCAGCCTCCTTTCTTTTTTGCATCTTGGGAAATACTGGTCCTCTCTTTAACTGCTTTCCTCCAAGCTGAAGGTTAAGACCCCTGACCATGTGATCTAACTCTATAGCTCAAATTCAGTACCTGTCTTTTGCTGACTCTCTAAGCACATGGTCTGGGTACAGTGGGTCCCATGCATGCTGTACCTTTTCTCCATGGTCTGTGTTTTATGTTTTTTCCACTATAGTTCTCCTGACTCATGCTATTTCCCTGACTTGACCTTCAAATCTAAGATCAGGCAACTTCTTTGGGACAGCATCTTGAAATCTGGTTGGGATCCGAATGACCTGCTTCCCAATGTCAACATTCTAGTTGTGTTCCATTAAGAGCTTAGTCATTGCTTAAATGCTGTGCATTCCATTTGACAAAATGGCCTAAAGGATGCATCCCAGCAATTTCAGTGTGGCACTGTGACTAGCCCTTGAAAATCCTCACTGACACTGCTTGCTGCACAGATTATGAGCAATATACGTGGGAGTAAAACTCAGGGTCCCGACTCCCTAAGAACTCAAAGGAGATACCTTTGAGTAGGGGATGAGCAATGGGAAGTGTGGCGATAGCAGACTCTTGTGTTCAACGTGGAAATACAGGCCTGGACGTGTCCCAGACCTGCTAGGATCAAAAGGGCTGCTACACATGTGGGTCTGGACCTCTGGAGTGATGTCCTGCTTGGATCAATGAACACTGAATTCTCTATCTGGATTAAGGAACTCGAAAAAGGTAGATGCTTACTGAAAATGTAGTGTGATGGATAGTCTTTATTGCCAGCTTACTTAGACAGAGAGACATGACCTAGAGAATTAGTCGAAAAAGTCTATGGGTGTGTCCATGAGGGTGTTAATAGAGAGGTACTTGACCTGTGGGATAGGAAGTGATGTGGGAGACTTGCCTTAACTGTGAGTGGCATCATCTATTAGCCTGGGGACCTGGACAGAATGAAAGAAGGAAGAAGTCAGCTAATGCACAGCGTGCAAAGTGTTGCCATGTCTCCCTCCCCTTTCCCTCCTCCCCCCTTCCTTCTCTCCCCTCATGGCCACCAGGAGGTAAGTGACTTCACTCCAGGTGGTGCTGAGTTTAGTCAGCAAATAGCTTCTAGGAATGGCCTCAGCTTGGGTGCTGAGGGAACGAAGAAAACACAACCACCCAGATACATAAAGAAGCTGGAATTGGGTGGGCTCTCAAATGAAGAAACCTCAGTACCCCAGAAGCTTAGCATGACTATTATAAAGAATTGTTAGAGAGAGGCAGAGTGAATCAGTCATTGCAATTGTGAACAAGACACAAGATCATTAGATACAGATAAATAAGGAGGTAAGGTTTATAGCAAACAGCTTGGTCAATGAGGCAGGTTTAGCTAATATCAGCATGAGCAGTCTCTGTAGGGAACAGTCTTCAGGCTGTAAACATCTATGAGGAGAAAGCTATGGTGGAAATTTTCCACACACTCTATCAACATCTACTAATGGGGCAGAAAGGAAGGCTTTGGAATTTCTTCTCTAGCCCAGAGTCTCACTTCCAGTGGGGAAAGAGGAATTTGCTGTTTTCTGAAGGGTCTGAAACTAGGGTCCTGGATGTGGCTGTGTTCATGTCAACAGCACACTTTCACTCAGGACCTACAGAGTGGTTTCCTTCATAGTCGCTCACCAATTCTATTACCAGACTGCATCTCCATCTCCAACAAGATGACGCTGTTCCCATCATCCATGTCTTGACTCTGGGTGGGACTAACATCTGCCCACTGACCTTCTCTTAGACTCTGGAAAGAGACTGGAAGGACATTTGGCACAAAGCTACTTCTGAAATTAATGACACACACACAGCAGGGCAGGATGAGTTCAGGAGCACGGGAAGGGAGCCTAAGCTGCTGTTACTTTCTAGAAGCGAGCAGGTCTCAGGGAACAGACGGTTCTGTAAGAAGAATCCTGCCTTCTGAGAGAGCTCTATGGAGCTGGAAGAAGTTCAAAGATGCCCACTGCTTGGAGACTCTGAGTAGGGTCAGGGCTCTGTCCTGAATGAAGATTACAGGTCATTTTGTGGCCTGAGCCAAGGCTTTCTCAGAAGCTAGGATTAGAGGCCAGTTTGAGACAGGGTAGGGGGCCAGGCCTGGCTGGGATGCAGTAATGGCTGGCTTGAGTCTATTGTGGGCATGCTCAGGGCTTCTTAGGAACTTCTGCCATCTTTTCTGGGCTCAGTCTTTCTACTCTCCAGGCTCTGGGTGTCACCGTCCTTGCCTTAACCTCCCAGTCATTCGTGGCACAGACTCAGGGCTTGAGAATTCAGCTACAGAAAACCTTCAGTATCTAAGGTTCTCTGCTGACTGAATCTGAGGACTGTCCTGATCAGGGGGGAGAGGGAAGTGCTGGGGCCTGGGGTCCTGCCAGCACTGGCAGCTGGATGAGCAGCTGTAATGGGATTAGGACCAGTTTTGCCCACCTCCCTCCCCCAGTAGCCTCATTAGGATGCAGTGTTGGCTCTGCTGACTGGGCCAGGCAGCTCTGTCCCCTCCCCCAGCTCTGCCAGTGCCTAGCAACCCTCACAGGGGAGCCCTTTCCCACCATTCTGTCCACCAGCCCAGCCCTAGGCACACACAAGCATCACTTGCCTTTAAAAAAAGAAAAAAAAAAAAAACACTGAAAGGGAGCCAGCTGGTCTCTCCAGATCTTCCCATGATCCAGTTCTGAGTTTCTTCTGAAAGTCTAGGTTTCCTTTCCAAGTGTCCTGCTTCCTATCAGTGATGCTCGGGTAGTTTTATTGTGGAATCTCTGAGTCATGTAGTCTATTCTAGAAAGCCAAAACCTTCAGGATTTTAGGGCAGGGGTCTCAGACTTGTTAGGCTGGACTGTGGTACTTGGTGACTGTGTCGCAGAGGAGTGTATGATCTAGAAATGGGGCCTATGGCTGTGGATCAGAGTGACACAGCCAAGAGATGCTGGGAAAACAGAAACTTCCTTTTATTCTCTGGAAATTCGGTTTCTGAGGGTGCCTAGGGAAGCTGGGATTCAGTCTTCAGTTTCACAACAGTGTCCAGCTCCCCTACGCTGGGGCTGGAGCAACAAGTGAAGGAAGCCTTGGTCCTCAGGCAGTTTGTGTTGGCTTAGGGGAGACAAGTCTTACAGAAAGAAACAGGTGGTGCATAGCATGTGCACAGAGAATGATGTGGAAGAAAAGGGCAACAGTGGTGTAGCTGTGCATTAACCCTAGCACTGCCAGGAAGGAAGGAAGGAAGGAAGGAAGGAAGGAAGGAAGGAAGGAAGGAAGGAAGGAAGGGGATCTTTGGTCTAGCCTGGGCTAAGTAGGGAGAGCCTGCCAAAAGCAAGCAAGCAAGTAAACAAACAAAAGTAAAGCAAACAAATTGACAAAAACAATATAAAAAAAGAAAATTAGCAAGCAAGGAAAAAACCTAACTTTATTTTTACATGCTTACCCTATGCTAAGCATCATACATCTCTCCAAGATACAAAGACATACACAGGCACACACACACACACACACACACACACACACACACAAATACACACACACACACACACACACACACACACACACACACACACATTTCCCTAACAACCTTAACTACCCAACACTTTTATTTAGTTTTGCTTTCTCAGTGAGGAAATAGAGGCACAGGAAGTTAAATGTGTCAAACTGGCAGTTTGAACCCTGAAGGCTAGTTCTGAAGTGTCTGTCTTGCCAGTATTGCTTGCTTCAGTGAAGCAGGAGGAGATGACAGGGCTCATGGTGTCCGCGATATGTGAGCAAGACTGAGGAAGGTAATGAATGCAGAGATCTGAAGAAAGGGTTCTGAGCAGATGGGTCCCTTCGGGAGTGGGCTGGTGGCTTCTCCCAGCAATAAGGATGATGGAGGTAGCCCCTTAGTCTGGCACTGAGGGAGGCTTCCCACAGGGGGACTAGTAGAAGCAGCAGGCTCAAAGAGATACTGAGACTAGCATCTTATGAAGATGCCTCAGCTCACCCCTGGCCAGAATCCTTCTGTAACCTTTCCCTCCAGGCCAATGCAGATTAGTTTCCTCATTCTGTGGAAGTGTCCTCAAAACACAAAGAAGCGGCTAAAGAGACAGCCTGGTGACAGAGATGGTCAGTCAGGCTAATTAAGAATAATTGCAAACACCTCTCTCTCTCTGTGGTGGCCATGCCAGGGTGAAACAGATCCAGGGCTGATTTCCACAGGAACCTGAAGAGAAGGGCAGGGGTCGGGGAGGTAGCTGAGCATCTTCGACTCTTCTTGCACATCTATCTCCTGATACACAGAAGTAGCATCAGTGACATTAGGGTTGAACTGAGAGGGCTGGCAGCACCTTTGGACAAACGACTTTGTCTATCCAAGACTTGGGTTCTTCATCTGCATACATATGATTACCATGTCCCTAACCTATACAGCTTGATGAGTTCCTAAGATGACATCCCAGAGCCTGTCACATTGTAAGCTCCTGAAGAGTGCTGCATACATTGTTTCAGCCTTACCCTCTGTGGCTTTGGACAGGTTGATGTAGTTATTTTTCTCTGTCCAGGGCTTTGGACTTCCCACCGAGGTATAATAGCCACAGGGGTTGGAGACTCACTTGTAATCAGCCCAGAGTGGATGCCCAATACTGGGTATGCAACCAGATAAGCACAGCCTCTGACTTCAGAGACCTGCTGTAGCAGGGAGTTCCAGTCCAGCCCTCATACTCCATGATCCAGAAGATGGGGACTGTGGTAGGTTAAAACTTAAGTACCTACAGTCCCTGCCCCTGGTGTGCAGTCCCATATTCTCCCACCCTCTTGGGTGTGGACAGGACCTATAATATTGCGTGATTTTGATTTCCTGATTGGAGCTCTTATGAGTCAAAGGGCAATGGATCTTGCTGATGTTACTGAGTCTGTTTCCCAGTGAGTTGCCTTTAGGTGTGGGAACAGGGAACTTTGAAAGATCTTAAGCCCATCAGATGAGCCCTTTGAGAGAGATATCAAGGGCTGAGAGGCAGCATAATGCTGAGGGTTACAGTGGCAAGATTGGGCTCTCAGCAGCACCTCTAAAAGCTAAGGCCCAAGTTCTACAACCACAATCGACTTAATTTAGCCAACCCCCTTGGGATAAGACCCTGTGCCTCCATGGAAACCCTGGGCTAGGTCTCCTTTTGGTTGATTCCTTATAACATTCCAAGCAGAACCAATCCCTGAATCCATGGAACTGTGACGCATACCGGGTATATTACCTTAAGCCATTAAGTTTTCAGTAACATTTTGAGTGACACTAGAACATCAAAACCATACATACTCGGTCTTGAGTATTTGCAAAGCCTTACGCCAGACCCTTCCCACCAGCTCAGGGTCTAGAGCCCAAGGACCCTATGAATTTTTTGCAGATAGTTCTCCCCATCAGTCACAGCAAAACCATTATTTTATCAGCGGCCAACATGTTCCCAAAGTTGATCATCAAATAACATTCTATTTGCTCTACTTTTAATATAATTATCAACATCATTTGTATGACATCGACTCAGGTCTCAGCCTGTAATAGGCCCTCCATTATTCTGAACTGCTTTTTTTGGGAATGGCTGTATTCATGCCTCACACAGGCTGCCTCCTCCCACACGAATTATCTGCAATTTCTATACCCCTGTGCCTGCAGAGGCTCTTTATTAGAGCCAGGAATGGTGTGGGGCTGGGGCAAACTGTCATTTTTAGCGCAGTTAAGACAGACTTCAGGAAAGTGCAGGGGCAGTAAGTGGGAACTGGCTTTGACTGTGGTATCTGCAAGGAGGGGGCAGACGTGATGTACGAATTTATTGTGACAGGAGCTAGAGCTAGCCAGGGGTAGCAGACCCACTCCTAGCTGAGGGTAGGTATGTGCAAAGTGGCCTTGAATTCATGTGTCCGATTTGTGATATAGGCTGGAGTGGTACTTTCTGCAACTGAAGAGGCTGTGCACAAATACCAGGTGTGAAGAAGACAGAGCAAGGGATGTAGGGATATGAAAAGAATCCTATGGGGCAGGGGCGGGAGCAGGAGAGAGAGAGGGGGAGGGAGGGAGGGAGGGAGAGAGAGAGAGAGAGAGAGAGAGAGAGAGAGAGAGAGAGAGAGAGAGAGAGAGAGAGAGGAGATGGTGTGAGACAAGAACTATTTCATTCTCCATCAACTATGGGTTCTAAGAACGTCTGGCTCCCATGAGTAACCAGTTGAGTCCCTGGGGAAGGCACTACAGAAGGTGAATGGGAAATGTCACTCATTCTCTGACAAGCATTGCCTGAGAGTGATGAAGCCCTGCCTCTGCAGACAGGCCCTGCGGTCTGCTTTCGATCCCTCAGGAGGGAAGATCTCTATCCCAGAGGAGAAGATGTATATTCTGAGCATGAATCTGCGTGTGGTACCACCCACTGGCTCACACCTCTGGGGGTGCATGCTGCATGGAAAGGCGCACTGAGTATGCATATTTGCCTCTGCACTCCTCCGGGCTGGACAGACGATTTGCACATCTATGTACCTAGGTCGGAGAGATGTAGGTCTGCACACAGGTCTCTTGCTTTTCCTCCGGGATCCAAGGAATTATTTATCTCATCCAGTCTACCCTGACGCCCATACGTTCCAACTTCCCAGATGCGTAAGTTTTTATCTACGAGTTAGGGAGGCACAGGGCTGGTTCTGATCGGAGACCTGCTCTGCTGGTAGCTATAATGCCTTGTAACTGGAGCATCATTTCTGGTCCTGAGCCTTATGAGTGACAGCCCTAACTCTTGCCCCTGTCACCCCCCCCCCCCTGCTTCTCATTCCAAGTAGTCTTTGCCTCACTCATCTCTATCCAGGGCTGGGCTGTGGAATGGGTAGGGGCCAGAGAACTTAAGCCTGGTCTTTGAGGAATGCCCAGTCCCTCTGAAGATGCTTCTCTCCTTCTCAACTCCAGGTAGCTTCCAGGGCACCTCAGGGCATTTCAAGTACACCAAGGCCACCATCTGCACAGCATGGTTCTAGACAGAGAACTAACATGCGTTTCCTTTTATCTCAGGGTGTCCCTAGGTCTGGGGATCAGACCCACCAGGTCCCTGCTCTGACTGTGTGAGCAGACCACTTTGGGAGGCTTGCACGCAAGGCATGGGGAGGGCTTCTCACAGTGTTCCAGAGCACTCCAGCTGTATGTTAAAATACCCTAGGGAGCTTTCAAAAAACACTCCTACCCGAGCCTCTCCACAGACCAATTATCTAATTATCTGTGGTGGTGAGGCCTGGGCAGGGGTGTTTTTTCAAAGCTTGTGAAGAGATTCTGTTGAGAATAGTTAAGAAGGGTCCTTTCTCTGAGCAGACTTGGTTCTACAGAGTGGGAGCCTGCCAGGGATGCCAGGTCTTTACCCCGAGACACCTGTGTTCTGGAAGGTACCGCTTATGTCTGAGTGGCGCCAGGGCTGGGCTTGTGTCACGGAAGGAATGGCTGTGCAGGAGAGATGAATGCTGGGTAGGGTGACCTGGCATTCATCTCCCTCAGTCCCTCATCTCAGGAAATTGAATTAAAACCCATATTTTTCAGCTGCTGCCTGCCCAGCTGGCTGGCTTGTGGAGAGGGATGAGGTAGTGAGCACCTCAGGGTAGGAACCATGAGTTTCCTCATTCTCCAATTCTGGGAGGGAAGGCACCTCAAGAGGGCTCTGGGAACCTTTCGTTCCTACCCCAATGCTTTCCAGAGCCAGGCAGCGAGGGTGGGGACGGTAAGCTGCGAAGCATGGAGAGTCAAGGTTAGAATTTGAAGTTGGCTTTTTGGGTGAGTGACCATAGAGATAATGGGAAATCTTGGCTCTGTTCTTGGTTTGGGGCACCAGAATTGGTGTAGTTCTTATTCATAGGAACACATTTGTTAGGAGAGCCAGAGACAAATCCCCGAGTCAGGCACATGACAAAGAAGCCCATGCTGGGCCTACAGAATGATGGAGGGCATAACTCACAACACATTCATCTGCTGGGGTCTGGTAAGTCATCTTTGTGCTCCTGTGAGGTGAATCAACTAGGAAAAAGCATCGCTCTTGGATGACTTCAGGCATACCTGGCTCTTAGGTTGGGTACAAGTAGTAAGTCTGACTGTCCTCTACCTGGAGTCTGCCAGGGACTCACCTTCAGGCCATAGGCTGTGAAGCAAAGGGAAGACATGTGGGTTTACATGAATGTCTCATTTCTTTCTGCACAGCTGGTTGCCTGGATAGAGGAAGACACCCACCATGACTGTCTTTCTCATATTCCATGATGTGCACCTGCTAACACACAACAGAAAGCAGGGCTCTGGTTCCCAGACACAGACATGAAGAACCAGCAGTATGTAATGAGCCAGGAACTGGATGCACAAACTCAAAGCGTCAGGATTCCCGTAGTGGAGTGATCTGATCTACTGTGGGTAAGTGATTGCATCTCCCCCTCCCTGGCAGCCCCTAGTGCCAATGTCCCATGTTTCATGTTCCACTTCCTATGTGGAGGCTATCAACAGCCCTGCCTCCCCTTGAATGTCTCGCAGTTTGCAGAGTACTTTCACAGGTGACATCTCATTTGATCCGTCCTACATCAAGGCTGGAGGCCAAGTAGAGAAGCTGACCTCCAGTTTGGGAAAACAGACCAGAGAGAGATGCAGTGCGTTCTAGAGCTGCTCCTGATTGACTGCTGACTTCTGCCCAGCGTCTAGCTGTACTCTCCCTAGAGGGGGTCCTGACCACTCTTAAGAGAGAAGACATATTCTCCACTGCTCTTCCTTTGGAACATGGCCTGAAAGAACACAAGCGAGTGCCAGCTGTCTACGAGGTGACCAGTGCTTCCTGGACTAAGTGGGGAATCATAAACTTGCTGTCTGTATATAGGACACTCCATACATCTTTCTGGAGCATCAGGTTGCTTCCTATTCTTAGCCTTTCTGTTTTCATTGTGAAGTCGGATGTAAAATGATCATGTAGGTCTTACCAGTTAGGGTTCTGTGTGGCTCCCATTCATGGGTCTTCTCCATCTCCTTGTCCTTTTGTTTTCAGCTAGACTGACCTTGCTAACAAAAGGCTCAAGTTCTTTCTCCTTCCCTCTTCTTCCTTGAAGGTTCTTCAGAAGGACACACATCAAGGGTGGCTCAGAACTTGCCTGAACAGGCAATGACAGAAGCCAGTTGAGACTAAGTGATGGGGATACAAAGAACTCAGGATGCTGTGACTGGACACAGTTATGCCAAACTGGAGGTGGCAGGATATTGGCACTGTGACCTTATTTGACTGAGTTCTGCTCATTAAGCTCCTGCTTATCAAATTGTACCAGAAGAAGGGTGAGTACACCATATCACCAACAACAATAGTAATTTGTTTAGCATCAGTGAATATATGAGCCTAGTACAAGTTTGCTACTGGCACACAGACTGTTCCTACACAATGTTGTTCTTCTCATGAGCCCAGAAATAGAAACGATGTGGTGCAGGTGAAGAAGTGGAGGCTCAGAAACATCAGGCCGCACACCCAAACTCCCAGAGCTGGCAGGGCAGTCTCATTTATTTTTAACAGACTTCCCGTAAGCACCTCTACTCCTTTTCTGGCTATAGAGGTGTTCTCTGGGGTGTCACATTCGAGGACATCTAGATAGGCACCTGCAATTCATCCCTTCTAGACCCCTGACTGTGAGCAGAGGAGGGCCCAAAGAGGGCCAGGGACTTGCTCAGGTGGCAGGTTGCCAGAGGAGGCTTGGAACACAGAGAAGAGAGGGAGAGGGCTTTCTCTAGTGGATGTTTTGCTGTTGGACAGAAAGGTGGTGAGCCCTGAGGAAGGCACAACTCAGCCCGGAAGCTCTGCGACAGAACTGGGAAAGGGGGGCTGTTACCTCCGCCTCCGCGCCCTGGGTCCCTGCTGCAGCTCTGGCTTGTGTCAGCGCGGTGGTCCTCATCCAGCTCCCCATCTCTGCCCCCGGCCTAACCCCGCCCCCCGGGCTCTCATTGGCCTGCACCCCACCCCCCGCCTGCGAGGTCTGCCGGGGAGGCGGTGGTCTATCGCCTCCCTCGGCCCCGGGCCTGGCTGCGCAGCAGAGGCGGCGCCTCTCCCGCAGGACAGAGCCGGTCGAGTGGCACAGGGTGGGCTAAAGGAGACGAGGGACGCCTCGCTCCGATTCCCGACTGCGACTGGCTGCGACTTTGGAGCAGCGCGGTCCCTTGTGCAGTACGCACACACCGCGGCGCAGGGACACACAGACTTGGCTGCTCGCGGCCACACGCACCGAGAGACCAGGCTCGGCGCGCGCTCCGCGGCGCACACGCTCCAGCCAGTGCGGCTCTGGGCGCGGATTCGCGGGTTGCGCGTCCTCCTGCACCTTCAGCCCCTGCGCCCAGCAGTCCCGACCAGCCCCGAGGCCATCAGGTAAGGACCACTCCTGGCCTGTCCTTCTGCTCCGCACTCGCCCAGCGCCAGACCCTTTTCCAGCGGGGCCCTTGGACCCCTCCTTCAGCCCAGAGGTCTCCAGGAGCCGCGTGCTCTGCCAAACCCAAAGCCAGCGAGGGCCAACGCGGGGCACAGAGTCGGAGCCCATCCTCTCCCGCCGCCGCGGGCTGCCTACGCTTCTCTCTGCTCCATCCAAGTGTCGGACCGTGGCTTGGAGCACATTATTGTAGACCATTCAGTGAGTATCGGCCTAGCTGTCTCAGCCTTTTCTGGTGCCAGAAAGAGGCATTCAGGGGCACGAATGACACTACGGCCAGAGATCCCCCAGAGCTCGATCTCCCTGTCTCCAGGTCGGACCAAAGCGCCTACGTGGATTTGGAAAGAAATGCTGGAGGGTCTCTTGGGAACTCGGTTCTACAGTCTGCAGGGCGTTTGAGGGATGAGCTGCGGAGATAAGATAGGGATCAATTTAGTTTGTGCCCCCAATAGAGATAAGCTTTAGCATTGTTTTTAAAAGGATAGCCCTACGGCTATAGGACTATCCTAAGGATAGTCTTTCCCCGGGGCTCGGGGAGAGGTTGACCAAGAGACGCTTGGGGGTTGGTGGTCTAACAAGGAAACGCCCTGCAGGGCCTGTGGGGGAAAATCGCTGTGGGAGTGGGGTTGCTGTAGTGGGCCCCTCCGAGACCCCTGATGTTTGTTTTAAAGGCCCAGGCTCTGCAGTAGCTAGCTGACTACTGGGAGCAGGATCATATTGTCAGCAAGAGCAAGGGACCAGGCACCAGTTCGTGGAACTAGATCTTCAGGAGCAAACACGCAGGAAGGGGATGGCGATGGCATTTCCCTCGCTGCTAGGGAGTGGAGCTTCAGTTCTAGGAACCCAGAGCCTTCTGGACCACCTTGGCATGAGAGGGGGTCTGGCTAATTCCTCAGTCCATTTCAGGGCTGCTGTGACTACTTTTCTTTACTTCAGGCTGTATGTCCCATAATTCCCTCATGGCCTAAAGAGAGAGAAATAGGCATCTGTTTGGATTTTTTTTTCCCTGTGGCAGCTCAGGTGCATTCCTGTGAGGGTATGTAGGAATTTAGAGCCCATACAGAGGACGTGGAAGGCAGTCTGCCCCCAGACTGCAGTTGGACTGAGGCAGACCATTCGGAAGGTCAAGCTGCAGGCTGGAGGGTGGCTGTGGGTTTGGGACAAGGGTTACTTGTACTGTGATGAGGCCTTTTGGAGCCCAGGGATAGCAGGTAGCTCTTTGCTCAGAAGGCCTTGAGATGCATCTGATATGGTGGCAGGTAAGGCTGGAGGAGCCCCCATTCCCAAGTGCAGGCCTAGGACTCCTGCTCCTCATTGACCTTGGAAAGAACAGGCAAAGGCCCCAGTCTGGACACAAGCCAAACTCTGAACACACAAATTAAAGACAGGACATGCTGGAGCCGGCCTTGAGCCAGATCTTCTGACCAATCCATCAACAAGTGTGTGTGGTGTGACCAGGAGTCAGATGTGGTCCCTCCTACTTTCTGCCATCAGTAGTGGTTCATGGGTGGTGGTGCATCTGTGCTGAGATCCCCAAGGGTCTGTCTGTCTGTCTGTCTCTGTGTATCGAGGAAACATGTCTGTGGTGAGCCTGGAGGAGGACCTTTTCCTGTACTCCCAAGACTGAGCCAGGCTAAAGCTCGCATTCACATCCTGTTTTGTGTGTGTGTGTGTGTGTGTGTGTGTGTGTGTGTGTGTGTGTGTGTGTGTGTGTGTGTTTCAGGCTCGTGGGGGGCTGATTGGGGAAGCACTTTGGAGCTCTTGTTTTCTCACATGGTCACCTCTCTGTCATGCTCCTACTTCTGGACACTCCTTTCTTCCATTTGTATTGAATGGTGACATGGACTCAGTGGATATTTATAGATCAGCACCCAGGTGGGAGTCTAGAAAGGACAGTAGCTAGGGCCACAAGGCGGTTTTCTCACTGAGGAGGTGGTCTGGCAGGGATGCGTTCTGTTCATCGTTCAGGATTGTTGACCAAATGGCAGAACCCAGGGTGCCCAGTGCAGAGGTTTGCCTAGGATCAGGAGTGTCATGCTCACCTGAGAGTCACTGGCTTTGGAGCTGACCCTGAGGTGACTGAAGGGCCTGAGGATATGTGTGAGGAGAGCTGTGATGCCCCAGGCAGGAGAGGTGGGGGCTTTTTTACCCCCAGAAGGCAGAGAGGCCTCAGAAGCTTCCAGCCACCTCTGACTAAAAGGAGCTGGGCTTGTACGTCTGAATGGATTGGCCCTCACGCTCCAGCTGCCTGGGAACATGGAGGCAGGAAAACCCTTCGCTGTGATGTGTTTGTACTGAGCTCTGGATGCCGTCAGAAGCACACAATAATACCCACCCCCACACTGACACACAGAGGAGTGACACACAGCTGGGAAGGCATGTACGCGTCCCTTGATACCTGCCTGGGCGCCGGGATGAGAGAGGGAAGTAGGCAGCAACAGAAAGACATTCTCACGAAAGGTCTGGGAACATTTGGTCACAAAGCCAGCCTTAATGAAGGTTCAGGTGTGTGTGTGTGTGTGTGTGTGTGTGTGTGTGTGTGTGTGTGTATACACTGTGTTGCAGGAGCCTAGAACATGGGATGTGACTCCCCCCTCACCCTCCCGTGAATCTAGTTAGTATTTTAGACTCTGTGGGCATTGCACTTGACTATAATGACTTTGTCCTGCACAGAGGATATATGAACAGAAACTAAACTTGACTATGTTTTAACAAACATTGCAGACACCCAATATTTTGATTTCATGCAATTCATTATTCAGGCAATTCCTTTTTTAAAAAAAATTCCTGGCTACTTAAAAAATGCATTGATTAGAATCTGTACTTGACTTTCTGGCTGTTCAAAAATTAGGAACAAAGTGAATCTGAGCAGCCAGGAAGATTTGCTAGCCCCTGGGATGGAAGGTTAGAGGTGAGAGGGTCTAAAAGGTTGAAGAGAAAGGATGTCTGATCTGAGGGCTCAAGATGCCTGAGCACAAGCTGTTCCACTTGGTCTCCAAGAGGCATCTGTCTGTCAGTCCTGGGGGAAGTCTCCACTGTACTCAGGGGATGCCCCCACCCTTGCAGTGTAGCTGGAGCCAGCACACCTTAAATACCTCTGATGTTGTCTTAGCATGCTAATTCGTTCTTGAACCCCTTCTCCTGTTCCTCTTAAGAGGGAGAAGGCAACCCTAAATCTCACCTTGGGTCTCACAGTAAACTTGGCAAGACCTCAACAGCCTTGTTCAGGGCTGGGGGCCAGAGGGTAGAGCGAGTAAGTGCACTGGTGGGCTTCCAGGAGGTGGTGTTCCAAGGCTGGGGTGGTCTCTCTCCTCCCTGCTCTCCTTGAATTCTGAGTAGTACCTGGCTTCCTCAACCTTCTCTCTGGCAGATGGGCATGTAGCGTACTGGCTGAGAGTACTGGCAGCCACTATGCACCTTGGAATCTCCTCACTGAGAACCTATGGCTCGCAAGCTCACCCTCCCCTCTGCTTCTCTCTTGCCCTGCTGTCCTCCTGGGACCTTTCTTTCCTGACACATCTTCCAGGGATACTTCGTTGTCATGTTGTCTCAGACCTCAGAATTCTGCCCACTTTCCATCAACCTAGTCCTTATCCCAAATGGCTCTCCGGTGGCTCCGCTCAGTGGCCATGAAAATCTCTTCCCTTGGTGGGGGTGTAGCAATAGTTTCTCATTCAGTGCCATCCCCCTTTCCTGGCATAGCCCTTCAGTGTCCCTAGCTGTTAGACTGGCTCCAGACTCCCCTACCTCCTCCCTGCCTCCTGCTGTTTTGCTCTAGAGGTGGCTCTAGTGGAGGGCATGTGTGGAATCCAAGTCTGTATGGAGAAGGGAGGGATGGACCCCTGATGTGCTCTGTCCTCTTTAGGTGCTCCTTAGGGCGAAGGAATTCAGGGTGCAGGAAGGATGCAGAGAGACACCAGACTTCCACTGATTGTCTGGAGCAGCTGAGGGAGGAGTTGTGAGTGGCCTGCAGCAGAAGCCATGCCCCCGCTGAGAGTAGAAGGTGGCCTCTGCTGGGTTTGGTGCAGTGAGGGTGCTGAAGGGTCTGCAGATCCCCCCTTCTTCTGACTAGGAATGTCTCGAGGTCTGTGAGTCACCAGTTCTTCAGTGCTGACTGGTGATGCAGCCCTGGCTCTCAGTCCCTGCTCAGCTCAGCTTCAGGACTGCTAGGGCCCAGGGAGGGCAGACTTTCTCTGGGTGGAGGGGTGGGCATGTTCTGGGGGTCTCCAACACTCCCCGCAGTCCAGTCCACATCCCATTCCTGCTTGGCACATCTCTAGGCTCGCTATCCCATGTAACCTTGGGGAACACCCTTCCTACTGGGATGCTTTCTGTGTCTTAGTTTCACAGTGATGAAGCAGCTTTTCAAGTTGATCTCAGGCAGGATGGAAATGTTCTGTTCATAGCTGCTCTTCCTGAAGATTGGGCAGGTACAGGTAGGCTTCACATCTCTGCATGTGACAGCCAGGAGCAAAAGATCTTCACACCTCTGATGGTGTGAGAGGTCACATGGGGGTTCAGCAGGCTCCTTTCCAAATGACAGAGCAGCAGAAGTAGAGGGGTTTGGAGCCACATTTTAGTTCTCTGGGATGCTCTCTGTGTGACCTTGGAGAAGTTGCACAGACTTTCTGGGCCTCTGTTGCCTCCCCTATAGAACGAGGAGAGTGCCAGGATCTCCTTCGTGTCAGTCAAGTTACAGGAGTTGATGGGTATTCAACTTGGAGGTGTACACAGCACATACTGACCATTAGGAGATAACGAGCAGCAGGCTGGCTGTGCCCAGTGAATGTGATACAGGGTGGAGGTGATTGTGCAGTGGCACAAGAATCATGAGCACAGAGAGGGAGACACCTCACAGACGCCAGGCTGTGGCACATCCTCGAAGTGCTGCCCATGGATCAGGCATGGCTGTCATTCCCACTTTGCAGACAACATGCAGAGGCTGAGCAGGAAGCTTAAGTACCTGGCCTGGGGTCAAGGCTAAAATCTACAGGGGAAACTTCCCACCTCCGTTCCACTAGGAGCTTGGAGGCAGAGCTTCCCTGTTCTCTGAGCCACCTGCCCGGCACAATTTGAACCCCAGAGAGAGAGAGCAGGGGGCATGCAGGGGAGTCAAGAAAGGGCCTGATGTCCCTCCTTAGGGTGGGGTATTTGACAGATCTGTGGTGGCCTGACTTAGTCCATGACAGGGACACCTGCATCTCTAAGGAGTTGTGAGGCAGAGGTAGCCTGGGAAAAGAGGAGCATCAGTGTCACATCTTGGAAGGCACAGAACACTGTGCCCCACAGAACACTGGAATGCAAGCACCAGGGGCCGCTGGGAAAGGGTAGGGACTGGAGAAAAACACCCGGAAGAGCAGAGAGTGGTGCTCTGTGAGGTCTTCAGAGACAGGAAGAGAAGTCAGGGACTAGATGAGGCAGCAGTGGTATCCAGGACCCTTGCTCAGTGATCGCCCCATCTGAGACATTCACCCGTGTGCATTCATGGCTCCTGTGTCAGCACCATGGATATCTCCCTGGGTTATGATCTGTCTAGGAGACTGTACCATAGAACTGAGGGTTCCTGTACATATCCATGGAGGCATGCATGATATGTCTGAGCTCATATCCTCACAGGAACATTTACTGTACATGGTTCGGGGTTTCCGTGAAGGGACATATGAGGAGAGGGGAGGGAAGTTGCCATCGCAGATGATCATATTGATGCTTTCAAGTGGAAGCCCTGGGATAAAGGTGCTTTAGTGTTTGTGGATCTGACATGTTTTTATGCTCCTTTGCTTAAAAATGAGGTGCATGGAGAGAGAGAGAGAGAGAGAGAGAGAGAGAGAGAGAGAGAGAGAGAGAGAGAGAGAGAGAGAGAGAGACTCCCTACCATCATGTTCCCGCCACCAGAGGGAACCTTAGAGCTTCAGCTCTGTGTCCCTGTGTAAGTCCCAAGGTTCTCACACAGGTTAAAACAGACCCACTGTAATCCACATGGCATCAGCTGAAGGGCCAGCCTGGCAGGGGTCCCAGGCTGCACTAGGCTGAGAGGGTCTGGGATGCAGAGGAAGTAGAAGGTATGCCTGGTCCTGAAGGGCTTCCCTGGGGGCCACAGCTCTGTTTTGGAGTCTTTAGATTACTCAAGGTGAACCCTGAGTTCAGAGGACATCCCATTCTTACTGGTTTTTCTGACCTGAACTAGCTGGGAAAGATGGCCTCTAACTGAGGCCTGCTGAGGTCCCCAGAACTCGATCGTCTCCCATCCTAACCAAGCCTGAGGTCATTTCTGCAGACAGGGTCGGGATCTCAGACTGGTACAGGCAATTGAATACTTTTGAGGAACCACCAGTGTTGCACCCATGGTGCCTGTACCCACTAGGAGTGGATGGGGCCTTGGGGGAGGTGCAGGCCCTTAAGCCTGTGTGCCTGACCCCTTTTCATCCCCCGGCTTCTCCCAATCTACTGAACCCTACGTGCTCCCTTCCCTGGGTACCTATCAGCTATCGGAGATCTCCTTACCATCTCCGAGTGAGTGAGCTGGAGAGGGGCACTCTTCTCTCTTTTTCTTCTTGTCACTGGTTTTCTTCCTTATTTTGGATGTCTGTTTATTACCCAATTGAGCCAAAAAAAATGTTGAAAGAGGGTGTTAAGGCCAGGCACTTAAGGCACAGAGGCATGGGAGGTAAAAGCTGGACCCATACGGTGCATGGGATATAGGGGCAGGCTTGTTTCACATCCTCGAGGCGTCCATAGTGAAGAGCTTTTTGTGTTAGCTGTGCTCTGAATAGGGCTACTTAATAATCCTTCCCACAGCAATGGAGTAATGACCACCATCGCTCTGAAGGGATGACAGCACTCTGCTTAGCAGGGGCAGTGTGTTGCTGCTGCAACGAGTAGCCTCATGTACGTTGCTCTCTGTCCAAGGGCAAACCTTTCCCAGTGCAGAGCTCCTGAGTGGCCAGGCATTTGTGTCAATGGTCAATTTTAGAAGCAGAGCAGGCTCAGGTGGAGTGTGAGCTCGGTCCCCACCATTTCTCTGGTCCCTCCTGGGGTCCTGGTCCTCATACACCTGTCCTTGAGGTCCAACAGCACTGTGATGTGACCACACCCTTTAGAAGTCAAAGTGTTGTGAGACGGGGTAAAAGGAGAACGTGATTGTCCCAAGTCTGCACTGAGAGCAAAGAGGCCCTTTCAGAGTGAACAGATGGTATAGAAGCTTGCTTCTCCATACCAGAGCTGTGTGGAGTTAGCTAGGTCACACAGGCTAGAGAGGCGTCTCGCTGTCCCAGTCCGCTCAGGGATGCTGGCTTCTATCCCGTTGTCATCCTCTAACCCCCGGGACATTATTCAGTCTGCCATGGAAGAGGTGGACCCTGTACTTAAGTGAAGCAGCGGACAAGACATGTGCCTGGAACAAGGGAGCCTGCGAAATGTCACTGCTAGGTGGGCATGCATATGCCAGCCAAAACTCTGCTTCTGTGTGGCGGCAGAGAATGCTGAGACGTGGAGACAGCTGGTCTATGCAGAGGAATTAGCTGCTCTGGAGTGCTCTAGTAGCCCGGTGGCTGAGCTGGCATGTACCCACCACATTCAGTGCCCTACTGTGGGCGCAGGGCATATGGTGCTCAACTCGTGTTGGTGGGATGGAAGAGTAAAGGGGTGCAGGCCCCAAGGGTTAACCAGGGCTGGAATCCTGGCCTGGGAACCCCCTGCAGGTGACACGGTGTGCTGTCTTTCCTTCCCTTCAGCGCTGCATGCACAGTGGAGGGTGGTGACTGACTCCCCAAGGCTGGGAGCAACAGCCAGAGACAGTGGCTGGGAAGCACCATGGCCAGAACCCTGCAGCTCTCCCTGACTGCTCTCCTCCTGCTGCCTATGGTAAGGGCCCGGCGTCTGCCTCTACGACTGTACCGAGCCTCCCTCCACCTGGAGGACCAGTGACTTCTGAGTACTCTCAGCCAAGCCGACCCAAAGCTGGCATTTCTGCCAACAACCCTCCCTCACCCCGGTCCCTTTCCGCACACACCACAGAGTTGTTACAGAACTTGCAAATCTGTTAAGATGGTGACGTGTGCTATGGCACCTAGAGTTGCATGGTATCTGGCTAGCTCAGCCGTGCTCAGGGTCCCTGGTTAGGACCACATGATGGTCTTCTGGTCCTCATGCCACGAGGCCCTCTGACACCTAAATTCAGAATCCTGTCCTCTGTTCGTATCTCTCTTGAGCAAGGGTGAAGATCGGGAGTGAGAGGAAGAGGGTTCCATTTAGCTCCATTTGGGCCAGGGCGAGGCTGACCTCAGAGCCTGAGGTCACCCTCCTACTCCTCTTCCTTGCATGTCAGGACATGCACATCTCACTTGCAGTGAGCAGGTGGGATTGGATCTGTCTTTGTACATGGTCCTTGGCAGCTCAGATTCCTTGCCAAGAGAATCATTCCTGACTTAGGGTTTGATGGACATGAACTTGAACATCATCTATCATGATAGCAGGGTATGGCTGTGAAGACGCTGGACCTGCTCTGGGACCTGAGCTGAGCTTTGTACCTGTCTTTCCCCTTCTGAAATTGAGTGGAGAGGAGACCTGTGAATCTGACCGTTACCCTTTTGTCTGCCGTGGAAGGGCTTTTGTTAACGTAGTTCTCAGTTCATTAGCCCTCACCTCCCCATAAAGTGCAGCAGGAGCCAGAACATCAGATTCAAATCCTGTTACCCTGCCTACTAAGTCATGTGACTTGAAACAAGTTAAATAACATCTCGACTTGGTTACACGTTTGCAACAGAAAATGAAGTAAACAAAAGTAGTTCCTTCTTCCTAGTGTTTCTGCGTTTCTAGCATGGATGCACATACATACCCAGCCACTAGAGGGCAGTGCATGCAATTGTTAATGTCACTATAGCATGGAGACTGAGGTTTAGGGGCCTGTGGGACTCACACATTGAGTTGGGGCCTGGGGATAGCCCTCATGGCATCTGTTACACAGCAGATGTTGGTCTGTCACCCTCCTGCCACACCCATCCCTAACACGCTTCTCCTGAGTTGAAGCAGAGGGGCTGTCAGTGGGCTCCATGTCCTCTCATCGTTTGTTCTCCATATCCTATAGGCTATTGCTATGCACTCTGACTGCATCTTCAAGAAGGAGCAAGCCATGTGCCTGGAGAGGATCCAGAGGGCCAACGACCTGATGGGCCTAAATGAGTCTTCCCCAGGTGAGTGAGGCAGGGGACAGTCTTGGTGTCCTCAGCGTCCACAGGTTAGCCTTGTAAGACTGGTGGAAGGGTGTGCATCTCTGTAGAAACTGGGGCCACAGTGCCCCATATCTGCAACTCTCAGTGACATTAGGTGGCTCTCCTTGTGCCAGTTTGAGCTGAGATGTTCTGGGTGGCTTAACGTGGCTGCTGTTTTCTCCTGGGTCTGGTCTGGAGAGCAGCTGCCAGCACACTTGTTCATAGGCCACCTGGGACCAGCCGCAGCAGGAATGCAGCTGTTACAGTGGCTGGGCTACAGACTATCTGACCAGCAGGAGTTCCTACTTGCTGGCTCTAGCAGAAGCCAGGGTGGAAGGCAGCAGTCAACCCCAGGGCTTCCCCCAGTGTGGGGCTTCTATGGCAGCTGCTGTGTCAGATGCTGCATGTATGGTCCTATACACCTTTACTCTGTCCCTCCAAATGATTCCGAGGATTTCAGACAGTACCTTCTAACAAGTTCATGTCCTGAGGGAGAGGCACAACTTCTGGTAAGATTCTAGGGATCTTCTTCCATCTGCCCCAGAAGGAGCAGGGGAGGTTGGGTGGGCATCTTGGTTATGCCATGCCTTTCTCCTGCTCTGGCCTGCAGAACAGGCTAAAGCTACCTAGTGGTGGGGCTCCAGGGCTCCACTAGAGCCTTAGTGGTACACCTTTCCCTCTGGACTCAATAACCATCTGCCTGAAGACTTTATTAATCTGCAGCCCAGTTAAACAGAATTCCTGCTGGGCCAGATTCATGCAGCTTCTTCGCAAAGACTGACCAGGGGAAGGTGCTCCCAACATAGCAGGGCTGCTTTGCTGCCAGACTAGAACTTTAGCCCATATCAACCAGGGAGACTGAGGAATGGGGACAGATGGGTACACAGTGGGAGGAAACCCAAAAACTGTGTGAAGAATCTATGATCTAAGTGTCTTGTTTGTGTGGGTGGGAAACTAGGTCCTGAAGGCAATAGCTACCCAGTGCCTGTCTACCATGTGGGTAGAAACCATAAAGCCTGCCTCCTGACATGGAGTTGTTGGTCCCAAATGGTGGCTCTTAGAGGGGGAGGGGAGAGAGATGAGGGCTTACTGTGTGAGCCTGTGCACAGTGTAATTACACTCCTCAGCTGAACTCAGGTCCAAAGGAGCTGACAGGACAGGCTTGCTCGTAGGTCTGAGCATAGCCCTAATGAAAGGATAGGCAGATGCTAGTGGGAGGGGCTCCCCTGGTAGCTTCAGAGAAGAAGAGGTAAGGACTGGGAGGAGCAGGTAGGGCTTGAATAGCCTGGAATACCCAGAGGACCTTTTAGGAGACCATCCACAAACCACAGTGCAGATTAACCTAGAATCTTAGCTTGGCATAGTTAACTGACATTCAGCAGCTCCCAGGAGGTTCTGGTGAGGCGCTAGAGCCATGAAAGCCAATCCAAGGGAGGGGTGGATGTCGGACTTCAGGTGAGCCGGGAGCAGAGGAGAACACTGACGGTGCAGGGCATGTGTAATCACTCCTACTTCATAGATGAAGAAAGGGGTGTAAAGAGAGCCTGCACATTACTTAAGACTGTAGTTCATTGTGAGCAGAGCCTGAATTTAGACAGTTGATGTCCTCAGTCACTGGAATGTACCGCCTTAGGACAGCACACCCTGAACCCTAGCATGATTTCTACGTCACCTGAAGACATGTGCTGCCTTAATTTTCTTGGGCGAAATGGAGGGGAGAGTGATACCTAGCAGCTGCAGTCTACAGGAAGCTGTAGAGGCTTGAGGACTTCAGGGTCACTACATCTGTGAGGCTCCACATAGTGCAGAAAGCTCCAGGCTTCCCACCTTCTTGCTAGGTCAGAGGTAGATGCCATTTGGAGAGCTGAGAACCAGCTCTGGTTTCAGAGAGCTGAGGAGAGGAGGGAGGGTGAGAGATGGAACCTAGGCAGGGGTAGCCTAACTTATCCAGGTGAGAGCTGTGGGCTAGCACTTACAGAGCAAGCTGTAGCAGAGCAGACATGTGTCCTCAGCGTTCATACGTGTACTCAGCTTGTCAGCCTAAGTGAGCAGTGATGGGCGTTTCCTTCCATCTGAGGGCGCCCACTCGGAGTTCCTTTCTTGCTTCTTTGCCCATCACCTTGAAGCCCACACCAGGGTGGTAGAGCCTGTGTGTACTTTGGGATAGGTCCAGAGGTACCAGCTCCCCCAGGCCACTCCAATACTGCAACTGGAGAGGCAAAGTCTTTCTGCTAACAGATTTCTTCCCTGCTGGACGCATAAGCAGGAGAGAAGTTTGTGGAGGAGAAGAAGGTCTTAGGTCTGTGTTCAAGAGGGGCCTGCACTGATCAGAGCAGAGCCCCATGAAGGCAAAGGGTGCTTGCATAAGTGCTTCAGTGGTGGAAGGGTCTATTGAGGAAGGGCGAGGGCAGAGGAATGGAGTCCCCGGGGAAGGACATGCTGAGTGTAGCATCCCTCAAGTCCCTGTCTGAAAGTCCCATGGTATGATCTGCAAAAACAGGCATCTGGGCAGGCAGGCGCTGGGCACCTTGCCAGGGTTCAGGGTTTAGGACAGCTAAACCCCGTTGTCAGCCCCCAAGGGAGAGCCTTCATGTCTTCTGAGCCTCATATGAGGCTCACGCCTGCCTTTAGGAATGAATGTCTTCACCCGGGTCTTTGAACTAAACAATGTGTCCCTAAAGCAGGGCCCATCTCACTGTGCTGTGCCGTGCCATTGAAGTCCTTAGGTACACTTTAAGGTGTCTGTCAATGAACAGTCCTTCAGCACACACAGCCAAGGTCAGAAACATCTGGACTCAGATTCCAAGGAGGTGTGTCCTCAGAGCCTGCCTCTGTCTGACTGTAAAGTTTATACAAGTGTAACCACCCTAGAGAGGGAGCACCCCTACTGCTGGGCCCATGCGATGTCGGATGGGCGAGAAAAGGCCAAGGAGCAGGTGAATCGGCCCAAGATCTCATTATATTTGGACGTGACACAGGATTAAGAGCCGTGTTGATAGCCTTGGTTGGGGAGAGCAGGGGATCAGTGAACTGTACTCTCTCTCCCCTTGCCTCTCCAACTATGTTGTCCCTGAGCAGTGACCAGCACAGACAGTACCAGAAAGTAGTGACAACTTGGAGACACATTTGAAAATGAAGAAGAAAGCCTGCCAGTTTGCTTCGGTGCCTGCCCGGGACTGTAAACACAGCGCAGCTTTCATGCTTATGCACACACAGCCATTCGGCAGCTTCTCAGTGTCAGGGCCAGCTGAGAAGGGTGGGGTTGGGCAGGCTCTGAAACCACCACACAGCTCAAGAATACAGACCTCGGTGGTTGGGTCCGCACTTTGTGCAGTCGGGAGACTGTAAACAGGAGACATGAGTGTAAGTGGCGTGGAACAATGCTTTATCCTGTGAAATAATGATAAAAGTGCAGTTCACTAGATCTGTGGACCCAGAGCCTAGTCAGTTATTTTACACCGTACGTAAATGTGCTTTTTCACATGACTGGCAATGAGGTTGTGTTCCCACCAGCATCCACACAAGCAGGCTGCTGGTGGGGATTTCTCAGCTCTAGTATAGGTTAGGAGACAGCCATGGCATATCTAGGAAGCTGAGTCTGTTGTAGTAAAAGCTTGGGTTTTTTGGAAGCAAGGACCATATGTGACACTGTGTGGTGGTCCCCATATTCTCTCATCTCCCTGTCTTCAGGGTTGGAGACGCCACCCCACCGTCTTGGGCATGTGTTGCAGGGGACTCTTGGGAGGAAGATCAGGGATGGAGGTTTATTTCATTTCTCATTCCAAATCCCTGAGCCCATCTCCGAGCCTGGCTCTGCCACATGACATATGAAGCAGTTAGAGCCAGAGGTGCTGTCACTAACGAGTCACATGCAGAGTCTCAGCCAGCCCTGGGTGGGTGCCCAGAACTCCTGACTGGGGAGTTCCCTTTCTGCTGCACTGCCTGTGCCCTTGGAGGAAGAGGAGAAGGAGTTGGGGCTGGTCTATGCACAGCAGGCCATGTAGGCTCATTCTTTGATCCTTCCATCTGGATCAGGGCTTGTTTGTCTAGACTGTAGCCAGTAGGGCCTTGGACTGTGAGCATGGGGACCTTCCTGTGTCCAGGAAGAGCTGGTCTTGCTAGGTTTCAGTACATACCACATGCTCAAATCGATGAGCAAGGTCTGAAGTATTGTGGCCGGTCAGGAGATAGGTCTTCATGCTGCCTTTCTAGACTTGTCCCAGAGAGCGTTCAGGTGCCTTGACCAGCTCCCCACCCCCATTGGCCTTCTAGCTGCTCCAACACTGACCAGGACCAACCACGAGAGACCCTTGCTCTGAGAATCTTACCCTACGTAGGGTTCATAGGAACCTGACTGAGGGGTTTTCTCAGACTCATATTTTCCAGAGCTGGTCCTGTCAGAACTCTCCTGACGGTTTGTTAAGCACAGACTTTTGTGGTCCCAGGGTATCTCGTACCTAGGTCTGAGTGGGGCCTGAGTGTCTGCAATCCGGGAGGCTACCAGTTGTGTTTCTGGCTTTGGGTCACACTTGGAGACCTGTTGCCTTCAGCTCTGCTTTTTCTCTCCCATTATCAGAGGGGGAGGGGAGGGGGAGGGGGAGGGCTGCTCATTCGATGAAACAAGAAACCTTGACTGTCAAGTGAATTTCAGGAAATTGAGTTGTTTTTCACTTTCAAATTGTGTGCACAAATGAAGGCCTTTCTTTAAGAAAGCCTGAATATCCCTGGATGGGTCCTGAAAGGAAGGGAGGATCTTGGCTTTGTCTGTCACTCTGGTGTCTCTGGGCTCAAGAGTTTTGAACTCTATGTGGAACTGGACAGAAGCATCACCATGACAACCTCTGATTAGCTCTTCATTCTGTATCCTTCAAAGACTAATGGCTCATGCATTCTCTCTCAGCTCTATTCCTGAGTATATTCTGCCCCCCCCAGCCCCCCTTTTCCCCACTCCCTGCTGTCACAGGAGTCACTGCTGCTTGGCATAGAGTGTCAGGGGGAATGTGGGCACAATCTTTGAACTGTGCAGTAGCACTCCCTGGCCCATGGTGCTCTCATTTCTCAGTGGGGTTTGTGTAGATGGAGCTGGGAGAGTTAGGGGTGGGGCTGGAGTAGAACTGCAGGGGAAAGGGGTTAGGGTGGGGGAGGAATCAAGTGAAGCTAGCTCTAAAGAAACAAGGCCTGCCTTAGAGGAGGGCAGGGAGGAGGGTGTTGGAGCATCTCTCTGGAACTGGCGTACCTGGCTGCTGTGTCCTGCTTTTCCTCTGCTGTCTTCTTTGCCAGCTCCACTTCTAAGCCTTGGCATTCTTGTGTGTTCTGTGAACTCATTCTCTCACTGGATAATCATCTACCTACCCTGACCACCTCACCCATTCTTGTCTGGTTTAATTTTGGCTCTTACTATCATCTCAATCCAGCATATGTGAGACCAAACATGATTCTCAACTTGTCTAAATTCTCAAAATTTGACTGCTAACTGGTCCTTTTATTGTGGTCGTCTAACCAGCCACCTACTTTTCTACTTACCATCTACCCACCCATTGCCCACATATCCATTTACCTATCTATACATTCAAACATCCATCCATCCATCCATCCATCCATCTGTCTATCCATCCATCTTCCCACCCATTTATGTCTTCATCAGTCCATACAGGTGCCCAAGTCAAAAGCCAGCCTGACATCCATCAGCACTTTCTTACCGCCTTTGTAAGTGAGTCAGTGAAGCACAGGGTATACTGCAGTTATGAGCCAACTTACAACTCCAGAGTGACTTTTTTTTTTTTTTTTTTTTTTTTTTTTTTTTTTTTGCTTATACAAGTCATAGATTGCTATGTTAGCTTTAGTGAGGAGTTAGAATTTAGCTTTGCCTGGACATTAAGAGACCCAGGTTCCCTGCTGGAACACTGATACCCTTTGTATGTGGTCTCGAGGATGCTACTGAGAAGAAAGAGATAGAAAGATAGAGGTCCTTGAGGGTAGCATTAGAGACTAGGTCACCTCTTTGATATCCTTTCCAAGGGCTTAGAGTTCAGGGTAGTAGTCACATGAGTGACATGGGTGAGTACCAGTCATCTGTGGCACACTCCAGCTCTGTCCTTCATGCCCCGCTGTTCCTGTCTCCAAACTGTCCTACATAGTCCTATCTATCTTTGCTGCCATTACTCCGAATCAAGCCCTTTCATCCTCCCTGGGATACTACAATACCCTGGCATGGCCTTCTGTCTCACTCTTGCTTATCTCTCTGAACCACAAACCTGGATACTCGGTCTGTCTGTCTGTCTGTCTGTCTGGATCTCTGCCCTCTATGGCAGGCAAAGAAAGGTCCTCTGCTACTATCTAGAGATAAATGTTAACTCTCAGCTCCCTAAACCTGCAAATGTTACCTTACCTGACAGGGTTTTAGTGTGAGTTCTGATGATAGGGAGAGTGTCCTGGGTTGCTTGGGAGAATGTGGTATGAAGTCATTAGCATCTTTAAAAGTGAGAGAAGACAGGAGAGCTGAAGAGCCTTAGGATGCCAGGCTGCTAATTTTGAAGCTGGAGGAAGGGACCATAAACCAAAGAACAGTGGTGACCACTTGAATTTGGGGCTGTTGAGGAAAGGCTCCTTCCCACAAGCCTCCAGCAGTCTTGCTGATGCTCAGTTTTAACTAGGTGAGACTCATTTTAGGCCCCTGACCTCCAGCATGGTATGACAGTAACTTGTGCTACCCCAAAACACTGAGTTGTCCCCCATCCCCAGTAGGAAATGAGCCTACACCTCACCCAGCAGAGCACTCCTAACCACTGTGAGCTCCGTGAGGCCCAGATTGGCTGCTTTATCATCCTGCCCTGCAGGACTCATTCACCGAATCTCTTGTACTAATGAATTAGTGAGAAAATGAGAAAGCAAAGTAGAAAGGGGAGAGAGAGAGAAGGGGAGAGGAGAGGGAAGCTTAGGCATTGTGAAGGCTTCTGCTGCCACTAAAATTAACTGCACTGCGCTGTGGAAACTGCATGCATTCTGTGTGCGTGGTGGGGACATAGGTTTCTGTCCTCAGCTAGAAAACCTCAAGGCCCTCTTGTGAGCCTGCCTTCTGCCCCAAGTCCAAAGGTGGTCAGTTGTTGTGAGTGAGGTCTTTACTAGGTTCTGGGGTCCTAGAGATCTTGTTCTGGGCTTTCTTTCTATCCTGGCCTCGTGAGAAGACAAAACTGGCAACAGAGAAAAGGACTGGGAGAGTTTCCAGGCTTGTGACAGGTAGATCATTGGGAATTTCAGACAAGGAACTAGACAGAGGAGCCAGAAAGTAGTCCCAGTGGCATTTGCTATTCCTAAGACACCAGCAAGTCCTGTTAGCCCACAGTTCCTGATTTCAGCTCTGACAAATCCAAGTTGGGGTACCAACAGATACTCAGCCCTTGTTCTGACACTAACCTGTAAATCACAGCCTAGAAGACCACAACATAAATCTGGTGTCTCCTAGGCAGGTTCAGAACGGGGGCCCTGCCTTTCCTCCAACCTTGTCCTCTTATAGCTTCTTGTGCATCTAACACAGGAAAGGCACGCAAAACTCTTATTAAGGACGTGCATTATTTTACCCTGCCTCTACCTCTGATCCGCAGCTCTGGATCCTGGCTGCTGCCACTCCCTGCTCCCCAGCCCTCACATTCATGCCCTCTCACCCCAGCATTGTCAGCTGGAATAGCATCTGGTTGTGCCAGGGCCTAATGTTCCACATTACGGGAACATCTGCTGGCCAGGGATTCTGGAGTATGGGCCAGACATGGTCATACTCCATGGGCATTTCACAGTCAGCATGGGCCATTGCAGCCGAAGATGTACTGTTGGGTCTCTTTCAAGGACATGATGTCACGGCCAACTGTGCTTTGCTGGCGAGACATCCTGGGTAGACAGGAATCATTGATAGCTGCTTGTGGAGAAAGGTGGCTTTCCTCCTCTGGTCCTCCGAGTCCTTGTCCACTTGGCCTCAGCATACAGAGGTTCACAGCATACAGAGCTTTAGCATGTCTCCTAGCTCCTAGAGGGCGTCACTGTATGAGCAGGATGCCACAGGCCAGTGTCGCTAGTGTGAATGCCAAAGTGGCAAGAGCTAACTTCTGAGAGACCTAGAAGCTGGGGATGTCTTCTGCTGCCGGAAGTCATGACTTGGACAGAGGAACCATGATGACATGAAGCCTGCCCCAGGCCGTCACACTCAGGTTTCCTCTGAGCTTCTCAGTAGGTGGCCATTTAACTTCTGTCTCCCCAGTGGGGTCACCCCTCTCCTAAGGCCTGATTCCCAGAAGCCTCTAGTGGCAATCAAGGAATTAAGGTCAGTGGTAACTCCAACGTGTATGGATTGTGGTGCTGTTCATAGAATTGTCTACGTTGGAACTCATTTGTTCCCCTAACAGTACTGGGAGGCAGTATGTGGGCATTCACTCACTTCCCGATGGGACACAGGTTCTCCTGTCTGTATACTCCCTGTACATAGGTCAGGTTGCTTTCCTGAAGGTCTCTGCTGCTCTCTGACCTCCTGTGTTTCTGCATCGCTCTCCAGCCCACTGTACCTTTGTCATATGCTCTTTGTTAAACCCCAAGTATGGTGTCCTGGGGCTCCCTCCTCCTTGCTCTTCTTCATCACATCCTTTCCTTGGGAGACATGACTCATGGACTGGAAAGATGGCTCATCCATTAAAGGCTAGGCTCGCAACCAAAAGACATGTTGTCTCACCACTCAATTGCTCAAGGGAAGCAGGCCTGGCAAGGCCAGGTAGGGATAAGGACAACAGGTGTCATACCTAGGAACTGTGGTGTGAGGCATACCGATTTTCAAGGTGGATGATATGGAGTCACCAAGCTCTATGTGTATTTGGAAAGGATTTGCTCCTAGCTGAGAGAGATCTAGGAAGAGGCTGTGGCTGTGATGTCAGCAAGAGCTTCTAGCTCTGATGGATGTCTGAAGGGAACCAAGCAGGACTTGATGCCACCCATGATGTAATGGGAGTGAATGACTCTCAGGGATCTAGCTGGGCTGAAACAGTGTGGGTTTAGTAGGAGGGTCTGGGTGGATTCTAGGACTCCCACGTTGGACTTGGCTTTGGCCCCTCAAAGTGGGAACATGTAGCAAAAAGCTGACCCTGGGGTTAACACAGAGAATGGCTGGAGGCCAAAGACTGGAGATGTCTACATGTCATTCTGTTATGTCCCTGAGCAGGGTGAGCTCATCCAAGGTGAGTGGGCGGGTAGCCCAAGACAGGATGACTTCCAGAAGCTATAGCCAGTCAAGTGGGCAGAGTCTAGGTTGGCTGGGGTTAGAATTGTTCTTCAGACTTGGCAGCCAAGAGGTTGTCGATGACCTTGATGAGTGTTGCTGCAGTGTAGAGGAGGGGCAGAGAGATGGTGGCCAGAGGACAGCAGAGGGCTCTGTCCAGGAGCCGTCAGACCCAATCGGAACCAGTCAAGCCTGACACTCTCTTCTTCCTCACTGCTTACCCTAGGGAGACTTAGTGATTCCTGAGTACCTCTCTGTGAACCTGTCCCTTCCCCTCTGCCAGCTGATCCCCACGACAAGGCTTTGACCTTGGCCTCTTCCAGGACTCTGCCTCCATCGCCTTTCTGTTCCAAGTCTTTCCACAGTCACTTCTGAGCGAGCGTCTCTCAGCTGGGCAAGCTGTGACCTCACTCCAGGTGCCAGCTTTGTGGGTGGCAGCTTCTTGCTCTAGGTCTGGGCTGAGAGGGAGGTGGGCTATGGGGGGCAGCCTCAGAGCTGGTTTGACCTCAACCCCACCTTCACGGAGAAATGAGCCTCACTGTGGTGGCTATGAGGCCAGACCCCAGAATGGCAGCCAGGCTGGGAGGACAAGAAGAGGAGGCCTTCTACAGGGACCCCTGCCCTGCAGTTCTTGCAGTGCCTTTGTGGACTACTCTTGGGGTGTTTTTCTAGGTGCGGGAGCAAGCCTTCCTCACACAGGAAGACTCACCTTCTCTCCTTGTAAGCTCTTTGCTCTCTGCAAGAGCCAGCTTCACAGCAGTCCATGCTAAATGTGCTCATGTGTGTGTGTGTGTGTGTGTGTGTGTGTGTTGGGGGGGGGGGGCAGAGTGCGCTCTCAATACCTAATAGAAATAACTTAAGGGAAGATGATTTATTTTAGCTCTCAGTTTCAGGGGCTTTGTGTCTGGTCAGGGAGGCACAGGGGAGCAGCCCAGCTCACATTATGGTGCCTCAGAAGTACAGGGATCAGTGGGTGCCAGCACTCCATTAGTTTTCTCCTTTCCTCCTGCCCACCCACAGATAGTACTGCCCAGGTTCACGGTGGCTCTTTCCTCCTATGTTAATCCTCTCTGATGATGCTCCCACCATCACCAGAGCAGGGCGAGCTTATATTTAAAACTAGCCACTACAGAGGGGCATCTCAGTGTACACATCAGTTTTATATATACACCACACACACACACACACACACACACACACACACACACACACACCACTCACACACACACATGTGAGTGAGTGGTGTGTGTGTGTGTGAGTTTTGTGCCTGTGTTTACCTGCACACGTGGGATGTGTATGGTGTATCTGTATCTGATTGTGGCCCTCTCCTCCAGGTTGCCCTGGCATGTGGGACAATATCACATGTTGGAAGCCTGCTCAAATAGGTGAGATGGTCCTTGTGAGCTGCCCTGAGGTCTTCCGGATCTTCAACCCGGACCAAGGTAAGGAGAACTCAGAATCTCTCCCAACTGTGCTGGTTTAACCTGCAATCCACACAGCCATGCCTCTTCCTGGAACTAAGCTTTAAAAACTCAGCTGCCCCCCAGGTGGCAGCTGATAGCTGGCCGGCAGGATGGAATGGTGCCCTTCATGCTGGTATAGGGAGAACATGGAGACACCACTTCTCCAGCACTTCACCTAGTGCCAGGTCTGCATTGCCAGGTGTCTCTCAGGGCACGTGAGAGCAATCTGGGCTTAGGCACAGAGTCCATGGCAACACTATTGTCTACCCCACTGGGCACCTTCAGCAAGGCAGATTATCACTCAAATTGTTGGCCTGCCAGATGGCCATGTGACACAGTGGCTGTTTCCCCAGGTGGTCTGTGAGGATAAAGCCAGGTCACCTATGGAGATGTATGTAGCACAGCACCTGGTGCATTTTGCATATTTAATAGTAAAGTTAGCTGACATCATCATAGTTACCATGATGACGACATAGGCAGAGATGTCTCAGAGGCCCGTCGGAAGATATGGATGGGACTGTATGACCAAACACCCTGTTTTTTTGTTTTTGTTTTTTTTTTTTTGTTTTTTGTTTTTTTTTTTCTGAGACAGGGTTTGTCTGTATAGCTCTGGCTGTCCTGGAACTCACTTTGTAGACCAGGCTGGCCTCGAACTCAGAAATCCGCCTGCCTCTGCCTCCCGAGTGCTGGGATTAAAGGCGTGCACCACTATGCCCAGAAAAACACCCTGGTTATAGTTAGGGTTTCTATTGCTGTGAAGAGACACCGTGACTACATTCTTTAACCACTTGATGTGGGCAGATGCCCAACCCTCCAGCCTAGCAGCAGTCTGCTAGTCCACCAGCACACACACACATGCTAAGAAAGGGCCGTCTCTGGTCCTTGCTGCCCTCAGATGGTCATGAGGATTTAGAGGAGGAGGAGAGAGGTCCTGCTCCACTAACCCAGGCTGTCTAAGAGATGGCCTCAGACACCAAGGAAAGTAGCCTGTGACATGTAGATATAGGCTTCAGGGACATATGTGAAGGCCTGGTGCCAGGAAACCAAAGCTGTCGACTGCAGACTTCTGTGGAACTCACATGTCATGTCTGCTCATGGTCTCTGGTACCAGGGACCATGATGTCACTGTAGAGTTCCCGGGACAAATTGGGATCCCATGAGTGGGTGCAGTGGCGAAGCTGTGATATTGGATCCAGAAATGTGACTAGGTTGGAAGAAGACAGGACCCCCATGGGCCTGACTTCATGGAGGGGATATCTGGCCCTGCCTGTGAGGCCACCACCAGTGGCTTGCAGGGGGAGGGGAGAAAGAATAGTATGCATTAGAGTCTGGAGCCTCCATCCTTGACTTTCTATCCAGAGCCCAGAGAAGGCAGGGTTTATCTTGATACCCCACCTCTCCTTATCCCACATCTTACCCTCCTCCTGCTAGTTGGGTTTCTGAATGCTCCCATCCTGAGGGCTCTGTGACGGAGAGCAGGCCAGGGGGTAAGCGCTGGAGGAGGCTGTAAGCAGAGAGAGTGAATAGGGGGAAGATGGAGGCTGTCAGCGACAGGGCCTGTGATTCAGCTCGCTCCTAAGATTGATTCCTCTGCACGGCAGCTTAATCACTTCCTCCATGTGCCCATTGCTTTACTTCAGTTAGTTATGGGAAGCTCGTGGCACATCCTCTCTTCGGCAGGATTCCAGCCACAAACCCTTCCTTTCCTACAGCCGCAGTCACAAGAGCTGACAGGAAGGAGGGTAAAATGATTTCCCTCAGCTGCTCCCGCCTCAGGGAGCAGGGATGTTATTTACACCTGCCTCTTAATGGTTCATTAAAGCAGGGCCTTTAGCGCCTCTCTTCACAAGCTTGGTAGTGAGACTTGCCCTCCCCACGGAAGCGACTGCTGTCTCATTTGCTCTCACCTTCCCAGGAAGCTCACTCATGGTGCTGTTGGCCTCCCTGTGGTGCTGGCTTTCTGGGGGCCCTGGTCAGTGCCTCCCCTTCCTCCTGTGCTGACCTGGAGGTGGAGTTAGATCTGCCCCTGCCCCTGCGAACTTGCTAGGTTGTAGCATGGGTTCCTCAGGCCTTTGGGACCCTACCTGGGGTTTCTCAGAGTTGGGGCAAGGGGTGGCGCGAATAGCCTGTGAGAACAGATCTGACGTCAGTCCTGGTCACCTCTGCATTTCTACTCATGTTCTCTCTCTTTCTCTCTTTCTCTACATACAGTCTGGATGACAGAAACCATAGGTAAGAGGACCCCTGGGAGGGCAGACGGAGTTTCACTAGCCCCTCAGAGCCCAGCCTGAGGATGCTCCTGGATGCTGGGATGATGGTGGGGCAGCAATCATAGAAGGATCATCAGGGATCAACTCCTTCCCTCCTCCCCAGAATTTGCCCATCCTGGAGGGGGTAGGAGGGATGGAAGACACAGTGTTGGGCTTCAAGGCCCTTTCAAGCTGGGTCAGGTGTTTGAATCACCAATGGAGAGATTGGAAAACATCTGTTTGTGTGCATAGTGCATGCATGTTCCTATGTGCAGGACAGCCCTGTTCTTGAGTTCACACAGACTCTTTCATCCCAGCAGCTACGAGGTGGGAATGCACAAGGTAGATTATGCAGTCAGGACAGGAAGGAGGTCAGGGCAGACTTCCTGAAGGAGGTAACACTTCAGCTTAGAAATGGGATTTTGAAAAGTCGAGAGGAAATGGGATTAACTTCTAGGCCATCTTTAGATAAATATAAAGGTTATGGAGTGGGGAGAAAACTGTCTACAGATAAACTCTTTGGGCTTTGGGTGTCCCTTTGGTGAAAAACAGACTTGGAGTAGAGGCAGGATTTGAACTTCAAAGAAAACTTCCAAGCCCCAGGCTTATTCACTCCATTTCCTCCCTCCATGAAGGCTCTCTGGTGGGGACCATTACCACACACCACTGTGAGCATCACAGCCATGCAGCTGCTGCTCTGGTGAGACTGGAGCTGCCAGAGACAGTGAGCCAGAGGGAAGTGTGGCTCCCGAGGTTCCGTCTCTTGATCCCCCGCCCACTCTCCACAGACTGGGCAGCCCTAGTCTTAGCTGATGGGGCAACTGATAGGCAGGCACAGCATTCTGACTGACCCATGCTTGTGTTCGCAGGGGATTCTGGCTTTGCTGATAGTAATTCCTTGGAGATCACAGGTGAGGGATGTGCTGGAGTCACCTTGGGCTGGTGGGGTGGAGGGCAGCTGCTTTGTAGCGGGGCTTTCTCCTCCGTGTGCTCTAGAGTGTGTACCTTCTCTGATAGAGCTGTGTGTTGTCTTCTTGGAAGATGGTGCCCAAGTACCCAGAGAAAAGACTCCATCATGCCTGTAACCATGTGCTGTGGGGGAGTCATGGGTATCTTGGGGCCTATCATGGACTGTAAGTGGGGAGCCTTTGTACTACAAGGCCTTTGGTGGTTTTGAACTCCCCGTAGAAGTTCTCAGGGTTCAGCTTTGCACTTCAGTCAACTGGATGGGGCCGAGCCATGCACCACTCTGAGCATCACAGCCCATCACCCACAGCCCTGGTGAGCCTGGAGCTGCAAGAGGCAGGGTGTCAGGAGGATGTATGGCTTCCCTGTCCCAATCCAGCTCTCTGCAGACTCAGTAAAGGGCAGATTCCGGGGTCTCACCGGAGTCTCTGATTTAGCCAGCTGGGTGGAGGCCAGATGCTTGGCTACCATATCTAGACGTTATGGTGGGACACTATCAGGGAACGTGCTATGCTGCTATGATGATGCTGGAGCCAAACAGTCTAGCGAAAGAGATGCTGTCATTCAAGGTTTGGCAATCTGGAGAGCGCCCCATCTTCCGGAGATTTCTATCAGAACAATATTCATAGAGCAATTTTGGGAACAAAAACGTTTATGTTTTTTCAAGTCTACTTCGTGTTATTAAAATAAAGAGGGAAAATAACAGAAAAGAAATGGCTTTTCCCTCTAGGAAGCTTTTTTTTTAAAAATTGATTTTCAAGTTTCTGTACCCTCTGTCTCTTTCTTCCTCTTACCTCTATGAGGTGGGCACGTCGGAGTTTACTGAAGCCCAGGGAGGGCAGTGGCTCAGCCACTCTGACTCTCAGTTGAGATGGGGGAGGCATTCAGACATTCTGAACTGTTCCGGGGACCTTGCAGGGAGGCTGCCAGCAGCAGCTGGAGACATACTTTTCTGAAAAAGAGACAATCTGATGAAATTGCTAACAGTGACCCAGGCTGCTGCAGTCCCTTCTTGGCTTGTGTCACGGGTGTCAGAGAAGCTGCAGAGACTCTCCCATTCTGGGTAGACTGTTCTTGTGGACAGGCTCTCTGCTCTATCATTCCTCCCAGGAAGGGTATGTCCAACTCTCTGACACCTTCCAAGTCCACCAGCAGGAGTAGATGCTGGTTAGAAAAGAGAGGGGGTAGCCAGGTGGTGGTGGTGCACGCCTTTAATCCCAGCACTCAGGAGGTAGAGCCAGGCAGATCCCTGAGTTCAAGGCCAGCCTGGTCTACAGAGTGAGATCCAGAAGAGCAAGGACTACTGTCTGGAAAAATGAGGAGTCTTTTCCTCTCTCTTTTGTTCTGCACTGACCTATTGCCTCCTTGTAGAGCTTTCCAGAGACCACCTTGATCACAGAGGACAAGCAGTGTGTGCTCCAAACACCCTGTCCACCGAGGTCTCTTACCACACACTAGTCACTTGCCCCTGAGACCCATAGACTGACTGTATCACACACTCCAGGATGAGGCTGTAGCATCTACACTCTACCAAGTCCACAAGGTGCTACAACTGAAATTTGAAAAATCTTGATTTTTGTCTCTGGAGATTTAAGATAACCCTGAATCCTGTTCCTTTCCATATGCCCTAAGAGATTGGTAGCTCTTGGGCTGCCAGGTAGGGGCCATACTCAGGTGCTAGCAGGAAGAAAAGGCCTACTTGCTACGTGCTCTCTTGGACCTTAGTAGCTCTCACCAGCTCGGGAGAATGACGTGATGTCATTCAAGGCCGAAGCAACCCACTTATGTGAAAAATAGCCTGCACTCTGCTTTGCAGGTAACAAGCGCCTCTTTCAGTAGCTGTGACTGCTCCATCCCTCCAGCCTCCCACACAATGAACTTTAAGTCAATCCAAAGAGAAGGAATGCACATTGGTGATGGGAGGCAGACGAAAACTCTGAAAGGCAAAAATGAAACAACAAACAAAACTCCACTGAGTTTGTATCTTTGTAAGGCTGGCGGTAAAATAGAGTATGCCTGGGCTTGCTAAAAAGCAATAAAGCCAGGGGATTCATTGGTGTGAGATGTTACAGCTGCTGGTAGACACCCAACAGTCACCCACAGAAGGAGGCCTTGAATATCCTGAATGGCTTGTTAGGGACCCTGGGGTTTGGCTTGAGCATAGCATTTGTGACAAGTTTCTAGGTGGTTTCTGCACATTGACATTTTGAGTAGTGCTGATCTAGGGTCCTGGGTGGGCTCCAGATCTTATTCTGTTCAGTGTTCAGGAATATTACAGGAGAGATACAGACATGCTGGATTCTCAATTAAGGGATCAGGTCGCTCATTCACCTACTCTCCATCTCCCTTGCCATTAGTGAAGGACACATGCCAATCTTCGGCAATCACTCCATCTCATGCCTTCTAGCTTGAGCCACCCCGTTGAACACATGGACTTTCAGGAAGTCCCACTATGAAATCATTTTCAGGGTCATTTTGAGCCATTCACACGCCTTGCCTAGTTTTCTGTTCTCTGCAGACATGGGGGTCGTGGGCCGGAACTGCACTGAGGATGGCTGGTCGGAGCCCTTCCCCCATTACTTCGATGCTTGTGGGTTTGATGACTATGAGCCCGAGTCTGGGGATCAGGTAAGTAAGGTGATGGCTTAGTTCTGAAGAGCTCAGGGCTGTGGGAAGCACTCATGAGTGCCTGCCTGCTGTATACTGAGCCTGGGGCATAGAGGGTAGGATGTTGTTCATTCACCCTGTTGGGTTCTGTCCCCACAAGTTGCCCAAGTACCCTCAACCATGGCTACTTGTTCAGGACACTGTCCTCCAGATAGCCCAGAAACTGATGACTTAATTCTGGGTTTAGCAGGGAGCTTCTTCAACCTGTATTCAGGCTAGGGCTGTGTTCAGGTCTGATTGATCAGTGCCCTGCCTTCAGTACATTCTGAAAAGGTTTAGAGTACTGACCCTATACAGAGAGGAACAGGCATCCAGCCAGGAGTGGAGTGATGGCAGAGATGGGGGAGATGTTGGGCCCTAGGGCCTGGTCTGGGACACTGGGTGTGGGCCCTAGGGTGGCAGTGACTGGTCCCAAGCAGAGCCCTGCATGTCCTGTGCCCTGCTCCAGGATTATTACTACCTGTCGGTGAAGGCCCTCTACACAGTCGGCTACAGCACCTCCCTCGTCACCCTCACCACTGCCATGGTCATCTTGTGCCGCTTCCGGTGAGAGCCCAGTAGAGTTAGAGCCAGAATTGTCCATCCCATCATCCCTGGAAAGTCCCTTGGAAGGCAGACCCTGTCCCTAGTAGAGCAGATGGGAAGGTGGCCTGAGAGGGCAGCTGTATGGGACCACACAGTCAGACAATCCCTTCCAGAATTTCCTTTGCTTGCTTGCTCTAATCTTCCTGGTTTAGGTAGAGAGGCTATAGGAGGGAGAAGTCTGGCCAGTGGATGACCAGGGTGGGGAAGGCAGAGGGTTATCGAGGTGGGAGAAGAGGGTAGTCTGGGAGAGGGACCCCATTAAGACAAACCATGAGTAGGCCCAGACCAGCCCCACCCTGAGGGTTCGAAGTACTGGGAACTCATGGCCTTCCCATCCTGGTCCATGTAGGAAGCTGCACTGTACCCGTAACTTCATCCACATGAACCTGTTTGTATCCTTCATGCTGAGAGCTATCTCTGTCTTCATCAAAGACTGGATCTTGTATGCCGAGCAGGACAGCAGTCATTGCTTCGTTTCCACCGTAAGTGAGTGAAGCAACTCAGTACCCCAGGACTCTGTCCTGATAATACCCTACAGGGAATGTGTTTATGCAGGTGAAGGTCTTATCCTAAGTCTTGTGAAAGTTCAGGAGTTACAGAGTGGTTACCATAGCCAGTATATAACCCCACTCCAATACAAAACACAGCCAGGCCCTTAGCCTCGTTCTTGGGCCAGGAGGGCTAGGTGAGAATGAGGCTCAGATAGGGATAAGCTAGTCCCTTGGCATGCTACCAGTCATGTGGCATTTTGTGTGCCAGCTGCCCAGGGTCTTTGTCAGTGCCTTCCCAAGCACAGATGTGTGAAGGAGGTATATGCAGAAGACTGGCTTTTGATACGCTGGGATAAGAACAGACTAGCCTCGGGGGCTTCATTAGAAGGACATGTTTGGAGGATCTGATTGAGAAGAGATTTTCCATGGCTAAGGTATGTGTCTCCACCTTCGATGTGTCCAGATCCTCGTTTTGTAAGCAGTCTCCTGTGGGGGAATGCCTACAGTTTTAGGCTTTGAGATACCTGAAGCTGGGTATGCCAGTGCTGACAGGCCTCAGGATTTCCCTTCATCCTGTAGAGCTGCACTTCAGGATTTACCTGGGGACAGGGCAGGGAGCTCAGCTTTCTTCTCTGGCTGCCTCTGTAGGTGGAATGCAAAGCTGTCATGGTTTTCTTTCACTACTGCGTGGTGTCCAACTACTTCTGGCTGTTCATTGAAGGCCTATACCTCTTTACACTGCTGGTGGAGACCTTCTTCCCTGAGAGGAGATATTTCTACTGGTATACCATCATTGGCTGGGGTAGGTCACTGCCTGGGTCTGGATGGGCTCAGGCCACTTGGTCACCTGTGTCCTTGGTCCTAGCTTAGGAGGCATTGGATAATAGAGCCCATACGAGGCTGTGAGCTTCTTGTTTCCTAGAACCCTCACTTTTTAACTTTCTTTTTGTGGGACCCCCATTATACTTAGGAATCATGTTAGGAGACAAGATGGTCTGAAGCTGGAGGAGACAGAAAGTATGGGAAGAAGCTGGACTATGAGGAATAATAGGATCCCCAGGAACCCCAAGGCTAAGAGTATCCTGGGCAAATGGGGCTTCCTTTTCTTGCCCTCCAGGGACACCTACTGTGTGTGTAACTGTGTGGGCTGTGCTGAGGCTCTACTTTGATGATGCGGGGTAAGTACAACCAGTGAATCAGGCTGTAGTAGAGTCTATTGTATGCATGGGCTTCAGTGTCTGCCTGGCTTCATGTGAACCCCCCAATGTGTTGATCTGACCAAAGTGCAGCCTTGGGTACCACCTGAGTCCTCACCCCATGGATCAGTCCTGTCTCAGCTCCAGACCAAAGCTTGCCCTCAGGCCCTTCTCCAGCCCTTACTCTTCGTGGTTAGCCTTGTCTTAATTGACAATCCAGCAGGAGAATGGGTACATTTCTGAGCTCATCTACTTTGGGGCAAATTTGGTGAAGCTCTGAACATCTGGTATCGTTTGGAGGTCAGGAGAAGGATGTTGAGTGTGAGGTCACTCTCAACCCCAAGGACCCCGGATCCGAATGGGAGATATGTCATTTCCTACGATCTCACTATGACCCTGATTCTTGGACTACAGTCTCTGCCATGACAGGAACAGAGAAAAAGCAGGCCTTGGGTGAAGGGTCTTCTAGCCAGACTACCTCAACCTCCAGATTTCTCTGGTCAGGGGTACACAGAGGGTGAGAAGGGCAGGCACCCAGCTAGTCATGTGCTGCTCTGCGGGGTCTGTTATGATTTCTCCTCTTTGCCCATCTTTCAGATGCTGGGATATGAATGACAGCACAGCTCTGTGGTGGGTGATCAAAGGCCCTGTAGTTGGCTCTATAATGGTGAGTGTCTTTGGGGCAAAGGGGGGTGGGCAGAGCAGGCAGAGAGTATAGAGAGAAGGGAAAGAAAGGGTCTTTGTCACAGCTGTATTATATTCTGTAGCACTGGCACACAAATTATTCAGTTACTCTAGTGTTGGATAAGCCTATTATTCTATTTTTAATCCTCATGGAAGGTGCAATCCTTATGGAAGCTGCTACTAGGAATAATTTCATGAATATTTATGAGCATTTGTAAGATTTTTTTTTTCTTTAAAACGGATCTCTAGAGGCGGAATTGCTGGTCAAATGGATATAGATTTAACATTTCAGATATTTTAGCATTTTGTAAATGTGCTTTAACAGTTTACATCTCCTCTGGAAAGGTGACTCCATCCCCCAGTCACTCCCTGTACTCCCAGTACCATCATTTGATGGTGTATGGTCCTGTGGAGGGGGAGGGAGGCTCCTGAAGAGCATGTCTGTTCCTCTGTGTTGGATGTGGGTTTAAGCACTTAGGCTAAACAGCATTTTGGTGGCTTATGCTTATGTCATTCTTGTGAACTTTTGTTCTGTCCTCTAGCAGATTGTCTTTTTGATCAGGCAAAGAGCAGTGACTTCTCTTCTATACTTTGTCATGTTCCTGGCCAGCATGACTCCCTGCCCTGGGATCCTTGGGCTTCCCCTCTCTGATTGTCGGCCTTATTTCTTGTTTATGGAGGATTCCCATCAGCGTGAGCTATACAAATCTCGTAATTGCTTCACAGCATTGTTGTGGTGTAGGTTAACAAGATGTATCTTTAAGAAAGGTTCTATTAAATCTCTGTCTTTACTAAAATGCTATATATATATTTTTTACATTTCTATTTTTGATGGCTGCAAATTTCCCATTCTCAGTCACTTTACATAAACGTATAGGTTGAAAAGTTATCATTGTGGACTGGAGACCTTCACTTTCATACTACTAATATGCTTGCCCAGGGGACTGTGCCAGCTACTGTGACCCTGTATGTTTTACCAGGTTATATACAAATTTCTCATTTGTTCTGTTGAATTTTTTTTTTTTTTTTTGCACATCCACTTAGTTAGGTAGACTTTTGGACAGGAAGTGACTTGACTTTTAACTCATAAGAAAAGGTCTGGTGAAGATCTGCGTTGAATTATATACCAATTTGGAGGAAAATCGATTGTCTCCAAGAATATAGCAAAACACCCTGTCTGTCCAGGTTTTCTTTGCTTCCTCTGAGATATTCTCCAGCCTGGGCACTGATTGAGTCTAGGGTTCTTTCCTGCCCTGTATCATCTGGTGGGTTATTGGGGCCATCCAGGGAAGAGATCAGCTTTTGTGGCTTCTTGGCTTAGTTACATTTTTGAATTCTCTCAAGAGTTTAATCCCCTTTTTATTTGGTTCACATGGGGTTTCTACATAGCAAATTATGCAACCTGTAAATGAAAACAGCCTTTTGCCCATCTTTCCCAATGTTTGTTCCTTTTATTCCTTGTTTTTATGGAGGACAATGTTGGCTCTGGTTTTTGGCAGTTGCCTTGCATGCAATTGGGCAAGTTTCTTTTCCTGGTTGGCTTTTGTGTGTGTTATAAAACCAAGCACGGGTACTTCATTTTATCAGACATGCTGAAGAGATCATGCTGTTATGACAGAATAGCACAAATGTACTATTTTGGTTTTTCTCTAGTGCTGTGGATATATTCACCTGACTTTGAGCATGTGTGGTTGTGTCTTTGCGATAAATCGCTAGGAATAAGATTCTGGGACACAGACTCTGGGCGCTTACTGTTCACATGGCTATGGCCAGGGAGCAAGAGGCATCCTTCCTGTGTTCCCACCTCTGTGCTGATGTCTCTATTACTAATTGCTTGCCAGTCTCTCAGGGATGGTGGAGCCTGTTCTTCTCATTGACATAGAAGGCATAGCAGAGCGTTTCTTTGTATTCTAAGGGTGAGATCTTTGTGGGCATGATCCACCTGCTCTTTCCATGTACCACCAATTTCTTCTGTTCCTTAAAGGTTCTTCACTATTCACCAGGTGTATTAAATGTCTGTGTGGGCTTAGTCTTGCATTCCTGCATGGCTTTTGTTTTGTTTTGCCTTTTGAAATAGGGTCACACTACATAGCCAAGGTTAGCCACAAACTCATGGTCTTCCTTTTCCTACCCCCTTCTTTGTCTGTATCTGTCCCCACCCCCCCCCCTCTCTCTCTCTGTGTGTGTGTGTGTGTGTGTGTGTGTGTGTGGGTCCGAGACCAATCTCTAGTGTTACTCTTCAGAATTCTGCCTATTTGGATTTTTTCTTTTTTTGGAAGGGTTTCTCACTGGCTTGGAATCCAGTCCAGGATCTGCCTGTCTCTGCCTCTTCAGCCCGGGGTTTCTAAGTACACGCTGCCATACCTATCTTTTCCCCATTTCTTAGCCTGAGTCACCAGGAATCACACTCAGTCCTCGCCCTTGGGAGGCTTTACTGGCTGAGCTAGCCCTGTGTCCTCTTTTTGTTTGGTTTTTGAAGCAGGATCTTTGAGACTTTGTGCTTGTATGCTCTGAAATAATTCCACGTCTGGGAAGCCGCCTTTTGCTTACACGTTTGTAAGGTGACCTAGGCCTGGTGCACAGGCTGTGGACGACAGTTAAGCGTCCTGATGATGCCATTGCTCTTCTTGCTTTCCCCCTTAGAGGCTGGCTTTCCTTTAGGGAAGCTGATCCTGTTCTTGCTCAGTTTAGTTTTCTGGGTTTGGTCAACGGTCTCTCGTGATTTGAAATAGTCTGTTTATCTCTTGTCTTGTCCTCTTCCTCACCCCTAGATATTTAATTGTACTTTCTCCTTGGCAATATTTGCTGAGTTAATTCCAACATTAATTAGACAGCGGCAGAAGCAGGAACAAGCATGGTAGGGCAGGGGTGTGCTTTGTTGTTCTAACTGATCCAGGAAACAAAGAAAAAAAGCAAACAGGAGCTTTTCTGAGTAAGCCTGCTATGGTTTCCAGTTTCCTTATCGTGACTTTTTACCTTCATCAGTTTCTTTCTTAGACTCAACTTGAAGGCAATCCTTCCGATCATTCCTCGGCTTTTGGTTGCTTAGTTGTTTTTAGTAGCTGTTATTGTTTTTTAAAGAATCGTGTTGTTCTTTTCTTGAGGGCGACTTTGGCTCTGGCCCAGAGATGTGGCTGTGCCGTGCAGTCTTCTTGTTATGCCTCCTTTGCATTTATTTGCAGCCCTCCCTCCCTCCTCCTTTCTCAGTGCACAGGCAGCTTCCCACTTTGTTTGGGAAAGCATCTGTCCCTGATGGCACACGCTGCTGTTGCTGTTCCCAGGCAGCCCTCTAATTAGGAATGCTGTGGCTGCTTTCCTGTATTCCACTACTCTGAACATGAACTTTCTCTCCCCACCCCACCCCACCTCTTTATCTCTGAGGCAAGGTCTTGCTATATATACAAGGCTTCCCTGGAATGCCCTATCCTCCTGCTTTGGCCTTGAGAGTGCTGGGATTACAGACCTGCATCAGCACCACCGGGCTGGGCTTGGGGTCACCTGTGTGACACCTCTTCTCCATCACCTTTCTCTTTCTGCTTCAGAAAGTGCTCGCCCCCTGGCTTACTCTCCGTGCTCTCTATTTCCAGGTTTTTGTGTAGAATTATTATTATTATTATGTTGGATGTTTTCCTTCATTTGAATGACTCAGTGAGAAGCAGAGAAGTCTGCAAGGGAAGTTGCGTGGCTAGAGAGGGTCCTGTTAGGGAGTCCCAGGCTGGGCGGAGATTTGAGTCTGTCTTTCTTTCACTCCCTAGGTTAACTTTGTGCTTTTCATCGGCATCATCATCATCCTTGTGCAGAAGCTGCAGTCCCCAGACATGGGAGGCAATGAGTCGAGCATCTACTTGTAAGTATGCCATGCGGATATGGGACTGCCACAGCCGTTTCCGACCACATGGCCTGCACGCAGGTCACAGGCAGGACAAAGCTTGAACTTTGCTGGCAGGTTGACCTAGCATGGGCAATTGCAAGATTTCTTCCTGATTAAAGTGCCTGTGAACTACAACTGCCCTGCCAGGCCTGAGCCAACGCAGAGCGCCTCAGCTCCATGGACATTGCATGGAAAGGGAAAGAGAGAAAGGGAGACAGAACCTCTACAATGGCAGGAAAATTATTGGAGAGCCCCAGATTCCCTGGGGTAGCTAAGGCCTTGGTTGTTTGGAAGCTGGCTTTCCTTTGTGGAAGCTGATTCTGAGAAGATGAGCAGATGGAGGCGTGGCTGTGATAGGACACACCCCACATCCATGGGCGGAAGCTTCTAAGTGCCTGGCAGTCAGCAGGGGGACTTTCTCCTTGGTTATACACTGCATGGGGATTCTCTTTCTGGTACCTTGCCTCAGGACAGCCCTGTCCACCTCTGTATCTGTGTGGTTTTTCTGCCTCAACACCTTCTGTCCCTATCAGAGGAACATCAGCTCTGTGATTGCTACTGAGTTCAAGGCTTCCGCTGCGTTTATAGACATTTGTGTTCCAAGAACCAGCTTTTCAGTGGCTACCCTAAAAACACATGACTACCTCAATCCCAGCCCTGTCCTGTTCTGAAATCAGACAGAGCTCCTGCTGCCTCACCTTCGGGGCTCAGGAATGGGTTATGGGGTATGGAGATACATCTCCACACTGATGCCAAAGAGAAAGGTCATGGGGCTCTGTAAGGTGAATCTGAAGGGTGTAGCAGCCAAGGATAGCTGAGAGGTGTGAGATTCTCACAGCATCACTGGGGTCTTCCTTAGAGATCCACCCTCAGGCTCACAACCTTCATGGCTTCCCTGAGAAAAAGGAGGAGGATCATAGAGAGAGTGAAGCAGAGGGTTCTACTAGCCATTCTCTTAGGGAGAGAAAGAGCTCTGCAAAGAGACTGAGTGCCAGGTCCTCCTCCAGGCTCCTTTGACGGGGAATGAAACTGCCTTTCGTCCTTCTAGACTGCAGGGTACCACCTCTTCTCCTATGCTGGTGGTTAGCACAGTGCTTTTATTATATAACACATGTTCTCTGCCTCTGCAATAATGGCACAACATTGAAAAAGGACAACATTGTGGTTTTTTCGCTGCCCATCCCCATCCCTGTTTCATGTTTTTGTTATTTATTTATCCGCTTATTTATTTATTTGCCAACTCTTTATTTGTTCATTTTTTCATGTTTTGCCAGTTATCTATTTATTATCTTAACCAACCCTCACTTCTGTATCTGTGATGTAACAGGAAGTTAACATGGGATATAAGCCATGACATCTTGGTAGGGCAACGGTTCTGTTGTTCCTTGCCCTGCACTAGAGAGATAACCTTGTCCCAGAGTCACAAAACAGGCCTCTTGTTCCCCTCTCCTGCCTCCCTGTCTAGTGTAGGAAGCTGAAGTCATGCCTTTATGTCTGGCCTCAGTTTCTCCTGCTTGCCTGTGAACTGGCTCCCCTACTGACTGTCACCTCTTTGCAATTGGGACTGTCGAGAAGCTAAGTTAGCCTCATTCTCTCCTGAGCACTGCCAACCTTTCTTTGTCTCCTCCCCTTCCTGGTAGGATTTGGGTCTTCTAAGGCTTCTGAGCCATCTTCTTTGGGCTCAATGGAAAGATTCCTCCAGCTTCTCCCTACTTTGCCTATGTAGAGATATGCATGGGAGCTCAGCCTTAGTAAATAAAGATGCTCTGGGAAGTCTAATCATATTTGCCATCTCAAATGCCCTGTCCCAGACAGCAACACTTACTCCTGGCCTAATGGGTCCCTTCCTAATGCATGGATAAGAACCACTTGTGATTAGCACATGGTTTATATATTTGATGTTTTCCAGAACAATAAAGAAGCAGCTAGTTGGTTTACTCTTTAATGTAAAAACTGTACAGGCTTAGCCAGGGCTATTTGGTAGAGAAAACCAAACCTATGATAATCTCCAAAGACTAAAAACTCAGGTGGATGATGTCTGTAAGCTAGGGAAAGGCTAAGGCTAGACCAGGGATCAGCTTGCACCTGTTGGATTCAGCCATATGTCTGGTGTCACCAGGTTCAAGGATACCATGTCAATCCTGGCGACAAAGCCTCCGAGAGCTGCAGAGCATGTAAAAGCACTTGCACACAGTTGATGCTCACAGACAGTACAGAGCCATGGCAAGCTGGGCAAGCCATCACCAAGTAGAAGCCTCTTTTACAGCAGAGGGCATAGTGTCCCATGAAGCTTGGTGAATCCTGCAGGAAGGAGCTAGGCTGTGGTTACAGTGCAAGCAGTGGGCACCAGAGCTGGCTTGTGTTGTCCTTCCCTCATAGACTAGATGCCCCCCCTTCCTTAATATAGAAGTACTCCACTCCAAGGGCTTTAGGGGATCTGGCTCTAAGGGGAGGCTCCTGCACTGGGGAAGAGGGAGAACCTAGGGTGGGCTTGGTGGGAGATTCCAGGGCTGTGCCTGGGGCCCCAGATGTGTGTATTCTTCTGTAAAGCCCTTCCTGGTCTGCCCACAATAGCTCTCTGGTTTTTTCCTCTGTTTCCAGAACAAATTTAAGACTGAGAGTCCCCAAGAAAGCCCGAGAGGACCCCCTGCCTGTGCCCTCAGACCAGCATTCACCCCCTTTCCTGTAGGTTGGTTCCAGCCATTCAGATGCTAAGGGTTTGTTCACTGTCAACCAATGTGCTCCTGACTCAGCCTTGAAGGACCTGCTGGAAATGGGGCCTTGCCAAGGGCGGGGTGGGGAGACTGGGCCTGCTTTAGGGTCAGCAGGGCCTCAGATTAGGGCTGTGTAAGCATTCGGTTCTGGGCTGGGCAGAGTTAGCTTGTTTTGGCCTGAAGCCAGGCACAGCTCCCTGACTCTGGAGGGTGGAGGGGAACGAGGTTTTCTGGAAGACTCAGAGTGAGAAAGGAGTGGCTCAGGCCAGTCACAGAGTACCTTGGCTTCGTTCTCATTGCCATGACCTGCTCTACTCTTAGAGACGGGCGTTGGTATCTACCTCTTAGGTCTGAGGTGGGGCCAGGAAACCTATGTGTAACCTTCTTAGGGATTCCTCCATCACATCCTTGGACAGGCTCTGTGTTGCATGGTAGGCTTTCAGTCAGGATGTCCAGCAAGAGGCTTTGCCTACAGGTCTAGTCTCTGCCTTCTAGTCCCTGCACCCCATAATGCCCACCCTGTTAAGGAACATCTGCCCCCAGAGCTCTGTCAGGGATGATTTAGGGAACTTGTCATCCAAAAAAAACCAACCAACCTAATAATAATAATAATAATAATAGTAATAATAATAATAAACCCTGGAAAAGAAAACTGCCCACTAAGTCAGGGGTCACAAAAAATTGAGCCTGGTATGGACCCCCTCAGGGAACCCAGGTTCATTCTGCCTACGCGAGGAGGAGGAAGTGGTGTTGAACCATACCCCAGCAGGGATGCTATTTCTGAGAACTGCTTCCTGCAGACCGGGCAGAGTTGCAGGGAAGAGTAGTTAGCATCAGAAAACTACCACGTTCTATAGACTGCCAAGGAAGCACTATTACATGAATTCCTAGGGTCCAAGGTGGAGAAGATGGGAATGCTCTCTGCACAGGCAAGGGCAGTGTCTGTATACTCTCCTATAGGATGTTTCCTGGGGCTGCAGTCCAGCCAGGTCTTTACATAAAAGGCTCTGTAGAAACCGTGTGCCAAATCACTGGGAATAGACGTGAGAGCCGAGACCCTGGAATAAATAGCCTTGACCTTCTTGCAGATGAAGAGAAGCCATGCCAGAGCTGGGTGGGCCTGGAAGCTGAGGCTCCCTCATCTTCAGATGAGCCTCTGCGTCAGCCACTAGCCAAATTCCCACAGGCCAGCAACTCCCACTGACCAGCAGAGGTCTCTGTCTTGAGTCTCCCATGCTTCCTTGGACTCAGGGTGGCCCTCCAGGCTGACCTACGTGATCTCTAGGTGACACCGTGCTCCCTTCTTGCTTAGTTGTCCTTCGAGTTCCATGCTCACCTTTCCCACGCTCCAGGTCAGCTCTTCTGCCCCTGGGCATCTTGTTGCTTGTCAGCGAGTCTGTTTGTAAGTCACTGCAGGCCAGGGTCAGGGTCTTGGGAGAGGGCCTCTTCCCCTCTTTCTCTGGAGACAGTCTCCCCTGAGATCCCTCTGGATGTCACCCTTGCTTTTGTTGCTCCTTTAGGTGACCTTCCTGTCCCATTCCAGTGAACTTCTCATTAAACTGTCCTTTCGCTATTTTCAAGATAATTTAAAGGAAAATCAGAGGAGCCCATTCTTACTATAAGATGTCATGGATTCCCCAAAGGGAGGGACACGGGAAGTGTTGGGGGAAGGGGAGAGGTCTTAGAGGAGAAAGGCTAAAGCTTAGAATTCAAGGTGGCACTAGTTGAGCAACAGATATGCAGATGTGCAGTAACTCAGACTGGTCTTGGCTCTGGTGTCACACACACACACACACACACACACTCACACACACACACACACACACACACACACACACACACACACACACACACACACCAATCCCTTGTCATTCACAAGAAACTTCTGAGATCCATGAATACCTTACAATAGGGCTTCCTCAGTCCATTCCCAGACTGTGATTGAAATGCAGCTCCTGAGCTGGTGGGTCAGTAGGCCAAGGAGGCATGTAGTCAAGTACTGTTCCTGCTGCTGGGCTAGGGACTCCTTGAGTAGCAAGGTATTGAATAACACCTACAAAATGGGCCTCCAGCATCCACCAGCTTATAGGTGATATGAAATGAAAGATGCCGTCTATTGAATGAGCACCACAAGCTTGGAAGGAAACAGCCTGCTGGGCAGACTGCAGTTTGCTTGGCTTATCTGGAAATTAGCAATATGTGCTCTTGCCTCAGCAGAATAACATGTCCCCAGACACTAGTTGTCTTTAGATCCACTCTCAGCTGGAGTCAGACAGCAGCATGTCTTTGGATGTCCAGTACCTAACTGCGTCTGCATATTTGTCCTCATTGGCATCTAACACCTGATTATGCATTCACTAGGCAGTATGAGGTGCCTCAGTTATCTCTGCATGGAGATTGTTATCTAAGCTGACAAAATTCTTGATCTCCGGTAGGGAAACTAGTGTCCCTGGGTTATGCCAGCTCAAGCCTGAGCAGGACCAGAAAGAATCAGCAGAAGCAGGAGGAGTATGTCTAGATGCCTGTAACTGAAGGCAGTAGGATGCACAGCCAGCCTGGGCCCTGTGCTGCCTCCTCAAAGCAATGTGTGTCCTCAGGCTTTTGCTCTTCATTCCTGTTCATATACCTGGATGGAGCAGTCTAGCTGAGCATTGTCCTATGGCACTCTGCAAATGGCCTGTGTTTCTGTGTCCAGCATCACCACTAGCCATATGTGACTAGTAAGCCCTGATACCGTGACTAGAATGATCGAGGAAGTAGAGTTTTCTTTCTATTGGATTTTGATTAATTTTCATTTGAATAGCCACTTAGGATAGTGGCTACCTTAATAGGTAAGTAGAGGTCTAGACTAATGATCAGCCCATTAAGCCCGGCTTGCCCCTGCTCTCCTGGCTTACACTGAGAGGAGGTTGGAGTGAGGCGAGGAGAGATAGTCACAACACATGTGGTGATCCTTGCTATCAAGCCCGGAAGTCTATCTCCTCATGCCAGCCATGTGTGAGATCTACATTGTGAGTGTCCAGTTATTCATCTTACTGGGTGACCTTGGCAAAGCGATGTTCTAAGTCTGGGGCTGATACCAGAGGTAGCCTCTGGCTTCCTGTCTGAATCCTATCTCAGGCCTCATCTCTCCTGAACATATCTACTTTTACTATCTACTTGCCTATTAGTGGCTCCAGTGTGTGTTTATGTGTGTTTGTGTGTGTTTGTGTGTGTGTGTATTACAACCATGTACACACATGTATACTTATGGAAATACATTCCCTTGTCCAAAGCTGACTGTTTTATTCCTTGGCTTCCCCATCTTACTCTGGTTGACGTCCTTAGCTTGTCACCATCTCCTCACTTCTCTGCCCTCCCCATGCCCTGTGAATTGAGTCTTGCCAAGTCCTACTGCAGTTTCTTCATTGCCCAATGTCCCCAGCTGACAGAAGTGCTAATCTTGTCACACCCAGCAGCTGCGTGCAGAAATGCTACTGCAAGCCACAGCGGGCTCAGCAGCACTCTTGCAAGATGTCAGAACTATCCACCATTACTCTGTAAGTGTGTGTGGCCGTGGCTGTGGCCGGGTGTCCTGGAGGGTTGGGGGATTTGCATGTTGCTGTTGTCGCCACTGCCTGGTGCTTGTGTTCTGCTGGGCTGGAGGAGTGTGGAGAGCCTCCCCGAGCCTCCCAGCCTACCCAATTCCTGGCTGTTGCATGTTGATATGTGCCTTGTGAGTTCCTTGCAGTCTTGTGGGTGGGGCTGAAGGGCATGTGGGTATTGGAGCTGTGGCCTCGCAGGGACATCTTGACCTGGCTGCTACTGATGCCTACCTACCTCGCTCCACCGTCAGCAGTTAGTGGCCCCCACTTCTCTGGGCTTTAGTCTTGGCAGCTGCAAAACTGTAAAAGCTCAGAGCTGGGATGAACTCACCATGTGCTGAGCACGTTGTGTGCAGCTTGGCTAAAGCTCAGTCTCCACAGGGCTCCTATAAGGTGGCTCCTTATGCAGTCTCCATTCTATAGATGAGAAACTGGAGCTTGACGAGGTGGAGTAAGTCATGTGACTGGGACGGCAAGGACAGGAGCATCCTAAGAATCACACCTTAAGTCACCCATGACACCCACAGAGTAGGAAGTGTGGCCTTCCTGGAAATCTACTGACATAGCATGGATAGCTCTGATGTTTTTGGAGCTGTAGGACTCCTCTTCCTCTTTGTGAGAGGAGGGCAGAGGTAGAGGCTGTGTCATGGTCTCTCTGGGTTGGTCACAGTTCACGGTGTATCAGCTCAGAGGTCTACAGGTCCCACACACTGGGTTCACGAATCCTCCTCATCTGTCACCACTCCCTGTCTGCCAATGGCCCCTGAGGTATCCCTGGCTGGCATCTCTGCCTATGCCAGAGCAGCATCAGAGCTGTGAAAGGGGACATACTGCTCGTGGGCCACACCCTGGGAAACCCTCTACTCAGAGGCTGTGGCTGGGAAGGGTCTGGAACTGTCCCTGAACCCAAGAAATCTAATGCCACTATGAATACTGGAGAGGCTTGGCATTTGGTACCCAGGTTCTGTTTGTCTCTGCTGGAGCAAGAACCCGGAGTGGGTCCACTGTAGAAGGGAAGCAGGGAGCAGAAAGCAGGACCCTCACCTGCTCCAGGACCCAACAGAACCCCCATGCACATACTTTTCTAGGCACCTCTTTCAGCTCTTCCAACTTCCATTCTATCTCCAGACACACCCTGCTGCTTTCTGGTGCCACATCCTGGGCACTGAGAGGCAAGCAGGACCTGGTTTCAGGGAGAGGTTGAGTTTTAAGGGTTCTAGCTTATGACTCTGGGTAGTTCTGTTGCTCTTCCATAGAATGGACATTTCCGTTGTTGACTATGTGCCTAAAGATATTTGCTGTGAGACCTAACAGATAAAAGAGGGGCCTTCTTCAGGGCCACTAGGTATGGACAGCCATGAGGACAGACTGCTAGAAACCTGAGTGGGCTCATTGCAGGAACTCACTCAGATCCCATTGGCCCTGTCCTGGTCTAGGGACCCTCAGTGACTATAGAATGTGCTGCCTTTGAGCAAGGAGAGGACTGTGAGACCCATAGTTGTAGGCTTCCTCTTTTCTGGGCTGAACCTTCTCCTAAAGGTCACCTCAAGCTCATTTTCCCCCTTTCCTTCTTCCCCAACCCCTGCTCTCTGTTCCTCTCCCTCCTCCTTCTTGTCTTCCCTCTAATAGAAGGTAAGACATCAAGGACCTGATACAGAAGCTAGTGATTTGACTTTTCTAGAAATCTGGATTCCATCAGCCAATGGAATGCTTTCTCCCCCAGAAAGACTCAGAGTGGGAGATGAGGGGCATACGGTAGACTTGCTCTCAGTCAAATAAATGGTTACTCTTATATATGCTGTCCATGTCTGAGGGCTCAACTGTGACAAGATATGGTGAAGCCAATGGTCCCGGGAGGATGGGTACAGCTGAGGGAAAACATCTAGAGAGGAGAGCTTGGCTTTTTGGGGGAGGCTACAGGGGGCCAGTGTCCTGGGAAGGGCAGAAATGGGGCCCTACTCTAGGAAGACCCTGTAATAATTTACTCCCCCAGCCCATGTGTATCTGATGTCCTCACTTTGGACTTCTGCCCCTGTACTATTATACAGGGTCTTGCCCTGCTCTTGGCTCTACACCAAGAGCTGAGAGCAGGAGAGGATCACAGAAGAACTGGTGGGCTCTCTTGCTGTCCCATCCTCAGGGTGGACATCCTTCCCACCCATTGACTCAGCTTCTGGGGCAGCGTCTCTCTCCTGTGCAGGCAGAGTTTCTGCTCAGTCTTCCAGTCCTTCCTTGAAGCCCTCCCAAGTTCTTCTTTAGCCTACTTAGAACCCTCCCTCCTGGTCACCAGCAATACACCAAATGTCCCTAGCTATACCCAGGCACAGAAGAGTCCTATTCCCAGGGGTCTTAGGAGAGCTATTTTTGATTTCATGTTGCTTCCTTCTGAGACAGGATAGGTTTGCTTTGGCCCAGGACTCTGGAATCCCATCCTGAGTTTTCCTGTGACTTTATACATTACTCAAGAGAGCTCTATGAATGGAACATTTTCAGTGGTCCTGGAGGATACCAACTAGGTACCCTGCAGACTGGGGAGGCCCCCACACAGCATCCTAGAGACCCTGGGCTAGGTCGCTTCCAAACTCTCTGCACCAGTAAAGGATGCCAAGTAGTCTGTAAACAGGAGCACTGAAGGGTAGCTAGGACCAACGTCAGGCCCTCTGCCCTCCATGCTCCCAAGCCCTGCAGTCCCCAGAACAGATGTTTGCTTTTTCCTGACAGACGGCTGGCCCGCTCCACCCTGCTGCTCATCCCACTCTTTGGAATCCACTACACAGTATTTGCCTTCTCTCCAGAGAACGTCAGCAAGAGGGAAAGACTTGTGTTTGAGCTTGGGCTGGGCTCCTTCCAGGTAGGCATGGTATATGCAGAGGGCATAGTTTGTTGGAAACTAAGCCCTGACCTCTGACCTACTGCCACCCCTGTAACCTTGTGAACCCTGACTTCTAACCTCAGGGTTTGTCTCTGGCATGAGTACCAGAGCAGATGTCCTCTGTAGTTCTGTCTGCTACTGTAAGAAGATGTAATGAAGTTTGCCTGTCACTGTGCCTGGGATCCTGACCGGGGACCCCTGAGTGACTTGAGAGGAAATCTCTCCATAAAGCCCAGGCGTTAGGATCCTGTGCTGTGTCCACATCCCAACTTCAGCCACACATTCCAGCAACAGGAGGACTGGAATTCTGTCTTATCCACTCTGGCACAGGCGATCCAGATACAGGGCTGGACACAGAGAAATGAATGGGCTGGATGTGTCTGGGCTGATGCTTAAATGAATGGGCACATGGTGCAGGGCAAGAGGAGGACAAGAACAAGGAGCGCTTAAGCAGCAGAGAATAGGCAGCTGTAAGCAAGTGTGTGCCTCGCAGAATGAAGCAGTTGCAGTGGGCTGTAAAGGGGAGTGTCCTTTCACTTGTTTAAATTAGCACTTGAGCTTGACAGGTCAGAAAATACTCTGTGCAATTGACTTTGGTTTTCACTCAAAGCTGTTTTCCCGGATTCACGTCCTTACTCTGATGAGAATGAGAGTCTTAGAGATGAAGTTCTGACCTAGAAATTACACTCCAAGGCTCCCATCTTTGTGTTCACTGGCATATTCCAACCATTTTTCCTCTGGCATTTCTAAATGACAGCCCGAGGCACTGAGGTGCTATGGACCTGGTTTTCCGCATTCAGGAAAAGGTTGCTTTGTTTGGTGTAGAAGAGCTAAATTCATACTTACCTGATGAAGTACTTACCACACATCCCTTGCTTCACTGTGTTGTGTATAGATGCAGCTTGCCAATGGAGGGCAGAGGAGGGAGTAGTGATAGATGAAGATAATGCGTGTCTATTCTGTTTAGGAGGAGTCCTGCTCCCAGGAGCCTGAGCACCAGTGACTTCCTCTAGAAAGGGCGAGTAGCTTTCATAGGACATGGGATGAAGGTAGTCTTTGGTGAGGGCAAGTGTTTTTCTAAGTGAGTGTGAGATCCGAGATGAGGTGTTTATCAGTGGGAGCTGCTCTATCAGCCATTTGGCTTCACAGAAGTGCTTGTCTTAGTGGACCAGGGCATTCTCAGCCTTACTTAGTGCCTTGGGCAGGTATACCCTGTCTAGACTGTGGTGTTTTCTTCTTTCTGGTATCTTTTTTAGCGCTTGTCCTCCCTAGTGCCCACAGTGTGTCCGGGGGTGTGGATGGGTCTCTTGCTGGTCGGCTCATGGCTGTTTGTCTTCTCTCCCCAGGGCTTTGTGGTGGCTGTACTCTACTGCTTCCTGAATGGGGAGGTAAGGCAGTTTGGCCACCTTTCTCAGCAGTACAGGTGGGGTTCATTGGGGAGAGACTGGGAGCAGATTTGTCAGGTGAGATCGTCCAGGTTGCCAGTAGTGAGGACAGGGAGTGAGTGGCTTAGCTATCAGTGTTATATGCTACCAACATCTCCTGACATCTCCCACCACTTCCAGAATCATTCCACTTCTGCCGATTGAGGCTACAAGTGCAGACAGAGCACTTCACTATACAGATATAGTGAAGACTCCATATCTGCTGAGAGCACAACCCCAGGTCTTCTCCAAAATGCATACCTTAGTGGGTAGGAGTGAGTGCCTATAGGTCATCAGGCTGTGATGGGCCATGCTGCTGAGCCACAGTGGGCCAGTTTGTCTGTCTATCCCTGCTAGAGCAGAGCTTACGGAGAAACCTGTAACCTTCCAGAGGTGATTCATTTCCAGAGCTATCTTTTGGGGGCCCCCTCTCTAGCCTGTTGGGGTAATAATCTGGAGCAGAGCCTAGGATAGAGGTGCCTGGGAAGTGATGGGGGCTGGCTCAATGGAGAGGAGCATTTGCCCTGAGGCTCTGGTCCAAACTTGGTCTTAGCAGGTTCTTCCTCTTATTTGCATCTAAGACTCAGGACAGCTAGCCTCCATGATGGGAAGGCCAACCTATAGTGAAGATCAGGATATAACAGATCAGATCAAGAGAACCCAGAGAGAGCCTTGCTTAAAGATCTTTGGGGAGCCAAGATGTGGGAGTATGGGCAGCTGGGTGGGAGTTTGCCAAGGGAGTGGAAGCACGAAGTGGGGAAACTGGGCACGGGTGTTGCTTCTAGTCGTGCGGCTTGTGTACTGCATAAAGGTTTTGGCTGGATGGCATATGGGGACTGAGGCTTTCTTGGCATGACCACCATTTACTATATGGAGAGCTACATGGGGAGGGGGGATATTTGTCAAGAGACATGGACTCTTTTATAACTCTGAGTCTCAGAAGTCTTCTCATCTTGAAAGCATCCAAACCTGTGGATTTCTAGGTCCTCTTCAGAGATGTTGATACCACCGTTCACGGGCTTTGGGCGCCTGGGATATTTCAGGCTGAGTAAATCTTATCTACATCCCAAAGTGGTAAACAAGGGCGAGGATCTTTAGTTGATGCAGATGCTTCGAGAAGTTGCTAGGAAAGACTTCTTGATAATTCTCAACAACCGGTGTTGGAGAGGCCCAATCAGCAGGAACTTTGCCAAGACAGAGCAGGGCAAAGCTGATGGAAACAGCTGGGGTGTGGGAGGTGGGTGGGCAGCCATGATGCGATGGCAGCTGGTGAAGCGCCAGGCCAGTTCACAGAAGGTACTGGGAAGCCACATGAATGTTGCTCATTGCAGGTACAGGCAGAGATTAAGAGGAAATGGAGGAGCTGGAAGGTGAACCGTTACTTCACTATGGACTTCAAGCACCGGCATCCATCCCTGGCCAGCAGTGGAGTGAACGGGGGCACCCAGCTGTCCATCCTGAGCAAGAGCAGCTCCCAGCTCCGCATGTCCAGCCTCCCGGCCGACAACTTGGCCACCTGAGCCCTGTCTCCCTTCTTCTTCTGCACAGGCTGGGGCTGCGGGCCAGTGCCTGCGCATGTTTGTGCCTCTCCCCTCTCCTTGGGCAGGCCCTGGGTAGGAAGCTGGGCTCCTCCTCAAAGGGGAAGAGAGAGATAGGGTATAGGCTGATATTGCCCCTCCTGTTTGGGTCCCATCTACTGTGGTCCACTGAGCCCAATTTGATATGTAAATACACCTCAAATTTGGAAAGTTGCCCCATCTCTCCCCCCCAACCCATGCCCCTGCTCACCTCTGCCAGGTCCCAGCTTGACCTACTGGGTCAAGGCCAGCCTCGGTGATGGCCTGATCCCAGGTACAAGGCCTTGTGAACTGAGTTTGAAACATGCCTGCTTTGGAGAGACTGGGGCAGTGAACACCCCAGCAGCCTTTCAGCAAATTGGCTTTGGACATGGACCCTTCTCAGCCTGTACCAAGTACTGCAGCTCAGTGTCATGAGCATCCTTTGGAGCAGGTCAACCTGAGGCTCCTTTGGCTTACATCTAAGTTGTCCAGGTGCTCAGCTCCTGTGTGCCTGGATGATGAGAGGGCTCTAGGGCTCTTTCAGTCAGAGACTTACATTGAGGTGGGGTGAGGGTCAGAGAAAGTTCTGGTGCTTTTCCTGTGCTCTAAGAGCTGAGAGCCAGAAATGCAGATTCAATTTGGAAGGAGATGGGATAGCTGAAGAACTTACCACGTCCATGACTGTGCCCTGACTCAAGACCGTATCATGTGGTGGCTTTATTTCTACACTTCTTGCCCACCATGGATGGCCTGAAGAAGCTGTTCTCCAGCCACAACAACCACAGAAAGCCCCTCGCTCTCCCCTCTCTGTTTTCCCATTAATCAAAGCCATGTCTAGAATGGGCCAGCCACCTTGCAGTAAAATCAATGAGTTCTGAAGCAACCTTCAATTTTCATAAGCCAAGTCTTGGGTCCAGGGAACTCCACAGTGCTCCCACCCCCACCCCCTCTACTGATTACAAGGAATCCTACATGCCATCTTCAGCCTGGACTCAATTACTAAACTCGGATTTGTCTGCAAGACTTTCTCCACGTGCCCTTGACATTGGAATCACTTGTGGGGCCTCCTAGGGTGTTTGGAGGTGATATGGTGTCTATCATGTGCATAGGCAGAAGCTGCTGGTAGAGGGAGTGGTGGCTTTCTAGTGCCCATCTTGGCTCTCCAGCTGCAAGTTGCACAGCCATAACCTAAGACTTTAAAATAAGGCCACACCCAGATTTGGGAAGGTAGAGGGGGAAAAAAAGTAGTGCCATGGGGCCACGGGGCCCAGCTTATTCCGTGTAGATGCTTGTTTTTGTCCCTGCCTCCGAGGAACTTGTTCATGATTGTGCTCTGAACTGCATGGGGAGTGTGGGGTGCTGCCTTGCTCGCTGTTATATTAAGTAGAAGGAGTTTTAGGATATTCGAGACAGTGCTTCTGGAGGAGCCATTGGAAAGACTGGAGAAGATTCTAATGGATAGGATTTAGAGATGTGTTCTGTGTTCTTGACCAGTGAAGTATGCTCTTGGGTCTTTGGCAAAGCTGGAAAGAGAAAGGGCCTCCTTGTTCTTTCCCAGAAACATTCAGTGGCTTGGACCAACCCCTGAGTATATACATTGGCTCTTTCCCCCCTGTACCTTATCTCTCCCCTCCATCCCCTCCCCTGTTCTGAGAACCAGGTTATCAGCCAAACAAGAATCAGTTGATCCCCTTGCACTTTGGACACTTCAATGGAGCCTGAGCTGCTTAGAAGCCTTGGTTCAGGATTCCAGCTGGGTTCATGACTGTGAACACAATGTGCCCTGTGCTGGGCCACAGCTTCCTTGTTTATGAAGTGAGGTGGTTTCTAGTGCTTTTCCAGGTTCTGCCTTAGTTAAAAACTAAGGCAGGTAAACAGAGATGAATCCTTGTGAAAAGCATCTAAGGGGTGTGTGTGTGTGTGTGTGTGTGTGTGTGTGTGTGTGTGTGTGTGCGTGCATGTGTGTATTAAGAGGGATGACATCCTGTTTATTTTCCCATTTGGATGCCACATGGTATCCAAAGCTGGTAGAGCAGCTATCATGCCTCAGGCCATGGACATTTGAATGGGAGCCTCAGGCATGATGTGCAGAAATAGCCTTCTACACCAGGCAGGGACAGGTTGCCTGTGGCCCCCTCAATCTGAGGTGCACCCCTTGGGCTATGGACCCCATTCCCTTGCCATCACCCCCGCCAGTGGGTCTGCTTCACTGTGGAAGGAGAAACTGTGACTTTCTGGTTGCATTACTGCAAAACAGCAAAAACCGAATAACCCGAGCCCTGCTGCTTTCTGAGCCCTGGGCCTGTGTCCTCCTAGAACTTCCAGGTTCCCGTTGCTTTGTTTTTCTGTCTGAAGGAATCTTTTTCTTAGTCTTGTGAGCAGATGTACCTGAAGGATTCTGCTGTTCCATGAGGGTCTGGCTCTCAGGCTGTAGGCAGTGATGGGGCAGCACAAGGCTGGATAAATCCCTTCCCTATTGACCTTCTTACATAGTGCAAGCAATAAGACTTATTGATCTGTGTGTATCCCAGTGTTCCTCTGGGGTTCTGTCTAAACACCAACCATCTTCTCTTGGAATGGGCCCCAGGCAAGGCTTGCAGCAATATAGCCTGGACCCAGAAAAGGGAAAACGATAAGGAAATTCTGTCTGGTAGGTGCAAAGGGCTTCATGGATTTGGAAACCTGGAGGCAGGAACATAGCAGATTTAAGGGGTACCCAGCTGTGGAAGGTCATTCCTGAGAAGTGGGGGCTTGTTTTATGAAACCTTAAAGGCCAAACGGACTGTCCCATTTTGGGGATCAGGACATCCCTGTCCTTATCTCCTGTCATAGCTGTCCAACTGCAGGGTAAGGAGCAAGTTGTGAGGAAAGGTCCTCAGAACATGGGATTCCACATGAGGAATCCTTAGGCTGCCAGGAAGCCAGAGGGGTTTAGAGGTGCTCAGCTTTGAGCCCCAGTATGCACTATGCTTAAGCTCTGACGACTCTTGCGTGCAGCGAGGAGGTCCTCCCTGACATGCTCAGCATCCCGCAGTGATTCCTCTCATAGCTCTGGGATGGGGCTTGGTTAGGGTGTCGTGATGGAAATAAACCTGAACCTGTTGCCCAGTACCAGGGCCTCTGCTGTTTGGTCTTCACTCTCTCTTCCTTGGAGGGAAAGCTACAAGAGACTCTCTTTTTAATTCCTTGAGTACCCTTTGCCCCACTTCCAAGAGAGGACAGCAAGTCCCCTGACACTGCAAATTTCATTTGAGCCTAGGGAGCTGGGAAAACAGTTGGGCCTAGTCTGTTTTTGAATTGCATTGCATTGAGTTGTACCGGTATTGCACAGCCCTGCGTGTGAGCCAGATGTAACACTCCAAGCAGCTGTGAAATGCAATGTTCCTTTTGCAGGAGTGGCTGTACCTGCAGAAAGCCCAGGGGTCCACAGTACAGTGCAGGAGAAGCAGCTGAGTTGGCCTGGTCTAAGGATACCCCCTAGCAAACTTGGCCCTCTCCATCTGTTCTGGGACTCTATACTTCCCTAACCTGGATCCCTGCTCTGCAATGAGGTGGCCGTGGTTACACCATCATCTACCCTCTAGCTAGGGATGAGGTGGAGGTAAAATGCTCCCTGTGAGTTTGCAAGCTCTGAAAACAACACCGCTGTGTGCTCATTCTTAGAGTGAAGACCCTGAAAGGTATCCCTTTGCAGCCTGTCTCCTGTTTTGAGCCCTTTAGGGGTAACTCATTTGTAAAACCACCAGCCTGAGCTCAAGGATGAGGCCACAGGGCTCTGGTGGACTTCAAATCCCAGCTTTACCGTCATCACTGTTCAGTTTTCTTCGAAGGTACGGATGAGGAGAAATCTTCTATGAGCAACTCCGTGCTGTCTGCCTAGGAATCCTTCAGTGGTATGGGACACTCCTCAAGTGAGCCAAATGCCCGTTCTTTCTCCCTTCCTTGAACTCCAGGTCCTGTGCTGTGTCTGTACTCAGCCATGTGTGTTTTGTCTGCTGTCTGTCTTCTGAGGCTTAGCATCTGTCAGGGCTGGGGTTGGTTCAGCCCTTGGTACTCCAGATGTGGTTCCAGGCTCCCTTGTGGGAGCTGGACCGGTCTGGGTTTAATCTCCCACAATAAAGATAAACCCCACGGACCTCACTGCTACTGCTGCCTCCATTAACGCTGTGCTCACACATTGTCTGGGATTTTAAGGATGTCAAACTGCTGTAGATGACTCAATAAATGTCTTATCGTTTTTCTTGGTGCCTGTAAATTGCTGAAAGTGGAGGGCAGGGGAAAGAGGCAGGAGGGGAGGGGACTCCGCCTCCCCCTTCCCATCTGATTATTCCACAGTAATGTAGTCTGCAAGGCCTTTGGATTCTGGAAGAGGGAAATGAGGATGGAGTTGGGACAGGTGAAGATGGAAGGGTGAAAGAAAGGAAGCCTTGGCCTTGAAAGGCCATTCACATGATGTGTGGAGCTCGGTTCACTTGGGCGTCTGAAAATGGAAGTGGCTTACCCCAAAGTCTTTGATGCTTCATGGCCTTTATGTTGTTTGGTGGGAGCAGCTGACAGATTCAGAAAGCTTGCCATCAGGGAGTGTTTCAGCTCAGCCCAGGTATGCCCTTGGCTGTCAGTGTTCCTGAGAGTGAGAGCCACCCCTCTCCCTGTCACACAAGGTAATGAATTCCAAGTAGCTCTCCTTTCCTCGAGGGCCAAGTGATTGTTTATAATTCTCTAGCTCATGATGTTAGTAAAATTTTAATTGCCAACAAAAGAATGTTAGGAAACGTCACAGAATTCATGTCAGGGGGAAGAACCAAGATGAGTTACCCAAAGCTACATGCCATGCCAGGAAACTGATGACCAGGTTGTTGTCACAGCAGCTGTCACAATCCCAACTGATGAGTCTGTTATGCTGGGGTATTGACATTGCAGTTGCCACTGCCTCTGAAGTCCACTGCTTGAGACATTTTTCCAGGAAAGTTGCTTCAGATATTTTGCCAGCAAAGCATCCCACATGTAGCACCCTGCCTGTGATGGTGCATTTCTTGTCAAAGCTGCATCTGGTAGCTTTGCAAGGGGCGGTTCTACCTGTGGGCATGACGCTTTAAGGGCTTCATCTGAAAGCAGGTCATGGTTACAAATCTGGGGATTTTAAAATCATTCCCAAAGTATTAAGGAGGCCTGAGAATAGAAAGTACTGGCCACAATGAACTGGAAGTCTACAGTCATTACAGAGCTAACTCCGCCAGCTATTGGACCACTCTGAAGTGACGCCAATGAGATAAATTGAAAGACAACAGATGTCAGTTTTCCACTTGGATAGGTCCTAGAGGCTCTTTCCCCTGTGTCTAGAAGGCTAGCTTGTTCTGCCTTTTGAGGCTGCACCTGCCCTTTTCTTCTTTTGGGACATTGATACGCCGTGTTCCTTGACTCAGTCTGAAAGATAATCTCTCGGTGAGTCAGTCTGCTGGCTGGACTCTTGGAAGACTTTCGTAGAGCGGTGGTCATCTGAACCAGGAAAAATGGAGGCTCCATATTTCATTCTTAGAGGTCATACTCAAGAAGCAAAGCTGACGAGCCAAGTTGGAAATATTGAGTTCCATATTAAAGTGACATTTCCTGGCAAATGTAAGCCTCAATCTTTGTCCTGAGCATGAGGCAGATTTCAGCCTCTTTCTTCCTATGTCCTTCAGAAGTCCCAAACTCCAGTTCTTCCTAGGTAACTCCTGGTTATTCTCTGTTAACAAGTGAAATCCCTTTTAGGCATCCAGGGTTCTCAATCTTTGACTGAACCGGAACTACCCTACATTGCTGGTCACACCTGCACAGTATCTGAAGCAGCATGGCTCTCTTAGTTTGGCTTTTATTGCTCTGAAGAGACACTATGACCATGGCAACTCTTATAAAAGCAAACATTTAATTGGGGTTGGCCTACAGTTTCAGAGTTTTAGTCCATTATGTCATGATGAGAGACAGGGCAGCAAGCACACATGGTGCCAGAGAAGAAGTGGAGAGTTCTACATCTTGATCCACCCACAGCAGAAGGAGACTGTGTGACATCCTGGGTACAACTTTAGCATGTAAGACTTCAAAGCATGCCTCTACAGCGACACACATTTCCTTCAGCAAGGCCATATTTCCTCTTAGGGCCATTCTCTATGGCCAAACATTCACACACATGAGTCTACGGGGGCCATCCCCACTGAAACCACCACAGGGTCTGAGTTTGGTTTTAACAGTGCTTGTGGCTAGCACTGCAAGAACTACTGTTCCACCCATCCTACTCAAGGAGATGTGGCTGGATAAACCAGTCTGTTTGTGAGCCTTGGACTTGAGCAGGGGTTCAACTCTTAAGGGTAGACAGTAAATAGACACTGACGATATGAGGTCACTGTCTCTCTCTCTCTCTCTTTTCTGAAAGTGAAAAGCATCAGGTTTATTTGGGGGCAGCTCTTGGGCTGATTCATCTCTCCTAAGGAGTAGGGCCAGGGAAATCACCAAGCAGATAGGGAGATGTGGGAGGGAGGGGGGATATGCCCATGCAGGGAGAAATTCAGAGAGAGAAATTGGTGAGGAAAGTGGAGAGAGAGAGAGAGACAGAGAGAGAGACAAAGAGAGAGAGACAGAGACATAGACAGAGAGAGACAGACAGAGACAGACAGAGACAGAGCTCACTGTTTCTCTTAAGAGGCCCAAAGATCCACAAGAAGATTGGCCTCTAGATGGCTTTTCAGGCTGAGTTCTGTAGACCACCAGAGATAATCTAAGGATCCAGATTCAAGAATACAAATCAACTTGAGCCACCTTGGAGATAATTAGGGTCAAATTTAGAGGCCATAGCTGAAAACCCCCAATAAAAAAGGCCTAAAGGAAGCAGAATTTTATTTTCCTCACATTGAGTCTGAAGTAGAGAGTCTAGAACTGGTACCGTGGCTTCACTGTCTCCCAAGGGGCTACTCCTTAGCATGTGAGTCCAGGTCCCAAGGTCAAAACGGCAGCTGGAACTCTGGATGGCACTTTACTCAAGAGTGAAGGGACAGAAAGCAAGTATCTTCCCACTTACTTCCCATTGGCCATTGTCTAATCATGTGACCACACCTCACTTCAAGGCAGTTGTCTTAGTCGGTATTCTATTACTGGGAAGATACTCAATAACCACAGCAATTTTTACAAGAGAAAGCATTTAATTGGTGCTGGTTTACAGTTTCAGAGGCTTAGTACATTATCGTCATGGTGGGAAGCATGGCAGCACGCAGGCAGACATGGTGTTGGAGAAGTAGCTGAGAGTTCTACATATAGATCAGCAGGAAGAGAGAGCTACTGGGCCTAGCTCAGGGTTAAGAAACCCCAAAGCTCACCCCCGGTAACACACTTCCTCCAACAAGGCCACACCTCCCAATCCTTCCCAAGTAGTGCCACTCTCTGGTGCCTAAGCATTCAAATGTATGAGCCTATAGGGGGTGGGGTAATTTTTTCTTACTCAAACCATCACAACTGGCAAACTAACATACCTTCTATTATGCTGGAAGGAAAAGTGTACACTGACTATAAAATGGTAGTTTATGTCATACTTTCAAACCCCCGAGTCTCTGGCAAGTCTGATGGTTCTCTCCTGGCTCTTCCCACATTTGTGGGAGGGTAGAGACTGTCTTTCTGTAAATCCCCACTTTATTTGAAACAAACAAGGGGCATGAATTGTCCAATGTGGGTCACAGAATGACCTTGAAGTCCCTCAAGGCTGATTGCTCCTACCCTCTGCAGCCTTGCTTACACCAAGGGATGGACATGTGCTTCAGCATTCTGGGTTTCCTTCAGTCTTTGAGATCCGTCATACGTCTGTATCTGTGAGTGTGCTTTGTGCTGTAGGATCTTCTTTGCTCATTACATTTTAACTTTTAACTTTAACTTTTTAATCAATGATCTCATTAATTAATTAGCTTTTCAATTAGGGTGATCTTAAGAGATAGTTCTTTTGGTGATGAGAACAAACATCATAATTGACATGAATTCATAATTGTCACCTCAAGCCAGACTCAAGCTAAATGCTTCTCAGCTTCTGGCTTTGTTAGGTTGCCCTCTAGTGGACATCAGGGTGTGGTTGTGCTGATGAGAGCTCAGTCCCTATTCAGTTAAGGATGCAAGATTAGGAATTTCCTGTGGGAACCTGGGTACCAGCCACTATTCCTTACACCCATTTTAGGTTAGCAGAGGACTTTTCCAGAAGACAACTTTGTCTTTTAGACATCATCATCATAAAGGTCATGTTTCTTTACCTGTGCATTTATTCCTGGGTTTCCATTAAGAGGAAGACCGGGTACAGCAGTGACCAGGCCTGTGACTTTCATCTGTCTATTCAGTAGCTACTTGTTGAGCCTTCATTCCTCTCTGGACTACTCTGAATGCCCCCGTTCTCCCCCACCCTTCATGTTCTGCTGAGTCAGCCATAAAGAAGGGAACAGAATAGGATTTTTGGTGGAAGTTGGTGCCGTGAAGAAAATGGAACAGTTAAAGAGAGAACACTCCTGGGGCAGGGTAGCAATTTTTAGAGTAGATAACCAGAAAGCCTGAGATGTAGGAATTTGAAAATTATAATGTTTTGAGCTTTACAAGTTTATTAGGATCTCCCAAATAGGCCAATTGGAAGAGCATCCCAGGTAAAGGGCCACCACAGGTGAGTGCTCTGGTGTTGGGGATGAGACTCACTCATTATGTGTAGTGCCTTCCTACAGATACCACGATAAATTGCCACAGGCCGGAGGAGGGGCTGTAAGACATCTGACATCTATTCTCTCACAATTCTTGAGTCTAGACATCAAGCTAAAGTGCTGTCGGGGCCGTGCTCTGCTTGAAGGCTCTGAGGAGAACGTTTATCTTCTATTGTTGAATCCCATATCTTGTAGGTGATTTTCTTTCAGCATTTATTGGCTTGGAGACACATCACCCTGATCTTCTTCCATCACCAGCATGGACTTCTCTACACCCGTGTCTCTGTCCTTGCTGTAATTTATTGTAAGGACACAAGTCCTACTTGATTTAGGGTTCACCACAATCCAGTATGATTTCAACTCATTTCTGCTTGAGAGACTTATTGCCAGTCTGGTTCCATCCATAGACACTCAGAGTCAAGACTTCAGTATGTTATCTTGAGAGATATAACTTACCTGTAGGAATGAAGAAGAGTTTATAGTTTCACTGGCTGACCTGATACTTGGGCTACTCATAAAGATGAGAACCCAAGCCAGGAACCTTGGAGGTAGGAATTGAAGCAGAGACCATGAAGCAACACTGTCTCCTGGCTTGCTTCTCATGGCTTGTTCAGTTTGCATTCTTTTACAACTTAGGACCACATGACTGGAATAGTACTGCTCCGGTGGGCTGGGCCCTCCAATGTATCAAAATTATCAATCAAGAAAATGCCCCATGGAAATACTTACAGGCCACATTGGTGAAGACAACCATGACCTTAATTGCTAACCTGGGCCTAACCTCTAGGCACAGTGCATAGCATGGGCACTTGACTGTGCAGGACTTCCGTGAGCTTCCTGTCCAGCACCACAGACAGCTCCGCGACACTGAGTTTTCTGGAGAATTCCTGTAGGTTGTCTGCTGTGAACCTGGCAGATGGTGGTCCTATGGGGTCTGATATTCCTAATATTTAGGGCTTCCTCTTTGACACAAAACAGGAAAAATGATGTTTTTTCCCCTTTTGTATGGCAACAATCATAAGAACAATGATAACGCTTTGGTGTATTCTTTATTGAACGTTTTTTAAAATGACATTGTTATAGTTAATTGAAATATAGTTTAGTCCTAAAGTTAAAATGGAGGTTTGTTTTTGTTTGTTTTTGATTGGCCTCTCTAGTGATGAAAACAGAATCCTCCAATTAAAAGCTCACATACATAACAGGTGATGGGTGTTTTACAGAATACAGCCTGGGTCCCTGTCTTTTTCCAGTACCAGAGGGCATCTTCATGCCATAATACCCCATGCCATCTAGCCCTGGGTATGGTAGGGAATAGAGCATAACAACTTTAAAGCGAAATAGCCTTTCTTTATCCATAACCCATAAAACCAGGCTGAACAGATCTCTGACAACCTCTCCTTGGATCGGTCACCAATGTGTGAGAGGGTGAGATGGAAGGAAACCGTGGTGCAGTACAGCTGTGTGCTCACCCAATCAGGGACAAACACATTTCTGAGATTCTGGCAACTGGAAACTGAGCAGTGGCTGAGTCCTAAGTCTATTGGTCACCGGAGGAAGAACCTTCCTCTGTTAAAATATATAATGTTCCTCTTCATGGACCCAGAGACTTCTAAGTTTCACCCCCTCGATGACTTTGTACGTTTCAGAAGCATTCAGTCACCCCTTAGATTCAAAACTTCTTGCTCAGCACTAAGAGGTAGTATGAGGAGATACTAACGCCCGTGACAATGTAACACACTTTGCACTCATAGTCACATGGTGTCTCTGTTTGTTTCTCTGTTGCTGGCTAGAAACAAGGTAGGGGGAAAGTGTTTATTTAGCTTACACTCTGAAGTCCATCTTAAGGAAAGTGAAAGTAGCCTTTCAAGGAAGGAAACTGAAGTCAGGAACTGAAAGAGAGATAGTTTCTCTGCTTTCGCTGTGTACTGGCTTGCTCCTCATGGCTTGCACAACCCAGGATCTCCTGATTAAGGGTGCCACTGCTCACAATGGTCTGGACCACCCCTTATCAATAATTTTAATAAAGAAAATGCCCCACAGATAGGCTGCCAGGCCAATCTGATGGAAACAACTCCCCAACTGAGTTTCCACCTTCTCAGGTGACTCTAGTCTGTGTCAAGTTGACAGAAGCTTACCATCACAGATGGAGAAGACTGGAAGAAAACCGATCAACAGTGTATATGATGTCACCATACTTACACCATCTAGGGATCCAGGAGTGTGTGACTAAGATGACTGTTTGTAGTTATCACTTCTATTTCCTACCATTCATTCCAAGAAGTTCCTAACTTGGGGAATAATTGCTCTTTCATAACTGCACAAATTATGCTCTCTCATAACAAGCCCACTTCCTGGTTAAATGGCAGGCCTGTGAGCTGCATGAGAAAGCTGCCTCCCAGGTTTCTAGGAAAGAGGAAGGAGCTCATTAGAGTGTGACATTCAGGTGCCACAGCCATCTGCAGTTAGGAGAGAGGAACTCGGTAGGAAACCCAGAGGTGAATCAGACAATGGTGGAGATGGGAGAGAGGCATAAAGAGAAACAGGGACCCTGGTACTGTCATTTGACCTATTGCATCTAGCCTTGACTGAAGGCTACTCTCCACCTCTATGATTTTTCTATGGACTGATGGTGAAAGGGTTGTTTGAACAGGTTGCACAGAGGTAAAATGTCTTCTTACAATTAATTTTTCAAATAATCGCACCAAAGTATAAAGACACATATGATACATACACAAAACTACTCCAGAGAGAGCACATGAATATATTATCTGCTTTAATTAACCTATTTTTCTTTTTAAAATATTTTGTTAAGTCTTTAAGACTTTCATACAGTTTATTTTAGCTTTGATTATATCTACCTCCTCTTACCTCCTCCCATATCTCTCCTCTCCACCTTTGCTCTCTACTCATTTCACTTTGAGTTTTCTTCTCCTTTCCCATTGAGTACAGTTTGAGTTGCCCAACTACCCTGGGGTATGGGGCCTGCTTTGGAGAGTGGTTGACTTATCAGGGTCATGCTGTTAAAGGAAGACTGTCTTCTGTGGGAGTCTCTGCAGATGCCATAGCCATCCGACTAATGATTCACACGGGGCAAGAAGGAAATACATTTCAAGCCAACACAGTAACTGGTGTTAGTCCAAACTTTTTGTGTCTTTCACACTGGGTAGTTTGTTTTAGCCATATTTAAGCAGAGCACAGTTTCGGGGGAAAATTTTTCCTGATAATCCACTCAATTCCCTAAGTACAATAAAGCTTAAAGCATGTTTACATGGAAACTCTTTATAAAGTACATATGACCTCTTCCATAAAGATGGATTCTATTGACTGAGAAACAATGGTCAAGATAAGAGTCTAGGGAGAACGCATGAGTAAGATAAACATAAAAGTCTGGGAGTCAGGAGTGCCCTGGTACTACAGATAGCACAGAAGTTATCTAAGCTATTGTAAAGCACATGTGACTCGAGGGTGGACTCTATTGACTGAGAAACAGTGCTCAAGTTGAAGGTCTCATGAGCAAGAGTCCGCGCTAAGCATCGTAGTCTGGGGAGACTCAAGTGTGTTCAGACCTTACAGACAGCCCAGGTCACCGGGCTGTTACCTATTTCCATTCTCTGCTTTCTGGGTGGAAAACAGGTATGCTTATCTTTCATTGAATAGACTGCCATGCATACATAGATATGGGGACTTGGGGACAGCTAGCAGGAGGTGCTCTTGGCTCAGGTGAGGGGAGGAAAAGGACCTGGCCTCAGGCTCCTGGCTAGAGCTGAGGAAGGGGGAAGTCTCTTAAGGAAATAGTTTGTCACAAGGAGGCAATGTTCAGTGAAAGGCCAGTCAGGAGAGGTGGAAGGCAGTTCTGATGTGACATCATCCAGACCTGACATCATCAGGAGGCATTGTCAACTTACAAATGCAAGAAAAGCTAAGGGTGGCATTTCTGGTGCTCCCATCTCTCAGCACCAAAGTGAGTGCTCACCCAGAACCAAATTCCACTGTCAGTTGTTGCCCTGTGAATTAAGATGAAAGTCTATCATTGTTTGGATAGCCTTCTGGTCTCAGAACAAAATGGAGGACTCCCTTCCCTGCTAGCTGGGCTTCCACTTTCTCTGACCTTGTTTTGGGGAGCCCAGACTCCCCCCACCCCCCACAACCTTTACCTACAAAATATCATAAAGCCTTAGTCAGATTACAGGTTCAACTTCCTTTCTCCTGATCAGAAGCTGTTCAGCTAGCGCCTGAGATTCCTGGAATGCCTCTCCAGGCTAGTGAGTTATCTCAGTATCTTAAACCTTCAGCCAGTGACTGTTGCCCACCCTGGATATTCTGATCTCTCAGCCCCCCAAGTTATGGAAGCCTTAAATCATCCTAAGTAAAGTTGATCTGCCTGCCCACAGCTGGTCCCTGTGTCGTCATTTCCAGGGTTTCCAACCCCTCTGTCACCTCTGTTCCATTTGCCTGCATAGAATGATTTTGGCTGACAATCACAGGCAGTAGTAAAGAGAGTGCTCTCAGACAGTGCGCTTGGCATTTTGGTGGTCCCTGAAACTGAAGCAGCAACCAGTTCTAATAACCATCCTAGCCACACAGCCTTGGGTCTCCGGATTTTCTTGTCTCCAGGTCTTTAATATCCCCCTTTGGGCCTTTTGATGAAGCACTTTATCCATCCTCCCTGTAGAGAGGATCCCGAGACAGCAGACTGGGGGCTTTTCTGGGACACAGAGAAAGCCACCAAGGAGCTGACAACAGACAGATAATGAGACTCAAGCCCATCAACAGAGGAAGAAAGTACATTGACAGGGGAGTTGAGAAGGAGGACCCCAATAACCAGGTGTGGTTGCCTGTGTCAAGTGCTGTTAAAGGCTCATGATGATTGGGCTACAAAGTATCTGTATTCGTTGTTTAGAAGTCGAGTAGCTTTGTTTTGAGCCACCCCTTGCTCAGGCTGGATGGGCAGGCCATTTTGCTTGTAGGAACAAGAGTAGCCTCCCCAGAAAAAGCGTAGACTCATGTGGCCTCCCAAGGGCTACCACCTGGAAATCTCTTCTAAGTGGCTCTATAGGAGGATGGGTGGGTGGTGGTGGTTTTACAGTCCTCTTTGGATCAGGTTGGTAGAGATAGACCGCACATGCTCAGAACCACAGGACTTCTTCCATTAAAGCGCTCTGCAACTGGTTTGAAGGTCAGAGGCTCTTGCCTCCAGATTGGATGGCCTTAGCCCAGGGAAGATAGAAACTGGGAGATTTCTTTGGAAAGAACCTGGATTCTTCAATCCTCCAGGAAGGAGTGGGCAGATCCAGGCTTCAGAATAAGGGTCTGGAAACATTTATATAATGGAGGAGGTCCCTGCTTGGAAAGAGGTTCCTATTCCCAGCTTCTATTTGCCCCTAAGGACACTGCTGGAAAAGAAACTTTCCACTGAAGCCAGGGGGCTGCAGAGTTAGAGAGAGGGCTAGGACAGACCGGTCTGTGATCTTTGACAGACATAAGTAAACACTCCCTCTGTGGTTCACTTAAGCAATAGGATCTACCCTTGGCCTTCTAATGTTTCCCATTTCGACTTTGAGTGGGTGCCTAAGGACCAGATGGGGCTCATCTCGGGTGGGAAGCACACACTCAAATCTAGGGAGATGTTTGCATGAGATCCGAGTCTCACAAAGTGGCCCGGGCACATGAACCCTGTGACTGATTGCTCCCTGGCCATAAGGCAGCACTCACTGACGACTGGGGTTGGGGTTAGAGGTCAGCCTTGTGAGCTTTTCAGGTGGCATGGTGGTGGAAAAAGCCTAGTCTGTCATTTGGTTATACCTTTTGCATCAGGAGCAGAGGGAGGCCTACAACAGGCCATGGCATGAGCACGGTTTTTAACCCAAGGAGCTAGAGAGAGAGGCGGGAAGCCTTGAGAATACAAGCAAGAACTGGGAAACATTTCCCCTTCCAGCAGTTTCCCTTATCTAGAGTTCTTCCTGGCAGAAAGAGTTTGGGCTGGAGGGAGGGAAGGTTGGAGTGGGGTGGGGGAATCAACTCATAGGTCTGCACTGCCCTCTGGTGGCCATTTTGTTTGATGATCGGTGTAACGCGCGCTTCCAGTCTAGGGAAACTGGCTCATTTCCACACAGTGCCTGGTAATGAGATAATGAGAGAAAGAACAAGCTTAAATATTTTCTATAATTAACACTGGGAAGAGACACTTACATGCGAAATATCTTGTAAGAAGAATGTGACCCACAGTGCACCGTGCAGGGCTTTTCTCGCAGGGCTTTTCTCTTTGGACTTCGCCGGCACACACATTTGTATTTCTGTATGATCACACAGAAAAGTTATTTCTGGAGACTACACATAAGGAGCCCTTTAGGACGTGGATTTGTGTCTAAGAACTTTCGCACTTAATTGTAAGCGTGAACATCTGCATCCATCTGGTTAGGCCTCAGATTTTCACGGCGGGCTTTGCTATTGTCTTCTTACTGAGGTTTTGGAGAAGACAAGTGAGAGAAAGGAGGGCTTCTCCCCAGGAGCTTAATGTCTGTAGGGAGGTTAATGAGTTCGGCTGTTCCTCTGTCCCTGTGGGCTCCTTATCTGTGAATGCAGAAAACCTCGAATGGAAAACTTTCTGGGAAAAGCGGTACTCAGCAGTCATTTGCATAACGCCCACATTGGGCTGAGTAGCGCAAAGGTCTAGACATGATTTGAGTCATCTGGGGGGAGATATGTAGATTATGCACACCATCTCGTACGACAAACTTGTGCAACCATGACACTTGGAAAGGCAGGAACTAGCTCCCTGTGGACGCGAGAATACTGGGAGTGGGTCATGAAGGGCTGCAGCCTGGGAGAATTCGGTATGCAGAGGAGCACACCCAGCAGATGCTACTTCGAATGCCGGATTCTCAACTTTTCTATCTCTCATTAGAAAACAAATAGACATCTAAGGAGAAATAAGAAAATACAATAAGATAAAACAAACAAACAAACAAACAAATTAAAGTATGAACAAAAAAAAAAAAAAACAAGCAAGAACAAGAGCCAACGAAAAAGCACAAGATGCTGAGACACACATGTTTGCACACTTAGCAATCCCATAAAAAACCAGAAGCCAATGTATATGACTGGCAATGTAGAAAATAAAAACTACCCGACTTAACATAATGAGACCAAGAACCTCCAAGCCAAAAAATATACACAAAGGACATGTAGGATTAAAAAGAGAGAGAGAGAAAATAAAAATAAAATAAACATAAAAACTAAAACTATAAGATTAAAAACAAGCCTTGACACAGGCTATGAGCCAAGGGACCTCCACAGGTGCTACCGGCCTTTTCTGCTGGCCATCAACTGCTGGGCTGGCAGCCTACGATTAGGAGTAGTTTGTTTCTCCAGTGATAAAACTTAATTTGCAAGTGTGTTTCAATTGTATTGATTGGAGACGGCTTCTGGGTTAGGGATGGGGGCGTGTGTCCACTTCTCCCTTCAGCTCTAGGATCCCATCTGAGGCAGACCTGTGCCGGCCTTGCGCAGGCTGCCTCAGGCTCTGCGAGGTCATGTCTACATTGATCGGTCCTGCTGTGGTCTTGATTCTTTGGCGTCTTCCGTTTCCCCTGGCTCTTACACTCTCTGCTTCTTCTTCCACCGAGTTCCCAGAGCCCCAAGGGAGTGGATTTGTTTGATACAAACATCCCATTTAGGGCTGAATGTTCCAAGGTCTCTCACTGCCTATTGTCTGCCCGTGGGTCTCGGTATTTGTTCCCAGCTGATTCAGGAGGAAGCTTCCCTGGTGATGGATGAGTAGGACACTGATCTATGAGGATAGTAGAAGGTCACAGGGGTCATTTTATTGTTGCTCTTTCAGTAGAACAGTGTTTGGCTTTCCCCTAGGTCATTGGGCTAACTAGTCTCAGGATCTTGAGTCTGTAAGAGAGCCCCAGGGTAAATCTGTTCTTCATGTCAGCTCCATCTAGGCTGATGCTCTAGAACAACAGAACAGCATGATCCTGCATGCCTTTCTATATCTGCAGCCTTGAGCAAAGGCTTCTCTTTCTGGTTTCCATGTTTTCTAAGTTAGGGTGTGTTTCATTTCCCCCATGCCTACGGGCGCAAGAAAATCCTCCACACAGGATTCAATGGCATCAAGAGCCTCTTTTACTTGTATCCTTCTGACCTGCAATGGCTAAACTCATGCATGTCCTTTTCCCATTAAAAGCCTCCTGCCTTTTCCAGCTGTGGTCCACTGCCCAACATGTTCCTCAGCTCAGAGTGTAGGTCTGGGTCAGAGTACTGTGGGGGCTTGACAGAGATAGGTCCATATATTCAAATACTTGGTCCTTAGTTGGTGTAATTGTTTGAGAATAATTATGAGGTGTGGCATTGTTGGTATTGTGTCATTAAGGGTGGGCTTTAAAGTGTGTGTGTGTGTGTGTGTGTGTGTGTGTGTGTGTGTGTGCGTGTGTAAATAAAGAGGGTTTATATATTAGTGTTGCTTACAGGCTGTAGCCCAGCTAGTTCAAGAATGTCTATCTACCAGTGGGAAGTCCTAGAATCTAGTAGTTGTTCATTCCATAAGGCTGGATATCTTTGCTAGTCTCTAGTACACAAGAATCTCTAATACCATGAAGGAATGGACTTGCCATTGAGAGTAAGGGCAAGCAGGGAAAGGGCAAAAGCTTTATTCTTCCATGTCCTTAATGGAAGCGGAAGGTGTGGCATAGATTAAAGGTGAGTTTTTCTATCTTTTCTAGTGTTTTGAGGAACTTCCCCACTGATTTCACACTGGCTGCACCAGTTTTTATTTTCACCAGCAGTGAATAAGTATTCCTGGAATTACCCCACATCTATTTTAGCATTTGACATTTTTTTTGTTGTTTGTTTTTTGACATTTTTGTTTTTAAGTTTTTAGTTATTCTGACTGGAATAAGATAAAATCTCAAAGCAGTTTTGATTTGAATTTAATGCTATGCATTGAATTAAAAAAATGTTCCCAGTCACTCGAGTTTCATCTTTTAGGAACCTTTTGTTTAGTATTATGCCTCATTTTAAAAATTGGATTAGTTTCTTGAAGTTTTAGTTTTTTGAGTTCTTTATATATTCTAGATACTCATCCTCTGTCAGATACACATTTAGTAAAGACTTTCCCCCATTTTGTATACTGCTTCTACACTCTTGGCTTCCTTTGCACTACAGAAGCTTCACAGTATGGGATCCCATTTATTAATTGTTAGTCTAAATACTTGTGGTAAAAAAGTTTTGTTCAGACATTTATGTCCTGTGTTTTTATACCCAGCTGTGATATATGAGAGCTTCAGCTGTGTTATGTTCTTGCCAGCATTTCATGCTGTTAGGGTTTTAAAGAGCTGTTTGTCCTTATCCTCAGGAGATATGACTGAATACCACAAACTGTACAATTTATTGAAGTCTCATACCATGGTTCTAATATATTTCATTTTCTGGTGGGAGTCTTAGGAGAGGAACTGAGAGGGAAATGAATACATACAAAGAATGGCTGAGGGCAGGTCTAGGTCTGCTTCTAATACCCCACTCTCTGGTGTCTTATGCACAAGCATTAATCCTTCCATAAACATGAGGCCATTTTGACCTAATACCTCTAAAGTCCCTGACCACATCTATTAATACTGTGACATTGGCTTCTGAATGGAGGACAAACCATCTTCCAGATACAGCGCTTTCTTTTTTTTTAAATTTAATACAATACTTTCATTAATTCTTTGAGAATTTCGCACAGTGTATGTTAATTATATTAATATGTTACTCCTTACCCAGACTCTTCCCAAATCCATATCTGACTCCAAATCTTCTCCAAACTTGGTGTCCTCTTTTTTTTTTTTAAACCCATGAACTCCAATCTTTGCTGCCTATAAATTCCTGGGGTGGGTGGGCCCACTGGAGCCTGGTTGATGTATAGGGGCTCTTAAAGAAAACTGACTCTCCTTCCCCTAGCAGCCATCATGTGTCAATAGTACCTCAGCAACAGGTATGCCTGTGGGGACTCACGAGTCCCTCTTCTTGCCTTGCTGGAATGTTTATTTATTTGACCTTGTACAGTTTCTGTGCTGGCAACTATAACTGTTGTGAGTTCATGAGTAGTGCTGTCATGTCCAAAAGTCACTGTTCTATTCTAGTCATCCCCAAACTCTGGTTCTTCCTGCTCCCTCTTTTGTGATGATCCCTGAGCACCTGTTAGTGTGTGTGTGTGTGTGTGTGTGTGTGTGTGTGCGCGTGCGTGTGCGCATGTGTGATCTAGCTGTCTCATTTGAGGCTGAGAACTAACTCACTCACTCTTATATTCTTTATACTTTGATCAGCTGTGAGTTTCTACATTAATCAATGTCCACTGTGCAGAGAAACTTCTCTGTTGGGACCTGAGAGCTGCAGTAATCTATGGGTCCAGAGATATGGATTTAGAGAGTAGTTTGATGCTATGCTCATTCAGTAGAATAACAATAGTAAGTGCACCCCTGAGGTTGATGGTCCCCAGCCATAGGTGTGCAGCCAGGTTTACACTACTGCACATGCATTTCCTCTTATAAAGGTGGCCTTAAATCCAGTCAGAAAGGGTTTGGTTAACCCTATAGTTACATACCACTATTACAACTCAGGGATCCTTTGCTATACTGGTGATTATTGTAGATTATTGTAGTTCACAGGGTTCACAGGTGGGTAAGACTCTTGCTGGATTCCTACCTCCAGACAGCCTACATAGCACCTTCTAGTACTTTAATAGCTAGGCAGCCAGGATGAAGCTTCCTAGTCAATGCCAACTTGGTTTCTCCATGTCCAGTGATCAAATTGTGTGGAATCTTCAGCAATGGATGCTACAGTCAATGTCAGGTAGGAAACTAAAGAGACTCACTGGTAATAACCTGTGGGGAGAACATAGATGTCCAACTACTCATGGTAATGACCATGTGGTACATGTACACAAAGGAGTTTTATTCAGACATAAAGAAAAATGAAATTAAGAAATTTATAGGTAAATAGGTAAAACTAGGAAACATAGAGTTAACCCAGACCTGGAAAGAGAAAAGATGCAAAGTCCTACTCATATGTGAATCCTACCTTTGAATCTTTAGATCTGTGTGTTTAACCCGGCACGCCTGCAGAAGCCACAAAACCAGAAAGAGGACATTGGTGGGCAGCAAAGGGGATCTTTTTTTTTTTTTCCATTTTTTATTAGGTATTTAGCTCATTTACATTTCCAATGCTATACCAAAAGTCCCCCATATCCACCCACCCCCACTCCCCTGCCCACCCACTCCCCCTTTTTGGCCCTGGTATTCCCCTGTACTGGGGCATATAAAGTTTGCAAGTCCAATGGGCCTCTCTTTCCAGTGATGGCCGACTAGGCCATCTTTTGATATATATGCAGCTAGAGTCAAGAGCTCCGGGGTACTGGTTAGCTCATAATGTTGTTCCACCTATAGGGTTGCAGATCCCTTTAGCTCCTTGGCTACTTTCTCTAGCTCCTCCATTGGGAGCCCTATGATCCATCCATTAGCTGACTGTGAGCATCCACTTCTGTGTTTGCTGGGCCCCGGCATAGTCTCACAAGAGACAGCTACATCTGCGTCCTTTCAATAAAATCTTGCTAGTGTATGCAATGGTGTCAGCGTTTGGATGCTGATTATGGGGTGGATCCCTGGCTATGGCAGTCTCTACATGGTCCATCCTTTCATCTCAGCTCCAAACTCCGTCTCTGTAACTCCTTCCATGGGTGTTTTGTTCCCAAATCTAAGGAGGGGCATAGTGTCCACACTTGGAAAACAGTAGAAGACACGTAGTGTGAAGGGGGGGGGGCAGTGTGGAGAAAGGCCTAGGTGGGAAGAGAGGTAAAAGGGCATGGCATTCATCTATTCATGCCTAATCCATTCTTCATCAGATGTGATTTACAAATATTCTTCCCAGCCTGTCTTCATTTCTCTAACAGTATGTTTAGAATCAAAGTTTTATATTTTTACAAAGCTGAGTGTCTTAAATTTCCAGGTTGTTTTTCCTAATTTTGTTTTCAGGGGGTATTTTTTTGTACAGTAAGAAGTAGGAAGTTTTTGAAGAATTTTAAGCAACATTTTGAAAGAAAATTAAAATAAAAATTGGTTCAATTGTAGACAATAAAATGATTGGAGTAGAAGGAAATTTTGAGAAAGAAAAGTTAGCTGTTGAAGTGAATTGAATGTGAAATGGGGGCTTAGGGAGCTCTGAAAAACCACTGTTTAATGCATTAAAATGTCACCTCTCTGCTCAGTTGTAGAATGCCATAGTAGAGAGCTCTATACATCCAAGGCAAGAAGACTCCAAATGGAGTTGTGGAGACCTCTGACTCAAGGGTGTCTTCTTTGCTCAATTCCATGTAGCTCCCTTTCAAATGGATTTCTTCTTGTGAATTTTAGTTTCTGAGTCAGGAAATACATTTTTCTACAATGTATTCTTCCAGTAATGATTATACCAGCTCAATATCCTTAAGGCAGAAATTCCAAGTCATAAACGCTTCCCACCCAAATCTGAAAAAAAAATTAAATGCCACACTCATGCCAAATTGTTAAATTGCATAAAATTGTCGTCCCCCAAGTAAGTTTGAAGGGTGTTACTGAGATAGACCAGTGGGGGAGGTGCCTGCCGTCAAGTCTGAGGATCTGAGTTCAATTCCCAGGACCCACATGGTAGACGGAGAGAACCGGCTCCAGCAAGTTGTCTCCTCATGTCAGCATTCCCTTCATAAAATAAGTAAACAAACAAACAAACAAACAAAAACATAAGAATCAAGAAAAGGAGTGAAGATTTGCCTTCAGGTTTTATATCCGAGGTGCATAAGAAATGACACACATCTTCTGTGGTTAGAATTGGGTCTTATGTCTTAGATATCTTGTTATGCGTATGTAAGAACTCTAAACCCTGAAATATTAGTTAAGATCCGTGCTATTCAACATGTATCCATTAACGCTTGCTTTATCACAAACCACTTCAAAACCCAGGGTCCTAAAATCACTATCGTTTACTTAGCTCAGGAATCTCAGCATTGACTTCTGGGATGTGGATCAGCAGGGACGGACCTCTTCTGGATTTTGCTGGATCCTCTTGCGTAGCTTGATGATTTTGGCTGAGCATGTCATATCTCTGCTTCACCAGGGTAGCCCAGGCCATTTCCTCAGAAGCTGATGGGAATCTAAGAGGTTAGAAATCTTTAAGCCAAACCTGCTGGAGGCCCAGGCTCAATCAGAAACTAACAAAATCATGTCAAAATTAATAAAACTATGTCAAAAGGCAGCAATGTGGAGGGAGGGATGATGCCCAGTCTCTTTGGCAACAAATGTATCTGAGGCATGGGCAATTTTGTGACATTCCTTGGAAAGAAAAGTATCCCAGAGACCCTTCTTTTCAAATTTGTAGTGATATAATTACATGAGAGTCTAACTTTTATTAAATTTGTCCTTACATGATTAGGGTCTTTAAAAAATGAGGCTGATTTAGGATCTGACGTGTAACTTCCAATTTCTGTTCTTCACATAAAACTGAGCAGCAGCGATATTTTCATAGGCTTCGCGTTGCCACAAGTGTTAAGTAACGATTGACCCTCCCTGGAGTTCTCTATTGGGGTACTTGCTGGAAGCTGCTCCAGTAATTTTCAGCAGTGCTTTATCTATGAGATGATCTCCCTCTTAGCTGTGCGGGGCTTTCAGATGCATTAATATAGCTTAATATCTCTTCCTGTTGTGTATCTAATTAAAAGCTTGTTGGATTTTCAAAGAAGAATTCATACACCCAAGCACTGGTAATAAAGTCTGTTAATAACCAGGACGAAAACATCACCATGGGACAACAGCAACTAGACACAAGGGATCAGGCAAAGACAGCCAGCCTCCTGAGCAGGCCACTGCTGCCGAGGTGAGCAGAGGATCGGTGTAGGGGTGTGAGTCCTGTTCCGCTCTGGACCCAAGGGTCCAGGTTCTGGAAAAAGGAGCTCATAAAGCTGCCCATTTGCCTTCCAGCTTCCAAATCCTTCATTCTTTCAGGGCTGCCCTTGGCCTCACAGGTCTTCACAGCGGGTAATGCTGCACTAGTAAGAATTGGCCACCAGATGGCACCAACTCTGCGCTAAAGCGCTCTCGGACTCGCACAGATCCTATGGAAAGAGCTATTCAGGAAGATGGCCTCTCCCGGAATTCCCAGCAGCTTGCTTTTCTCTTCCTCTTTTCACCCCATTAAAAATTAGATTCCTTCCAGAAGCATTTTCGCATGATTTTGGAGTTAGAGGAAATAAGTGTGTGTGTGTGTGTGTGTGTGTGTGTGTGTGTGTGAGAGAGAGAGAGAGAGAGAGGGGGAGAGAGAGAGAGAGAGAGAGAGAGAGAGAGAGAGAGAGAGAGAGAGAGAGAGAGAGAGAGAGAGAGAGAGAGAGAGAGAGAGAGAGAGAGAGAGAGAGAGAGAGAGAGAGAGAGAGAGAGAGAGAGTTGTTGTTAGGCTATCACAGTAGGGATAGAAGAGAAGGAGTTTGTGGGATCACAAGGACTTTAAGGGCAATCCTTCACTCTTACAACGCTAGGGGGCAGCCTCTCCTGGACATTCATAGCAGGTTGCTCTCCTTATATCTCTCTTCAAGTCAAACACTGAATGTCTTTCTCCTCTCCAACCCCAAATTATGTATTTTATTTATTCTTTTCTTCTTCAACATAGGGTAGTGACATCTCATCTATAACATCTGTTACCCACATCGCTTTCACACTCCAAACTCCCCCCGCCCCCCCCCCCCCCGTCTCTGCACAGCTCTCACCCCCAAGCATACCTGTTGCCATTGACAACATCTCCCTCTGCTCTGCCCCTCAGCCTTCCTCTCCTCTCCGCGGTTGCTGAATGGCACTGCCTTTGTTTGACCATAGTTTGATTACACAGGCCTTGATATTGACACCAGGGATCCAGCCGTGACAACTGCAGCTGAACCCTTACAGATGGCTCAAAGTTGGTGAAAGAAACGGAAACTGTGGTGTTCAAATGGTGACTTTGTCCCATGGGATATTTAGCAACGTGTATAGACATTTAAGAAGGGACTTTCCTCCTGGTACCTACTGAAGAGAGGGCAAGACTCCTGCTACTTGTCTTAGGATGCACAACTTGCAACAACAGATTGTCCAGCTCTCAAATGCCACGGGTGCCGAGGCTTACTGGGGGCTGGTAATCACTGCAGGGAGAATGACAGGAGACTCTGGCATATGGAGTCTACTCAAGACTTTCTGGGCCGACGTGCAATACAGAAAGCTGTTGGGCCACTCTCTTAGAACAATAGACATTATTCTAAGGGTCATTGAGTGCCACCGGTGGGAGATTTGGAGCCTTATAACCAGGGAATGAGATGGCTCCGTTTAGTCTCTGGCTTGAATCAGTTCTTGACTGGACCCTATGGAGAATATACTGGTATGTGATGATACTTCTAAAATAAACCGGAATTAACCATATTTATTTATTTATTTTATTAAACGAATAGGTTGGATACACATCTTAAGATATTCTGAAATGTTATCATTCTTTTCTTCATGGTCAGTACTGTGGTTTGGGTAGCGACCCCCAAAGGCATCCATATATCAAGAGCTGTTGCTCAGCCTGCCATGCTAGGCATGGGTAGAATCACTAGGAACTGGGATTTGGTGGAAGAACTTTGCTTCCCAGGATGGGGTGGAGGATGCCCTTGATCTCTGGTTTCCTGGTTACCACGTGGTGAGCAGGACTCCGGTCCTCACTTGATCTTCCCTTTCTAGTTCTCTCCAAATCCAGCCATTATATATATTCTATTCCCTTTCCTAGGGACATCTATCTGCACTCCTAACTCTGCAACTAATTTCTGTGGCTCTATGGATTGTAGCTTGGTTATCATTAACTTAACAGCTACTGAAATATTTATTTTTTTTCAAGACAGGGTTTCTCTGTAGCCCTGGCTGTCCTGGAACTCACTTTGTAGACCAGGCTGGCCTCGAACTCAGAAATCCGCCTGCCTCTGCCTCCCGAGTGCTGGGATTAAAGGCGTGCGCCACCAACAGTTGTGTTTTCACTTCGTTAGCCTGGCAGAAGTCATCCACTGGTTTCACATCTAATATTTCTTTACCCTGTCTTATAGCCTTCTAAGAAGTGGTCATCTTTGCTTAGATTTACTATTGATATCATATCTTTAGTAGTTTGGAAATGTTACTATATTTCATAATTTTCTATTCCAATTGATGCTTCTCTAAAGAAATAAAATGAAAATTTCCAGAAAATGGCCATCATAAACTTACAAATTACTTGTACTTTTAGATGTTTTTCTTGACACAATCATGACATCTGCACACAATCATTTGTCAAAATGGGAAATTATAGTCACAACAACACAGAGACCCGAGGATTGCTCTCATGGTCTGTCACTCCCAGCACGCGATGATTCTGTTTTCAAACTGAGCTTAGATTAGACCCTTGTAAGTTTCTTTGACTCTTACACAGTTGTCTACATTTCTCTAACTAGATTGAAAACACATTTAAACAAATTGTTTATGTCTTATTCAACACTTTTGCCATGAAAGTTCTAGTTTTTTCTTAAGATTTCTTTCTTGGGGTATATAATGTTTCTTTCATATGTGGCTTAGTATTGCTGAAATAAAATAAGAGGTGACCAGGTTTGTAGAATCTCTGAAAAGTCAAGAAAGACAGAGCCAAAGCTTCACCAGCTGAGCAGCCAACAAGCTCACAGAGCCACAGACTTTCTCACAGGGTAGGGAAAACAAAACAATTCTATTACTTTAAGCATTTTTCATAAAGTCTAGAAGCAGCTTGTAGGTGCACATACATGTGTGTGCACATGTGTGTGTGCTTGCATGTGTATGTGTGCCCATTCTTTTTGTTTCTTACATTGAAGTCCTTGATTCATTTGCAGTTGAGTTTTATGTAGCACAAAATGTGTAGCTATGCAGTGTTATTGACACCATTTGCGGAAGATACTATCTTTATGTATATTTTGGCCTCTTTGTCAAAAATCAAGTATTTGTAGGACACATGGACACATATGTGGGCACTCAGTTCTGTTGTGTTGATCAGTGTGATAAATTATGTCAGTAGCATGTTGTTTTTAATCACTATTACTGCGATGTGTAGTATAATTTACAGTCATAAATGGTGATACCCCTAGCAGTTCTTTTTTTTGTTCAGGATCAGTTTGACTATCTTGAATTTATTTGTGGTTCCATGTAAAATTCAAAATTAGTTTTTCAATCTCGGGAAGGAACTATGTTGAAATGTTGATGGGAATTGTGTTAAATCTGTAATTGCTTTCTGTGGGATGGTCATTTTCACAATATTAATCCCACCAATTCATGAGCAGGGGAGGGTTTTCTATCTTCTGGTATTTTCTTCATGTTCTTTCTTTTTATTGGTTATTTTATTTATTTACATTTTAAATGTTATCCCCTTCCAGCTTCCCCTCCACAAGCCCCTTATCCCCTCCTCCCTCCCCCTGCCTCAGGGAGAGTCCTCCCCCACTCGCCTACCCACTTCTGCCTCAGAGTGGCCCAGCGTTTCCCTGTTCTGGGTCATCAAGCCTCCACAGGACCAAGGGACTTCCCTCACAGTGATGCCAGATAAGGCAATCCTATGCTACATATCTAGCTGGAGCCATGGGTACCACCTGTGTACTCTTTGGTTGGTGGTTTAGTTCTTGGGAGCTTTGGAGGGTCTGGTTGGTTGATATTGCTGTTCTTCCTATGAGGTTGCAAACCCCTTCAGCTCCTACAGTCCTTGCCCTAACTCCTCCATTGAGGTCCTCACACTCAGTCCAATGTTTGGCTCTGTACAACTGAATCTGTATTGGTTTGGCTCTGGCAGAGACTCTCAGGAAACAGCTATACTCCTGTCAGTAAGCACTTCTTGGCATCAGCAATAGTGCCTGGGGGTGGTATCAACACATGGGATGGATCCCTAAGTAGGGTAGTCTCTGGATGGCCTTTTCTTCAGTTTCTGCTCCACTCTTTGTCCTTGCATTTTCTTTTGACAGGAGGAATTTTGGATTAATATTTTTGAGGTGGGTGGGTGACCCCATCCCTCAAATGGGCGCCATGCCTATCCACTGGGTATGGTCTCTCCAGGTTCTATCCCTCCCTTGTTGAGTATTTCAGCTAAAGTCCTCCCTGTTGGGTCCTGGGAACCTCTTGGATCCCTGGCATCTAGAACTCTTTAGTGGCTACCCTCTGTTCCCCCTCCCCCACTGCTACACACCTACTTTCAAATTCCTGATCCTCTGTACTTCTCGCCCATCTCCTCTCATATCTGAACTGGATCCCCCTTTCCCCCTCCCCCCTCTCTCCTTCCCAGATCCCTCTCTCCCTCTCCTTCCCAGAGATCATTCTCTTCCCCCTACTGAGTAGTACTGTAGCATCCACACTTTGGTGTGCTTTTCTTTCTTCCTGGGTTTCATATGGTCTGTGAGTTGTATTGTGGGTATTCAGAGATTCTTTTTGGTTAATAGCCACTTATCAGTGAGTACATACTTTGGGTGTTCTTTCATGACTGGGTTACCTCATTCAGGATGATATTTTTCAAGTTCCACCTATTTGCCTCCGAATCTCATGAATTCATTATTTATAGCTGAGTAGTACTCCATTGTGTAAATGTACCACATTTTCTGTTTCCATTCCTCTGTAGAAGAACATCTGGGCTCTTTCCAGCTCCTGGCTATTACAAATAAAGCTGCTATGAACATAGTGTAGCATGTATCCTTGTTATATGTTGGATCATCTTTTGGGTATATGCCCAGGAGTGGTATAGTTGGGTCCTCAGGTAGCACTATGTCCAATTTTCTGAGGAGCCTCCAGATTGATTTCCATAGTGGTTGTACAAGCTTGCAATATCACCAGCAATGGAGGAGTGTTCCTTTTTCTCTGCATCCTCACCAGCATCTGCTGTCATCTGAGGTTTTGATCTTAGCCATTCTGACTGGTGTGAGGTGGAATCTCAGGGTTGTTTTGATTTGCATTTCCCTGATGACTAAGGATGTCGAACATTTCTTTAAGCACTTCTCAGCCATTTGAGATTCCTCAGTTGAGAATTCTCTCTTTAGCTCTGTACCCTATTTGTTTGTTTGTTTGTTCTCTGGATTCTAATCCTTGAGTTCTTTGTATATTTTGAATATTAGCTCTCTATCAGATGTGGGGTTGGTAAAGATCTTTTCCCAATCTATGGGTTGCTATTTTGTTCTATTGACAGTGTCCTTTGCCAGACTTTGGCGTCTATATCTGGGGTCAAAAGTATATGATACCACAAGATTTAGGGGCTCCTGACATCTGGGATCATGGCCACAGGATGCTGGATTGTCACGTAGGTGGAGTGATTGTCAGGTGAATAGCTCTGGGGTTGCAACCTGGGGCTCTTGGTTATAAGATCACTCTATGCTTCCTTTTTGATATTTTTTCTGACTTATTGTGAAGTTACTAATAATTGGGATTCATGGAGCTTTACGTCTGCACTTATTTCTGTACCTATGGTTTGCTGTTAGACACATTTGTTGAGTTTTATATTTAACTGCTGTGTATGTGTGTCTGTTTATGTGAGTGTGTGCATGTTTATGGGTTTGTAGATGCACTTGAATATGTGTGCAAGTTCTGTGGAGGGCAGGGGTCAACCTCAGGAGATTTTTTTTTTTTTTGAGAAAAGATCTTTTACTTGGCCTGGAATTCACTGATACATCTATTCTGCCTGGCAGCAAGCTTTAGGGATCTACCCATCACCCATCTCTGCTAGGGATTACAAGAGCATGCCACAATATCTACATCTATATCATCTATCTCTATCTGTATCCTCTATATCTACGTGTCTATATATCTCTATATACATATATATCACAATATTATAAAGATACTTTAAATATTTATTTTACTTTTGGCGGGAAGTTAAAAGAGTACACTATAGTTTCAATGTAACAATCTAGTTTATACTGAGTTGATCTGAAGTAGTTTTCCAGTTTTTGTAAAGTATTGTCTATTTCTGCCATCCTCAGTTCCAAATACAGGTCCTTTAAGGACCTCAAGGAAAATTCTGTGCTGTTTATCAGAAAGGTTCCTCCAGCTGTTTCTTTTTGATGCTTTTGAGAATTTAGGAAACTGTTACTCATCTCCACTCAGAGCTGCCACCAAGGAACCATCGGCTTTGTCATCAGCCCGGCAGTGTAAAGTTAGGGTCAAGCTCATCTCCTCAAAGTCCTTTTGTCCAAAATCTTGGACTAAGCCTTTAAGCTCTCTATAATTTCCAAACACACACTGAAAATACACACTTGCAAGCACTTCAGTTGGTTTTTAGTAGGGAAGTTGGTTTGAAACCAGATTGTTTCTTTTTTTGCAGAAACCTCTCTACCTTTCTCTCTCTCTCTCTCTCCCTCTCTCTCTCTCTGTCAGATAAGTTTGTAGGAGATTTTAAGAGTTTTGTATAGCATCTAATCAGGAATTTGTATCTAATTAGAGAATTTGAAAAAAGTAAATGCTGGGAAATATCATGTATGTGTGTATGTGTGTACATGTGTGTGTGCGTGTTTAGGCATGGGTGCCACAGGGTGTGTATGCAGGTCAAAGGACAACTTGGTGCATTTGGTTCTCTCTTTCTATCTTCATGTGGCTTCTGAGGTTGCCCTTGGGAACTCAGGCCTTTACAGCAAGCACCTTTACCTGCTGAGCTATCCTGCTGGCCCAGGGAGATTTATTTGCCCCAGGGTTTGATTTAAACTTTGTTTTATATGAACTGGGTAGACACTTGTATGACTTTCCTATTTTACCCATTGATACAAAGTGTTTATAAGCCTGTGAAAGGACGCATGATGGATTATTTACTAACAATACACATGCATTGGCCTACCTGACATTGTGTAGTTGAGCTACATTTGTACAGATCCCATAGAGAGAAATATATCAAAACACTTCTGGTGGTGTGGTGCAGTTTCTCGCTGCTTCTGCAGTGTTTATTTTGACTGTTCTCACCTCTGCCTTACAGGGAGGTACAAGAGGATGGATAGAGGAATCCTGACCTTGCAGGACGGTCTTCATACCAGAAGTATGATCTTATTTGCATTTAAATGGATCATTCCGGCTAACATGTGAGACATTATTTGAAATAGCAAAAGACTGGAATGAATCTAAATGTAAATGAATACAGAGTGGTTAAATAAGTTACAATACATTTATTTAATGAAACATCATAGCAACTAAAAATAATTAGGTAGCTTTCTGTGTGGTAACATGGAACTCTTCCAAGAGTTAGCGAGAAAAGGAAGGTGTCGAACTGGGGAAGCATAGCGCTGCTGATGTCGTTTGCATGAAGAAAGAGCAAGTGAGCATGTTTTTATGAGTACCAAAAGTGTTTTTGGAATACTATGTAAGAATATGTAAAAGTTCCAAATGTCTACAATAGGCCCTTTTGAGGAATGCAGTAAGGTCTCTGAGGACCAAGATCAAGTAACTCTCAGTATACAGTGAATCCTTTGGATTTCCTGTTCTGGGTGTGTGTTGCTCATTTGAAAGTGTAAAGGAGATATACTTGATGTGGAAACTTAAGGGTTCTTGGGAAAATCAGTTGGATGGTGTTTTACTGGGGCAAACATCTAAAGAGAGGTCTACATGACGTGGACACAGGTGAAAGACCAAGGCAGACTTATGAGAGAACATTTAGCTGTGTCTACAGGTGAAAGAAGGTTCTGCTCAAATAAGCCTGTGAAAGGACGCATGATGGATTATTTACTAACAATACACATGTATTGGCCTACCTTACATTGTGTAGTTGAGCTACATTTGTACAGATTCCATAGAGAGAAATATATCAAAAACGTCTGGTGGTGTGGTGCAGTTTCTCGCTGCTTCTGCAGACTTTGGCTAATTGACAGAGTGACATCAGCTGAGACAGACACATGTGCTGAGACAAGACCTGTGGAGGTCATATGATGTTTGGAGGGTATAAATAGGACTCGAAGGACAGTGACTGAGCTTGTCTTACTTATAGAGTTAGCTGTATAATGCTTGTGAGTCTTTGCTGATCTTAGCTTCCCTGACACACAGCAGAGAGAACTACTTTCTGGTATTCCTTCTGGTCCCTCCTGCTGACTCGAGCTGAGGCTGAGGTCTGGCTGTTCCTGTTAGGTTGCTCCACTGTTGCGGATTCTTGTTTGCTATCCCGACTCTCTTGGAACTAGACTACTGGTTTATCTGTGAAGTATTTACGAGTGGATTAAGCTGCCACTACTAACCTGTGAACTGAACTGCCAATTTCCAGACAACACAGATGGGAGTTGCTCTAAAGAACCTTTTAAAACAAGCCCACTTCCCTGGTATTCTTTCTTTTCTACTGCCTTTGGTGGGTGGTGGGTTAAAACAGAGATTAAAACATTTAAGAACCACCGGGCGGTGGTGGCACACGCCTTTAATCCCAGCACTTTGGAGGCAGAGGCAGGCGGATTTCTGAGTTCGAGGTCAGCCTGGTCTACAGAGTGAGTTCCAGGACAGCCAGGGCTACACAGAGAAACCCTGTCTCGAAAAACCAAAAAAAAAAAAAAAAAAAAAAAAATTAAGAACCATCATTAAAAATAGGTTTTTAAAAAATTAAAGTTACATATACTTTAAAAGAAATTATGAGGCTGAAGACAGAGCTCCAAGGTAGTTAGAGTGCTTCTGTAGCATGCACAATGCCCCGTGTTCAACTGCAGAATCAACTAGTTGATCAATAAGCAAATCAAGTGGGTATTTTACCATCCTCTAGGAAAATGACTTTTCCTTGAAGCCTTGCTAAGCTGTGTGTTTCTTTGTTTTATTAAACAGTTATGTTTTATTAGATATACTATATATTTTATATAATTATAAGTGCAATCTTTTATTTTTTTATGAAAAGTGTTAATTTTTTGTTGCTATACTAAAATGCCTGAGATAATCAGCTTATAAAGAGAGAAGGTTCATTCAGGCCCACAATTTGGGAGGTTCTACTGGTTGATTTGATGGCTTTGGACCTGTGTTGAGCTAACAGTCATGGTGGGAGCATGTAGTGGAGCAGAACCTCTCACTCAGAGGCAATGAACAGATGACAAAGGAGGAGAAAGTGGATAGGGTTCCATGCTGCACTGAAAGAGTACTTGCCTACTGACCTGGAAACCCTGTCCATGCTCCATTTCTGGTTCTTTCCACAGTTCCAGGTATCATCACTTTGAGGACAAACTCACTCTGGGGACCAGGTACATGGAGCTTTGTATAACGTTCAAGATCCAAAGCATGGAGGAGTAAAACATTGCTCATATTTTCATAAGGTCTTCCAAACTGTTGCTTAAACATTTTGTTTAGCATTTTGTTTTGTCTATAGTTCACTTAATTCTGCTTTCAAAGTTAGTTGTTTATATTTTAAAGATTTATTTATTATTTTAATTTTTATTCGCTTTACATCCTGATCACAGCCTGCCCCCCTCCCAGTACCATCCCTACAAATACCTTCCCTCCCCCATTGCTGCCTCCCTTTCTCTGAGGAGAAGGGGAGCCCCCCTCATTGGGTACTACTTTGAGACTTCTAGTCCCAGCAGGTCTAGGCATATCCTCTCCCACTGAGGCCCAACCAGGCAGTCCAGGTAGGGGGGAGAGGGTCCAATGGTAGGGAACAGAGACAGAGACTATTCCATACTCCGTTTACTTGGGGACCCACATGAATACCAAGCTATACATTTGCTATAAATGTGTAGGAAGTTTAGGTACAGTTCCTGTATGCTCCCTGGTTGGTGGCTCAGGCTCTGCAAGCCCCCATGGTCCCAGGTTATTTGGTTTTCTGGGTCTTCTTATGGTTGTCCTTGACCCCTCCAGATTCCTCAATTCTATCCCGGAATCTGGCTGTGGGGGTCTCTGCATATGTCTCTGTCTACTGCTGGAAGAAGCCTCTAAGGAGACAGTTATGCTACTTCTTGTCTGTGAGCATAGCAGAGTATCATTAATAGTGTCAGGGGTTGGCTCTCTCACATAGGATGGGTCTCAAGTTGGGGAAGTCATTGATTGGCCATTTTATTTTATTGCAGTGGTTCACAACCTTCCTAATATTGCAATATTTAGTACAGTTCCTCATGCTGTGGCGACCCCCCCACCCATAACATTATTGCTGCTACATAACTGTCACTTTGCTACTGTTATGAATCATAATGTAAATATCTGTGGTTTTAGATGGTCTTAGGTGAACCCTCGAGAGAGGGTCTTCACTCCTCCAAAGGGGTCATGACTCACAGGTTGAGAACCACTGTTTTAATGTCTGATGTAGTTGTGAACACTGTTGTGAATGTCCCTACATTTGCTTCCTATAATTATCTCTAACATGCAGTGATTATTTGGTAAGGTTGAAAACACTGTGAAGAGTTGAGGAATGGTCAGAAATGAATGGAGAACATCCTCTGAGATTCCCAAGTAAGCACAGAGATTTCTGTTTGCTCGAACCTTCCTCTGTAGGGTAAAGCAAACAGAAGTGCTGCTCTTTAAGTATACGTACAGTGAAAATTGAACTCACAGGAAATAGTGTACTTTAAGAATCATTAATTATTACCTAATTACTTGCACCACTGTGGCATGGACAGAAAAATACTCTGTGATGATGAAGTTGTCAATTATAGTTGATAATTAAGGGGCCAGGTGCATGTTTAACGTAACAAGATAAATATCTGCCCAGATGTTGTTTGTCTGCTGCTTCATTACCAGGTAGCTTAGAAGATTTTCACAAACTAGAAAGGCTGGTAAATCTGTAACCTTCTGCACCAAGAACCTTCAGGAAATTTATGACTATAGGCAAGGCTTACTGGGTACTGAGGGTCATCAGATTTTCAGGAGGGCTGAAGGAGCCAACGCATTTGCACTGAGGCTGCCTTTGCATTAGCTGGGTATAAAAAGGTCAAAGGGCAGCAACTCAGAACTAGAGAGTTTGTCTCCTTATGCCAGAGACAGGGAGGGACTTTATGCAAGGTTTTAAATCCTAGTCAAAGAAGAGACAGCAAAGAACCAGTTCATGTCTGACCATCCCAAGGATCCCAAGATCTTTGCAAGAGGTTAAGGCTAGCAGAACTGTAATAAGATAACCCAAGTTAAAAGGGACTCTGGTAGGAAATGGCAGCAGAGGGAGCAATGGAAGTCTGATCACGTGATTCCTTGGCTTCATTTCCTAGGGCTGAAATGAAATGTCCCGGACTGGGTGGCTGAATCAGTGGACATTTGGAGGTCAGAAGTCCAAGGAGAAGAAAGGTGCTGGCGCTGCTGGTGCTGCTGGCATTTTTGAGACCCTCCAGAGGTTGCACATAGCTCCCACTCTGTCTTTGCATGTTCCTTTGTGCATGAAAATTTCATGTGTCTTCTCTTCAGAACACATCTGCCGGCCACACATGAGCCTAGCCTTTAATAGCTGAGCCATCTATCCACCCCTAGGGTCCCATTCTTCTGATCTCTCTTATTCATAATTATATCATTCAATTTCTCTCTCCAAATAGTAATATTTAGTACTTTAGCATATGAGATTGGTGGGGTTACAATTTAATTCATAGCCCTCTTCCTTGAGACTCTCCTATAGGACCTTTGTGGTAGTTCCATGCTGCCTTTCACATACCTCCTAACAGTCTATTTTTGCATCATTCCCTGTGGTCATGTTGATGTGTCTAACACCAAACCTACTGCCTCATGGCTTCTGTGATGGCTTTACTGTCTTTTAGGCTACTACAGCACTAGCTTCCTCCCTGCTGTTCCCTTACTCTAGTTAAAAGAGGTTTTGACAATGACATCATTTCTCATTATCATTATAAAGTCAGGAGCATTGTGTTGGAAGATGTTTTCAAACAAATCAAAGTAGAAGTAATTTTCTATCAAGAGACATTCATGAAAAAGTTGCAGGGAGAGAGAGGGGGGCCTCAGAGCTCAGTGGTTAAGAGCATTGCTGACTATTCTTGTAGAAGACTGAGGTTCCCAGTCATAGTTCCCAGTAGATAGATGGTATGGTGGTTTGAATATGCTTGGCCCAGGGAGTGGCACTATTAGGAGGTGTGGCTTTGTTGGAATAGGTGTGGCCTTGTCAGAGGAAGTATGTCACTGTGGGCATAGGCATAGAGGAGACTGGACTGCCTGAAATAGCCACAGCATAATTGTTTGGCCAGTTGGCTTTAACTGTGATGAATGAATTTTTCATTCTAGAATGAAAAATCTACCAGAAAAACAAAAACTAAAAACAAAACAACACAAAAACCAAAAACCAATCACAACCAAACCAAACCAAACCAAACCAAAAAAATACCCACATAAAAGAACTAGGATAACTAAAGCAACTCAGAACAAAATGACACTGTTGGAGATAGCACATCTGTTTTCAAGTCATACCATAGCTCCATAGTAATAAAAAAGGCATGGCAATGTCACAAAAGAGACACATAGACTATAGAACAGAATGGAAGGCCCAGATAGATGTCAATGTAGCTGCCTGAGTTTTGACAAAAATGTCAAAAATAAATGTTGGAATAAAGATACATCTTCTACAAATGGTGCTGTGAAACATGGCTTTAAACATGGAGAAAAATGAAGCTAGAGCTTTACCTTTGACCCTGTACAAAACTCAATTGCAAATGGATCAAAGACCTCAACATAAGGACATGGAATGGAAATTTTTGGTTTCTTTGGAGACTTAGTTGTGTCATGTGATGTTTTTCTGTCTTATGAAAGTTGCTGAAACAGATACGAAGGAGGATATTATGCTGAGAACAGACATATGGGGTTTTCTAGAAGTTGCATGGAAAAGAAGCAGGTGATGTTTTGCTAGAGTGGATGCTTGAGAGAACACGTGATGTTTGAAGTGGATATAAATATAACCCAATAGACAGTAGATGCTCTGTATGGTATTGGTTCACCTTGCCACTCTTTGCTGGTCATTGTGTGGCATGACTTCATAGAAAGAAATGCCACCAAAGGTTACATATATACACTCCTGATGGTGTTCTGGTGGCTTCTTGCTGCTTCCACATATTCTGGCCGATTGGCAGAGTCTCACAGTTTCTTCTGGGTAGAACTGCCATTGTTGATTCATGAATGGTGTTTGCAAGTGGATCAAGCAGCCAGTGCTGATCACTGTGAACTGCACTGCTGATATCCTGAGAACAAAGACTGGCTTTGCTCCAAATAAATTTTTCCAAACAGATCCACATTCTCCTTTACTTGATTAACCTTTCCTTTCCACTACCTCTGATGGGTGATGGGCTAGAAAGTTACAGCATTTAAGAACGCTTATTGAAAATAGGTTTTGCAAGGAGCTAAAGGGATCTGAAACCCTATAGGTGGAACAACAATATGAACTACCCAATACCCCCCAGAGCTCATGTCTCTAGCTGCATATGTATCAGAAGATGGCCTAGTTGGCCATCAGTGGAAAGAGAGGCCTATTAGTCTTGCAAACTTTATCTGCCTCAGTACAGGGGAACACCAGGGCCAAGAAGTGGGAGTGGGTGGGGGAGCGGGTGGGGGACTTTTGGAATAGCATTGGAAATGTAAATGAAATAAATACCTAATAAAAAACAAAATATAAAAAACAAAAGAAAATAGGTTTTGAAAACTATAAATCTATAAAGACCTGAGACCCAGAAACCATTAGAAGACAAAGTAGATCGCTTCTCGGCCTTTTGGCTAAGATCAAGTGTAGAAGAAAAAGTAGAGAGCATGCTTCAACTTATAGGTGCAGGAAAGGACTTTCTGAATAGTAAATAAGACCATAAAATGGACATCTCACAACACTAGAAAGGTTACATATAGGAAAGAAAGCTGTGGGGAAATGGGTGAGAATGCTGTTGTCAGGAGTCCTTACTGGTAACATGTTTGAAAGTGTGAAGAGTGCTGTGGACACACACTTTCAACATTTCATTTTTGTTTCAACATATTAATTGTGTACATGTATGTCTCCATTCCTAAGTCATTTAAAAAGTATGAATTCTGTCCCTTTTATCCTTCTTATGATTCCCAAGCAATACAAAGTGATGATAGTATTCCTTCCTGTGTATAGGCGCCCATCTGCTCTTTAATTTATACTCATGGGAATCAGTTTTGTATATACAGTGGACTCTGTTCCAAAGGGGATTTTCCAGTCCTGAGAAGTAGTAGCAGTCAAGGCATTTAAATTTCATCACTTACAATAAATTGGTCCCTGTTTGGAAAACACTTGAGAGCTAAATTATTTATTTAATCACTTTCATTTGTGAGAAGAGAACTAAGCATAAGGACCATATAGAAATGACTACTTGAGAAATAGTCAGTTTTTACTGTTCAGAGCCAACTAAAAATCCACATCCAATATTATGTTCATATTTTCCTCTTTTGACTCAGTTCACATAGTGAAGCTTAAGGAAAGACCAGGCAGGTACTCACTAAGTACACTTAGCTTCTCAAGTAGTTAGCTAGAAAAGGCAACATTTAGTAATAATTTACTGTGTAAATGCAATTATTTTTGGATATTAAAACATTTATTAATTTTTATTTTATATGTATAGATATTTGCCTGCACATATGCATATGTGTCATGTGCGGGTTCCCATGATAGTCAGAAGAGAATTTTAGAGCCCCTGGAACTGGAGTCAAACATGGTTGTGAGCTTCTGTGTAAATATTAGGAACAGAATCTGGGTCTAGAACAGAATCTGTTCTTAACGGCTGAGCCACCTCTCCATCCCCAAGTTAGGAAATTCTAGTATTGATTCTTAATTATTTTTACAAGACATTTGTAAGGCATCACTAATTTATTCATTTACTTGTTTAAATTTGTTGATCGATGATTCAAAATATTTCTATGTAGCCCAGTCTATCCTTGGAATACTATGTAGAATAGGCTAACATCAAAGTTGCAGTGAGCTTCCTCCCTTAGCATCCTGTGCCACTATGGCCAGCCCAGTGTCATCACTAGTAAAGTTGATTAAATAGAGGCAAGAGAGGCAAGCATGCTTCCAAGCTGTGATCTTATATGAGCCAGCAATAGAAAGAGGACTTGAGGCACATCTGTGGGACCCCCAAGCTCTCCTCTTTCCACCACCAAAGGTGTTTAGAAGAACTTGAATGTGCCATAGGAGTGGACTGCTGCAGGAAGCACCCTGCTCCAGTTGGCCTGAGGAGCTGGTTCCCACGGCCCTACTACTTGCTGTGTGTCAGACATCCCCCTCAGGCTCAGTTAAGCATCTGCTGCAAGAGGGAATTGTCCTTGCTAAAGTAAACAAATGTAAAATGTGCTCTTCAGTTTGGCTTTCCAGAGGGATCACATCTGCCCCTCTGGGGTAGGACTGGGAGTCACTTCTCAGTGTCTAACCTTGACAGGCTCTTTGTGCAGAGGGTGCTGGTGTGCCAAGGTGCTATGTTCCAGCAGACATGGGACTCCATTTGCATCAGTGGTGCTGACTGGGTGGGCACCTAGGTCCTGACTGTCTTGTATCATGTAGAATGGTCTAAGCAAGAACAAAATTGGATTTGGGTCATTCTATGCTGATGCCTACATGTTTGCTCTTTGAAAAAAAAAAACACAACTTCATGGAGTTACAAACTTATTAGTAATTTGCAAATCACTTTCCCCTAATTATTGTCATACTATATATATTTATGAAAGTGCAGTATAGAAATATATAAGGTAGACCATAAAAGTTTATTTCATTGTCTTACCACAGTTGCTTGTTGCATTTTCCATGCCTTTTATGCTTCATGCACATGCCAGAAATTATTTCTTGAAACAAGTGTATAAAAGGGAATTGTAATTTCTGTTTTTCCAGGTAATAAAAATGAGACACAAGATTCAGTCACCTACCTAAAAGGTCAAGACCATTGTCTTCATCATTGTCCAGGCTGGACTGAATTCTTAACTGCTTAGAAGGCTTTCTGTCTTGGCTGGAACAGTAGGCTTACTTACATGACTTCTCCCATAGCCCAGAATTTGAGTTGGAGCTGCAATAAGTCTGCAGTGTAGGCTTTTCGTATGTCCCCAAGATTCCTTAGGACTTGTTACAAATCCACAGCTGTGTGTGTGTGTGTGTGTGTGTGTGTATCTGTGCGGCGTGTGTGTTGATGTATCTTCTCTTGGACTCTGTGGCTAACATTTCACACACAGAAGTTTTTCACTTCTACATTTAAACCCTCTTCAGTTTTGCCTTGCCAAAAATGTCTTTCAGCTCTCACCAGATAAGCTTCCCATTTACTCAAGCGTAATTATCATCAGCACCAACGTGCTGAAGCAACTCATGAACTGTTCATACATCCAAACTTCCCCGTTCTTCCAGTGTCTCCACTCTCTCTGGGAAGAAGAGTTAAAAACTGCACCTGAACCTTCCTTGGCTTCTCTTTGACTTCTCAAGAAACAGAACTCACTTCAGAAAGAATTAGTGGCTTGTATGTTGTATAAGTACAAGAAGAAGAAGAAGAAGAAGAAGAAGAAGAAGAAGAAGAAGAAGAAGAAGAAGAAGAAGAACAACAACAACAACAACAACAACAACAACAACAACAACAACAAAATCAACAATGGAAAAGGGCTTCTAAGTCATTGGCTGTCAATCTTATCCTTCAGATAAAAGGCCCTTCCTGCCTTTAAAAACAGTAGTCATGTGAAAGTCTACCTAGGAACACTCCTCTCCTGCATCATGGGTTGAGAAGTACACTGGACTCTAGGATCTTTCAAGGTCTGTGTTAAATGAGATCTGTCAGTTCTATCTTGGGAGTAAAACAGCATTGTAGGCCCTGCTGGGGCTGACTCACCCAGAGCAGCACAGGATGCTAGAAAAGCCTTACTTACGGGAGCTTTCCCTTTTCTCTCTATCTTCAGCTGCCCGGTGCTTCCTGGTGATTGCCATCTGAAGTTGAGGTTTCTCTGGCCATGTCTGGCATGCTTTTCTGCAATTATGTAGATGGAAAATGGGCAGAGAGAGACATTACCCACCTAGTGAAGGGAGAAGAGAAACTAGCAACCTCTAAAAGTTGTACAGGAAGCAATATTAATTAAGAAAAAAAAGCCCTAGTTTTTAGAAATCATTTTTTTTGAGAACGATTAGGTCAATCGGAAATGAGAACAGCAGCTCAGCATCCATCATGGGGAACGAAATGAAGATTCCGTGGTTGGTGTGGGCTAAAATTAGTAGCAGGACAGATTTAGAGAGAACTAGCATGTTTTCTCCCTAAAGGGAAATGTGATCATTAGTCAACAGCTAGCTATGTTGGGATATGTACTAACTAAATATACTCTATACTTTGGAATCTCCAAGAATTTTCTAGGAACAAGTGTAGCTGGTTCATCTTTTCTCAATGAGCTGACTGAGGGGCTAAAAAGGGAGAGGAGAAGAAGGTACGCTCGCTTTATTTTTATTTTTATTTTTGTTATGTGAAAATACTCCTGGGATGTTGTGCTAAAATTGAAGGACTGCTTAAATTATTTTGTTAAATTTTAACTTAATTTGATGTTATGTGTATGATGTCTTATAGGCATGTATGTCTGGACATGTGTGTGCCTCGTGCCTATGGAGGCTAAAAGAAGGCATTGGATCTTGTGGAACTGGGGTTAGCGACAGTTGTGAGCTGCCATATGGGTGCTTGGAGTTAAACCTAGGTCTGTAGGAAGAGAAGCAAGTGCTCTTAACCACTGCACCATCTCTTTAGGTCTTGAAGGAACTCTGAGATAAACAGTCTGAGAAACTGATGATACAGGACCTATGATGAAACAGGAGCAAATTGACTTTAAGTCTGTGGAGTTATTCATGACTGTTAACAAATGTTTAAAGCCTTAGCCAGGTAATGTGCACAGTGCTGGGGTTACATGGAAAGGGATAGAACCATATCTCTGTGTTTGGCACACTTGCTATTCTAGAAATAAAATGAGGCTGATTCTATCTACTTCAAAAGAGCAAAGTAGGAATAACAGAGCACTTATGAAGGGCAGCGTTCCTCCTAACACAGGACTAGCATTTTTACATACAGATGTGTCCCACACAGGAAAGGGCTATTTAAGAATCTGCAACTCTTCATGTGGTGTCTGGGGGACTCATGCACATGATTCTTGTTTGGGAGAGGATCTTAGTTCTTTTCCTGTTTCCTGAGCTTGTGTTTCTGAGTCATAACATTTAATATAAGAAAAAAGTTGAAATAGCCAAATAATGAAGGGCTAATGGCTTAAACCAATTAAAACATTGCAAATATTTGCTAACCTTTATGGAGGGTATCCTGGGATGTCGGGAGTACTGAGCCATACTGAGCCATAAATACTTGTCTTACTTCCTTTCTCTGGCTGAGAGAGATGAGCATGTGCCAGCCATTCTGCAGTTGTTGTCATGATCAAATGCTTTAGAGAAACAACTTAAAGGTAGATGAATTTATTTTGATTCATGGTTTCAGAGGTGGAAACTCATTATCGTGGGGCAGGCAGAACAGAACAGCTCAATTCCTGGCAAGCAGGAGAGAGAGAGAGAGAGAGAGAGAGAGAGAGAGAGAGAGAGAGAGAGACAGAGACAGAGACAGAGACAGAGACAGACAGAGACAGACAGAGAGACAGACAGAGAGAGACAGAGAGAGACAGAGAGACAGACAGAGACAGACAGAGAGAGACAGAGACATAGAGGCAGACACAGCAAGGCACAGAATGACAGGGACAGCTAGACTGAGATAAGTAGATAGATAGGTAGATAGATAGATAGATGCCCACATAGGCTGGCTTTCTGCCCCTATTCTTTTATCACAGTCTCCCCTCAGTGAATCATCCTTGGAAATGCCCCCTCAAACAAGTTAGGTATGCCTTACTCCTATCCTAGGCATTTCTCAAATTCATCAAAGCCAGAACTGACCGCCACAAAGCTAACTCATAGGAAGCAAAGGAGCAGGGCTCACGCTGTGCCTTCACTTCCTGTGTAAGTGACTCTGAGACTGAACTTACATTTACTGATAAGTACATTAGCTCATGTGACAGTGTGTCAAAAATGATCAAACTGAGGGACAGGGAGGCCCTGTGGAAAATAGGAGGATTTAGTGTGTGGCTCATACCTAGGTTTTGCTCTATCTCTGCCTCTGTCCTTAATTAGGTGTCTCACAAAAGTGCAAAGAAGAGGAAGGGGACTCCCCAGATATAAAATTTTATTCGTAAACAGAACTCAGCTAGTGGAACAATAGAAACGGAAAACTCCAGTAATTGAAGATATTAAAACAATTCGTTCTGATTGTAGGAGCCATCCAGATCTGCCCCACTGGGGGTCACTTTGCTAGGTATTTCAGACTTAGTGTGGGAGGCATTGAAGGGATGGCTCTTTCCTCCTAAAGGAAGTTGGGAAATGCAGGCAGAGCACAGGAACTGCCTGGAATGTGGGCTGCAGCTTGCCCACTGGCTTTTCTCAAGTATCCCCCTCCACAGGCTTTTGCAATATTAATCAGTGAAGTCTCGAAGTGATCATTTGCTTCCTCCAACACTGCATCTTTCCCGCCTGCGGTCCTTGCCTACCGTCACCCAGCATCGCACGCCAGCAGAGAGATGGGCAGCAGAATGGGAAGCAGATAGATCAAAGCAGCCCGGTTTCCAGGCAGAAGAATTCTTCTGTGTTTCTCAGCAACGGAGGACTCTACCACTCTTGGAGAGTGTGTTGGATGCCAGATAACTGCAGGAGAATACAAATCTTCCTGCATAATAACCACATGCTCATTTTTACTACAACGCGACTGTCCTTTTGCAGAAAAACCTTTGCAGAAGCTGTTGGGAGAAGGGCGAGTTGGGTTGTATTAAGTAGTCTTATGTTAAGTATTTAGTAATCTCATCACCTCTACTAACGTTTCAGAAAATGCCAATACCCTGCCTGAGGAGGCCGGTAGGGAAGCTTCTTTTTATTAGTAGTTTATACTCTTTCATAGGGGGAAAACCCAAATATGGACACACATGTACACATATACACACATACATACACACACAGAGCGAGAGTGAGAGAGAGAGAGAAGAAGAAGAAGTAGGAGGAGGAAGAGGAGGAGGAGGAGGAGGAGGAGGGGGAATGAGAGAGGGAGGGAGAATTTCTGCCAAGTCAGCTTTTCCTTTTCTTGCATGGTTCTCACACCCAGTTTGGATGGAGGGCCTGTTGGCCTAAGTATCTTCCCCACCTGCAGTAACTTTACTGCAATCTCAGTTTTTTCTTGGTGTGTGTGTGTGTGTGTGTGTGTGTGTGTGTGTGTTATAACCTGCTTGGGCTTCTCAGTAGAGACTTGGCATTGTGGTGTTTCTTAGTTGTTCTCAGCAGTGGTTCCTGCTGCAGTGTCAGGCGGTTGGTCAGTACAGCCCGGTTTGTCAGTGATTTAGTGATGTGACCACTAGGCTTACGTGTGTGTGACTTTCTTGCTATATATGCATATTTCTTCTAATACTATTAAACAGATATTGTCCCCTCCCCCTTTCCTCATCCAAACTCTGCATTATGTGGTGGTCGTTTTAAAATGTGCAGAAAAGGACTAGATAACTTCACAGCAGAATTGGAGAGCGTGTGTACCAGGATCTCATCCTTTCTCCTCAGACATTCTACGGTAAAGCCACACAGGTGATGCGATTCGTTGCTGCCATCAGCACTCAAAGCATGTATTGAGAGAAGCCATTTGGGGGCAGAATTAAGGAGTTTAGGCCCTGATAGAGAAATAGCAGCCATGGCTGCCAGGAACAGGGGTGGCTGATCAGGGTGCTCTGGAAGGTCAGGGCCAGCAGAGAGCTCCTGTCTCTAACATTGCCCCTTGAAGATCACTGCTTGTCCTCTCTGTTACAATCTGATGGGAGATGTATGCATGTTGTCCATTTTAGTGAAATGGGCTGGCTGCCGTGTGGGAAGTGGACTGGGCCAGGATAAAGAGAAGCAAAGGAGTGTTAGCTATGGTTGCTACAACTCTGAGGAGAAATGAAGGTGAGGCCAGGAGAAGGGCCAAACTGTGACACAGTTTGACAGAGTTGACAGTGCTGCTGCCACACTGGGTGTGGCTGAGAGGGATCAGTCATGCTCAAACTTTAGCATCAGCAACTGGGCATGTGGAATTGCTGTTTACAGAACATGGAGATGAAGGTGATGACTAGACTATGGAGAAGAAGCAGGAGGTTAACCATGGGCACTGTAAGTGTGAGGGACCAGGTTTTCAGTGGAGGCACTGTGTTGCAGGTGGCTACATAAGCTTCGCATAGGTGGTGAAGGCCAAGGCTATGTGTGTGCTTCAGGATGTTAACGTGGAAAGGGCAGTAAAGGCATGGGTGTACATCTAAGTACATCTAAGTTTCCACATATTAATAGAGAAAAGAGGGGCATCAGGCCTGAGGCAGATCTCAGGGGCATCCTCACTGGAGACCAGAAAGGAGGAAGAGCCACGAGAGGAGACTGGGAAGAAATGGGTAGTGAAATAGAGGGAAAACTACGGACATCTAATTGACCATAACAAACAAAAACAAACAAAAATCCTGGTACAAATGGCCACTACAATGCTGATGAATGCCTAGGAGATTATTTGGGAAGAGAATACAGGGAAGATATCTGGACTGATGACATAGCCATGCATGGACAGATAGAGCAATATGGAGGTGCTCAAGACACTGAGCTGAACATAGGCAGATGACTAGCAATTCCCCTTATTTAGACCAGAGAACCTATGAGCACTGCATGGGGATCTTTATCAGGATTTTTGTTGGAGCAAAGTGTGGGACAACAAGGAATTAGAAGCTACTAAGACACCCAGCAAGAGCAAATTGCATCAAGTGTGTTTTGTGCACAAATGGAATATAATAAAGCAGCCAAAAATAATATGCATGTACACACAAACGTGTATACACGTATATAGGCATATATGCACAGATGTATATATATCAATACTGAATTGATTTCACATGTGATATTTAAATCATTTAAAATTTTCTTGGTGTTAGTGGAAACTGACCCATTGACTCTAGGTACCTTTTCATATGCTATTCAAACACTTTTACACTGAGCTATAACCCTGCCCTCTTTAGACATTTTTTTTTCAAACTTTGAGACAAGATCTCAGTTACCTAGATTGACCCCAGGCTCTTTCTGTACATCCGGTAAGAGTTAAAATGATCCTCTGGCCTCAGCCACATAGATACCTAAGTATCTGGGACCACAGGACTGGCAGAAAGCAAAAGGGAGAGAGGAAGGGAGAGTGAGACAGAGAGGCCACATTTATCATATGATGTTTCCATTATTTCTACTATATAAAGTTTAAAATGAGAACTTTACAACTTGGATGATGCCCAGTTAATATCACTACTTTTGCTTCAGGCCCCAGTGATGGTAACAGAGGAGCTCAGGGAAAACACAAGTAGCTTTTAGGATGATTTTGCATGATTAAAAGCAGGGCCTGTTAGGGATTCTGATGCATGCCATCAGATGTCAAGAGACAAGAAGTGCACACATGTCTGTGTCTCCCTGATCATGTCTGTGTCTCCCTGATCATGTCTGTGTCTCCCTGATCATGTCTGTGTCTCCCTGATCATGTCTGTGTCTCCCTGATCTCTCCTCTTACAAAGTCTCCAGGATTCACTCCCGGGCTCCCTGTTGATGTTGTAGAATCTCGTTCACTTCCAGTGCCCCCACTGCTAAGCATCATGGACCAAGTTTCTACTCTCATGGTGGATTAACTTTTGACACATGCCCCTAGAGGACGCTCAAACCACATCCAAACCACAGTTCCAGCTTTGCATTTCTTCTCAAACCTGCTGGCACTGGTCTCTGGACTCTTCATTTCATGCAGGATGTCTGTTCCCTTGATGCCTAGGTCACTGGTGTGTTTGCTGTGGCATTCCTAATACTTGACCCATAGTGAATGGTCAACACATGCTATGCAGAGATCCCATGACAGAGTGTGTGTGACTTTGTGTTTCTGTTAGTTTCCCACTTCTGTCTTTAGCTTCTTCCCTGATGGAGTTCATGGTGAGGACTAAAATTCCTGGTGAGAGCAGCAGAAATGCGGGTCCACAGGGAAGGAAGGGGGGTTGCCTCAGTCCTGAATAGGAGGCTATTTTGACATTAAAAGTTCTCATAGAAAGTTCTGCCCTGAGATCATCATGTGGCTGGGTGAGGTGCCAGAATTCAAGCTCTTGGGAGTGAAAGTCTTTGAAGCCGGGAGACAAATTTATAGACTTCGGATCATATGCTATTTGTTACAAATGACTTAGCAAAACAAAGTTTAGCGTTCCCAACTGAGCACTTCAAATAAAAATAGAGCCTTGCAGAGAGCATCACACCTTTCATTGCAAGAGAGAATACGTGCAGGCAATGAGCCCTTTCTGAAGAATAGCGTGATAGAATCAGGCAAGGTGGCTGCCCAAGGTGACTGGAGAATATCATGAGGAACTAGAAAACTCCAGTTACCAACACCACCTTACTCAAGCAAAGCATGATGGTTTGAGATGCCCCATGGCAGATCGTTCTCTGGTTCCAGTGTACTTAAAAGAGGTAAACAGGGGGAAGAAGTTCAGTGCAGCTATTTCATCTCTATATATTCAAAGCTTTATTGCTTGTACAAAAGTTAAAGAAGGCTTTGCCTTTTTTCTCCCATCTTGTCATGTCTGTCACTGGCCATGAACAAGCACTTGCAAGAGTCATCACCAGCACTAACAGATTGAATGAAGTGAGCAGAATGTGCTATGCATCTGGAGTGGGCCGCAATCAAAGCTGTCACTCATCTGATGTGCATAGTGGTGAGGCTGTAGTGAGGCGGGGGGGGGGGCATAAATTCTATTCATTCTGTTTCAGTCTTGGTGTCATTTGCACATATCGATCCCATGTTGGGAGCTGATGTTTCTCTGGATGCAGGGACGTCATCTCATGTGAGCCCTGTGTGATTTCACTCTCTGTGTGGCTTTTCTTGACTATCTCCCCCATACCTTTATAAATGGAATTGGCTTTATAAATGGAATCCTCTCTAAGCCCGTTTTGCCATTTATTATTTCTATGCCAGCACTGTAGGAGCCATCGTACACTGAAAATGAGCATTTGACTGTATCCTTCAACCACAGAAGACAGAGATCCAAGTCCTCTCCATTCTATAGCATTAGCCCAGGACTTGAGCCAGAAAGTGATAAATGGATGAGTCCAGGTATCTATAATGGATATGGACTAACTGTCATTTCTACTTTGTGACTAAACTCTTCCATGGGATATCTAATCTAGGTCTGGTGCTGTCCCTCCACCTATAGATAGGGTCGTGACAGGGGAAGTCTTTTGGTCTCTGAGATTAAACTTCCAAGAGTATCCAAGGTGACAAGGGTTACCCTGATGCTGACAAGGGTTACCCACCTGCTGATGGGATGGGTGGAGTCGCTGCTGATACTACAATGTGTGTCTTTTCTATTTTGACTTGAAGGTTTCACTGTCCAGCCTGTTCTAAGTGATTGACACACAGCTGGTACCTGTTTATCATTGCTTTTGGTCTGTCTTTGATTGCATACACATTTTACTGAGATTAGAGCTCACCTTTCTCCTTTAGCTTCCCCTGCATTTCTAAATGCAGTCTCCTTCTTAAAAGAGTGTCTCCTTCTTAAAAGAGTGACCAGACATTTTGAGTAACATTGGAAGGCTTGATACTGGAAGGTAGTGTTATCCATTCCAGGCACTTCTCCACAATGCAGGGTCAAGATGCTAGAGACAGACTCCCTACTTACCCTGAATGCAGAGACTTGTTTGACAAATACGGGGTTCATTTGACTCTCTAGGACCTAGTAAACCACACCGGGTAATTTATCAACAGGCCCTTAAGCTCAACTAATTAAACCTTTCTAAGATCATGTCCTGTCACGATGGCATGTGAGATACCAGTACATAGCTAACGTGACTTTTGATTCTTATTTGAAAAAAATTAATTGATTACTCACTGGTGGAAAGATTTCCCATTGTCTGTCTTGGATCCAGTGTTGTAGAATCACAAAAGTTCTATAGCTGGATGGATGGGGTAAGGATTGTACAAACAGGGCAACAAGAACTCTGCCTTCTATGCTGCCCCTGCCATCATAGAGCTGAGTGGTTTGGACCACTAACTCTACTTCAGTGGGCTTCATTCTGGTCTTTGCAGAAGATTAACATGTCTTCCATCTTCATATCCTCAAGCACAGGAGACCAATATCCATGAATTTGTTTAGTTGTTTTTTCTTTCCTACACTAGAAGGTTAAACTCTCTTTCAACAAACTCCAGGGAGGCAGGCTGTTTTGTTTGGATCTTCCACAGGCTTAACCCTCCTGGGATCCCTGCATCACATACTAGAATCCAGTGGTTCTCCCGAAAAACTACAAGCAAAAACATACCAAAATTTGTCCTTTTTCCATTGATTAAAAACCGACTTTCCATAGCTTCATAGGTGTCTTAGCTAAGTTTTGATTGTTGTAGCACGACAAATTTGGCACTTTGTGAAGAAGTGTGTACAGCTCATGACTCCGAGGCTAGGAATCTCAAGATCTGGGCACTGACATTGCTGGTAAGAGCCTCTGTGCTGCATGATACAATGGCAGAGGGGATCCCATGAGAAGACAGAGCATATGGGCTGGCTTGGACAGTCTCTTTCCTTATAAGGTCGCCAATGATGTTATTGTTCTCTGCTCTCATGACAGCATCTAATTCCTGTTACTTTTTAAGTGCCCTACTTCTAAATATCATTATCATATGGATTTGGGTACAGTTGATCACACGCACACACACACACACACACACACACTCACATACACACACACACACACACACTGGAATAAAAATAGTCCCTTCAACAAATTATGCAGGGAAAACTTGCTATCCATATGTAACAGAATGAAATTAAAACTGTTCATCCTTCACAAAAGTCAATTTGAAATTTATAGGAGGTCATATTGTAACACCTGAAACTCTGGACCTTCTAGATCTAGAAGAAAGTACAGGCAAAACACGTTAAGGTATATGCATAGGTAAGGACTTTGTAAAAAGGATTCCAAACCAACCAACCAGCCAGCCAACCAGCCAGCCAACCAACCAACCAACCAACCAACCAACTAACCAGCCAGTCAGCCAGCCAGCCAGGCAACCAGGCAACCAGCCAACCAACCAACCAACCAACCAACCAACCAACCAACCAGCCAGCCAGCCAGCCAGCCAGCCAGCCAGCCAACCAGCCAGCTAGCCAACCAACCAAACAACCAACCAACCAATCAATCAACCAACCAACCCACCCACTGGACATAAGTCTGAGAACTGACAACCTGAGAACTTACAAATGAAACTGTACAAACCCAAAAAGCTCCCACACAGCAAAAGAAAGCAGCAGGTGAAGAGAATTTGCAGGATGAGAGAAAATCTTTGCCAATTTCATATCTCATAGGGAATTAGTTTCCAGAACTTACGAAGAACTCTGAATATTAAATACCTCCAGGCAAAATCATCCAATCAATAAGTGTCTAATAAAAAGGAAGAAATAGAAACAGCCAGTAGAGATTTTAAAAAAAAAAAAAAACCATGTGCATCATCCTTAGACACCAATCAAGCTACTTTGGGATTCAACCTTGTTCCATTCAGAATGACCATCATCATGAACACACTGGTAAACAGATGCTGTGAAAATGAGGAGAAAGGGGATTCCTTAATCACTACTGGTAAGAGTGTGAGCTATGTAGCCACTGTGGAAGTCAGTTTGGAGGTTCCTTAAAAGAACTAAAATTAGAGTTATCACATAACCTAGCTGTACCACTCCTTGGTATATGATGCAGGGATACTAACATACACATCAATATACATGTAATGAAAAGAGAAGGGGAATGTGAGAAAGAGGAAAAGTCTAAGCGTGGGCAATGGAATTCAAGCATCCTTCAAACTGTAAAGACAAGTATTTAGATGGAGGAAGGCCAGTAGTGAGAGTAAGAATAAAGTATAGTGATATACTACATGCATGCATACATACATACATACATATGAAAATATAACAGTGAAATCTCTTTCTTTGTATGCTAATCAAGAATTAACTAAAAAATGTTCCTGAAATGAACCTCTAGGGGACATGTCCAAACCACAGAAATATCATTTTTGCAGAGAATTGAACTATTTCCTGTAGCAAGTAATGAACAAAGAAATATAGCTGCATCAAATACAGCAGAATTGATAACCTGTGCCTGGCTTCAGTGGTTAAAAGAAATACTCATGTTGAATATCCTCCTGCTTCCTCTCCCTTTTGGTGTTGTCTGGTAGTCACAGCCCCTAACCCCTCCTTGACACCCTCCTACCAGCCCAATCCACTACCAATTCTTCTTTTTATTGATTAATTTATTTATTTACATTTCAAATGTTGTCCCCCTTCTTGGTCTCCCCTCTGAAATCCCACACCCTTCTCCCTCCCCTTTGCCTCTAAGAGGATATTTCCCAACCCACCCATTCCTATCTTACCCCACTAGTGGATTCCCCCTTTGTTGGGCCAACAAGCCTCCTCAGGACCAAGCACCTCCCCTCCCACTCCCCTCCGTCTACTACATATGTAGTGGAGCCATGGACCCACCCACCTATGTATATTCTTTGGTTGATGGTTTAGCCTCCGGGAGCTCTGAGAGATCTGGTTTGCTGTTACTGTTGTTCTTCATTTGGAGTTGCAATCCCCTTTAGCTCCTTCGGTCCTTCCCTAACTCTTCTGTTGAGGTCCATGGGCTGAGTCCAATGGTTGACTTTGAGTGTCTGCATCTGTCTTAGTCAGGTGCTAGCAGAGCCTTTCAGAGGACAGCCCTACTGAGCTCCTGCCTGCAAGCATTTCTTGGCACTAGAAATGGTGTCAGGGTTTGGTGTCTTCGGATGGGATGGATCCCAAGGTAGGGTAGCCTCTGGATGGCCACTACCAATTCTTACGTGTTCCTGTTCCTTCATTTTTGACATCAGTGTGGTTTGCTTTGTCTTCCTTTGTGCAGGGTTTTCTATTCTTCACAGAGATGGCTACAGTGTCTTTTTGCTTTCTGACTTTTGGTTTCTTTTTCAGGTGATGTCAGAGACTTGGTTAGAACATCTCCCACGAGGCCAAGTTCTGGTTAAGACTTACCCAGGGCCTCAGGTGGACCTGACACAGCCTGCTGGCAGTGCTTGGCTGTGGACTGTTTTCATTTCTCTGGGTTTGAGTCTTGGTGGCTTAAATCCTGCTTTATCTGTCTGTGTGCTCACAAGTATCACATGCTTTCTGTAAACATCACTTTGCTTGCTGCAAGGTAGAGTTACTAACTGATCCAGCATTGACACCTAGGGTGAGATGGTTTATTTTGACTGTCATCTCAACTAGATTGAGACATACCTAGATGACTATGTCACATCTCTGGCTGTGTCTGTGACCATTCTAGAGACTGTTAGATCCTGAGGGCTAGGACTCAAGGCTTCAGGAGGCAGTGAGAAGTAGGTCACGAAAGGTGTATCCTTGTGGGCTGTATCTTATTCTGAACACTTCCTGCTCTAATCTACTTCCTGTCCACCGTGTTGTGAGTTTCCCTGCTTCCTGTTTATGGGAGTTAACTAGCATTGCTCCATCACTTCTTCCTTACTGGGATGGTCTGGGCCCTCTGAGGTAAGTGATACGCATCTTTCTTTCTTTCTGGTTGTCAGGTGTTATGATCACAGTGATCACATATGTCTTACAAATATGTTAAGGCTTAAGTGGAAAAATACATGCTTGGCACATAAGAATTATAAACAAAACAAACTAAACAAAGCCCACTAGCTGCACCCCACCCCACCCCAACCCCAGTCTGTCTCATGGTCTTCCAGACTTTGTCCTTTATATTTCTTTTCACACAGGTGTGGTGTGTACTATCCATCTGCCTTTTGTCACAGTGCTCAACTAGATGGTTCATTCTTCCTTACTCTGTACCTGGATGTTTGTTTTTGGATTTGAATACATGCAAGAATTTACATCTGACTCTATACTTATCCAAGGCTAGAACAGTCACTTAGAAAAAAAAAGTATTCTGGGAAATTTCATATATGTCCATATAATAAATAGTGAAACAATCCCCATGCCGTTACCATCCAACCTCAAAAATGATCAGTAAGTGCCGTGGTGACTTCCTTCATCTTTCCTGGAAAGGATCTTTGGGAAGCAGAGCATAGTCTTTGCCCCGTATTGTTCATGAATATTTCAGTACACACCTCAAAGTTATAAAGATCCTTTTTGAAAACAAACACATTTTTAATATCAAAGATCTAATCAGTGTTTAGATTGTTTTGCAAATGTCTTGTCGCTTGATTCAGTCTACTTGTTGTGTTTGTTGATGTGCTTCTCATGTGTCTTACACTCAGTACTTATTCCTCCTCCTCCTGCCCTGACAAGTTAGTTCCTAAAGAAACTGGATCTTTTGTCTTTGGAATTTTCCATGTCCTTATTTTTGTTTATTGCCTTCCTATTGGTGTGGTTTGACATATTCTTCTGTACTCTGTGGGTCTACAGACTCCATCAGGCGCAGGTTAGAGATATTTGTTGAGAATCCTTTATAGGTGACATTATGAAACCCGCCTAAGCCCATGGCGCACGCAGTTCTGGGTGTACAGAGGTATGAGTCACACCTCCTACACTGGGCACATGCTTCTCTTTGTGGCCTGCTTCACTGTTGGGGGTTTTAGCAAATCGACTTTTGCCTGTATCAGAATCTTGCACTGTGAGTTCTCCTTTAGTCTCCGTGATGCTTAATTTAGTAGATACAACATTGTTTCTGATACAGCATCTGAGTGAGTGGTCTGAGCAAGGATTCCCCCCACGCCCACCCCCAATGTGGTTTAACATCACCAGATCTACCAAATGGAAGAAAAATGCAGAAGAGAAGCAAAGTTTCTTTTGAGGTAATGGCACTCCTCTCCTGACAGGAAGTCTTAGAATGCCAGGGTCTATAGCTTTTGGACCCTAGGACTTGTACTGGTGACCCCCTAATTTTCTTAGTCACTGGCTTGGGATTGAGAATTCTGTTATAGGATTCCCCAGTTCTTTGTCTTGCTGATGGCTTGCCTTGGCACTTTTCAGCTTCTACAACCATGCGGTCTAATGTCTTCAGTAAATCTCTTATTACCTATCTCTATAACCCCATCTTTTTGGTTTTGTCTCTCTGGAGAACTGTAACACACATCTTTCCATATGGAAATTGACTTCATAACCAGCTTTTTCTACCACCCCAAACTTGTAGATCCAGATTTGAATAACAGCCCTCAATAATGCTATATTGATCATTGGGGTATTTTCATTTCGAGCTTATCCTGGTCCAGGCACTCACTAAGCCTTTGACATATGGTACTCATCTAACTTCCCGGACAACCTAACTGTGAAGGCACCTCCCTCCATCTTCCCATTGTGGTTTGAGAACTCCAAGGCAGACCATATGGCTCTTAGCCAAAGCAAAGACTAAGTCTATTTGTCAATAATTATTCCCTATGTTGAAAGCTTGCCCACGGAAGTGCCCTCACCTTGTCCTCCCTGCCCCCTGGGATTCTCTCCTTGACTTTCGTTGTGTGCCAGGTGCTAGACCTACTTAGTGGTTTGCTATTAATGATGAGGATGCTGTTAACAGTAGTTTGAGTTTGAAATGCCTTTAGAACTGCAGGGGTTGGGGATGGGGTGAGGTGAAGAAAAGGTGTTTACATACAATAATTAAAGGAGAAAACCGTGTGCTCTGGGGTTTAATCCTGACTTTGATACCTGTAGGCTGAGACTTTGCCAGTCACCATCTCTGTCCCATACAGGTCTCATAATAAAACAAGTAGAATGAAAGAATTCACTGAGGATAGTACTCAGCACATAGTAGGTATTCAGCAAATGTTACCTTTAGTATTCCGTGTTGAGACCCAACAGAAACACCAATAGCTTAACAACAATTTCTGTCTCACAGTGTGAACAGGCCATTTCTTCTTCTTCTGAACTATTTATTTTTTGTTGTTTTTTTCCTTTTTTTCCTTAAACTGGAGTTAGAAGGACGCTGCTGCCCACCCACCCCTCCCCACCACACACATTTTTAATTAAGGTATCTTTCCAGAAGGAATGCTTTAATCCGAAGTGATCACTTTGATACCGAAAGAGACACATTTGGAGGCTTCTTGGCGACGGGGAATTAAAGACAAAGAAGCTGAATAAATAGCAAGCAAAATGTTAATGTTTTGGCTTTGTGGTGTCTGCATGTGAGAGCCCTCCTTGTGTGGCTGTTTTGGCGGGCTCCTGTTGCAAGCCTCCAGAGGCTCCTTTTGTGCGCGGGAGCCCTGGCTGCTGGTTGTCACGCGGCCCCTAGAGGTCAGTCTGATCCAGGGATTGTGTGAACCACGCTGGCCGCGCCAGCAGCTGCTGGGGCCATGGATACTGCTGCAGCCAGGATCTAAGCTGCTCCAGCATCTACGACATTCGCGCTGCCAGAAGGCCTCTTCTTTCTGAAGATGGGTTTGCCAAAGTCTGGAAAGATGGAGTTTTCCCTCAGATGGTGATTAGCCTTGGTAGTAAAAAGAAGATACTTTATATGATTGTCTATATGGCATTGTTCTCTACTAAATTCATACTTTTCACTTTGCTGTGTTCCGTTTACTGAAGGCAAGAGTAACAGCGTGGGGATGGGGTAGAGAGGTTGGGATACCTTTTATCTAGCGCTTCATCTTACAAAGGACCTGAGTGAGGCTCAGATAAGGGGCAAGCAAACCCTGCTTTATGCTGGAGTTTTTGTCAGGGTCCTTTCCACTGCAAGCTTCTAATTGTTCTCTTAAAAACAACACCAAAAAGTCTTTAAGGGCTTTGGACGGATGTAAGAACTAGTTGGTGCTTCACAGGGAACCTAACATGCTATTAAAGAAAAATTATCCGGGAGTGCTTGTTAAGTCGTGGTATGGGTGATTTTACTCAGGACTCTCACAGCATGGAGGGACATGGCAATTCTGCCCTGCACTCAAGGCAGAGAGCTCGGCCTCCTCCAGAAGCGCAGCTGTAGCGAGTAGGGAGCATACCAGGCAAGAGGTCGGGTCCGCAGGTAGAAAAGCACTGAGAGGAAACATCAGGATGGAGGGGATTCAGGCAAAACCTACTTCCAGGATTGCTCGGAGACAGAACAGTGGTACAGATATTACCTGGGGGGAGGTGGAGTCTGAGCGTGTGGTTGGCTTTCATGGGGAAGCAGATATCTGGGTGCCATGTTGGGCTTTCGCTTAGGCTGACTTGGCAGCATACCAGCTAACTGCGGACTTCATGCAGCAATGCACACGTAGAAGGTTGGGAGCTTGACTGAATCTCTGCAGTCCTTAGCAGTGATTGAGATGAGGAACTCGGAGGCAGATCATCTGTACTTGGACGGGAGGTGGAGGAGACCAAACTTACCCACAACTGGGTAGATGGCGTCACTGCCTGCTGGTGCTCTGTGTACTCACCTGGGGATGGAGAAGGGTACAGGGCGTGTTTGCTGATACTGGTCACCATGGTTAGAAACAGTGAGAGGGAAAATTTTGAACTTGGAAGGAAAGGCGCAAGTTCTCTTTTTCATTCTTGGTAGCCCAACCTTCTCTTTCTAGCTTTGTTAAGTTTATTACAATAAATAAATGAATAAATAAATAAATAAATAAATTAAATAAAATAAAGTCCCATTGTTCTATCCCAGACTCCAAACACAAAGCACAAGTAAAGCTGAGGGCGTGTCCCATGGAGACAGAATCAGGATGCAGAAGTTAAGGGTTCGAGAAGAAAATCCTGCTCCAAGACATACTTCCAAGGAGGAACTCCCTAAATGTAGCAGTTTCCCCAAGCTTAGCTCCTAATAATGTCATGAGAGGCAAAGGACTCCCCATAGGACCTGGGTTACTTTACTTCTTTGTTCACCACTCAGCCTCAGGCAATCCACTCTTAACTTCCCAGAGGACACACCTTCCCTTCCACATCACACTTATTTTCCCATGCAGATACTAATGACAACGCTTCTGTTTGTTCCATCTTGTTGAATAAAACACTCACAGTAATGCCCTTAACACTCTTGCTCCACTAACTACTCTCTGCACGCAGACTCCATATCAGACAAGCAGTGCAAGTAGCCATCCACTACTAACCATTGCTGCCTGGCTTTTCTCTCTTGTCTCCTTTGACCTCACTGTGTTTGCAGTGTGTGAAGATCTCGCCACACACACATTCCCTCTCCTTGGCACTTACTCTTCCCTCTGGAGAAGAGCTGGCACTAAATTCTCCTCCCAACTGTCAGGTCTTCATTATTTGATGATTGATCAAGACCCCTCTATTTTTTTCTTTCTCTGCTCTTCAGCCATTCATTCCTCTTGGAATTATCCCCAGATCTGGTTACTCTCTTGCTCACTGGTGTTTCTAGATCGTCTTCTGTTTACCTTTTAGATTTTGGTACCAAGAAGAGATTATGGTGGCATGCAGATGGCCGTTTGTTCCAAGTTCTAGTTAATCTCCTGCTTTCTTATGAGAATTCATGGCATGATTATTAGTGTACTCCAGGAAAGTCTAAGCAGCTTTGATGCACACATTTTCCTCTGGCGTCATGGAGCATGCAGAAAAACCAACCAACCAACCAACCAACCAACCAACCAACCAACCAAAGAAAATTAAAAAAAAAAAAAACCTCCCAAAGTCTTGTCCCCTAACTGTCCATTGAGCACTGCCCTATGCTGTCCTTAATTTGTGAATTGTTTCAATCTCTAAACTTGAATCTTATCTTTTTTTTGGGTGTGTGTGTGTTTGTTTTTGTTTTTTTGTTTTTTGGGTTTTTTTTGAGACAGGGTTTCTCTGTGTAGCCCTGGCTGTTCTGGAACTCACTCTGTAGACCAGGCTGGCCTCGAACTCAGAAATCCACCTGCCTCTGCCTCCCAAGTGCTGGGATTAAAGGCGTGCGCCACCATGCCCAGTGAATCTTATCTTTTTTTTTTTTTTTTTTTCCCGAGATAGGGTTTCTCTGTATAGCCCTGGCTGTCCTGGAACTAAGTCTTATCTTATTACAACAATACCAACAAGTAGTTTTGCAGACTCTGACCAGACAATGAATTGCTTGTGATAAAAAGACTCTATCTCCCAGCTGTGTCCACCACAGAGCCCAGCATTTCAGAGGTGCTTAACAAATACTAGTGGAGGAAGGGAATGAACATGGAAGCCTGTAAACTGAAATTTCTTATTCACAATTATTCAGGTAATATTTTAAGACAGAATATTGTATAACCCAACCACATACCATTTGAAAGAAGCTGAGGAGGAGGGCAACCCCATAGGAAGACCAGCAGTCTCAACTAACCCTGACCCCTGAGATCTCTCAGACACTGAGCCACCAAACCAGTCAGCCTACACCCACTGGTACAAGGCCCCTTGACACATATACAGCAGAGGACTATTACCTGGTCTGGTCTCAGTGAGAGAACATGCACCTAACCCTCGAGAGACTTGAGGCCCCAGGGAGTGCAGAGACCTGGGTATCTTCTTGGAGACCAGAGAGGAGGAATGGGATGAGGAACTGTGAGAGGGGAGACTGGGAGGGGGCGGGCAACAACTGAACTGTAAACAAAACAAAACAAAACAAAACAAAAAACATCAAAACAACAACAACAACAACAAAAAAACTCCCAAAAACCAGAAGATTTTAATTGCAGTGATCAGCACTAACCTGACAATGGTTGATCAATGTATCACACATTCACTTTATTTTGCTAATATATAGCTTACATTTTTGGATCTTGGCAACAGGAATTCCAGTTTGTGCAATGCTGTGTTAAGATAAAGATATGGAGCTACCTAGGGTATTCCTGAGGGTTAAATGCATGCGGGCCAGGGCTGAATGCTGAGCTGTTTCTTTAGGAGGAAAAGCTCCTAATCTTTCATCATTCCTGGTGCGATGGAAGAGCTTTGGACAGACTACTGCAGTATGCCTGGGTTGTGGCGACAGCACAAGAGTATCCATGAAAGCCTTCAGCAAAGAGCCTGACTCACCATGAGCTTAGAGTGATAACCCCTCTATGATTGCTTTTATTTGGACAGATATGAGCCCACTCAATTGGATTAGCACCCAGTAAATTGTGCATTCATCCCGTCAAGTTGGTTTTGATATTTTTTAAATTAGTTTAGCTGGTTTGGTGCGCCTTAGCCAAGGATTGTGGTTGGCTCCATTTTTATCATATCAACCTTTTCTGTTTACTTGTTTGTTTTATTTCTTTGCCTGGAAGAGACAAAAGACCTGAGCGTGTTTCTTGTGAGCAGATGAACATGTTTGTTTAAGCTGGTGGCACAGGGCTGGGGTGAGAACGAGGTAGAATGGCCAGCAGAGAACCTTGTAAACACAGGTCAGGCCAAGGCAAAGAAAATGTTCTGGCTGGCTCTTCTGTGCCTGAATAGGTTGGGAAAACTAAACACAGGGAGTTTCCGCATCTACCGCAAGGTAGTTTAAGCAGAGGGTGCAACGTGCAGCATTCGATGCAGTTACACAAATCCGTGGTTTACCGAGGCAATGGTGACATTTTCTCCTTGTTTCCATCTTCTGGGATATTTTTTTCTTTTACAGGCATCGTTTGGCTGCTTCTGTTGAATGTGACTCAATGTCTACATTTGTCATTAGCGATGGCTCCTGACAGTTGTTCCCATGGACTGGTCTTGACCATTAAACTGTATTCTTAAAATCTGTTTATTCTTACTAATCTTGTTATTACCTAAACTAGATGTGATTAGTCAAACTTTCCATAAGAGCGAGGAGTTGCTTGAAATCACGTGGCTAGTGACGAAGGATGCAGGGTCCGACTGGTTGATGTCAACCTCATCATTCTAAGATTATACAATATGAGGCCCTGTCTCGTGCTTCTTTTACATGTTTTCTTTAGCCATTTCTGCTCATCTCAGGAAATCATGGAGACAGCAGCACACTTAAAAAAATAAACATTTTGGCTCCAAGCTTTAGAGGTTTCAGTCTATGGTCTTTTGTTGCCCATGGAAGGCAGCTCACCACTGGGGAAACTCACATAGTAATACTTATCACGGGCTGGTAAGATAATTCAGTGGTTAAGCACATTGGTTGCTTTTCCAAAGCTCCTGAGTTTGATTCCCAGCAAGAATATGATGGCTCATGACTATCTATGAAGTGATGTGATGCCCTCATGCAGACAAACTCCTCGTACATTAACACACACACACACACACACACACACACACACACACACACACACACAAAGATGGGCAGTGAAATGAGCAAGGAAAAGGAGGCTAATAGCTTCTTTCCCAGCACTAGAAATAGGAAATACATTCCTTATACTAGACCTCATAGCCTATAGGTTCCATTGCTTTCAACTCCATCACTTTCCACACAGCCCCAGGCTGGGGACCAAGCCTTCAATACACAGGCTTTGGAGGCATTTGAGACCAAAGAAGTAGCATAGAGAAAGTCTGATAATGCTGAGAACAAACCCTGGCGTAGGTCTATATGATATATGAGAGCGGCCCACGAGAGCTCTTCACTTTCCACATTACATAACAGTCAGAGTAGTTCTTGCTCGTACTCTGGAAGCGATGTGTGGGACAATGTGACTTGTCAGGGTCAAAGAATTGAGTTGGGATGGGACTTTCTCTCAGAGTGCAGAATGTAATCAGGTTTAGCACCCTGCCTTCCCATGTTCCCTCCACTCATTTGGCCATCAGCAATGGTATGAATTTAGAGGCTCTAGCAGACTGAGTCTCCAATCAAGGAGACCTGGAACAGATAGTGTAGTTGACTCACATCACAAAGCAGGAGTAAGAAACAACGTGTTGTCAAATCATATTTTGTATGCCACATATACTGGGAGATTTTTTGGTTATCTAATCTGTTTTGGTTGACACAGCATGAGATAAATCCACACTAATGTTTGACACTAACTGTTTAACCATCCAAAGACTTCTAGTGCCTGGGATATGCCCTTAATTTATTTCTTTGGATAATTCCACTGAGATGCCTGAGTGACCTGTGTGCTACTATGAATTTTTACTAAAAAGTACCTGTACATTCAGGTGGGAAGGTAGCACACCGGTGAGTGATTGTCACCCATTCACAAAGATCTAGGATTGATCCTCCCTAGTCCATGTAAAAAGGCTGTGCCGATGTGCCCGAATCTCAGCTGGAGAGATGGAGGCAGGTGGATCCACTGGCTTGCTGACAATACCTAGTTGGCAAGCCTCAGGCCCTGGTGGTAGGCATTGTCTCAAAAACAAGGTGGACAGTACCTGAGGACTGAAAGTCATGGTTGACCTTGGTCTCTATATGTATGCATACACATATGCATGCAAACCTGAATACATCCATGCACCGCTCACACAAATGCACATGTGTGTGCATCGTCTCCCTTTCTCCCTCCACATGTACACAATGTGCCAGCAGTGCTATTCTGTGCTACACAATCACCAACAATTTATTTTGGAACGTATTTCCTTAAACTTTCAGTACGTGCTTTCTTTCTCTCTCTCTCTTTCTTTCTTTCTTTCTTTCTTTCTTTCTTTCTTTCTTTCTTTCTTTCTTTCTTTCTTTCTTTCTTTCTTTCTTTCTTTCGTTACTGTGTCCAGCATGGCAAGGTCCTGGGGACCTGACTAGGTGGTGAGGGAATGAAGAAAGGACAGAGATGCTGAAGAAATGGCAAATCACACAGAGACGACCTGGATGCACACTCAGATGGAGCGGCATCAACTAACTACCTTAATAACCAAGCACTTCATGGTGATTTAGGGTTTTTTTTGTTTTTCATACTGTACAGGGGGAAGGGTTAGCTAGTCCTAGTCAGAAGTCTCTAAAGTCTCAGGCTGCAGTCATCTGGAGGAATACGGAAGCTGCAATAGCTAGTTTTTGTACACACTGGCCAATCCTTTGTAAACACTAATACAGAAGGAGAGCTTTACTGATTTTCCACAGATCTGAAGCCTTGGTCCTTGACATGGCTGTGGCCATGCCAGACAACACACATTGACTCAGAATTTCACTTGCTCTCTACACATTCACCTAGGTCTTTCTTGGCAACACACAGTTAGGTACTTGGTTGTTTTTTAGGGTAAAATCCTCTCGTATTAACTTGCATTTCCCCAGTGGATTGATGGTGAGATAGATCAGCACTGTAAGAGCTTTTAGATTCTTATTTCTGTCCCTCTGCTCACTCAAGAGCTTTATGAATATTTCTAGATGTAATCCCTACCATCTCAGTACACAGGACAGCTGGAGGGTGTGCTGTGTCCTCAGTGTAGCTACCACTGGAATCCATGCCTCTTAGTATCTCTCCTTAATGTTGAAAGTTCCCAGGGTCTGGTCTTTCGGGAATGCCAAGGACGGCCAGAGCATGTGTGAGAGCAGAGGCCACTGTCAGAGCCCAGCCACACTGTTAAGACTCTGTCTCTCGTTCTGTTCCTTGAGCATCTCTCCCATTTCAGATTCTCTCATGGAGGACCGGGTGGGCAGCCACGGCAGCAGCTGAAACTTTGACCCTGAGTTCTCCTGGGAGCAGCCAGCAGCTGGTTCCACAGCACATGCTGCAGGGGCTTCAGACTCACTACTCCTCCCAACCTTGCAGAAGGTCACAGCCCAAGGAAATGTCAGCAAGATACTGCTGCTGAATATGGGGGGTGAATCTGCTGAATAGGTCTCTAGCAGAAGTCCAGTGACCTCAGAGATGGGGTCCAAGGGGAAGGAGGTAGCTGCCACGTCTGTGCCATCTCTGCTCCCCTGCATGTAGTTGAGGATGCTGGCCTGCTAAGGCATCTCAAAGCTGAGTGGTTTGAAGGATTTTTACATAGTCATTCACGACAATGGAGCAGGATATATAATTCCTTTAAGGAACACTTGGTACTTTGGGGTGTTTCAGACTCTGTTGCTGGTTGGTTGGAATCAGCAAGTGGGAGGATCAATGATCAGAACTGGGCTATAGAGATGGCTCCTTTGCAAGGAGTATGTATGGCTTTTGTTTGATGTAAATGGCTCACTGTAGCCATATGGGCTTAAGGAAAACTAAGAGCCTTGACCCTGGTTTTCAGCCTATCTCAGCACTGTTGCTGAGGCTACCCATTGCATAAAGCCAACTGGAAACCCAAGAAGAGAACCCACTGGAGTAGTATGCACTAGCAAGAATCCTAGAGATTAGTTTTAGTTAGTTGAGAGTTAGTTTTAGAGGTTGGGGAGGGGTGTGAATCAAACAAAACAGTGACAGGCTATGAAGGGAAAAACAAAACAAAGCCAAAAACAGAAATAGTCACTCGAGACCAAGAGTTTGTGACTTAAAGGCATAACCAGAGTTTGGAGCTTCACTTTGTGGAGGAGGAAGGAGTGGAGCAGAGACACACGAAAAACAAAGGAGAGCAGGAAGACATGATGGAGAGCAGAAGGTATGTATGAGGGAGACATCTTGCTTACGGGAAAATTGTCTGCACTGATAAAAAGCAACCTCTCTTGGTTCCTACAGAGTGGGTTTCTGTTAATTCGGTTGTACTCTTTAGTGACAACCTGCTTTGGCCAGGTGAGGTCCTAGGAACTCAAGTGGCTTCTTCTTAGAACGACTCATACCCCTGCTCAGGGAGCAGGCTGTGTCTTTGGTTTCCAGGAGGTGCTGGCTTGAGCCATTGGAGACTTGAGTACGTCTTCTTTGTGCAGTCCACTGAATCTGGCTCAGAGCCGATCTGCATTCTGGGTAGTCAGTCCTTTTTTTTTTTTTTTTTTTGTCTTGCAACTTTAGAAAATTGTACTGCTTCTAGGACCCATTTTGGATGGAACAAAGAATTGTAGGACACAAAAGTTAGGGACCTTGTTTCCCATAGAGTGAGGGGCACTTTCCGAGTGTGTCTGCCTGAGTACTCTAAGGAAAAGATTCTCTGAACATCGCTAAAAGTTTTTAGAGATCCAAGAGAGTGAAGTTCCCAGGTGTGTGCGTGCATTTTCCAGATGGGAGGGGGGGGGAAACAGATTCGGTGATAGGATTTCCATTGTTAGATGCCTCTTGTTTGTCTGTGAAACTCTCTTGAGGGAGCTATACTGAGCCATGAATACTAAAAACACTGGTGTGTTTTTCCATGTGTGAAAACGTTACCCTTTGAAAAATCCAGGGCCCACCCTGGGCCACACATGTCGACTCCGGAGCTCAGCTGTTCTCAGCTTTTCACCTGCACCAACAGCCAAAGCAAAAGTGCTTTCGGCGCAGACACTGTTTAAAATGGCTGCGTTAAAAATACCACCCCAGCTTCGCGGATTTCTGGAACTGTCAGGCGCGTCTTCATTTATTTGCTCTGATGATGAAGGTAAGTCCTGGAGTAGGGCACAAGCCAGCTAAAAGTGGTGTCCTAAGTGAATGACGCAACAGCTTAGACACCCCCCATCTCCCACCCCCCAGTCACCATGCTTCAAACCTTGAAGAACCTGGCAGCCTGGCCTCTGAGCCCTGAAGTGGCTAAAGAGGCTAGAGGGTCAGCAGTTCAGGGGGACGGGCTAGCTGCCCACTCCCAAGGCTCCCTAGCTCCAGCCTATGGTAGGGAAATAGCACACTATGTGGAGGAAAAGAGATCTGTGTTTGGGGAGGAGGAGTTCCAGAAGTGCTGAGGGGAAAGTTTGTGGTTGCCTGAGGGGAAATGTTCAAAAACTATGTAAGGTTCTGGGTCTGGGTCCTGCATCCTCAGCTCAGGACATGGGCCATAATCTAGGTTTCTGTTTAGTTTCAAAGGCCACGTAGGTTTCAACAATCTCTAAAACAGTCAGTGAACCTAAATTCCAGTGGAACTTGTGGGCCTTTCTCATTGAGTGGCATTCACTTTGCGATTTCAGGCAAACATTTACCAAGTTCCCTTTTAGTCCTCCATAATGACTTCAGCTGCCTACCAGCCCACTAGCCCACCAGACTATTATTCTAATGTTCAATACAGGGTTTCCTCAGCCAAATTACATTCACAAGCACAAGCCTAATACGATTGTCTAGGACTCACAGGCCTTCCAACAGGGGGCGGTCCTGGTCATAGAGCAGGGTACCACTCTCCAGCTGGCCTTTGTGCTGGACTCAGAACTGCCAGCATTTCTCCCAGGGTAGTTGGTTCACTGCCGAGGCTACAAGAAAGAGGAAAGGGTTAAGAAAGGGGGCCAAGGTGAGGACTGCAGGCATATACAGCCTCGAGGATTTACTCCTGAGGAACGGAACAGTTGGCAAATCACCCAGAAGTTAGAGGAAAGGATTGTAAAAGGAGAAGAAAGAGGCAAACTACTCACCATGTGTTGATTATGAATTTTAATTACTGAGTTATCTGTTTAGTCAACGGCAGGGAAAGAAATGTGGGCAGGAAGGGCTCTGTGAATGTTCCAGATGATACAGTTTTGTTTTTTAGGAAATGCACAATTAGACTGTGTCTATACAACCCAAAGTAAAAGCAGATGTATCTGTCATCGGACTATTTTGATTAATGGGGAAATTTGGAACTTAAATTATCTGTTTCCACCAGTTATGTAGATCAAATGAACTGGATCATTGCCAGATCCGTATCCTTGTGGTGGGGTACAGAGAGAAATTTTGGGGTGATGGAGATCTGGGGACAAGATTCATCATGCACAGCAGCGGAACTGAAGTGGGAGGGAGAACACGTCACAAAGTAGATGAGGATGGCACCTGAATCGAATGATGAATAGCCATCCTGAGAGGTCATGGGCTTAGCTCACTTTCGAACCAGGTAGTCAACTTGGCCAGTCACACACTCTAGTTTGGAGCCATGCTCCTCCTATACTTCCCTAGAGCTGCTATCCTGTTGGGGCAGCAGTGGTCATCACCATGTTGGTTTGTGTTGACAGGGTTAAGTGACTGGGTAGAAGCAGAAGAGCTATGGCAGACATCAAATTCTTTCATGTTCACTTACTTTAGAGACGAAGGCAAGGATACAAAGACAGACTTCTTCCAGCATTTTGTTGACCCAGCCAGTTTTATTTCTTGATATGGCAGACAATACTGTCTGTTCTCTGAGGGTGTCAAGGAGCCAATCCTCTTCCTCCTCCTTCTTCCATCTTCCTCCTCCATCCCTCCCCCTTCTTCCTCACCTTTTTCTCTTCCTCCTCCTACTTTGGAACATTCTTATTTGTGTGTACACAGCTAGAGTTACTTTGCAGACTATGGAGTCAGTTACTCTCTTTCATATCAAGACTACTTGTGTACTTGTGTAAAGTAACAAGCCATCTTTGAGAAATGAGAATGATATCTGGGTTGTAGGGAATAGTGTTTCACCCCTCCCCCAATGACTTTTGAAGCAAAAATCTCTTGCAATATGGGTCTTTTTCAAGTTAACTGGTGTCTTTTATCAAAACCAAGAGGGTCAAATTAAAATAAAATGGAGAAAAGTATTGGAAATCAGTAATAAGAATGTATGCTTTGGAAGTGGCTGTAAGGATCAAACACTCATCAATGGGTGAATGGATATGCAGATCATAGGGCACACACAGTGGGGCAGCATACAGCCACGGAAGGAATAGAATACCAGTATATGCTACAACTGATCCATAGATTTTAAAAACATGAAACGAAACGATCCTGACACAAAATGGTACCCAATATATGATCCCATATTTATGAAATGTCTATAGAAACAGAAAACAGCTGGAGGCTTGTTATGGTTTGTATGTGCTTGGCCCAGCAACTGGCACTATTTGGAGGTATGGCCTTGTTGGAGTAGGTGTGTCACTGTGGGTGTGGCTGTAAGACCCTTGTCCTAGCTTCGTGAAAGTTAGTCTTATCCTAGTGCCCTTCTATGAAGATGTAGAACTCTCAGCTCCTCCTGCACCAGGCTTGCCCCAGTTAAATGCTGTCCTTATAAGAGTTTCCTAGATCATGGTGTCTGTTTCCAGCAGTAAAACCCCAAGACAAGGCTGCTGAGGGCAAATGGAAGAGGGGAATGGAATTCCCCTCCAGAGTATTGGGCTTTCTGTTAGGGTAATAAAATTTTCTTAGAGCTAGATGAAGGCGTTGGTTAATGGGTTAGTGGCTATACCAAATACACACTTTAAGCAGTAATCTTTGTGTTATAATTTCGGTTATATCTTAAGAAAACTGTCAAAAAAAAAAAAGCAAACATGTTTGAGTTATGCTAGTCTACTTCCTCTTCCTAATGACAAGGTATGGAGGTTAGGAACACTTTAGGGTTGTTTTCAATATGGAAACAAGGTCAGTTATCTAAAGGACCTTAGCAACCAGATCTTCCCATACTTCCTTTTCGAGGATCAGAAGTGATACAATACTGCCAGGGAAAGTTAGGAACAGATAGATCTAGGTTGGACTCAAATTGCTTGATAACTAGACTAATTTCCAATCCCAGAGAATATAATTGTGCCCTCAAAGAAGATGAGACAGCATTCTGAGACACTTATAATTTAGAACTCAAAAGTTCCTCAATGGGCATATGATGAAAGCTTTGTCAGTGGTCTGGGGTGCTCCTGGGAAGTAATGGGACATTTAGGAGGCAATGCCTAGTGGAAGGAAGGTAGTTCACTGGGAGACCCCTTGCTGGGGACACTGGGATCCTGTGCCATCTTTTTTCTTTGCTTGTTGACCACCAACAAGCAGCTTTGCTTCGTCTCTGCTCCCTGTCGTGCCATTGTTTCTTGCCACTAGTTGGCTCAACTAATGGAGCCAACTCATTGTGCTCGACACATCTAGAACCATGGGCCAAAATGAACTTTTATCCTTAATTTTTTTCTCTGTCCCACTTATTTATTATTTATTTCATGTGTGTGTGTGTGTGTGTGTGTGTATGTGTGTGTGTGTGTGTGTGTGTGTGTGTGTGTGTGTGTGTGTATGTATGTCTGTGTGTGTGTATGTGTCTGCACATATGTGGAGATCAGAGGATGACTTCCAGGAATTGGTTCTTGCCTTCCATCATGTGGGTTCTAGGAATTAAACTAAGTCATTCATTCGACTTGGACGTGAGTGTCTTTGCCTGCTGAGCCAGCTCTCTAGCTCTCTTCCTCCTTTTAAATTGATTCGTTGTAAGTACTTACTACAGAGACTGGACTCTGACCAACATATTTGCTCAATAATTTCTGTGATACTTTGAACCAACACAGTAGTGGCTCTAACAGTAATAATAATGGCAACAAAATAAACATGAGGTAATTAATATTTTAACTCATTTAGCCATTCTATGACATATATTTAAAAATATCACATTAATCATTAGTACACAAATATTATTATTTAAAAATATAATATGAAAATACAATGAATTTATTATAATATAGTTTATTGTGCCCTTGTTAGGTACCGGATAAGTAAAAGCAATACTTTTCTAGGTCTCCAGACCTATGAGGCAAGTGAAGACACTGGGCCCAGGTAAATTAAATGCATTTCCTCAGAGATTCATAGGTTTGGTGTTGAGATTTACCATCACTAGTGGTTATAGTGTTCTTAACTACCATATCCAATTCCTGAGCTCAATACTTTTGGGTTTTTTACACAGTAAAATTTCCAGAAAAAAATAAGGTAGTCATACTCTGTATTGTCTTGTTTGCAAGGTTCTGGTAGACATAGGCAAGATTCCTTTATTTTATGTTTGTTACTAAATATTAACCCCCCCCTGCGTGTGTCGAACCAGAATTACGGTATCAAGAGAAAACATTTTTGCACACCCCCCCGCCCTGTGTGAAATTGTTAAGAAGTATCTACAAATGTGTTTCATGTCCTTAGTAGTCAGGGGATTGCAAAGTAAAACTCCTTTGATAGTTCACTCCCGGCTTTCTAAGGGACAGGTTAGGGGATGTACATGGTCCGAGTGTTCAGGTTGTTAGCACATGCCATGACTCACAGTCTCTTACTTTTTTTCTGGTAGGGAATTTGCTTATGCATTTACGAACTGTATGGATAGCTTATCTAAGAATCTTCTTACTGGAGTCTGTTTTTATAGAACCATTCTGTAGCAGTTAAAGCCCCAGCAAGATCCAGATGTGTCTGTCTGTCTGTCTAGTTGGTGTTACTACAGTAAGATACTCGAGGCTGAAGTCAGTCAGAAAGCACAGGTTTCTTAGCTCACAGCTTTGATAACTACAATGAGAAATTGTATTACCCTGTGCATTGAGTTTCTGGTGAGGACCCTTAGGTTGCATTGTAACATTAGGTAGCTAACCATGGGCCCAGGGTGCATTGCAATAAGGGCAAAACTGCATCGGCACATAGACAGCATGCATATGTCACCACCACATTTGAGCAAGGACAAGGCTGGGGCCATTGCCAGGACAGAGAGAGAAAGAGAGAGAGGGGGAGAGGGAAGGAGGGAGGGAGGGAGAGAGAGAGAGAGACACAGAGAGAGAGAGAGCGCGCGCTAAGAAGAGCTTCACTTAAAAGGGGGTAAGATTTTAAAAGGGAGCAAGACTTTAAAAGGGAGCAGGCTTTGTGGAGAAAAGCATAGCCATTTCTGAATCAAGCTCTAGGAAGGAAGGAAAAAGTGGCTATCTTTGCTCCCACAGTTTTCCAATCAAGGCCTGGGTGCTTTTCTATGCTTAAACCTAACGGGAGGCCAAAACTTGAGAATCCCCAGAGGTGAGACTCATGCTGTATGTATAGCAGGGTAGGAGACAGGCTGGAGGGTAAAAAGACTAAGTACCCATTTATGCATCTCACGTCAGGGCAATGGTTTGCAGTGCAGGCATATCACCAGATAAGGCTGTAGGATGACAGGGGGATGTGAATTTAGGCTCGGGTAATTCATAGATGTGAGATCTGCCAGGACACCATAGGTTCCATGTTTTGACATTAAGATGCCGTAATGAGACTGGAAGAAGCTTAGAAGGCAAACATCCAACGGATGCATGTGTGAATGTCATTTTACTGTCAGAGAGACGAGGGGAAGCTGCAGTTTGAAGACGAGCTTCTAGCGGCTGCCATTTAGTGAATCCAGTCAGGAGGCTGCGAGGGCCACACGCTACAACAGATTGCTCTGGAGGTTTGCTTTTGAAGTTAGAAGCCAAATAGATGCACAGAGCATCCGGTCTTCCTCATTTCTATGCGCATGGAGATTTCATGGTGATATCAAAGAAAGTCAGATTTATATGGAAAGGGGAAATGATTTTTCTTCAGGGCCCCTCTTATTTTTTTTGTCAGACCCCATCAGGATTTGCTTCTTATAAAAATGATACTACCCACTTTAAAAGATTTGACAGAAAGTGACAAAGTCTGATGCCAGGAGTGGGGACTGTCATAATACTGATCACTCTTCACCAGATTCTCGCAGTGATTTCCTTGAAGCCCACCCTGGCTGGCTCTAGAGCTCAAATGCTTAGGCTTAATTTTCTTGCGATTTCAGTGGTAACTCAGTTTAAGATAAGTTTCTATCATTTTTAGTATCTGCTATCTTTCTGTTTTACACATCTAGGATTTCTTCTCAGAAGCTCTGTGGATCCAAAAGTTTTTACAGGTTTATATTTTTATTTCAAGAGCCATAGTAGGGCCAGTCATGGTGGTGCACTCTTGTTATTCCCAGTATCCGGGAGGTGAAGGAACGGCATCAGGCGTTCAGGGCCACCTTGCTACACAGCAAACTTGAGGCTGGCTTGGATTACACAAGACCCTGTATCCAAAATCAAAATAAACAAATGAATAAATGAATGAAAAAGCATCGTATCGGCATATAACTTGCCCTACAGATTTTAATTCATAATTAGGTGATATATAATACCTAATACAATGCAAATAGTTGTTTTACTATATTATTATGTAATAATGACAGGAGAACAAGTCAGCACATGACCAGCGATTGACCAGCGGTTTCCAGCTCTGCAATAGAATCTGCAGATGCTGAGCCGACAGGTTTTCTCTCTCTCTCTCTCTCTCTCTCTCTCTCTCTCTCTCTCTCTCGATGTGTGTATGTGTGTGTGGTATGACTTGCAGAAGTATTCAGTGAATTTGAAGCCTTTCCTGTATACAATGCTAGCAATAGATTCTATTTGTAGCTCATATATTAGTATGGGCTAAAATTTAAAATTAATTATTTATTAGATAAGAAAGACAAGCCATTGCTCAGGTTTTAAAAACATTAAAGGCTAATGTTTACCCATCTCTGCTCTAAGTACTTTATATATTATTTAATTTTATCCCCTTCCAAATCCTAGGAGAGTGAACCTAATAGATTTTGCCTGAGCTTTAGTTGTAATGAACAAGACGTAAAAATTATCCTCAGATTGGAAATTCTTGTTCACATTTGCTCTATTCTTTCACTTGAAGTGGCTGGATTTTACCAGAGCTGGTCAGTTCCAGGTGTGTCTTTGCAGGTTCATTTGTTCTCTAAAAGGATTTTTCAGGTCTTAGTGTTGGCAATAGAACTTCTCCAAGGATAGACCACAGCACAACACCTGGTTTTTACAAAGCCACTTCTGACTTGAGGAAACTTAAGTTCCAGCCGTATCCCTCCAACACTTCCAGTTATTGCAAAATACATATAAAAGACCCCAGGTGAATTTCATCCCAGGTGTATCCATTTGAGAAAAGATACAGTTTTTAAAACCGGTTGCCATCTCAGTAAGCTGGTTAGGCTCTTTGGTCTTCTCTACCATCTACAGGATTTTATCTCCTGACTCCTCACTTTCAGTCAAATTCCTAGTTCCTTGCCATACTCAAAGGTCCAATGGTTTCCTTAAATTGGATTACTTCTAGAAAAAACAACAACAAATTTATGTTTGCTATGATATAATTCTATGCCTATTTTTTTTTGTTTGTTTATTACAAAAATTGAAGACAGTCATTTGGGAACATCAAATGGTTCTTAGTCACTCCTTGGACCAAAGAAAGCAAGGTAGCACTATGAAAATACTTCTCATGCTTTCTCTCCCTGCTCTGAGGCAAAATTATCTCTTACGTGTCAGCAAGAGAGCATCCCACACACAAGTATAACAACTCCTTTTCTTGTCACTGTGACCAAATGTCTGACAGTTTGAGGATCCAGATCATCATGGTGGAAAGGCTTGGTTCAGCAGCACTGTGTAGTGGGAGGGTGTGACTCCGGCTTTCTCAGATCATGGCACACCAGGCAGGTGTGGGGTGGGGGACACAAAGAGGTGCCAGGCTTTACAAGCTCAAGGCCAGTGACCCAATTTCTCTAATGATGCTCTCCCTCTTAAATGTTCTACAACTTCACAAATCATGGCTGGTAGCTGGTGACCAGGGTTCAAGTGCACAAGCACACGGCTGTTATTTTATGCCCATCCTCAAAAACTAGTGTATGTGTGTGTATATGTGTGTGTGTGTACGCATATATGTGTGTGTGTGTGTATGTGTGTGCATATGTGTGTGCATATATATGTATATGTGCGTATGTGTGTATATATGTTTGTATATATGTATGTGTGTATATGTGTGTATTTGCATATATGTGTATGTGTGTGTGTGTGTGTATGTATGTATATATTTACTATGCATTGTGATGGTGTATGCTCCATGGTGTGTGCTCCATCCTGTTGTCCATCTAGCATCAGTGTGTATGTTTGCTGTTTCTGTCATGCACACACAGGGTGACGGAGCCATGGTGCCCATAGGGTACCAACCATACCTAAGGAGAAGGAATCATGTTTCAGCAGAGAGCAGGTTTTCCATCTGATTTGTGCCCAGAACATGTAATAAATGCAGCAGATTGCATGCTGCTTCTACTAAGAAACATACACACGCATTTCAATCACTTACGTTTTATTTTTTTATGATGCATTGGTGAATTGTATCCTGTTGCATTTGTAATTAGAAGGTGGAACAGATGTGATGGCTTTGTTTAAAGTGATATGTCCATTAAAATAACCTATACTACCAAGTAATTGTTTCCTCTAACAAGAGAGTCTGGCCATTGTCCTGCTGTTTTTGAGCAATTTAAGCAGACTATGAAAGAAAACATGTGTGTCTTCAGGAAATGTTGATCAATTATGGATGTCAGGAATTTTCGAGATGGACTTTACGTCTGTTTGTTGTTTTGCTGTGGATGCTCTCCCACTGCCCTTCTAAATTGAGATCATAATCAAAGAGTCAGTCTTTCCTCCAGCATCACTATTCCTTCTCCAATTTAAACAAATCCATCAAACCTATCCATATTTCAAAATAATCTAGGATTTCTTTTCTTTTCTTTTTTTAATTTTAATGAGAGGTGGTTTGTAAAGTAGAATCCTCATCTATCACTTGGTAATCAAACCCGTAGTCAATATTAGCATTGGCTCTTAGTTTGAACCTAAATGAAATGTGGGTTTTTGTTTTGGTCCGTGTCACTTTTCTGAAATCTGCAGTTATGCTTGATTGGGACAGGTTGTGGCAGCCAACACAGTTGCTGGCAGACAATTCTTCAATACAGCACAGACCGGACTGACCCAATTATCAGCCCCCTACCCCAGTACAAATGGCAGGTCCGAAATCTTTTCACCAATTTCTTCTCACAGTGCCAATGAACTTGACATCAATCCAACTAAAATAATCTTACTTGGTAGAACAGGTGCATGCTAATCCTCTGTACCCCTATAATTAAATACCCATGATTCCTATCTTTGCATTAGCGTGCTTGTAGACACATTCCCAAGCTTGAAGTTGCCATTATTTTAATAAAGGAAAATTTATATTAACTACACTCTATGATCAGTACACCAACTGAAAAAAAAACCCAGCATAATTTCATGCAAATTCCATTTAGGCTAAATTATTGTGTCAAATAATTTTTTGGTAAAAATACTCAGAATGGCTTAGTATGGGAAGCAGTGTTGAGGTAGAGCATATTATGATGGTTATAATGTTGGGTTCAGTAGTCTATGGTTTTGTTGTTGTTGGTTTTCTTTTTTTTTGCTTTTAAGAAGTCTGCAGTAATCATTGAGGAAACTACTTTTACTCACATGGGATGAGGAAAGAGTTAACTCTTTAGGACCCCTTTAATCAAACCAATGCAGTTTTATAATTGAGCCTTGGCAAATGTGTCTGGGGGCTTGTTTCCCTTGGTTCCATGATTTACAGTTTTTAAAATATAGCACGACTAGATTTCTGGTTGTGTGTGTAGAACTCCATCTCACCCTATGAGTTACTGGTCCTGAACTGCCAGATAGGGCAGCTCTTCAAGTCTGATCTGGAAGGTAGACACACAGAAGCCTTTGGGTCAAAGGTTATGAGATGACTTGAAACAACTCTGATTTTCAATTTTTCCTGGTCACTGGCTCTTTCTCCACAAAGGGAAATAATGAAAAAATTTCTTCAATTATAATATATGGAAATATGTCTATTTTCTGTATTTGTTTTAAAGAAATCTTTAAAATACCAATGAATCAATTGTCGACAAATTATTGGTAGCTATGAGTATCAAAAAACTAGGACCAAGAAGATATTTATTAACATTCTAATTTAGCATAGCAGTTCACTAACTATTTTTGAACATCCGATAGATAACACAGGAAGCCTCTGGGAAACTCTATGGAATGGCTTTTATTGGTTGTAGAAGTTTATCTGTCTGAAGTTATTTAGACACAATTCAACATGAAACTTTGGCTTTTAAAGCTTATTCACAGGACTTAGAGCTGCCTGTGTATTTAGATTACTTTCTTGTTAAGGTTTGATATTCATTAGGAAATAAAATACATAATGATTATAGCTAACAATAAAATATTATAACTAGGGATTTTTTTTTTCCCTAAATGAGTAAGTCATAGCTACAGTTACATGGGAGCCAGTAACTGAAGTGATTGACAGGTCCATTTGTTGCATCCCATCCCCATTTACTATATGTACATCTTGTAAATATAAAATAAATGTTGTCACTATGATCTTCAAAATAAAAGTTGAACTCTCTTGCATCTCTAAGTTAATTTAAAACTAATTGGTATTCAGTACAAATGCTTTTATTTTACAGTAGTTAAGCATGCCCAGAATTCTCAGTGCCATAGAATGTTTACAACTGTGCATAGATCCACTTGGATAAAATATCATTATTTCTTTCAAGCTGTAACATACAAGTGTAAGGTCCCAAACCAAGAAAATTATATTCAGGGGCCTTCTCCACTCTGAGCATTTGCCTTCTGAGGAAACACACCCATGGTGGTGGCTGGGGACAGACTTTCCCTTCCTGAGCCATGTCAGATGGGCACCATATAGTCAGTCAATGCCTAGATTTACAAAGAGGATACATAAAGCCATGTACCCCAGGGAGGCCTTGTGTAGAGAGAAGAAGCCAAGGAGTGCAGAGGAGTAAGAGAGACATTGGACAAGCTGATGAGATTAAATGGTGAAGAATCAGAGAACACTTAGTAATGTAACCTCCACTGAGCTCCCAAATCTAAATCTAGTCTCTTCTTAGGAGAAGGGGGCCTGACGGGGTGACTTCCGGTATCAACACCAGGAGACTGCAATTCACACGTTTTTCTTTAAATTTTATGAAAGTGTTCAATCTGAGATGGAAACTTTGTCTGTAGAGCATTTTCTTGACTGCTGATTGATGTGGGTGGTGCCTAGGGGGGGGGTATAAGAAAGGTGACAAATAACAAAGGTTCTTCTGTGCTCTCTGCTTCAGCTCCTGCCACCAGGCTCCTGTCTTGAACTCCTGTTCCCGTTTCCCTCGGTGATGAACTGTTATCTGGTGATGAAACAAATCCTTATCTCTCCAAGTTGATTTTGGTCAGGGTTTAATGCCAGCCATGAGAGAAGTGAGTAGGACCGGTGGTAATAACTGGTAGAAGCTAAGCTATTGAGTCTGGATACTTTTATCTCTGATGGTTAAGGAGAAGCTGAGATTTCTACTTCTTGTCCGAGAATGCAAGTAAAAGAGCTGGATGCATTTTCTTCTATAACCCCGGGAGCCCTGTACTTTGCTGAACACGTCGGAGATTTAAATGAGTGCACCTGGAGACGCTCCTTCAAGACTCTAGAGGCATACCAGTGGCCTAGCAAAGGTTCATTCACAAGCACAAACTGTCCTTCTCCACCTCCAAGAAACATAGCGTGCCTTTCTCAGTGACCTTGTTTCCTAAGTGTCCTATAGGTCTTCTTATCCAGACCCCTCATCTGCTTCTCTATTATTTCCCTTGGTGGTTTAATCACTCTCATAGCTTGACCAAGATCTAAATCATTATCTTGACCTTTCTAAGACCTTTCTGAGAATACCCAAGCAAATATAAACAAGTATCATTGGCAGATGATGCCAAGCTAGTGCCTACCTCTAGGTAGAGATTTTGTAACAGATCTACAATTATGCTCTTGTTAGTACCCAACAATTGAAAACATTTGGAAAAATTTTCATCTACATTGAATTTGTATGGTCATCATTAACCAAACAAAATGTACAGAAGTGTAGACATGATTTTCGTACTATTCACGTTGTATTGGGAATTATAAGGGAGCCTGAATTGGGGCTTTCTGTGTGTGTAGCTATGTGTACACACTTTACCACCTTTAATAAAGAACTTGAGCATTTGTGGTTATGCAGGCTTGTCCTCCTCCCACAGCAGAAAGCCAGAGCCTCTCTCAGCTCTCTTTCTCTTCCTTACCTCTCATAGCAAAGTTACCCCTCTCATCCCAGGGACCCTACTTCTCCAATGCCTGCCATTCAGAATCTTTGTATCTTGTACTCATTTCCACAGATCACCAGTCATATTTTTCTAAATAGTTGTTTTTCTCTCCAAATCCTTGTCATGTGACTTTATTAAATTATTAAATAACTTATTAAAATAAGACTAATTTTACCACACATAGTTCAGGTGTTGTAGTTCCATCAGAATAGTTCAGTGGTTTCTCATTGCTTCTGAGCTAACATGCAAAACTATTATTTCTCCTTATTATGTATGTTTTATCCTTTCTCCCCATCCTCTAGTTTAAACTTTAAACACCATGCTTTCTGCATTCAGATGTTTCACTTGCTCTTCGTACCACGAAAACAACTCAGTGTTCCAAGTGCTCACCTTCATCTTTCATGTTGAAGGCTCAGAGGGCAAAGGTGCTTTCTATCGGGCCTGATAACATGAGTCTTATTCCTAGATCCCACTCAGTAGGAAGAAACCTATTTCCACAAGTTGTCCTTTGACTTATGTACATGTTCAGTGACACACACACATACACACACACACACACACACACACACACACACACACACACACACACACCACACCTCCAGTGAATAATTAAGTAAATGTAGCAATCCAAGGTCAATTTGTTAACAGTGTCAATTTCTTTTCAGTACCTCTCCTTGGCTTGTAGGATATCTATCTTCACCCAATTTCCTTCTATCTGATTCTGTGTTTAGATGGGCTTGCACAATAAACTTCATGCTAACTTAATTACTTTTTTTTTTGTAAAAACCTGATGTCACATTCTGAGACACTGGAAACTTTGACAAGTAAATTTTGGGAGGTGTTGCTAAAAGTCTTTACTTGGAAGAGATGTAAACAAGTCTACCTTCCTCCTAAGGGCCCAACAAGGAACTAAGATGTGATGTCATCAATGTCCAATCTAGAGAATCAATGAGTTTATCTGGCTTGCTTATGCAGTGCAGACTGAGCAACTATGGGCTGAAGCATGGGTGCCCTTGAAGCAGTCACGCTGGAAGTCCTGCATCCAGCATGGATGATGGCATCCCTCTCATTCTTTCCCATCTATCTTCTAGCCCTACCCAAAGACCCTGAGGCCACATGCAATTAGGGAAGTATTGCATAGAACTGGTTGAGGAGGGTGAATAGATATTCATATGAGGGTCCCCTGACCCTTTCAGATCCCTTCCAAGAAAGCAGGTCAATAGTCAACAAGCCCAACTATGATGGCCTTTGGTGAGCAGCCCCAGCTGAACTGCTGAAGATGGAGCAGTTCAGCTTGGAGGATAGTTCCGTATAACAGGAGGACACAATTCAGCTCCGAATACCCATAGCAAATCTGTAGCATATCTCACTTTAGGTCTTGCATTCTTGGTTTCCGGAGAATATGTCATAACCTCATGAGAATGTGTGCAGGTTCATGTATTCTACATGACATTTGTCCATGTCAACCCTTAACCATTTAATATGATGCCTTGAATGTAGAATGTATACAATAAAAACTTAAGGTGGTCTAAGACCTCTCATGTGAACTATACAGACTGTAAATAGACAAATGGATTTGGTTTGGAGTCAGTGATTGCATTTTTTTTCAGTCTAGGGGTTAAACGCCAGGCCTTGTACTTGCTGGGCAGAGCTACAGACTCTGCCCTTCATTCAGGCTAACCTGAATCTCATGTGCTTATCTCGCTTTTGCCTCCTGAATACTGTGTTGTAGGTCACATTCATACATGTATGCATGCATGCCTACATACATACATACCAAGAAATGTGAAAAGTTTCAGCCACGAGTTTTCACACACCAACAGTAATTACAGGAGCTATCAACTGTGTGGGTTCTACCACATAATAGCATAAGTGAGCTCCATATATAGTTGGCTCTTCTACTGGTAAATGCAATGCATCCTGGGTCTGGCTCCTGTGCCCGAGCCACAGTAGCTTTAAACATCATTTGATGGCTAACTAATTTAATAATCAAGTTTTTGAGGAAAGTACTATGATGCTTACTTGGGCTATGGAAAAATTGAGGGGTCGATCACCAAACACTAATCAGTAAGCAGCAAAATGAAGCCTTGAACGTGAGCCACCTGGAGCCCTGACTCTCAGCTCTGAGCTCTGATCCCATTTCTATTGTGTAATTCAGTCCCATGCTGAGACATCGTTACTATAAAGTAGTGTTCCAGTGTCTTTGATAAAATAAAAAACTAACTTCCAAGTCATGAAATTGTTCTATACTCCCTTTAGAATTTCTGAAATATAAACACTTTTTTTAAAAAGAGAGTTTAACTTATTCTTCTAGACAGGCAAATTAAGGAGTTGGGGTAAAAAATGGATTTTTTTTTTTTTTTTTTTTTTTTTTTTTTTGGGTTGAACTGAGAAACCAAATCCAAATCTTTTGGGTTCAGACTGCATCTTAGAGACCCTGACCTAAGGTTGAACTTAAGTGAATGAACAGGCCAGAACCTAGCACCAATGTCCAGGTTACCCCTCAACAAGACCTGGGTCTAGCACCAGTTTCCAAGTTGTTACCCAACCAATCTGTACCTCCCGATTACAAGCCTGCCCCTGACACTTCACTTCCCAACGACAACCAATCAGGAGGAAAACAAAAGTTAAGTTTATGGTTTGGATCCCAGCACCAGGCAATTATGTTAAAGGCCATAATGGCCCCCCAACCAGATGTGTACCAGGCTAGATAACCCCTTCTTGCCTCTATAAATGCTTGCCTGAAACTGGGCTTGGGGACCCCTCCTGTTCTCCTGGGTCAGAGACAGTGGTATGACCCAAGCTGGAGCTTGAATAAAGAGATCCTAATGTGAATGCATCAGAATCAACTCCTTGGTGCTCTTTCTAGGGGTTCATGAACGTTTCCTGGCACAATAGAACTATCTGGCTAGCGGCCGGTCCACAGTGATCCTTTCCAAATGTCATAGTCGAAGTGTCACTGCACAGGCAGGGACTATAAAAAGACTCAGTTTTGTCTGCTAGCCAGTCTGTTAGCATATAAACTCAACTCTGGAATGCAATTATAAATTGGTACATTGTTACAGGGATGACTGATTCACTGGAGTATTTTAATGTTAAGAAAACAGATCAATATTAAAATTGACTCTGGTAGAAACGGGCAAGCAGAAAACCACCACCTTTTCAGGTCACCACAGGTGGATCTCTCGAGATGCTGATCACCTTGGGAAATCAGAATAAAAAGCAGTACAGAATTAAGAAAATAAATAGGTGCATAATATATCTTCGCTATTTTGCATGAATCCTGTCTTGATTAGCATATTTGTCCAAATTCTAATGGGGGTGGGGGGGTGTCTGTTATAGAGAAGTCCCAGACTATTTGAGCTGAAACCAACTTTCTGATGTTCTCATATCTTTTCTCCCTCCCTCCCTCCCTCCCTCCCTCCCTCCCTCCCTCCCTCCCTCCCTCCCTCCCTCCCTTCTTCCTCCTCTCCAGCTTCCCTTCCCCTAGTAAGGCTTTATCCAGAAAAGTCTCATTTGTCCTAAGAGCAAACACTGTAACATGGACCCCTTCTTCTCACTTTAGAGGAGAAAGAGCTCTTTTGATGTGCAGCTTTCTGCTGGGCTCAGCATAGCCCTGCCCTCTGGTGACAGCCTCTTGGCAAGTGAGGAGGAAGCAGGGGTGGAGGGAAAGACAAATGCAGGTGAATCAAGCAGGAACAGGTGCCTCCCGGGACTATTTACAAACAAAATCCAGTTAACCTTCTTCTTAGGATAATTCATTATATTTTGTTTAAACTCAAAATGCACAAAAGTAGATAGTTATTTTCAAAGATAATAAACCCTCCAGAGAGTCAAGATTAATATAATACAATAAAATGACCTCCAGGTGTGAAGCCCAGGTGGTATTTTGTAAGTAAGATAGACACAGCTCCTTTCCATATCTGGCGTCTACATCCCTGGATTCCAACAACCACAGGTTGAAAACATTTGAAAGGGAAGTTCATCTATGTTGAACCTGCACAGCGTTGTTTCCCTATCATCATGAACCAAACAATCGGCATAGTGAACTATAGACACGGTTTACATAGCATTTGCATGGCATCAAGCAGGTTGAGCAATGCTAACTTGGTTACAGGAGCATGGGCGTGTCAGCATATGCAAGTTAGTGCTCTACCACCTTATGCGAAGGACTCGAGCCTTCGTGGTTATCAACAAGGGGGTCTGCCTAAGAAAAAAGCCAGAAGAGTTGGCTCTTTTATGGTCTTGTAAGGTCAGTTTTTTTTTAGAAAAAAAAATTATCATTGTCATCATAGTCATCACTACTATCATCATATGCATGGGTATATTGCCTACACCTGTGGCTGAACACTACATATGTGCCTGGTGCCTGTGGGGTGGCCAGAGAGAGTGTTGAATCCTCTGGAAATGGTTATGAGCCACCAATGTGGGTGCTAAGAATTGCACCCAGGTCCTCTAAAAGAGCAGTCAGTGCTTTTAACCACCAAGCCATCTCTCCAGCACTGCAGAGTTAAGTGTTTTTAAAGGTGGTAAGGACGTCCAGGTACCTTAGAACTGTGAGCTTTGGACTGGCATGAAAGCCCAGATCTTGGTCCTCTGCCTGCTTATTGATATTTCTATCCTTTTTATTACTTGAGCAACATTTTGTCTTTGGTTTTATTTTTCAAATGGGGGATGGCTGACTTTTCCCTCTTGGGTGGTTGAGGCAATACTGAAAGAGATACAGTCATAAAGTGTGCCTTCAGGTAGACTCTTGCTAAGTGTCAGTTTTCCAGAGTGACGTGGATGCTGTACATGGGTTTGGTGCATCTTGGGTTTTTTTATTATTGTTATTATTATTATTCAGTTTTCTTAATTGTTAGTGTTTGATGCAAACAGAAGCAAAAGCCACCTGTTTAAATAGAACAGGGTAGGATATAGTGTCCTCATCTTATTTCTGGTAATGAAGAAGACAAGCTTACACAATATTAATTACTCCTTGTCAGCAATACAGTAAGGAGGACAGAGCTGGACACCCACTGAGTCACCATCATGGGATGGCAGGGGTTTGAGCAGAGTAGATATCATGTGTCACACTGTCACTGTCATTCTGTCATTCACTGGTGACTGGGGCCATATGAGGCCCAGAATAGTGCACAGCTGCTCAGCGCAACAACCAAACCAAAGAACATGGCAAGAGTTCATGTTGGGCTGGGCTTGAAAAATTCAGCATAATGTTTTCCTTCAATAACAGTGTGAAGAGACTTAAATTCTTCAATTTATATGTTTCGGTTTTGTGTTCAATTTTAAAGATGCCATATCATTATGTGGTTTTACTTTTCAAAATTGTGTTATTGGGAGACTGAAAATGTTTGTCTGATGATGAGCGAGTCCTTCTACCTGTGAGCCACTAACCCTCTCCAAGGCAGAGACAATATTTTAAGAAGCAAGTGTCATAGCACTTAACTCTATGCAGCTGCCAAACTGCTGGGCTGGTGATCAAACTTAGGGGATAGGTATGAGTTTTGTCAGAAGGAATCTCTGGAAATTTGGTAAAAAAAAAAAAAAAAAAAAAAAAAAAACCAACCCAAACCAAAAAACCATAAAAAAAAAAACAAAAAAAAAAAAAACAGCTGAATTAATTTACAGCCTAACGGCATTTGATCATAATTTCTCTTGGATGTGGTTTCTTGTTGGTAAAATATAGAAAAAAATCGCATGTAACGTCTTAGAGCACATGGAAAGTACATTCTCATGAAATGTACATGATTATATAGTTAAATATTTATGGGAACTTTTCATTTTTTCTTTTGCCATTCAGCCTGCTTTCAAAACATTCAAATATATTTGGCTTTTGTAACTTTGTTAATTAAACCTAAAACAGATGGAATTATAGAAATCTCAGGGTTTAAAATATCATCTTAATTGGTTTACAATCTATGTGACATGGAGTGCCACTCATAGTGTATAAAACAGATACTTTGGCTCCAAAGATGTGGCATGCCAATTAATTTTTCTTCTACTCTTTCAATTAAATTTTGTTCCTTTCATTATGATGTCCTCTTTCCTTTAGCTGGCTCCAAGAGTGTGATCTGCCTTAGCTGTGAGATGAGATGAAGCTTGGTAGCCGGAAGTCACATGGGTGAGCTTCTTTCTGAAAGAAGTTTGGGAGGATGTGAATCTGCTGTTCTAAGGAGAACAAAGGGTGCGAGCACAGCTTTGAAGCAGCACATGAGGTCACCTTGGCCCCAGCTGAGGCTAGCCCCTCTGACAGTGATTGTCTAACACACACAGGTCACCTTGGCCCCAGCTGAGGCTAGCCCCTCTGACAGTGATTGTCTAACACACACAGGTCACTTTGGCCCCAGCTGAGGCTAGCCCCTCTGACAGTGATTGTCTAACACACACAGGTGACCTTGGCTGCAGCTGAGGCTAGCCCTTCTGACAGCGATTGTCTAACACATACAGGCAATCCCAGCCCTTCTGCTTTTCTGGAATGGTATTGATTTCAAATACTCTTTCTCAAGACTCCACTAAGAACATTAATCTGTATCAGGCCTGTGTTCTGTTGCATCTGAACTGGCCCAGTAGTGGTGACTAGATATTGGTCTGGGGAGGTTTGAACAGGATATTTCATGTGTATCTAGGAGCCTTAAGATCAGGCATTTGGTCAGAATCTCCCAGTCTACTATTGATTATGATTGTGAGGCCCACAGCGAAGGCCTCCATTAAGTAAACCCACTTTCTCCAGCAAAGGGATGGTCATTAAAAAAATATCACCCTACAATTTTTTTTTTTTTTTGCTAACAAAATTAAACCCGACTGTTTGTTTCAAATATCTCAATTTGCCATTTAGATGTGATTTTAAACCCACCATTCCCCCCCCCATGTTGCCATGGTAACAGGTTTGGGCCCTCATGGGTGACAGAAAACCACCATAGTACCAGTTCTTGTTTGAACACACATGTTCACTGGCTTTCCTTCTGCCTTGAGGCAGGAGGAGCGGCAAGCCTGGAATCACCGCCTCCACAGCAAGGTAGATCCCAGCATCAAATAGCACTCAGAGCTGGGAAATCGCCCACAGCAGGGACAGATTACCTCTTACAGTCACTACAGAGAACATTCACATTCGAGCTTTAATGATCCCAGATAGAGCCCTTCTCCTCCCCACCAATGTGACATTTTGCAGACATTTTATATATCAAGGAAATATTTAATTGAAACGTGTTTCTGAGAGTGCCTACCGAGCTGGCTCCAGGCATCTTCCAACATGGCAGGGGTCAATTAAAAGAACCAATTGAGTGTTTTTTGACAACTTTAAAATATTTTTATAAAACAAGGCGGGGGAAGGAAGTGGACAAAAGTAAGGTGGAATCGCACGGAGCGTGACTAATGGCGCTCGCATGTTAAAGTCATGGGGAAAATGTCCTTGGAAGACAAATGAATTTTCAGCAGAATAATTAACTTAATTAACAAATTTGCATGCATATTCATCAGGCTATTGAAGTCTTTCCAGCCCAGCTTGATGAGCGTTGGTGTAATAATTGTCTCATTTACATTCTGCAATCTACTACAATTTAGGGCATGCAAAAAAGCCGACCTCTTCCCTTTGACTTTCTTTAGGACCCACGCAGTCCTAGAATCTTAGCCTTTGCCCACTCAGGAGCCTTCAGCTCAGGCCTTTGGAGAGAACCCCCAGAGATTTCACCATGACTTCCCATCCCCCACCCCTCCCTGCATCTCCTTTCTTTTCTTTTCTTTCTTTCTTTCTTTCTTTCTTTCTTTTTTTTTTCCCCCCTTTTGGTCCAGGTTTTTTTTTTTTTTTTTTTTTGCCTCTGCTTGCTCTCCTGGGTAAATCTTGGCACCAGTTCTGACTTCAAATCTCTTGGGTCGCCAGACTGCATCATGTAAAAATTGCCATTTCCCTCTATCTCTGCAGGGCAATCTTTAAAGGCAGCAAGGTGTGACGGCCCAGACTGGCAGCTTGGCACGTCGGAGCCCATGGATACCAGCACACGGGAATCTGGACTGTTCTCTCTCTCTCTCTCTCTCTCTCTCTCTCTCTCTCTCTCTCTCTCTCTCTCTCTGACAGCAGTCAGCAATGGGAACAAAAGGAATGGAGGGGGAAAAGCACAAATGTAGTTTTACATATTGTAGGCATATGGCCACAAGACCAGCAGAAATATATTTAATTACCAATTGCACGCATTAAAGAGAAAAACATTGGGGAGGGGGGAGAGAGACTGTAAGCACGGCAATATTATTCCCCTTTAACTTTTCACCTCTGTCTTTTCCTTTCTTCTAGTAATTGAGGATAAAAGGAAATGCGGATTAGAATTATAAAGGCTTATCTGCTGGAATCCCATCCAAGGTAATGGGGGCTTTGGCCTGACATGCTCAACAGTGGTAACATTATCTAAGGAGATGTAATAGACTTCTTTTACTGATTTTACTAATGAAATAGTTTTACAGTGGTATTTTGGGAGGCAAAGGAACCAAATTAGAAATAGACCATTTAGATCATCTTGCTGTGTGTTAAAACTCTATTTCTGATGTGACTAGCACACTAGTTCAGGCCTTGACAATGAACAAATAGTATTTTGAATTTTACATTCTTCTCCTTTGTTATGAAATCATAACAGTTGGCCCCCCCACCCCCGCACAATGGAGGTCCAGAGGTGAATCAGAGAGAGTCCTTGCACTGAGCGAGCACAAGCTTTCTGATCCAAACATGTATGTATATGTAGGATTATAACTGTGGACTATTAATTTATTAAGTGTTCCAAAATTATAAGTAATTAAAGTCAGAATCCTAATTCATGAGCTATCATGGCGCTGTGGCCCCAAGGTTCAGAAACGTGGATCAATCACACCCAAAGTCTGGGGAGCATAGATGTAAAGGGAGAATGGGGAGAAAATGCCGGGTAAGAGGGAGCTCACTGAATGCTTTGCAGAGCAAGGGACTGCTGGCAACCCATTTCCTAGGGTGCGATGAAGAACAGATGTCAAATACAGTGGGAGAGCAGACTGCTCTTGGGAACAGGGAGACCCTTGTGCTTTGGGGAAGAAGAAGGGGCAGAGAGAAGCTCTTACACTCAAGAAAGCAGATGCTAGGATTCTTCCTCCCGGTAGCACTTTCTTCCCAAAGCCCTTTTGGCTGGGGTCTCTAGTCCCCCGGCTGTGGGCTGCTATTGCCCTTGAGAGCAGAGCTGATGGGATTGTATCCAGCTGATCTTCCTTGGAGCCTGTCTCTGGACCGGAAACTTGTGATAGATGCTTTACTTTACGCAACAACTATAGTCCTGAAAAGTTTTTTGTTGTTGTTGTTTTTTTTGTTTTTTTGTTTTTTTGTAAACTTACTATTTTTGGAAAATCAACCTACATAATGAAAGCATTAGGAGGGCTGACTATTTAAAGGAACCCTGTTGTGAGTCTTTTCATACCGTACAAACCATTCCTTAATTAATCTTCCCACCCCACTATTATGCCAGCTCTACCTGGGCCTGCCTTTTAAGAGGCATATGACGATATAGTATCAAATGCATGGGGCTGTAAGTCAGGATTCAGAGCTAGTATGAGGCACTGCAGGTGCTACTGAACTGGGAATGTGCATGAATTTTGGCCCCTTCCATTGTCTACCAAAGGATTGTCCTAGAGGCCTGGGCAGGAACTATGGTTCCAGCATTCACGGTTGTCTTGTCCTTTTGGATTTTCAGCTTTCCATTTAGAAATAGGATTGCTATACAAAACAAAGAAACACATCTCTCTGGGTTCCTGGCACAACAGATATTGCTAAGGGTTAGTTTGTCCCTGCCTTTTCTGTTTTATTCACCTCTTAAAGACCACCTGAGAAAAAGACAGAAGTTCAGAGTGGTAGCAACAATCTCAGCTGATCTTAGCAGAAGGAAACATGTGAGCCAGGAGCCCTCTCCTATCCCCATGCTTCCTCAGAAGAAGATGCAGTGATACCCATCTTTTAGTGCTTTCCTTATCTTGAGCCATGAAGAGCTGACTTATTAGTGAGTTTGTAGACTTAGCCATTGGGGGAAGGTCTGTACATTCCAATATGGTAGCATTGGGCCACCTGCTTGCATGCTTTATGTGGACTGAACTCTGCTTGCTTGACTCTCCTCTTTGTTATCTGGCCCATCTCCATGGCACTGTGGTAGCTTTCACCTAAGGAAAGGTATGGAGATGTCCCACAATACCTCCCCCGTCCCGCTTCATCCTTCTTAGTCCAGTTGTAAAACTGTGTCTGAGTCAGCTTACTGGAACTTCCTACTTCTTTAGTGGCCCGTGGCTGAGGAAGGCAGGCTTGGACAGTTTATTGGTCCCCCAAAGAACTGTACAGAGCAAGTGAATCTAGTGCTCTGAATTTGACATAGTGTGTCTCCCAAACGCTCACATGCTAGAAATATCCTCAGTGAGGAGGTTCTGAAGTGGTGCAGGCAGCCTTTACAAAGCAGAACCTCCAGGAGGGCGATTAGACCCCTGAGGGTGCTGCCTTCAGGACGAATTAATACTGTCTCACTCTTGTGAGGGTAGCATATTATATAAAAAAATAAGACTGGTCCCTTCTCTCCATCTTTATTTGTCTTGCCATGTCATTTCTTCTGCTCATGGCTGTTTCTCTTGCTGTTTCTCTATGTTTTATGCAGTTGTAAGGGACGAGAGTCCTTACCAGGGTCTAGGCAGATTGGTCCCCTTACTTTTGGACTTTTAACTCACATTCCCAATTAAGAATAGAATAACCATATTTTATGAGGAATCCAGTTTCAGGTATTACAATACATAATGAAATAATACTTCTGGTTGCCTGTACATTGGAAGCTGGGGTCGTAGCTGTGCTTGGGGTTCAGGTCTCTGTGGATCACAGCATCCTAATAGTACTGGAGAGCGAGACCCTTGTAGGAAAGGGACAGCATCTCTGGCACTGCGGTAGGATGAAGGACCAAAGAGATAGCCACAGATTAACTTTGTGTCAACTTGGCACAAGACAGAGTAGCTTGGAAAGAGGGGACTTCAGCTGAGAAGATTCCTCAAATATATTGGACTGTGGGCATATCTGTGGAGGCATTTTCTTGATAAATGACTGATAGGTGGTACCAGCCCAGACAGGTCCTGGGTTGTATATGAAAAGCAAGCTGTGCAAGCCATAGAGAGCAAGCCAGGAGGTGGTGTTCCTCCATGGCCTCTGATTCAATTTTGGCAGTTAGTTCCTGCCCTGGCTTCCCTTCATGGTGGACTCTATGCTATTTAATGAAATAATTCTTTCCTCTCCTGGTTAATTTTCGTCAGTACTCTTTAGAACCAACAGAAAAAGAACTAGATCAGATCCAGTGAAGGTGTTGGAGAGCAAGACTCCTGCAGTGGGGAGACGGCAGCCAAGCACTGAAATGGGGTTAAGGACATGGTTTCTTGATGAGGAAGAGAGATCCCAAGGATCAGGGTGGAGAAACAGGTCCCAGCACGCTAATGTCCAGGCTCTGGTTCTTCCAGCCTGATAGACACCACCTGTCAACTATTCCCTTTGATCGGCATTTCTAAGAATCATGTGACCAGCTCTTTCCTTCTCTCTTCCTGATTTCTTGTTTTCTTATAGTTACTACCACATTTTACTTTACTTTTTTTTTTAATTAGGTATTTTCTTCATTTACATTTCAAATGCTATCCCAAAAGTCCCCCAAACCCTCCTCCCCCCACTCCCCTACCCACCCATCCCACTTCTTGGCCCTGGCGTTCCCCTGTACTGGGGCATATAAAGTTTGCAAGACCAATGGGCCTCTCTTTCCAATGATGGCCAACTAGGTCATCTTCTGATACATATGCAGCTAGAGACACGAGCTCCGGGGGTACTGGTTAGTTCATGTTGTTGTTCCACCTATAGGGTTGCAGACCCGTTTAGCTCCTTGGGTACTTTCTCTAGCTCGTCCATTGGGGGCCCTGTGTTCTTTTCCTGATTTCTAAGGGGAATGTTGGAAGTGAAGACACAGAGAGCCTTATAATCCTGGGACTGAAGTATTTTCGATCTTCAGCTGAAGCATATCTTTAGGGTACTTTTGTTTTATTTGGAGGCTTGGTTTTAGAAAGGGCAACATGGAAGAAAAAAGCCAAGGTTATGGTATAATAGATGCCATTTCTTGCTGAATCAGTTGTCAGAGAGCTCAAGTTTGCTTGGGGACTGCCCTGAACCATTGAAATGGTTGTAGGTTAAGAGTTTGCTGAAGTTACCTACCTGTTTAATGTACTTCTGAAAAATAGATCAGAAGAGATTCAGAGTCCTGAATGCTTACTCATTCATTAGCTTACTTGGGGTTTCTCAAGGACTTGCTCAATGCCAGGTACTGTCCCGATATTGGAGAGACAATGGCAAATGAAACAGAGCACTAGTCTCTGCTTTTCAATGACCGAGGTCTGGTGGGAGGGAGGGAAGGGGGCACCTCGTAAGTAAGGGATGACCACCTCTGGCAAGAGGTCTAAGCAATACAGGTCATGGATAACAGGGGCAGCTGACTCAGTGTAGATGGACACTGGATATTTTAGAGAAAATGATCTCTGACATTAGATCATGTAGTTCTCTACTCATATATACACAAGGCAAACAGTTGTGAATTATTTGGTCCTGTGCTTGTACTTTTAGGGCTGGGATTGAGTGATGAAAAAGTCCCTGCTCACAGTCCACATTAAAATGATTCTAGCACATCAATGTAAAATTTTATGGATTTAACCATCATGATGATGTGTGATGGATGAATTCTGGGTTAATCAACTTACATGATTCTTTATGGTTTACAAAATGTTTTCACACATCATTACAACCCACGTCTCCGTGTGGTAGCATTGAGAGGTTTTCAGGTATAATTCAACATTCAGATTCGAAAGGATGTTTCTAGTACCGGGTGCTGATAGATCATGGAAGCATTGTTTGTGCTTACATTTTTCCATTAGAGATGCCATGCTTGAGAGCCTGTTTCAGAAATTAGCAAGAAAGTCGGCTAGCAAATGCCACGAGAGACCTTAACATACCTCCATGTGCTTAAGGGCTGAGCACTGCACTTAGTAATACTTGTTTTAATGAACATGATAATTTTCTTCACATCCCATGAATCACTGCAGGACTTTTGGCAAAATGTGAGATCCTTGTGTGAGGCACAGCTAAGAAACATTACTGGATGTTGAGTGACAACCGTTTGTCCCTCTTTCAAGTCTTGTGGTCACTTAAGCTCTCCGGCCTTCTTGCCTCCATCCTCAGCATGCCTGCTGTGCACAATGGGTGCAGATTCAGTTTCCTTTATAGGAAATTACCCCACATGTATTTGGCAGACCTTGGTTATTTGGTGATTCAGAACGCTCTTAAACTGTAGCCCTACACCCTCCTCTGATTCAAGAATGTTTAATGCAGAGCCTTCAAGAAGGAACAGGTACATGCATCCATAAACACGAGTGGCTAACATGTAAATAGTGTGATTCTGCAGCTAGGATCATCCAGAACTTTCTTGGTTTCTGTTCTAGGAACCACCCTCTAATCTCCATACTTAGGCAACAAGGACTAGAAGTCATTACATAAATACAGAAACGTGCTTATATAATCAAACCTCAAGAGTGAAAAACCACTATCACCAAGAAAAACACAACCATGTAGTAATATTTAGTGTCCTCATTTGGAGCTTTCTGGAAGCCAGCCTTCACTGTAGGATTCTAGTGCAAATGGATTATGCGAATTGACCCCAGAAAGCATTAGCAAGAAAGAGGGAGATGAGACAGGAAAACAAGTTGCCATTTGGGCATCTGGGCCAGGAAACCATGGAATGGGGCAGCTTGTGCATGTGCCTCCCAACCATGCTTTCAGGGGTAAGCACCAGCTGTGTGGGCTGGCATTAATTTGATTGGTTGAGCCTAAGAACGGAATTGACCTCAGCTGTCAGGGAAAGCTTCCAACAGAAAGATGCAGGGAATGCAGATAGACATACTGCCTTTGTGGACTGACGTGGCACCAGCAGAGAGACGAGGAAACATGGACAGCCCTGCTATAGCTGTCCCTTCACCTCTTACTGTGCAGACCAGCTAGCCCTCCCTTTGATGATCAGCTAACCAATCCTCTTCCATATGTAATGGTGAGGACCAGGCTATTGGAGGTCTAAAAAGTACGACAGGATAATACTTTGGGATCATTAGCTATACATGAATACATACACGAGTCCCTCTCCATCCATGCTGGGATTTTGATTAGCTTGGTCTCATAAAGGTTGTGTGCATACAGTCACATGTGTACACTGAGCATGCCTGATGACTGTCATGTTCAGAAAACACTATTTCACTGTTGGCATCTACTTCCTCTGGCTCTTACGATGTATCTTTTTTTATGGTTCCTTAAGTTCCACAGCATATTATTCTTATGTGCAGAGTGAAGTGCAGTGTTAACTCTGCAGCCAGGCATCCAGACCAGATATCTGAGTTAGTGCCCAGGCCATGCCCTACCATCTAACCTGATCATGGATTTCCCACATGACCTATAAACACCTCCGCCAAATGAAAGTGCTTGAGTCTTTTTGCAGGAGGAAGGCTCAACCGTAATACCAGTGTTCAAGTAGCTTAACAGAGGCAGTGGGTGAGCTGAATCTATAGCAACCAGAGCTTGATGGCAGAGGGGGTGGGGCAGTTGTAGCTGTTGGCTTCCTTTGTAGGCCTTGAAGGGTGATCAGGGTTTCCTTGCCAGAGATGAAAGCGATTAAAGAGACTTCTTAAAAGACTATCCACTGTCTTGAGTTTTGATGTGAAGCTATTGGGTCCATTGTCTGCACTCTTTAGTTCCTACACAAAGTCTCACAAGAAATCTTGCTGAGTAGAGGAATGTAGCTGTTGGTCTTCTTCAACTTGAAAGAGCCTGATGAACAGGTCTTTTATACAGATGAAATCACTTTTTCCCCCTGATAGATCAAATTATTTTAGCCCCATCAGTAGTTTTTGTTGTTGTTGTTTCTGTTTCTTTGTTTTACTTAATTCTATCAGGCTCATCAACAGTGATCGTTCAGGTATAAAGACCAATGAATTCAGTCTTTATTCTTGAAGTCCTACCTGGTGTGCACAGGGAGTAAAGTAGTGTAGCTATGAGGTTAATAAGACACCGTCTCAATGCTGGATCTGCCTGTCTGTGGACACATGCTCCTGGGTAAGTCTCTTCCTTTTTGTGATGCTAAGGTAGGTTATTTTTAGTTCATCAACATTAATTTTTATTGGTTTTCATAAAATAATGTGTATGAAAAATTTTCCTTATCCCATCCCTGAACTCACATATGTTAGATGAAAGACAAAATGTCATGATAAAGAAATACACTCTAATGATAAAAAAGAACATGAAAGGATAAGAATCCAACACCCGGTAAATCGAGACAAGCAAGTGAAGTGAGACTATGATAATGAAGAGGAGTGGGCACAACAGTCACACCCCAGGGCAGCAAAACCAAACACATATCGTGAAGTGAGAAGGCCGTTTAATTTCTCTGGCTTAATTGTAACCTGCATTCTTACATGTTTCCTGTTGTAAGACACAGAAGATCGTAGGCAGAAAAAGAGCCCTGTAACCCATTTTCCCATTTCTTTCCCTCTGTTTCACTTTACTGACTGATTTATTGATTGATTGTGTGTGTGTGTGTGTGCGCGCGCGTGCACACGTGCTCACGTGTGTGTGTGTGTGTGTGTGTGAGCATGCATGCACATACCCTGAGTCTACCTGATAGTCCGTGGACAACTTGCAGTAACTTGTTCTCTCCTTTCAACATGGAGGTTCCAGGTGTTGCATTCAAGTGAGTTTACCTCTTGAGCCATCTCTCTGGCTTCTTCCTTACTATGTGGACTGTAGATAAAGCCCGGAATGTAGGCTTGTGCTAAGAGTGCTTGAAGGTATTGTTGTAGAGAATTCAGAGACATAGGTTTTTCAATAAAGACAGGCATCAATCTGACATAGAGGAGCTACAGGGCTTGGTTGGCTTATATTCTCTCTCTAATTATTTAATAGAGCTGCCTTGCTACCCCTTGGACTGCATCTGCTTCCTGTGTCTCCTCCTTATGGTATAACCAGGATTGCATTTTTAATGTACTCCTCTCATTATGCCTCTTTCAAACTTTAAGCAATTCCTACAGCCTTCATGTCAACTCTTTCTTTCTTAATTGTGTTTTCCATTTCATTTTGCTCATTCTCCTTTGCCTGAAATGGGCAGCTGTATTGTTAAGCAGATTGCCAAATTATCATCCCCTTTGGGAGTCAAATCACATAGCATCACCTCTCAAAAGCCATCTTTGGCATCTCTTCTTTCCAATGTCTGAATTCAGTTTCTCTTCTCCTGTTCTCTTAGCCAGTATTCTTTTATTATTTCCTATGCACTTGTGCATCAGGAATGCCACTGGAGGACATTTATTAAACTCTGTGTTAGTATAGCCCTACAACAAAAACAACTTGCAATCGTTATCCTATAGACTAAGGTAAGAAATAAAATAAGAATGCATTTGGTTCCATAATTATTTACATTATTTTATAAAAATTTAAACCAGTGTATGAGATACAAAATAAAAACAGAATGAAAGTAGAAAATGTATTTTATAAATAATATTAACCAACTCTTGGAAATATAAGAATATTTCCTATACAAATCTGTTAAACTATAAAAAATGTAACTCTAAAAATGTATGTTGCCAATGATTACAAATCATGAGTAAACAGTAGAAGAACAACTTGGAAAATATGATAAAGATTGGGTAACAACTTAGGAAAAAGCTGCATAAAAACATGTATGAATTAAATCAAATTTTAATAATCAGCCTAGAGAAGACCCATAACCTAAAGCGTGCTCCTGAATGGCATCAGCAGCAGGCTGGACCAACGTAGTGATTCAATGCAGTGATGCTATGACACCTAATTTTGAACTTGGCAAAGTACTTTTGGAGTTCATTGGCAGATAAAGTAGCAAAGAAAACGTAAAAAAAAAAGGGGGGGGGGAGACAATTAGAGGAAGCCAGCAGTTCAGTTTTTAAATTGTATTGAAGTTGTAATTCTTAAAATCATATTATTTGGTCAGCCCTCAGTAGCCAGGGACACAATACTCACAGAATCAAACAAATGTGGTTCAAAAACTTCTGAAAAATCTGCATGTGTTCTGAACACACAAGACTCCTTTCACAGTTTGGCAGTTATTATAAATTATCTAGAAGTGATTCAAAGAATCCAACAGAGTGAGGTCAGATCACATGCAACTGGTGGACCATTTCACTCGTGTATCACAGGTCTGGGTATCTACAGGGGTCCTGGAATCAGTCCCTGCACATAGCATATGCATGAATAGTCTACCAGATACCAGAAGGCACCCAACTATCAGAAGTGCTACTACCTAAAACGAGTGTAAAACAAAAGTGCACTTACCCATAAATACAAGAATGGGTGAAGCTGCGGGAATTGCAAAAAATTATTAAGCTTTACATTTTGCTCTTAAAGTTCATGCTGTGTACAATTTCCAGATTAATAAGTTAAACATAGAAGCAGTAAATCACTGGACTAAGGGAAAATGTACTTTGAATTTAAAACATTTTAAAAATATAAAATTTTATTAATTCTCTGAGAATCCCATACATTGTTAGAGTTTCCCTCTGTTTTCAATTTGTGTTTAATACATTGGCTTTCCAGCCCCATTCAGCATTCCATCTCCACCCAACTTTATGTCCTTTTTTTTGGTTGTTGTTATTTTTAACCCACCCTGTACAATTAGTACTGGTTACGTACTCTTGCGAGTGGCTGAGTATGTTCCAACAACAAGGGGCCACATACAGAAATAAATCTAACTCTCCCTCTCCTAGCATGTATAAATTGCCAGAAGATGGTAATTACTATGGCACATTGAAAAGACAAAGGATATAGGATGCTAGAAATATAGGGGTAGGAGGGTGAGGTGAATGGATGATGGTTTTGCCTGGAATGGTCCATGTCTCATGAAAAGACAGTGCAGAGTACAGATGTCTTATCAATGTAAATTTAAAAAACTTATTACTAATAAAAGGCAAATCCAACATAATAACATTTCACTTTTATATGACATGCACTTGAAAATAAAAGGTTGATGATGGTCTATGGAGATTTTATGTAATACAAGGAAATCCTGATTCGTGTAATTGTTCATGAAAGCAACGGGGTAATAGGATTAAAAAGGATTACCATTGTTTAAATATAATTGTTCTATACTGATGAATGCCTAATTAAAGTGTCATTAGAAATGTTAATGAAATTATGTAAAATTATTTATTTGTAATTTCAAAATTTGGGTCTAGTACACATTTTCCACAATGGGGACAAACTAGGAGTTATTATGGTAATCCAGTTAATGTAATGCTAAGCAATCTTTAAGACTGATGAAATACTGTAAAAAACACCTAATGAGTTGAAAATACATTTGTGCATAGAAAATGTTCCAAAAGAATATATTGGTATTAACTATAGGTTTAAACCTCTGAAGATAAGGTTATGGATGCTTACAAATAATTTCTCTTCTGATGTTTGTGCATGATACTTTGTAAAATTATATATAGTATGTATTAAAGACTGATTGTCAAATATGAAAATGGTAGAAAAGCTTAAAAGGCAATACATTGTTTGGCTTTTTGGTCTTGTTTTTATTAAAGTTTTATTGGTTTGTATTCTTTCAGATCCACCATCACCTTCCTTCTCAGCTCCTTTATTCTTTCCTTGGCTTTCCTCCGCTCCTTATGCATCTTCCTCTGCCTTGCTTCTGATGGGCAGGAATCACAGTGTGCGCACATTCTTTACACACTGTCAGACTGCAGCCAACAGAGGCATTTGGAATACCAGCCTCGCTCCTCATTCTCTGCAGCTTAGGAGAATCTTCCTATGTACTTTCTATGTTGTTTCTTGAGTTTCCTTTTCTGTGAATTTGTTTTCTACAGCCCTTATTTTGTTGTCTGCCTGCTAGTCCATCTATCTATCTACCTACCTATCTATCTATCTATCTATCTATCTATCTATCTATCTATCTATCTATCTATCATCATTTACCATGTATGTATGTATGTATGTATGTATGTATGTATGCATGCATGCATGCATGCATTTTGCTGTCTGCTACCATGACAGAATAACTGAGATCTTGAACTTAAAAGGGAAAACTGTTTTAGCTCAGAGTTTTTGATCCATGGTCTTATGGAATGTGGCTCTGTGCCTGTGATAGCACAGTAGACCATGATGTACACGTCAGTCAAAGGAGATCAGTTTGTGTTGTTGTATCTGTGAAGCAAAGAGAAAAAAAGGAATTCTTTATAAGTTCTTCCAGTGGCATGACTCCCTTTCTCTAGGCTTGAACTATCAAAGGCACCACAGGCTGATGTCAAAGCCTCTAACTCATGAACTTCAGAGGCTTTCTGGCCTAGACTTTGGCACTCTTTTACTCGTCTGTCTGTCTATTCATCTTGCTAATTTGGAAGTATCCTTTTCAGCCCTATTAAGCACCATTTTGCAGATCATCCCTTTCCTGAACTTTCTACAATGTCTATAGAGGAAACTAAGCTTTGACCTATCATTTTTTTAATTGTCTACCATTTCATCACTTTGTATTTCAGTCCAATCTCTGAGTTTTTATATCCCTTATTTCCTCTTTCCTTTCTCACATCTTTGATTTTTTTTTCTGAATTTCTCTGTCTATGGCAATACAAACTGATTAAGTTATTTTCTTTTACTTCGTTAAGCAAAGATTTTTACAAGTTTCTTTCTGTTATCCTTTTCCTCCCAAGTCTTCTGAAAAGTCCTTTTTCTATAATTCTTTTCCTTTTGGGGTTGCTCCATTCTCAGATGGAAACAGGTGGGAGGATGCTTAGCCCCTCTGCTCTGACCACTGGCATAGTGGCTGAGTCTCTTGGCTGGAGACACAGATGGCGGGTAGGTTGGTGAGCCCAGCAACTCACACATTTCCTGTCTACTTCTGCTCTCTCAGACAGAAATGGGATCCACTCCTACGTCCACTGCCGGCTTGCTAGCATATGAAACAGATGGACTGCATGGAAAACTCTAGCCCTGGTTTTTACTGATTCTATTTCTGTCTCCTCCCTGGCCCATAGTGCTTTATTTATGGGGACTACTATGCTGGTAGCCTACAGCCCAAGTCTTGCCCAGGTGTTTTCTGAAGAGTCGCCCTCTCTGTAGATAGGAATGGGGATCTGTGAGATGAGAAATCACCATCTGGATGTCTTAAAAAAAATATCATGTTCTCAGTGAATGACAAGCTGCTGGCTTTCTGGCCAATGGCATCCATGCACTCCTCAATGGAGGATCATGTGGTGGAGAAGATGCAGAAGTTCTTCTATAATCCTGATAGACAGTTTAGACTTTTCTTTCCTCCTAGGCAACAATGCACAAGGGGTTTCCTCCTGTTGTATGAGGCCTCATGCCAAAAAGGTCAGATTCTCGCACTTTGTTACTATATTCTTTGTTCTAGTTTTCATGGGTGTTAATGGAATTTATTACATCTTCAGTGCAGTTTGAATGCATCACTGGGGAAGGTACCACTGAAAGCTGATCCCTAGCTTAAGAGGCCTTATTTCATTCCTTATTTTGGATCATCAATGATCTCTACACTGAACGTTCTTAAGGAATGCTGGTCAGCCAGGCCAAGGCAGTCACAAAGAATGGTATGTTTGGGCTATTCTAAGTATTTAAGCAAATAACTTTTCATGAGTAAGATGCTTTTTCTAAGAGATTTTGAAATAGGTTTTTACTATTATTATTGTTGTTATAAATCAGGGTCTCACTAGGTTGCCCTAGCTTGCTTAGAACTTGCTATGTAGACCAGGCTGGCCTTGTACTCACAGAGGTTTGCCTGTCTCTGCCTCTGGAATTTTGGGACATATCTTAACTACTGCTTCTAAGATGTTCTTTTTCATTAATTTACTTATTTATTCACTTTATATCCTAATCATAGCTCCTTCCTCCTCTCCTCCCAGACTCACCCTCCCACTCCCTCTTCTTTGATCCTCAGCTCCCCTTCTTGGAGCACTCCCCCCACCAACCCTCCCTGGCAGATCAAGTATCATCAGGACTAAGAGCATCCTCTCCCACAAAGTCCAGACAGGACAGCCCAGCTAGGAAGAATCAGAAACAGCCCCTGATCCAATTATTGGGGAACCCATATGAAGACCAAGCTGCATATCTGCTGCATATGTGTAGGGGCCTAGGTCTAGTCCAATCATGCTCTTCAGTTGGTGGTCCAGTCTCTGTGAGCCCCCATGGACCATATTAATTGACTCTGAAGGTCTTTTGTGGTATCCTTGACCCCTCCAGCTCCCTCAATCCTTCCCCTGACTCTTCCACTAGACTCCCTGAGCTCTGCCTAATGTTTGGCTGTGGGTCTCTGCATCTGTTTCCTTGAGCTGCTGGATGAATCCTCTTAGATCACACTTGTGCGAGGCTCCTGTCTTTAAGCATATCAGAGTATCATTAATTGGGCCAGGGGTTGGCACTTTCCCATGGGGTGAGAAATTGAGTAAACAGAGTTTTGACTATCATTCTTTTATTGGTCTATCATTTTTATTATGTTACATTTCAGTCTAATCTCTGAGTTTTGTATCCCTTATTTTCATCTTTCATTCCTCACATCTTTGTCTTTTTCTACTGAATCTATCTATGGCAATGCAAACTAATTAAATTAATTTGTCTCAAATTGAGCCAGTCAATGGTTGACCCCTTCCTCAGTGTTTGCTCCATCAGTGTCCCTGAACATCCTGTAGGACAGACCTTGTTTCTAAGGTTCTGTGAGAATGCTGGTGTCCCCCTTCTTCCACTGGAAGTCCCACCTTGCCACATGAGGTATCTTTCCTTTATACAAACAATAAACAGGGTGAGAAAGAAATTAGAGAAACAACACCCTTCACAATATTCACAAATAATATAAAATATCGTGGTGTTACGCCTCTGAGGTGTAACTTCAATCAAGCAAGTGTAAGACTTTCATGACAAGATCTTCAAGTCTCTAAAGAAAGAAACTGAAGAAGATATCAGAAGATGGAAAGATCTCCTATGCTCATGAATCAGTAGGATTATCATAGTAAAAATAGCCATCTTGCCAAAAGCAATCTACAGATTCAATGCAATTCTCATCAAAATTTCAACACAATTCTTTACAGGCCTTGAAAGAGCAATTCTCAACTTCATATAAAAATAATAAAAAACTAGGATAACGAATATAATACTGCATAATAAAAGAACTTTTGAAGGTGTCGCCATCCCTGATTTTAAGCTGTATTATAGAGCAATAAACAGTAACAAAACCCACATGGTATTGACATAATAATAGACAGATTGATCAGTGGAATAGAATTGAAGACCCAGAAATAAACCCACACATCTATGGACACTTGGTTTTTGACAAAGGAGCCAAAATTATATAATGGAAAAAGGAAAGCATCTTCAACAAATGGTGCTGGTCTAACTGGATGTCTGAATATAGAGGAATGAAAATAGATATTTATCACCTTGCACAAAATTCAAGTCCAAGTAGATCAAAGACCTCAACATAAATTGGATACACTAAATGTAATAGAAGAGAAATTGGGAAATAGCCTTGAATGTATTGGTACAGAAGACAACTTCCTAAACAGAACACCAACAACTCAGGCACTAAGATCAACAATTAATTAATGGGACTTCATGAAACTGAACAGTGTCTGTAAGGCAAAGGATACTGTCAACTGGACAAAATGGCAGTCTACGGAATGGGAAAAGTTCTTCATCAACCCTATATATGATAAAGGACTAATATCCAAAATACATAAAGAACCCAAGAAATTAAATACTAACAACACAAATGACCCAATTAAAAATGGGGTACAGGTTTAAACAGAGAATTCTCAACAGAGGAATCTTGAATGGCCTAGAAGTGCTTAAAGAAATGTTCAATGTCCTTAGTCATCATGAAAATGCAAGTCAAAATGACTCTGAGATTTCATCTTATACCCATCAGAATGGCTAAGATAAAAATCTCAAGAGATGGCACATGCTGGCCAGGATGTAGAGCAAGGGGAAAACTTCTCCATTGCTTGAGGGTGTGCAAAGTTGTATAATCACTTTATAAATCAATCTTGTATTTTAAGAAAATTTGGAATAGTTCTCCCTAAAGACCCAACTATACCACTCCTGGGAATATATCCAAAAGACACTCTACCATACCACAAGGTATTCTACTATGTTCATAGCAGCTGTATTTATAATAGCCAGAAACTGAAAACAACCAAGATGTTCCTCAACCAAAGAATGGATAAAGAAAATGTAGTACATTTACACAATGGAATACGACTGTGTTATTAAAACAAGGACATCATGCATTTTCAGGCAAATGGATAGGATTAGAAAAATATCATCTTGAATGAAGTCACCCAGACCAAGAAAGACATGCCTGGTATAGATTCACTTGTAAGTGGATAGTGGCCAAAAAATACAGGACACCCTCACTACACTATACAGACTCAAAGAAGCTAAGGGCCCAAGGGTGGATGCTTAAATCTCACTCAGAAGGGGAAATAAAATAGACTTTGGAAGTGGATAGAAAGAGGGAACTGGGTGGGGCTAGGGGTAGGGAGGGAAATGGAGGTAGGGATCAGGTATGGATAGAACAGAGGTGGGCATGAGAGGGCTAGAGAGAGAAAGGGATTGGTGGGAGGGGTGCATCTCTGGACAAACCAAAGACTTGGGACAGGAGAGGCTCCTAGGAAGATATGGTGGTGACCTCCCCCCACCTTTGTTTTTAAAGATTTGAACTTAAAAAACAATGTGTGTTTCTGAACTCTTCTGAACTATCTGTAGATAAAAGTATAAAAATGAATAAATGCTTGAATCTGTAGTAAGAGTTGACAGCAAAGATGATACAAATGAAAAACCTAACGCTGAATGAGTGTGTGAGGTTAGGTATATTGCATGAATACTTTTGGTGCTGTCATCTCTGCAAGTACATACAGTTTTGTACCATTTAATAGATAGAAATGAAAGGTGACAGTAGCCTTTGCTCCAGTTCAATAAGGTTGGTGTCTGTTATAAGTAATATGACCATAGAAAATGAAGCAGACTCACCTGAGTTTGAATTTCAGAGAGATCATGAATATAATGTTTAGTATGATTGTATCCCAGTATTCGGGACTTGTAGGAGGTATCTGAACACTTGTAGTGACACCTTAAAGTTAAAACAGAGAAAAGGCCGAGGCGGCCAGGTGCTAGACGTTTGGAGACATTTGGTAGATTCAGTGCCGCTGCCACTGGGAAGAGAGGAGTCTATATCTTTGCAGCAGAGCATCCTGAGATGAGCCTGGAGACTCCTCACTTGTAGTCCAAGCCAGAAGGAGGTAGCGTGTTATGTTCCTGGATCACTGCAATTGGAAGACTGGATAGAACTATGTACCTAGCAATAGACCAAGGAGGTGAGGCTCCTTTTAGAGCTGTGCCTGCAAGACAGCCAGGATGGGGACCATATTTCCTTTGGATCAGACACTGTTCCATGGAGGCACTGAGCTTCCAGATGCTTTGCAAAATAATTCCACTGATGAGTACTTTCTTCATCAATAGATGACATCAACCAAAAAGAGATACCCCTCCAATTATAGATGGAGAAGTTTGCTCCAGATGATACCTAGTAAAGGGGGGGGGTATAGAAGGTAGGGTAGGAGGAATTCCTGTGAGAACTGGCTGGGTGGGCTAGAGAAAAGCCCAGAGAATGACCAGGGAGCCTGCATACAGATCCCTCACTCCCTTGGGTGGATCTTCATTCCTTATCACATATTAAGTGGATGCTATGTAGGTAATTTTGTACTGCCCGCTAGGCAATCACTTTTCTATTTTGGGGGATATGTCAAGGGATCAGGAGACACAGACACTTGTTCTTTAAGAGCATCTCACTAGAATACATCACAGATGGTATGCCAAGCTTGGTGAGCACGAAATTGATTCTATGCTCTACTTTTAGGCGGAATCAGAAGTCTGGGGGTGGCAGTGTACCAGTATTAACTAGAGAGCTCAGTGTTGATTGGACAGCCAAGGCTCAAGAGAAAAGGCTATACTACCCTATGAAGTATGTCAAATGGGTTTGTGCCCAGTTCATTTAAAATCTTAAGGAATAAATTCATACATAGTATAAATGCGATAATCATTTGGAACATATGCCATGCCTTTTCAATTGGCCAGAAAACAGTACATGAATAGTACTAGTGAAAGCTCCCAGATGCAACCATCAAATATTATAGAATGTATTTGTTATTGTTCTCATTGTAACAACAAAACACCTGACAAAAAAGCAAGTTCAAGAAGGGAGGGTTTATTCTGGCTTATGGTTCAGTGGAATGCAGTCTATCTTAGCATGGAAGGCTAGGGGTGGTGTGGTCTTTGGCCTTGGTCAGGACAAAGATGAATGTAGTACTTGGCTGGATTTCTTCCTGTTCCCTGTTTCTTCTTCATTTGACAATCAAAATTTATTATCACAGAAAGAAATGGGAGTTTTTGTTTTCTGGAGAAAAATGTTATTGTCAGTCCCTTTCTTTCTAATTCTTCACCTCCATGGATCATGGCTATGGAAGTGTGAAGACAAGGAGAGAGATTAAAAATCTGAGTGTGGTGGTTCATGCTCACCCTAGTGAGGAAAAGGCAGAAGGGGAAGAAAAAGATGAAGGGGTGGATGGAGGAAGAGGAGGAGGGAGGAAATGGATGAGGGAGGGAGAAAAAAGGGAGGAAAGACTTCAAGTTCTTGGGCAGCTTGGGCTATGGGGGTTGGTGGTAGTGATGGTTGTGGAGGTGATAGAGATGTTGGAGGTAGTGATAGAGGTGTTGGAGGTGGTAGGGTGGTGGAGGTGGAGGTGCTGTGATGTGGGCGGTTATGGTGGTGGTGTGGGAGGTGGAGGTAAGTAGTGACAGTGGTGGTGGTGGGGATAACTGAGTCTCGGCTACTTTTCTCTTAGTAACAGAAGGTGGAAACAACAGTAGCCAGCAAAGGTGGATAGTACCATTGAATAGGAACAACATTTGAAATGGCAAGACATGAGTGAGAGATTGAAAGAGAAGCATACTTTAAAATATGCACTTAAATAAGAAAAGTGTGAAGTTGGAGGGAGAACGTGGTGAAAGAGTTGAAGGGGAATGGAGGATAGATTTGATAAAAATTCATTACATTCATGAATAACTATTAAATAAAATATTTAAAAGGAGGCATTTAAATATATACAGTATATTTACAGAGAAAAGGATACAGTTTAATTTGAGCCTTCAGTTATGGCCTTTCAATTATTTTTGCTTGTCAAAATACTGAGTTCTAGCCAGTGTCATGGTTCCATTTATCAAGTGTTACACTCATGGGAACACATTCTGTTGATGATTAAAAAGGTAAGATATAAATAAAATGTGGTATAGGCCATCAATAGATTGGCTAAGTTCATGTGAGTTGATTCCAATTTTCAACTCTGATATTTTGAGGTATAAAAAGATGGAAAAAAAGTAATTGTGTAAGATCATGAATATAATTTAACACATCCACAAATCTGTTTTATAACACACAGCATTTAAGTATAGTGACTGTGTATATAAAAGGTAATTGATAAATATAGTACAGAGAGACCAGTTAAGGCTATCGGCTACTCAATAGCTACTAACAAGGTTCAAGGTCAAGCTGACTTCTTTGACCCAGAGAGATTCGCTGCTCTGAGGCTCAACTGCCTTGCAGCCTCCCTCTGTTTGGATGCCTCTGGATGCTGGTGTGCCCTTAGATGATCCAAAGAAGTCACTGTGAAGTTATTTTGTATTTCTAGTTAGTTATGTGGGCTACAGTATGGATTCTGCACCCATTTGAGAAGCTGAAAACTTGTGTAAGCCATCAAGGTAAGGTGAACCTGCATCTGCAGAGAAGTTTAGCCCTTGCCTCTAAAGGTTTAGTCATTCAGACTGGAGAAACAAATGAACAACAAGCAGATTTATAGGAGGAAAGGCTTTTAAAAATACCTTATTTATGTCCCAAATGTTGCCTCCCTCCTTGTCCCCCCACCTAGAGTTCTTCACCTGCTTCCCACTCCCCTTCAGCTCTGAGAGTGCTCTCCAACAACTCCCCAGAACCCCCCTTCCCTGGGGCATCACATCTCTACAGGATTAGGTGCATCCTCTCCCACTGAGGCCAGACAAGTCAGTCCTCTGCTTCATATATGCTGGGGGCCTTGGACCAGCCCATGTACGCTCTTTGGTTGGAGGAAAGGCTTTACAATTCATTGAGTTACATAAATGCACAAAGCCAGTTTGTAAGGCCTGTAGGCCTTCTTCATGCAGAACTCTATAGGGGCAAGGGTATAGACAATGTTACAAGGGCAGTAAATGACTATTAGGGAACAACAACAACAACAACAACAGAACAAGCCTAAGGGACCAGCAATATCTTCAAAGCTCTTGAGTGGTACTAGACTTACGTTCTTTTCCTCTTGATATGACTTTAATATTTCTTGGGAAAAGACCTTTCCATGGGACTGAAAACAATTGCCTTCTGTGGATGCTGAGCTAGCTGCTAGGTAAACGAAGGAACTTCAGAGAGTGTTCCTTGTACTTTAGAGGAACAAAGACGACCTGGAGACAAGAAGGCAGAAAGACGGCAAAGGGACCTTAGTTTTGAGAATTCTCTAGCTTGGCTTGTCTAAGTTTCACCCTTTGGAGGTACTGTTTTCCAGACCCTGCAATAATTGCTGTAGGTGACTAGGGTGTCAGTGTTTTTTTTTTTTTTTTAATAATTCTCTGATCCTCTCAGCAGCTATTGCTAGAACACTGGGAATAATGGATAGTTATCATAGGGTCGCAGTGAAATATCAGAACTTAATACACTCCTGTAATGATCGCTATATCCCTGAGACTCTTTGGGTGTCAGGGCAAACTGAGTCTACCTGGAAACTAAGCTCTGAGGGGAACAAACCTTCCTTGTGATAGCCCATTAGATATCTCCTGCTGGGATCTTGGTTCTTTATCCTGTCCTCTCAACTCACTGTTGTGGAGATATTTGCCTACAAAGAAAGCTTATCATGTTAATTTTCATGTAAGTCAGCAAGCTGCTAGCTTCCTGGCCTCCTGTTCCAGAACTTAGTCTTAACACTGTCTGTACTGCTTGTGAAACCTAAGTAGATGTGAGAAGTACCTTCCACTCCTGGAGTCAACTGTTGGCATTCAAATTCTGTGTGGTTTGCATAATGGAATACATTTCACCATATATTGTATTTTAAATTGTTTTAAAAACTCATACAATAGAAACAATTTGGTTATTTCAGTGTGGAATTTACTGAGGAATTATTGACAGTAATTGCATATGTATTAAATGTACGCAAGGAGATGTTGAAACACAAAGCACATGGTGAAATAACCAGGCAAATTAAATAACAGGTCAGTCACCGTAAAAAATTACTTTGTAGTGTGTGACTGTCTGTGCATGTGTGTAGAACAGTTAGACGCGACGCTATCTGGCCAGTTTTGTGTGTGGGCACATTGTTATTGATTATGGTCATCATGGTGTGTGTGTGTGTGTGTGTGTGTGTGTGTGTAAAGCAGTTAGAATATATCTGGCCAGTTTCGTGTGTGGGCACATTGTTATTGACTATGGTCATCATGTTGCCTATGATTATCTGCAATGTTTCTTCTTAGAGCTGAAGGCTTGGATTAGTTGGTCAACATCTCTCCATTTCCCCCAGTTCTTCATTTCTGTCAATCCTCAGCTACTCTTTCCTGACATGTGTGTGAGACTTGTTTCTCTGGGCATGAGTTATTTCACTTTACCAGCCCTCTGGGTTCATCAAAACTGCTGCATGTGAGAGGATTTCTTTCTTGTTTAAGACTGAGTAATGCTTAACTGCATACAAAGATTCTATATCTTTATCTGTCCATCCACTGATGACCACTTAGGTTGATTCTGTAACTTAGGTTTTGTCAGTAATGTTGCAATGAATGTACAAATATTTCTTTGCTATAATTATTCATTTCCTTTGACTATGCACCCCAAAATTGAGTTGCTGGATCATATGGTAGTTCTATCTTTAATTTTTGAAGAACCTCATACTGTTTTCCATAATGGATGTACTAATTTAAATCTCATCAACAAAGTGAGAAGAAAAAAATTGAGATGTCCTAAATTTAGTGACAACCCATAATAAGAAAGAAACTTTTGCCTCACTGCCTTGTGCTGAGATTACAAGTGTGAGCCACCATTGGCTTTTTACTTGGGTGTTGGGGATCGAACCCAGGCCTTCACACTTGTATAACGAACACCCATACCTTCTCTTAGCTCCTTAAGCAGATTTCATTTAGTGGCTAAAAAAAGTGTAAAAGAATGAAACAAAAGACAAATACTTCTGGTAGAAGACCAGCAGTCCAAAACACAGCTCATGAGTTCCTGGGAAACACACCCACCTTGTAGCTGTTAATCTTTAAGTACACATTGTTGATGGTTGCACTTCAACAACATTCTGATGGCTTCCCAAAACTACTTCAAAACCACAACTCAGATGTTTCCTCATCGGATCAGCTCAATCTAAGTTTAATTGTACAAAAGGGTTTAGATATATCCTAACTAGGCCACAAGCAACATGCTACTGGATCTTTCTCTAAAATAAGGATTTATTTCCATTAAATAAGGAAAGAAACCGTGGAGAGACCAAGTCCAAATAGCTATCTATGTATATTGTTTAACAGTAGGAGAAACACTTTACAGCTACGTTACAAATGGTCTTGCAAACTTTATATGCCTCAGTACAGGGGAACACCAGGGAGTGGGTGGGTAGGGGACCTGGGATGGGGAGGGTATGGGAGACTTTTGGGATAGCATTGAAAATATAAATGAAGAAAATACCTAATAAAAATAAAAATAATAAAATAGAAAAAAAAAAGAAAAGGCAGATGAAAACTTTTGTACAAGAAATCCAACCCATGCATCCATGTCTTCCTGTTGCTCTTCTTTCCAGAGTTGGTTTGACAAGTGCTGTCAGGGTCTGTTTTCCTGGCCCTTTCAGCAGCTTATTTATCTACTCAGTTCTTTCCAAGCTTTGATATCACACAGCAAAGCTCTGCTGCACTTGCTCAGCCACTTCTGTCCTTCCTGACTGCATGGAACATGTCCTTTTCATTGTCTGTGACTTCCAACACTCTTGATGTCATTGACAAAAGTCCAGAGAAATCATTTGTGCAGTTACATTGGCATATACTTTAGTAATCCTGCCCTTCAACTTGGCTTTTGTGGAATTCTGCCTGGGAGACCCCAATACATTACATGATTTCTTTCTTGTCACAGCTCAATCACTGTCCTTGCCAAATAGCAAAAAGGCTCCTTTGAGTTGTGCAGTTTGCTCTTTTGGTGGTTGGTCAACCATACTATTAGGATTTCTGGTTTTCCAAGCAGATCTAAATACCATGGGCTTTCTTGATTCCCCAGGATTTGGCTCCATGCTTCTCAGAAACATCACCCTAGGGAGCAATCTTTTTTCACATGGACCTTTGGGAGACATTAGTATATCCACATTATACTTCCTTAGAATAAAATTCTCTTGGATGCTGGATTCAATTGCTAATTTATATTATACTAGAGTTTGGATTCTATATTTGTGCAACATAATGGTGTACTTTTTTTCCTTTCTTGAATTAGGTTGTTAAGGTTTAATATAATATGGCAGTCTTATACCATAGCTATTGAAATGTATTCTCATTGCTGCGTTTCTGAAATTGTGTATAATATATTGACATTTTTCCCTTAAGTATTTGATAGAAATTTATCTAGACTGTTTTTATTGATCTGGATACCTTTTTGATGAGATAATTATCTGTCACAGATATGTATATATGACACACACATATATATACTCATAAAAATTTTCATTTCTTCTTGTGTCAGTTTTAGTATATTTTGTTTTACTAAAACATTTCTAGAATTTTTTTTATTTCATTAACAGCTTCAAATCTGTTGCCATTCAATTGCTCATAATATCTTCTAATTATAGAATTATCTAATTATATTCATAATACCTTCTGTATTAAAACCCATCTGATCTATAATGTCAGTTTTTTTCTTTATTTCTTGTTATGGTTATTTTTATCTCTTCTTTGGCTCTTGTTTTTGTAAAAGCAGAGTCACTAGGAACTTAACAATTTTATTAGATTTTTGCCTTTTTGATTTTTCTTATTGTTCCTCCTGATTCATTATTAGACTCCTATTGCTTTTATTTCCTCTTAACCCTGTTTTTCTAAATTTTATTGAGGTCATCAGTTGATTTATTTACTTCTAAGAATTTAAAACAAATTCCAGAATGTACATCTAAGGCACTGAATTTTTGTAATTGTGACTGTAGTTGCATTCTCTAAGATTTGATCTATTTGATACATTTGATTCATTACCATCCCAGTTTAAAATCCTTTTAACTTTCTTTTATGCATTTATATTTTTATCATGTTTCTCTTAAGTATCACATAGTAAGGTTTTATCTTAATTATTTAATACTAAAACATCTGTTTTAATTAGAAATTTTGATTTTATAAATATGTAATTATAAATACTAACAATGTAAAACTTTCAAATGATCTTTCTCTTCTGTTTTTTGTTCCTTGGTTTTGAAGTGATTGGTAATTTTTCTTCTTATTTTCCACTAGCTTGTTTGTGTGTTCATGTTTTGGTAATTTTCCTAGAGATGGCCATTCGTTATCTGTATTTGTTAATAATAAGTGAATTTTTATCATATCTAAGACAAAATAGGAACTTCAAAGGACACAGACCTAACATTCCCCTATCCCAAGCCTTTCTGATATCATTGTCCCATATTGCAAATCCTCTTATTATTGTGTAGTGCTGTCTTGACTTAGCCACAGCACACACATAGTCATGCCATTGCTCTTTGTCTCCCTGTGTTTTTCCCTGACTGGTAGTGTAGTCTCTTTAGTTAATGAATTTTTATTACTATTTACTTTATCTTGAAATTCTGGGGGCAATCTCTTCTGGAAGTTTAGAAGGTTGTTTTTTTATTCTATTTTATTTGGACTCAATTAAAAAAAAAGCTTTTCCTAAGTGAAGAATTCTAGTTGGGTAATTATCTTTATTAAATATTGTCTTCTATCACTCATGTTTCTTTTCAAAAGTCACATATCAATCTTTTAATGTTTTTCTTTTTGCAGGTGCTATGTTCATTTTGAAAGACTGTTTTAATGATTTTTAATTTTGCTGAGATTAATCATATTAAAGACTTCATGTTTTTACTTAGAATGACTTCTATTTGACCTGGCTGGAGTTTATAGTGATTTAACACATTTTATACATCTTGGAAATGTTTCAACCATAATCTTTTTTGAACATTAAATATTTGTCTCCTTTTCTATGATTCTCATTATGTGTGTGTGTGTGTGTGCTTGTGTGTAAGACAGTTCTGTTTTTAATATGTTCTATAACTGAGTACTGCGCACAGCTTAGTACCCTTGAATAATGAAATGCAACATGAAATGAAAGCAAGAGACTCATATTTGGATTCCTTGTTCTCCTCGCCACTTGTGGAGCCTGCTGAGGCGGCCCCTGCTCCCGAGTCTCAGCCCTCAATACTTCTTTCCCCTGTTTCTTTCTCATTTGCAAAATTGCAACTGAGTAGAGTCACCTGTTCTCTCCCCTCCTTTTACATCAGTCTTCATTGGTACCTCCTGTTGTCTTTAACTATTTTTTTTTTCTAAATTCAGTTATTTTAGTTCTTAATAGCACATAAGGTCTCACAGAAACCGAACCCAGTTGCCAACAATGGATTGCATTTTACTATTTTCCTATGTGGCATAATGTATCATTGTATAAATATTCTAAAATTTATGCATACTTATGAGTACTTACTTAGGTTGTTTTCATTATTTTTTTTTTTACTACAAAACAAAGAGCATAGAGTAACTTTATATGTATATTATTCCCCATCTGCAAATACTTAAAATCTTGAAATTACCAGAATCATACTGATTGATCATATAGGATGTATGGAGCTGAAGATTTGGCTCAGTTGATTGAGCGCCTAGCATTCAGGGGGCCCTGAGTTCAGGGGCCCCAGAACCACATAAACAGAATGTGACTACTTATCACAACACTCTGGAGGTGGAAAGCATGAGAATCCAAAGTTAAGGTCATCTCCGTACACAGCAAAGCTGAGGTCAGCCTTTTATAGAGGAGACTCTTTATAAAAAAGCAGCAATTAAAAACCAAAGAGAATATGCACTTGCATTTGGATGCATATTGCCATATTGTCTTCCTTGAAATGTTTACCAGTTTACGTTCCAAATATTGCACATGAACATGCCTATGCCCACAGCCTGACAACACAGTGTATTCTTTTACTTTTGGTATTTGTCAATTTGGTTGTTAAAGTTTGCCTCTTATTATAGTTTCAATTAGTGTTACTGTTTTTGTGTGAGAGATTGAACACCTTTCTCATGATCCAAGTTCCAAGTTAGCACACTGCTCTAGGGATTTGTCATAGACAATCAACATTTTCCAGGGCATGCTTCAGTGAATCTACTCGAAATTTTCTGCAAAAGAAGAGCTGCATCTTATAGCTCATTATTATGACATTTCTTTAAAAACCTGTAAGAAAAGGAGCACATTTTGAAGAATTTACTGTGGTTAAAAATTACAGCCATACATAGCATAGTATTTAATATGTTAGCTAGTCATTATAGTGGCTAATCCCCGGTGCACTCACAACGCTGTATAATTATTATTCAGGTCTTTTTCATCGTCTTGACACTGTGCCTACCAACAGTCTGCCCTCTGTCCTCTCCACACTTGGTATCCTCTGTTCACCTGGTTGCTGTATCATCTTTTGTTCTAGATTCTCCTCGGTGGAATTATATCTGTCCTTCCTTGAATGGATTATGTTAGTAAGTATATTCGCACGGGGCATCCTTATTATAGTTATCTATTAAAAACCCAGACATTTTCATGGATGATAGAATTCTCATATCTATTTACATTTTCTTTGACTTCCCACTTGTGTGTCAAATCTGTGAGGTTGTTATCAATGTTTTCTTTTTAGTGTTCCACAGTTTCAGCCTTTGATATGTTTTAAAAGAATGTCTAAATTCTCAAAGTGCTGTGAACAGGGATTTCATGATGCCAAAGGTCTCCTCTGCGGAAGTGATTCCTTTCTTCCAGCTTTATATGGGTTCTGGGGGATCAAACTCAGGTCTCTAGACTTGGGCAGTAAACATGTTTACCCACAGAGCCACTTTGTGAGCCCCAAGGTTCTCTTCAGATGTTGTGAATGTACTGCAGTTCTACATTTTGCGTGTAGATATATCCAGATTTTCTGGTCTCATCCAGTGGTAAAAGGGCCTTTTAGCTATTAATTATCTTCCTACTTCTGGGGAAAATCAATTGACATGTATGAGAGTTCACTTCTGGCTTCTATATTCCATTGGGTTGGTGCACACGTGTCAATCACTATAGCTTTGTAGTAAGTTTAGAAGTCAAGACATGCTTCTCCTCCAACTTTACTGTTCTCTCCTCAGCTTGTGTTCAATACTCAGGAGCCTTCCCAATTCCATATGAATAAGAGGATAAGGTTTTTGACTTTTGGGAAGAAATTGTTGTTCTGATAGGGATTTGGGGTAATCACCAAATCAGAAGATGCTTCAAGTGTTACTGGCATCCTGCCACTGTTAAATCTCTTATTGATGGCACAAGCTGTTACACGTATTCAGATATTTAAATTCTTTCTGCAGCACGAAGTTTCTTTTAGGGACAGGATATTCATTCGCCATTTCTGTCTCTTCCTAAGTGTTTCACTTCTCCAGTGACTTACTTCAGATCGAAATTGCTGTCTTAATTTCTTATACAGATTGTTTGTTGCTATTGTATGAAAACACAACTGTCTTGTGTATTGATCCCGTGCTCTGGAACTTTGCTGAATTTGTTAGCTCTAATAATTGTTTTCTTGATTTTGTGAATTTTTATATACAAAAGCATGTAGCCATTGAATAGGCACAGAATTTCCTCTTCCTTTCCTCACTGGCTCCCTTTATTTCCTTTCCTTCCCCTCTAGATCTTACTGGAGTTTCTGGTGCAGCACTGAAGAGCATAGCTGAATCAGCATCCCTTTCTGAGTTCTCTGGGTGGGGGAAGGGGAGCCGGGCTGGGGAGGACCTACAGTCTTTAGCTACTGAACATTGGCCATTTAACTTTGTGTAACCCAGGGTCTTCCAAATGCATTTGCTTATGGCTAAGCTACTCCTCACATTGGGGAACACATGTATTGATAGATTAGTACCTAGAATTAGTCTAAGATATCTGACCATTAGATCAAATTTCTGGTGTTCAGAATAATATACGCAACCTTTGACGCTTATCTGGTGACTTCACTTTTTAAGGTATTTTAATTTTATCTGACACCTAGCAGCTGTGCATATGTAAGGGTGTATTCTGACCCCTCAGTACATGCCTACAAATTTCAGTGATCATATCAGGCTAATTGGTAGACAGTCTCCACCTCAGTCCTTATATCTCTGCACAGGTATTATTCAAAATTCTGCCTGCTAGTTGCTTTGAAATATACACCTAATACTGTTAGTCATGCTTATTCCATATACAATACAATGTTAGAAGTTACTTCTCTTACTCTACTGTACCCTTGTGCCTCATGACTGTCTTTTTTTTCCAGGTTTCTCTAGCATCATCTTATTGCTTTTGTAACCAGTGTGGCCGTTTCCACTTCTGTTATCACCTTCGTAGCTTTGACATAGAAATGAGAACTTGTCTCTTTCTGCCTGGCTTATTTCACTTAACCCAATGCCCTTTAGGTTTGTCTATGTCCCTGCAAACCTAAGAATTTAATTTCTGTTCATGGATGAATAATATCCCATTGTTTATGTATACCACATTTTTTCAATGGATGCCTAAGTTGGTTCTGTATTTCTGTTCCACTATTTTTAAGGAAGCCATTTTATCTGATTCATCAGTTTCACCTATCTTTTAGCCAAATTCACAAGTTTAAAAAGAAGGAACTATAATCAAGCAAGCAAGCAAGCAAGCAAGCAAGCAAGCAAGCAAGCAGAAGTGACAACAGGCTAAAACCATGGAGTGGGTTGTAGCTGGTTCTGAGGGGTGGGCTGTCCTGGGTCTTGCTCTGGTCCTCTTGGTGTGCTTGCATGTCACAGAAGGAGAGCTTCAGAGTTTGTCTTTAATAACATGGTGTGAAACTTTGGGTATTTTCTTCTCCGATCACGTTTCCTTCCTCCGTCAGAACCCATCAGTTTTCATAGCACGCCTCTTCTCTGTGTATAACATTATCCCTCTAACTGTTGCGATCAGGACACTGCAAAGTCCCCCATGAGCACATTACTCCCAGAGAGTGAAAGGATAAGTAAGGACAGTGGTGGAAATGTTGACTTGCAAACTGGTGACAGGAGGACAGGCAGGTGGAAGACCTCACAGTGACCAAGCACAGTGACAGTGCTGTCAGAACGGGCTCAGCAGATCCCTCCAGCCTTGGGTGCACAGCCGCGTGATTGTATTTCTGTGGGGTTGACTCATAGAGCTCTTGTCAAATACGATCCTAACACTGATTTGTGTTAACAGGTCTCAGTTTTATCTGGTTTCTGTATGTACTCCATTTATTTGGGAAGTCAGACTCATAGAAAGTGTTACTTTTCTTTCCCCACTTGACATCTTTTTCCTCTCTTGCTTCCCACGGGAACACCTGAAGTTCCTCCGTCTCCTCCAGTGTTGTTGCTTTGTTTGGTCTTTCTGCCTGGGGTGGTTTGAGCCTTGATGACTTAGGGACATGTTCATCAGTCTTTCTTAGTGAGCCCCCAACACTTACCACCTATTACTCTGTCTCTCTTCTTCTGTAGATGTTTCCTGCATGCCTGCTAAGCAAGGAGATGGGTAAGCTATTTCAGAAGGAAGGGGGATTTGCTGACTCACTGATGTGGTCTGTGCAGACTTATCTTGATTGAACACACCCAAAGTCCCTAAAGCACTCCTTCTGTCACTTGGCTAGACATACTTGAACCAAACACCGTGATCAAGGGGTAGAAATTCATCTGGTGCCAGCCTGAGCCACTTTTGCCCATTCTGATGCCTAAGCAAAGCTCTTATTAGTGGGGTGAGTTGGTTCTTCACAAATCATCAGAGAAGAGGTACTAGAACGAATGAAAGAATGGCAGAAAGGCAACGCCTCAGTTTCAGGAAACTGATACAAGAAAGATTTAATTCAATCCTGAGTTAGGAGCACTGTGCCTGTGTTTTGTTGGCATCTGGTGATGCTTGCTGAGACTGGCATAGGAAACCTGTTTGTGGCACAGGAGCTGACACAGGAACCAAATGAGGGACTAACCTCTATGCCACAGGCAATGCTGAGACTGGGGACAAATTAAATCCCTAACTAGCCCTCTGCTTCTATCTGCCCCCTCTTCCTGACAGAACTTACCTCCTTCCAGTATATTTTAGGACTTCATTGTCTGTTCCTCTCTCAACCTCTCAGAATGTAAATTAATTCATATTTCTAGATCCCAGAACTCTGCCTGGAAGAGAATAGCACCAGGAAATTATTTGTTTGATAAAGCGTTCAGGAGTTGAACACAGATGTTTTGTTTAATTTTTCTGTGTGTTCTGGGTTGATGATTGTTATTCTATCTGATATTTCCCTCATTTCTTTGCAATGTTTTAGTGGGGTTTTCTTTTCTTTCCATGTTCTCATACTAGGAGTTGAATCCAGAACTTCACACCTACTGAGCAAGCACCCAGTGGATGAGCTACAAACCTTGTTCTATTTTTCTCTTTCATACTAATTTCTATGATCTTCAAAATAATAGATATTCACATATAACACCCTTAAAGTACCTTGGACAGCACCAGCACACACACAAGTCATGCATGGTAGCTTTATAGTAATTTTCACTATAAATTTTGCAGACACATAATGATCCTCTGTGATCAGAGTTCCATGTATTCTTTTTCCATTCTCAGCTGTCATTAATTCAAAGATTTCTGAACTTGCTGCTTCGGTTTTTTTGTACTACAAAAAGCACAAAGGAAGATGGGAGCCAAATTTGGTTTCCTTATAAACTAGACACTTAAATTGAGAAATTTTTTATAGTGGGCTGGATAGTTGTGGCTTTTTGTAGGGACTCAACCATGTTAGTAACCCAGAAGAGTCTTCCCGTTCTAATTATTTTCCATTCCATAGATGAGCAGTTCGAGCTGGGGCTTCCTCTCCTCTCAGCTCTATTCTGTCTCTGGTATATGGAATGCTTTGTCCTCACTGCTCCGTTCTCCTTACAAAAGTTTGGCATGCTGCCAATCCTCCCATAAGAAAAACATATTATGATCTTGCCCTGTTTTTCTCTTTTGTTCCAAGTCTATTAGAATTAACTGAATTTAAGTGAGTGACTTTACATACATCATGCAAGAACCAATTCATCTGAAGTCTTGCTTACTTTATAATCCCAATTTTACACTTCTGTCTAACTTACTCACTGTGCCAGTAATTTGGTTGTGAGTTTAAAGTTGTTTCAGAAATAAAAAGTTATAAAATGAGCCAACTAAATTTTCATTTGTGATGTCTAATTTAATGTGATGGTCACTGGGATATTCACTTGTGTTGGAATGGAGATCCAAGCCAAGGGGACCTTCTACATCCTTGAGTTTATAGTGGTGTTTGTGGAATGGTTTTAGCGTGGACTGAAGGCTCCTGAATCACAGTATTCCATAGATAATGATGGCTGCAGGCTACTCAGGATGATCTTAGCCTTTCCAAGTGAAGAAACTTCTTTTTGGCTCAGAAGATGTTGTACCCATCAGGGCAGACTATGCCGAGTATAAGTAACAAGCAACGTGTTAATGTCAGTCACTCACAACTACCAATTTCATTTCTGGATCGGGCTGCTACACAGCCATCTTGAATTAATGGACTTGACGTTACTATACTCACCTATAGTCACTGGTAGCTAGGCTGATGGCAGTGGTTTGAATAAGAATGGCCTCTATAGTTGAGTACTTAGTTACCAGGGCATAGCACTACTTGAGAAGGATTAGGAGGTGTGGCCAGTACTGAAGGAAGTGTGCCCCTGAGGGTGGGCTTTGAAGTTTTAAAAGTCCATCCTAGACTCATTCTATTTCTTTCTGTCTACAGATCAGGTTGTAGAATCCTCAACTACCTCTTGAATACCAGGTCTCTGTGTGTGTGTGTGCTGCCATGCTCCCTGCTATGGTAATAATGGACTAACCTTGGAAACTGTGAGTAGGCCCCAATTAAATGCCTTCTTTTACAGGAGTTGCCTTTGCCATGGTGTCTCTGTACAGCAATAGAACAGTGACTAAACAGAAGTTGGCACCAGAGAGTGGGGTATTGCTTTCTTGGACCTGACCATGTTGCTTGTTGGAAGAATATGGAAGACTTTGAGCTAGAGAAGTAATGGAACACTTTAAGTGAGGATTAATTGTCCATACTAGTAGGAACATGAAAGACTGTTGTAGAGAGCAATATAAATATGACCGTCCAGCTTAAGAGGTTTCAGAGGGGAAGAATATTTTTTAGTAAGTGACCTAGAGATAATTTTTTTTTAATTTGGGCAAAGAATGTGATTGCTCTTTGTCTTTGTTCTAAAAAATCAGCCTGAGACTAAATTGAAAAGTTTTAGATTAATGACCTTGGCAGAGGAGATTTAAAGATAGGCTATTGTTGATTCTGCCTTGTGGTTATCAGTGGTCATCCTCATGCAAATTTATAATGAAAAGGAGGAAGCTGGACAAAGAGAAATAAAAAATATATGGCTTGAGGAGGAAAGGAGCATCAGAAAATGTAACCAAGTAAAGACCAGCGCTCAAGGAGATAAAAAAGATTAAAAACAACAACAACAACAACAACAACAACAACAACAACCACCACTGCCTGATGCCAAATGGAATAAAGGGAGTAGTGACCTCAGACCTCAGGGAATTAAAGAAAAGAAAAAGCTTAGGCAGTTGAGGAAACCATTATCAACAGGAAGCCGGTGCAAAGGTAACTGAACAGGGTGGCCAATCCAGTACCACCAAGCAGCAGACGGTGGCAGCTTTAGCCACATATTTCTGGCTTTAGAGTCAAAGATACAAAATATGAGTAATGGAATCTCCCTCTCAGGCTAAGGAAAGACACACGACTGAGAACTGAGGTCAGGCATGAGTCAGGGTGAGCCTGCATGGACGCCCAGAGAGGCCATTATGTGAAGCTCTGAAGGAAAAGCCTGGACTGTTTTGCCTGATGTTGCAGATGCCAGAGTTGTGGGATACCTGTCGAGCAAAGCTTCAGTCAGATCGGTGTGGAACCAGTCCAAATGAGAGAAGTGGGTTTAAGTCAAGAAAGCTATGAGAAAATAACCCCTTCCCTACATCTTTCCAATGATCTAAATCACAATCAGGTGAAAGCAGGGTGAAACAGACAGGTGTAGCTACATAGAAGCCAGGAGCAGACACTTCCCTCAAGACTTCAGACAAACTCTGTGGACCAGTGGGGTACTCAGGAATAAGCAGGGCTCAGTAAAAACGACAACAAGCAACTTAGAAAAGAACGTAGACACTTTAAAAACAGAACAGAACGGAACGGAACGGAACGGAACGGAACGGAACAGAACAGAACAGAACAGAACAACAACACTCAGTGAAAGAATTTAATGACTGCACTAAAGTTAATAAAAGCTAACTGGAATGAAGTAGAAAACAAAGACTGGTGGAAAAAAGGAACCAACCCCCTTTGGAAGCTGAAAACAACAGCAAAGCCAGTGTATGGCAGAGTTTAAGTTTGAGAAAGAGGAGAGGGAATGACAGCAATGGTAAAAGGCCCTGGTGGGTGCTGAGGTGAGCGAGCACAGGATGCTTAGAATCTCAAAGCACAGAGATATGTATGGCCCTTGAAGGATGCCGTTCCTGAGTTCTTCATCTTCTCCTGGCCACACGAAAGGATGTAAAACTCTACACTCTTTTCAGAATGATGTGTAACAGAATATAAAACCTGACGGTGACTGTTTAAAAATGAAAACTACAAAATGACTGTCATTAAGAAAGAGCATCAATTTAAACAGTTGTCAGTGAAATATTTCCAAACTGAACAGGACTGTCCATCAAAATCATCCTACAGCACAGCGAGGCAGGCTTCACCACAGAATCCACAGATGAATGCTAAGTATCTATTAACTCAATCCGTCAGCATCTAAGACGGGAACCAGAATGGAAGCGTCACACTGGAGGTGTCACAGTGGCAGAGGAAGATGGTTAGCGTCGATCTCTGATTGAAATATCTCCCCACAATATTCGACGAAATGGGAGATTTTTTTTCCCCTCACCTGAGGAGCCACACAGACTCAGAAGCAACAAGCACACGGAGCCATTCTTATGGAAATAAAGATAAGAACATGCTTTGTTACCACTAGTGAGCACTTTCTTGAAATCTTGATAATGCAATGAAGATGAACTTGATATAAGATGATATCAAGAGCAAGTGGAACAGCCATGATTTCTAAGTGACATAGCCTTTCTGTGAGGCACTAATAAGACCATCTTGGCACTAATAAGACCATCTTGAATGAGTATATTCATTTATTGTGATAGTTTGAGTAAGAATGACCCTCATAGGTTCATATATCTGAATGGTTAGTTATCAGGGAGTGGCACTACCTGAGAAGGATTAGGAGGTGTGGCCTTGTTGGAGTAGGTATGGCCTTATTAGAGGAAGTGTGTGACTGGGTATGGGTATAGGGTTTTCAGAAGCTCATACAGGCCCACTGCTCTTTTTTGTCCAAATGTAGAACTCTTAGTTACTTCTCCAGAACCATGCCCTTCTTCATGACACCATGCTCCACACTGATAGCAATGGACTAAACCACTGAAACTATAAGCAAGACCCAATTAAATGCTTTCTTTTCTAAGAGTTGCAGTGGCCACGGTGTCCCTTCACAGAACACTGATCAAAACTCACATCATGCGTAATCTTATTTGAAAATTTAATCAACATATATATGCTACATCCACTCCAGTAGTGACAAGTGCGACAGGCCCCCTGAAAACCTGGGCGTTGTCCCGAGGCGAAAAGTTCACGGAAACTTAGTCTCCTTGGAATCATGGCATCCTGTATAAAGAATGCTCCAATGTCCGTGCTTTAATTGGTAAATGGATCTGTGCACTTTCCCTTAATATTGCTTTATTACAAGTGCTCCTAAGGATTGATTTTTTGACATAGCTAAGTTAGATTCTAGGCAGTCCTTGATCCGACATTGGGCATGGATAGCTAAGTTATTGCCCTACACAGGAATTTACCATTATCTAGGAAGAAGGAAGTTTGTGATCTAAGAAGGAACCAGAGGAGATACTTGGAACTATAGATAGCTGAGTTACACCCATATACAAGTATTTACAATGGCCTTGGGGGAAGGTGGACTATACAATAGACTAGAATAGGAACTATGGTGAGGGCACGAAGCCCTTGCCCCTGGCTTCTAAGATTAAGTGGACCTTAGGTGGAGCTGTTTTTGATCCCAGTTGTTAACATTGAATTTTATCCCCGTTGGTTCCTGCCAGTCCTTCTGTGTTTGCATTCCTCTGTTTTGTGTAAGAATCCAGTAACCTCCTTGTACCTTGTCAGTGTGTCACCTAACTTCCCTATTTTCTTCTGTATAAAAAGTTTGTTGCTCAATTTGACAAATTACATTCAGATCCACATTCCCTTGTGTCCAGTCTGTTTGTCACCCCAATTCCCGCCGACTCTATGTCCATCTGCCAGAACCCCTGATTCCCACAGATTGAGGGGGGTCGATTAGGCTCGGTCCATGGCATACACACACACACACACACACACACATACACACACACACACACACACACACACACACACACACATATATATATATATATATATATATATTAGAACATACATATTTATTTATAGATTGCGTGTAATTTTTTTCACACACACACATACTGTAAAATATTTAAATTAGAATAAATATCTCTTATACAAGATTAAACATATTTATCTTTTTAGATTTTAAAAATATATGATAATGAACTTTTAGGTTAAATAATATAACAAGTTAGAGAAGAAATATATTAACTATTATACTATCAGTGTTCAGTGGAAAATTCATTGGGATATATTCATGCTTAAAAGAGTGAGGAGAGATGGCTCAGTGGTTGAGAGCACTTACTGTTCTTCTAGAGGTCCTGGGTTCAAATCCCAGCAACCATATGGTGGCTCACAACCACCTGTAATGAGATCTGATGCCCTCTTCTGGTGTGTCTGAAAATAGCTACAGTGTACTTATATATAATAAATAAATAAGTCTTAAAAAAAAAGAGGTGGGACAATTGCCTAGGACAATGCTCATTTGAATTATCTACTGCTTACACCAGGGTGGGCTGGGCACCTCTACCTGAGTCTACCTCTCTACTGAATTTAAAGGACTTCTCAGAGCTATAAGAATGATACTTAAAAATGGACTTTTCCCTCTCAAATTGCAGTAAAAACGATTCCAAATGAAAAATCGACATGATTTATTTATTTATTTATTTATTTATTTATTTATTTACTTCTTTTTGAGAGCATGAGATAGGTGGAAACAATAAAATGTTTAAAAACAATACAAAAAATAAATAGACTCTCATGGTCAGGCACATTTCTGAGGTATGATATATTATATCTAACTTAATCTTTACAAATTTTTAAGTCTCAATTTGGCCTCAGAAAGTGTGCTGTATATTTTTATGTCATTGTGACCCAAGCTGAAGTCATTAGAGATGAGGGAACCTCAATTGAGAAAATGCCTCCCTAAGACTGGCTGTAGTTAAGCCTATAGGGTATTTTCTTAATAAGTGATTATAGGAGAAGGCCCAGCCCATTGTGGGTGGTGCTGGGCTGGTGGTCCTGGGTTATATAAGAGAGCAAGGTGAGCAAGCCAGGGGAAGCAAACCAGTAAGTAGCATTCCTCCACGGCTTCTGCACCAGCTCCTGCTTCCAGGTTCCTATCCTGTTCGAGTTCCTGTCCTAACTCAACTTCTTTCAGTGATGAAAGCCACAGTGTGGAAGTGTAAGCCAAATAAACCCTTTCTTCCCAGCCTGCTTTTTGTTCAATGGTGTTTCATCACAGCAGTAGCAACCCTAACTAAGATAGAAAGGGATACCTGGTGGGTAGCTTTGGAGCTTTAATGCAGTGTAAAAAGGGCTTAATACCGAGGTGTATTAATTGCTGTACACGACACGATCAGTTGGATTTGGATTTCCTACGTCAACAATCGTGTGGAGACATGATACAACAGTTCATGTTGTGTGTCGCGTTAACTGCTTGCAGAGGACCCCAGTTTGGGTCTCATCACCCATGTCTGGTGGCCTACAACCACCTTAAGTCCAGCCCAGGAGGGATCAACACCCTCCGCTGGCCTCCCCTGGTACCTGCACTCTCACGTGCAATTAAAAATAGTGTGAATCATGTCTAGAGCCCAGAAAAAGAAACTGCACAAAATGGTGTTATATTTCACTTACGGTTTATTCAAACAGAGATTTTCAGGAATTTTGTTTGTTGTTGTTGCTTTTTACTTTATACTTAAAATATTTATCTTCACGTGTTTGTGTGTTTTGTCTGCATGCATATATGGGCCTCACATGCCTACCTGGTGACTATGGAGATCAGAGAAACATTGTATCTCCTGGAGCTAGAGTTACAGATGGATTTGAGTCACTGTGTGGTTGCTTAGAGTCAAACTCAGGTCATCTGCAAGAGCCACAAGTGCTCTTAATCATTGAGCCATCTCTCTAGCCCCTGTATCCAGTGTTTAGAGGTGCAGGGTCTCACATAGACCCCCCTGCCTGGCCCTGTATCTAGTTAGCTATGAAGCTATGGATGACCTTGAATTCCGTTTTCTTCTGCTTGCCCTTCTTGAGAGCTGGATTACCCGTCTGCCCTGATGTGTGCTGTTTCTTTGACTACTCTGAAATAGCAGACCCCTGAAAAGCTGCATGTAATACAGTTAAGAAAGGCTTATATACAGCCCACATGTTACATTAATAACAATAGAGCCTTTTCATAGAAAGCAGAAAAGACCTAATCAATTTCATGAAAATATTTATATCCTAAACATTATATATTAAAGTTGAGATGTTAATATTCTAGAATGCTAATTGTGGGCAATGTAAAATTATATTCCCATTGTTCATATTTCTACAGCCAATTCTCTTCAAAGCAGAAGCATTTAAAAAAGAATAGCTCCTTTTAAGTTGAAGAATATAGTAAGTTTAACTTGTTTCCCTAGTTTGAGTTTATAATGAAAAATTGAACCAATACACATATTTTTTCTGCTTAAAAAGAAGTGGTAGTAGTAATACAGTTATTTGAGTGATTGTATTTGTGAAAACTGTCAAATCCAATTACCTTGCTTTTTAGCCATTTTGTTATTGGAAAGTGAAAACAAGCATTTTAATATGGGAACCAAGGGAAATTCTACCCTGCGTTTGTTTTCGAAATGGGTCTTGTCACCTTGCAAGGCTGTTTTAAGGAACCGTGTTTTTCCCTGGAAAGACAAAACCCTGATATGCTTCTTGGCTGGGGTTCCAGGGATCGGTAGGGCACCTGGGCTCTGGGGTGCTGTGTTCCACTAGGCAGGTTCTGTGATTGTGCACGGTCCCTGCGAGTGCCCAGTGCTGCGTGCTCTCCCGGCACAGCTCTCCATGTTAACACGCTTCTTAGCAAGACCTTAAATGCTGACTTCCACACAGCCGCTCTTGAGCTCGCTCCTGCCTCTCCTGTTTCCTTTTTGTTTGCTGCTATAAAACTGAACAAATGGGACCCAGGGACGTTGGCAGGGATCCAAACCAGAGTGAAACGCATCCTGAATTGGCCCCTTGCCCAAAAGTATAATTTTCAGCTGTGAGCTGCCCTTAATTTTGAAAATCATCCTGTAGCTTCAGGTTTTTAGAAGCATAGCAGCATTGTGTCGGTTCTCCAGGCACCCGGCTCTCGAGAAAATGAAAACAAACACCATCTCTTGCTTTGTCTTTGCATTAGCTCAGACTTCTTTGACTAGAGGATGCGGCAACTAAGGAAGTTCAAATGTAAGACAGCCAGCTTTTTGGCCCAAGTAACCTAGTCCAGTCAGCTTCCACTTGGAGCCTACCAGGATTCCCAGCTTGATTGCTGGCATGCTTTAAAACTAGATTTCGCCGGGCGTGGTGGCGCACGCCTTTAATTTCAGCACTCGGGAGGCAGAGGCAGGCGGATTTCTGAGTTCGAGGCCAGCCTACTCTACAGAGTGAGTTCCAGGACAGCCAGGGCTACACAGAGAAACCCAGAATCGGAAAACCAAAAAAAAAAAAAAAAAAAAAAAAAAAAAAAAAAAAAAAAAAAAATCAAAAAAACTAGATTTCTCTGTTTAGCAACAGTCTTAATATCAGTTTCAAGTATGTTGGGAGGACTAACAAATTGTTCTGCAATTGACAATATATTATTCAGTAAGCAGAACTAGGGTATAAAAGCATCAACATTGCTCTTATAATGGCATTTTATCAGGCTGTGTAGGGTAAGAACTTCCTAACTTCCTGGCTCCAACTTTCTGCTTTTATTGCCAAGTATTTGTTTTTAATCATTCAGAGTAGAGTCTTCAATTTCTTTTTCTTTTTTCTATTGGATATTTTATTTATTTACATTTCAAATGTTATCCCCTTTCCTGGTAAACCCCCTATCCCATCTTCATCCCCCTGCTTCTATGAGGGTGCTCCCCCACCAACACACCCACTCCCACCTCACTGCCTTGGCATTCCCCTGCACTCAGGCATCGAGCCTTCACAGGACCAAGGGCTTCTAGTTTAGCCAATTAAGACTCTCTTCTTTCCTCAGATGATGTCTGTAAGAACTGGAGGAATTTTCTGGTTGCCATTTTGCCTTTAATATTTATTAGCAGTAAGTTGTGCTGGTTTTCTGTTCTATCAAGTTAACGTCACATCTGGCAAGCTGATGGAAAAATCATTTGACAAAATACCATTGGCTAATGTTACATTCTTTTATTCTCCAAGTTGAAAAACAAACACACACAAGTGAAATTACTAACCATTTGAATTTGCAATTCAGATACAAATACATACAATAGACACTTCTGACTTCCAATTCCCAGGGTATGGGGGTTAGCTCACACAGCTGGTAACTGTTGACAAGTGGCATTCACTAGTTGCACGAATCATATCTTATAGTCTCTGAACAATATGGAAAACTACTCTCTCCTTTTGCAAAAGGGCTAAGGCATGCTTTGTTTCTAAGATTTTAAGAGTAGTAGAAACTTGTTTTAGAAAACAAGAAGAGTTGAATTCTTCTTCCAGCCTTTTTCCTTTCATGGCCTTGGAAGGAAAAATAAGCCACATTCAATTAAATGGCGGCGACGGTGGCAGCAGCAGCCGCAGTCACTGCAGCTGCAGCAGCCAAGTCCCAGCTTCGGTGCTGGGAAATCGCCTCTTATGGTTTGTGGTCTGCAGGGTTTGGGACTGTAGAGAGTCAGTGACAAACCTCTCGAACTGAGTATTTCAGATATTCCTGGAGAAGAGACAGCCCTTTGGTCCATGTTGCCTCCTCCCCTGCCTCTCTTGAGTTACTGATTTCTTACGGCTCTATTTTAACTTGTTTATTGGCTCATTTGCTATGACACATTTGCAGTTTCAGTTTGTCTTAGTGTTTGTTGTGTGACTCACACTCTACCTTCGAATTCTATCTAACCACTTTGTGCAGTGTATATGGACTTGGCAGCAGTGTGTGTCTTTTTCTTTTGCCCTGTGTGCTATCTTTGCTGCATATTTTACCTCTGAGTTTGCTATAAATACTTCCGTGTATTGGTTTTGTTTTAGAAAAATAAGTCCTCTAAAAAAAAGATAAAATGTTGAAGGATTGCATATTAGAGAATTTCTATACTGCTTTATTATTCAAGATAAAAAAGTACCCGTTCCCCAAGTTCTTTTAAGTTTGACTATATTGTAACCGTATCCATTGGTCTTTATTCCTATGGATAGTGTCAGATTTTCAACAGGTATTTTTAAAAATAATTTTCCATCTGCCTACAAGGCTGTTTGAGCTCACTGAAAATCTGTCTCTGGAAGGGGGTTTGTCTCTCCCATTTCAGAGCCAAACATGTTTGTGTCAAATTGTCCTCTGAGACCCCTTGTCTGGGCTTGCGCTGACCCTCTGACAGGGAGGAGAACAGAAGAGCAGCTGAAGAGTAAAGACATCATGTCCTTGAGAACAGCTGGACAGCAGTCCATGCCCAGCAGATGTTCCTAGTGTTATCCCATGAGAGCAAAGTCTCTTCAGTAAAAAAAGAGAAGCTGGAAGTTTAGTAGCACGAAGCTCATTCATGAAGAGCAAGCTCAGGTTTGAAATCCAGCTGCCTGCCTCCCGCAGCAGGGCTTCCCCAGTCAATTTCTGCTGGAAGCTTCAAGATCCCTGTTTAATGATGTTTATCCATCTATCTCTTGATTCATCTATCTTTCTTTCCTTCTCTATCTATCTATCTATCTATCTATCTATCTATCTATCTATCCACCTATCATCTAGAACACACACTAAGTGAGTCACAAGCTGTTTACAATTGTCCTTTCTCGCTGCTTATTTATTTTACTCATTTTCTGTGTTTCACTTTTGGTGACTTCTTTCCCTGTGCTTTATATTAATTATTCTTTTCTTTTTATATTATCTGAGTTGCTGTTGATGTCATCCAGTGTATCTCCCCTCACAGACATTGCGGTTTTCATTCTCGAGAAGTTATGCTTGGGTGTTAGTATTTTGCATGTCTCTACTTAATATGTTTCCTATTTCTTCTACATAAGGAAACAATTGTGGTAGTTTCTACTCCAGCCATCAGCATCATTTTGACACCTATTTTCATTGGTTAATTTGTTCCTTATTATAGACCATGTCTTTCCACCTCTTTAGATGCCTAGTGGCTTTTTTTTTTTTGTACTGGATGACAGATAATGTGACTTTTAGTTTCATAAATGTCTTAGGTACTTGTCTCACTGCTGTGACCCAATACTGCAGCAGAAGCAACTTAAAAGAGAAAGAGATTTCTTTGGTTTTGTGGTTTGAGGATACAGCCCCATCATGGCATGGAAGACATGGCAGCACAAGTGTGGGGTATCTCTCATATTGTGTCTGTAGTTAGGAAGCAAAGAGAGAGTAATGCTAATGTTCTTGGTTCTCCCAGTCCATTTGGTCCAGGGCCCTATGCAATGGTTCCCCTTCCCAGCTTCCCAGTTAACTCCGTCTAGAAACTCTCTGATGACATGCTCCAAAGTTTGTTTTCTTTTTAGCCCTAGATCTTGTCAAGTTGGCAACATTCACCATCATGGTAGACATTGGGGTTCTGTAAATATCCTTTAGTTTTGTTCTGGGAAACAGTTAAATGACTCTGAAACTGCTGGAGCTTTACCAGGCAAGGAGAGGAGCAGTGTTTATCTTACAGTTATTTTCCTGGAACTACTGAGGCACTGATTTTTCTGCTTCTCTGTGCAATGCTTTACTACTTACATGGATTTTCCTACTGGCTGGTAGAGAGGCAAATTATATAAGTCATTGACTATGTTCATATTTTGTATGGGCACTTTATACATGAGCACTGGATCTATATCACTCCATTCCCTACCTCCCCATATCCAACACCTCTTGTGTCCCCCTTTATGGGACACTCTTTTAAACTGAGATCCTATAACGGACTCAGCATTCAATATACTTTTTTTTTTCACAAACCTTTCTGGTGTCCAAGGTACTATATATTTCTTTTGTGGATGTATTGAGAATCAGAGAATTAGGCTTGGGTGGCACTCGCTGTATACACACATACAGACCTTCAATCTTGGTAATATTACTAGAGAGAGTATGGTGAAGCTTACTCGTCCTTTCTCTTCTAGATAGTGTGTGTCTACCGAGTGCCAAAGCAAAAGGCTAGAGAAACTGGGCTTCATATAGGATTTCTTAAAAATTGCCCAGCCAGAAGCTATCAAGCAAGGACACAAATTCCCATCGTTTTGCTAATCCAAGGGACTGCAACCTTCTGATTTCAAGATATGACACCACGGTCTGTAAAGTGTTGGGCTGCATTTGTTGCTATACTGGGAGGCAAGAGGCCTATGGGCCATAGGTTGGACATGCCTGCTCCAACAGTCCTGTTCACCACAACCATAGACTCTCTCTTTCTTCTCCTTCCTCTTCCTCTTCCTCTTCCTCTTCCTCTTCCTCTTCCTCTTCCTCCTCCTCCTCCTCCTCCTCCTCCTCCTCCTCCTCCTCCTCCTCCTCCTCCCTTTTAGTACTTTGCCTTGAGAACACCAGCAACATGTTTCTTTCTGACTTCCAGCAAAGCCCTTCAACAAATGTAGACTCTGGCTCCTCACAGCTTCCCTTAGTGAATCCTGGCCTAGCCTGGCAACTCTCTGGGAAGTCAGCTGGTGTAATTGCATGGCTCAATTCATTTGAGCTCTATTCTCCACCATCAACTCTGTCCTGTTTTGTTCGTTGTCCAGTGTCTAGAACTGTGATTAATACATCTTGACAGATTACTTAGTTGTTGTTGTTGTTGTTGTTGTTGTGTGTGAGTGAGTGTGTGTGTGTGTGTGTGTGTGTGTGTATGAATGTATGCACAGTAGATGGTTAAATCCGTTTTCTTTTCTTTCAACTGGATGGCAATGTAAATACTCTTAGAGTAGGTTATAGAAATTATATATGATCTTCTGAGACTATATTAATCTGAAGTTATAAGCTTTCAATAGAGAGCACAGAAATTAACAAATGTATTTTTTCTCCAGTTTATTTGGGTAAAAAAATCATCAGGACCCTCTAATGACTATCAACAAATTAATTTTAACATCCAAACTAGACTTAGAAGTGAAAATTGATTCTGAGTCTGTACCTTCTACTTGCTATGCTTTTAATATTCATTAAATATATCCAAGACACCCCTTTGGGAGATAAGAAGCCCAGTTTCACTAGCCTTTTGCTTCGGCCCTCGGTAGACACACACTATATAGAAGAGAAAGGACGAGGACGCCTCACCATACTCTCTCTAGTAATATTACCAAAATGAATGCAGGATTGAAGGTCTCTATGAGTGTATACAGGGAATGCCACCGAAGCCTAATTCAATGAAGCCTAAATATTTTAGTGACTATTGCTGGGTCATAAATAAATTTGGTGGAAGATGGATATATGTTAATTGACAGAAATAGAAGACAGTAAATGACGATTTTAATGGAGATTTGGGAAAGGGTACCTTGGATGGGAAGAATGCTGAATGTGTAAGTCCTTGAAACTCTGCTTACAGCTCAGAGCAGTGAGCAGATTCCCTGCTTCTCAGCATTGTAGGTGTAGCTAACCTTACTGCTTCAGAACCCTGACTCAGGACCACCATATCAATACAGTCAATACAGTCAATACACGAGTGATGGAGAAAAGCCTGGTGAGAAAGAGGGAAAGAGAAATCATAAGGATGGCTTTCCTGGGCAGGGAAACCAGGCACTCCTTGATTGGGCAGTGTTCCTTTTCTTTCAGTGATTTTGCTGTGGGAAGTGTTTTTCATGGCTGGCATGAGACTCCATCTTTAAGCTTTGTGGTAGCCATTAGTGATTAAGATGGGCCAATGGCTCTGGTTATCTCAGCATACAACTTGTAAAGAATTGGTTTAAAGAGTCAATAACATCTGCCTGGGGACTGGCTTTTCTTTGGATTGCTATGAAGAGACTCTAAACCACCCAGAGTGTCTAAGAGAGCAAGAATGAGGTTGAGAGATCTTTAAACTGAATACAATTGCAAAAAATTTGAAGAATACGTAAACTGACTTATACATGATTAAGTTTGGTACAGAGGCTAAACATTTTGCTGTTTAAATAATGAATTTCATTGACATTGTTCTCAAAATAGCACAGAAAATACTGTATACAATCTAAGCACATGGGGGCTAGGAAAAAAACATGGACCAACTACAGCAACTGGGGTATTGGCCTTAAAGTGAGTGTTAGTTAAATATGCATGCATACATTTAAAATTCAACAAAGAAAGAACAATCATTGCATAATTTTAATTAAATTAGAATTGTTCATTTTATAAATGAAATATTCAGAAAGTCATTTTTCACATATGGGAATCCAATCTTTGTGGTAAATGTCTGTATTATTTTTATGTTTTAAGGTTTAATAAAGCTTATTATAAAGACTTTATTCATTATTGTCTTAGGGTTTTATAGCTGTGATCAGACACCATGACCAAGTAAAGTCTTATAAAGAACAACATTTAATTGGGGCTGGCTTATAGGTTCAGAGGTTCAGTCCATTATTATCAAGGTGGGAGCATTGTAGTATCTAGGCAGGCATGGCACAGGCAGAGGTGAGAGCTCTACATCTTCATCTGAAGGCTGCTAGTGGAAGATTGACTTCCAGTCGATTAGTATGAGGGTCTTAAAGCCCACATCCATAGTGACACACATACTCCAACAAGGCCACACCTACTCCAATAGAGCCACACTTTCTAATAGTGCCACTCCCTGGGCTGAGCACATACAAACCATCACAATCAGTATGAGAATCATAAGCATTTTCACATTCTCAATGAATTACTGAAAATAATTAAAAATAGTTTATTAAAATCTTAATTGAAATATACATATAGCATGTTTGTTTCCAAATTTATAAAGTACTTAAAAAACAAACAACAAAATTGTTCAAACAGTGCCACTGTTGTATCTTCAGACTGCTGCCGTGGTCACATAGAAGTTGGTGCTGATGCAGCTCAGTGAGAGGGACTGGAACCTGGTGACATGGTAGCAGCAGCTACCATGACCTGATTCTGCATCCCATGAGGAGGCAAAGCACTGTGTGCAGGCATTGAGAGATACCAGCTGTCAATTCGGCATCACATCTTCTGGACAGTGCTGGGTGCCATTGAGCAGGTGTAGCTGTTATTACTGAAGACTTGGCACCACAGCTATCAGCAATACGGGGTCTAACTGGCTTTCATAAGACAAAACTTGCTGCTGAGCATGGTGAGACATAGGTAAAAATTTGAAGGCATTTTTATAATTTCCAATGGAGTCTGAACATTGTGTCTTCAGCAACATCAGATCACAGGTATGCAGGCCTCACCGAGAATCTGCTACTGTCCTATGAGAGTCTGAAGGACACTATTCTCAGAGCACTGTCCTTCTGGAGTAAGGAAATTGACTCCCAGATCATGGAGGGGAATTGAGCCCTGATTGCAGCTCATGGCGACAGCCTTACAGGCAAAATCAAACATCTACAACAGTGTTTCTTAGCCTTCCTAAAACTGTGACCCTCATGGAGTTTCCACATCTTATGTTGATACACTACCCTAAAGTTATTTTTGTTACTGTAATTTTGCTACTGTTATGAATCATAGTGTAAATATTTTGGAGATAGAGGTTTGCCGAAGGGATCATAACCGACAGGTTGAGAACCGCGATGTAGAGGGTCTCCTAGGAGTGACCATTATGGATCTGAATCTGGCAACAGTATTCTCATGGTCTATGAACTGGACTGGGACATGAAGCCTATCAATCCCATGCAGTTCCTTGGAGATAAAGAGCCCATGCACAAACCCATTGAAATTGTGACTGTCCAGGGCCAAGTCAAGAAATGAAGGTGAATAGACAGACTCCTGTTTCAAGAACGAGTCCTTTGCCTGTTCGTGCCCCTGCGTCCTCCTGTCTGTCTGTTCATGCCTCCTACATCCTCCTGCCTGTTCATGTTTCTAGTATCCTTTCCAACACCAGTCACACTGACTACATCTTTAGATTCTTAAGTTTCAGCTGCAGATAGGACCAGTGGCTCCCATGTTTATGATGGTGTTTTTCCCTTGCACCTACTTGTATTATTAGAATAGAATCTCTCAGGTATCTTAGTCCAAGCCCAGTAAAGGCTTCTTTTATTATAGAAAGTTACAGTTTTTCTTGGTGATTTGTTTACTAAGAGCCTGCTTGGAAACAGATGTGGAGAACTCATGTAGTCTGATCAGTGAGGAGAAGCTGGTGTCCAGTCTTATCCCTGGAGCCTGTCCTGTGCTCTTCTGCAGTTGGATGATTGAGGGCTGTGGCTGTTCCAGGATAGGATAAATACAACTTGTATGGCAATTTGAAAAGTATTATTTCCTCCCTGACCATAAAGGAGGGAGTCCCAGAAGGCTGGGATCAATTCTGAATTAAGCTTATGTTTTAGATTTACTATTATAAATTATATAATGTGTCAGTACACAAAAACCCTTCTGAGGTTTCTAATGGTGGTTGAAATGGTCCCACATGTGGTCACCAGAAAATAAACTGTTCCTTATATCAAATAGGACAAGTTTACCTCCTGCTATATATCTTACGATCCCCCTGCTTTGCTTTCCAGCAGCAAAATGCTCTTGGTCATGTTCAAATGAGTCTTTTACTATCTCATGAGTCATATTTCAGTTGCTGGAACCTACTGTCGACTGCATGCTCATTTTGGCCCTAACTGTATTAATTCTTTTTTTTCAAGATCAATATAGTAGTAACAAAGTTATGTTATAGTTCAATATTAAAACAAAACAACACGAAAACCAATAGCTTAAAAAAAAAGGTTACCGGTCTATGTTACTTTGCCGAGCAAAACTTGGATGTACTCAGAACTAATTGAGTCAGAGATATAAGCACCTACACTACAAAAGATACCATGTAAGCCTGTGACCTTGGTATCAAGAGGTTCATCAGCCCTGTCTGTTAGATTGCACTGCAACTCTCCTAAGTACGGAATAGCTTCATTATTCCTTCAGATCTTGTTTTAGGAAGATACATGGCTAGCAACTCAAAAGAAGTTAAGGTTGAATCCCAAGACACTCATATTATATTTCCACATCTTTTAGATATTAGCCTCCTCTCTCAGTCTGGTAAGAACATGACATAACTGGTCAGGGCCATGCTACTTTAGGGCCTTGGGTTTCTGTAAAACACTCTCTTACTATTAAAGATAACTTGAGTATGTTCTCTGAGATAATAAGAGAATGATAATAAGCCTCACCTCGTCAATGTGCTTTTGGTACACACTGTCCAGCAGTCTCTATGTGATTTATCAATAAGCAGCAGCTGCCCACGATTTCAGACGAGCACTAGATGTATCTGGTTAGGGATCATGGAAGGGGAGTACTCGAGAATTGTGAAGAAGCTTACTCAGAACTAAGCATGATAGTTCTGACAGCCAGAAGCTGGTTAGGGCATTTCCTGTTAGATCAAGAACAATAAGACACTCATTCTCACTCTTATTTGAAACACCGAGAAGTTTCAAGTAAGTGACATACAACAAGAAAAGCAACCCTGGCAGTCTAGATGGTGTAACATGAGAGGACCTCTGACTGGCTGCTGCCAATTGCCACCACATACCTATAAAATACAAGTGTGTGTTTCAACGTTATTATTAAAGCTAGCAGAATTTATTAAATTGTCGGAGTACCACAACACTCTTCCGAATCAATAGATTTGCCATCTGCTAACAATAACTACTAAAAATTGAAATGAATAACAAATAACAGCTCCTTCACAATGGCTCAGAAACCATAAACTATTGGGAATGGATCTAATAAGAAAAAGAAAATATTCATAAAAAGAAATATTGTGGAACCACATCATATGCTCAGTTGCAAAATTTAATTCAATGTTGCAATTCTCTCTCTCTCTATAAATATATATGCACACATATATGCATATATACACACATATATATGCATACACACATATGTATATATATATATATATATATGTATGTATATATACATATGTGTATGTGTGTATGTGTATGTATACATATATGGTAGAGTTCTCACCAAACTAATTCCTTCATTAGGTACTCAGTGCAGGATGTATTTTAACTGCTATAGGAATATGTGATTGTCCAGTTTCTTGTTAGGTATTACATCTGTATGTTATTCTTCAAGGTGGTTTAGATTTTCCAGGATAATTTCACCTATATGCAATTGTGACTCATAATTCTGGTTTTGGAAACCAATCCCTGGGTAGAGTGAGATTCTACTGTGGCATGAAATTTTTCTGAAGGAGTCAAGGTGGGGGTAGGGTGATGGAGTCTGATGCTTTTAACTGTTTATATCGTTTTTATGAAAATAAAATGGGTGATAGAGGAGAAGCAGGAAACCATCAAACTCTGATCCCCCCTTCCCATTTTCATTACTGGAGGCATCCTAAGGCAGGATGCTCAGGCTTGCCAGACAGCTGCTTCTCTTTTATTGCTTTTCTCCTGGGCTAATTGAGTTACAGAGTCTCCATTATTAAGACAGCATGCCTGCCTTTAGACCTCAGAACCACTGAAGCTCTCTGGAAACCAGACTTCAGGTAGTAAGGGTAGAGGCTTGCAGCTTCCTCTGGTGGCTGCATGTATCCTGGTAGAGACCACACTACTTGGTCTCCATTGCTCATAGTGGTTTTGTGTGTGAATGATTGTATGTGAACGATAGGAACAGCCACGGGAGGTGAGATGCAGGAAGTTACAAGGTTTGAAGAAAAGGAGGGAAGTCTTTGGACACAATGTGCAGGTGAGGGCAAGCACTTCTGAGACAACGCTTTCCCCCTTTATCATTTCTGTGCAGTGTTTGCATGTTGTGTGAGAAGAGATTGTTTCTGGATACCTCAAGTCGATTTCTCTGTCTTGAGGATAAGAAAAACCTCCAAATGATGTCAGCTAACTGACTGCCACACATATGCCCTGGAGGATACTCCCACAACTGGGGAGAAGGCGACCTGGATAACAGGATAGGAAACAATAAAAACAGACGACAGGGTTCATTCCCAGATGGGGACAGTCACAATGCCCTAACATTCACAGTGCACACTGTCCTTTCTGTTTGGTTGTCTTTGGCTGGACAAGCTGGTGTGACAGTTGTCAGGAGAAACTTTAAAAAGAACGAACGGAAACCATTTGGCCTGTCAGCTATCAATAGATGCTGAAGTTGCTATACATGATGATACAACATGCTATAATGATACTTCTAAGGCCCAGAAGTAGAAATGGAGAAGAAGCCATGAAAAGCTGTGATGACAGCCTCGTTGGCATCACTCAGCAGTGAGTAACTTACCAGGTGGCCTCTGCTTCACTATCACTAGTTCAAAACCTGTTCCACACAGTCACTGTCTTCCCAGAGCTTGCAGTTGGTAGGGCAAGCTTTAGGCTGAACATTTCCAAAGCCCAGAAAATGCTTGTGGGGGAAAGAACACAGCTTGCTAGGACACAAACAGAGTGGTTCATGCCCGTGTGGAATCCGAGAGGAGCCTCCCTCAGACGCTGCCTTCCGAGGCACTACTGTGTCAGCCAGGTAAAGAAGGTCATGCAGGGCCCTGGAAAAGGCATCACTCTACCTGGGGATCATTAGGCATGGACAGAAACTCAACAATTAATTTATTTCTGGGAAAATTTCCAGGGCCTTCAGAGGCCGAGAGAGCTGCTTTCATTTTAACACATGACAACCCACACATGCCCTTAAGTTTCCTTGTCTTTTGGCTATTGTTCTTTTATGGGTCTCTTGGCAATTTCCATCTATTTACTTCTTTGATATAGAATAAGGCTTTAAAAATATTGGTAAATATAAAAGTACTAAAAACTATCTCACCACTGGAAATATTACTTTTGTTTGACTTTTTTTTTTTTTGCCTGCCCTTATTCTTCCTTGGCTTTTTCCTCCAGCTTATATTCCAATGAAAATGTGTGTGTGTGTGTGTGTGTGTGTGTGTGTGTGTGTGTTGTTAATGTTTTGTTACAGTCTGAAATCATTTTTCAAAAGATTGGCCAAGTTAAAATTATTAAGATTAATGCAAAAACCCTAAGTAAACTATATGTCAAAATTTGAAATAAACATAGGAATATAATTCTGTTTAGCTCACTCTGCCTTAGTTGACTGCCTGGTTTCTTTCATTAGCTTTAAAATTCAACAGTGAACTATGGGAGCAGGACTAGCTGGCTAAATTAGTTTTATAGCAAACCTATTGTAATTTAACAGTGCATCTGAATAATCAGAATTTAATAATGCTTTTACAAAATACTATGCAAAAATTCCTGAAAAGTTAAAAATGGTGAACATAGAAGGACTGCTCAGGGGATAAGAACACTTACTATGCAAGCATGAGGGCCTGGGTTAAATCTGCAAAACTTGCTTACCACCATCTGGGCAAAACTGTGTGCCCTATAACCTCAGAACTGGGGCCAGAGACTGGGACCCAAGCAACTTAGCAGCCAATCAGCATAGCTGAAACTGTAAGCTTCAGAGAGGGGGGATGGTGAGGGAGGGAAGGTAAGAGAGGGAGAGGGAGAGGGAGAGGGAGAGGGAGAGGGAGAGGGAGAGTAAGCATCTATCTAAAGCTTTATGGCATATGCATAGAGATACAGTATATGCAGTTGTACCCGCAACCATACACACACACACACACACACACACACACACACACACACACACACACACACACACACACACACACACACACACACACACACACACACACACACACACACACACACACACACACACACACACACACACACACCCAGAGACACACACACACACACACACACAGACACACACACACACACACACACAGACACACACACACACACACACACACACACACACACACACACACACACACACACACAGACACACACACGCAACACAGACAAACACTCCCACAGAGACACACACACACACACCCAAGACACACACCAGACACACACCCAGACACACACACACACACCCAGATACACACACACACACACACACACACAGACACACACACATACCCAGATACACACACACCCAGACACACACCCAAACACACCCAGACACACACACACACACAAACACACACACACAGACACACACACACACCATGCACATTCATCATCTACATCCACCATCCACACTGATAATAACAGTATTTTATAATGTATACATTTACTTTTATTTGCTATCTACTTATACTCTTTCCAGTGATTTTTAGAATCTGGACTTGTAGTTTAGTGTTGTTGTGTTTGAACTTAACCCCTGGGCTTCACGTGTGAGAGCTGGACCACAGCCTGTATGACCAACAGTGGTCTCTTCTGATGGAAAGTCCTAGAATTCAGTAGTTGCTCAGTCCACGAAGCTGGATGTCTCAGCTTGTCTTCAGTGTATGCTGGGATCCTGAAGAAATTTCATGCATGAATGCCAGTGGCAAAATGACCTTGTCAGCAAGAGTGAGGGCAAACACAGAAAGAGCAAGCTTCCTTCTTTCATGCCCTTTATATAGGCTGCCACTTGAAGGTATGGCCTGGATTAATGGTAGATCTTCCCACCTCAAAAATATCTGAATGAAAAGTGTGTCTTACCACTTGAAATGATTCAGTGGAGAAAGGTTCTCTCACAGCTGTATGCAGCTGCTTCAGTTTTAGTTAATTCCAGATGTACCCTAGTTGACAGCTGAGAAAAGCCATCACTGTTGACATCATTAAGCTGTACAATGCTTACAATAATTGTTCACCTTAATCATGTTTTGCTAGTTTCATTGTCCATGTCTCTTATTTTTTCTCATTAGTTCTATATTCATCACCTTTCATTGTTTATAATTGTTGTCACTTGAATACGTGAATAAAAAATTTTCCCTAGTGGTTTTAATTTTTTTTCAGAAAATAGATGTAAACGATACATTTTCAGTCTGGTCTTTGAATGTCCTAAAGTGTCCTACTTTTCATATCTTACATAACCAGCTGTCAGTCACAGAACTGGAAGATGAAATTACTGTTTCACTTTGTGAACACACCTCCCCATTTATTTTGACTTAGCCCAACACCCTTCTGGTCTCCTTGTCATTTATGCAGAAATTTGAGAATGTCTGCATGGTACAACTAAAATGTGGCATCTGTATTCTTGTCCAGTGCATCTTAGATGGACTCCAGTTTATTCTTACCCATCTTCCTATGTTTTAATAATAGTATCTACTTAAATGGGGAATTCAAGATCTCCAATCACCTGAGTATATTAGACATTACAGATGCTGCCCCACCCCACCCCTGCATTCATCTCCCATGCCTGAACTTTCTGGGCTGATGGCTCCCAACCATTCAGAGTTTATCACCTGACTCAGGCTGGACCCATCTCTCTCCCTTCCCCCCATTTCCTTTTTAACTAGAACTAAGGGAAGCAAGGCAGTCCTCCTGAATAGAGGAAGAGAGGCAGACAGCTTTTTACTTGTAACTGGCTCCGTGTTCTACCATGGTGACTGTGTCCATCTACATTAGAAAATGTGAAGAAGGGAAAAAGACAGTAGCTGGGATGTTTTGTCAGTATGGTTGGATTAAGAGAGGCCACATGGCCGAGAGTATATGGGAAGCACAAGCTGTACTTAATGTGCTTAGAGGAAAGAAAAGAGAACACAAAATCGGGTAGGTAAGAAGGGAGAGGTGGATCTGGTTGGATGGAGGAAGATGGCCAATATGACCAAAAGCCATTGTATGAGATTCTCAAAGAACTAATAAAAAGAAGGGATGGGGGAACTCATGCTTCCAAAAGCAGAAAGAAAGGAAGAAAGAGAGGAAGAAGAAAATGCCTAGGGGATTAACACTGCACACTTGTGGCTCTGAGAACACTCACCAAGTCCCCTAGATTGTGTCCAGTGTATTGGTTTGAAGTAATAGAGATTTAAGCACTGACAGACTTCATGTGACTGCACATTTGGTGCAGTTGGTAGAACTATAGAAGAGCTATAGACCTGTCTAGAAGAAGTGGCCCACTAGGGGCATTACTGTGAGTTTAGATTCTGTCCTGGTCCCTTGCTATGACTGCTTCCCTCTGATTTTTATCCATGGTCATGGGAAAGAAGTCTTCACCTCGTGCTCTGTTGCCATGAGGCTCTGCCTGTGCATATGAAACTTAACCACCACCAACAAAAAAATCCTTTTATCTTCTAAGCTGTTTATACATTGAGTATTTTTGTCTTTGCTATGCACAAGTAACTAATACAGATGACATTTGAAAATTGGTTCCTGATGTTTCTTTTTTAAGTCAAGAGGAGAATCAAAATTTCATTTCATTTATTTATTTTTAAATTAATTTATTTTCTTACACTCTATATTTTATTCCCGCCCCCCATCTGCCCTATGACTGTTCCACACCCTACACCTCCTCCCCATCCTCCTGTCTCCACGTGGATGTCCCAACCCCCACCCCACCTGACCTCTAAACCCCCAGGAGCCTCCAGTCTCTTGAGGGTTAGGTACATCATCTCTGAATGAACACAGACCTGGAAGTCCTCTACTGTATGTGTTTGGGGGGGTGCTCATATCAGCTGATGTATGCTGCCTGTTTGGTGGTCCAGTGTTTGAGAGATCTCAGGGGTCCAGATTAATTGAGACTGCTGGTCCTCCTACAGGATCACCCTTTTCCTCAGCTTCTTTCAGCCTTCCCTAATTCAACAACAGGGGTCAGCAGTTTCTGTTCATTGGTTGGGTGCAAATATCTGCATCTGACTCTTTTGGCTGCTTCCTGGGTCTTTCCGAGGACAGTCATGATAGATCCCTTTTGTGAGTGCTCCATAGCCTCAGTAATAGTGTCAGGCCTTGGGACCTCCCCTTGAGCTGGATCCCACTTTGGGCCTGTCATTGGACCTTCTTTTCCTCAGGATCTTCTCCATTTCCATCCCTGTAATTCTTTCAGACAGGAACAATTATGGATCAGAGTTGTGACTGTGGGATGGCCCCCCTCTCCCTCACTTGATGTCCTGCCTTCCTGCTGGAAGTGGGCTCTATAAGTTCCCTCTCCCTACTGTTGGGCATTTCATTTAAGGTCCCTCCCTTTGAGTCCTGAGAGTCTGTCACCTCCCAGGTCTCTGGTGCATTCTAGGGGTGGGTCCCCTCAACCTCCTATTTCCCAAGGTTGCTTGTTTCCATTCTTTTTTGCTGGCCCTCAAGGCTTCAGTCTCCTTTCCTCACCCAATACCAGATCAGGTTCCCTTTCTCCCAACTCCCCTCCCCCCTGTCCACTTACCCTCCCAGGTCCCTCCCTCCCTGTTTGTGGTTGCTTTCTTCTCCCTCCCAAGTGGGACTGAGGTGTCCTCACTTGGGCACTTCAACTTGCTGACCTTTTTGAGTTCTGTGGACTGTATCTTGGGTATTCTGTACTTTTCTTGGCTAATATCCACTTATTAGTGAGTACATACCATGCACATGCACATACTGATACTAGCATGGACATGCCAAGAGAAAGATGACAGGGAACACAGTCTGGAGGATATGTTTATGGTTCCCACAAGAGGTGGCTCATGTCCCTGTCTGAGGCTGCATTTACAGGGATAGGTTAAAAACTTAAAAAGGAGTTGAAACTGCTGGGCTCAGAGCTGGAGTGAAGAGAGTAGGTGTGCCTCACAAGGAGCTTGGGCCACTTGAGAGTATAATTAGAACCACAAGATAAGAGCAACGTTGATGAGGAAGTCAGTTCATGTAAGCAAGCACAGCACTGTATAAATACTGTCTATGGATTCTTATCAGTTTGGCAAATGTATATCTACTGCAAAGGGTTACAAGGTGGCTTCTGAGGATAGTGACAACACTCTGCCATTGAAGCTTGAGGCCTGTCCATTGTATAAAACAAAATAATTAAGTAGTAGGCATATGCTATTGGCAGGAAGGAATAAAGGGTAAAAGACCTAGGGGGTGGCTAGGATGGTTTCTACTCTGGATGCTCTGAATGTGAAAGTGCCTTTCTAAGTCTTCTGGTCCTCAAAGTCTGGTTTTCAGAAAACCATCAGGATCACTCAGGCTTCAGTTAGGCAAGCATATCTGTGGCTTCCATCTCAGGTGTGGCGTCTTGAATCCTGAGGGCAGGACTCAGCAAGCTCCCAGACAATTCTAACATACGTTAGCGTTTGTGGGTCACTGCCATAAGAGAGCAAGACAGAGATGTTAGAATGAACATGAGATGAGAACTGAGCTAGAGGTTCAAGTTTATGACCTGCATCGTTTAGTTGAAATAGTCTATGAAGACAGGAGCATGAATCATCTCCCTCATGAACATTATATTTAGTGAAAAACCAAAATGTCAAGTCATGGGATCAGCTGAGGTGCCCACTGGTAGGTGAGTGAACAAAGAAAATAATGCACATGTAGACAATGGAGTCTTATTTTCAGAAAGAGTGAAATTCTGTTACTTGTCATATCGAGGAGAGAACTGGAGAACATAATGCGAAGCAAGGTGAGGTAGTCACGAAAAGGCAAACCCTGCATGTTCTTACTTACATGGAAGCATATATGCTGACCTTGGTGGTCACTGGGGGATGTAAAACAGAAGAGGAACGGCTGAGATCGAGTAAGAAGTTCCAGGGTAAGGCACACGGGAGGAGCGAGCCTGATGCTGCATGTGCATGTGCGCGCATACACACACACACACACACACACACACACACACACACACACACAGATACAGACACAGTGGGCCAGCTTGGATTTCAGCTATACTCCAAACAAGAAAGAAGAGAGAAATCGAAGCTTCCTAAGGCAAAGAGATGATAAATGTTGTTCAACAGAGAGAAAGTGCCCATTCCCAGTGGTTTCCATGAGCATGGTATCGTGTACACTGGATTATTTGTCATGCACTGAACTATGTGTCAGGTATAATGAATGTCCATCCAGTCATCACCCTGCACTGCATAAAGATCTACAGATAGTATCAATTTGAAAGTTTTCTGGAGGAATTTTGATAAGTAAGAATAGCTTATCGTAAATCTGAAGCAAGTATTAACAAAATGTGTGGAATTTCACACTTAAGTGATGGTCACTTTTGTTTTCAGCTAGATTATACTAATTATGTACAATTAAAGTATTTTATAAGAAAAATTATTTGTAATAAATTCTTAAGGCTGGCAAGATGGCACAGTGGATAAAGGAGCTTGTTGGGGAGCCCAGTGACCCACATTCTATTGTCAGAACCTGCATGGTGGATAGAACTGATTCCCGCAGGCTACTTTCTAAGTCCACATGTTCATCAGCACATGTTCACCTTCCCCATAAGAAAGAAAGAAAGAGAGAGAGAAAGAGAGAAAGAGAGAAAGAGAGAAAGAGAGAAGGAAAGAAAGGAAGAAAGAAGCCACTTAATGAAATGACATTCGAAATAAAGTTTTTAAAGAAAAGGGCAATCATCACGGTTTGGGAATTGTGCCACGGTATCAGGCACAGGTAGCAATGAGGGACAGCCCCCAGAGAGGACAGTGGGTGTCTCACGTAAGCAGATGTACTCGGGAATCAGCAATATTGCCACATAAGCAAGATGTGAGGAACGGCGACAGCAATCGACAAGCCAGAGTGGATGGGGAGGTCCACATGAAGCTCACACCTAGATTCATACCATGAAGCATTAATGACTATGAAGAGAGGGAGAACCGGTCTACTTCAAGGATGAGCCCCATGGTACGTGGTCCAATCCCAACTGGCCAAACCTCAAGGCATATACAAGCAACACTAAACGGACTCAAAAAGATGTATCTATGTATCTACTCTCTCTCTCTCTCTCTCTCTCTCTCTCTCTCTCTCTCTCCTGTGTGTGTTACAATAACAAAGAAAAAAGAGGCCATGAATTTGAGAGGGAATGGGGCATGTGCAAGGAGTTGGAGGGAAGGGGAAATTATATTAGTACAGTTCTCCTATATGAAATTCTCAAAAAAAAAAAAAAGAATAAAATCCAGAACAAAAAGGTGTTGAATTTGAACATTCGTTGGAGCATGCAATGAAACAAGATTTTTGTTTCCTTCCTTTGCTTATAGAGACCTCTTTCTATCAAATGTGAACATACTTTGAATTTTGTAAATAAAGAGAGAAAACCATATAATTGTTTAGAAAAGATAAAAGATATCTCATGACCGTGAAACGATGCAAAACAGACGTGAAGAAAATGCGGTTTGGAGATGAAAAGCCCCATTGTGAAGCTATAAACTATAATGGGGATGGGAAATTGGGTGCTTCAGAAAAGGGAAGCAGCTCCCTGGAAGATGAGATCGGTAAACTCATGGACTGTAAAAACAAAGGGCAAGAAGCAGGGCAGAGAGCGAGCAGACAGGAGACATGTGTGACACAGAGACCCAGGGAGAGCTGGTCAGGGTGGCTCCTAGGGCTGCTTCCCCCCTTTCTGGCTCAGTAGCTGCAGTTACTAACTGATCATTCCCTGAGCCTGGTCAGTCATGCTGCTTACAACCCAGGAGGGAATCAGCACTGTCCCTCAGGTGAACACTAACCTGTGGCCTGCAAGTCCCGTCCACCCTCCCAGGCTGTCTCTCTTCTTCTTTTTTTTATTAGATGTTTTCTTTGTTTAGATTTCAAATGTTATCCCCTTTTCTGGTTTCCCTTCTGAAAACCCTCTATCCTCTTCCCCCTCCCTCCACTCGCCAATCCACCCACTCCTACTTCCTGGCCCTGGCATTCCCTATACTGGGGAATAGAGCCTTCACAGGACCAAGGGCCTTTCCTCCCATTGATGACTGAGTAGGCCATCCTCTGCTACATATGCAACTGGAGCCATGAGTCCCACCATGTGTTTTCTTTGGTTGGTGTTTTAGTCCCAGGGAGCTCTGGGGGTACTGGCTAGTTCATATTGTTGTTCCTCCTATAGGGCTGCAAATCCCTTCAGCTCATTAGGTACTTTCTGTAGCTCCTTCATTGAGGACCCTGTGCTCAGTCCAATGGATGGCTGTGAGCATCCACTTCTGTATTTGTCAGGCACTGGCAGAGCCTCTCAGGAGACAGCTATATCTGGCTCCTGTCAGAAAGCTCTTGTTGGCTTCCACAATAGTGTCTGGGTTTGGTGCTTGTATATGGGATGGATCCCCCGGTGGGGCAGTCTCTGGATGGTCCTTCCTTCAGTCTCTGCTTCACACTTGGAACAGAGTGTTGAGCACTCTGTAAGGTGGTTGGTAATGCAGCAGCTCTCCTCTGTCCTTCAGATCTCAGTATAAGTGCAACTTCAGCCTTAGGGGGTCCTCTGTTTTCCCTGTCCTTTAAGCTCATGTCATTTTAAATGCCTATCAGTGACTGTGCAGTTTGCACCACAAGGTGAGCTTAGTGTGAATAGGACCATGTTTTACCAGCAGATGTGTCTCATGCGTGCTTTGTACCCATAGAAGGCAGAAGACGGTGTCAGATTCTGTAAAACTGAAGCTATGGATGAATGTTGGGAATCAAACCCAGGTCCTCTGGAAGATCAGCTAATGCTCTGAACCACTGAGCCATCTCTCTAGCCCCTCTTTTAATAAAGACCTTTTGATTTATGGGCATGAACGGTTTGCCTGCTTCTATGTCTGTGCTCCAGTGTGTACAGTGACCCCAGAGACCAAAAGAGGGTATCAGGTCCCCTGGAACTGGAGCTTTGGAGATGTGAGAGCCACCAGCAGGTGCTGGGAGATGAACTTTGGGTCCTCTGGAAGTGCAGCCAGTACTGCTAATCTCTGAGCTATCACTCCAGCCCTATTTTATTTTTACTATTATGTTTATGTATGGTGTTTTCATGAATGTGTGCCACAGTTTGTCAGGCACACTGATGGGACTGGTCAGGAGACAACTTGTCAGAGTGTTCTTCTTCCACCAGGAGATTTGAGCATTAAACTCAGGTCATCTGGCATGTATGGTAAGCACCTGAACTGGCTGGGCTGTCCTGCTAGTTCTTCATGGATCTTTGAAAGGAAGGTGGAAGATGGATTCCCCTACATCTGTGTTAACACCCCCCACCTTCCACAAGCCCTACCAGACATGACTGTTTAATTGCAGCTCCTCCTATTGCATACATGAATTTCTGGGAGTCAGATAACTGAATTTTAGAAGCTGTGCTGTCCACTTGGACTTTCTGACTGAGTGACCCAGATGGTCTGAGGAATGAAGCAACTTGAAAACTGCCTGGTATCATCTCAGCAAGTAGTGTATGCGTGATAGACTCTCCTCCAACTAGCAGCGGCAGCAGCGAGCTTTTAATCATGTTGCTTCCACTCCATCATCTAAACCATTCCTACTCAAATTGCAGGTGTCTTAGAGAGGCCTATTGATTTAATGGCTAGTTAATAGATATGTTTTCTTGTGTAATTTTTACTTACAATCTCTAGTAAATAAATACATGAATAAATAAGTAATCTAATTATTTAATTACTGATCATCTCTCATCACCAGATGAAGATTCTTTTCCTACAAAAACACTCCTGAAATAAGGGAGGGATTAACCAATTCTCCAGCAAAGGCAATAATTGACATTGTGATGTTTCAAAATGTCTCCAAAATGTTCTTTGTTTCTTTTATATTATTTGTAGTAGTCATCTATTGTTGTAGTACAGATCCTCCTCTTCTCTAACAGCGCATACAACGATAGATGTCTGTTCCACTAGAGCTTCCGTAGGGCCAGAATGCAGATCAGCTGTACTGGTACAGGCCAGCTCATCTGGATCCTTTCACTCAGGGCGCTTCACAAGAGTGTGGCGACTTCAATACCGGGCTAATGTATATAAATTAAATATAGTGAACACACATATACAAAAGATAAAGATCTATGCAGGAAAGGACAAGTTGATCAGTCAATGAGAACGACGAACTAAGACAGAACCTAGAGAAAGTGGGATCCAACCTTGTACGTGGACACTTGATATATGGAAGAGGACCATTTGAAAGTTTTTACAAGCAGATTACTTAGTGAAATAGAATTACTTTTCCATATTGAGACAAATGAAGATAAATTCTACTTTGCACTATGTACAAAAACCATCACTGAACAATACAACCTTAGAAGAAGATATCTAAGTTAAACTATTTTTTTTTAAAATCTCTGGTTAGGAAAAGTTTTTTAGTATGCAAAAATATTGGACTTAAATTAAAATAAAGTGAATTAAATCACGAAAGTCAATTTTAAACAAACGTTTAAAAAAATCCCAGAGAGCTATTACATCTAATCATATCAATGACTAGAATATTACACTGTAGTGAAAGAATGTGTGTTTTTAAAGCATTAATGGTACATGTAAGAATTATAACACACAGTGAGTGGCAAGGAAACAAGCTAAGACTGCTCCCCTCCAGAGTCCCCTACTGTGATTAACTAAACCTGCCTCCCATGTTGCTGTATGCAATAACTCTGCTTCCCCATTCAATTGTGTATAATACACAGAGCTTCCGGGTTACTGTGGCTTCTCCCTCTGAGAGTCCAGTCCATCCAACCACAGCTTTTCTGTCTGTGTCTCTGTGTTTGTCTTTTCTTCATTCCCTCACTGCCCCAGCAAGTCAGGCTGGAGCTGTGCAGAAAGCCCCACGATGCACTTTATCTTAGGGAACAACTCACTGCAGTCTCCACTGCCCAGAGCACACAGACACGCTGGGCAATACCTGATGGAGGCTGACCCAGAGGCTTCTCTCTAGGATGCTGCTGTCCAGTTCCCTTCAGTTGGTCCCGGTCTTCTGCTCTGTTTCCTGGCTCTTCCCTTACTGGCCTGACATCTACCTAATGTCAGGAATTTGCATCAATCTGGCACTGGACCTTGTTTTGTTGGTAAGCTCTTTTCTTCAAGAACTAATTATGGGCATGAATTATAATATTTCTTCCTTTTCTAATTTTTACACTGACTTTGCTTAGAAGTTAGGAGAAAAAAACTAAAAAAAAAAAAAAAAAAAACTAAAAAAAAAAAAAAAGTAAAATCTCCCAAGAAACACAGAGAGATGGAAATCCTGTCTGGAGACAGCACTGAAAGCTATAGGCAGTAGGAAGGCACTTGTGTAAGTCTCTGAAGTGTGAAAGGAAATCAATGGAGATGTGATGTGACAATGGCCACTTAGTGGATGACAAACAGCAGAACCAGAAAGCATTCTGACTGCATTCTGACTCTTCACCTGGTGACAGGACTCCAGGGTTTCTGGTGCTCCTGAGCACAATCATACACTATATCAGAAAGATGCTACGGGAGAGAGCAGCAAACAGAACAGAACGTAGAGACTGTTTACCTTGCTGTGGGTTTGACACAGGAGAGGAAGGGAAGTGGTTAATCTCTTTTAAGGGTGTTACCTTGTTCCTCCATCACACACGTCCATATTTGGTTAGAGGGTCTTTCCTGTCTTCAGTCTCAGTCTGTCCTCGTCATTCCTTGGACATGCCTCTAAGATGGAGGTGGCCGTCTCTGGGGTAATATTGCCAACAGCTGCCTGGAAGCTGGTTAGAATTACTGTTTCTGTAAACGAATCTCAGAGCTATCAATCAACATTGAGGAAGGACTCAGCAGGGTTTGTTTTTAACTAGCCCTCTGAGGGGTCTGTTGAGAGCAGTTTGAGAACTATGGTTTTCCAGGTGGAAGTTAAAGACTTCAAGTAGCCAAATGTGGACGGTCTCTACAACTGTAAAAAGATTCAACCTAAAGCAAATATAAAGGGCCTGCCCTACAGAATGGGCAGTGTTTCAGGAAGGGAACTTTACCATGTGCTTGTGGTAATTCCAACCTTCATTAAGAGTTACAAGCCTACTCCCAAACATCAGGAATAAAATAATTCTGAGTGCACTCTTTGCTGCAGTCAAATGAACCAAAGTGTGTGTCACTGATCAAAATCCGACAGGAACCTGAAGATGGCTCCTCAGAGCCCACATAGAGGACAACTGGTCAAGAATCTGAAATCCTGACTCTCCTATGTCAAGATGGAGGTACAGCCAGGAGACTGTGGAACTCAACCTCCATGTGTACACTGTAGACATGTGCATGTCTGCCAGGGCAGACACATATACACAGTAAAATATTTAAAAAGCTGCATATGTATCAAAAGATGGCCTAGTCGGCCATCACTGGAAAGAGAGGCCCATTGGACACGCAGACTTTGTGTGCCCCGGTACAGGGGAACGCCAGGGCCAAAGGGGGGGAGTGGGGGTGGGTGGGTAAGGGGGACTTTTGGTATAGCATTGGAAATGTAAATGAGCTAAATACCTAATAAAAAATGGAAAAAAAAATATTTAAAAAGAAAAAAATCAAAATGATTTTTTTCTTTCCCACCTTTGCCTTTATGTAAGAGATATAGTTTAAGTATTTCTCAGGCTTCTTTCATGTAGAGAAAAGCACTTCGCCATAGCAAAGTATTCAGAAAATTGTAGGCAGATTCCTCATTGTCTTAAATCTGCTAGAGTGCATGGTACAGTGTATACCACACCCTTCAGTCTATTTTGTTTGGGAATGGCTTTTTATTGTGGCATGATACACAGATCTGAGACACTATGTAACTGATGCCAGGCCTGGGATTTACAGTATCTTGAGCAGCATGTTCACATCAAATGGCCATCTATCCCCACTTCCTGTTTCTAGAACTTTCTAATCATCTTAGGCAGAGACTCTGAACACACAAGCAATAATAATGGCCCATTTTTCTCCCATAAGCCTGGGGAACCTCTATTTTTCTTGTCCTCACAAATCTTCATATTCTTATGTAGTGGGATCTTATGGTGTCTGTCCTTTGTGTCCAGTGCATCTCACTTTGCATGTTTTCAAAAATGCATGCCTGCTACAGCAGGGCTGAGTAACATTCCATTCTTGCACCCACCTCATTAGTTATCTGTTGAGAGATACCTGCCTCATTTCAACTCCAGCTGCTCAGAGTAGACCTGTTGTGAACCTCTCGTCTAGGCATCTTCCTGGGTCTCTTTTCAATTCTTTGGGGATGGCAATGCCTATGAGTGGAATTGGTGTATTGAATGGCAGTTTTGTTTAACTATTTGAGGAAGTGACAAGTAGCATGGCTTGGACCATTCTTCATTTCTACCAGCATCGTATGAGCCATCCAGTCAGAATTATACTTTCTGTACTAATCTCGTGTGATTTTTGTCCAAGATAACAACGTATGTAAAGGTTAGCTTTCACCTACAGGTAAAGAGCAGTGGTTAAGTAGAAAACAAAAGTAGGAGGCGAGGGAAGATTTGTAGTTTCTTTCTGTTTGGCGAACTTTCCAGGAATCTGCAAGTGCTGCTGGCACAAGCTCCTTTGTCAGTAGGTAACGTGAAAATTGAATTTGCTGTTGGTGATAAAGTTCGTGCCTGTTTTCTTTGGGGGGACATTGATTTGAGATTATAGTCTACTGTAACCTGGTAATTTCAGTAATGCAAATGCAACAAAATGTTACTTTAAAACAGAGCATAAATTCAATCAGGGGGCCCAGGCAATTACAGGAACACACTCTATTCGAATGTCCTTCTGGGGCTCCGTGGCAGCTGCAGCCAGTATTGAACAGGGGGGAGCAGCAGCTGCTTACACATGCCCTAGCAAGGCGAGGCTTTGGAACTCCATCACAGAACATCTCCTGGGCAAAAGAAAGGCCAAAACTGCTGGAGAGGGAGGAAAGCTAAGGGCTCCAGGTAAACTTAATCTTCAAGAACAACTCAAGGTGCTAAGACAGAGCCTGGCTGCTGCTGCACTCAAATCTGGGCTCTTTCTTGTAACCAGAAAGCTGACTTAGGTGGAGAAGTGTGGAAACACGCCCGTATCTCCCAGGGTATTAGTAGCTCACGTCCAGCCAAGACAGGTGATATTTATTAACTCAGTTTTCATTTAGAATATGCTTGAGTCTTGGCCTTGGCTAAAGACAGTGTTAGGGTTTAAGCTACCTGTGGATTAGAAGACTGTCAAGTTTTGGAAGGTGTACCTAATCAGTTCAAAATCCATAATTTCTTGAAAGCCAATTACTTGTAGCTTATAGCTTTGGCAACAAAAAGCCTTTCACTGAAAACTGCATAGTTTCCAATTAGGAATATGAGAGTGAAAGGCGTTTGGTCTGGTCTCAGGACTGGCCTGCGAGGAGATGGGCTGCCACTGCTTGGGACTCTGGTGACCTCATACTCTGCCAAGAGCACACACCAGGCAGGACAGGAGCTACCTCACTAATTCAGCAAATTGTATCTATGGTCTCATCTGGCCATCCCCAGTGGCCCAGGAGTGTGACTTTTGGTCATTACACCCAGCTGTATATGTGGTTGTCATGTTAAAAAGACAAACAAAACAGACACAAAATCAGTTTGTTGTCTGGTAAGACAGGGGGGCTTCAGAGCAAGGAGGAAGACCCCAATGCCCATGGGGTAAAAACCAGAAAGGTCAATTTAGTTTATTAAAGAGCTGATCCTTTTAGGTTCAGGATATAATATACTTCCTTAAATGCCATCTAATAGGAAATCAGAAACAGCCCAAAAGCACACTATTCCCTCTGGAGAAATTGACACAAAATTAGCAGTAACAGACCAGACTCCAGCCCTTTTCAGTACAGAGGCCTGTCAAGCAAATACCATTTAGCTTCTCAGAGTCAAATTTGAAGCCTGGACCATGGAGGTGTTCTGGTAGGCATATGTTTATCTCTATATACATAATACATATGTACATATGTATGTACGTGCATGCATGTGTGTGTGTGTGTGTGTGTGTGTATCTGTATAGATGCAAAGGCAAGTAAGTTATATTTTGAAGTAATATGATAGATTCATGGTATTTTAGAAAAATCACAAAGAAATACATTTCCCCATAAATAGCACATCAGTGAACATATATGAGCCAGCTCCTGACTTTGTGGCTTAGCACCATGGGGATAGATCAACTAAGAAGGCCCACGAAAGAAGAATGAATAGGCTGATGCAAAGATGAAGGTCTCAGGGCTAAGTTCTGATAAGACGGGGCCCCCTAAGAGAAGGCCCCAATCAAAAGGTTAGTCAGAGAGAGCAGACCCTCACAGCAGCAGGGCTCTCATGCACCCATGGTGTTTGCCAATGAGGATAGACACACATATATCCTATATGCAGTCTTCATGTGAAATGAACCCCATCCCTGTGTGGCTGGGAATACTGGCCTATCACATGTGAAGCAACCCGAGAATACATTGGCCAGTGAAACAATGGGGCCACATAATAGGCTTGCAACAATGCTAAGAGGTTCAGCCTGGTCAGTAAGATCTTCACCCAGAAGGGAGCTGCACATCCTTCATTAGCAAGATGATGAAGGGTTGGAGAGACATTGAGGCTAAATGGACAGTATGCTCAGAAGCCCTGGAGCTGAAATGATGCTGATGGTGTCTGCATGGATCATGGAGGACTAACCTTGGGCGAGCTCAGCACTGTGGAAGCCATAGTACTTAGCCCATAGATCCTTTGGTGCCTAAAGAACCTAAGGAAAATGGAATGTTCTCAGGTGTGAACTGAGCTAAGAAAGCCCTGGAGACGATGTGAGTGCGGATGCGAAGTGGGAGAATCGCAGACACAGGAAAAAGGATCTGAGGAACCACACAGCCCAGTGAGGTGGCCTAGAATCACGCCAGTGTGGACTCTGAAATGGTATGTGGTTTGAGAGAGGTTTACAGGTTATGAATTTTGGTTAAATATGAAGTAAGAAAGAGACAAGAACCAAGGATGACTTGAGAACTGTAAGTCTTGGTAAGAGGGAGGCCAGAGAAGGGACCCTTTCCATGTGAGCACTGGGCAGAAGAGCTGGGAGTGCCATATTGCACAGAGCAATGTTGGAATGCCACGTGCACACCCACACGGGAGGGTCCGTTGGATTGCCAGGGAGATGCTCCAAAAGCTGAAGTGATGTTCAGGACTGGAAGCCTAGGTTTAAACACATTCCAACTCTCAGTAGTTACACCGACATGGCGCAGGTCCCCAGTAATTCTTTTTGTTGTCGTTGTTCCATGTGGAAACTGAGTTTGTGTTTTCAAGAGAGCTGAGTGGTGTTTTCTCTTTATCTGAAGGCAGAATGACCAAGCAGTGCCCTTGGTACAAGAACGGGAGAGAGGAAATCCCAGCTCCCTTGCAACCTATGCCTCACTGTGGCTTTGGATCAGGTTCCTGGTGAGTACTGAGCCTTAATGCTGGGTGTGCAGCTATGAAAGAGAAAGGAGCCAGGCTGCTCATCACTCTTTAAGGACTCTGTTAGAAATTTCACAAAATGAGGCTGCAGGCTCCTCCTCCATGGAATCTGGCCTCTCAGAGTAAGCCTCACTTCTCTTAGGGAGTGAACGTCTGAACGTCTTTAACCTAAACAGGTTGTTTGTCTCCTCCGTGAGGTGCTCTTCCCAGAGAAATCTGTTGTTTAGTGTATACAGGTTGATTTGGTGGAATGATGTTTGTGTGCAGTGTTATGTAAATAGATGTATAGCCCGTCTTTCTGATAGTAGCACAGGCTAGAATTAGGATTATGTGCCCATGAAAAGAGGGGTGTGTGTATGTGTGTGTGCGTGCACGTGCATGTGGAGGGGCCAGGAGGTGGGAAGAAGCAGAAGTGAACCCGTGCTAAAGTTCTTGATGTAAAGAAAGTCGCCAATTCACAAAGGAATTTGATTATCTCTATCCATTATACACACACAGTGAGCGAGCGTGCTCCTCGCCATCTGTCATCGATTTCATTTACATCACCAGCACCTGGCCTGTTTATCTGCTACAGTCGTTTCTTCACCCAATTCTTACGCTGCTTTAATAAAATACAGAAATGTTATTGTTAAAAACCAATTAATTTACAATCCTCCAAAGAGATAGTATTACTTATAATTCAATTTGGCTTCTAATGATCTGCTTTCTTGCAAAATGACTTAATTCTTGTGTCAAAGATTAGTTATTAGATATTACCCCGCTGTACCAGCCGTGCACTGCTGAGGCGGCAGAGCAGCTTGGGATGTCCCTGGCCATTAATCAGAAGTCAGAATCTTTCCTTGTTTAACTCTTCAGGAACTTGGTCGCAGGTTCACTGCCCTTAACTTCCTTGGTTAAATATTCCCTTAACTCTGTTAGGTTTCTCTTTCCTTTTAATTAAAAATACATATGCACATATATAATTTGAAAATATTACTGGCTCTGTCTATCTGTAAGCATTTTTATTTGAGCGTTGCATACTCATCTACCTTTTCTGGCCAGCTATGTTGTGAATGCAGTGTGTAAAGATCCCCACTTTGTAAACTCTTGTCTTTAGCTGACAACTTGGCCGGATTTCCGTGCCACGGAGTGGGGAGGGGTGGGGGTTGGTTCCCTTGTTCTAACAGATTATCTGCACCCATCACAGAGGCAGGCCTGCTCAGAGAGGCAGTCTGGCAGCCCTCAGCCGCTTGTCCACACATTTCACAAATGGAATTGCTAAACATATGGCTATAGCCAGCATATTCTAGAAACATCAGCTTGGGCTAGAGGTATCTGAGAGAAAATTTATTCTTACAGATTGAAAATCCTTAAATGCCTTTAAAATACTTTTTCTTTCCCCACCAAAACATTCTTAAGCTGCTCATGTCTTTACTTTTTCATCCCTTCTGATGTTACCCAGAATTGAGCATGAGAACTCTTAGGTCCTTTGTCAGTTTAGTTTGTATATACACAATGCAGACCAGCACTGGAAAACACGTATTTAAAGCATCATACTGCCTGCACAGACAGAGAATATAAACTATAAGCATTTATGTTTATAAAGTACTTTCAATCGTGGCTCTAGAGACATGAACCTGCCCTGTTTCATAGCAACTCTGTTGCTATGAAGAAACAGGAAAGCACAACAATAAAGACAGGATCAGTTTTACCTGAGGAGGGGTGTTTCCTTCAATGTGCAGTGTCTCAATTAGCGGAGCCTGAAGATGCTAGGAAACTCAATAGAATGGGCGGAAAGCAGAGTTCCACTGGACTGTGCAGGGGAATTCTTTTTGCTAATGAGCTAAGACTCTACTAGTCTACATTTACAGAACCCAGTTTTTAAGCCGTTCGCTCGCCCATCTTCTGCTTGGCTTTAGTTTGATGAAGTGTGGCTGCTGCCAACTCTGAGCCAAAGCTGTGTTAAAGCTATAGGGGGTGATTGAGGTGGTGGCAGGCTCATTCTGACTTGTCTGGATTGCATTACATTCAAAGCATGAAATGCTCATTATTTTACAAAGCCAGGGGACCCAGCTCTGTAACGGCGAGAGCTGGAAACCTACTTTGTTTGTTTGTACATGATAGTAAGGGAAGTGAGCCTAGCACCTCACAGTCCACCTACATAGATAGGTACCAGGGTTTCCACAACTGCTCAAGCCTATTGGTCAACTCTAAGAGATGATCTTATCTCTCATCTGGAACCCCAATTAACTATAGGCAGTATTCTTTGCATCTTGTCCTGTTTGCTCATACATACCCCACACCTTTCTGCCACTAAATTCAAACCCAAAAGACCATTCTGAATTACACTGGGCAGACTTAGAACTTGGGGGAATTAAAAATTAAGTCTGATGGGGTCAAAGAAAGAAAATTACAGAACAAGTGGTATTGAAATCAGTTTTCTGGCTTCTCAGTAGCTCAGATCAATGTGACTTAAACTTCTTTTGGGATAATAATAATTCACATTTCTGAATGATTGCTCTATATGCAAAATAGGGATGGGAACTAGATAAAAATTATGTCTCCCTCCAAGGAATAATCCCCCAATAAGTCCTGTTTTCCAAAGTTGGTTCCTCAAATCCAGACAACGCACCATCAACCTCAGAAGCAGGAATCGAGCCAAACAAGTCGCAATCTAATATGGAAATGTGGTCCTGGCCCCAGCACTGTGCCTTTCCTCTGAATGGGCTCACCTGCACCCATCCCTCCTAGGAGAAAATTTCAAACAGAGTTAGCTCCTTAAACCTTCTAATTAAAATGAGAACTCCCCAGGCTTCCATGACTCAGCCTCAGAAAAAGATTATTAGGAATTTAATGGGGGAAAATATAGCATCCCAGACCATCTGTGACCCAGGGCTCTGTGCGAATTTAAAGAAAACTGGAGGGAGGCAGCACACACTCCAACGCACGCTTGAGGAGTGCTTTGTAGGGGCTGCAATAAATCAACATAGTTAGAGTACAGCCTTTTTCAGATTTAATTACTGTTACATAATTATTAGCAAAGTATTCTCCTCTGAAACTGTAAAACTCATTACATCAAAAATCCCCAAGCTCCTGATGGAATTTATGAAGTAGTTCCTTCCTTCCTAGCTCTGGGAAAACTGTGGAATGGAGTCCAGATTTGTCTCCAGCTTTTTAGGAGCAGAGGGGGCTTCCTTCCCCCGCCTGGTTTGTACCATTTAAATGGGTTTCTGAATTGAATTTATATATATATATATAGATCATTCTCTTAGACATTTATGTACGGTCTCATCTAGGTACTTGCTCAATTGATTGTACTCCTCTGCCAGGTAGAAGGCACTGAGCAAGGGCAGTTCCAAGTGTGCTGACAAGAAGTTGGCAAATTTTCAACAGAGTCTGGGGTAAATGGCTTTTAGGGGTCTATGATTGTTTTTGAATGTTCAGAACAGGGAACAGACAGGGCCTGCCTTGGAAAGGCAGGTGTCAACATGGCAGGGATGTGTTTATAGTTGTTCACGGGACCTTTAGAGTACCATGTGTGTCGCGATGGCATTCCAGTGAGCTGACTGTGGTGGGGTTTGTCATAATTGAGGCTTTTTCTCTGACGAGCCAGTTGTTAAACCCTTGCCAGGGCAGTGCTGTTACTGTGTTCAATGGTGACATAGAGCAAATGTCAGTCATGTTGACTATCTAGCTCCAGCAGACACGCCAGTATAAATCTCCTTCAAGGGTGCATCTACGCATTAAATGTTAACAAAAACAGGCTTCTTTAAAGTCCGTCTTTGGCTTCTTCGGTGCTTGTTCTTGGAAGTGGGCTCTCCTGTGGAATTGGGACTGCTTGAGAAGGCAGGTGAGAGCATCCAGCAGGCACTGCTCACTCCTGTGCGAGTCTGCAGCTCTCTGGGATCCTTGCCCCTTCCCTTACCTGCAGAGAATGGCAGCTGCTGGAAAAAGCATTTGCTCCCACACTCAGAATATCTAGCCAGATGTTTTCTGTTGTATTTGGACGCTCTCCTGGGATTAGCTCATCAGAGTGAAAGGAAGATAAAGGCAGCTGAGGCTTGACAGTCAGCTGCCTTGTACTGCCTCCCCCTATTTCTTCTGCATGCCTACTTAGTGTCTTCTTGCTAGCCCCAGACAGCCTTGGTTTCTCTCTGGGGATCCTCTAGCCCATGCTCCTGCAGGGTCTTCCACTGGTCTTTCTACTTGTAAACACCCGTGCTCCCAAACGAAATGACTCCTCACTTGGAGCACACCCTGCATTCTCTTATCTTTGTTCTTGATAAAGCAAATGTGTCTGGTGCTGTTGACAATGTCTAGGGGTCTGGTTTGGTGTTCAGTGTGAACCTCGTGAACTTCAGATTGTCCATTGGTTGTTTTGTTTTCTCTTCTAGAAATCTGTCTTTACCAATGTTCTCACTGCTTGTTTTGTTTTTAAGGTTGCCTGCTCCTTCTTTTTATATTCAGGAAATGTCATAGCTGCTCAGATGGCTTAGTGAATAATGTATGGAAAGTTATCTTTTGTCTCCATTGTTAACTCTGTGATTTCTGGATGTGGCTCTTCTATTTGCTAGTTATTGTGTCTTTTCATGCACAAGTTTTTTGTTTTTTGGGTTTTTGTTTTTGTTTTTTGTTTTTCTGGAAAAATTGACAGTTCTTTACAGGCAGTTTCTAGTACTGAGCACTTTATGTAAGCGATATTGTGAAGAAGAGTGAAACTTCCTGACTGCCCAGAGGCTGGTGCTCTAACTTGGAAAACCTGCTTCTGGTGGCTATCAGGAGGAAGAGTGGAGATGCACCTGGGAGCCAGGATCTCTTCTCAAGACTCGGGTGACTTTCTTCTACTTACAAAGACTAATTTCTTGGTGAGCATGAGCTGATTGCAGCTTGCCTCTACTGCCCCTTTCCATTTAAGCTTCTCTCTGAGATTAGAGCTGTAAAAATGGTTCACTCTACAAATGCCAGCTCCTGAGGCATGGGGGTGAGGGGACTGCCATAACATAGGTTTTGGTCATTTAGTTCATTAAATAACTGACCTCCATGGCTGGCCCTGTTTGGACCATTGCTTTGGGGCTAGAGGCCAGTGCAGTTTTGGATGGGTCTTTATGGGAGATGGTACTCTCTCCCTTCCTTGGAAGGGCTGCAGCTTAACATTGTGGGTTTTTTCTTCTGTCGCAGATTTAGGAATTCATTCTTCATTCTCATCTGCTGTGCACAGTTCCCACTCCTCTGTTGTGATTGTGAGTCTCATCTTCCATCCCTGCCACAAATGCTCATGGATACAAGAGGAAGTGATGAAGACACATGGTCTCAGCAATCCCAACCCTGAAATTTGTGTCCTTTTATATAAAATAGTATATTTGTGGCTATAACTTAGAAAAATAGAGTTGAACTATATAGCACCATGAACATTTTCAGTTCAGTGGTCTGAAAATATATGATTGATAAAATGGGATTAATCACACAAAATACCAAGAGTTTGTGATTAGGAAACCTAACATGGGCCTGCTTGTCTACTCCACATTTTCCTACTTTAAACAAAAGAAAATTCTATTTTTATGTAAGCTTATTATAAGGTTTGAGACACATCAGAAAGAATTGTATAATTTTTATTTCTTTCTTAAAATTTTTAAAACATTTAGCCATGTATTAAGTGACTTTTACTTTATTTTATTTATATTTTAATAGGAAACCATTCTGAAATAATCTATGAAACATTTTTTGGAGCTAGAGTAATTGGAATCTATACTTTAATATTGGATAAAATTTAATCCATCTGATATAATATACAATGTCTAGTCCTTTTTATTGGGTGTAACTTATAATAATTTTAATTGCTATAAATAATGTTGCAATAAATGTTTCTGTCTATATAGCTTTTTATTTTCCTGTGAATTATCTCCTTAGAATATATTCCCAAGGATACCATTCCTGGAACACTATCATCTATCTCTCTATCTATCTATCAATCAATACATTTTAACCTATTTAAAACTATTATTAATTAATTATTAATTATTATATCCCAAATGTTACCCCACTCCTGGTCCTCCTTCATAGAGTTCTTCCCTCCTCCCTCCCCCTTCACCTATGAGAGGGATCCCACCCTGGGTATCCCCCCTCCCTGGAGCATCAAGTCTCTACTGGATTAGGCTTATCTACTCCCACTGAAGTCAGACAGAGCAATCTTCTGCTACATATGTGCCAAGGGCCATGGACCAGCCCATGTATGCTCTTTGATTGGAGGCAAAACAAGGACATCATGCAGGCAAATGAATAAAACTAGAAAATATCATCCTGAGTGAGGTAACCCAGACCTAAAAGGACATGTATGGTATATACTTACTGATAAATGGATATTAGCCAAAAAAGTACAGAATACACATAACACACCTCACAGACCTTAAGAAGTTTAACAAGAAGGAAAGCCCAAGTGAGGATACTTCAATCCCACTTAGAAGGGGTGGAAATAATCATGGAAGGCAGAAGGAGGGAGGGAGGGAGGGTGAGGGGAAAAGGAGTAGGATCAGATATGGGGGAGACAGGAGAGAAGCTCAGAGGGCCAGGAGAATGATGGAAATATCCAGTGCCGGGGGTGGGTAGTAGAGTAGGTAGGGAGTAGGGACATCTCTAGATTTCCCTTCCACTTTAGGCTATCTATTGATTGCCACTGTTTTGTGAGGTAGTCTCTCCAGGCTAGTTTTTAAGTGAAAGGATGTATACTAAAAATGATGAGGAAGGATTCTAATCTTCAGCAGAATTCTGTTTGAACAGGAAATTCTAAACTATTATTGTAAATAATCAGTGGTGGAACGGAGAGTCTGCTCTGCGATCACGTGGCTAGCATGTTTCAGCTTTACTGCCATGACAATTAACCGCTTGGAGAGTTAGTCTGTTTGTGTAGTTTTCACGTTGCCGGGTGGATGGAAAAAGTTCAGTGTAAATCTAGAATTCTAACATCCGGCTGAGAGAATAAACACCATGCTTTAAATTGGTCAGTGTGGCAATGCAGAGGGATGCTGGAGGCTTGCAGATGAGACCAATCTTTGCTACACTCATGGCTAATTTGATATCCTGCTCGCCATGATCTCCCATCAGTGTAACACTGTGTGACCTGCCAGTGTCTCAGCCACAGTGTGACCAGGCTAAAGACAAAGCAATTTGTTCAGTCAAACTTATTTGGTTCCTATCTGACTCGGGTTTTATAGAAACTCATCTTGGCTTGATCCAACCTCATTTTATCACAGTCTAGAGAGAAGGTGTTTGATTAAAGGTGACATGGATCATGTATCCAGCCCTAATGGAGTCAAGCCCTGGTACTGGGCTTATTGTTAGTATTTAAACTCTATTATTTCATGGATCTTGTATTAGTCAGGGTTCTCTAGAGTCACAGAACTTACGGATAGTCTCTAGTTAGTAAAGGAATTTATTGATAACTTACAGTCGGCAGCCCAATTCCTTACAATTGTTCAGTCGCAGCTGTGAATGGAAATCCAAGGATCTAGCAGTTACTCAGTCTCACACGGCAAGCAGGCGAAGGAGCAAGAGCAAGAGCTAGACTCCCTTCTTCCAATGTCCTTATATTGTCTCCAGCAGAAGGTGTAGCTCAGATTAAAGGTGTGTTCCGCCACACCTTTAATCCCAGATGGAAGGTGTAGCCCAGATTAAAGGTGTGTTCCTTAAACTCGGAGATTCAATCTTCTGGAATCCATAGCCACTATGGCTCAAGATCTTCAAACCAAGATCCAGATAAGGATCTCCAAGCCTCCAGATAAGGGTCACTGGTGAGCCTTCCAATTCCGGACTGTAGTTCATTCCAAATATTGTCAAGTTGACAACCAGGAATAGCCACTACAATCCACCCCTTGTCAACTTGACACAAATAATATCTCATGTTCACATGAAACAATAACAAGGTTGTAAATACGCCTAACATGATATAACTATCCCTCGTACAATCGCAAACGCATTAGTAAATTTACAATGGGCATTCATATTACTTTATAATCCTCGTTTCTGCAACTGGTTACGTGGCCTTAATTGGTATTTATAACTACCTTCCTCTACTACCCATTCTGTATTTCCTTCACCTTCAGCCAGCACCTCAGCAGGTCTTGGCTCTTTTCCTGGAGGATTGACCCATACCTTCATTCCTGATGGGTCTGCGTCCTTTGTCATCCTGCTTGGATTAGGCTGTTGTAGTTTCCCATTGACTTTAATCACAGGACATGGTAGTACTAAGAGACGCCCTAAGGGATCTCCTGCACTCCAGACATAATCTTGCTTACCACCATTGTGAAGAGGTAATCCAATTTCCCCATGGTAATCTGGATCTATCACCCCTCCTAACACTGTTATTCCTTTTTTAGCCTGTTGGTTTAAGGGCATTAGAAGCCCAAAATGACCAGGGGGAAGTCTGAGCTTCCAGTTCAATGAAATGTTTGTTGTAGCTCCTGGTAGGAGCACTCCCCTCTCTGGAGCCAAAACTTCTAAGCCAGCAGAACCTAGAGTTATGGGGACAGGAAGCAAAAATTTTCCTAGAGGGTCACTAGGAGTGATAGTAAGTGGAACTATTCCGTTTTCCACCCCTTGATTCCTGGACCCATGAATCCTGGCTATGGGTGAAACTGTACCATATATCGAGCGCTGATTCAAAGCATATACTGCCTTCTGAAGAACTCTGCCCCAGCCTTCCAAGCTGTTACCACCTAATTGGCGCTGTAACTGCGTCTTCAAAAGGCCATTCCATCTTTCTATCAGCCCAGCTGCTTCAGGATGATGGGGAATGTGGTAAGACCAGTGAATTCCATGATCGTGAGCCCACTGTCGTACTTCTCTGGCTGTGAAATGAGTTCCTTGGTCAGAAGCAATACTGTGTGGAATACCATGACGATAGATGAGGCATTCTGTCAGTCCGTGAATGGTGGTTTTAGCAGAGGCATTACGTGCAGGAAAGGCAAATCCATAACCAGAATAAGTATCTACTCCAGTAAGAACAAAACGCTGTCCTTTCCACGAAGGAAGTGGTCCAATGTAGTCAACCTGCCACCAGGTTGCTGGCTGGTCACCTCGAGGAATGGTGCCATATCTGGGGCTCAGTGTTGGTTTCTGCTGTTGGCAGATCTGGCAATCAGCAGCAGCTGTAGCCAGGTCAGCCTTGGTGAGTGGAAGCCCATGTTGCTGAGCCCAAGCATAACCTCCATCTCGACCACCATGGCCACTTTGTTCATGTGCCCATTGAGCAATGACAGGGATGGCTGGGGAGAGAGGCTGATTGTCCACAGAACGGGTCATCTTATCCACTTGATTATTGAACTCCTCCTCAGCTGAAGTCACCTTTTGGTGAGCATTTACATGGGACACAAATATCTTCACATCCTTTGCCCATTTGGAGAGATCTATCCACATACTTCTTCCCCAGATGTCTTTCTCACCAATTTTCCAATTGTGATCTTTCCAAGTCCCTGACCATCCAGCCAATCCATTGGCTACAGCCCATGAGTCAGTGTATAATCGTACATCTGGCCATTTCTTCTTGCAAACAAACTGTAATACCATGTGTACTGCCCGAAGTTCTGCCCACTGTGAAGATTTCCCTTCACCTGTGTCTTTCAAGGTTGTCCCAGAAAGGGGTTGTAATGCTGCAGCTGTCCACTTCTGGGTGGTGCCTGCATAACGTGCAGAGCCATCAGTAAACCAGGCTCTAGTCTTCTCCTCTTCAGTCAGTTGATCATAGGGAACACCCCATGAGGCTATAGGTGCATGCTTGGCAGCAGATGGCATTGTAACAGGAGTAGAAACCATAGGCATTTGAGCAACTTCTTCATGTAACTTGCTTGTGCCTTCAGGACCTGCTCTGGCCCGATCACGTATATACCACTTCCATTTGATAATAGACTGCTGCTGTGCACGTCCCACTTTATGACTTGCAGGGTCTGATAGTACCCAGCTCATGATGGGTAGTTCAGGTCGCATAGTGACTTGGTGTCCTATTGTCAGACGTTCAGTTTCCACTAAGGCCCAATAGCAGGCCAAGAGCTGTTTTTCAAAGGGAGAATAGTTGTCTGCAGATGATGGTAGAGCTTTGCTCCAAAATCCCAAAGGCCTTTTCTGTGATTCACCTACAGGGGCCTGCCAGAGGCTCCAAACAGCATCTCTATCAGCCACAGACACCTCAAGTACCATCGGATCTGCTGGGTCATATGGTCCAAGTGGTAGAGCAGCCTGCACAGCAGCCTGGACCTGTTGAAGGGCCTTCTCCTGTTCCAGGCCCCACACAAAGCTAGCAGCTTTCCGAGTCACTTGGTAAATAGGCCTAAGTAACACACCCAAGTGAGGGATGTGTTGTCTCCAGAATCCAAATAGACCCACTAAACGTTGTGCTTCTTTCTTGGTTGTAGGAGGGGCCAGGTGCAATAACTTATCTTTCACCTTAGAAGGAATATCTCTGCATGCCCCACACCACTGGACTCCTAAGAATTTCACTGAGGTAGATGGTCCTTGAATTTTGGTTGGATTTATTTCCCATCCTCTGATACGCATATGTGTTACCAATGAGTCCAAAGTGGTTGCTACTTCCTGCTCACTTGGTCCAATCAGCATAATGTCATCAATATAGTGCACCAATGTGATATTTTGTGGAAGATCCAAACGATCAAGATCCCTTCTAACTAAATTATGACACAGGGCAGGAGAGTTAATATATCCTTGAGGCAAAACTGTGAAGGTATACTGTTGGCCTTGCCAACTGAAAGCAAATTGCTTCTGGTGGTCCTTATGGACAGGTACTGAGAAGAAGGCATTTGCCAGATCAATAGCCGCATACCAGGTGCCAGGAGATGTGTTAATTTGCTCAAGTAAGGAAACTACATCTGGTACAGCAGCTGCAATTGGAGTTACTACCTGATTTAGTTTTCGGTAATCAACTGTCATTCTCCATGATCCATCTGTTTTCTGCACTGGCCAGATAGGAGAGTTAAATGGAGATGTGGTGGGAACCACCACCCCTGCATCTTTCAAGTCCTTGATAGTGGCAGTAATTTCTGCAATTCCTCCAGGAATACGATACTGTTTTTGATTCACTATTTTCTTTGGCAGAGGCAACTCTAAAGGCTTCCATTTGGCCTTTCCAACCATAATAGCCCTCACTCTACAGTTCAGGGAACCAATATGAGAATTCTGCCAATTTCTGAGTATATCTATCCCAATTATACATTCTGGAACTGGGGAAATCACCACAGGATGTGTCCGGGGACCTATTGGACCTACTGTGAGTCGGACATCAGTCAAAACTCCATTAATCACCTGCCCTCCATAAGCCCCTACTTTAACTGGAGGGCCACAATGTTTCTTGGGATCCCCTGGGATCAGTGTCAATTCAGAACCAGTATCCAGCAGACCCCGAAAAGTCTGATTATTTCCTTTTCCCCAGTGTACAGTTACCCTTGTAAAAGGCCGTAGGTCCCTCTGGGGAAGAATTGGAGAAAGGGTAACAGCAAAACCTTTGGGTGTCTTATCAAGATCCTTCCTCAGCGGAACCTGGCCACCCCTTCATTCAAGGGGTTCTGGATCTGCAAACTGTCTCAAGTCTGGAAATTGATTCACTGGCCGAGATTGCTGTTTACCACGATCTAATGTAGCCTTTCTTTCATTTGGCTGTTTACCACGATCTAATGTAGCCTTTCTTTCATTTGTTTGAGAATTTTTCTGCTTATACAGATCAAACAAATATGCAGTAGGCTTCCTATGTATTTCATTCCTGGAAACACCATGATTGGTTAGCCAGTACCAAAGGTCCAACCGAGTCATGCCATTATAAATTTCACCTCTCCTGTGCTGACTATTACTGGGTATGTTATTATAAACATTCTTTTGTCTACGCTGTCCATTATAATAACTAGAATCACCTTGTCTCGGGCGATTCAATGCTGCCACCTGGCCCTTGTTACCTCGGAATCCAACTAAACCCAGTGAATTTAATTCATCTAATTGAGCAGAAGCATCTCCAATGCTAAGATCTGGCACAAGGAAAAGGGAAAGAACAAAACCCTTCAAATGTGCTGGTGCCCCTCTCACCAATTTGCGTCTTATAGAGCTAGTGAAAGGCATATCTTCTGGACCTTCCCATTGTGGACAATTATGCTTTACACAATATATCCACTCTAGCATTGCAATTTCCCTAAGTCTTAAAATCCCTTCATCAACACTAAGCCACGGAATATCAGGCATCTCCAAGTCATTTCCAGTAGGCCATCTTTTGATAAACACCTCAGCCAACCATTCAAACAAACTTTTGACACCTTTTTTAACTATGCGAGCTTCCGTATTAAACCTAGAATCTCTACTCAGAGGACCCATGTCAATAAACTCAGCCTGCTCTAGTTTTATGTTCCTTCCACCCTTATCCCACACCCTTAAAATCCATTCCCACACATATTCACCAGGTTTCTGCTTGAATGAATTAGCAAACTCATTAAGCTCCTTAGTAGTGTAGCGAATTTCCTCATGGACTACACTTTCTACCTCCCCTCTAGGAGCCTGTTTTGCTTTGAGTCTGGTTACAGGTCTAGAAGAAACTATTGGTGGGCCGTGAGCAGACTCTGCAAAATTAATTTCCTCATGTGGGGAAGGCATTATTTCAAGAGGTGGGGCTGAGGGTACTACTTCCTCAGGTGGGGCAAACCCTTGAGAATCTGAGGATTCAAAATTCTCAGCTTCAACATGGTCTTCCCACACATCCCCATCCCATGTTGTAGGATCCCATTCTTTGCCAATTAGAGCCCTTACTTTAACTGTCGACACACTCTGAGGCTGAGACTTGAATTTTCGCTGTAGTTCAGCCAATCTTACAATGAGAGTTTCCGTTTGATTTTCTGCAACTTGAGCTCTATTGCTACAAGAGAGAAGATTCTCCTCAAGGACACACTTAGCAACTTTTAGATCGTTTACTTGTGTCTGGAGCCTTTCGATTTTATCACACAACTCCTTCCTTTCATTCATCATTCTTTCCACAGATACTAAGAGCAGCCAGCCAGTAAAATCATTTTTCGATTTTTTCCCCATCTTGTAGAAAGCTTTGTGCACTGAATCACCTAATTCATTAAGAAAATCAAGGGCATTAGCTTCTTTAAGTTCGGAATATAGTTTCAACCATGGGTCTTCAAAATTCTCTGAGCTCCCAGGAGGGAGAGAATCTGGAGAGGTTTCAATAGTTGAAAGTGCTGGTGGATCAACAAGCCAATTCCAGTATTTTAAAAGATTCATCCTTGTACTTCTGTTACTCTAGACCCCACTCCTGGTACCAACTTCTGTATTAGTCAGGGTTCTCTAGAGTCACAGAACTTACGGATAGTCTCTAGTTAGTAAAGGAATTTATTGATAACTTACAGTCGGCAGCCCAATTCCTTACAATTGTTCAGTCGCAGCTGTGAATGGAAATCCAAGGATCTAGCAGTTACTCAGTCTCACACGGCAAGCAGGCGAAGGAGCAAGAGCAAGAGCTAGACTCCCTTCTTCCAATGTCCTTATATTGTCTCCAGCAGAAGGTGTAGCTCAGATTAAAGGTGTGTTCCGCCACACCTTTAATCCCAGATGGAAGGTGTAGCCCAGATTAAAGGTGTGTTCCTTAAACTCGGAGATTCAATCTTCTGGAATCCATAGCCACTATGGCTCAAGATCTTCAAACCAAGATCCAGATAAGGATCTCCAAGCCTCCAGATAAGGGTCACTGGTGAGCCTTCCAATTCCGGACTGTAGTTCATTCCAAATATTGTCAAGTTGACAACCAGGAATAGCCACTACAGATCTCTCATATGAACTTTATGAGGAAGAGACAGCTATTTTGGATTACATAAATGTGAGGAAACTGAGGCCCAGGGAGAATAAGTCACAAAGCTGTTGTGTGGAGGAGGTGTGTCACCTCATGGAGTGCATCTCAGTCCACCTGTTTTTATCATCCTTGCTTCAAGAAACATAGTTGTATCAGGCATACTAGTGCACACCTTTAATCTCAGTAGTCAGGAGGCAGAGGTAGGCAGAGCTCTATGATTTCCAGGCTAGCTTGGTCTACATTGTGAGTTCCAGGTCACCAGAGCTACAGTGTTTGTTTGTTTGTTTGTTTGTTTGTCTCCAAACAAACAAACAAAAAGTTTAAAGTAAATAAAAATATGGCTGTATTTGGAATTCTAGGAGCTAACTGTCACTATGCTAAAGTGATGAGCAGGCCCAAATAGCAAATACATGCCATTGAACTTACTCAACGCCACATTTCTGTTAGAGACATCTATTGCTCATTTACTTAGTCTGTGCTGACTGTTGCCTTCTCTTAGTTTGAATACATTAGGATTTATGTGATGTTTCTGTTCCAGATTTAATAATATCTCTCTCTCTATCCCTTTCAACTCTGGTGTGTCCATACCTCCTTGGACCTTAATTCACCCCCAAGGCTTGGTACGCCATACCTCTGAGCACCTATTTCAACCCTAACCTATATTCAGCACAGGGTTTGTGGAATCTGGAGCCTTTGCTATTAACAGGGAGGGAGATATCCCCCAAAAAATAAAAAATGAAAACTACAATCAGACCCCAAAATGAGCATATTCTTAACTGTGTGGGAAACTCAGAATATTATAGATGTTTTAAAAGCTAGAAAATATCACACATTTTATGAAGTCAGAAATGTGTATGTATAATACTTAATAAATGGTTGATGGCATTAAGATATCCCTTCCTCAAGTATATTTTGATGAATCATTTGATTGTGCATTTTTTAATAGAAAAAGAAGCCAACATTTCTTCTACCTTATCTGATCAGAATATGGCTTTTATTTAGTGTCCTAACATATCATTTTTTTTCCTGCATTTCTGTGTGTGTACAGATAAATTTAATAATTAATAAAGAAGCTATTCTTCACATATGTTCGAATCAGCATATGATAATTTTGCATTTGTTCATTGCACATTCTAAAATATCTTTACAAATGGCAATTGACATGAATTTTTCTTTTTAGCTTTAGCAAATGTGCTATTGTGTCATGAGGGAAATGCTTGCTGCATTGAGACATGGATGGGACTGAAGTATCACAATGACACATAGTGATCTTTGGAAGGGCTTTCCACTGGCTTCTTGGCTTTCCTCCAGCACCATACATGGCAGCTGCTGTAGGACACAGTCCCGGGGTGACCTGACCTCTGCTGCTGCAGCTTTCTTTCTCAGTACACGGGTAGCCAACAGAGGGTGACAATGAACATTTCCAGAGAAGTCAAATTTAAAATCTAAGCACCATTTTCTGTGTTGTATAACATGCAGAGAATGGATCAGAGAGCTAGCCAGAGTGATAAGTACTGGACCCCCACATAATATATCAGAGTTAAAGCAAACTAAATGTATCCCATAGCTACATTTTCTTACTCAGGCTCCTAAAATGTCAAAAGTGTTTAGTGAAGAAGAGCTGAAGGGACACTGGCCATAGCAGCCAGGATTTCCAGGCTATTGGTCAAAATTCCACAGAGATGTTATCTCAGCTTCAGGGGGATGAGTCAGTAGGACAGACACAATGGGGCTTGGGCAGGCTTCCACACGGACTGCTCACAATGGCTGGTACAGAGTGAGTAGACAAAGCCCCAGAATTTACTACTTGCTGCAATCTTGCTCCTCAGTAAAGATCTCAGAGCGAGATTGCCACCAGACAATCAGGATGGGCACCCAAAATTCCAATGATCACGGAGCCAAATGTTAGAAGCCAGTGAAAAGAGATCATTCCTGGGAGAAAGGAAAGTAATCTATTGATGAAACCTAGGCCAAAAGATCTGAATGGAAGTCCACGTTTTTAAATTCCAAGGTGACTGAACATCCATTTTATGAAGACTCAGAGCAGTAGTCCGTGCAGAAGAATGAAGCAGACTTGGGTGTCTTATGTCTTATGCTCACCATTCAGCTCCCATGGCCAGCTGGGTCACCCCTTGTTACAGCATGAGAGGGCCTGGGCTTGACATTCTGCTCAGTTCTGAGTTATGAGCCTTTCTGGATGCACACTGGCTATGATGACTGGCTGGGGAGATGGGATCCTCATCAGGACTTTGGAGTATGGTTCCCAGCTAACTGCGATTTCCCTCTGCTTCCTTAGTTCCCCATATAGTCAGGAACCTGCCCTTCCGAGCTCAGTTTTCCTTCCATGCTCAGAGAGCTTGGGAGTGGTCACCAGTCCTATTAATAGCCTCTGGGTTTTACTTCCTGGCCTCTGATTGAACTTTAACCTCAATGATTTCTTAAATATAATATTTTCTAAATTTACCAAATATATATATTTTTTACTTCACTAAAGTCCATGAAAAGTGACTCCATTTCCTTCTGAAGTCTCCTGGAGAAAAGGACATAATTGAAATACATCTATCTGTTCCTCATGCCATGCAGTGCTTTTCCACACTGTCTGTATTTTAGACTCTGCATGATAACTCAGGTTCTTGGCGTTCCGGAAGCTAATAAGAAATTGGTCTTTTAAACTGATTCAAACCCCAAAGAAACCCTTACCTCCTCTGATAGGAAAATTGGTGAATACACAGGGCACATTCTGGATATAAGTAGATTTGTCTCAGCACTGTGCTCCTGCTACACTTAGAATATTATAGGGGATATGACAAGGACCAGGACATAGAGTCTAATCAAAAACACATGACCTCACATGGATTGCTCTGGTACTTGAAAGGATCACCGAGCAAGCAAGTCCAGTATGCAGTGATAGGGCAAGTACCCAGAAAACCAAGACAAGGTGATGAACAGTTGTTCAGATTAGGGAAGTATGTGTAGTGGGGGTCCAGATACTCACTTCCTCTGATGTCTTCCTATCCAACGTCTTTCCCCAGCTCCTGTAATAAGCCATGCGTCTTGGGTCTGTTCCAGGCTGAGACCCTTATCCATACCCCACTATCTCCAAAGGGATAGATGTATAACATTGACAAATGTCAACGTGGGTTTGTCGTAAAATGTTCAGTGAAATCTAGTTGATACTTAAGTTTATAAAGCAACTATGATGCTGTAATCATTTTAGGAAAGGCAGCACTTCACTAAAATAACAAAATTAGATACGGACCTGGGCTATTTTTAATAGTGAAAAGTGGGAATAGAAGATTTGTTTGACTTGGCGACAATGGGAAGAGGTACACAGAGATCCAGTGAGCCTTGTAAGTCTGTCCTTCAGGCTGACATAATAGTAAGGTTTAAATAGAAGCTAAGAGATAAGCCTAACTAAACAGTGCAGCAAAGGTGTGGTCCCTGCTCACCATTGTCCCAGCTTCAGGTCTCTCTTACAATGTCAATGTCAAGCTGTAACTCTTTCTCCACAGACAAGTTCTACCTCTGACTGTCTCTAGGGCTCCAACTTCACTCTCCTCCAGCAGGAGGTTCCTGAGAGAATTCTAATGTCTTGGGGTCCATTCTTTCAATAGAGAGCTGGGGGTCAGGGAGTAGGCAGCAGATGTGTCTGGTTATGTCCTCCAGTCTTTGTTTTAAGTCCCCAATCTTGAGCTATAATATGCACGTATCTGAAACAAAGATAAAGAGACTACAAATAAAAGTCAAGGTTAGAACATACCTTGTTAGTGTCGGGTAGCCATGCTTATAGCTTCTTGGCTTTTAGTTACGTTTAAAGGGCTGGCACAGGCAACTCCATCTTGTTGTTTTGAAATAAGGCCTTGTGCTGAAGTCTAAACTTACAATCCTCCTGCTTCAGCTTCTCAAGTCCTAGGATGACCGGCAAGCTTCACCGTGCATTGTGTGATTTCATTTCAGTTCTGACAATTTGCCTTCTCTATGAACAGTATTCTCTGAAGACAATGTTGATTAAGCATGGGATGGTTTGTTTTCTACTGACCCCTATTACTGAGACTAGAGCTACCCTGGCTCATCTATTTGATCCCATGTTGCAGAAGAAGGGAGATTTAGTTAGCGCCAATAAACCCTTTAGGCCCGATTTTAAGCAACTAGGAGAGAGAAGGAGTCCTATCTCAGACACAACTGGAGTTTATTTTGCTTGTCTTGTGGGTAATGTCCTACGTCTTAAAACCGTTGTCAGGTTTCTTTGTCAGAAACTGGTTTTCTGCAGAATGCTGAAAGGTAACAACTAGTCATAAGGTCTTATAAAAACACAACTACCAAGAGCAGACACTTCTGTAGACTACTAGCAGACAATAAGCAAACGTTTGGTTTCTAATGAGTTTCAGTTTTGCTAACTGTGGCTTTGCTAAGCTTTATAACTATTGCCTATTATCCCAGATATTTTGAGTAATATTTGGGAAGGACTGTGAGCCTGTCTGGTGAAGGATCTGGCTGTATATGACATTGAGAAAAGAGACCAAGACAGGGTAATGTAAGGTTGATGAGGGAGGACACACGAAGGCAAAAAGACACATGAGCTATCCCGGCAGTGGTGGCGAACGCCTTTAATCCCAGCACTTGGGAGGCAGAGGCAGGCGGATTTCTAAGTTCGAGGCCAGCCTGGTCTACAGAGTGAGTTCCAGGACAGCCAGGGCTACACAGGGAAACCCTGTCTCAAAAAAACAAAAACACCAAAAAAAAAAAAAAACCAACAACAACAAAAAGACATGTGAGCTATATAAATATATAAAAGGATATAAACCTGTTTTTTCTAGTTTCAACTGTGCCATAGTTCTTATTTACTTTTTTTGTGGTGGATAATGGCATAAAGGTATAATTGCAAAAGAGAGTATAAAACCCCAAGTGAGACACTGCTTTTCAGAATCGATATTTCAATGGTACAGAACTTCACTTACATTTATGAAGTCTTGCAACTGGACAGTGTTTCTGTGAGTGACTACCTTAATCTAGCAGTGTGATGTTTTTTATCTGTGAGTTCATTACCACAAAGTGGTTTTATTTAATAATAAAATATCTGGCTGTAATTTCAAGTCTGCCACTCGCTAACGGTGCAAGCTAGTGAACCACCTAATCTCTCTCTGTGTCTCCACATCTGAGCAGACAATTACATTTATTACCACAATGTGTCGAAAAGTTATTGACATGGTTTACATAAAATGATACTTGAAGGTGTCATTCCAGCTTGGAGGTCTGCAGCTTAATGCAGAGTTCTTGTCTAGCCTGGGCAAGGTGTAACACCCAGCACCGAGGGAAACCTCTTCACGTGTCCAAAGGCAGAAGCCTTTATTGTAATGTATCAAAATAAGCTTCTGCATATAGCCTGCTTCTTTCACCCCTACTCTCTAACCATCCATTTCTTCACATGTCTTTGTTAATTAAAAAAAAAAAGGCTCCATAATTTACAGCTTAGGATCCAAACCAAGGACATCTTTGCAGATGTGTGCACCTTACTGGTCCATTGAGAACAGCATCCTCACTTCCTTCTCTCTGAAAATCATGGTTCGCTGCAAACCAGAGGAAAGATGAACATCCCTGCCATCTCAGTTCCCCCATCCTTGCTTTGGCATCCTCTGCCTCACCCTTGTGAACCAGGAGCCAAAGGGGACAATCAACAAAAAACCTTGAGTGGACAAATGTCTGTTATGAAGTGTTGACTGATTTTGAGGTTCTCTTGTCAGTTTAACCTCTGCAAGTGACAGTAGAAAAGAAGGTCACGGACTTTGGCAAAATGGCTCAGTGGGTAAAGATCTCTGCCACCAAGCCCGATGCCCTGAATGCCATTCCTGAGAACTATGTGGTAGAAGGAAAGAAACAAGCTCCTAAGAGGTGTCCATTGACTTCCACACATGTACCAAGACATGTAGCACTCCTCCTGACAATAAATAAATAAATGTAGTACAAATTTTCAAAATAATATCATGAGGCTAACAACATAATATAGCAACATAATCTCAGACTCCATCATCCTTCACATGGGATACAGGCTGATTCTATAGGCTGAGTGCTTTGGGATGTCTGGTCTGCTCTTTCCAGTCTTCCTGCCGGGAATGACAAAGCAGGAAATCAGAAACAGTAACTCTAATATTCTAGTAATTCTGGGAAAGCTGTTCAAGAAACACAAGGTCCCCAGACAATTCAAGAAAAAAACAAGTGAGATTTGGAGTCTTCTTTGTTACATCTAACAGTATAATGTAATTGTCATGTTTGTCTGTTTATGTAAAGGATTAGACAGTGGAGCTTTCATTCACTATAGGACTTGATCTTTTAATGGAGCCGTGACTAGCACGTCATAAAGAAGATGGCTGAAACTCTGAAAAGTGTTACTTCAAACTTCTTAAATCAAATGTGAATGTGTGTGTGTGTGCGCACACATTTGGTATGTGTGTATGTATGTGTATCTATGTGTATGCATGTGTTGTGTGTACATGTCATGTTTGTAGGCATGTGTGCATGTGAATGTTGTATGAGCATGTATAGGTATATGTGTGCACACAAGAAGTGTGTGTAAGTGTTTTACTTCTTTTTTACCCTTTCAAAGAAAAAGATCGAGAAAAGGAAGGGGACAGAGAACCAGGACACATAGGGGAGTCTTAGTGCATCTTGAAGGCTGGATGCTTTTGGATTTCTGCATCAATTAATCTCTAAACAATAATGAGCCTATAGATTTGAAGCATGTGCTCATTCACCATGATGAAAGCATGTAAAAGCTACCTTTACCTCCACAGTTCAGAAAATTCTTCCCATTCTGCTTAGATGAAGCTTAGATGTGCTGGCCGTTCTGCAAATGATCGAAAGAGTGACCAGAAACGAGAAATTGGAGCCATATGGAAACTTGCTGCGCATATTTAATTGCGTGTAGCAGTGTTAACAGCATCTTGATTTGTGGCTGCAAGTAATAAATAAATTATATTAATTTTGTAGCTCTGAGCTAATTTCTCCAGAATTACTTTTTAATAACCAGCATCATGTTCACTGGTAAAATTTAAATACATCTAGCAACAAATTTGTAGACTTTTAAGTAACTCTAGATTATTATTTTGAAATCTGAAGGGTTCATTTACTAGTTCTCCCAACACCAAACTTTTAGAGAGGAAATTCTTTGGCTTAGACAGGACACTTCTGTTGAAAATAATAGTGTGCCTTCTCAGGGGTGGTCCCCACCCTATGACAGCCAGGTGGGAATACACTGTTTGAGGGAATTTTTTGCCTTTACTTTATAGATGATTTGTCTTTATTATGTAACTTGTCGTTTCCTCTCCCCAGGTAGGTTGAAGCTAATCATGCTTTAATGCCAGTGTGAAGCCTAGAACATCGCGATTGGTTCTGTTAAGCGAGGCACTTCATCCTGGAGTGATGCGTGAGGTCTGCAGGCAGCTCTCGGAAGCAGCGCTCATTCTACTACAGTGGCCTCTGCCCTACTTTCTGTGTCCCAGTTTCCCCCTGGTAGAGACAATAACTGTATACCCCTAAATGAGGATGCACATGTCAAGTACTTGTATGTGCTGTCAAATATGAATATGTTCTGTTTTTCAAAGTTTCCTATGCTGGGAGCTTGGTCCTCACCCATGGGTGAGGTGAGGAGTAGGGGCTTAGGATGTGGAACCTGGTGAGAGCCCCTTTCGTCAGTTGTAAGCATTTAAAGTCATTATAGATTGTGGGCTACTGGTCTTCATGGTTTCCTATTTTGCCATGTGATAGTCCCTTGTTAATACTCCTCCACAATGCTATCTGCCACTAGGGCTTCCTCAGAGGGGTGACCTAAAGCACTTCTTTTCTTTGTAAGTAGGTGCCTCAGATACTCTATTATAGAGTTAGAAATCGACTAGCAGCACATTACATCCTTCCCTGGAGAAACCTCACTGAACACGAACGTCTGCTGTCAGTATCAGAGGGTGAAGCACAGATCTGCCTCCTGTGGACTCTGAGTTTGGGCAAATTGCTTCCCTGCTCTGAGATTCAGTCTTTGACTGCAAAATGAACATTTTTACACCAAGCATCTTTCCCCACACTGCTGAGGGCAGAGCTAGGTTACATGGGATGCCATGTGACAGTGTGACAATGCTGAGGGTCCTCAGTGGCTTCAGTGACTCCTCAGTGTGTTCATGTGTCTTCCTGAGCAGTGGCCTCACTGCTGTCATTTGGAGTGGAAAGGGTGGCCATGGATCTCCTCTAAGTCAAATGGCCTATTTTCCATTTTTATTTGGCTCCATGCCAAAGGAGATCTCTGAAAATAGGAAAAAGTGGTGAAAACGACTTTAACAAATAATATCACTTATATATGACTGAAAATACACTAATTATTTTCCATATATAGAAATCAAAGACTCCCCAGAGGACTACAGTATTTCACACTTAACAAGAGTTTTCTGCTAGGCAAGCTCTATGTAATAGTCTAATGAAACACTGAGGTTGTCTATGTATAAAGGAAAGAAGCTAACCAGGTATGGTAGCACTTGCCTGCAATCCTGGCACTTGGGAAGTAGAGACAGAAGAATTAGAAGTCTAGGGCTAGGCTCATCTAGATAATGAACTCCAGCCTTGATTATGTAAGACAAAGCAAACACACACACACACACACACACACACACACACACACACACACACACACACAGAGAGAGAGAGAGAGAGAGAGAGAGAGAGAGAGAGAGAGAGAGAGAGAGAGAGAGAGAGAGAGGAGTCATTGGCTTTACATTTTACAGGCTGAATGTTTGACATTGGGTGTCCCTAGTGATACTGTCTTAATCCATATTATAGATTTCTATAAGAGAACATCCAAGACTAGGTAATTAATTTATAAAGGAAAGAAATACTTTTAACTTAGATTTGGCAATTAGAAGCCCAAGACTAGCCAACTCCAACTTGAAAGTGCTTCTTATGCTGTACAGCAACAGGGCAGAAAGGCGGAAAGACAAGGGGGCAGATTGGGAAGGGAGTTAGTTTTCCTGCTTCATATCACTCCTGTCCATAAGAGCCTCATTAATCTCTTAAAGGCATCACTTCCAAACACTGTCACCATAGCCATTTTCAATGTGAGCACTGGAGATGACATGCCATATTTAAACGGTAGCTTCACTTAAGTTACCGCTCCTGTAGTGACTTCTGACATAGCCGGCTTTTCCCGTGGATATTTAACAGGGAGAATCAATTCAGAGTAAAAACCACCACTAAACAGCACTGTGCTGTGGCTCCTATGGTCTGCCTCCTAGTGTATCTCCGCACTGACTACTCTGTAAGCATCCCTCCTCTCTACTCCCCTGTCACCTTTTCCTGGAACTACTTCAGAATTGGTTTCTGGGTCTTACAGCTCTCACTATAGTGATGCTTCCGAAATGCAAAGCTGCTGAAGAACCCCATTATGTGGGTCCCGCTGCAGACTCTTCTGCAGCTCTTCAAGGCTTTCTGTGACAGTGACTTGGCCAGCTTCCCCAGGTTCCTCATGGGCACATCCCTCCATGACTCCAAACACTCCTGTTGCATGGAACCTTGCAATTCCTAAAGGTAATGTTTATCTGCCACCACTGGACATTCACTGCTCCCTTGAGCTTCCTTCTGTTAATCTTATGTGAGGGTTCTTAATACATGACAACTCTTCCAAGCCAATAGTTTAATGAAGGGGGGTTCACTCTGCATCTGCCCCTTGTGCGACACCTGGGCAGAGCACCAGAGGCAGGGTGGTGGCTATGTGAAGGGCATAGACATCTTTGCTACACTAGAAATTCCATGAGAAGAGGTATCTATCCTCACCCTATCTCACTGAATCTTCAGTGCCTTACACCAAAGCATATCAGAGTAAGGACTAAAATAATTGTCAAATGAAGGAACAATCCTTATAGTAGAGAGAGAAGGCCATGGAGACTAAGAGCTATTACTCTGGATAGTGCCCAGCTTGTATCTAGTGTACCTGGAGCTATCTGACTCAGACAGTAAGAACTTATTTTTTGCTCCAAAGTTTAATTTCTCAGAAGTGTCTGGCTAGTCTATGGCACCACTCGATGAGCCGTTCTCCATCTGTGGGTCACAACCTTTTGGCAAGCCTCTATCTCCAAAAATGTTTACACTATGATTTATAACAGTAGCAAATTACAGTTATGAAGTAGTGACAAAAAATAATTTAAAAGTTGAGGGAGGGGTAGCCATGGCATGAGGAACTGTAGTAAAGGGTCACAGCATTAGGAAGGTGAGAACCACTACATTAGATTATTTTTGACATGACATCGGGACCCAAGAACTGGATTTGTATGCATTTGCAAGTCTCCAAGCCACAGTAGAGAATGAAATGTTAAAAATTCGATAGTGCCAATCCTAGTCTATGGGCCTAGTAGAGTATGGTGACATGGTCAAAGAAAAGTTTAGTAAAGTATGGCAATATGCCCAAAGACAAGGTTTTCCATCATGGCAAGCATGCAGCCCTCATTGGTAGCCAGTGGTCTTGTCTTTAAATCACTTCCATGAGGGTGGCTACATTGGGTGCATACAAGCTTGTGATGCCTGCGTTTCTTCTTCTCACATGAGGAGATATGGTACCGCCAGCTTAGGAGCTACCAGGAGCATCCTGTTATCTCAAATTGTGAGATAAACATAAAACACAACTGTAAAAGATTCCCACGACTAATTTACTTCCTTAGATGTTAAAGAAATCAGAATTTTTCAGAAGTTGCATTTTAGAATGCATATTTTAAGGTAAAGGCTGAAGATCATGGCTCTATAGTGACAGAGTAGGGTGGAACACATACCTCCATGCTTTGTCTATATACCACTGACTACTCAGATGCTAGAACGAACATCCACAGTAGGCCAGTGCTTCATCCTCTGTGGAGCGTCTTGGCCACTGATGATGGTTTACAAAGACTGGGGTGCCATTCTTGGACTTCCTTCTTCCTTCTCTCACAAATGCCAATAGGTAATCGAATTTCTCCTTCTTCCTGACATTCATATTGTGGCATTGGGCACTGAAGATTTTTTCCTGCCGTACTGGACTTCACCTGCCACCCTATGACTGTGTTCGTTGCTTGGTACTGTATCTGGATCTAGAAAGGTCCCGATTAGCCAGTATGTAAAAGATAGGATTCCTATTCCGTGACACATGGAAAGTGGTGGAAATGTTAACAGATAGATTAATATTAGGATATTTTAGTTCATTGGAGGTGGTGATTTGCTCTTGAAGAGAATTTCGGGGCCCCAGTCCTTCCTCTTCTTCTTTTTCATTTCTGAATATGAGATGAAGAGTCAGGCACTTCTATCACCACAGGCCTACAGCAAAAGGATGAATAGGCAATTGACTAGAACCCCCAAGGCTTTGAGTCAAATTAATTCTTTTGTCTTTGTCTCATGCATTTGAGGCACGAAAGGAAAGCTTGCTAACACCCATAGTAGTGAAATATTTGTGGTACTGACCCTCAGGCACATCATAGACTGTAATGAAGAGGCTGGTTTTGTATGTGATGTAGAACCTGAGAACCGATGTTCTAGAAACAGACCCTTGAATGGTAGTGATGCTCAGGAAATTGTGAGCACGCTGGAAAATACAATATTGGATCAAATTCCTGCAGGTATCAGTAAAAGTCCTCCAAACTAAACTAGTTTTCCCTTATTCCTTGTACTTCAGTTTAAGGGCACTGCACTTTCTCAAACATAGCACTGCCTGATCCAAACTCCAGAAAAAAAATAGAAATAAAGTACCCGACACAGTGTCTGATAGGTTCTTGCTGCACAGGATAGAAGACAACTCAAGCACTCTTACCTTTCTGATGTGATGGGTTAAAGATGTAACAGAGCTTGGAAGCAGGCTACAGGCACCACAGAACATATTACACAGAAGAGGAGGTGCTTTTGAGCATACAAATCTGACTGCACTTCCTGCATTGGACATACTAATGACCTCTCTGTATCTCTCTGTCTCTCTGTCTCTCTCTGTCTCTCTCACACATACAAACACACACAGTCACACACACACACACCTTTTTTTTTTCAAGACAGGGTTTCTCTGTGTAGCCCTGGTTGTCCTGGAACTCACTCTGTAGACCAGGCTGGCCTCAACTCAGAAATCCACCTGACTCTGCCTCCCAAGTGCTAGGATTAAATGTGTGCACCACCACTGCCCAGCTCACACACAACTTTCAAATAAGCTGGTAATATTACCACATATGTGTATATATAAACTCTAAATTCAGTACTATTAAAATATACAGTTAATATCCATTGAACTAAATTTGTTTCACAATCCTGCTGCCCAGCTCTAGCCTGCATTTGTTAACAGTGTTCATATCTAACAGAAGTGTCTTACACTAGTGAATTGAAAGCTGTAGCTACTTTTCTCAATGGCCTGCATTACTGACTCACGATATCAGCTAATGATGTCTCATCAGTGATCTCATTTATTCTTTACAGAATCATGGAAACATGGGTGTCAACATTCTTACTTCAAAGATGAAGGATCTGAGTCTTACTGTGGTTGCTCTGTGTCCGTCCGCTTTTGCTCAATGCAAAAGGCCAGTGATTCTCTGCATTATTCCATAAAAGAACAAGAGTTTATATCCCCAATTATAGTCAATAGGTTGGGAATTCTATAGTTCTGGATAGAGATGGAGAGAGGAAGAAACATTGACCTTGGTCCCTAGGAGCGAACAATGCAGTCATATTTGTATGTTCAAAAGCAGCTCACGATCCAGATAAGACTTGAAATGTCATATGCCTTGGATAATTGAGTCTACACCAGTAGGGCTGTGAGCAACAAGATGCCATTACAGCAAGACAAAGGTGAAGGGTTCCATGTGACAGATGCCCTGGGAAGTTCATGTGATTTTGAGACCTTGGAGATGAGAACCTCCATAACAGGTAGAGTAAGACAGACAGACGTGGGAAGCAGGGCCTCATTCTTCAGAGACATGGGCAAGGCTAGGGCATTTCATCTCCTGGACGTCCACACCATCTTCACCATCACTAGGAAGCGTTTGTGTGTATACCTGACTCCTAAGATATTGCCTGAATAAAGTTGTCTTGTTGCTCTAATGAAGAGTATGCTGTGCATGCTGTCACATGTTTGTGATCTCAGCCCTGGGTAGCCTGAGGCAGGGGGGAGTGCAAGCTTGAGGCCAACTTGGGGTACATAGTGAGATCCTGTTTTAAAAGGTTAGTTAACTAGTAGTTGAACAGACAACCACTGGTCATTGATGTAATGAAGCAAAATGCAAGGTTTAAAAGTGGTCTTTGTTACTGAAGGGCTATGGAATATTGCTTCAAGGTTACAGTGTGAGGCTCCAGCTACTATATATATAAGATTTTATTCATGGCTTGTGACTCCACTTTTATTTCTAAGGCTATAGAAAGTGAATTCTAATCTCCCTGTTCCTGAATGGACTTGGCCATAAAGAAATTCTCTGACCTCTTCTCATCTGATAAGAAGTCATGAGGCCTTCTTCATTCTAGGGGTCCCTGATCCAAACCACAGAGAAAAAGAATGTTGCACAGGAAGGGACAGAAAAAATGCTGGGACAGATCCCATTTCCTGCACTCAGTCTATCTGCCTCATATCAGGCTCTTTCTGTCTCATCACAGTTAAATACAGATAGCCATGCTTCAGTTGAATCTCCTGATAATTTCCACAGCGACCCAAAAGGACAGGATTTGGACTTTCCAGGCAGTTGAACATGGGTGGAGCGGTCCTGGAGGTGGTGTTCCAGTAGGGACATGGATCATTCCTAAGTATTCTAAACTGTCCTACCAGGTTAATTAAGATGGAGGAGGACTTCTTGGTCTGGAGATGATTGGTCAAAAATACCAGGTCAGAAAAATAAAAAAAAAACGTTAACATACGGTGACTGATATAACAGGAGGCAAGTATCCTTGAGGACTGTGCCTACAATGGTGGGTGCTGGTGCTATCTTAGTGTCAGAACTAAATGGGGTTAAGGGACACTCAGCTGGTGCCTACGGCAGAATTGCCTGCTTGCATTGCATGTTCGTGAGGAGAGATCCTTCTGTGCTGACAGTGATGTGAAGGTAGATGAAAATCTAACCTTTGCTCTGCTCTGTGCCTGGGGAAAAGGGATGCAAAGTTTCTGCTCCCCAGTTTCTAGTAATGCGGACGTCATATGGCTAACAATAACGAGTCTCTGAAAATGCTTTATTAGCTCTAAACCATGGTGAATGCACAGTTGTTTTCAGTTTTAATAGGGAAGATGAAGACCGAACAAAAAAATTAAGATGAATTTATTTTGCCAGGTGGAAAAGGGGAACCATGAGAGGCATTATTACAAGGGTTTGGTGTGTTGGGGTATTTTAAGAAAGTTAATTTGGCACCGAGTAAAGGATTAGGAAAAACAAATGGAGCTGGGTAACTAAAATGGAGGCCAGTACATTGGTCCAGGGGAGATGAGCCTAGGTCCTGAGATCAATGGGATGACCAGAAACATAACAAAAAAAAATGAGGAAAATGTGCAGTATTATTTCTTTCAGATATAGATCACTGTTCCTAGAAAGAATTTGAACTTTGCTATGAATTTGGGTTTTTCTGTGGGGGAGAGAGGATACCTATGCATGGGAAAAGTGTAGGACACAGTGAAGCCAACTCAGAATGGATCTGTGAAGAAACATGCTGTAATACTGTATAGTGCACTAGGCTGTACTTTTGAACCTTCCCCAACACAGCCTCCTTTGGAAGACAAGTGTCCTAGACTTAGAGGCTAATGGTTAAAGCAAAACTAACCAATCAACTAACCAACCAAAAAACTAACCAACCAACTAACCAACAAACTAACCAACCAACCAACTAAAACCTCTTCGTTGGAGCTTGAATACTATGTGCTCTGCAAGCTGTCTTATAGTTCAGAGGAAGGCAATGAAAGAGACAGAGAAAGCAGCTTTGTGGGAAGGTAGCAATGCCCAGAAGGTGCTCAGTTACAGAGAGGTTGGTCTTCACCAATCAGCCTCGTGCAAGATGAATGGCAGATGATATGTTTTCCTTTCACACCTTGGAAACACTTAAGGGGCCCAGGGTCCTGGATTTAAAGATGGTACTTACCTAGACTCCACAAGCTGGGAGGTCCTGGGATCTCATTTGCTAACAGAAATATATGTGTTCCAAGAGGGTAGAAACAGAAAGATGATTAGCAGGTAGGGGTGGGTGGCTATAAGGTCCCAGCAAGGGAAGCAAGTAACTGTGTTGACAGCAGCCAAAAAGGCATGTCTAGGTGTCTTTCCAATCTCATTTTTCCCCCTCATTTTACTGACAGGAACTGATTTTACTCCTGGTAGAAGTATATTCCGCAAAAAGAATAAGCTTCCCCTAGCTTATGTTAAATCTAGTTGACAGCTAGATCTAAGTAGACACTTGTTATTTGCACGGGACTTTCATAAATATTTCCAAGTGGGTGTGTGTGATCATTTGAATGTGTATCCTTTAGCCATTTTCTTTCCTTCCTAATTGGAATGAGGAATCACTAGTTAAATCCAAGCCCAAAGAGGAGAAGCTCAATCCATATGGAAGACTGCAGCTATGGTGTTTTCTGTTGAGTGGTGGAGAGACACAGTACCACAGGCAAAGATGATGAAGGATGCCATTCAAACATAGCTGAAGCCATGCTTCCTGGCTCCTGGACCCTTTATACCCTGCTGCCTCTTCCTTTCACCTTTCAAAGTAGTTTTTCAGCATAGCATCTAGGATGCATTGTATAAACAACTCACAGGATTTCTTAGCACTGTGAATTGCTGAAGAAAATTGACTTAGGGTCAAGGGTGATATGTCATGGGAGCGGCTGGTTGGTTCTAGTGCCGGGTCCAGAAGAGGCATCTAAATGTTGACTAAGCATGGGATCCTGGCCGCATACACCCAACGTCCAACAGCATGACTGCATCTGCCAGAGACACAGGGAGCATGCACACACAAGACGGATGTGTCTAGATTCTAGATGTCTTCACGTCTCTGGGGTCGGCTTCTGTAATCCGCACTCTGAAATCTGGAGTTTCTCGTGAACTGAGCTCCGAGATAAACTTGCCCAGAGCACTGGATTCTTCCTCATTCTGCCAGCTGCTTCTCATCTTTGCTCTTCCACTTGCCAGAAGGGAGACGGAAGACCTATCTCCTGATGCAATCTCTGTTTCCAACAAGAATCTGTGACCTTGGAAAGAGTGCAGGTCTCAAATGCTTGTCTGAGCCAACATGACACTGAGCAGGTGCGGTGCTGTTTAGGCCAGGCCAGCGGGTACACTACAGCAAGGATAGGAGACCAGGAAACCACACCTACTCTATCAGAGAGGAAATGATATTGGAATGGCATGGGACAGGGAGGATATTCCTTTTCCAGATGCCTCCTCCCTCCACCTTCCCCTTTCCCCTCTCAGAATGAGCAGTGACCCGGTTCCTAAGTCTGAAGGGCCACAAAGAGTCCGGCACTGCTGGACCAAGTCCCAGGGAGAGCAGCTTTTGTGCACATATGGGAGGAAGTGGGCGAAAGTCTTCCTGTGCCCAGGCAGGCAGAGGGGACAGAAGGCTCTGTACCTTGGGCAAACTTCTCTCCACTTTGTCAGGGCACAGTCCCTTTTTTTTACCTCGGTTTCCTTCCCCTGCCTCATGGGAGCAAAGTGAACAGGTGCTCACACATGGGCTTGGAGGGCAGTTCATCACCAGGGAGTCCCGAGCCAGCAGCTGCTCAGCCCCTTCCCTGCTTTCAGGCAGCAGCTTTGCTCACTGAAGGCCCCTGGGTTCCAGCAGGGGGTGGCAGGGACTGGGTTAAGTAGGAGGCCTTCTGGAGACTGGGGCAAGGACCTCAAGTCTGCACTCCCTGAGTCCCACCAGCTGCCGGGCAGGAGAACAGGGTCAGCTCTGGGCAGCACCGGGGCGGGCTGGAGCTGCGTCAGACCATCAAACGGAGATGCCACCCGCTTCCCAACTCAGCAGCTGAATAGGGTGTAGGGAGAGTCCCTCAGCCAGGGCTGCGGTGCCCGCTAGATGGGCGAGGCCCCAGACTGCAGGGCGCCCACTGCGGGCGGAATTCGGGCAGCGCAGCCGGAGTTCTGGAGACCACGGAGGCTGTGGGAGGTCACCTGCGTCCTGCAGCCCTGTCTGAGTGGCCAGGATGGGACTGCGCTGGCTCAGGCAGTGCCCGTGGAATCTTGCGCTGCAGTGCGCTTGGCCCGCTGTTCTCCACAGGCCGCGCGCAGATGCCCACTTCCCACACCCTAGGAAGCAGACCTGCCCAGACAGCCTCTCGAAGGAGGAGGAGGAGGAGGAGGAAGAGGAGGAGGAGGAAGAGGAGGAGGAGGAGGTCACACCACCTTGCTTTATATTCCAGGAGCGGCTCAGTCCTGTTTTAAGAATCTAGCTCTTCGGGCATATTAAACGAAGTTTTTCCTTGCCTTTTGTTAGGAAACTTTTAATCACACATAAATTAGAATTTAGGTTCTAATCGGCCAGGCGTTTAACAGGCCCAGGGAAAAAGCTTCCCTTTTAAACACCGACTCTGGGGGCTGCTGGAAAACTGCCACCGAATTTAGGCAGGAGTTGAAGGTTAGCTGGATTTACCATTGTTTCCCCAGGGTGTTTAACACTCACTGTCCCCTTTTCTTTCATTTAGGATACTTTCCAAAAGAAAATTCTGGAAAACACTTTGGCGATTTTGTTTTTTTTAAAGAAATTTGTTTGAACCTTTTCAATTTAATCCAAAAAGATTCCTGAAATAGGGAGGTGGGAGCATTGGAGACTGGAAGCAGCTGTGTGGCAGGAAATAAGTATCATGCAAAAATACCATGCTAATAAATATCCTTTGTAAGTGGAAATATCTATGTTTAATTGCTTTTAAACTGTAGGATGGAAAACACAATTATACACTGTAACAAACCTGTACAGAAAAATCCTGAACAATACAAAACAAGTGCTAATATTTTTTTTCTTCATGATTGAATTAATTGTCCCCAAATTATGACACTGATAACCTCCCCCAAATACCGTGTTTCCTCCTCTGAAAATGCTTGAAGAGGAATAGTTGTTACCAACTGAATACACTTATTTTTGTCCCTAATAAACAGAAAATTGCATAGCTTTTGATACCGTTGTGCATCCCCAAATGCACCTTTTAATTTCATGGTTAGCTCTTAATATTTTAAAAACTAAAATTTCAGAGATACATATATGAATCCTAGTAATTATAAACACATTTTACTCATCTGATTTTTATAACATGCATTTTCATCATAACTGTACAACTGAAATAGACATTGAAGTATGCTGTGTGCATGTCTTTATTCAGCAACATCTTAGACACCTTGTTCAAACAAATTAAGTGAATTTGAAAGAAACTAAAACAAGAAAGAAATATTCTGCCAGTAAGAGAGAGAGAGAGAGAGAGAGAGAGAGAGAGAGAGAGAGAATCACAGTGTGATACAGACAAGAGGGAAGGAAAGGAAGTTCTCATACGAAAAGGGATTTATTATGACATAGAAAATGGTCACAATCTTTGAGACACACTTCAGAAACTAGTAAACACCTTAGATAGAGTTGTGCCAATTACGCAGCCCACAAGCATCTGCTTTGCCTTAATTAGAGTGGGAGGTGAATGACCACTGTTTATTTTCATTTTCCTCATTAATTATGAAAAACTGCATTTAATTCATCTTGCATAGTGAGAGATTGGCTGCGCAGATGTAAGTCGTAAGGGAAGTGGCTGTCGGTGGGCAACCTGAACATGGCACCCTGCCCAAGGGGACCCCTGGGTGGCACTGCACAGTAATGCATGCCATAATTGTAATTTTTGCCATAGTCCAAGGTTTCTTCTTGCTTCAGGGAAAATATCCCATTATAGTTAATTGGGGGAGGACTTAAGGGACCTTCAAACTGAGGGCTGGCACACTCAGGGGAGGTACTTTCATAGAAGGATTCATATGCACTGCAGTAATTGTAGGGTTTCATGGACTTGGAATTATCAAGAGTCCCATGCCCTGGGGGAGTGGCCAGCTCAGGGCTGTGGTAGGGTGGGTAGAATGTGGAGTAGGGTGACCTTGTGTGGTGGGCAGCCTCCCCACCCTGACCCATCAGGAAACTTCTGGCGTTGAGCTGTAAGCAGCCTGCCACCAAGTTTGTAGTTGGCTGGGAAAGACCTTTGCATAAGTTTTGGACGAACGTGAGCAGATCCGGTCTCTTGCCAATCCTCAGAATTTCAGAAAGTGCCCAGATGTAATTTTTGGCCAGTCGTAAAGTTTCTATTTTGGACAGTTTTTGGGTTTTAGAGTAACAGGGGACCACTTTTCGCAAATTGTCCAGAGCATCATTGAGGCCGTGCATCCGGTTCCTCTCGCGCGCATTAGCTTCCTGTCTCCTGAACTTGACCCTTTCCAGTCGTAGTTTGGTGGTCTTTTTTTTCCTGAGCCCCCTCCTTCTGGACAAGCCATTCTCATCTTCTTCCTCTCTGTCTTCTTCCTCCTCTTCTTTCTCGGTTTCTTCTCCAGGGGCCCTTTTAATGCTCTTTCCTCGAAGGACAACTTGTTTTGGAAAGCTCTCTGGTTTCTTAATTTGTTTCTGGTCCTCACATTGTCTAGCAAACTTTCTGCACATCTGGGATTCGGGCATTACGACAGACTCGTCAAACGGTAGTGTTAACATGGTTCTTTAACCTTAATTTACCTGAAAAAAAATGCCAGCACAGTATGTAAAGTGTTTTCATTTTTAGCATTGATATACTTCAAAATATATTTGATGACTAAATCGTTAAGACTCCAAGAGCAGAATGAAAAAGACTGATTCCAGGACTCTTATATTAAATAAAAAATTTGAGTTTTCACAGACCAACAATCATAAAGACATTGATCTATGCAGAAGCCTTAATTTATACAGGCAAGTTATTATCAAAAGAAAATATAAAAGAAAATACTTATTAGAGACGATCGCATTTTCTATTTCTCTTGGATTTTAAACTGGATTTTTAATACACATGGAGTGGAGTTAAAGCAAATAAAAGCAGGACACAATAATGCAGACCTTCATTAATTCTAATTCCCCCGAGAACAAAATAGAAAAGAAACCAATGTTTAAAACGAAAAGTGTTCTCTCTCCCTTAAGCTAACAAACGGAGGGGGTTTTGTTAGAAAAAAATATTCCCCAACTTTATTTTCTGTTAACCTCAAACTGGGAATTTAGATAAGTGACTGTAGAACATGCAGATTTAAAGAAAAGATCAATCAGATCAAATTTAAAATTGATTTTTTTTCCTGATGAGTGAAGAACTATGCAAGAGAGTGCTGCCCTCCCAGCCTCGAGGAAAGGAAAGGGGAGTAGAGTCATTCGAAAATAAAACTATAAACAAATGGGAAAAAAACTCACAAACATTACTGGCATTTTTTTTTTAAATCAAAGCAAATGTTGCGACTGCTTTAACATCTAAGAATTCCCTCAATGTAATTGTCTGTTTACTGCTGTTCCGCTCCTAGTGTTTTTGTTCTAAGAGCCACGGAAGTCTCCCTCTAGCTAATATCGGACAGGGACGGTCCACGGATTCTGGCTGCAATTGTGCACGTGTGTTCAGAATCCCAAATGAAAGGGGAAAATAATTTGTGTTTAAAATGCATTTTTTTTTGTTTTTGTTGGGTAAAGCAGCAAATATTTTTCATCTAAAGTCTTCAACCAAATAGGCACATTAAAACAGAGACTTTTAATTTAACAATCTCCAGCCCCTCACTACACATACACACACACACACACACACACACACACACACACACACACACACAAAATATACACATATTTGCAATGTTACATAATAGTAATGAAAGTATGTGATAATTATATCATAAGAATGAAATATGATAAGAACTTATAGATGGCAAAGAACATAGAAATACTCTAAGACAGTGATACTGTATCTTTAAATACTTGCATGCAAAGCCAGCATCAATTGAGTAGATCTTTATTTATATTACCTTAGGTTTTAATTTCATTCAATAATCAGTTTTCATTTTGGATCTTCCAAATCTTTTCAGGCTGAGTGTCGCATCGTCTCCTGGAGCCTCTAGATCTGTGTGTATCTGCACTATCTCATTGATCTCTAAAAAGTGACATTGATGCCAACTGCCAGAGCTGGTACCCATGCCATCTGCTAGTGACGTCACAGGGCAGAGAGAGCCATGTGATCCTCTCTTGGGACCTTCATTCTGCACTGATCATCTGGCATCCCTGTAAGTGGGTACCAGCATTCATGCATCAACACAGGAGGTTAGACTGATAGGGAAAAAATCTGCACCAGCCTTTTACATACAGTAGGTGTGTTTCTCTTCTAGCTGCTCGGGTCTCACTGGCAATCTGTAGAAAGAGCTGTGTTAGTGATGTGTTTCGCCCTGCCAATGGTGCAACTGTTAGGCAGTCGTTAATATTCCATTCATTTGCAAGGTGGGCTTTTGTGTGAGTGAGAGAGGTTTTTGTTGTTTGTGGGGTTGTTGTTTTGCAAGGATCACCAGCTCCTCCTGGTGCATCTGGGTACCAGGGAAGGAGAGCCTTGTGTGGGAACTAGAAGCTGGGGTTGGATACTGAAGGAAACCAAGATTAAGGTCGACAAAGGGGTCAGCAAAGGGCTTCTTATTTCCCTGTTTTGCTTTACGGCATGTAACTTGTGGGTGTGTGCCTGTGTATTTTTCTACTCCCGACTTCTTTGCTTCTCAGGATTTCAGAATAAAAGATCAGTTTATCCATCTGGGGTCTGTGAAAGACATCTTCAAATGCTCCCTTACACTTGCTGCTGTCTTTTCCGCAACTTTTCAGAGGGAGTGTATGCAGACAGAACTGCACACAGACCAATTGTAGAGCTAAAGTGAGTCTTTGGTTAGATTTTGCTCACCGCTGAGCCACTAACTCCTCTCAGTTCCTCTCCCTGATCTCCTGGTGTTTAACCTGCTTGTGCTTTCTCCTTTCAGACACAATAAACAGGAAAACCATCGCTTCAATCTGCTGTTTTTCTCCCCTTGACATGTGGCAGCAGCACATTTTATTTATTCTTTTAAACCAAAGGTTTAATTTCCTTAATTTTTGGAGCTTTCATTATTTTTTTTCTCTGCCCTACTAATTTTATCCTTGCTACATTGTTTTCTCTAGACCCAGATTCACTTAAGTATCTTATTGTTTTAACATCAGTGTTCTGTTCTATTTCTCCTTTTCCCTCGTTCCCCCTCCTGGTGCCTTTTTAACGAAGCAGGGCAGAAGCAGTTAAGCAGAGCTGGCAAAGCCCTTCTAATGAAACAGGATGTAAAGCTAGGGGCCCTCTCTCTCCACTCCTCTCCTCCTCTGAGACATCTCCTTCCCGAACGGACATGGAATTTTAGGCACACCAGAAAATGGCAAAATGTGAACTTTTGAAAAAGTGAAACAAACAAACAAATAAAGACAAGCCGCATTGTTTGACAGTTGCACAATCTCTGGCTCTAATGTGGAAAAGCATGCTCTTGGTCCCAGTATAATTCCTGGCAGCCTGGCATGGTTGAGGTCGTGTTAGCACTTCCCTTATAAATCCCACCTTTGAAAGATTTAGAATTCGGCCGCTTTAATACACTTTGGATTCAACCAAACTGGCACCCAGGTTCAATTCTGCTCCTTTTACCCTACTCAGGTCTATCCCCTTAAAAAAGTTTGCCTGACCTTTCCTGAAAGGTTGTAGAAAAGATCGAGGGTTGACCAAAAGAAAGATGCTAGGGAAAAGTGCTTTTCATCTCTCTTAAAGAGGCAGTAAAAAAAAGAGCAAAAATTTAAAACACTAGTAGACCTATTAATTTATAGATTAAAATAGGTCAGTGGGGCTAGCTTGTATTTCACACTAAAACTTGTCACATCAGTCATTTTAGAATTTGCAGCTCAGTTTTACTAGTGACGTTTTAAATATATTTTGTGTAGCTTTTGGTTCAACATCTAAATGTGATTTTGCATAAATACCAAGAATATCAATAGAAAGGCAGATGCTGGTGTCAGTTGTTCTCGTGTGTGATTTAATTTTTAAATGTGAAGGAGGGGAAAACATCAGATTCCTGAGCTACAAAGGCAGGCAGAGCCGCCTTGGATCTCCCATGTTACAACTGTTCTAAGTCCCCAGGAGCTAGCTGTATTGTATTAAATGTGTCACAGACACAAAAGTCAAAAGCCAGTAACAATCTGATTTGATATTTCTGTAGAAAATTATTACCAATGTAACAGACGGGAAAACGGGAAAGACTGATCCTATATTTTACGTTTACATGGGGGACGGAGAGAGAGAGAGAGAGAGAGAGAGAGAGAGAGAGAGAGAGAGAGAGAGAGAGAGAGAGAGAGAGAGAGAGAGAATATTGGTGGCTCTTCTATTCCGGCTGGTAACATGAAAGAAAAGCCTTTGGTGCTGAAGTAATGAAGTGATGAGGGGCCAGGGGGACAAAGAGTGTTCATGGATTGTGATTGTTTATTATTACATGAAACACTTAATTTTTCTTTATTCTTAAAAAAAAAAAAAAAGGCAGGGGTAGAGACTAACAACTGTTAGGTGAGGGTTCATCCAGGATTCAGGGTGTTTATACAGTAACTTTTCCAAAAATGTTCTTGTGCATTTCCTAGGGTAGTTCCAGGTATGCAAATGCCTGTGGTGTCTGTACCATCCACCAGAGTGGCTCTTCTAATCTCTGCTAAGAAAGCACATTAACACCCAGGCTCCCACCAGGTTTACACACAGACACCCTCACGCCTTGGCCGGGAAGTTGTCAGCTCCTCGCTCATGTTTCCTCTCATTTCCTAGGCTTCCCTCATATGAAACTTTCCCTCTCCATATTGATTCAGTGTCACCGCTATGATTCTTTGGTTAACAGTTTTCTGTTGTTGTTTCTGTGGTCATGGAATTTCATGTTTTTGCAGTGTCCGGTGCCTGTCTGTCTACCGTTTCTTGTGCCACTGACCAGTGCTTACATATTAGTTACAGAAATAAGCTGCAGACAATTTCAACATGATTTGACTTGGATTTCTGCAAGAGAATGGAGAGCCCAAGTTCAAAATCGAAGGCTCAGCTTCTGTTAATTTCTGTGCTTCCGTGGCAAAGGGCAATAGGACAGAATTCTTAGCAAAACCCCAGAACACAGTTCCTTTTGTGGATGTGGGCAACTCTTAGGGGTTGGATTATTTTTACATTTAGGCAAGTGCTCCAGGCAGTCAGGAGACACTTGAACAAGCTCAGTGTAGGTCCACTGAGTTTTAACTCTTTGATTTCCACTGTCTCGACAGGGTTTGATGGTGTGGTAGAATATATCCTGCTTTGGAAAAGCAGCCCTCAGATTAAAGAAAATCATTTTTTAAAAAATGAAGCAAGTCGAAAAGCATCCTTTCTCCTCTTGACTCTTTTAAGGGCTTAAAATAGACGGAACATAGATGTGGCAATGTTTTGTTCACACCCTCATACAGGTTACTTAATAAACAGCCCTTTAGACTCCCCATTGTGCAGGATGAACGGCAGGGCACGAGGCCTACTAGTCTCACACAAGCCCACGCCTATCAGTGTTCTGCTGCAAGCTTTTGTGCAAAGCGATGCTGGGTTCTTCTTCCCAGAAGCACAGTTCATCATTTTCCCCTACAGAAGGTACGTTTCATTTATTCATCCAACACGTGTGTTAGGATCATTTTCTAATTTGTTATTAAATTAAAGCACCTAAATCTATGGACTGGAAATTTCTATGACTAAAAAACATGGGTATGTGTAGGGTGATTATTTTAATCCAGTTTAAAGGCAAGAATCAATATTTTATTAACTTTTTAGTATCACTACAAGAAAATATCTAATTTCCTTTTGGCTTTAAAAATTAGGAAATCCGATTTGTTAAGCCTGATTTCTATTCTTTACTGATACTGAACTAACTATTTTTGTTATATTTCAGCATATGTAATGTAATGGTTATTTAATGTGTGTGTGACGTTGTGTGCTACCACTCTCTTGCTACCACGAGTGCACGTGCACACCAGTGTATTCGTGCATGAACCTACTCCATGCACACATGTGAGCTATGTGTATAGGTGATTGTATACAATGGAGGTCAGAGGTCAACATGGTATATCTTCCTCTATCAATCCACATCTTGCTTTTGGAGATAAAGTCTCTCTCACTGAGCCTAGAATTCACTGAGACTCAGCTAGAGTGGTTATTGGTGCACTCTGGGAACCTGACTGTCTCAAGCCCTCCAAACCAAAGCTGCATATGCTGCTACCACACCCAGGGCATCCGTAGGTGATTGGAATCCAAACTCAAGTCTGGGTACTAATATATTATATACACCAAACAGCCTCCTCAGCTCACAATCAATATTTTAAATATGGAAAATAGAAAAACACTATTTCTTTTTCTGTTACATTGCATTTTGTGAAATTGGAGCAGGCACTTTAGACAAGAGATCTTTTTGAAGATTTTTTTTTTCAGAACTGCCCTGCTTTTGATAGCACAGGGCCCAGGCTGTTCTGAGACTTGTGACACTTTCGTCCTGCTTCTGTCTCACAAGGCTGCTGGCAAGTGACACTGCACAGGTGAAAATTGTACTTTTATACTAACAATTTTTAAATTGGAATACAAGGTATTAGAGATATCATTGTGGTAGTCTAGAGCATAGAGTATTTTAGCAGGCTTTCCATCCCCCTCAGCGTCCCCCACCTCTCTGCTTCCCATAACCCCTTGCTTCCTTCCATAACCCTCTCTTGCTACCTTCCTCGGCCTCTTTTCATCTTTCATGTCCTACGACTCCTGTCACCCTCCCCTCATCCTTCCCCACCACCTATTTGTTTCCATCATAGGTTTTAGGTTTTTCTATTTACAGGCGTGTTTGTGTGTGTGTGTGTGTGTGTGTGTGTGTGTGTGTGTGTGTGTGTGTGTGTGTAAAACAGACTATGATACACATATGAGCAAGAACATGTGGCTTTGTTTTCATGTTACTTCTATCAATTTTAAGCTTTCCAAACTACACATATTCCTGCAGATTCTCGAAGAACAAAATTCCATTGTGTCTATCACATTTGTATGTGTCTTCATCTCTTCCATGTCCTTTCTAACTATACTTCCGAAATCACACCTCCTGCCATGACTGACTGAGAGAGTACAGGGGTTTCTCAAATGAGGATTCTTGGATGTCCTCAAACAAGAATTCCTAGATGTCCTCAAACAGAGATTCCTGAAAGTCCTCAAACAGCAATTCACGGATGATGTTCAAGAGGTCCTCGTGCTGCCTGCGGTGCAGTGTAACGGTGCATACATGAGTACAGAAAAACATTTCTATAGGCAGGTTCCCACTCTGACTCTAGGAGAGTGATAAATACATCTCACAGACCTCGGAGTGGGGCTCAGGCCTGCTCTTCCGTGACTAGCTACCTGTCACACATTTGTTCTTTCATTGACTTACCTCCTCTCCAAATACTTAGCAAATAGCTATTTTGGAGTAAATCTTGACTCTTCCCTCAGGCATCTGCTCTGCACTCTGTCTCTGACAGCCCACAAATAGTGTTCAAGTCAGCCCCAGAGGCAGCCAGTGTACACAGAAGCCAGACTGTGTCTATGCTCAACCCCCCAGTGACACTCTGTTCTGATTAGGTTTTACTCAACTTGACACAAGCTCAACTCATCTGGGATGAGAGATCCTCAATTGAGAAAATGTCTCCATCATATTGGCCTATGGGCAACTCAGTGGGGGGTGTTTTCTTTATCAACAACTGATATGGGAATGAGTCACATCTCGGTTAAGAAGTGATATGTGTCATGAAGAAAATCCAAACTACTTTATAGGCAGGAAGGAACCCATGTATGAAATGGGATCAACACACACTGAGTCAAGACATGGGTTACAATTACAGGTTAGTGATGAGTATTTAGAGGCACATAGGGCAGTCCAGGCTGTAGTGCTGGGGAGTTGGTAGTCTTCACAGAGAGACAGATAACAAAGATGCATGAAATTTCCCCATTGGAGAGGGACAGATGGCAAACACACATGGAATTTCCCTACTGGAAGGTACAGCAAATTTAGGGAAGATCTATTCAGTTGAAGGATCTGTAGTGCTCTCTGCATCTTTCCCATGGTTGGGAGGAAGGACAGGGCAGAGGCCAGAGCAAGTGTTATCTTCCCTGTTTTCTGGGAGGACCAGCAGCTTTATAGCATGAGCTGGGCTCGGATCATGAAAGATTTTGTAGGTCACAGTGATGTTTTCAGAGATTAGAGGACACAGTACACTGTAACATTTGCAAAGTTCAACCTGGGCTAGGGTGTGGCTCCATGGTAGAGCATATGATCAGGATGAATTCATTAGGTCCTGGGTTTCATCTATGGAAGCGAACCCAAACCCAAAACAAAACAAGGAACAAAAAATGAGAAAGAAAAGCTCACTGTAGATGCCCTGAGGAGATTTGGATGGGAAAAAGAAGGAAGAAGGAAAAGACTGACTGGGCATGCTGAAACCTAAGGACTTTGGGGAAACTGCAGAAAAAAAAAAGCCTCTTTTACTGTCCCTCCATTTCATTTCCTCCCAGAAGCAGGAGATAAGATTCTCATGGAAGAGTCATCCTCCCTACATCCCATCACCAAGGAAAGCATTGCCCCTCCCTTTTAAGACACACAGACACAGAAGAATTTGCAAAACAGGCTTTCCAAAGTATGATCTCTTTGGTTGTCAAAGCGATTGTTAGGGCTTTAGTAAAGAACACCAGGGAGTGGATAAAACCAAAAGAGGAAGTCCTGCCATGAGTAGGCACAGCACTATCCCATATGCTGGACACACACACACACACACACACACACACACACACACACACAAAAAAAAAAACAGGTCCTTCCTGGCTTCCATGATGTGAGCTGTTCTGATCCAACAGAAACCTCTAGAACCATAATCCAAATGAAATCCCCTCTTAAGTCTCTTTATGAGAAGGTAATTCTCTAAGTTCTCATCACTAGGCCTCACTTTATCCCCTTCACCTCCGCATAACCTCTATAATTCACCAGCCCTACTACAGAAAATGTCAAGGCATAACTGTCTCTTGGTGCTTCATTCCTTAGTAGGGTGCCTACATTGCATAACATTTACTGAAGAAAATGTGTGCTTTACTCTGTCCTTTTTATATAGTCTCTTCCAAGAATTTACAGTTGGTTAGTGATTATTTTCTTTACCTACAGAATTTACAAAGACTGGAGAGAACAAGACAGGGAGGACCATGGATCACTGAAGGCCTTAGGGATGGAAAGGAGACACAAGGTATTTTGGTGAAAAAAAATCAATAGAGTTTTAACACAGAGTTTTAACAAGTTAACAAAAATTAACAGAATAGGTCTGGATTGACATAGGAATGTTTCTATATAACCGACAATGATGAAGATGGTGGTGATGATGATGTTAGCATGATGATAATGTAGTTACTAGCAATATGCCCATTGTCAGGATGAGTGTTCCACAAGCATACGTTCATTCCATCACATGGTACATACAACTTCCCCTATAGGAGACTATGAGACCTAATCTATTTGATCAGGGATACTCAGGCTTGAAGTGGGAAAGTCATAGTTTAAACATGGGTATCTCTGCCTACAAATCCCATTTTCCTGACTCAGACACCTGACAAAGTTAATAATTGACACCTGACATGATGTTGCAGCTGGGAATTGAGATGAGATTGTGGGTTCAAGGCTACCATGGGCTACCCCACAGAAAGGCCCAATTCCCTTTGGTTCAATCCAAACCAAACCATATCACATTAGATATAATAGAAAGACTTAACCTTGAATCCATGTGCAAAGTCCACAAAGAATGCCCTTATTAATGCATCTAGTGAATGAACAACTACATGTTGTTTTTTACATTTGTGTGCACAGGTGAGTGACAGATTGTTGGGACATGAAATCATCTTTCACCATAGTGACCATCACCATCATCATGACACCAAAGCTTGGCTGCTTAGAGGAATGGAGGCTTGAGTTGCTCATTTATTCTTTCCTTTCTCTTCATTTCCATTGAAGCAACAGGGTACCCAGGGCTGGGTGCTTAAAATAAAAGGGGTTAGTTCAGTGTACTATTTCAGATGCATAATACTAGCCCTGGCTAGGACCTTATGGTGAATGGTACCACAATGGCATGAATACATGGGAGAGGGAGAGATCATATTGACAGATGGGAAGCTAAGAGCAAAACTCAAGCTTGCTCTCATAGCAACTTGCTGTCTGAAGAACCAGGTCAGGAGCCATCACAACTATCTTAATCTCATGTGAGGACTATGCTGTCAACCCACTACTAGGCCTCCAGTTCCTAAAGGGCCAAGCACCTTAACATGCAAAAGCCCAATTCATTATTCGTCTTTTAGTATTTTGGACTTCTGGTTGGTTTGCTCTATTTTGTTAGAGAATCTCATCTAATTACAATATATTCTTCATTTGTGTTTTAAAATAGCAATGCCAACCCACTGTTATTATAACATATGTGGCAAGTTGTTGTTCCTGGGGTGGTGATAAATTTGAAGCGATCCATTCACATCCTTGTGGGTTGGAATTAATTGTTCTCTTCTGATTTCCCACTTTATTTTATGCTTCTATTACTGTGGTTCTCATAATTTGCTTTGTAGTAGCTGTTTGCGAATGCATCTGTCGCCTGTACTGGCCTGGATTTCTATTTGTTTGTTTGCTTTACTTTGTTTTGTTGTGAGTACATCACACAACACACTAAATTACATAGTAGGGATTCAGTATATATTAGCAGTAGAGTCAAGTTGACCAGTTGTAGTTATGGCATATTTGGCTGCAGACTACTTTACAGCAATGAGGCCCATCTGTCAATCAAAGCTGTGATCTTTGCTTCATTAGCACTGGGATTGAGTAGAGTCAGTGACAAAGAGCTACATGCCCTACATCGCATTGAATTAGATTGTAGATTATATAATTCTTTCAACTAAATAATCTACTGTGGGAAACAAGAGTTCTAGCTTGGGACAGTACAGACCCATGATTCTACCCAGTCAGCCTATGAAATTTGAACCCAGCACTGGTGGTTCTTCTTCCCCCCAAAAGTCTGATCCGGAACTAATTATTTCCTTAAAAAGTTGGAGCAACTCTTTCACTGAGCAGTTTGCATCCCATTTTGGCCACCAGTACTAGTATAAGATCCAGTCTAAGACAGTGACTGACACATGGCTTCAAACTCTCTTATTAGCCAGTGTTGCTTTCTGGAAGAAATGCATCATTAGCCTTTCTATTCAAAGTTTAAGCACTCCTCAGGCTGGCTTCTCTGTTATTGGCAAAATGTGAGTTTGGCATGCTGCAAGGGAAGATAGCTTGTGTTTGGTGGCTCTGTTTTCTGCAGCTCTCTGTGTGGAGGTAGACATGGTGGATGAAGGGGAATACTGTCCCCCACACACTCCTCACTGTGTTGGTTACTAAGCTGCTCAGAAATACATATGTTTAGTGGAATAATGAGAGTGAGAGGCAAATAATGTTCACAATAGTCCTCTGCTTTCCAAAACCACCCGCCTTCCAGAATAACATCTCTCTTACAAGCACTCCAGGCGGAGCGGGTTCTGAAAAACCCAGTGAATGAGGTGAAATAGAAAAGGAGATGTGTTACACATTTGGAATTAAAGGCCAGGCAGATCATTTGAAAAGGATGTCATGACCCAATTGCAATTATAGCTTGTCTAGTATGGTCAATAAATAGAACGTGATCCCTTCAGAACTCTCTAGCCTTTGGGGCATTTAAAATCAGGCAGACATATTTATTCTTTATATTTGTTTTTGGACTATTAGAGCCTTGAGCATGTCACATAGTCTCCCTCACTACTCTAGTTTTATTTTGTATTTTGAGACAGAGTCTCACTGAACTTCGAAGACAAGCCTTGGGCTATCTCTCTCTCTCTCTCTCTCTCTCTCTCTCTCATCCAGACTAGCCTTGAACTTATGATTGTTCCACCTTACTGCAGCCTTTGAGCAGCTGGGATTCCAAGCTTGTATCACACAATGTAGTTCTCACAGACACATTTCCAAGGCAGCAGAATGGTAATGTGCTGCAGTGTCTAAAGTGACCCTAGACATTTGTGGAGCTGATGTTAATGAAAACACAGAGCAGCCCAGGGGAAGTCCTGATGGGATGAACATTGTAGCATCGATTTTCTACACTAGGAGAAGCAGATGGAAAAAGACATTCTCCCTGTGGAGTGAGAGTGGCCTCAGGTGGGTCACTTACAACTGTTTCCTTGGAGAACAGAGATTAGGTCTTATCTTTTATATTGAAACTTGAGATAAAACTACTTGAAGAGTGAAAACTGAATAAGGAAATATTTCTAGTAAAACTGAATTCCTGGGAAGTCCAGAATTAGAACTTATAAGGGCTGCATGGGCCTCTTCTTGAATAAAAATAATAATAAAAATGTCATTTTATGTTTATATTGGTGGTGTAAAAATATAATTCAAGCTTTGTTATATTTACTTAAAGAAAAGCTTGGGAGAAGGATTAAAAGCTATTATGGACCCTGGCATTGTACTATCAAAAGGCTTAAAACTATTATGGATCTTGGCACTGTACTATTCCTGTTAGTAAAGTGGGGTCTCATTTGTCCCTGGAAATAGGGTGTGATGAATAGCAATTTTAAATTATAACTGGTTGAGAATCATACTTTTGAGCTTCAGAGGGACTTGGATTAATTTTGGACATAACTGTCTCCTCCAAATCTAGCTTCCACAGGTTGCCTTCCCTCCAACTTTAAAAGGACATGGCTGGAGATGATGACAGAATGGATAGGCAGCTAAAACAGATGGACAGACTCAGCTGATGAAAATGCAGAGCACCCAGCTAGATTTGAAGTTCAGCATTGTTTATATATGGCACAAATCCATAATAAAAGAATGAGTTACTCACTTGAAATTGTAGACTTAAATTTTTATTTTTCTAAACCTATCTTATTTAGGTTCTTGAACACTTCGACTTCACATCTTGCTCACCGACCAGAGGTAGAAGAAGAAAGTTTTTAGGAAAAGGAGTTAGTGGACGTGTTCAGAAGTAGTTCTTTGAGGACAATTCCACTCTCCATTGTCAGGATACCAGCAGTCTAGTCTAATAGCAAATAGCAAATATGAATCAGTAGCAGTGGCATGATCCAGCAGAAACCTCAAGGCTCTATCGAATTGGCAAGAATCAGCAGAAGCGGTAAGAATCAGCTAGAATACCATGGGAAGTTCTTCAGTGTGTTTCTCTCTATAAAGTGAAGCCCATTGAAGCCTAACAAAGCCCAGCAATGCATTGCAAGGCATTGCAACGAAAGAGCATCCTTTTACTGTGTGTGTGATTCTATTTATACTCTTTCCAGATATCACATGGCCTCTCACATGTCTGCCCTAGCAAAACATACTATCACAAGACAGGGTCTACATCACGTGACCTTTCGCGAGACAAATTCCAGAAAAACATTATGTGACATAACTTGAGTTTCCAAAGAAACCAGAAATTTCTACTTCATGAAATTCCATCTTAACTCAGCATCTTTACCTGGCAACTCTGCTTTTGTTATTGTTGGAACCCAGGTTGCTTTTCATCACTTTTCTGATGAAGATTCCGTGCTCGTGGGTCTCTAATGCCCATTCTTTTGGATTCTCTCATTTGTTGGTCTTTCATGATTCCCCAGAGCTGTGGATGTTAGAAGCCTTCTTTCCCCAAATTTACATAACTAACTAAATCATGTACTGTCTCTGAGTTTCTGGTGGGACAGCAAGGTTGTTTTTTTTGTTTGTTTGTTTTTGTTTTTGTTTTTTGTTTTTTGTTTGTTTTTTGAGACAGGGTTTCTCTGTGTAGCCCTGGCTGTCCTGGAACTCACTCTGTAGACCAGGCTGCCTTGAACTCAGAGATCCGCCTGCCTCTGCCTCCCAAGTGCTGGGATTAAAGGCATGCACCACCACTCCCAGCTGACAGCAAGTTTTGATGGAACATTTTCATGGCCACCATAAATTACCATGTTTTCCTCTGTGATAAATGTAATGAGTGTTTGGAGTTTCCCTCACTGGTTTACTTTGCTTTCTTCTCTTTTGTGCTTATGCATGACGCCACCCACCTTTCTCTCTCATCTCAGTGTATTCACCATCTGCTCCATAACTGGGGTCAGCTTAGCCAGGGCTGGAGTTCTCAGTGTCAACTTACCTTACAGGAAATCCCCTTTTTGCTGGATAAAGGGCATAAGGCAATGTCAGAGCCGGCTAGATAAACATAGCCCTAGAGCCAAGAAAGATGTACTGCCCCTCATTCACAGGTACTAAAACTTTCAAAATGGCCAGAACAGAGCATAAAACCAAGCTCAAGGGCCTTTTCAAACTCACAGATGGAATGTACTAACAGCTTGTGCTACTACAGTGCTGTCATCAGGGTGGTAAAACCAGGGAGTCTTCAATTGGAAAAGCCTTGAGGAAATGCCCAGACTGTTCATGGGCATTATTAGAAACCTAGAGGCCATAGAGGAAATGAGATCACAGGACCAGACCCAGCGGTCACAAGACATTTTCATATATTTTTCATGGATGTTTGCTTGATTTTTTGATTTTTTTTTAATCTTGATTTTTGTGTATTTTTGTTTTATCAATTACAGCAACACAACACAGTGGGTGCTATAACATGAGAAATTTATTTCTCGTGGTTGATGGACTAGAAAGTCAAAGGTCAGGTCGAAGTTGACTCGTCCCCAGTGAAGGCTCTTCATCTCCCTGGTTGGAAGAGAGGTGCCATCTCTCTGTATGTGCATAAGACCTTTCATCTCATCCTGTGTGGGAAGAGAAGCAGAGGGGAAAGAAGAAAGAAGAAACAAGAAAGAGGAGAGATAGTCTCCTATAAGGCTGCTAAGAAGGCCCTGTCATCATCTCATGGATTCTCAGTCACTCCCTAGAGCCCCCATTGGAAAAGTGATGGCAGCTTCAGCACAGGCTCTCGAGGGGACTCAACCATCCATACAGGAGCCACTTACATTTTACAAATGTTGGGTGATGCTCTGCTTGCTTCCTTCAGTGACCAGTTTCACTGGCATTACTGAATCTAAGCAATGTATTTTAAAAGAGACATGTTTTCTTTGTGTGCATAACTCACATAGAGATATATATGTTCATACATAGATGACTATATAAATATGTGAGTAAATTAATAAACTATGAAATGTATCTATACATTAATAAATAGGGCTTATTGGAAATAGCTGTCAGAAAAATCTAGGAATATTATTCAAGAAGATTTCAAATAGAAATGGAAAATGTAAGATAATATCTTGCTATATTGAAAAGTATATTTATATTATTCTTTGTCTCAAGTAAAGGAGGTTTCTCTTGTTTTGTTTTGTTTTTTAAGGTTTCTTTCCAATTCCTCTGAAACTAGAATTACAGTCAGTTGTGAGCCACTTGGCATGGGTGCTGGGAACCAAACTTAGATACTCTGGAAGAGCAGCAAGAGTTCTTTACTGCTGAGCCATCTTCAGCCCAGAAGGGCAGACTCTTCAAACCATTTTTTGAAATATATGGACACACACGTTTTGTCTGCTAATTCATCTGTTTAATATATTTTGTTGTTTTTATATCAAAAGTTGACACATTTATCATACTTTGTGTGTGTGCTTGTGTTTGTGAGTGTGTGTGTGTGTGTGTGTGTGTGTGTGTGTGTAGTTTGAGACTTGATAGCCCACATTTGCTTTGAGCTCAAGGTAATCCCCCTGCCTCAGCTGCCTCAATGCTGGGATTACACACATGTGATACCACACCCAATTTTAATCATATTTTCTAAAGGAGGCTCGTCTTATTTAACAAATCACAGCTTTAGCTATTTTCTGAAGCTTCTAGACCACAGTTGGTATATTGTTTTGATTTTTTTCTTTCTTGTAGTGGCCATCTGTTTATACGTGCCAAGAATATTTTGGAAAATACTCTTTTCTTTTGCAGATGAGCCTCTTGCAATTTTAGCCTCCATGCTCATCTATAGGCCTTGGACAGAGTAAAAACCTCCAAGATGACAGGTTAATCTGAGAGCCCATCCTTGACAGGTCAGCAAATTCTGTTTGGAGACATGGATGGTTTAGGTATCACCACCCAACCTAAGTATGCACTCTGCAAGTCAACCAGCACAGGGGCTTGCATCCTACTGTGCTTGCTGAGCTGGAAGCATTGCTTGAGCTGGGGGTACAGCACAGTCACTCTCCAGGGCAGGCAGATTGAAAAGAATATAATGTAGAGGGAAGCCAAAACACAGAGCAGAACAGGCATCCAATGCCTGGATCATGACCAAAGAAGATCTATATGAACTTCAAGTTATTGGTGTCAAAACATGTATTTAAAAGAAAAACTCTGTCAGTCTCTCTGCTGTGCTGTGGAAAATTCCCAGGAGGCCTGCATTTGTTTGGGTAGCATCAGAAAATGTTCTTAATTGGTGCCTATTTGCTGTCCATGTCCATAGTCTAATGTCACAACAATCATATAGGTATCTGGGCAATTTTAGTTATTTATCTGAAACCTTAATGTTTAAAAATACATTTACACACACACACACACACACACACACACACACACACACACCATTTGAGGTAATAATGTCAATAGCCTTTAACTATCAAATATAACCTCATTTTCAGGCATAGGGAACCTTGTTTCAGTTGTTGGTTAGGGGAGTTGAAGGCAATGATAAAATATTATAAGCTACACCACAGAGGACTTGGAGGAAAAAATTGGGAAGCCTCCTCCTTGCATACTAGTTCTCACAGGACTAGAACCATAGGACGGTGCTATGCAAGCTGCCAAGAGAGAAAACTCTCAGTCATACTACCCAACACAAAGCCTATCAATCCCACATGACTAACGATACAAAATATTCTCAACCGTGCAACAGGGGTGCTTGGACCTTGGGGTAACCAACAGCTATCTAATTGGACTTAAAGCCTTACCAATAGGAAAGAATTCATACCCAGTCCGTAAACTTAGTCGACTCCCTAAGACTAGTGATATCACGTTCTAGAGGAGACTCCATTACTGCCACTTTCCTAAATCAATGTAACTTCTAACTTCATTCTAAATATTTATTTTTATACGTACAGGTAAGTTTAACTCTCACTCCTCGTCAGAGAAAGCTCGTTTTTTAAAGATGTAGATTGTTACAGAAATCCACAACCAGTCAAAATGCAGAGAATAGCCAACCATCAAGAATCACAAACCCAACTGATACATCCACAACACAACTCCTATGCCTAAGGCTCAGAGAACATCAGAAAAGAGGTGGACGGAAAGTTTCTTAGAGCCAGAGGACCAGGGCATCTGCTGTGAGCTAGATCCTCTATATATGGCAGGGAAGTTACACATATAAAATCTCAAAATCCATTTCTCTGAACAAGGAGCGAACAATGATAGCGTTAGTTTACATGCCACTGAGGATGGGAAAAGTCTCACAAGACCCTTTCTGCAGAGGAAGAGTTATAGGCAATTCATGGCTGACACTGGGAAAATCATCCTCCATTGATGAGACTCTTAATATGTTATCCAAACCCACTAGCCCTAGACATATATACAAATGAATGACACTAAGTAGACTCATATATGGACACACATGTTTTCTTTGCTAATTCATCTGTCTAATATATTTTGTTGTTTTTATATTAAAAGTTGGCTCATTAGTCATTTTGTGTGTGTGTGTCTATAATTGAAGAAAAGGACATAAATTTGAGATGGAGTTATGGGGACATGGGAGAAGTTGCAAGGAAAAGTATGGGGTGGAAATATATAAATACGGTACTCATGTATGAAAATTCTCAATATTTTAAAAGATTAAAAGTTTTAATTTGATTGAGTGTGTCCATGCATGCAGTGTATGTATGTATGTATGTATGTATGTATGTATGTATGTATGTATGTATGTGTGTGTGTGTACAGATATCTGAATACATCTGGAAGATGTCAGTTCTTTCCTACTATGTAGATTCTGGAGATATTGAATTCAGGATTTCAGACTTGACAGCAGGTGTCTTTACCCAGTGGATCATCTTGCCAGTCTTTATTTGTTTACAAAGTGTGTGTGTGTGTGTGTGTGTGTGTGTGTGTGTGTGTGTGTGTCACAGCATATATGTGAAGATCAGAGAATACCTTGTGGGAGTTGATTCTCTCCTTCTACCACATGTATTTTAGATTTACCATTTTGTGGCCTAAGATTTAGCTCAATTGTAGAGCAGTTGACTACAAAGTAAAAGTTCAGTCCTTAGCTGCTAAAAACCAAAAGAAAACAGAAAATCCCCTTAGTAAAAATATTTTTTAAACTAAGAATATATATAAAACTAAAATTGACAGCAGGCATTTAAAAACATATATTTGTACATTATATTCATGAGTTCTTTAAGACAGAGACAGTAAACTTTCTCTCTGTAAAGACAGATAGAAACTGTTTAAAGCTTTTCTCAGATAATGTTTCTGTTGCCATACCAATGTAAAGGTAACCATTATAATCATGAAATACAGTTTTTCTTTTGATACCATCTAGCCATTTTAAAATATATTACTGTTGCTTGTTCTATGCACACAAAATCTAGAATGATTTTTACTCTAAGCAGAGATTTTTGTGTCCAAGTTTAAATCTTAGAATATGCCTTTTCAATAGACACTCAATTTGAGTTATCCATGTAACTTAAATTTTTTTCATACTTAGAAAAGCAAGTGAATTCAAAATAAGCAAATTCAATCTTGTTAACATTTGACTTGCTCCAGAATGACAGATTATGATTTTAACATGCATTGACTACAAATATTGTTTACTAAGCAATTTGTATTATTTGTGTGTCGACTTCAAAAATTGGGATGTATTTATGGTCTAGTGTGTCTCTGTGTGCATTTTCACCAGAAATATTCAAATAATATTTGAGTTTATAAAGTTTAGTTACAAGACAGACTCTGAGATGTTAAGCTGTTTTCCAAAAACTGTAACTTTTTCATTAGGAGATGAAGAGATTGCTCAGACTTGAGAGTGCTGGCAACGGACCTAGCATATAGGTGAGGACCTAGCATATAGGTGAGGACCTAGCATATAGGTACACTGTCCTGTTGGAATCTTTGCCTATGCTCAGTCTTCTGGAAGACCACTGCAGCCAGTCCTTATGACTTTTATGAAAACTTCATTACACAGGAATGATTATGTCATTGGACAGTAGTCAACTCAACCTTAAGCCCCTCTGCCCATCTACTTGGTTTGAATGAACCCGGTGAGTCAGGAACCTCTAATATTGCCTTGGTCCCTTCTGTTGCCAGTGCCCAGTCACCCTGAAGATTCCAACTCTTTCAGGGTGTATGGCAAAAAAGAGGAGTAGGAAAGAGAGTATTTTTCACAAAATGATCACCACTATAATATTCTTTGGGTTCAGGAATATTTTGATCTCTGCCACAGTTGGATACTTGATTGAAAATGTTGTCATTGTCTTCAAGCATTTTAGGTTGTTTGTGAGGAATAAATCTGCTTTGGTCTCATATTGGGAGAACACCCTGGCTTCACTGTGGAAGCATTGTATCTGGAGCATAGTGACCAAGACAATGAAGGTAGGAGGGAGTATGAGAGACATGAAACCGCAGTTCTGTACAGCCTGGTCAGCAAAGCCGAGGATTTCACATATCCTGATCTCATAGACAGCAACCAGAGGATGTGAGCATGTGTTTTATTGCCACTACTATCTGGGGAACAGGTTTTGAGGGAGCCCAAGTGACTAGGGCAGTCATGGGTTCTTCTGAGTGATCATGATGAAGGCAAAACCATCATATGTGGGAGCCCTCCAGGTCCTACTTGAAGGTCACTTTCATAGGGTTATGAAAGTTCACTTGGGATTTAAAGAGGAGAAAGTCTTGTCAAGTTTCCAGTACATGACTCTAACATAACTCAAAGGAACACAAATTAACCAGATCAGAACCACAAATTAACAAGAGCAAAGTCTATGCTTGGTGTCTATGTCTAATGTAATATAGAGGACAATGGTGTACATGTTTGGGGCCAGCTGTGGTTTTGCATACTTTGTTTCCTGTTTAAAATGTCCAGACACCACTGTACACCAGGCTGGAAGGATGAAGTGGAGTCCAGAACATGTGAGTCTACAGGATCCCATCTGAATGGGAGTGAGTTCCTTCTTCAGGATTCTAGTGTTACAGCTCTTTTTTATTATATTCAATGGAACAGCTCTATTAGATGATCTTCAGTGAAAAACTTGGTGCACATATACTTTATTCATATAAAGGGCTATATAAGAACCTTGGAGAGTGGGAAGGAGTTTTGTCAGGGTGAATGTAAAATCATTGGCGAGAGTTTAAAGTACTTTGAATGCTTCATTTGTATGGAGAGGCAATCCAGGAATCCCAGGGACTTACTGGGTGGGTTCTTACTGAGAATGAGAAAGTTGAACTTGTAGATTTGCCAAGAACTATGTGACACCCATCAGGTAGAAGATTGCGGGTTGGAATCCCCAGGTGGGACAGAGAAGAAGAAGCCCTGCTAAGGGAGTCCTCCATTTTGTGCTGAGCTCAGCTATTGAAACATAGTAGATTACAACCTTAGTGAGGTGCAACAGGGGCCTTCAGAAATGAAGAGCCAATGAAAGACAATGTATTTTTATAGTAGGGTTGCTTAAGAGTGGACAGTAAGAAGGGGCAGAGAGGGAAGGTTAGAGTTGACAAACTGAGAAAAACTTGGATTCCTCTCTATGATCCTGTGCCCTCTAGGGACTCCTTCCCTACAGATGAAACAAGAAACTCTCACTTGAAAACAGCTTGTAAACAGCTTCAAGGCTACATTAAACTGTTAGCTGCCCCCCCCCCGCGTTTCCTTGTTGGTACCATACTTTGAAACCTCGTGTCCATAGTCTCAGTACTGAACATGAGTACCTCCTGACATTTTGACCCTGGTGACTTGAAAAAAAGGAATTCCACTAGAAAGTGAGAGAAGCAACCAAAAATTGGCATATATTTCGAAGAGACCCTAGACTCAACAGATAGAGCAGGCACTGAAGGAAAGTGAAAAGGAAAGGGCCATAGAAACTATTGTATTTGGGGGTTCACTGTAAACCTGACCATCCTCACAACTGCATGGCTAGTCATTCCTGGTTCACTGGGAAGTTTATCAAAGCACAGAGTTCTCTCAAAGCTAGAGGATCTTTCACTGGACACATTTTGAAATTGTAGCATTAGTCAGCCCCAATCCTCTTCATTATGACAAAAGTCATACTTAGTATAAAGCTGCAGGGTTCCCAGTTTCTTTTTGTGGTGAACCAGTAGCCTGGGTTTGTCCCTTAATGCCACTTCCAAGAAGCTCAGCAGCAACAGAGACCAAGGGTAACATCACTACATTAACTTGATTCTGCCCTGCTGGAAAGTAAAGGCTGCAGGGACCTTTCACCTAGCAAAGCTCAGGCACTGGTCACCCATTGCCCAGCTTCCAGAGGGAGGGAGGGAGGGAGGGAGGGAGGGAGGGAGGGAGGGAGGGAGGAAGCCTCCAATTGGCTCTTCAGCCACTTCTGAGTGAGTCCTGGAAATCCAACCTGGTTCTCATTCCTCCCCCATCCTCTTTACCCCTTCCCTCTCCCATTTAAATTCCATTTTACAACACACAAAGCAAGATAGCCTTTGTTAAAAAGTTTAATGTTCTTAATTAGTTGAATCGGTTAGGCTAATTAGAATACCAATTAGAACTGGCAGGGCTATCGTTAATTTGAAAGTGCTGTGGTCTAGTGTTAATCGCTATTAAACCTTATAGTTTGTGAAAGATAGAGAGGGGATGAATTCACACAACACTACTTGAAACGAGAAAGGTCTGTGGTCAGAAGGATTAGCTGTCAGTGAGTGTTCCAGGAAAGCAGAAACCACAGAGGCCAGGCAGGTCTTCAAGTCTCCAGCCATACAAGGCACCCCAGCCTCCCTTTTCAAATGATGCTAAAAGGCTGGAGACTGTTTTACTGAAATAGCCAAAGTGTGTAATTCACCTAATGGACTAATGATATGGAATGATACTTAAAAAAAAATAAAATCAGTGTTTTAAGTTACCAGGCCACAGAAAAGTTTGTGCTGTTAGCAAAGCTATGTGTCCCATTGGGTTTCCAACTTCCTAAATATATAGAACACCCTGCTCAATTAAACCTCTTCTATTTCTGGTCATTGTTTGACTGAAGTAGAAGAGCCAAGCCCTCAAACAAAAGAAGCCCCATGCTGGCATTGTGGCAAGGGGGGAGTCTCCATGATCTCACATCTCACTTGGCAGTGGATGACTAGAAGAGTAAGCAAATCCTAATTTGTGTTTTCAGACAAATATAAAAATCAGTCTTCTTTTTTCAACAAGCAAATATGGAATGGACAATTATAGCTATTCTTGTGGTACATTTTCAGAAATATGACTTTATTTTCCTCTATTCCAGTGATGAAGACAGAAGGTACTGACGCCCATTATCGTGGCTGGTTTCCTCTCAATATATCTACGCTACAGTTCCAGATAAAGCATGCAGTTTATAGGAAACAAATATAAAAATATATTTTGTCATGTGTATTATGGCACAGTTAAGAAACAGGGAATCTTTTTAGATGTTGAATTGCTCTACAAAGCGTATAAAAATGTTCAATTCAATTGCTACCTCAAATATTCCTGGAGGTAAGTGGAAAATAAATTTAAAACAAACAGACAGACCAACAGATATATAATGCCTGAGTGACTACCTATGCAAAAATTGTAGGATGAAAAAGAGGTTTATTACATGGCATTTTCTCTAAATACCTTTTAGAAAAAAATGGAGACTATATAGTATCTACAGCAGCTACTGATGTTGGCTGTAATTATGGTTCTAGGTAGCCTTATCCAACAAGGGCTCACTCTGACCAAGTGCCACCTGTAATACAGGAATGGCTAGTGTCAGTCTTCATCGCAGAAGAATATTTGGTCTATGGGGGAGTTGTAAGAAACATGTAAACAACAACAACAACAAAGACCCTACTATTTAATGCTCAATCAAGAGATACAGATATTTCCTCTGAGGGGCTTCAAAGGCAGTGCTAAACTTTTATGCTTGTCCCTATGTGTTTCCAGTCTTCACAGTTGCTCCCAATCCCGTTTATCAGCTTCGATTCTTTTCGAATGACTAAAGGGTAAGTCATGGTTATTTGTCTAGGTCTTACTTTTAGCCCGTGGATGTAGATTAGTATTTGATTTTTATAAAATCACAAAGGATTAATATTTTAGTAGCTCTTTCAAACCTGTTAAACATAAAGACCAATTTTAAAGCAAAGTAAAAACAAACAAACAAACAAAAAAACCAAACAAACCCAAGACAAATAAGTTGCAGATTCCAAGGAGGATTTTCTACTAGGGGCATCACACGCATGGGTCATTTCAACTTTCATTCTGTTCAATGGCATTCGTAGTGTCATTTCTTAGAATTTTGTGAGAACTGTTCTTCCTTTTCTTGTAGGCAGATCTCTAGATAAAGTTACATTTATGTAAATCTTTTCATTTACTCTTCTATTCAATGATTTAAAATGGCTAATTAATTTTCTACTATCTACTAGATAATATACTAGATTTGGGAATACAAAGACATAAAAGGAGAAGATAGCTATGTTCAAAAGAACAGTCTAAGTAATGAGGTGAATGCCTAGAGAAATTATACCCCTACCTTCTTTAATAGATAAGTCATGGGACAAGGGATTTGTTGCTGTCTAGTCTGAGTTGAGAGAGATAAAGTCACAGCCAGGTTTGAAGGACAGGTAGGCATGTGAATTGGACAGTTCTGCATTACTAAGTTGAAATACACGAGGCAGTCACTTTATAAAGGAAAGATATTGACTTAGTCTAAACAGCATGGTGTTGTGTCTAGGGAGATTCCTCCCGCCCCTTGACTGCGAGCTTTCAAGGCAGATGACACTGATGTGATATTTGTGAGAAGCACAGTCACTTCACAAAGCTGAGAGCCAGAGAGCAGTGCCGGCGTTGAGCTCACTCATAAGAGCTGGCTTTTCCAAGTGCACAAGGGACCCACAACAGCCACCCTTATCCTTCCCAGGGCAGCTCCCTCCGTATCTTAAAGGGTGCCCATTGTGTTCGCTTAAGAGTCTGATCACCTCTCAGGCTTCCAAGACACAACCGTTTGAGACATACTTAAATTATAGCTCACCGACCTGGAATTGATACTTTCTGGACTGTGCAATAAGGGTCCCTGGCTTGGGGTGGAAGCAGAGGTTGGTGAGTGTCATTTGTTATTATCTGAACTAGAAACACACAGTAGAAGAGTTCATGTGTGTCTATCTAAAATCACTCCAGATTCTAAGGGCAGGAATTGGCCCACAACAAGGCTTTGTGAATGATATTGACAGTATTTATAGATTATCAAGCATCAGGGTTTTTTTTTTTTTTTCACTTGCAGATTATCTATAGCATTGAGTCACTATGATACAGCTCAAAAATTTCCTTTTATTATGTATAAAAGAAATGTGACTATGAAGGAATGCATATGTTTAATTTCAGTTTGGGAAAAAATGTAAAACGAACACATGAAGTTATTATCAATACAAATTTAAATTTAAACATGCCAATTATTGACAAAATGGGAATTTGTAGAAGACTAATCTCTCCTCTACATAAATGCTCATTCTAAATAGATTTTCCCATTGTTTTCCAGCCTCTCCGAACATTTTGGACCAATACATTCTTTTTCTATGGGTTTTTAATGGCTGTTTTTTGATGTCTATGCGTCTGGCTGTCAATGTGTTATATTTATGGATTGTTCACCCTTTGTCATTCTCAGACATGGATTTAGTCAGTATCCTGAAGGTGAGAGATTTGAGTCAGTCATCAGCTGGAGGAACAAAGAAGCAGCCATCAGAAGAAGCCCGGAAGGGAAGGTAGTCTACTCTCCAAGTCCCCTGAGGGTCCGCATCAACACTGAGAACTGTTTTGACAGAACTACTGAATTGAGTGCAAAAGTCAAATTCCAGGGACATCAAAATTGGACAGACTTTCTGTTCACTCACAAACAACAAGAGACCCATCCGCTTTGAGGGACTAGGAAGAGCCATTCTCAGGGGTCCAGTGGCTTCCAGGGTTGGCAGGAATAGCTTGCTGTAGGCAAAAGGGCAAGGAACATTGAGTAGCAGAAATGGAAGCAAATAATTTATTTATTTTTTTAAATTGCAAACTCTGATGTCTGGCCCCAGATATTTGAGCATATTCTCCATTCTTCTAACAAAAGAAACACACATGCTTATTCCACCCTTTTCCGCCTCATCTGGCAGCCGCTTTCTGGTCCAGCAGACACTAACATCTAATGAGTCAAACTTCTCATTTTCAGACTAATCAGTCGGCTGCACTAATTGCAAATGCAAATATGCAAATTTATATTAATTAATTACTCTGCTAATTAGTTCTGCGGTCTTTTTTGGGTAATAAATCATTGTGCAGTGGAAGGGAAACAAGTCCTGTCCCATTTCACTCCACATAAAAATTTAATGTACTCATGGAAGAAAATATATATAAAAAAAATAAACCAAGAGCCGATCGCTCTACCTCCACTGATGAGCCCCCTATAGAAAGGTGCTGTTGTGAGAGGGCTTTTACATCTTCGGCAAATGCCATCACTAAGGTGCCTGATAGCAGTTTAATTATCACATTATGAGCTTCAGAAAAAGCCAGTTTGCTGTGCTGCAGGCTGTGACATGGAGTTCGGCAGTTCACCCACTCTGCAGCAAAACACTTATAAATAAAATGGGAATGGAGAGAGGGAATCACATCTCTTTGCTGAAGCAGTATAGATTGAGAATAAATGTTTTTGTCATTTCGTTGTTATTGTGGTAAGCCCAAGTCATCTTCTTGCCTCTGTACCAGTGGATAGAAAAGTCATGTCATCAGCCTTGGGGAGGCACTGAAGGGCTATTATGGAGGGAGGGCTCAGAGAGGTTGGAGGTGAGGAAGAGTTGTGGAAGCAGGAGACAACTTCCACAGTGGCTAGAAGTGACACACCCACATGCTTATTAATGTCAGGCATTTTGATTGGAGGTTTATTTGTGTTTCCAGCTCCTCTTGTGGGACATAGACATACAAGAAATAATCACTCCCACTAGACTATGAGGCAAGAGTCTATGTCTGATTTATCTCTGTCTTTCACTTTCTCCCCCAAATGGATAACCAGTAAGTGCTTGCTTGCTGAACAAATGAATGAATGAATTAGTGAATAACTGGCACGCATGTATTACAATCCTACCTTCACTATGGAATAGGTGCCAGGATTAGTGCAGAGAGAATAGTGACCCATACTTAAATCTTCGTGTGTTTCTCCTTCCCTCCTTTTCCTTCTCAACAAAAAATTCCATTTTAATTCCCCGTGCTTCTTCTTTTCTAGTGTGCCTAAGAGTTGACGTTTGAGGATTAAAATAAAATAACTGGATGGCTCATGCCTGCAACCCTAGTACTTGAAAGGCAGAAGGAGAAAAATTATGAGTCTGAGGCCAGCCTGGGCTAACATAGCAATACCTTACTTCTACCCACCTCCTCAAATCAAGGAAAAAACTGTTGTGATTACAGTTGAGTACTTTGCTTTCAAGCCCTGGCTTGTCCACTTCCTGGTTCTATTACACTGGGAGTTTCTTTGCCTGAAAACCCAGGAACAATGAGTATGCTGAGAGAGGGTGATCCTAGGACAGGATGCTGATGGTCTTTGCTTTTGTTTTTGTCTCATCTCCCTTGTCAATCAACTAGAAAAAGGTAACACTAACAAGGGAGATTATTCCTCTGAAAATGGCCAAATGATTAATCCTATGAAATATCCTAGACATAAGAAGAAAGGTATTTTGGTCATGAGCCTAGCCTTTAATGGCTGAGCCATCTCTCCAGCCCAAAATACCCATGGAAGGAGTTACAGAGACAAAGTTTGGAGCAGAGACTGAAGGAATGACCATCCAAAGACTACCCCACCTGGGGATCCATCCTATATACAACCACCAAACCCAGACACTGTTGTGGATGCCAACAAGAGCTTGCTGAAAGGAGACTGAAAATGCTGTCTCCTGAGAGGCTCTGCCAGTGCCTGACAAATACAGAAGTGGATGCTCACAGCCATCCATTGGACTGAACACAGTCCCCAATGAGGGAGCTAGAGAAAGGACCCAAGGAGCTGAAGGGGTTTGCAGCCCCATAGGAGGAACAACAATATGAATTAACCAGTATCTCCAGAGCTCCCAGGGACTAAACTAAATGGTGGGACTCATGGCTCCAGCTGCATATGTAGCAGAGGATGACCTAGTAGGTTATCAGTGTGAAGGCTCTATACCCCAGTATAGGGGAATGCCAGGACCAGGAAGCAGGAGTGGGTGGGAAACCAGGAAAGGGGATAAAGTTTGAAATGTAAACAAAGAAAATATCTAATAAAAATGTAAAAAAAAAGTTCAGAAACAACAACAAAAAAGAAGAAGGAAGAGGAGGAGGAGGAGGAGGAGGAGGAGGAGGAGGAGAAGAAGAAGAAGAAGAAGAAGAAGAAGAGGAGGAGGAGGAGGAGGAGGAGGAGGAGGAGGAGGAGGAGGAGGAAGAGGAAGAGGAAGAACAAGGATATTGAGTTTACAGGACAAGCAAAGTAAGATACAAGCCCCTATAAGCCATTCACTTTATATTAATTTTTATCATGAAGAAAATAAAATCCCCGTGCTCATCAAGTTTGTGCATTTTAATATACCAATTATACATTAATAAAACTTGAAAGAGAAATATTACCCTTAATCCTATGATTCAAAGATGTGAAGATTGTGTTAATCGGTTCTCAGTCACTGTGGGAAGATACCCAGAGTCAGCTTATAGAAAGAGGACGTTTATTTTGGCTTGTGCTTTCAGACACATCATTCTATGGCTGCTCAGCCTGGTTGCTTTGGCCATGTTGTGGCACAGTTCCTAATGGTAAAAGCATGTGGCAGGCATGTGGTAACCAAGAGAGGCAAGAAGAGGTCAAGGGTAAAATTAATATTTACTGGTATTTTTTCAGAGTTTTGTACAATGTCTGCATTTTTTTTTATTACATTCACCCCCAACTTTTCTGAGATTCACCTGCTTCCCTTTCTGAGCCACTAAATTTTGTGTCCTCTTATTTTTTTCACTAATGAAGGGCAGTTTGTGCTTGGAAGTGTGGCCTTTCACTGGAGCACGATTACCTTAACCAGGAGCAAGACTCTTAAAGAAATCGATTCTCCCTCTCCCGAAAGCTCTCAGTTACAAACAGGTCCTTGTCTAGGGGTGGGACTTCATACCCACTTCTCTCCATGCTGGGATTCAGTCTGGCTTGACCTTGCCTGGGACTTGTACTCTGCTATCATGATCGTTCTGTGTTCATATGTACAGCTGCCATGGTGTGTTCAGAGGAGGCAATTTCCTTGCTTCATCCACTGCCTCTGGATCTTACAATAGTTCTGCCTCTTCTGCAAGATCACTGGGCCTTAGGAAGGAGAGTGTGACACAGATGCTCCATTTAGGGCCGAGCATTTTATGATCTCTTATCCTGTTCCCAGGTCTTATGTGGGACTCCATGTTAATCTATTGCAACCCTCAGATAAGGATTAAGAGAGACATTGACTTACATGAATAACAAAATGTCATTAGGATTTGGTTTAATCTATGTTCATTTAGTGGAATAATAGAAATAGGTTCTTCTGTAACTCTTTGACTTGTCTTGCAAGAAGTTCTTGGCTCCACAATGGTGCCAGGTCTGGGTTTTATTTTGTGGCAGGAGACTTACCTCCAATCAGAAAGTGGTTGGTTACTTCCATGATGTTCATGTCACCATTTCCAGGCCAACTCTTACTGTAACTGACAGAGGTCATAGCTGGGTAATCCTGATGATTACTGATCTCCCCCAGTAGCATGTAAAGCTCCTTCCAGCGCTGTGAACACCATCTATTAAAGGTGAAAATTTCAGGTCAGTACCAGCTTTATTTCTCCCTGGTATGTGATTCAGGGGTGTGGTATCTATAGCAATAGGTTCTTATCATCAATGTGTGTAGAATAATCAAAAGCATTGGGACTGCTGGTACTGAACTTTTTAGTTGTTAGCCTCTAATGTTTAGTGAGGGTTATAATTCCATTTTTACTATTCATGTATGTATGTATGTATGTATGTATGTATGTATGTATGTATTATATATTGCATATGAGGGAGCTTCTACAATTATAGGTAGGTTTCTGTTTGTTTTTGTTTTTCCAGATAGGGTTTCTCTGTATAGCCCTGGCTGTCCAGGAACTCACTCTGTAGACCAGGCTGGCTTCGAACTCAGAGAACTCAGAAATCTGCCTGCCTCTGCCTCCCAAGTGCTGGGATTAAAGGCGTGCGCCACCACCGCCCGACTTATAGGTAGGTTTCTATGTGACTGTTTTGAAAGATCTTTAGAATTCTTCATCCCTCCCTATATTCCCACCACTACCCTGCCCTCTCACTCCCTACCCCAATCTAATCCTTACTGTTCTTTAGCCCCTTTAAAAACCCTTATACCACTGTTTTCTATATCCTTTCCCTTGAAAGACTCATGCCTATAGCCTCTTAGTAACGTCTCAGTTTCTATCGATATTCCAAATGAAGGGTATAAACCCAAAGATTCAAAGCTAACATTTGCAGATGAGAGAACACATGCAATGTCTATCATTCAGGATCTGGGTTACCTCACAGAGAAGGACAGTTTCCAGCTTCATTTGCTACTCTGAAAATTTTATTTTTTAATAGCTGAATAATACATTGTTTATTATACCCTATTTTCATTATCTATCACCTCATTGATATCTAGATTATTTCTATTTTGTGATGATTGTGAACAGAGGAGCAATGAGCATACATGATTATATCTGTAGAGTAGGATATAGTATACTTTGGTTGTATGTCCAAAAGCGGTGCGGCTGGATTATGGGGAAAAATGTATGTTGTTTTTTTTCTGAGGAATGTGCACACTGATTTTCATAGTGATTGTGCCAGTTTGCAATGTTCCCCTTTCCCTATATCCACACCATGTGTAACCACAAGTTCTTGGCTCCACAATAGTGCCAGGTACGGGTTTATTTTGTAGCAGAGGACCTACATCCAATCAGATGGATTGGTTGGTTACTCCCATGTTGTTCATTATTGTAATTTGTTGTTTTCGTGTTAGCCATTCTGATTTGGGTAAGATGAAATCCCAAAGTAATTTTGATTTGCATTTATTTCCCTGGTGGGTAAGAATGTTGAACATTTATAAAAAATTATTATTATTATTTCATTCTGTCTATTTTGATCATATTCTTTTCTCTCAACTCCTCCCAAATTTTCCCCACCTCCCTTCCATCCAATTTATATTCTTTATGTTTCTGTCTTTCAAAAAAATGCAAAACACAATATCAAAAATATGAAAATACCAGCAGATAAAGTTAAAACAATAAAAACCAGTATGACAAAATGTACCAAAATGAAACAAAATTGAAAGTTCTCATATACAAACATGCAGAAAGGCATGGGGTGTATTTTATATTGGTCAACTACTCCGGAGTCTGCCCTGGAGTGTGGTTACTATATCCAGTGACATTACACGGTAGAAACCTGATTTTTCCTTTCCCAGAAGGTATCCACTGCAAATAGTTTTCTTTGTTAGGGTAGGGCTTTGTGTCCACTGCAGTGTCTCAGTGCTGATTTTTTTGTTTCATTAGAATCTGTGCAGGTCTTGTGTGGGCTGTCACAGTCTCTTCGTGTTCGTATCTGTATCCAGTTATGTTGTGCCTAGAAGGTATTGTTTCTGTTTCCTCTGCTGTATAGATTCCCGAGTCTTAAGAGAAGGGTTTGATGAAGACATCCTATCTAGGGCTGAGTACTTGAAAATCTCTCATTCTCTTCACATTGTGCAGTTGTGGGTCTCATCTTAACTCATGTCTACTGCAAGAAGAGAGTTTTCTGATGAGGGTTGAGCAATTCTCTGATTTTTTTTTCCATCAGGAGTCATTTTATTGCTATATTTCTTCACCAGAATAATAGAAGTAGGTTTTCCTCTAGGTGTATTTATTCTCAGGATCTTGTGCCACTTTAACACTATCTGTTATGGGTTCTATACCATGGAATAGGCTTTGCATCCACCCCCAAAGTATTGGGTTACTCTCATCACACTTGTGCTCCCATTGAAGGAGTGTGTACTGCAGGAAGCTCATGTTGTAGGTTGCAGGGTTTGTAGCTGGTGACAGTGCTGATCACTTTTCTCCTCTAGTATCATACAGAGCACTTTCCAACAATATGGATGCTGGTCAGTAGGAACAGAGCTTCTACCTGGGCACCCGCTAGACTTCTCCATGTTCCATGATATAAATACACTGAATCTTCAGCAATAGAGCTTTGTCATCAGATTATGGGAAGTAAAACAATGGCTTTGGAAATAGCTGTGATGTTTGAGGAAAAATTTGGGAACTCTTTGGCTAATGGCTCAATAACACGTAAGCAGTTTTAAACATTGGAGGTTTTAGGATGTCCAGTTGGGGTATTGTCTCTTCCATTATATGGTGACTCCATTTAAGTTCCTTTCATATGTGTATATATGTTGGGAAGCCTCTGCAAGACTAGATTTACATATGGTTTTGAAGAGACCTGTAGTGTTAGTTGTTTCCAAATATTTCTCAGCTATTTGTATTTATTCTTTTGAGAACTCAGTTTGGTTCCATACCCTATTTTAAATTGGATTCTTTGTTTTCTTTCTGTTTAGTTTTTGTTGTTGTTTTAGTTCTTTGTGTATTCTTGATCATAACCCTTTTCAGATATATACCTGCTAAAGATTATTATTTTTTCCATTTACCAGGCTACCTTTTCTCTTGAATTATGATTTGCCTCGCTGCTCCTCATAGGGTTACCTCACTGTTCCTCATAGGGTTACCTCACTGTTCCTCATAGGGTTACCTCACTGTTCCTCATAGGGTTACCTCACTGTTCCTCATAGAGTTACCTCACTGTTCCTCATAGGGTTACCTCACTGTTCCTCATAGGGTTACCTCACTGTTCCTCATAGGGTTACCTCACTGTTCCTCATAGGGTTACCTCACTGTTCCTCATAGGGTTACCTCGCTGTTCCTCATAGGGTTACCTCGCTGTTCCTCATAGGGTTACCTCGCTGTTCCTCATAGGGTTACCTCACTGTTCCTCATAGGGTTGCCTCACTGTTTCTCATAGGGTTACCTCACTGTTCCTCATAGGGTTACCTCACTGTTTCTCATAGGGTTACCTCACTGTTCCTCATAGGGTTACTTCGCTGTTCCTTATAGGGTTATCTCCCTTTCTTTATAGGGTTTCATATACTGTGTTTTCATTTTCATTCCACTTTAAACCTTCTAATATTTTCTCCTTGGTTTATTTCTTGGCTCAATCATAGTTCAATAGTGCGGTGTTTAGTTTTCATGAGTTTCTGTACTTTTTTTCAATTTTTTATTAGATATTTTCTAAATTTACATTTCAAATGCTACCCTGAAAGTCCCCTATACCCTCCCTCCGTCCTGCTCCCCTACCCACCTGCTTCCACTTCTTAGCCCTGGTGTTCTCCTATACTGGGGTATATAAAGTTTGCAATACCAAGGGGCCTTTCTTCCCAATGATGGCTGACTAGGTCATCTTCTGCTACATATGCAGCTAGAGACACGAGCTCTGAGGGGTATTGGTTAGTTCACATTGTTGATCCACCCATAGGGTTGCAGACTCCTTCAGCTCCTTGGGTACTTTCTCTAGCTCCTCCACTGGGGGCCCTGTGTTCCATCCAATAGCTGACTGTGAGCATCCACTTCTGTATTTGCCAGGCACTGCATAGCCTCACCAGAGACAGCTATATCAGGATCCTTTCAGCAAAATCTTGCTGGCATATGCTATAGTATCTGCGTTGGGTGGCTGATTATGGGATGGGTCCCTGGATGGGGCAGTCTCTGGATGGTCCATCCTTTCGTCTCAGCTCCAAACTTTGTCTCTGTAACTCCTTCCATGGGTACTTTGTTCACTATTCTAAGGAGGAATGAAGTATCCACGTGTTGGTCTTCCTTCTTGATTTTCTTGTGTTTTGCAAATTGTATCTTGGGTATCTGTACTTTTGATTGAGTTAATATCATGCAGTATCCCATTGTAAACACATAAGCTTTGAGAAAAGACCATGGCCAGTGACCAAGTCTTAAAGGTTCTCAAACTTCCCACTAGCACCACAGGATGGTTATCAACCCTTTAACATGAACTACTGGAACATGCTTTCACACCACAGCAATTATAAACATCTGTGCTATTCCTTCTCAGACATTTACCCAGAACTCTATCTGGGTCTGTGAGCATGTGTACAACACCCATTCTCCAACACACACACACACACACACACACACACACACACACACACACACACAGAGAGAGAGAGAGAGGGGGGGGAAGGGAAGGAGGGAGGGAGAGAGAGAGAGAGAGAGAGAGAGAGAGAGAGAGAGAGAGAGTGAGAGAGAGCGCTCTGCAGTCATGTTCTGGCTCTCCAGGAGCTGGTACCTTCATACTAGAGCTGTGCCAGCTGTTTAAGGCTCATCCTCATGAGGGTTGATATCTTAAATATTGTTCTTCATCTGTTTAACAAAAGTTAAGTCAGAGAATGTGATTCTGTGCATGCCTGTATTATTGAGTGGTGCCATGTTTTTAAAGCTTACACTGGCATTATGATTTTATAGCATTTGCTTGTATTGATATTCTACAATTTACCAAACTCTATCTGTAATGCAGAAGAAAGCATTTAACAGGGTCTTATAGTTTGAAAAGGTGAATCAGTGACCTTCATAGTGGGGAACATGACAGCAGGCAGAGAGGTGCTGGAGCGGTATGACAGATGACATACAAACAGGAATCAGAAAGAGAAGTAACTGGGAATGGAGTGATCTTTTGAGACCTCAAAGCTAACCCTTAGTGGAATATATCAGCTCTGATTGGGCCTTCAACAGTCACCTATTTTCTGAATTTTGACCAGTAATAGAGGTAGTCTTTGTTTATTGCAAAAAAAGAAGCTTCTGCAGCAAGGGGTGAGATCTACACTTCTGTGGGGGATATAAGGATAAGTGTTTAGAATACAGCTAGAGATTACATTAGATTGTGTTCCCTAGACAGGATAGGAAAAACGCACCAACCCAGTGTGTCAACAGTATGATCGCCTGAACAAGACCAGAACAATGACAACACCAGTTGACATGCCAATGTGGAAGAAATTCCACATGTTCCAACCCTAGATGAATGAACAAGTGCTCAATAGCTTTTGAGAGGGGGAAAGTCAGTCTCCTACAGGACTGAGCTCCAATCTGAGTGATCAGCTCTGGACACATGTATGAACACACATGTATGAACAATCCCAAATGGGCTAAGTAGGTTGTATATACAAGGCATGTGTACACACACACACACACACACACACACACACGTGTATATATATATATATATATATATATATATATATATATATATATACACATACATAATGTATGTAATATATATAATATATATATGTAAGCATAATAAAAAAGAGGAGGTCATGGAATGGGGAGGAGAGGGACATGGAGGAAGCTGGAGAGACAAATGTAAATAGAGTGCTTATGTCTAAAGTTGTCAAAAAAAATTACATGAAGAATGCTCTTCATGTTGCTATGTTTTAAGCAAAAACACAAGGTGGGTGTGGGTGTGGTGACACATGCTTGCCCAGCACATGGGAGACAGATGCAGGAATTTGAGGCCAACTTGGTTTATATAGTGGGTTCTTGGACAGCTAGGAGCACATAGGGAATCCCTGTCTCCCAAAAACAAATGACAAGCAACCCCTCCCTGACAGACACACAAACACACACAAAAACCCTCAACCAAGCAGAAACCCACATTTTTTTTTACCTGAAAACATTCTCTTCTTGAATTGTGACATTCTCTTCACAAAGATTTCCTTAATTAGGAAATCATGGAATTTACAGTGTAACCCCAAGTGTACAAGCTATAACTTTCCTGGCCACATTTTGGGAATTTGACACTTCTTTCTTTTGGTCATGTGTGAAATGATTTTCTCCTTAAAAGGTAGGAGGAGGGCTTTATGCTAGAACCTCTTAGATTTACTTTTATCCATTACAAAGACTTCCTCAGCAGTTTTATAGGCTCCTGTAGCCATACATGTTATACCCAGAAAACCCTCTTCAATCAAATCTATGAATTTGGTTTTATTGTAGGCAGACAAAAGTGCTAGAGCTTGGGGCAGAAGCCCGGGGAATGAGTCCAGAGTGATGCTCTGAGGTGCAGCTATACTGGCTGCTGATGGCTTTCTTCTGGATCACGTGGCACTTTTCACCTCATTGAAGGCTGCTACTCTCATTCATGCATAGAACTCTAGATTAGAACTGGCACCCCTACACACACACACACACACACACACACACACACACACATACACACACACACTCCATTCTGGTCCCCTGTGGTATCTGTTGGAGTCCCACTGGATGGACTCTATATTGCAACTGAATAAGGGCAAGAGCCCCAGGCTAGAAGCCACACTCCTCTGGTCACTCTGAAAGTCAGAATTGCTCCAGTTATCCTAGCTCCTGTCTCTATTCCTGCAGTTTGCCTTCGGGAGAGTTTGTAGGGCTTGCCGATGACTTATCTTCTATGTCTGTCCCCCCTTTTGTGTTTTGTCTTTTTTTTTCTGGACATTTATTGTAGATCACATTCATAAGAACTGCAATATTCCTGTCTTCACTCAAACCCTTCGATTGGAACATTGGCTACTGAGGAAGGAAAAGCTCACGAGCCTAGGAGGTAAACAAAAGATCAGGTACAGAGAATAGGACATTGGAAGATGCATGAGGGACCCTACCAGTATAACAGGTAACCAAAAAACAGCTGGCAATGGAGACTGAGCAGGCCAACTACAGAAAGAGAGGTTCCAACTGTGGAGCCGGTTAACAACTGCATAGAGCTCCAGGGGTGCTGGAGACATTCCCCAGGTGGAGTGGGGCTCCTGGTGACATAGCTGATCTAGAGTTAACCCCTTGTAACTCCTCATTCATGTTCCTGTTAGTAACCCCAATAAAAAGAAGCCCATTGGTTCACCAAATCGGTCATTGATATATTCTTTACTTTGGTCTATCTTGAGCTCGCATTCGAGGGAGAGGACTTGTGTATGCTGTGTCTCCACAGGAAGACTGTGAGATACATTTGAGCAAGAGCATCTCATGCCTCGATCTGACAGATGATGTAATTAATGCCATCATAGCACCCATGACATCCTTGACCTGTGCTTGACATAACCTTAGCCTGCTTAGTCTCACGAAAATTTAAAGTAGGTACTTGATCAGAACAGTAGGACCATCCTATGGGACACGGAGAGCCATAAAAATTTGCACCTAACAGCCATGTTGGCTGACACAACTCAACAGGTCGCCTTGCTGAGTGCATGGTGAGGGCTGAACACTCTGCAGAAGACTGGCGGAGTTCATTTGCTTCTTAACACTCAGCACCAGGAAAACACAGGGAACATCCATGGATCAGAGAGCCCGGCACAGTGTTCTCACAGGCCCACAGACCTTTCAGGCAGCATAGCAGTTGGTGATTGCTCTAGCCCTGGGACTCTCCGGGGGCAGTGGTGGCAGCTTGGGATAATTGTTTGCTTTGCTCGCGTAGTTGCCTCTTGTGTAGGCACAGGCTGAGCTTTACAGTTCAGAAGTTAAGCACATTAGAATATTTATTTAAGGGCAATTCCACTGCCTACTCTTTCTGGGTAGCTGGGCTCACCATGTATGTCACTAGACCCCCCCCCCCCAAATGCACACTCGCATTATGGCATTGGCCCAGCTTGCAGGGACATTGCTTCCCCGTGGTTAGCAAATGGCTTCTTTCACAAGCTTTTAACTCCACAAGTTTGCAACCACTAATTCTTAAGGGTTTTGACAAATCTCCCCAGTTAAATATTAAATAATAAATGTGTCCCGGATGGTAGCAGTGCTTTGTGGAGTCTGTTTGAAGTGTCCTTTAAAATATTAAATTCAAATAAATGATGGAATCAGAACAAAGGCTATATCTTAAGACAAATTCAGCCAAGTCTCTTTAACCTTTGAGCTCTCGGCATAGATTAGAAAGCCAGGGCAGCACACGCTTCCGTAGCAAACTGAAGTGGGATTTCGGAAGTCGTTCTTGCAAATACAGGTAACCCGCACCTAGGTCTGATCTACCCTTGCCATTTTAGAGCAGAGATTTGGATGCTCATTATTTGATAAGAATGTGGGGCTTTTTTTTTAAAGTGCTTATGTTCAAAGTAGCAAATCCTTCAAAGCGCTTGCTTTGGATGCTGTGTTTATTCCCTGTCAGTGTGTTCCATATGAAATCTGTTCTGCTTATAATATCCACCACAGTTGGAGCCTTGCAAAAATCTGTTTCATATCTGCCCTTTGCACTTAGCTTATTCTGTTTTATGCTTCTTCCAAGTTATCTGTTTGTAAGCAGTCTTTCTTGGAAGTAGACAGTCCTCGGGGAGGAGGTGCAGCTGGGGTTGACCAGCCTCTGGGGCATCCTGGACTCCTGGCACATGAATCCTGGAGGGAACTGGTAAAAAAGAACAGGATAAGTCTAATAGTTGAGAAAAAATAAATTCTATGCCCTTTGTTCCCCTAACCCTGTGCAGGCAGCACCCATTGGCTTCTCGTGGATTTGTGCTTGCTACGGGGTCTCCATATGTTCTATTTGCTTCTTCCATACTGCACAGTCTCCTGTGGCTCCCGATCTAACCTGACCAGAACAATAACTTTCTCTGAAGCAGAGGGGCCACATCAGGCCATAAGGCTTGTATGACAAAGAATCCTTGTTATAGAAATTGGCCTCCATGGTCAGAGTAATGGTTGCCTTCAAGGAGGCTGACGTCATCCAGAAACCCACCAAATACTTTTTGAATGGATGTGAGTTTCAAGGGCTTCTGAAAGGAGTGGGAACGAGGTGTTTCCTTTCTTCAGGTTCTCTGTGGAACTTATTTCCACCACAGTGAGAGGACAAGGAAAGCATCATCTTCAGCTAAAGACTTTTACCCCTCGTCCCTACCTCCTTACTAACGCACCGCCCCATAGATAGGGCTTTATTCCCTTAGCTTTAGAAATAAAGAAGCAATCTGTTGTGTGAAAGGTTGGAAATTGTCCAAATCACTAAAGGGAACCTGGGGATTCAGAGAAATCCGTCCCCCTGAAATCTAAGATATGTTTCATCTTTCCTCTACAAGGAGAAATGTGACGAGATACTGCTGCCACCTTGGTTTGTGGACCACTGCTTGTGAAGCTCTGTGTGGCACATGCCATTGCCTTGCGTGGCCAAGCTCTTGCTAAGTCCTAGGCCCTGGCACCTGTTCCATGGTGCGAAGGCTCTTCTTTTCCCTTCCTGTATGTCCATTCTGTTCTGGCCACTAGGGGGCCTCGTTGGTTTGCTGTGGACAGAGCAAAAGTCAGCTTCTGAGATAAAAAACTACCTAAAGGACGCCTGACCTTTGGTCTTAGGCTGAGTGGCCTGGAGCAAGTTACTTGGACTTCTGGGACTTATTTTTTTCAGTTGGAAGAAGGAGTTGAGAGCTGTTGTTTGCTGAAGACCTACAGTGCACCATATTAGCTATTGCTTTAGCTAGGATTCCCTAGACTCAAAGCCTAGGAGAAAGACTTGGGGACACTGGCTTACTTGGAAATGTAGATACCAAAAGAAGGTGACATGGAGGGTAGAGAAACAGATACAGGGATGGAGCAGTCGGGGTGACCAATATCTCCTCAGCAGAGTCCAGAGCACCCCAGAAACTGGGTCCATTCACCTCCTGACTCCCACCTGAGTCAGGATAAACCAAAGTGGAACCTGAGACACAACAGGGACACACGTGGCATTGCAGGTAAGGTGTCTGGGTCTGAACTCAGATGAGCTGTGGCTGAAATAAGAAAAGAGCCAAAAGCAATGAGGACCCGATGCCTATTCAGATGTTCCTCCTCCACTTCCAAGGTGGTCCTCGCTAAGCCTGTGGTAAACTGAGAACATACTTAGTTAAAAGCGTGCTTGGTACACTTCAGTATCAGACGTCATAGCTTAGCCTGACCTACCTGACACTGTATATTAAACTTCGGTTGACAATGAACAGCACATGTAACCTCTGAGCACTGCTGAGAATGAAGGACAGTGGTTATGGTGGCATACTATCACAAGACAGTAAAATTCTAACTATGATAACCTTATTGGTTGTAATATAGGCTACAACCTATATAGCCTATGCAACCTCCAAGTGTACCCTACACAGCCAATGTAAGGATCTCTCATCTTCCTGCCAGGGCTGGGAACATTTAGTGTAAGGGTGCTGGTTGTAGAGACTGATGTAACCTACTCAATAGTGTTTTGGGAGGAGGGAGCATTTAGCTATTTCTAACTGTCTACTTTCAGGGAGCATCTCCTTCCATTGGAGACATCTCTTTGGTGGGAGAAGGGAGAGGGGGGAGAAAAAAATCCTCCCAACAACGAATTGTTGGGCGATTCAGCAAATCCTCCCAAAGCCAAGGTCATCACCAGTGGAGTCTCTGTGGATGAGTGAACCTTCTTCATAGAATTTGTCTTTCTTCATTCCTGTGAGGGCAAGACCCCAGGATACTGGGTTCTTTTGAGATGTCTAAGGCTAATGCTACCTTAAAGAGCACCTAAGTCCCCTACTGGGTGTGACTAATTCTGCCCCTGTACCCACAAAACCCTCTTGATGGAATCAACGTCCACAAAGAAATATTTCTCCAATCTAAACCAATGGTTCTGCGTTGAGTGGGTAAGAAGTGAACACTCTGTCAAAGGACTTTCTTCCTCTGGGTGAAACGGCCCTGAAGCCAACACAAAGAGACACTTGAGTCAGTGCTCACACATAGGCAGAGCATTCTCATGAGAACAGTCTCCAGGGGCTTACTCATTCAGAGCTGCCTTCATCTGGGTGCAACTCATACTCTTTCTACTCAAGACCATCCATGCTTCAGGTTATCTGAGATATGGTGTCACATGCTATCAGATGATTGGTAACATTTTCCAGAGAGCTGGCGTAATTGGGTTACCATTTGCCATGGCTTCCTTTGCGGTCTCAAACTTGGTGCTTGTGTCAAAAGGCAATTGTTTTTAGGAAAAGAAAGCCAACCAAAGAAACACAGGGCAAAACCCTGTCATCTTCCCTATTCTATGGTTAAAGTCACTCTCAGCTTCCTCAGAATTGTGGCCAGCTTCTCTGGCACTGCGTCTGCCTCTCTAATTCTACTCTGCCTCACCTTCTAGTCTCATTGTCCCAGTGCTGCCCTGAAAGGAAATCTTTCAACACTTCCATGTTGGTTTTAGTTTTTCTCCCAGAGTAATATGAGAACTTGAGACCCCTCACAACTGTGTTCCATCTTAGTCCCTACATGGTTGTGAGAAAGCAGCCCTGTGTGGAGTGTCCAGGCCCAGCCTCAATACCAGCCTTAGCTGTAAACAATTCCGCACCATCAGTGGTGTCTTCTGGTCATCCTAGCACATGCGTCTCTACCCTATTAGGAGCAAGAGTGCTGACTCGAACACCTACTGAATGCACTGAACAAAGCCACAGATAAAGTAAATGATTCTCTTTAGTTCTGAGTGGGTTTTCTTAGTTTCGTTTCTGCTGCTGTGATAAAGACTGTGGCCAAATACTTTTTCTGGCCTCAGTGGGTGAGGATGGACCTAGTCCTGCAGTGACTTTTTGCTGGAAGCAAAAGCAGAGGCCATAAAGAACACAGCTTACACAAGCCTTGCTCATCTGGCTTGTTCATCCTGATTACTTATGCAATATAGAGCTACCTACCCATGGGTAGCTCTGCCACACTGGCTTGCACCCTGCAACATCAGACAAGAAAATGTCCCACAGAATGGCCTATAGGCCAATCTGATGGTGAGATTTTCTCTGAGGTTTCTTATTCCTAGATGATCTTAGCCCATCTAAGGCTGATAAAATGCTAGCCAGCACAGTGGTGATTTGGTCAAGCTAACATGACGAAGAGAGATGCTGAACATTCTAGGGAATGGTAAGAAATATTAGGGATATAAATCCCCAACCCTTCTGCTTTAAGTCTTAATTATAGATCTTAGAGGTTTATTTGATTTTTGTATTCTAAGAGGGTTAGGTGCCTGAATAATTAAATATATACATGATTATTCTTAGGTTCCCCACTGTCTAGATGTCTCATTTGTTTTATTATGTAGAAGAAAATGTGAGTGGCTGTTTATAGCATGAATATTAATCACTCTGCTTGGTGAATTGGTTGAATAAACACTGACATTGCCTCCTTAATATTCAATATGGCAAATTTTTCACAGTTTTAAGGCATAGACAAGTGTGGCTGGATAAGATGTCCTGCCACTAAGCTCCTACAATATAAAAATTGGTAGGTCTATAAATCAAATTGCTGTCCAAAAGTGACTTTCTGCTTCAAAGAAGTAAATCATTTTAGTTAATCCACAGATTAAATCTTAGCTGTTATTAAATATGAGTTCCTTATCTTTGATTTAAGTAAGAAATTAAAGATTCCTTGCATTGTGTTTTGTGTATTGTATATTGTGCTATCAGTTTCTGGTCTGATTTATATTGTACAGTGGTGGTTCAAGGCAGAGGGCATATATGCAGGTGTTTTGCTTAAGTGGCTTTCTGCAGGTGGAACCCCTCACCCCCATGAAAGCAAACTCACTAAGGGAGCTTTCTCTCTTCGTCATTTGGGCACAAACTCATTGCTCATGAACGAATTCTTTTTATGCTATCCTAACTATCAGTTGAACTGTTCTATTGATGTGTATTCCTTGCGTGCAGTGTTGCGCTGCATAGAACATTTCATTCATTCATACATACAATGTATACTTTGACTTTATTCATCCCCTCTGGTGCTCACCTTACTTCGCTTCCTCACCCCACTCTGGCCAATGTCTTCTCCTTTTACCAGGCTTCTAATATCATATCATCTCTCTATCTGTCTGAACACACACACACACACACACGTATACACATACAAACATAATACACACCACATGTATACATCTCTACACAAATACACATATACATACATACATACATACATACATACATAATGTGATATTTATTTTTCTGCTTCTGACTTATCTCATTTAATATGGAGATCTCCAATAGCATTCAAATTTTCAACAAACAATGGGATTTAATTGTTATTTAGGCTGAATAAAACTTCATTTTGACACTGAGAAGATGGTTCAGCAGTTAAGAGCATGTGCTTCTCTTGCAAAAGACCTATGTGCACGTCCTAGCACCCATGCCCGGCAGCCTACAGCCATGTGTAAGTCAAGCTCCAGAAAACCCAACACTCTCTTCCTGCCTCAGTAGGCACTTATACTCATAGTTCCAATACTCCACTTCCTCAACAGGAAACTAATTTAAAGTAAAGAAAGAAATCTTTAGAACTCCACTGTGTGTGTTCTGCATTCTCTTAGTCCTTCACCTGCTGATGGATACCTAGGCTTATCTAATATCTTGCCTATTGTGAATAATATTCTAATAAGGATGGATAAGCAGGTATCTCTGTGTATGTTGCTTTAGAGTTATGTAAATATATATGCAGAAGTAGATTATATAATAGTTCCCATAGTGGTTAGACTTACGTATATTGCCACCATAAGTGTCTTAAATATTCCTTTTCTCTCACATCTTTCTCAGTATTTGTTGTTTCTTCTTTTCTCATTGTCTGCCATTCTGCCAGGTTTCTTTTTTGAAATTTTTTTGGCCAGGTGTGCTATGACAAGTAGCAGTTCCCCCAGGACCCGGGTGATAAGCTGATTATCTCTGACTTCCATTGGGATTGCCTGGTTCCAATTGTCCCTAATGTCAGAGGTACTATGAAGATACCAGGAAAAGAGTTTTCTATAAGTCATGCTAGAATTTTATATACAATATTTCCCAGCAGGTACAGGAAAGGCAAATGAGACATCTAACTTAGGTTCAGTTTGCAGGGTGGGCCATTATCAAAGTTTGTGAACAGAGTATTAATATTGTTATTAGATATTTCAATAAAACATTACTTACCTTTTAATTATTTTTTAAATTTTAATTTAAAATTATTCTTATTCTTTGAAAACCTTTTCATGTATTCAGTATATCTTCATCATATCCATTCCCCTTACTCCTTCTTTCGTACTCCATCTAGCTTTATCAACCATCTCCTGTCTAAATTCATTCATTCATTCATTCATTCATTCATTTTCTCTCTCTCAATAAATTAAGTTTGATACTGATGACCATATACTACACATAGGTGTAGGGTCATGGGCTAGGGCATGAGCAACCTACCAATGCTGCCCTTCCCCAGAGTGGCTCTCCTTCTTCAGCAGCCATCGAGTGCCAATGGCTCTTTACCTAGGGGTGTAGCTTCTGAATCCTATTCCCCACTCCATGGGATTATTTTTTAACTGGCTTAATCTTGTGCAGGCTTCAAGTAGGTGTGCTGCTGGGCTCTCATGAGTATAAATACCACATAATATTTAGAGGACAGCAGTTCACATTTTCCCTCCTTGTCCTCTGAACATTAGTCATCTTGACTACTGATATCTTCATGTATCCTTAAACTTTTGCTTTTCTAATTTTATTCCTATCAATAATCTTTTCAATTGATACTTTTGTTGAATGATTTATGGAGTGAACTGTGAATTTATATATATATATATATATATACATATATATATATATACACATATATATTCATATTTGAAAAGTCAAACTTAGCAAATCTATTATGCCACGTGCTTACTATTTTTCCCATGTGAACTTTTAAATCTATAATCTTCACAATTTTACGATAGATTTATCACATGTTCAATAAATGTAAAAAATCATATTCCTCCTGTCTAACTGAAACTGTCCGGATACACTATCTCCTTTCTCCCACAGCCTTGGCTAAGTCATTCTGCTCTCTACTTCTGTGAGTTTGGCATTTGGAGTTTCACATGCAGCTCAGATCATGCCATCCTGCTCTTCCAGTGCCTGGCCTCATTAACTTTAGCACGAAGCCCTCCAGTTCATCCATGTTATCCCACATGGTAGGATTTCCATCTCTTCTAGGACTTGGTAGTGTTCACTGTGTGGATGTACCATTGTCTTTCTCCATTCATCCATTGGTGGGCTCTTAGACCCAACATGACAGAAACACAAAGGATCACCAGACCACTATGACAATATGAATTTATAAGTCAATCAGTTGGATAATCAGAATGCTTAAATGTTACACAATCCTCCATCCACAAGCACCCTACCCCCAGTACACCTTATGCTGTCTAAATGCTGTAAAAACTCTTCCTGCTTCATTAAATGAGTTTACTTATCTACTGATAAAAAAACAAAAACAAAAATAAAAAACAACTGATTGTATCATGGCAAATTCTATTGAAAAGACAATTTTCAGTGAAAAGATAAGAGAGTTTTTCATCAGGCTAGTAACTAATTGACATCAAAACATTTTTTGAGACAGGTTTTCATTATATCACGTAGTCAGTCCTGGAAGTGGAAATCTGCATGTCTATGCCTCCTAAGTGTAAGGATGCGCTAACATACTTAGATTAAGGTGATCTTTCCCCTAAGGAGAAAATTAAATATGAAAAGAGGGAATAGTCCATGTGAACACCTGTTCCTTGAAGGGAAGAAAACAAGCAGGCAGGAAAGGCAGAGGCAACAGAAACAGGTGCACCCATTACAGGTGTGTCCAGCTTGGAGATGGCAGCACACCTAGAGCTTCTGCTGCTGTACTGTCCCTAAAGCATTGATGTCCCTTGACTGACACATAGCCACATCTCCACTGTAATCAGGAAAATCATAAGCTGAGAATGCGCTTGGCTCACCTAAGCTACTGAACCGCACAGTCCAGCAACGTTGGGCATCCATTACTTCCCCTTGTTGTCTGTGGTGGCCCGGAGCTGAGGGCAGGAGTATACTCAGTATCAGGACTACAGAAAGAGACAAAGCCACAACATTTCAAGTAAGATGTCTATTGGATGTGCATCATTTCTGAACCACTGTTAAGTTGAAATAAGTCAGCTGAACTACTGTGAGTTATGTGCCATGTGTATGTGTGAACTTCCTGAAGGGAGAACCATGGGCATATCTTTAGATTTTCCACAAGTTGTAGCTAACTTAATGGGTTGGAACAAAGAAACGTAGTGTTAATGGTGAGCATCTGTCTGCAACAATCCCCAGGTACACAAGAAAGAAGCTGCCATGGTATCTCCAAAATTACAGTGCTCCCTTCAGGTGGAATTGGTCAGCTTCATTGTTCTGTCCCGAAAACAAAAGGAATTTTCAGGTTTAGCAATACTCAGTTGGTGTCAAGGCTGCACGGGTAAATGTGCTTGCTCTGTAAGCTTGTTCCCCAAAACCCAGGTAAATGTGGAAGGAGAACTGACTCCATAACTTGTCTTCTGCTCTCCACTTGTATGGATTAACATGTCTGCCTCTCTCCTATCACACACAGACAACACACACACACACACACACACACACACACACACATTTTATTTTTTATCTTTATTATTCTAATAAAGAATAGTCATTTAAAATACCCTCTTTAAAAAAAGAATCCTATTTCATTACCCTCAGTTGTTGATCAAGAGAATTTAGGGCAAACTAATTGTCATGGTTTATCAGTATAAATGGACATTATTTCTAAGACAAAACAGTGGACTTTTTGGGTGAGAAAATTCTGATGAGCCCTAGACCCTTTAATGCACAGTTCAATGTTCAACATTGGGCAAAACAGCCAACTCTGACACAGAAATTCAAGTTCAGTCCTCACCTCAAGATTAAATAAAGCCGATTTAAATTCTGAGACTAAGTAGCTGACAAAGACCATTTTCCTAGATGAACATTTTTCACCTGGGCTTTATTTTTCTGGAAGAAATACACTGCATTGGTTATGCATTGATCAAACTTTTATTGTGCCAGCTGTACTTCACAGACCTCAAAAAGTGATTCAAGCACAACAAGAGAACATAAAAGCACAGACATAATGGCTTTAAGTCCCAGAGAGGCAATTACAAGTTTGATTCCAGTGAGGCAGCTGGACTCCATCGGAAAGCTAAACACCTTCTCCATATTAAGCAGTTATGAAGGCGAGGGCTCAGGATGTAAATAATAAATTTGCTCTGCAGTCATATTTGTAAAGCACAGCCCTGTTAATACAGGGAAAGAATCAGGCAATAAATTTCACACTAATTCATGTGCATAGGAGAATTTTGCAGAGTTCAAATGTGTCAAGACAGGTAAGAAAAAAAAAGCAAGGTATGAAATAACTAATCATTGGGATAAAGCAAGTGAAAAGAGATGAGGCTAATGCAGGCAGAATGGGATGGGAACTCTTTCACCACTTGGAGCTATGCTCCGCCTAATGCAGCTTTTTGTATGCATGGTGTTTCTCTGCCTCTCTTGGAAAGAAAAATGAAAGTAAATGGGCCATTGTGTTGCTTCCCAAATTAATTCACAAAAGCCCAGGACAAGACACTTACGGAACTAATCATTGTATATGTTAGCATCCTTTTCTGGTTCCTGAATTTGTTGATTTAGGAATTGAGAAGGGTATCATATTTATACTAGATTCTATCCAACGTAAGAGAACATTGGGCTTTTCTGAGCTCGCCATTGAGTGTTCTAAATATGTTCATTAATTTATTAACCTGCCAAACACTTAATGCCTGTTACACACTAGCCCCTGGAGTGCAAAGATCACAAGACATCTAAGCCATGGGTTAGTAGGTAACTCAAATCACTGATGCAAATTTGCTCCTGGGAGCCCGGGGCATGGTGTCAGGCTATTGAGGAAGGAAAACAGCAAACCAAAGAGGAACCGCTGGCCACCTGCACATCTGTGTCTGCTTTCCATTTGATGCAATGATTCTATCTTTATGTTATCTGAGGTATATAGAAATATTTAAGCTAATCAGAGAAAAAATTATGCTACCCTAGTCACTGAAAACTCTTAACAGATTTGTGTAGAGTAGCCCTCAGGATGAAATTGGAGAAAGCAAGTGTCAGAGGAATAAGGTGATGGGTGGAAAATGACAGAGACGTCACTTCAAGAGGGGATGAGATACTTCACGCTGAGACAGGGCTCTTCTAGAAGTTTTAATCTTAGGAGTTTGTGGACAACAAAGAGCAGAACGTCATGGTGAGTGAGAACATCACTGTATGGAGCTTGAAGTAAGGCTATCACAGGTAAGAGTATTTGATCTGCCCAATAATTTTCCCTTCTTCAACTTGCCAGTTCCTACCTAGAGTCAGCATGTTTTCTACCATGTACAGGCAACCAGATTGCCATTTGCAGATTTTTCTCAACCCAGTTACATATCTACCCTTGTCTAGCTGCTCCTGAACATCGGGTAGAACGATTATTCTCTAATATCTTAACTCAAATAATTTCATTCATGGCATTAAAACTTATAATGATTTCCACTCCATAAGGCAACATCTCATAATGACACCCAATTTTCCAGGGTTGTGTTTTTATAGCTAAGTGTCTTATAACATGAAATGCTAACAAATTCTTATACAAATATACATTACAGTTCCACAAAAGTCTATATTCCAGGTATGTATGTGCTAGGAACAGAGATTTTGGGGACTTTTTAATTGTTATTTATTTACTTTATAACCTGTTTGCAGCTTCTCCTCCCACCTCTTCTCCTAGTCCTCCCTCTCACCTCCCTTCCCCCATTCATCCCTCTTCCCATTTTCCTCAGAAAAAGGGAGACCCCCCCCATGAATATCATTAGTCTTGGCATATCAACTTGTAGTAAGATTAGGCTTCTTCTATTGAGGATAGACAATGTAGCCCAGTTAGGGGGAAGGGGTCCAAAGGCAGGCAATATAGTCAAGGACAGCCCCTGCTTCCTCCTTATGAGTCCCACATGGAGACCCAACTACACAACTGTTACATATGTTCAGAGGGCCTAGGTGTGTCCCATGCATGTTCTATGGTTTGCAGTTCAGTTAAGAGCTCCAATGGGTCTAGGTTAGTTGACTCTGTATGTTTTCTTGTGGTGTCCTTGACCTCTCTTGGTCCTTCAATTCATCCTTTCCCTCTTCTACAGGATTCCCCAAGCTCCAGTCAATGTTTGGCCATGGATCTTTACATGACTTTCCATCAGTTGCTGGGTAAAGCCTTTGTGATGACATTTATGCTAGGCTTCTGTCTGCAAGTGTAGCAGTATATCATTAATAGTGCTGGGGTGGATTCCTTCTCATAGTGTGGCTCTCAGGCTAGAACAGTCATTGGTTGTCCCTTCCTTTAAATTCTTCTTTGTATTTTATCCTGTACATCTTGTAGGCAGGACAAATTGCGAGTCTAAGGTTTTGTGGCTGGGTATGTGTCTCAATCCCTTCATAGGAGATCTTGCCTGGTTACAGGAGATGGTTGGTTCAGGCTCTGTATTGACTTTAGGAAGTTTTATGATCTGAAAAATATCACTTCCTTTAAATTCATACTAGGTCTCTGTTGAACTGAAACTGGTTACCTCTCTTCTCCCCTCTCATGAAGTCAGGCTTTGGGAATCAGAATTTACAATGGGTGCTATGGTATCTGGGACCGCATAAGCTATTCCATTGTCTTTTCACATATTTAAAAATAATATACTAGCTTTAATCCTGGGCAGTAAACAACAAGCAACCTCCTATCTGGTCCATGTTACCACTGAAGGCTTTATCTCTATCCATGAAGAGTTATTTATGGATTATAAAGTATCTAAACATAAATCCTGATATGAGAGAGAGGGAGAGGGAAAGGGAGAGGGAGAGAGAGAGAGATGTTGGATCAGTTATTGCATTTGTCTGTGCCTTGATTTTTATGTAGAAAATAGTACTGATTTTCATTCCAATGCATCCTGAATTAAGTGAGATAATTCCTTTGACATCACAGCTTTCTGGGAAACTGACTTAAAGGTCTGGTAGACATTATTATTCTTACACTAATCTGTAGGGCCCAGATAGAGACTTTTCTGGGCAAGATGCTGGGGAATAAGATTGATTTGAGGTCATGGTTCAAAGGTATAGGCAATTTTATCTAAAGCACATGTCTATCATTCTGTTTACAGCAGACTGTACGGAGCTCTTGAGTCTTAGGACTTATACAAGAGACTCAATGGGAACTGAAATATACAAGCCAAAGTCAGAAAATTGGCCACAACAAGAATTGTAAGCTGAAGCTTAAACTCCATGTGTAGTGGCTACTGTTCTCATCCTGGTGTCTTACAGAGACAACGATATAGGGAGAAATTCTTTGGCTCACAGTTTCAGAGATGTCATTCTATTATAATGGGGAAACCAGAGCAGAGCAGAGAAGTTCTATCACAATGGCTCAGAAAGTAGAGAAAGAAAGGAATCTAAAGCAAGACAGAGCCCAAAGGACATGGCTATGACTTGCTGTTAGGTCTCACCCCTTACCCTGTATTACCTCAGTGTGAATCCATCAAGAAAGCCACTCAATTATTAGTTAACAGCCCTTATGATCTAATTGCCTGTGGAAACACATTCACAGAGTCACACAGAAGCATGCTTTCCCCATACCCTCCATGTTTCCTACTGGAATCAGCTTGGTAACCCAAATGGACCAACAACATGTATATGAGTGTGGAATGGAGACCACTATCCATATGCAGGCATAGTGATGGCATGATCAGTGAACACAGTGCTTTGCCCTGGAGACTGGGGAATGGTGTTTCTGGATCTCTGGGTTCTTCCTCTAGTAAACTTCATATGTCAAAATTAGGAGTGAAGAGAGATAGGACAAAGGAACTCACTGAAAGCCAGTGTGGAGAAATCACTTGAATACTTCTCAATGACCACTGATCAATGAATAAAGATTGATCCAGACTTTTCCAAGGCTGGTCTCCTGTGAGAGCCCAAGTGGTATTTTGCATCCACATTTGTTGTGTGACATTCCCTGGGGGAGATGTAGATAAACATCTGTTCACTCTATGTAGGCACTAAGGACAGACCAAAGATGTGATTCTGCCAAAGTCCATTTTAGTGAACCATTGAGTTTATCGAGTTTTCTTCCAGGGAGAAAGATGGGAGACTCAAAGGGAGCTACATCACCAGAATGATCATCCTAGAAAGAGGGAAGACTCAGTAATAGAGCATGTATTACCTGCATACAGCTTGAGCAACTAGACGTTCTCCTAGCTCCATCAAGTTTAGTGGTAAATAACCTGCAGTGCTTAAGCCTTTTGGTGTTGTAACTTGTGAGTTCTTGAGTTTGGCAAATGCTCACAGGAGTGCTTCCTTCCAGGAGGGATTGCTGCACAGCAACAGTATACCTGTAACTCCATAGGCTCTCAAGAAGGAGTTATCTAGGACATGTTTGTCTCTCATTTCCTCATATACGGTATCCCCTGGCTAGGACTAAGCACATATGTATTCAGAATCATTAGTTGGTTTCCACCATTTCCTAGTGTTATGCACAGACCATACTGTTCATACCGTCTCACTGTTTTTTCAGTATCATTTCCCCTTCTTCAGACTTGTTCCACAGATAATTTCTTTTCAAACACTGTCTCTTTTTCTTGTGATGGTCTTTTTTTAACCCTATAATCGCATGTGCTTTATCAACTCCTTTTCTTTTGCAGTGATTCTCAGCATTTCTGGTTAAGATAAGGTCAGCATTAGCTGAGTTTCCCTAACAGATCACCTGTCCACTTCACTGCTGATGAATCCTTGAAAATCATTATTTGTTTCTCAAAATACTTTATAAATGTTTACACTTCATTGGTCCAAGTTAAAATGCTGAACATGATTGAAAGTTGCCTTTAGTATGTTTGGTATCAAATAATGTCCTTTGAAGTATCTGTAATAGAAAATGATTTAATAATAACTCAAAAGAGTGGTTCAGAAAACTGAGATTTCTCCTTATTTTCAAATCCAGAATAAGAATAGGTACATATTAAGTTAATATAGTGTTTTTATTAGATATCAATAGTATAAAATATGAATAAATAGTGAGAGGGGGTGTAACAGGAACAAAGGGAGGAAGGGGAGAAAAAGAAAGGAAATCAGAGAAAAGGAACAAAAGGAGGGATTTCTAGAAAGATCTTTACGCAAAGGTGTTCTTGGTCATTCACCACATTTTTCTATTGCTGACTTGCACATTGCAATTGCATATTGAGAATGTATACATGAGTTTTATCTTTACAATGAAGGATTTTAGTTGTTCTTCAATGGAATAGAAAATTCCAATAAATCACACAACCATCATTCAGCTATATGACTATTTCTATAGGAGACCAAATGATAAACAACAGTCTATTTATTATTGTTTCTTTCAACTAAATGGGCTTCCAAAGAGAGAAGAATTGAGAAATTATATGATTAATGTATTAACAGATATTCTGAGGAAATGTTGGAAAATGTGGTTTTCGTCTCCCATGAGAACACTCAAACAACCCAGGCTGTTGTCGGGGTAATAGCTTACTCTCCACAAACTGATAGCAAGACCACATTACTGAAGACAACTATACAATTTGCTGAACATGAAGATGTTGAACATTCATCATTATGTACTAGCATCTTTGGTACATGAAGTTACCCTGCATGCTACCAGAAGAGAAAAGTAAACACAAGGCCCACCACAAACCCTTTGATCAACAATTGTGTCCTGCCTGCAAGATATGCTAAGGCAATGGTGGCACAAAGCTTGTGAGCATATATTACCAGTATCTGATTTGACTTAAGGCCCACTTTACAAGATGGAACCCATACCCACCCAATACACTACTTGGGTAACTAAGAACCAGGAACTAGATAGACCAGGGACATAGGGTAAAGTCTTTCTACTGCTTACATTTAGTTTACATGTATTAATATTTTATTAAAATAATTATATAGGTTTATGAGATATAATGGAAGGTTTTGATATATGTGCAGAACATGGAATGGTTAAGTCAACTGAAGTAATTTAGCACCATCGTTATGCATCATTCTTTTATAAGACATTTGAAACATTCAACAATTTTAAAATAAAAATATTAATATAGTTATTATTAACTGTGGTAAATAATTCAATATAACTCTAAAGAGTGAGACAGATTTCACAAATCTATTCCACCTGTTTACTTTAAATTTTATGTTTTTTGAAATGCTACCTTGTATTTGTCTTACTTTTGAAGTATTTAATATCTTTATTGATTGTTTAGGAATTTTACATAATGCACCCCATTATACCCTGTTTCTTGTCCTCCTAAGCCCACCCCCATCACTCTTATAACCTCTTCACCACCACCCCCAAGAAATAAAGATGGCCAGTTTTTATTGCTCACGTACTTATTGGAGCATGGTCAAACTCCTAGTTGCCAGCCCCATCAGAAAACTGAGTCTTTCATCACCTATAACCCTACCAGAAGCCATCAGTTGCCGAGAGCTACACTTCTGCATCCTTATCACAAATTTTAAGAGTTATGGTCGATGACTTCCTCTCCAGGCTTCTGCTTGGGGTTAGTGGTGGGTGTTATCACAGAAACCTTCTAAGACTTTTTTTTTTCAACTGTTTGTCTGAAGTCATTAATTAACCACTGTAAAATTGCTTCCTTGTCCTTAACAGTCAGCAGGAGCACAGATCATGGGCTTTCACACATTTCCTGGTGACAGCATGGACCACAGACATTCACATGGCCACAGACATCGCACATACTCTCCTGCATCAGCACATGCCATGGGGCTCAGCATGGTCTCTGGTAGCAGTACAGACCATGAGCACCAACGTGCCCCTTTATTGTAGCATGGGCCACAGATACCATCATGGCCTTCAACTGCAATACAGGCCATGGTCATCAACATGGTCTCTGGGACATGGGCCAGAGACACCAATATGGTCCCTTGCAACAATATAGCCACCAAGTCAAGAACATCAACACGGTTCAGGCAGCAGCACAGACCACTGCCATCCACATGAACTTCATTGACAGCAGGGATCTCAGACCTCCACATGGTCTTCAGTGGCAGCTCAGACTCTGGGCAGCAGTATAGTTATCAGGCACAGCATGGACTATGGACACCCTCATGGCCCTTGACAGTAGTATGGGCCACTGACATCACCATGGCCTTCGGAGTAGCACAGACCATAGACTTTGGTGGTACCACAGGCCACAGAAATCAACACATCCCCTGGATACAGCACGATCACAAGACCCAACATAGCTCTTGGTGGCAACTGTACCACCACAGATATCAACATGAGCTCAGGCAACAGGACAGGCTATTCACATCAACGTCTCCTGTAGGGGCAACCCATATCATAGACACTAACATGGTATCCAGAGTTAGCACATACTATGATCATCCACATGAACCTCGGGCTTCAACATGGCCTGGGGCAATAGCAGGTTCTGTGACCCAAAGGAGCAGTATGAACCACGGAGGTCCTCCAAGGAGGTCCATTCCAGAAAATGAACCATTCTTCATCTTAGACATCCTGTCATTGCTCAGAGCCAGAGTGATCATGCAGCTAGGCAGCAAGTTAGGGGACTGAGTCAGTTCCATTCAGTCTGTTGTACACTACCCTAAGAGCCCTACATGGCAAGGACGTGTTCCCCCATTGACCACAACCTTCTTTTGTACCTGTCACTCTCATCAACTCACTAGTTCTGACTCTTTCCAATGAGCTAGGCAGGCTCCTTGGGAGTTCAAAGCTGACACACATCCCACCTTTGTGCCCCTAGCCTGCAGACAGCACCACTGTCTTAAGTTCTCAGTCTCTCAGCAGGGCAAGTTGTGCAGGCTGCAGCTACAGTGACTCGATACTGGGCTGTCTGTCAGGCCTAAGACTGGCCTTATTCCGGAATGACATCTGGTTTGGCAGGACAGGCTCCTGCACAAGCTTCAGGAGTTTGTAGATGTTGTAGATGTTGAGTGGACTGACTCAAAGTGCTGGATCTGGGTCAGAGAGGCAATGATGTCTACACATGTGGTTAATAGCAGAAAAGAAGGAAAACACTTCAAAATGCACAAGTGTCCAGAGCTGGGAGAAAGCTCAAAAGCCCACCAGTGCCCCTAATCCACATAGGTTCTTTGGGCAGGACTATTTTTATTGCATGCCAACTTTGGTATGTATGTGGTGGTAAGAGAGGTTCAAGCCTTCTCTTCTGCTGACTGGTTCTTATTCCTGCTATTTCATTCACTTCCTGATTTACTCTTTTATCACAGCTACCACACTCCAAGAAATATGATCTCATAAAGGTTTTCAGGTAACTGAAGGCTCATGGTTAGTCTTGTATAATCTCTATGCTAATGGAGAGCAAATGATTTGGATCCCTGTAGTGGAAACTGGCTGAAATTTCTGTTTAACAGGGATTTAGTTCCAAGTTCTTATTTCCTAGGACACATTGAAGCAAAGCAACTTTAGGGGAGAAAGGACTTATTTTGTTTACAATTCCATGTCAGAACCCAACATTGATGGAAGCAACAGCAGGAATCAGATGTTGAGCCTATGTGAGGCTCCATAAGAGTAAGGGACTCACTTCACAATCACAGACTCACAGCAGAAACCAGAGGTTCCTACTTGTTGCCTGGGAGACACGTTGATGCACAGCTAGTTTTCTTATACAGTTTGGGACCACTAGACAAGTTATTGATACTACTCACAATGGACTAGGTCCTCCTATATAAATGGATGATGAAGACAACCCCTGACAGACATGCTCACAGACCAAGTCACTCAAAGTAAATTAGAGTCTCTTACCAGATAATTCTGTCGTATCAAACAGTTAAAGCTCACCAGGACACTATGCTAGAGCAATCACCATAGCCTGTGTTGTTTTGGGTACTTCTGGGGCCCCTTTGACCAATAACTCATGGAGATATCACATAACTGACACTGATATTTTAAATCAATAACCCAGTCAACTGTCTTGGGGTTGATTTTTCTTGTTTTTTTTTTCTTCTCAAGGCATTAAAATAGAATGCTGTTATTTATAGTAGAACACTGTTATTTATTTGAGCTCTCTCTCTCCTCTCTCTTACACACACACACACACACACACACACACACACACACACACAAACACACACACAATTCATTAGTGTTATAAATTTTGCTTTTAGGAGTATCTGCATAGTGTTCTATAGATTTTCATATACTTCATTTTAATTTGATTCTAGGAATTTTTTGCTAAGCTTTATTCCACTGTGGCTCAGTTACACTACAGGATGTTGTCTCAATTGCCTAACATTTGTTGAGATTTGTTTTGTGTCTTTATTTATGATCAATGTCAGAGAAAATGCAAGTGCCTCAGGAGTTAATTTATCTGTTAACTTTAGTGTTGACATGGAATGTTCAATAGATATCTACTAGACCCATTTGATTAGTGATGATGTCTTTGCCTCCAATGTTTCTGTTTTGTTTTGTTTTTGTCTGAATTACCTATATATTGTTGAGACTGGGTATTGAAGTCACCTTCTATCACTGTGTTAGAATTAATTTGTAGTCTTACTCCAGTGATATTTATTGTTTGAAGCTACGTGCACCTGGGCTTTGTGTGTTTATATTTAGACTGCTAAAATCCTCTTGATGCATTGCTCCCTTACTGATTATTAAAGTGACCTTTAAAATTTTTCTTTTGACAAGGTTTTAAAAAGATGGTGCTGAAAAGTTTTATCCAATGTTATATAAAATATGGAATTTTGAAATGTTAATACTGTAGCTTCGTTAAAGTCTTAAACATATCATGTAAACTCGTGTGATAGTGTTAATTGTCAACACAATCTATAGTTAGGGAAGGGAGTTTCAGTGAAAGATTGGGTGGGCCTATAGGCATATTCTGTGGAGGGGTTATCTTGATTATATTAATTGTGAGGAGACTCACTTTAACTATGGACCAACAGTTCTTTAGTGGTGAGGTATGGTTCTTGGAGGCAGCAAGAAATTTTTTTCATTGACTTTTCCTGGGGGATCCGAGTCCTCCCAGAGTCTACACATGCCCTAGCAATCTGCTGTCCCTGTGCTGCATTCTGTTGGTGAGGCTTCCCCTGTGCTTTTAGTCTTGCTCATGAAGTTTTCATTTGCAGAATCATTTTATTTTGGCTCTTCTCTAGCTTTTCTAACTCTTTGCTGGATCTGCTGTCACTTCTTTAACTCAGCTTTTCGTTTCATTCACCCCCGTCTCCGTTTTCTTGGAGTACAGTCATGTTTTCTTTGCGTTGTCTGAATTTGTTATTATTTTGAGTTCTATGTCTGGCAGTTAGTCCACGTCCTTCTCATGGACAGAGTCATGTTGCCTTCCCGTGTGTGTGTGTGTGTGTGTGTGTGTGTGTGTGTGTGTGTGTGTGTGTATGTGTGTGTGTGTGTGTGTGTGTGTTGTTGTTGTTGTTGTTTCTGCACAGAGGCTTGTGTGTCTTCAACCAGTTTGTTGGTTCAGCTTCCCTTCCCTTCCCTTCCCTCCCCTCCCCTATCTTTAAAATGCTCTTGAGGTTAAAGAGATTCGGACACTCTTATTTCTTATGGTTCAAATGTCAACTTGATACAAATTAGAACCACTGGAGTAGGAAGCCTCACCAGAGGAGGTTCCTGATTGGTTGATGTGGAATAGACCTTGACTGTGGGCATCGCTTTCTGGTAGCAGCACTAGCTACTGAATATGAAATAAATAAAATGAAAATAAAAGGGGCTTGGCAGAAGAGAGATCATCTTGTCTCTTGCTAATTAGACTGTCTATCTTGCCACTGAGATAATTTACACTTTGTTCTTACCCATTCCTTTACTGAAATCAGAATCTGCATTTATGGCCTTTAATCATGGACAAGGGACCCATGCCTCTCCAAGAATCTTCTAGGCTTCTGGTACCAAACTGGGACTATTGGCTCAATAAGCCTTTGGACTGAGCAACTCCCAGGTAAGAGCTTTAGTAATGGCCAGCTCTTGTGGGACTACCTTGACTGCGGAAGCACCCAGCCTTAAGGACCAGGTTACCACCAGGTTCTCAGCACTCATCTCCCAGATGTAATTCTGCTGTTGTTCCCATTTTAAAACAGATTATAAAGTGAATGTCTCCCTTTATTTTTTGCTATATTTATTTTATATTTATATTTGTTTTATTTATTGCTTATTTTGTATTAATATTATACTGTTGAAATAAGGTTAAACAAAAGCAAAGTTGAGGCATTTTCTTATTTGAACTCAAAATGGATTGTAAAGAAGTAGAGAGAAGTCTTGAGATGAGCAATACATTAGGCTCAAAGGCAAATGCATATCCAGTGCAATGATGGGTCAGAAACTTTTAAAAAGTAGATGAGAACCTTGAAGATGAGGAACATAGTGGTGGCCATCAGAAACTGACAGTGACCAACTTAGAGCAATTGTCAGAGCTCATCTTATTCCAAATACAGGAAAAGTTGCCAAAGTATTCATCATGACTACTTAGCATTTGAAGTAATTTGGAAAGGCAAAAGAATCCTGTGAGCAGGAATCTCATTGGCTGACTAAAACTAAAATTAAAAAAAAAAAATCGCCATCTTGTACTATGGTCTTCTCTTGTGCTGGACAACAGCAAACCAAACTGTTTCTTGATTGGATTGTGACAGATGGTGGAAGGTGAATTTTACAGGTCAACAGAAATTGACCAGAGCAGTGGTTAGGTGGGAAGCTCCAAAGGACTTCCTAACCAAATCCATACTGTGTGATGGTTTCCTGCTAGTATAATCTACTACAGCTTTCTGAGTCTCTGTGAGGCCTCTGTATCTGAGAAGTGGGCTCAGCAAGTCAATAAGATGCATCAGAAGCTGGGATGCCTGCTGCCAGCATTGGTCAACAGGACCCACTTCGCATCAACGGCATCTTCCATAACCCGAGCTTCAAAGGTTAGCTCACTGGGCTTCAAAGCTTTGTCTCTCATACGTCATATTCACCCAACTCCTCAGCAACCTTACTACTGTGGCTTTATATTTTGACTGAGTTCTTCGGGGAAAATACATCCACAACTTGCAGGATGCAGAAGATACACTTCAAGAGTCTGTTGAATGGAGAAATATGCATTTTTATACTAGAAATAAACTTACATATTACTTGTTGGCAAATTATAATGATTCCTACTTTGATTAATAAAAATGTGTTTGAACCCAGTGATAATTATTCAAAACACACAGTCCAAAACAGTTTCTTTTGCATCAATCTGTGCGATATGCTTAAGAGTTTTGGTGTTTTTCACATTTAAATTTTACAATAATCTTTCACATCACAACAATATTCACATTTAAAACTCCCCCCGATCTTAAAGCATTACTTTTTATTTTTAAACTTTCTTTACCAAAGCCATACTACATGCTAACAATTTTTAATATCTCCTTTACTTCATAATTTTATGGTTTTGGTCTTATTTTTCTTTAAGGAAGAAATACATTAAGCAAGCATTTTTTTAAATACCTATATTCCACTGAAAATGTAGGTCTCTGTGTTTGAAACACAGATATGCATGTTAGGAATCCTTGAGACATTTCTACTTTGTTGTCACCAACAAATTTCAACTAAACAATTTGTCAGAGATGTCATTCCTTTTGTGACAGACACATAGACATTGTTTTATTTGAAAGCATCTCTCATTTTTCCTTTGGGGCCATGCAATGGCGTGATAAGAGCCCGGCAATGCTGGATTTATCCTGTATCTGTCTCTTTCCCTTTGTGTTACTTGCCTGCTTACCCTTGCAGGTGTGTTAAAACCTAGAGATGAGTAACTTTCTTAAACTTATAGTTGCCCTGGATTGCAGAACAGCAAAACTTCCCAGGGTAGAACATTCCCCACACGAAGGCAATTACCAGTGATAGCGAGGTTTCATTTGGAACAATTCAGTACATCACTGTGGTGGCATCCGTAACTCCAGGCATTTTGTGGATTCAGCCTGGGCCACACCACTATTGCTACATGGTAGAGAGAAGGTACACTCCTGATTTACCTAACCTATGGTTCAATAAGCCATGGGGCACGGTGAGGCAGAGAATGGATGTAACTCAGTGCTATCAGGTCCCCACTGTCACACTTGCTGCTCCACTATATGCACCTGCTAATCATCTCTGTGTACCTGGGCCAGCTGTCTTCGCCTGCCTCAAGGAAAGTAAAAGGAGGATGAGAGGGGAGGAAGAAGTACACTAGCTGTTCAGAGGGGAGCACTCATTAAAGAAGAAAGAGAAGGAAAGCGTTCTGGACTCCTCCCGGGAGCCCCTTAATAAAGAGAAAGTTGCAAGAGATTAAAAACATAAGTCTTAACTCCTAGCTGGTGGCTTCACAGCTGTTACTGGTGGATGCTGGAATCCGGTGGGCACTCACAGGGATTGTCTTCTTCTTGTGTCCTGAGACAGAAAACAAAACAAAACAAAAACAAAGCAAAACAAAACAAAACAAAACAAAACAAAACCAAGCAAAACAAAGAAGTAAACAGACAAACAAAACAGCTAAGCAGAGGTTGGATGGTAGCAGATTCAGAGAATGTTTATCAAGAGAACAGAGAGCGCTTCCAAGAGAGACTGTGCCAGAGCCAAGAGGAAGGCTAGAAGTTCAGTGAGGATAGGTGTTCCAATCTTCTCGGCCAACCGGCTTCTTTCACGTAGTAACTTGACCTTATGTGCATAATTACTGAAGGTCACAGATCTGAAAGTGAGTGTGAAATAGCATTGGTGGGTGTGGTACAGTAACTGAGCTGCCGAGGAGCAAGGAAATTTGGTCCCCAGCCTTCTGTCCTGGGACATAAGAATATTTATCCACTTATTCATTTATAGGCAGGAAAGGGATTACAGATCAACTCTGTGGTACGTAATTTGGAAGTCAGCAGAGTGATGCCACATATAATAATAGTCTTTAAGGACACATTTCCCTTTGTAGGACAACCAAATTAGCTGGCAAACATGTAGGAGAAATTGTGAAAGTTGATTAACCCGGTTACCAAGTCAAACCACACATTTGAGTCAGTCCAACACTGTGTAAGTCTTTATTTAACAAAAGCAGGAATCTAGATCATAAACTGAATCTTAATTTCTCAGTGACAATGGAATTATGATAATTTGGCAAGTATTGTTGTGAACAATTTCTGGACTCAATTACTAGAAAGTGCACTAATTCTTGCCAGTACACGATGAGGCTTAGATAGTCTCATCTCCACTTCCTGGTCTTCTCCTTTCTACTCTTGTTTCCTTCAAGAAGTAATTAGCAAAGGAATGTTGTTTGCTAGACTGTCAATAAAGACAACAGATTCCAGGACTTGATAGTTTTATTTTACCTGTAACAATGAGTTGCTCATTCTCTTTCAGCTACTGAGCAGGACTCACCTAAGTCCATACTTCCTTGGAGACACACCACAGTGGTGATGCTTTGGCTCAGGTGGAAACGGGGACAAAACAGTAGCAGCAAACGATAAATATGATTGTGTGTGTGTGTGTGTGTGTGTGTGTGTGTGTGTGTGTTGGGGTGAGAGAGTGTGAATATGCCATGGTGAGGGGACAACTTGCAGAGGTTAAGTCTTGCCTCCTACAGCCTGGGCTCCAGGTATCAGGACCTCAGGACCTCAGGCTTAGTGTCAAGGGCCTTAACCCACTGGGCCACCTCACTGGTTCCTCATCTTATTCTCTCTCTCTCTCTCTCTCTCTCTCTCTCTCTCTCTCTCTCTCTCTCTCTCTCTCTCTCTTCCTTTTTCCTCTTATTTTTAAAAACAAGGATGTAGTTTCCACCGTTTTTCCAAGTAGACTATGCTTTCTTTCACATTTACTTGTTATTGCCATAGTGTATATATATTTTAAGATAGTAACTCACTGTTAAATCTCTGAATGAAGAATTTCTTGACAAATGTATGCCCTTGTCTTTGTCAGTGTATTTTGGGACTTTGATATACATTTGAGCAAGTAAAGTTTACTTTCAGTTTTATACTTTAAGCTCATGTTTTAGCATGCTTTTTTGGATACCTTATTAACAGGCCAGCTTGACATTCATGAAAGCCTCGAATTCCAGCTGCTACCTCCACCTGGCAGGACAGAAGAAGGAGGTCAAATTAGCAACACGCTGCTGCCCTGGTGAGACCCCCTCCTCCTCACTTCTGCTTCTGTCTCATTTGGCAGAACTTAGTCACATGGCTACACGTAACCTCAAGAGAGGTATCAAGGCTCTGCAATAAAGAGGGATGAAGCACCGTGGACACATGTACTCACCACCAAAGTATAGAGTTAATCTTTCTAATATTCATATATTAATTTTTCCTTATTGTATTTCTTATGTACATACCATCCTCAACTTTTAAAAAATCGTTACAATGCTGCAAAAGCAATTCATAATCAGTAAATGCTAAATTTTAAATTTTTATATTTTCTCCAGGTTAGAAATATACAATAGAATCCTCTTCTTATGCTGATCTTCAGTGCACAGCACAGGTCCCAGCCAGCCACACCATCATAGAAAAAACAATCAACACTCTGTAGTGCATTGGACTACTAACCAAGCTGTTCAAAGAGCTAGATGGATTAAATGTGTCTTTGAAATATGTTGCTTTCAGTTTTCCATGAGTTTATCAGGATAGACTGGATAGAATTCCAGTGTAAACTGAGATTCATTCCATTGATTCTATATTTTTTGTGGTGTGTGGTATATATTAGCATATGTACGATGCACATATATTTGTGTGAAAATATGCATGTTTGTGTGTGTGTGTGTGTGTATTGCATCCATTGTTTGTGTGTATGTGGTGTGAATGCCATATTTGTGTATACGTTATAGTTGTGTGTGGTGGTGTGATGTTTTTGTAATACATCTACAGGTGTGTTTGTATTTATACATATGTGCATGGATGTGATGTGTGTGTGCCTGTGTGTTGCATGCATATGGGTATATGGAAGTATGTACTTGGGTGTGTTCATGAGGAGCCAGATAAGGATATTGCTAGTCTGTATGAATGTCAAAAATTTTGACTTATGGCATTCTGCACCCTGCATATCAGAGGGTTACACACACACACACACACACACACACACACACACACACACATATATATATCACTGACTGCATTCAATTCTCTTTTGTAGTTTTTCTGCTTGCCCCAGGCTGACTAGGCAAGTGCCCTACCAGTGAGCTTGGCCTTTAGCCTATCAAGACTACTTATATGATGCTGGTAACCCTGGAAGGAGTTTTCTAGGCATGCACTGAGTTAGAGGTTCTGCCCTATATGTTTCTCTTTGGGGGTCTGATAGCATCATTGTTTTCCAGCCAGATGTTCCAAAGGACAGCACACTCCCTCGTGTTTCAGCAGCTGCCCTGTTTAAACCACCTTCACTGGTGAAAAACTGAATCCAACAGACTGGAACAGGAAGCACATAATGCCACTTGAAGAAAAAGGCTCTTTATTCCTTCAGGTGACTAGATACCTCCAAATACAGTGACCAGCACTTCTTAACCACAGTGCCAGTCATCTTTCTGTAAATGTGGTTACCTCAGAAAGTCAACTTAGCAAGAAGCAAGAGGCTTTGGGTCCAATGATTTGGGGGTTACAGTCTTTGTAGACTGACCCCATTGCTTTGGGGGTCTGAGAGGAGGTATAGCATCATGGCTGAAGAATCTGGCAGAGGAAACTGGTAACATTATGGTTAGCTGAGAAGTGAAGACAGGAGAGCAAGGAAGTGGGAGAGAGAGTGGCTAGTGTTTCTGAGGACACACTCAAATCACCTAAGCAGACTCAATAGTCTCTTCTGCAACACCATTCCTTCCCCTCCCTTCCAATTCCGTATAGTTTTCATAGAATGTTCTAGTGGTTTAAAAGATCCAAACAAAATGTATATCACTATGTACTGAACCCAAGAAGCTAAGAGCTGCAGCCCCACTCTACTCTGGCCTTTGGAAGGCATACTGCCAACTCTCCATTTTGGCATAGTAAACTGCTTCCTCATGAAGAAACGTAGCATCCCCCTTTGCAGACCAGATAGCCTGATGTAATACCACTGTGTCCGCTTCATGGAACTCCTGACTATAAGTAGTACTTTGCAAATGAGAAGGTCTTGGTGAATAAATGAAAGTGATGAACATTATTACTGCTACAGTTTTCTGCTAGAGTGGGACATTTTCAATTTTTTGAGATTATAATTACATAATTTCACCCTCCCTTTGTTTTATCCTTCCAAACTCTCCAATCTACCTCTCCCTCACTCCTTTTCAAATTCATGTTCTCTATTTATTTAAGTGTGTGTGTGTGTGTGTGTGTGTGTGTGTGTGTGTGTGTGGACCACATAATGTCAGTAGTGGATAACCAATTGATGTGCTCTTCTTTGAGGAAGACTATTTTTCCCACACTCCACATTTCTTACTTGCCTGTGGTTGTCTAGTATTGAGGTCTCATGAGCTTCCCCCCTCTCATATTAGCATATCTACTGGTATCATCCCTGTTCATATCATGTTGAGGCAGCTATGTTGGTTAGATCTCATGTGTGTAGCTCCTGACACAACCTTACAGCAAACTCCTTGTTCCCCTGGCTCTCAAAGTCTTTGGCCATGTCCATCGTGATCCCAAGCCTTAGGGGCAGTTGTGTTGTAGATGCTTTCTTAGAGTCTGGGCTTCACAACACTGAATTTTGGTTGTTGCATTTTCTCTAATGGTCTCTGTCTGTTGCAAAAAGAAGTTTCCTTGGTGAGGGGTAAGGTATGCTTATCTGTGTGTCTAAGGACAAATATTTATAATGCAGTTAGGGCTTATGCTGGATTAATAAAGTGATGGTTGCATATTTTCCTGCAAGATCTACGTATTTACTAGCTCAGGATAGTTGTCTAAGTTTCCAGTACCAGGCATTCCTTTGTTGCTGAGAAGATCATAATTCCAATTAGAGAGCAGTTGGTTATTGCCAAGTATGTGGTCCACTTCTGTACACTTGGGGTTTTCTTGCCATACTGGTAACCGTAGTGGTTCACAGGCAGCAGAGTTGGGTAGGACTGTTCATTGCTTGCTTCCTTTGGAAGCTTGACCAGCACCATCTAGTACAATAAATGCTTGTCTGTAGGGAGGAAGCTTTCAGGCCCATTCTAGCTCAGGGGTCCCTGGCCCCTGCATCTGAAGTGTGTGATTGTCTTAAGGAATAGGATTCCTTTCACTTGGCTGGGGTACAACCAGAGGTATGATCAGTAGTCTATAATATTTTGGGAGTCTCTTGGACAGCCCTGACCTACAACTTGAAAGAGGGTTTCTCCTGCACCATGTTGCGTTTCTGTAAGATTGTCTTTGGTTTTTGTCACTTATTAAGCCCTCTTTGAGTTGTTGGTCAGGGTTGTTGAAAGGGTTTTATTAGGCGGTCTTTGGCTTTTGCAGGGACCCCTGTCAGATCAGTCCTGATAAGAATATTTCATTATATATATATATATATATGGAATTAAAAACTTATACTAAATGTCCTTGCCACTCTTCACATTCTTGGATATTCCTACCTTGTCTACTTCCTTCTTTTTACTGATCCTCCTTTGTGAGAATGCCTTTTCTTATGTCCACAGGGATTCTACCTTCTACTCTTCTTGATGCCAATTTAGAATAGGCCCTTGTCACTAAATACAATATTGCATCTGCTTTTTTCCCTGTTTTCTGGGGGTTTTTAGGTAGTGTTTGATTCCATAGCTCAGTCCATCTTGGAAATCATTGTGTAGCCTAGCCTGGCCTCAAACTCATGACAATGTCTGTTCTGTCTCCCACTCCCAAATGCTTGAGTTACAGATGTGAACCATCACACTTGGGTCTAAGGCCCTTTGTTGAGTGCTTTAATTGTGCTAATAAAATCTCCTTCAACCTAATGATTCTCAGCAGTAAGGATCAGAAAGTTAGCCTGTCCCCTGAGGTAACCACGTTTTCACCTACGTGCCCATGTGGAGGCCAGCAGCTGCTCAGTTCTCACTCTATTTCCCTGTCTGCTCCAGATTTCCTCCATTGTTTCTCTTTGCTAGCGAGGTCCTTGTTCCATCAACTTCACTAGTAAGATAGAATTTCATAAAATAAGGTACTTTGATAATTATTCTTGTATGCTCTTCCTAAGCCTCATCTTGTTGACATTTTTGACTGAAACATTTGTTTAGGGGAACATTTCCAAGATTCACTGTGTCTCTCTGCCATTCTTTAGCTCTTTTTTTCTGTTGTGATGCTTTCTAGAACTTTCGGTCCTTAGGTAGACATGAGAAGACTAGAAGAGGGAAGGGTAGTCATCCTCTAGTCTTCTAAACCATATTCAAGAAGTACAGAAGATAATTCATATATCATCTTTTCTCAGTTATGCACTCTATTTCTAAGCCAAGGGACAGAATATTGAAGATCGGCATAATACAACTTTTACTCTTCCCTCGGGGTCTCTGCTCACATGGTCTCACTGCCTCCCACGTAGATTTCCTTCAGCTAAATTCATCTTCTTTATAACTGGGTCTACTATTCAGGCTGTATTCTCCACTATGACCTGAAGAGTTGTTAACAACCAGTGTAGTAGGCTTAGGATGATAAGTATTTTGAAAATAATCTTGTTCATAGCACTTGCCAATTATCTCCAGGTACCAAATGTCTCAGTTACTTCTCTTACTGTGATAAAACACCATGACCAAAGCAACTTGGAGATGGAAGAGTTTATTTCATCTTATAACTTGTAGTCCAATATTGAGGGAACTCAGAGCAGGAACTCAAGGCAAGAGCCTGGAGACAGGAACTGATGTAGAGGCCATAGAAAGTTGCTTAGGACTTGCTTGGTCCGCTTTCTTATAGTACTTCAAATCACCACCCCAGGGATGGCACCACTTTCAGTGAATGTGTCTGTTCACAACTATCAATCAAGAACATATACCACAAGCTTGCCCACAGGACAGTTATGTGGGTGATATTTTTTTTAACTGAGTTCTTCCAAAAAAGACTCTAGTTTGTGTCACATTGACATGACATTAGCCAGCAAAACAAAATATGACATTTTAGCTAAGCTTTGCTGCTAAGACTTTTCATCTAAGCTGGACTTGGATCAGAAGCTGCGTTCTCATTTGTGTAGAAGTCTCAGTCAGAAGGAAGATAAAATCCATAGCACAGGCTCTGTTTGTGCATGCGCTCTGTAATTTCATTTAATAATCATTTTTGTTTTCCCTGTACAGAGGCTTTTCCCTGAGCAGAGGTTAGGCTCACTGGGAGGTAAATTCATTCTCTCAAATCATCAAGGTTCCAGTTAGTGCTTTGTAGCCATAATTAATTAAAATATACCCAGGTTCTCCAATAATGAAATTCTCTATATCCCTAGTGAAATTTGTGGTTCACAGTCAATAGACATAGACTTGAATACATCCACACCTGCCTCATCCTTGAGGCAGCCTATGCTTTTTATCCTGGTCTGTCTGAAGGAATCTTGTGGGGAGGGCCATAAGAAGGTTGATACTTCATGTCTGCTTTTGTATTTTATTGATTTTTTGTGCTAATCATATGGTCATATATAATAATAATGTGTGGGAAGAGGGTGATAGGCAGTAAAAGCGAGGGAGTAATATTTATTTTAATTAAAATGCAAACACAAGGCATGATTATTGACTGATTACATTACAAAATAGCTACTTGCTCTGCCATAGTTAAGTGTGATTTGATGCGTCCATTAGAAGCTATTCTCAGGGGCTTGTATCTTGGCCAAAATAGTCCCTTCAGGCTGAAACTTGGCAGACATCTCAGCCTAATTACAGTCATTTTCCTTTTTGGATTAAGAAAATGGAATTATTACAGTGCTTTGAGCCCGCCCACCCCCATATTTTCAAAGGTTTGCATTTATATTCACATTACTTGTGGGCTTTTGTTCCTTTCAACTAAAACTAAAACTTAGCAAGAACAAAGGCTTCTTTGTCACTTAAAAGGTAGTTCACTGGATCTGAAGATCTAGCCTTGGAATCCCATGCAGAAACATTTGTTCATTCTCAAGCAGTTGCAATGAGAAGTGTATCACGAGGATTGTGGGGGTGCCCAGTGTGGCAGTGCTGTGTGGTTTCCTGCTTCTTGTTGCTCCATGAGATGTGTCCCACGTTCCCAAATGCCAGGCCACAGCCTTCACCACATCCCTTTCTAGATTTTCAGTTGTCCCCTGCAAATTGTCCTACAGTGTGTCTGCCCTCACTTTTCCTCATTCATTTGAATCCACCAGTAAGGTGGATAGAATCTAAAGGAGCCAGATGTGATTGGAAGTTATCCTCCACAGCAGGCAGAGTCCCTGCAGCAGTTTCCAGTGTGGCTCTTTGAGTATCTTGGTGAGTTCAGTGGCCTTGTCAGTCTCCAAAGAGGCACAGAATTAGCCCATTTGCTTTTACAAAATGCCTACAAACTCCTTTTGTGGAGTTGTTTGAAACATAGATGGCTGGGAGTAGTATGAGCATAATCATTTCTTAGGAGCAGCAGGTGATATTTGAGTGAATGTTTTTTAATTTCATGCTTTATTCTTTGCAAGAATGTTGCATCTTCTCTTCAGTGAGTGACTAAGTGTGAAAAGGGTTCTTAGATGGCTCCCCCAACTAAGACAACACTAATATTTATTAAATTCACAAAATTTTGTGGAACAAAAAGACCTCTGTGGTATGCAATCTGGGCTTCCCTGAGCTCTTGCTTAAAACCCTCCCAGATCTAGGTGCCAATCTGCGGCCGGCACTGAAGTGGTAAGCAGTGTTGCAGTGTAGCAATGTAACTAGTACACCCAGAGTTAGGGGTTTGTTGTTGTTGTTGTTGTTGCTTTCAGAAAACAACAGGAGTTGGTGGCTTAAAAAGATTTGCTTAATTTTCTACTCTGCAGCCCACCCCATTAAAGACACCATGAAATCAAAATGTTGAAAATGGGAGAAAGAAAATTTTGCTGACTCTGGTCTTTCCAAGAGGCAGGTGTGGAGTTGAGAGTTCTGATAGCCCAGGAGTGCCCTGTGCTGTTGAGAAGGCCATGAGTCTACAAGGTTTGGTATTTACATAAATGTACTAAACAAAGTAGATGTGCCAGGGGCACATAAAACAAAGCCTGTAGCAATTCAATTGAAAACAAAAAAAAAATGTTTTGAACGTCAAAACTGAATACATTTAATTGAACGTAATTCCTTCACCTTGGAATGAAAGCACCAACAACATGAAAATGAGCTGCCAACATTTGCAACAGAGAAACTAAATTGTTTTTCAGGTATGCCATTGTAGGGAAGGCACATTGTGGGTGAAGTGCAAGCTTGCATTATTTATACCTTCTTCTTTAACTATAGAATATAAATTTACCTTGAGTTAACTTTTCTGGGGAAATAACTGCATGAGAAATATAGATGTCTCTTACGATAACGTTCCTTCTAAACACTATTATTTGTTTGGTCATTGTTGCATGGGGGTAAACAAAATAATATTCAAGGTTGAGAACTGCCAAGTTAGGGTCACAAGAGAATCTAAGACTCTTTTTTTAGGCAGTGTGTGAGGTAGGCAATTTAAAAGACTTTCACAAAGGAGAGCCAAGCTGAGCGTTGTGGACTGAATTGTCACCTCATAAGTTCATATGAGGGAGTCCCAATCCCCAGGATAACACTATTTGGAAATCAGGTCTTTAGGAAGTAATTAAGACTTAATGAGGTAATAAGGGTGGGGCTTTAATTTGATAGACTTGGCTTTATAAGGAGGGGGGAGGAGAGAAAATAGAGGGTGAGAAGGGAACACAGAAAGACACAAGGCAGGCACACTGTACTAACTAGAAACACGTATCAGTCTATATAATGACCTTGAGCTTTCCAGTATCAGGATCAAATACACCACGTTTCAGACATCAGTCTACAGTGTTTTGTTACATCACATAGAAGGTTTGGATCAGATACTAATGTAATAAATATCAAAAAGATATTCAAGTGGCTTTGGGGTGAGTGGGGGAGGAGAGGCTGGAGTTTTTGAGGTACAATCCACACATATCTCAAAGTGCCAAGAAAAGACTACTGGTAGGAACATGCACATTAAAGAAGATTTTAATGAGGGCTCAGAAGAGAGAAAGTGCCTCTTAGAGAGCACATGGCTGTCACAAACAGAAAGGGATGTGTATAAATTTAGATGTTTTGAGGAGGTGCCATGTGGACCTGAACAACGTTAGTGGAAACTGAGCAAATGATAAAATTTCTTACACCGTGGCAAAGACTTTAGCTGAACTTGGCCATGTTTGTATACTTGCATGCACACAACATGTGTGTTCATGTTGGGACGAGAGGACAACCTCAGGTGTCATTTCCCAGGCATGCTCACCTCTATTTGCTTTTTCTTTGCTTATTTATTTGTTTGGTTATCTATCTATCTATCTATCTATCTATCTATCTATCTATCTATCTATCTATCTATCTACCTACCTACCTACCTACCTATCTATCTATCTATCTATCTATCTATCTATCTATCTATCTATCTATCTATCTATCTATCTATCTATCTACCTACCTACCATCTCTCTATCTCTCCATGGCAGAATATTTCACTGAATAGGCTAGGTTGGTTCTTCTGCTCCAGGAATCTACCCATTTCTCTCTTACTGTGTCCAGGGCATCACCTTTCAGACGTTAGCAGACTTGAGATCAGGTAGCTTCGGACATTTGCCTACTTAAGCTGAGTAGGGAAGTGTAAGCAATACAGTGTTGGGGTCAAAGCTCTGTAGGCAGATGCTTGCTTGGAAATGATGCCCAACCTTGCTGCTTTTTAGCTGTGTATCTTTCAGTAGGTCATTCACCTTTGCATCTTCATCTGCAGGAGTCAGAAACCAGAGTGTTGCTCTCAGAAAGTTGTTGCAAGGAATAAGTGAACCGATAACTTGTAAAGTGTTTGTAATAAAACCTGGTAGGGAGAAAGCACTCTCCAGTATTTTTATTTTATTTTATTATAAATAGCCTCTGAAAATCCAGGCTTCTGCTAATTTCTGTTTCTCTGTCCTGTTCTAAACTCATCGTAACTACACAGTAACAATTCTAATATATTGCTAATTATGTCATTCTTTACCCATTTATGAATAGATTCTACGAGCTGGCATCTGTGGATAGTGTTTGTTCTGGTTGAGCATTCCTGTGGCCCATGCAGAACTCAGTCACCAGTGAGGGGTCAGGAAGACTGAATCTAACTGCTGTTTTCCCATTTTGTAGTTGTGACATCCTGGCCAGGTCTCATTGTATAACAGGCATGCTACAAAGACTGAATGTGATGAAGCATATAGTACACTGCCTGTCACATGGGAACAACTTAAATGCCACCATTATTTGCTCTCTGTTGTGCCTTTCTGGGTCATAAGGTGCACAGATGGGTTACAGCTGAAATTTGGTTTGTAGAAATTCTGGCTTCTCTGCTGAGGCAGAAGGCATAGAGCTGGGATGTAGAGATGAATAGGTCCAGCACCCTGCACTCACCTTCCTCTTTGGATTCAGATATGGAGAGTAATTGATTTGTCCTAGTGACTGTTACAATGAAAAGAACTAAAGCCCAGGTTTTCTGGCCCATTATCCTATCTGATCTTTATTATCTGATCTTTATTATCTGATCTTTATTAAACCATGACATTTTGAACTGATGCTTTTGACCCTTATCAAAGGAACGCATGTCCTATTGATGTGAGTGGTTAAGTAATCTACCATGCAGAGGGGCTTGGGGGGGGGGGGATGTGCTCAGGAAGAGATCTGAAAGCATGGACTTCTTTGATTAACAAAATGTGACCTCACTATCTTTCCAGCCATTTGTCTAGTCTTGTGTGGAAGGGCAGCTGGTTAAGAATAAAGGATGGAAAGTCTCAGAGGTGAGTGGGTATCATGAGCCCAGTGCATACAACTTCTCTGCAACTGCTTCCTCAACACATACATAGAAGGAAAGAGGGGGCTTCATAATGTGGCTAACATTAGCCAATGAGAGAAGACATTAAAAAAGCAGTGTGCTACACATCACACATTTAGTGTCTGTGTATGGGCAAACTTGCCGTGTAATCAGATTTTGAGGATGAATAATACTGGTTAATTCTGAGTGTCTTCTAAGAAAAATTTGCTTCTCCTGGAATCATCTTCTTCCTTTGGAGAGTGTGAGTTGGAAACATGTGCAACAGGCTCTGAGATCTGAGGGCCCAGAGATGCACGCCTTTTTCTCATCATCACCTGGGGTACAGAGAGATGAGCATTCCTTCAGCTCCCGGGCTCCGAGCTTCCTTGCTCCTCTCTCCCCACACACACTGCAGTCTTCGCTTTATCCAATCACCATTCCTCCACACTATCTAAGAGTTGTCTTTTCTCATTTATCACTTATCCACAATGCCTCCGTATTCATATTATGACCTCACCTTGCAAGCTAGCACTGTGAAAACCCTGCTGCTCGGGTTTAGCTAGCTCCTGAACACTTCTGGGGTCCCACAGCTGGGTGCTTTAAGATGTTTTCCTACCATTGGGTCTCTCCGATCTGCTGCCAGTGGGCTCCTATCAAACCAGACACCATCTTACTCAGGTTGGTAACTCCTCCTCTCAGCATAAACCTGGATGTATAAATTCTCATGTAAACTTAGTGACCATGACTACATTTGACCACCTTCTTGTCATGGGAGCTCCAGAGCTTTTTCCTTTTAGCCCCTAAGAGTCCAAAGGTCAACTAGGTGTGCATGTGTGGGTTCTGAATTTTAATTAAGAAATGCTGATCGGTACTTCTGCAAACATGGGGGATATATGACATCTTTGCTATGTGTGCTCTTTCTACCTTGTCCTATTTTGGAACTCCTTGTATCCTGAGATCATGCATCTTCCCCAATCGATGGTCTGGAGAGTGGAAATGTGGATATTTTGATGTGACATTATTTTGGAGCATGGCTTTCCTGTTTGCTGCTGTTCCCCTTTCATGGACCATTAGCAGCTTCCAAAGGCAATATCCTTTCACTGTCACACTGTGCCATGGGGGGCCGTTTCAACAACTTTAGACTAGGGCATTAAGTGCGATTCTGGATGAGAGTCAGCACATAACCAAATAAAAATAATAAAGGGGATGCGTGCAGGAGCCATTTGGAACGCTGTCCCGAGCCGAATTCATTTGCAGCCTCGTGGAAGCCCGCTCATCACCAGTGATCAGCCCGGGCCTGGCCGTGCCTTATTTAATTGTAAAGTATTTCATAGTCTCAGAAACAGCTCTGCTCATTTGCTTTTCCTTTTTTGGAGAGCGTCTTGGTGGAATGCTGAGATTCTAATGAGTGGGAGAAGAAGAAAATGCAGGTTTTCATTTTAGCAAGCCAAAAAAGGAAAATAAATAAAAACTTAAAAGGTACATTCTTATAGTTTTTCCTGTTCTCTTTAAAAATGGGAATTTGGGATGCCATTTTAGAGATTCTCCTTGGCACAGGGGAGAAGGCAGAAGGGCAGGTGAATAAAGTTCAGGTGCTTCATGGTTCCCACACTGTCAGCCTATTCCTGTCTCCAGGTGAAGTGAAGGTTGGAGGATGACTTGGGATCTGAATTCCAGGAGAGTCTTAGGTCTAACCATCAGGACAGCCAGCCCACATCAGCGTGCCTCCAACGTACCTGTCATCACATCCCTTGTAGAAGATTGCTGCTGAAGAAATACTGATTCCAAGTGAATCCTTGATTAGAAATTGTTTCTTTATTATATATTTTCTTTATATACATTTCATATGCTACCCCCCGAAAGTTCCCTGTACCCTCCCTCCGCCCTGCTCCCCTACCCAGCCACTCCTTCTTCTTGGCCCTGGCATTCCCCTGTACTGGGGCATATAAAGTTTGCAATACCAAGGGGCCTTTCTTCCCAGTGATGGCCGACTAGGCCATCTTCTGCTACATATGCAGCTAGAGATATGAGCTCTGGGGGTACTGGTTAGTTTATATTGTTGTTCCACCTATAGGGTTGCAGACCCCTTCAGTTCCTTGGGTGCTTTCTCTAGCTTCTCCATTGGGGGCCCTGCATTCCATTTTATAGATGACCATGAGCATCCACTTCTGTATTTGCCAGGCACTGGCATAGCCTCATACGAGACAGCTATAACAGGGTCCCTTCAGCAAAATCTTTCTGGCATATGCAATAGTGTCTGGGTTTGGTGGCTGATTTTGGGATGTATCCCCAGGTGGGGTATTCTCTGGATAGTCTATCCTTTCGTCTTAGCTCCAAACTTTGTCTCTGTAACTCCTTTCATGGGTATTTTGTTCCCTATTCTAAGGAGGAATGAAGTATCTACCCATTGGTCTTCCCTCTTCTTGATTTTCTTGTGTTTTGCAAATTGTATCTTGGGTGTTCTATGTTTCTGGGATAATATCCACTTATCAGTGAGTGCATATTTAATGACTTCTTTTGTGATTGGGTTACCTCACTAAGGATGATATTCTCCAGATACATCCATTTGTCCAAGAAAGAAATTCTGTTTCTTTAAAGCTGAGAGAAGAATCTATGACCTAAGACATGACTTTGGTTGAGCCTGACCCCAATAAGGCAAGGGTCATAATATAGTCATCTCTTCTCTTAAGAAGAGCTTATTTATAATCAGCTTTGCACACAATGGTCTCCTATAGAACATGAGCGCAGTAGAAGTAGGGTCAATCATAATTGTGGGAGTCCACAATATGTCGTCATGTCTCCTCCAGGCACCCGCAATTCATTCTTCCCACCTTCTTGTATATACTTCAGTGGTACAGGCAGTAGTGGTGTATTTAGACACTAGCAAATCAGGAAATGTTTGTTCAGTGTTAGGGGAGGATTCCATTACTCAAGATCGATCCTTGCTCCATCTTAGAAATGGCCTTTCAGTCTATGTAAGGATGGGCTATACCAGAAAGGCCCTGGAAAGCAGCTCTGTGAGTGTATACAATGTGATCGTATGATTATAAAGACCATAGCTGAGTGTCACAGTATGCTTGCCATGTGCCCAGTATTGTGCAGCATAAATGTCCAATATCCTTTAAGTTATTGATGGATCTGTTTGTATTGTTCATTATCACATCATCTTCTAGGCTAAACCACTGCTCAATAAATATTTGTTAATTGAAGGTGGGTTATTTACTTATCTAACCCCTAAGATAGCTTTTTGTGCTAAATTGTAAATGGTCCGGATATTCCAAATTTCCGAAAAGAAACCCAAGGAATCTGTAGTTATATCAAGCTCTTTGCAAGATTCTTAACATTGGTTGGGTTTTCAAAGCTGAGAGTTTGAAATCCGTCTCTTAAAAAATATTTGAGTACCTAGGGAACATTCTCATACTATGTCTAGCTAATATTGTACATTTCAAAGACAAAACAACTAGCATCTTATATGGATATGGTCATATTCATAGCCTATAGTGCCATTCATACTGAAGCCAGGTTACTTTAACTATTGAAATCTTAACAAAAAAGTGAATTCCATTTTTCTCCATTTTTGTCTATTGTTCTTATCTGATACCCAAGGGCAAAAGGCTATGTCTCTCTACACTCAGCTATTCACAATTGTAACAGTGAAAAGCTTAATATCAGACTATTTTCCACATAGTAATGGATCAGACCAGAGGAGGGAGGGACAAGACATCATGCCTTGACTGAGAGGCTAATGCTCCTGCACTCACTGGAAAGAGCCCTGTGCTCTGAGGACAGGTGAAACATAGTGCTTAGCTGGGTGTGGTGTGGACACCTGCAGTCTCACCACTGCGGTGGCAGAGGCAGGAAGAACACACCTGGAAAGACCGATGAGGTCACACACTGGCTTCAGAACCAACAAGATAACTTGCAAATAAACAAACACAGAAAAGAGGAAATGGGATTCTTTAACATGACCAATCAATGGCTCTGGGTAGATTATGGGAGGTCTCCAAATTTCAATTTTCCCATAAGTGAAGTAGGAATAATAAAACATATACAATGAAATAGCTAACAACAATAAACCCCCAAATGCATGGAGCAATAGAATAATTTATTAAAACAGTAGCTCACCTGAATGGTGTGCTTACCAACACACAGCAATGATCAGTGCACTAGTCAGTTTTCCTCTAGGGTCCTAAGTTAAGGGATAAAGCTATTTGTTTTATTCACTGTAACATCCCCAGCCCTTGTGTATGGCACAAAACCACTCAATAAATATTTGTTGAGTAAGTGAGTAAAACCATGACTAGGTTATCTAATCTTTAGACCAAGTCTTCAAGGTAAATGTTTCTGGTGCTTCCATTGTTTACATGAGAAAATCTAGACTTAAGTCACCCCCTTAACAAGTGGAGATGATGGAGCAGACACATTCCTGCAGGTACTGGCAATATGACTACTCCAAGTTTTGATGTGCATCCTTCTCCATGGCATCTGTTGGCACAGAAACTGCTTGAGTGAAGATGAAATATGAGATCACAGCCCTGTCTGTCATTCCTTTATCCTGGGGACAAATGTGCACAGCTAGCTCAGGAGCTGGGGCTACCAACACAGGGCAAGATCCTTTTATCCAGCTGCTGGTGGCCTTGCTGCCTGCTTTGTGAGAGCCACGCTTTGCCCAGAGCCTTTGGTTGCCTCTTCCTCCCACTGAATAGTCACCAGGAAAAGCAAGAACTCTAAAACTGCTCAACTGAAAATGAAATATGCAGTGGCTTCAGGCTATGCTTTCCCTTTGCTGGGAAGCACTGCCATGATAATTGTTTCTACAAAAAGAAACTACAGCTCTGGCAGAAAAAAAAAATCAAACCCTCTGTTTGCTCGAACCCATCATAAACCATTGCTGGTAATTATAGGAGCTCATTGTGCGACAGTTTAGTTTAACTTAATTGGCAATTTTTTTTTAAAGCTGCACCACAATAAAAATAGTAAAGAAGAAGTTGGGTTCTAGAGATGGAACATTTAGCTTTGGTGAATTGTCAGAGGCTGCGTGCCTGTGAAAGGTGTGCGGTGGTAGCCCTCCACCCCCAGCACCTACGTGTACCCCTTTTACCTTCACATGTTATTCCACACCTGGCTGAATGCTCTGACTGTAGCCTTTTCTCCTATTGTAGTGAGGCAGGATTTTAAACAGTTGTGGGAAGACATGGGCCCCACAAACTAATTTAGAGTTAGAGGATTCATGTGCCTGAGAAAGGCTTGTGCAAAATGAACTAGCTGTGCCCCATTTCCAAGTAAGTAGACTCCTCCCTTTTGGAGATTCATCTTACTTGATTAAAAACAGAATCTATTAAACTTTCACCTCTAAAAGGTAAGGATGGTGTTAATCTCTTCCTCTCTGCCTAGCCTCTGTTGTTGTGTTCACCATCATCTCATCCAACCTCCTTGCTACCAGCATCTCCATCAGCATCTACAGCAGCCGCCACAGCAGCAGGCCACCTTAATAATAATAGTGATAATGGCTAGCATTTATGATAATTCCCATATGTTGAATACTAAGCCAGTGATTGCAAATAATTCTCACAACTTAAAAAGTCATTCATTAGGAAGCAGTAAGCATTAGGCTCACCCCTTCTCCATCTGTCTGATGCCAGAACAGGCGTTTTATCCGATGTATTTTTCAGTAACCTTAAAGTTTAGCCTACATCTGAGCCTGTGTGAGCTTCTTGGGGACAAAGCTTATCTCATTTCATGTAAAAGCAGGAAACAGAGAAAACCAAGTGAGAAATCATCTACTGAAGCTTGCCATTGGTCCCGTAACCTGTACAACTGATATGTGGCATATGAAGGTGACTCCTGGGTGCCCGTGCCCATTCCAGGTGGCAGTCTTCCACACGCAGTAACCCTTTCCCATGCTCCTCCTCTGGAGCGGAGTTCTGGCATCCTTTTGTGCCCAACATGCCAGGTTCCCACTAGGCTTGGAGCTTTTCCCTGGACCGCAGCCTGCTGTCCAGGGTCAGGGAGACCCCTTTCAGCTACTCCTCATTCTCATTCCCGTCCCCAGGGCATACATTTCCACTCCTGGTATCCAGGAGTGCAGAGTGAACAAAGCTGAGATGCATTAGTGGCTTCATTTGCAGTGAAAGTCTCAGTGATTGTGGTGACCGTGGTGACTGAGTGGTTAGTGTTTTTAGCGCTGTTCTAAACACTTTTATAGATACTAACTGTCCTCACAACAGCCCCAGGAGGTAGTGCTATTGCTTTTTCTATTTCCTAGGGAAGGAAATGAGGTAGCAAATGTCAAGCGTCTACCCAAGGCGGTGTGTTTAGAAAATGGCATAATCTTAACGCTACAATAGAATGCATGATATTGCAAAGTGAATACTTGGTCTTCCTCCTGTTTCCCTGCGGACAATGCATAACACGTGAGAACTCTTCAACATGGCCAGGATCTTCACGTGGACTGAATTCATAGAAGCGCTCATGGTGGTTCCTGGAGGCAACACTTCAACCTGGCATAGAAGCTCTGTGATCCTTTATCTAAACATCCATGTGTGCTGCATATCATCTGTTTCCATTCTGTCATTATTTGTGATTAGCTTGGAAATGCTAACCTTTGCCTGAGTTCGGCTCTGCAAAGTGTGTGATGCCATGGTCTCTGTGAGTTCATGTAGTTGTCAGCCTTGTTGTGTCTGGAAGACACTGTTTCTCTGGTGTCAGGCATAATGTCTGACTCCTACAATCTTTCTGCCTCCTCTTCTGCATAGATCGATGAGCCCTGGGGACACAGGGTTAACAGAGACATCACATTTAAGACTTTGGTGGGCCGTAGTCCCTTGGTCTGCACATTGTGCAGTTGTGGATCCCGTCTACTGCAGGAAGAAGCTTCTATGATGATAACTGAGTGGGGCGCTGATCTATGGGTACAGCAGAATGTCTTATAATGGTTGAGGGGGCACTGAACTATAGATATAGGAGTATATCATTATGAGTTATTTTATGATACTGCTTGGGGGGCCATGAATCCAAGACTAGACAAACCCTGTGCTCATGGAAAAACCTAATACCATCACTCAAACACTTTCCAATGTTTGGATTGTAGTTATGGTCTAATCCCACATTTGACATGCTGATATTTTCCTGTTTTGTAACTCATTAGGGTGCAATCGTATCATCAGCCATCATAAGTGTTACTGATATCAATAGTTACAACAGCCTATAACTCACATTTCAACAGGACTTAGACCTGCTTTTCCTGTAAGTACCCCACTCTTTGCTGGTGCTTGCACACACCCAGTTGGTAACTAAAAGGAAGCCTTTTTGTTTTTGTCTTGCATTGGCTCTTTGTTCCTTAAACTGTGGGTCAGATTCCTGCTCAACTTTGAACTTACACATGATCATCATTTGAAGAATAACCCTTAAACACTGGCAATCCCCTCCCCTCAAGGCTATAGATACTCAACAGTCAGATAATCTGAAGATTTCCAGGAATATTATCGTCAACATATTGTCAACTGACAGCTTTCACAGTATCCTGTTCCAAATCAATGGACTGGCACTGAGGTGACTCCAGTCATTGCCCTCAACCATAAGAAACCAGCTCCATCTTTCCCCTCTGACTTGTCTTTCCCTTTGAGTTCCTGGTTCTTCCTTTTCCTAACCAGTTCATAGCCCATCTCCTTGGATCCTGGGACTAACGGTCTGTTACAGAAGCATCTTGCCACAAGAGTTGTTTGTCCCCAAGGCAGTAGCTGTTTGTTTTCAGTCTGGGTTAAAGTCCTCCTGACCTTCTGCATCCTGCGCTAACAGTCTTCCAGAGCATGCCTGGCCAAAGGCTGGCTCTTCTTCCACCTGTGCAGACCTCCCCCTCACTAGCAATCCCTTCTCTGTACCACCACCAAGGTCTCATCAGCTTTTCAAAGATCTCTTCTTCTTGGTGTGGCCACACAGCCTTTGCTGCCTGCACCACAGCACCTCTTAGCTACTGGATTTCTGAGAAAGGTATCTGAGCCTGGGTTTATGCCTTTGATAGTAATGCCAATCTTTTTACTCACATATCAGTTGATATATATCCAACAATGTGCAGCCAAGGATGTTTCTTTGCTGAGGAGGGTAGCCATTGCAATTTGTGTGACATCCTCAGTCTCTCCTATTGTTGGTTAGAGAGGCTGTAACATTTACAGCAGAGGCTTAGGCTGAGGCAGAACATCTGAGGGGGCCTGAGATTGAGGAGGAAATCAAAGTGCGAATGAGTGCTGCTATTTCATGCATCTGAAATGCAAAGAAGAGGTCATTATCAAATAAGAAAAGGGAGCTAGGAGGCGAGTGAGCTGAAGACATCAAAGTTCTGGTGGCACATGGCTTGAGGCTAGAGGTTACCTGGCAGCTAGCTTAATAATTATCTGTCCTGTGGCAGATAAACCTTAGGAGGGAGAAAAAAAAAAAACAGGAAAGAAAGCAACAAATTGGGAAGAAAATGCTAAATATTCTAGTGGGAAAAAACCAGGGACTTTCAGTTCCGTGGAGAACAGGATCAATCCCAGATGACCATCATAGCCCCCCCCCCGCCCCCCAAAGTGTTTTCCCTAACCAGGAGCTGAGACTGACTGGAGAACTGGGCCATGGCTGCCATGTGAGGAAAGCTGAGACCGTTCTCCACCAGGCTGTCCCATGACGGACCGTGAGCATTTCAGCAAGCCATTTGTGGGCCAAACCTTTTTCTCAGTTAGGATCCCAAAGTTTCTTTAGATTCCAGAGGAGAAAAAGTCAGCAGGACGAAGAAGTGCGGAGATAGATGCCCTTTCAGTGGGCCATGGTGCACCAGCAAGGCTGGCTCTGTGTTTCTTAGTGTTCTGGAAAAAGGTTTTATGGTATGTAACAACAGTTGTCATTATTATTAATCTACTGTGCTTCCTTCTCCTTAGAGAAAATATTTGGATTTCTCATTCAGCACACTATAACCAAAATACAAAGCCCCAGTGATGAGGCACTAGGAAGGGAGCCCAAGCTATGAGCTTCTACAATTAAAGAACACACATGACTGTGAAGTCTGCTGGAAAGGACTCTAGTTGCTTTAAAGCTCAGCTCCACCATCTAGTTGGTAGTCAAGGAGTTTATAGGAGGGAGAGGAGAGTAGCTATTCACTGATTAGGAGACTGGCATGAGAGGAGTTTTAGGGTTTGTCTGTTCAGGTGTCTGTGGTTAATACTCTTCTCCATGGGTCACAGGTTTCTCTTCCGGGTGAGTTCTGCCTGAAAGACCTCGATCCCATGACATCAGTAGGCCTTTGCCTGGAGAACCTGATTTCCGTACATGTCAGTTCCTGAAAAGCCAGTTCCCACGGTTCTCTTTGTCCTTGAGTTGATTCTGAAGACCTTTCCTTAAATTACAGCTTGAATATTTTGTTATTTAGGGAATTTATATCTAGGTGTGTCCAGGCCTCAATCTATCTCGTAGTGAGCTGTCATTTCCCCTGGACATGACACTGCTTCTTGTGGGAACTCTGCTGTGCTCAGAAATCTGCTTATGCAGGCTATGGCAGGCAGGTACAAGGTCCTGTACTAGGATAATGGGTGGACACAGAAGCTGAGATCCCTGTTCCCCTGCCCTAGGACATTCTGGTCTTGGGAACGTGTGCTGGGAAGAAGAATTGTACATATGTGTGGACTGCTAAACAGCTATAGAGGTATTCTGTAGTGGTCCCTGGCACTCTGCAATAGCGAGCGTCCCATCACTCTCCATGCACTTAGAGGAAATGTCCTATGTTGTAATGGTTCTGCCCAGATGCTTAACACCACAGCAATAGCAGAACCTCAGTTCTCGATATTCCTCTAAAGAAGCCGTGCAGGGGGGCATGTAGGACACTGTGTGGCTGTAGCCGGGGCAGGTGTCCCCTGGAGCCTGATGTGGAGGGCCATGCTTACCTTCCTTCTCCTTGGGGCTGGTTTGATAGACTGCATGGAGCAGTTGTGCCCCATGCCTAGTGTGGCAGTGCTCACTGTGTTTCTGAGGAGCTGGTGCATGGAATCCCCTTTGTCTTTGAGTTGACTCTAGAGACCTTTCCTTAAATGCAATGTATGTAAGGAGCTTGTGTCCGGGCCTTATTCCATTTTGTAATGATCTGTCACGTCCTGCACTCTAACTAAGGCAGGAAAGATTATAAATTTGAGGACAGTCTGTCTCAAAGCTAAACCAAAAAAGAAGAATATCAAGCCTAAGGAGCAGTCCTTTGTCAAATATTAAATAACATTTTAAATATCCAAAAGTACAGATAAAAAAAATAAGTTTCCTATAAATCAGCCTGCCTTAACAGATATTGACGTTTTATGATCTTTACTTCAGATTACAAGCAAAAAACCATATTCCTCTAGCCATAGCCCACTTCAGGTCGCTACTCTCCTCTTTCTCTCTCCTGCCTCTTCCTATGAGGAGACCTGAGAGCCTGTATGCCTTCTTACCCAAGTTCCTACATTAGATGCCCCATATCTGCCTATGAGATAAAATATGACTGTTTAAATTAATATAACTGCTATCATACTGTGTCCTTCAATTTCGTCTCACATTGACTTTTGAGTGTTCTCTAATTGATACAGTCGAAAGTGACCTAGTTCATTTTCTCTAATTTCTCTCTCACATAGGTGTATCTGTGTATACATATATAGAATTTTTGTAACTTTAGAATGATATTTGTATGTTCTACAATATATTTTTTCTATTTAAGGGTATTTGACTTGTTTCTATTTGTGATGCTTATTTTAAAAAATTAAGTCATAATTGGCTTGTGTTTAATATGTGAGGTGGATTTTCGCATGTCACGGTGCCATTATGGGAACTAATAATCTATGCCTTTAGCGTTCTGTAATGCCCAACATTCCGTTTCAAGGCATGATAACTGTAATTGACCACTGTACCATTCCAGTTTTAAAAGGTTTAATTTTATTTTTTGTTTTGTGTGTTTGAGCATTTTGCTTGCATGTATATATGTATGTTCACCACATTGGTGCAGTGTCCAAAAAGTCCAAAGACGACTTTGGGTCCCTTGGAGTTGAAGTTATGGATGATTGTGAGCTGCCTTGTGGATGTGGGGAGTTGAACCCGGGTCCTCTGCAAAAACAGCAAGTGCTCTTTTTTTCTTTGAACTTAGATATATTTTATTTGGGGGGGGGCTCCAATTTCTCTGTTCCCTAGGCCTTAGGAAGGGTGCAGCAAGTGCTCTTAAGTCCCAGACCTTCTCTTCATTGCTCCTACATACCTATCTTGTAGCCAATGCAATATTTTAACTTTTATAGAGTTATGGCAAGATCTTACATTTGATTTGTGAGTCACACCCTTGGTTTTCAACCTTCAGAAGCATTGATTTAGCTATGGAGGCTGGACTTTGAGTGTCCTTGAGTCAAAATTTGCTGTGTGAATTTGTTCCTTTCCCGGCCTAAGAATAGCCTATAGGTAGCCTTTGCAACAGTCTTGAGAGAATGTTGTACTCTTTTGATACATATCAAGTCTGGAGTCAGTGACTATAGGTGCTCTGTCCACATGCCTCCTGCAGACTCCTTTTGACTTCAGGCTTAGTGCGCATTGAAGATCTTTTGGTCAGACCACTTAGTGGCTCTTATGAAAACTGTGAGAAACAGATTCTCTCTGAAGGCAAGATGAATTGTTGATATTTTTCTTTTTCCAGTGTAGGAAATTTTTACATAAATGAGTGCCTACTGGTATAGAGGTTCTGTGTGGGTTAGTGATGGCTGTATGTGCTGCCTCTGTTTTTTTGCTCAATACCCTATTTTAATATGCACCATGTCTTGATGCTTAAGCATAGGTTTCTGATGTAAATGCAAGGAGGTTTCATTGCCAATGTTGTTAGTAATTAATAAAAATGCAGAGTTCCTATTATTTCTATCTAATGATGGTTTTCACATGTCAGTACGTGTTAATGTGGATCTAAATCACATGGGTGTTCCTTAGAGAGCAGCTTCTCTGGCACAGGTTGGGGCAGACAGAGGCAGAGCCTCCAGCCAGCTCCCAGGTAAAGTCTGCTCTGCTAATTCAGAGCCACCCTTGAAGACCTGAGGCTTTGTACTCCAGATGAGAACTTAGTACACTCCAATCTCCAGACTACCCTGGAAGTCTGATATTAGTGTAAACTAAACACCACTGGTAATCCACAGATTTTCTGGGTGTTGTGGTATCCCAGAAACAAAGATATACTTTGGTGTGGTCTACTATTTGTCCTTGTCCATTCAGAACTCTTCTATCTAAGGGGGACCCTCTAGAAAGTGGGGATATTAGGTTTTTTTTAATTAGGTATTTTCTTCATTTACATTTCCAATGCTATCCCAAAAGTCCCCGTTGCCCTCCCCCCCCCACTCCCCTTCCCACCCACTCCCACTTCTTGGCCCTGGTGTTCCCCTGTACTGAGGCATATAAAGTTTGCAAGACCAATGGGCTTCTCTTTCCACTGATGGCAGACTAGGCCATCTTTTGATACATATGCAGCTAGAGACACGAGCTCCAGGGGGTACTGGTTAGTTCCTATTGTTGTTCTTCCTATAGGGTTGCAGATCCCTTTAGCTCCTTGGGTACTTTCTCTAGCTCCTCCATTGGGGGCCCTGTGGTCCATCCAATAGCTGAGCATCTACTTCTGTGTTTGTTAGGCCCAAGAATATCCTCACAAGAGACAGCTATTTCAGGGTCCTTTCAGCAAAATTTTGCTAGTGTATGCAATGGTGTCAGCGTTTGGAGGCTGATTATGGGATGGATCCCTGGGTATGGCACTCTCTAGATGGTCCATCCTTTCGTCTCAGCTCCAAACTTTGTCTCTGTAACTCCTTCCATGGGTGTTTTGTTCCAAATTCTAAGAAGGGGCAAAGTGTCCACACTTTGCTCTTCATTTTTCTTGAGTTTCATGTGTTTTGCAAATTGTATCTTATATCTTGGGTATTCTAAGTTTCTGGGCTAATATCCACTTATCAGTAAGTACATATCATGTGAGTTCTTTTGTGATTGGGTTACCTCACTCAGGATGATGCCCTCCAGGTCCATTATTTGCCTAGGAATTTCATAAATTCATTCTTTTTAATAGCCGAGTAGTATTCCCTTGTGTAAATGTACCACATTTTCTGTATCCATTCCTCTGTTGAGGGGCATCTGGGTTCTTTCCAGCTTACTTTTTTTTCTGATTACAAGTCTCAACCTTGGTAGCACATTGAAATGGTATGGGCAGCTTTTAAAACAAAGAACACCAAAGGCATGCTGTGATTAAATCGTGATTAATCATGATTAAGTCAGAGACCTTAGAATTTCTAAGGCTTCCTAGGTGATCCAACACTGCAAAAAGGATAGAGAAATACTGCCTTGGGGTGAAGAGAGAGAACTCAGGGGCATTGTTTTCAAAACTGGTTCTACTCCAGGCCTTGGATGGCTAGGATTTATTTTCAGATGCAAATAAAAATGAAAGAGTTAACATTTCAAATAAAATAGGTGTGTGTGTGTGTGTGTGTGTGTGTGTGTGTGTGTGTGTGTGTGTGTGTGTGTTTTAGAAAAAGATCAATTATGGGTTGAATCTGTTGTCACCCCACTTGCATGTAGCTCTATTTCTTAGTCATATTTTATTATTTTATGCCCAAAGGCATGGCACTGGAAGACAAGTTTCAATTTTTCTCTTTTGATGTTTCATTCTTATGAAGTGGAAGGTTGAAAGTTTGAAATCCATATGACTCAGGAATTGAATTTCAGCTCTTCTAAATACAGACTGTGTTAAAGGGCAACACTTTTATATATATATATTCACAGCTAAGGCAGCATTTACTTCACATAGTAGTTAAAGAAGTTAAGAATTAAGTTAGTCACATGTAACAGAATTCTCCCATTTCATAGAAACTCAAATTTTTGTTTCCTTTTTCCTTTCCTTCTCTCATTCTTTCTCCACAGCTTACAAGAAGTTAGAATGTATACTTTCATATAATAGATCCCCCTCCTCCCACTAAAAGAGATTTGAGAGATGGGAAAGCACAATATAAAGTCAACATACAAAGAGATATGTAATGGGAGTGTGCCTGAGTGAGCTCGTTCTTCTAAAGAGATAACTGCCACATCTCACCATTAAGACGTGGTGTGCTCGCCATAATCTTAATTCAAATGAATAAGTTTGAAGAGAAGAATTGCCACTAAAATTCCTAATGAAACATCACAATTCCTTTCTTACCCTTCCTCTAAGCAGAAGTTTGTAGATGACAAAGGAATTAAAGACAAATATGTTTACAATCTTTCATTTTTCAATTTCACAGCGTTTTTCCCCCAAATTTGGAAAATACCACTTCAGATTACAAGCTAAGGTTTAGACCAATTGTATTTAAAAAGAAATCCATTGTTAACCCATACTTCCTATACTGCACCACATTATAAAATCACATTTTTAGGCCATCAGAATTCAAATTGCAAGACAATTTAGAGAGTGATTTTGCATTGGAGAACATTCCCTATTTTTAGAAAGCCTTGGTTTGGTTCTGTGGCAGAGAATGGGTCATCACAAATAGTATTCTTTTATTTCATGATATCTACTCACTGTTTGTAAATGGGTTGACCACCTGATATTTAAGCCAAAACTACCTTGATTTGGGCTGCCTGACTTCCTTTGGAATATCAAGCAACATAGACTTGCTAGTCAAGGTCTTGCATTCAAAGATGCAAATTATAGTAGGATTCCCATTTGCTAGAACACATATAGGAACAGTTTTTACTTTCACAGAGAAAGAGGCCCAAGTGTGGTGGTTTTCCTTAATATGTCACCTGTTAGCTGGGCTGTGTTATACATGCCTTTAAACCCAGCACTTGGGAGGCAGAGACAGGTGGATCTCTGTGAGTTTCAAGGCAGCCTGGTCTTCAGAGGGCAGCCAAAGCTACACAAAGAAACCCTGTCTTGAAAAACAAAACCAAAACAAACAAAGCAACAACAACAACAACAAACAACAAAAAGGTCATCTGTTATTCCATGGTTTACAATTCTTTCTTCTGGGTATAGGAAAAAAATTAACTTATTAAAGCAGCACAGTATAACGATGATGGCTTGCTGGGCACATGGCTTGTGAGTATGGTAACAGGAGGGAGTGGGGCAATTGACTAACCAGAGTATCTTCCACAGTGGACGAGTAATAAAGCTTTTGAGTTATCAGCAGAAATGAGCAGCCTAGTCATACTAAAAGACTCTATTTCCAAAAATTACATTATTTAAACCCTAGCAAATGGGACAAATTAAATATGACCTCTGACCAACTTTACCTGGAGCCCACAGCTTTGCAAGGAACACTACATTGAGAAAAGACCAAAAAGCAGAGGTGAAGCAGGTTGTGGCATCAGAATGAACTGAGTTGTTTAATAGAGTGGAGTGTTGACTAGACAACAAAAGGAAAGAAGAAGTGAAAGGGTATGAACATCCCCTTCAAAGAAATTACCCCATTGACCTTAAAGACCGCCCTCTCACCAACCTCTATTCCTTAAGCCTTACTACCTCTCGATGGTACCACAGGCTGGGGAGCAAACTTTTACTGCAAGAGCTTTTAAAGACATTTATTCAAGCCAGAGCACATATCAAAGATAAAGATCTTCTCTGAAATCGTCTTTTGTTTATTTGTTGTAATTTCAATGACTGTTAAGTCATTTCTGTTCAGAATAAACCAGATCAATGTATCTCAAAGTCTTTGCCTTGGGCACTCTCCCTAGAAATTAAATTGCTGCTTCCTTTGCCCATCTATCATCCCTCCACACTTTAGCCTTAAGAGAGATATGGAGGGAAAAAAAATCCCTCCAGCTCACATGCAACCACCACCCACTCTTGGTCCTGGGCTGTGGAATCACTGGAGCCATTCACTCCGTTTATGCTTATAACCCAAAAAGCAAAAACATTCTACCCACATATTAGTGAATTCTGACTATGTCTTCCATGCACATTTTCTTTTCTTTCATTTTTTTTAAAATAAAGAAGGGAATTTCCCCACGTGAGAGAAAGAAGAATTTATATTCATACTGCTTTGTGAGTTCTAAAATGTGTTTTGGGGGGATACAATTCAAACACTAAATCCATTTCATGCATATTAATTGATTTTTGCATGAAAACAATTCCTGTTCGTGAGGGCTTTGGTGAGGTTGGAGTCTGGGGAAGCGCTGTAAACAGTAGTGAGGATGAAAGTAAATGTTGCACCACATTGGCCAGAGCGAGGGAAACACACAGGCTCCTGCTCACTGCATCTGTCGTCAGTGGTGAGAATCCGCTGGTCCTCTTGCTCGCTGCTGACCACACACGTTCCTGTCATAATCAGTCTCAAGTGTGTGGCTCTTCAGGTCTGAGCTTGAGCTGCCCTTCATTCTCTCATGGGCCTCTCTCCTGGGATATAAGTTCAGTTCACCTACTATAATAAGCTACCTCTGTGCTGTTATCTCTCAAGATTATTTTCATCTAATGAATAGTTATATTCAAAGGCCATAAAACAAACAAACAAAAAACAAAAGAAAACCAAAAAACCCCAACAAACAAACAAACAAACAAACAACATTCCCTTCAATGGTCTAAACAAACAAACAAACAAACAAACAAAAAAACACTGTGCTGTCTAGTTTATTTCAACTTGACACAAGCCAGAGTTATTTTGGAAGAAGAAATATCAATTGATAAAATGCCCCTGCTACAATGGTCTGTGGGCAATGCTGTGCTGCATTTTCTTGATGGATAACTGATGTAGAAGGGCCCAGCATCCCTGGACTGATTGGTGGTCCTGGGTGCTATAAGAAGGCAGGCTGAGCAAGACAGTAAGCAGCACTCCTCCATGGCTTCAGTTCTTATCTCTAGGTTCCATGACTTCCTTTGAGGAATGCCTAGAAGCCTGTTTGCATGAAGTTGCTTTTGGTTATGGTGTCTTATCACACCTAACTAAGACAGATATCTGTTAACTGACATCTCACACACAAGGTAGGTAAACAGAGAGCAGCCAGGAAGCCATTTGTTTGCTCTCCTGTTTTCTGCCCAGGATTATGGAAGCTTCATTTTTCGTCTACTAGAAAGACAACTTCCTAAACTGCTATCCTTAGGTCTTTACCCCTTGGTCTCCGGAGGAATGTGGGAGAATGAGTCCTGCCATTTACTCTTTACAAACGTTCTATCCATTTATTTGTGTGGGAGGGGCTCCTGTGGAGGATATATGAGGGTGATAGATCTCTTGGACCAGGAGTTACAGGCAGTTGTAAACTGTCTGATGTGAATGTTAGAAACTGAACTCAGGACCTCTGGAAGAATATCAAGTGTTTTTAACTTCTGGGCCATCTCTCCAGTCCCTTGTAATCTGCTCTTATTTAAAAAAAAAAAAAGAAAAGAAAAGAAAGAAAAAGTGACATGTCTTTCTCCCTAAAGCCCACAAAAATGCTTTCTGTGTTTTTTTTTAAATGTATTTAAGAAGAACCATATATATAACATGGACTTGAAGGTTATATTTATGTATTTGTGGACACAAACAAACAAATATACAATAGTAATAAAAAGAAATGAGGTTATCAACTTAAGAGTTAGAGAACAAGGGGGAGGCTGTAAGGAGGGTACTTGGAGAGAGCAAAGGGAGGAGTAAGAGAGGCCACTCTGTTTCAGTTAAAAACATATTTTTTTTAAAAAAAAGAAAATGGTGTAAATGAATTTCTGTTAACCTGAAAATAAATATTATCCCAGGCCTTGGAGAAGAAATAAACGGTGGTGGGCAGGATATGGAAGATGTATGGTACAGCAACACTTAACCATGTGTGTGTGTATATATACATATACACACACATACACACACACACACACACACACACACACATATATATATATATACATATATATATATATATATATATATATAGAGAGAGAGAGAGAGAGAGTCTATCTTTCCAATACCTTTCCCAGACTGGTTTCACCTTCCTGTCCCCAAAGAACATAGAAAGGTTGTGATAAGTTTAAACAAATTATTCTCAACTCTATAGCATTTTGCACATTGCTTTTATAGATTTTTTTTTTGCTCCTTTAATGTTGTAAAATAAAATTTATAAAGGATAAAATCTAACTTCAAAAAAATGGTATAACACCTTAATTTTAATATAAAGGAGAAAAAAAGAATCATATAATAAACTAACATATTTAGTTTGGTGAGGAACAATTATACCAGAGCCTTGATAATCAAATGGTGCTCCATGGACAACCACCATCACCACCACCACTAGTAGTAGTAGTAGTAGTAGCAGCAGCAGCAGCAGCAACAGCAGCAGCAGCAGCAACAGCAGCAGCAGCAGCAACAGCAGCAGCACTAGCTGGGGACATGTTAGCAAACAGAATCCCAGGCTCCAGCATAGACTCACTGAGTAAGGATCTACATATCAACAAACGCTATATGAGGCTCTGTGAGGGAGTCAGACATTGCTCCTGTGAATGTGGCTGCTTCAGATGGGACTGTTGCAGGAGTGCCATGGCAGCAACTGAGACATGGCAGTACTGTGACTTTGGGGTGTGATAAGCAATTCTTAAATCTGAACAAAATAAAACACAAGGTCCTCTCAATGTTCTTTCTAGAAAAAAAGAGTAAAAATGAGTAATATAAAACACACCTTATATCTATATTAGTATTCATATTATATGTTATATGATTTTATGTCTAACACTAGCCTTAATTCAGGGTACCAAATAGAAATTTTTGGTAAACATAAAAGCTGAGTTGATGTTCTGGCTTGGTTTGGAAAGGGTTACTGTGTATCTCTAGGGATGTCTACAGTGACCAAACCCAATCAATCTCCAGGGATAGGTGAATAGACTGCACTCTCATGTCATCTGTTACAGTAGCTGTGTCACTTGGTGAGAGGAATGTGTGCAGCTGTGCTGGTTGCAGTGATGATTTTCACAAGTCTGAGGACCTAGTTACTCTGTTCCCTGCTCCATTCCTACTCCCTCCTGTAACTGTTCTTAAATTAAAAAGATAAGGGAATCCCACAGGACGCTTCTGAAGATACAGGCAGCTGCTTACCTCCAGGATCTTGAATTCCATCAGCTAAGTGAGCCTAAGAACTTGCATTCAAAACAAGTGCCCAGCAACACTGTTTGTTATCTGTAGTTCAACGGTCATACATGAAGATCCGTGAGCTCGATAAACATTTGTGAATGAGTGGGGTATAGACAGTCAGTCAATTAAGCACTTACTGAGCTGCATGTAGTAGAGAAGACTGACACTATCCCTGTTCTCAGGAAAAAAACATCTAAGCCAAGGAGAATAAACAACTAACAGTATGTTAATGTGCCCTGCCCTGGGAGAAAGTAACGGATTCATTCAAATTGAGTGAAGTCATTGGTCTCTTAACAACGGGATACGTTCTAAGAAGTGCATTGCCAGTTGACACAGTCACTACATCATGGTGAACTTGCACATGCCACGATGAACATGACACCAATAAGTGGTAGAATCTCTCATGACCACTGTTGTCCCTGTCCTTCCTGTGGCCCACCATTGCTGAAATGTTAGGCAGCACATGCCTGTAACTGATGAAAAATTTAGAAAATTGATTTCTAACTTCTTAGGTAGGATTCTTGGAATGTATGATGACCCACCCAGGGGCTAGCAAGAGCAACCAGCCTTTGCTACCCCCTAGGTATGAAAAAAGGAAAATGTCAGAGTGACTTTCCTGGTAGCTTGGGGACCAGAGGAAAGGACCCCCCCACCTCCCTAAGGATGCTACCCAATAACCTTGGGAATGGTGAAGTAGAAGACATTCTCTTGGCCTATATTTGATATTACTATATATCTCTCTGTGTCTTGAATCCTCTTTAAGACAGGCATCCATGGAAGTATAAGACACCCAGCTAAACTCAAACTTTGGACGAATAGGCATAATTCTTGAACTATAGTTGAAATAGTGGGCATGCTCATATTACCAACAAATGCACTGTTCATTTACAGTTTTATACTGGGCATATTGTACTTTCACTGCTGCTGCTGTTAGATCTGGCAACCATGTCTGTGTGGCAAATACGACTAGATGTCAGAAAGTAGAGATAGAAGGAGACAGGACATCTGTAATAAGGAAGAATTTCCAGACTTGAAAAATATTGGCATGAAGAGAGAAACTGATAAATTAGGAGACATTAAAAACCTCCTTAGAATCCTGAGAGGTGCTTGAATTTATCCATAGTCTTACTCTCCCCACCCCCTGCACCCTGAGTCTTACTGGAGGAAAAACATCCACTATTTTGTTCTTTCTTTGTTTCACATGAAGGAATATCTAAGATATGCTGGGATCTCATTCAATGCTATGTGCAGAAATGAGTTAACTGGGAGCACACTGATTCTGGAGAGAGATGTTACTCCAAATATGGTTTCCAGTGGTAATGGTGGATTCCTTCCCTCAGCAAGAGAAAGCTATCATTCTCATGGACCTCTAAACTTCCAAATTATTTTCATAAATACCTGAGCTGTCAAATCCACGGGCTTGATCCCAAACAGTGGGGAAAGAACCAAGCTAACAAAAGAGAAAGCAAAGAAATAAGGCAAGGAGGCTTGGCATATGTGGTAGGGCTGTGCTTCCTAAAGATGGCGACAGAGTGGCTGATGCAGGGAGCTGTGAAGAGGAAGCCTCAGTCGTAATCAAGTCCAGGATCTTAGAACCCTGGAAATACCGGATGAGAAAAGCTGCAGACACTGTGTGGAGCTGGTCCAAGAGAGAAGTGTTTCAGACAGCAGGACTAGAGGGACCTTGGATAGCCAAGCGCACCGGGGCTTATGTTAGGACACGCGCAGAGCTGAGGCTGGGCCACAGATTCTGTTTACTCAGCTGGACTTTTTAAAATGGGAGTGTTTACTCTCCATTGCGTCTTCCAGTGTGCAACTTCTCTGATTCTACAGGGCTTACAGATAAGGTAAGCTTTGAGTCTGGGAAGGGGCTTTGGCCTTTATGACACATGGGCAGCACTGGGACTGTTAGTTGGGAGTGCCTGAAGTTAGATGTAGTGAGCTTTGCCTGTGGGATAGGGGTTAGGACAGATTTGCTTTGGTCATGTCCGAAATGTCCCTCTTCAGCTCATATATTTTGCCACTTAGTTGCAAGGCCTTGCTGGTGTAGAATATTCGCTGGGCAGGCAATATTGTGAAGGGTTGTAGGGCTTGGCTGGTATGTAGGTGCATCACTGGGGTAAGCCTGTGAGGATTTTGGCCCTATCTGGCTTCTGGCATGTTGTCATTCTGTTTTCTAATCCCTGTCGATGTGAGAACTACTTCCTCATGCTCCTGCCACTCTGGATGGAGCTGCACTGGTCTCCATACCGACTACAACACGATAGCCTACATCCTTGCTGAATTGTGAGCCCAGATACGTGCATCACTTCTGCCCTGTATCTGGTGAGTGGTAAGAGGTGACAAAGAGTGAGAAAGGTGAACCTGAGGAGAAAAGGCAAAACAGATTACAAAGAAGTCAGAATGAGTGGAAATCAGAACAGAAGCCCTGGTGTCTTCGGTGCTGACATGGAATTGAGGCTGCAGAAGCTATTATTCATTCAGGAGCTGCCAACACCCAGCAATGTTTTAATAATAATCACACTTTTATTAAGTAATTTAACTCTAGAAATCTAGTCTACCACACTCTAAAACTGGTGCAATCGAGATTCATGATAAGCGATTTCACTGAAGCACACTTTTATAACAGACAAAGATTACGTACAATACAAATGCCCCCAAATAGGGGATCGTTTAAATAAATCACAAAGCAGACGTACAATTGGATATTATGCAACCATTAAATTATGTTTATGAAGAGCTTTTAATGAGCAGAAAAATGCTCCTCAGATATGTGGTGTTAAGTTAAAAATGGCATGCAAAATTTTATATGCAGTATGATTTCAAATATTTGATCATATATACTCATTGAAAATGCCAGAAAGAAATAAGCTGAAATACTTGGCAGAGTTCCCTTTTGGTTATATGATTGTGATTAATAATTTTGTTTCTCTGCTTTCCTCTAAATCGTATTTCCTCTCTAGGCAAAGAACATTAAAATATTTCTTAAATTGAATTGAAGTCTCTCTTTCACGCAGGTCCTTGGGTCTCTCTGTGCCTTTGTGGAGATGAAAGGATGCACAGTTAGTGCCTTCTTTTCTCAGGAGAGTGTTGAAGATTTGAATAGAGCAGTTAGCTAGACCTCTGCTTCTCTCTGTGATGTGTATCCTACTGCCCCAGTCTCTGGAGAAGTAAGCCACCTGTGATCCCTTCCTATGTCCTAATTGAGTCCCCTGTGTCATGTGACACCTGCTTCCATTTCTTCACGTACCAAGTGGCTAAACTATTGGAAAGATGACAGTGACCCAAGCCCTGCACACACTGGAAAGAGTATATTCTTGCAAGACTGTGAAGAGTGTGAAGAGAGAGAGAGAGAGAGAGAGAGAGAGAGAGAGAGAGAGAGAGAGAGAGAGAGAGAGAGAGATGAGCTTCTGTAGCTCTTACTTACTGACCACGGCCAGTCACAAAGGCTCTGTAAGAGTTGCTTGTGGTGTTTACCTGTGTACTTTGAAATGGGTAGATTGAAAAAGATTAAAAGCAGCTTTGGTGTGCAAAAATAAAGCATGCACATGTACTGGATCATTTTTATTATGAACTTGACACAAGCTCTAGTCATTTTGGAGGAGCGAACTCAATTGAGAAAATGTCCTACTAAATTGGGCTGTTAGCAAGCCTGGGTTGCATTTTCTTGATTGGTGATTGATGATTGATGTGCCTGGGCTTTTCCCACAGGGATAGTGCCGGCTGTGGGTTGGGTAGCCCCCTGGATGGTTCAAGAAATCAAGCTGAGCAAGCTATGATGAGCAAGCCCGTAAGCAGCACACTTCTAGGGCCTCTCTATTAGTTACTGCTTTCAGGTTCTTGTCTTAATTCCTGTCCCAAGTTTCCTGGATAATAGATTACAATCTGCAGGATGAAATAAGCCCTCTCCCCACCAACTTGATTTTGGCCAGGGGGTTTTAATCACAGCAATAGAAACCCTAACTAAGATAGCAGAAGCTATGATTTTCACATGGAGTCTCTCTCCCTCACCCCTTCCCTCTGTCCACTCCGGTCATGAGAGTCTCAAGGCATTTGCAACTCTCTGAGAGTCCTGTCTCACAGAGACAGCCACTACCTTTGTCCACTATATTCGTGGCATCATCATATATTCGTGGCATCATCATATATTCGTGGCATCATCATATATTTGTGGCATCATCATATATTCGTGGCATCATCATATATTAGTGGCATCACCAACTTCAGGATCTTATTCATGAGGCCAGTTTCTGTCCTTTTTCCAATCCCTTGCCGGATATTCTTTAGGACCCTGCCCAGCTTCCTGCTGTACATTGAAGGCCTGAGCTGAGCAGGCCTGTGCTCACAGTGTTATTCTAACATTCACTGCTTATGTGATTTTAGCCATATTAGTAATTTTTCTGAATCTTAATTTGTTCATTTATAAAGTGAGCTTAATTGTAACTACTTAAGGCTTGAGTGGATTAAGTGATTTATCATACAGAAGGTTTGTAACAGTCTATTACCCAGAATAAAAAATCAAAGAGCTTGGTTTTCTGTCTTTCTCTTATTCTTCTTCCTACCTTTCCTTCATACTCACCTGTGTTTCAAAGATTCTCTTGGCTGCTACTTTCTACAGAAGCCAGTACTTTCTTTTGTATAAACCTTCAATTTTTACCCAACCGTTCACACACTCAGGACTTAAGTAAGCTACATGTACTTTCCTGGGCTACATATACAGAAATGTATTCCTTCCTTTTGGAACATGTGGATTTCTAGTGGGGTGTGTGTGTGTGTGTGTGTGTGTGTGTGTGTGTGTGTGTGTGTTAATGTGTATACATGCAAATATCTGTGATTATGGGAGTCCAGATGAGGTCCTTGTGTATAGTAGGCAATTGCTCTATTAGTGTGATATATGCAAGCCTTATAATTTATTTTGATTGACTAAAATTAAATTTCTTGAGAGAAGGAACAACCTATAACTAGTTGGATCTATATCACTGTGTAATCTGCTCAGACATCTTAAATATGAAGACAATACTACTTGATGACATGATTGGGCTAATCCATTGTCTAATAAATAGCTGAAACAGAAGAAAGACAGGGGTTGTGATTCTGATTATTATTTAGTGATTCAAAACACTGAAAATGCATGTGCTGCTACCAGACTCCTCCCTGAGGCTCTCTGCTCATGGTTCTCCTGCTTCTGAATCAGAGGGACAGTGCTTTGGGTTGATCCCACATTGCTACTGAGTTATGCAGCCTTTTTGGGTATTACCTCCTGTAGACTATCGAATCCCTCCTTCCGTGTTCTTCCTCCTCTTCTCCTGGTTTCTCATTCCCTTACCCTTATCAGCATCTTAGCCTTACTCCAGTGATGCCCTGAGGCACCTGGGAAGGGAGGTGTGACCAGAGGGTAAAGACTAAACCATGGCTACTCCAGCACAAATCTGATCAAGTGACTGAGGCAAGTGCACTGTTTTCTGCTCATAGTCAGCCTTGCGTTAGAGACATTCTCCATCATGGTAGTCATCTGCCCAATCGTGTGTTTTCTGCTTTCCCATAAAAGGGACTTTTCTTTTTTAAAAAAACTTGAGGCCAAAATTGTCTTTGTATAATGCTGGCTCATCCATCAGCTCTTACGAATCTGGGGCCTATGTACTGCTACAATTTTTTTCTCTTTCTTAGAAAGGTTAGCTAATTAATTGGCATGTAAATGAGAGGCATCAGAGCTATGGGTCTATCAAGGGCTTCTTGTGGTTCTCAAAGACTTTCTCATCTAATTTTCAAGGTAATTTGCATACTTTCACTCACAGTTATCCTTGTGCTTCTGTTTGAAGAAGCCTCGTATGCCTGTGGGTGTTCTGCGCACTCAACTCCCTTGACCTAAGCCTTTTGCATTCCTTTCCCATGAGTGGTGACATTGCCTTGGGCCACAGTTGCATATTCCCACCACAGCTGAGACTCCTGAAAAAATTCAGAGAGTGTCTTGGGTACTGGTGTGAATCTCTCTGGAGCTGGGGTTGTACATTCTGTCATTATTTAGTGATTCCATGAACAATTTAAAGCAAAAATGTTCTTTTCCATTTTTGTGGGGATAGTATTGCTCCATAATAATGTTCATTTCCTTTCATTATGATAATTCTATTTAGGTGGACTGGACTGAGAGTATCTGTCTTTCCTTCTCCATCCTCATTATTCATATTGCATAAAGCAGGGTTCCAGCCATGAAAGATGTGCCTATCTGCCTCTCCGTATGCAATTGGACCACATTCTATTTACGAAGGTTCACCTTGCTCCACAGCTGAGTCAAGGACTTACTCATTAGAAAGCAATGATCATGTGTTTTGGGTGCTTAGATGACCACAGTGGTGTTCAACCCATCTTTTAGTTGCAAAGCAAGAGCTAGATGAATGTCATTGCATACTAGGACACCCAGCAGGAGTCAAAGAAACACAAAGTGTTCACCCCTGATGACTTGACATTTGGCAAATCATTCTGATGTGGATTAGGAAATGTGGAGGACAATCCTGGGTTCTTTTATATTTTTTTCCCTGGGTAAATCACAAGTGAAGAAGCTGGGATCAGGGTATAACTCCATGTTCTTCTAATTTCAGGTGCATTTTGAGCATAAGATAAACCCGACTTTTCTGTGCCACTAGGAAAAACAAAAATCACTCAGTAAACAACAACAAAGTCTTCACCCAAAGTGTTTTATTTTCTATATATTGGAAGTTCTTTTAGGTACTTAATGGAAGCTTTAGCATTCAGTAACCATGCACCCTTTGAGCTTGCAGCAGAGGAAAGTACAGACAGAATCTGAATCTTCTCTCTGCCTCAGCTTGGCATTTTCAGTGCCTGTGTCCTTCCAACAGCATAGGCGTTGACTATGGAGGATGCTGCTGGCATTGCTGGGAAAGAGTTCTGTTCTCCACTCTGCTGTTTTCTTTCCAAGCTGCTGACATTCGTCGTTCTGTAAGTTCTCACGCAGGCAATTTCTTGATTTTTATCAGATGTCATCTGGATGTATTCAGGCCACTGCCAGGACTCATATTCCTGTCGCAAACAGTCTTTGAATGCTTTGTTGACTAAAACTCCTAGAAATTAAAGTTATTCAACATACCACCACCAAGAGCAATCTTCCTAATGCACAGGAAATCACAGCCATTTTAAGCATGCTGCCTGGCCCACAATGTTTGGAAGACACCCAGTATTGAGAGATGTTAAAAATGCATATGGGGGCAGGGGAGGAGTCATATTTTAAACAGTGATATTACAGAAAGTCCAATAAGCTACCCTGACCAACTGAAATGAGTTGGAATAGCAATTGTAAGTGCAGCACGGCAAATCTGGCCTTTTCCTAACTACTGACCCTGGGGAGTAGGAAGGGGGAGATGGAGCATGAGGCTCTTCATGCTTCTATAATAAGAGCATCATTGTCTAGATGAAGGTAACTCAGGGTAAGGACAATCCTCATCTCATCTCAGCCCAAGAAGACCAGGGGATGAGTTCTCAGTAAGAATCAAAACTGTAGTGATACAAGAGATGTGAGGTTTTCATGTGTAACAGAACAGAGGTATTAGTGAGGGCTTGATTCCAGTGGCGGCCACTAAGGTTTTGCTGCTGGATACTAACTAAGACTTTACTGCTGGAAGCATAGTCCAAAGCCCAGTGGCATCAGTGGTGCCTGGGTACATGAGGCCCAGAATCACATAACAATTGCTTCCCCATTGTAGTCTAAGAAACACCAAGGCGGGAGTAGTTTTTCTTTTTCTCTCTCTCTCAATACATGTATACACATTCCTACCATCAGAGTTACCGAAGCTCACAATCCTGAATTAGTAGGTAGGTATCCAACACTGAGAGCTACTAAATGTATGGGATATTTGGAGATTTTAATGATGGCTGAGTCCTAGTTGCCTTTGTAGGGAGGAATGATGAACCCTGGTTTAACAACTCTATCTTGTTTTCCTTCACGGGTGTTTGTGTATATATGTTCATGTTGTGGAGTACATGTGTGCATGCATGGCATGCATGTGGAGGTGAGAAAAGAACTGCAGGTTTCTGTAGCCTGGTATCTTCCTCCTCTTACTTGAGACAGGGTCTCAGTAGCCCAGAGCTTTACCATGTAGGCCAGGAGAGCTGTCTGCCATTTTCCAGGGGAACTCTGTTTCTGCTTCCATCTTTTAACCTGGGAATTACAGGTGTATTCCATGTCTTGTCTTTTACACAGACACAGGGCCTGAAAATTCATGCCCTCATGCTTATGAGGCAAGCAACTTACCAATTAAGCCACCTGCCCAGCTTTAGAAATTTTTATGGGTATTCCAAACTTCTGGGCTAATATCCACTTATCGGAGAGTGCATACCATGTATGTTCTTTTGTGATTGGGTTACCTCACTCAGGTTCAGAATACCTAAGATACAATTCACATACCACATGAAACTCAAGAAGAAGGAAGACAGTGTGGATACTTCGGTCCTTCTTAGAAGGGGGATCAAAATACCCATGGGAGGAGTTGCAGAGACAAAGTTTGGAGTAGAAACTGAAGGAAAGGCCATCCAGTGAATGTTCCACCAGGGGATCCATCCTATATACAATTACCAAACCCTGTGGGGAGCCGCACTCACATTTGCCATTACAAGATGGCGCTGACAGCTGTGTTCTAAGTAGTAAATAATCTGCACATGTGCAGGGGCAGTTTTCCCTCCATGTGCTCTGCCTTTCTCGTGATGACAACTGGGCCGATGGGCTGCAGCCAATCAGAGAGTGACACGTCCTAGGTGGAGGATAATTCTCCTTAAAAGGGACGGGGTTCTGGCACTCCCTCTCTTCGTCTCTTTCTCTTCGTCTTTTCCTCTGCTCTCTTCCTCTGCTCTCTGCCTCTCTCTCTCTCTGCCTCTCTCTCTGCCTCTCTCTCTGCGTCTCTCTCTCTCTTTCTCTCTCTGCCGCACTCTTCCTCTCTTGCTCCTGAGTAAGCAATAAAGCTTTGCCGCAGAAGATTCTGGCTTGTTGCATCTTTCCTGGCCGGTCACGAACGCGCGTAAGAAAACCCAGACACTATTGCGGATGCCAACAAGTGCTTGTTGACAGGAGTATAATATACCTGTCTCCTGAGAGGCTCTGCCAGTGCCTGACAAATACAGAAGTGGATGCTCACAGCTATCCATTAGACTGAGCACAGGGTCCCCAATGGAGGAACTAAAGAAAGGACCCAAGGAGCTGAAGGGGTGTTTGCAGCCCCATAGGAGAAACAACAATATGAACCAACCAGTATTCCCAGAGCTCCCAGGGACTAAGTCACCAACCAAAGAGTACACATGGTGGGACTCATGGCTCCAGCTGCATATGTAGCAGAGGATGGCCTTGTGGGACATCAATGAGAGGAGAGGCCCTTGGTCTTGTGAAGGCTCAATGCCCCAGTGTAGGGGAATGCCAGGAAAGGGAAGCAGGAGTGGATGGGTTAGTGAGCAGGGAGGGAGGAATGGAATGGGGAGGTTTCAGAGGGTAAATGAGGAAAGGGGATAAAATTTGAAATGGAAATAAAGAAAATGTCTACTAATAAAAAAAGGGGAGGGGGAGAAACAGCTGAAAGAAAAAAAAGAAGAAATTGTTCTGGAGCAGGATTTAAAGGAAGAAGACCTTGGGTTTCAGAGGAAAGCATTTGTCCCCTATACCCTCCCCCACCCCTGCTCCCCTACCCACCCACTCCCACTTCTTGGCCCTGGTGTTCCCCTGTATTGGGGCATATAAAGTTTTCAAGACCGAGGGGCCTCTCTTCCCAATGATGGCAGACTAGGCCATCTTCTGCTACATGTGCAGCTAGAGACATAAGCTCTGGGGGTACTGGTTAGTTCATAATGTTGTTCTACCTATAGGGTTGCAGACCCCTTCAGCTCCTTGGGTACTTTCTCTAGTTCCTCCATTGGGGGCCCTGTGTTCCATCCAATAGATGACTGTGAGCATCCACTTCTGTATTTGCCAGGCACTGGCATAGCCTCACAAGAGACAGCTATATCAGGGTCCTTTTAGCAAAATATTGCTGGCATATGCAATAGTGTCTGCATTTGGAGGCTGTTTATGGTATGGATCCCCGGATGGGGCAGTCTCTGGATGGTTCATCCTTTTGTCTCAGCTCCAGACTTTGTCTCTGCAATTCCTTCCATGGGTATTTTGTTCCCCATTCTAAGGAGGGACGAAGTATCCACACTTTGGTCTTCCTTCTTCTTGAGTTTCATGTGTTTTGCAAATTGTATCTTAGGTATTCTAAAACTAAACAGAGACACATTGAAACTAACAGAAGTTATGAAAGAAATGGATTTAACAGATATCTACAGAACATTTTATCCTAAAACAAAAGGTTATACCTTCTTCTCAGTACCTCATGGTACCTTCTCCAAAATTGACCATATAATTGGTCACAAAACAGGCCTCAACAGATACAAAATATTGAACTTATCCCATGCATCCTATCAGATCACCATGGACTAAGGCTGATCTTTAATAACAACATAAATAATAGAAAGCCAACATTCATGTGGAAGATGAATAACACTCTACTCAATGATACCTTGGTCAAGGAAGAAATAAAGAAAGAGATTAGAGACTCTTTAGAGTTTAATGAAAATGAAGCCACAACATACCCAAACTTATGGGACACAATGAAAGCAGTCCTAAGAGGAAAACTCATAGCTCTGAGGGCTGCCAAAAAGAAACTAGACAAGTCAAATCATTCTTGTGCTTGCGCTCTCTCTAAGAGATTATGTAACATTTTAATTGAGATGAATAAAATCGCCTGCATTTCCATATGCAATTGTCTTTCGGTTTCTATTGCTTCGACGACAAAACACCATGACTGAAAGCAAGCTGGGGTGGATAAAGCTTATTCTGCTCACACTTCCTCGTTGCTGTCTGTTCATCAAGGAAGTCAGGACGAGGAACTCAAATAGCGCAGGAACCAGGAGACAGCCGCTGATGTAGAGGCCATGGAGGGGTTCTTGCTTGCTGGCTTTCTCTCAAGGCTTTGCTTAGCCTGTTTTCTTATAGAATCCAAGACCACCAGCTCAGGGTTGGCCCTACTCACAGAGGGCTGATCCCCAGCACATACATCAATCACTAATTAAGAAAATGGCTTACAACTACGTCTTATGGAGGCATTTTTCTCAATTATGGTTCCCTCCTTTCAGCTAACTCTAGATTTTAGTGGGTGAAGTTGTCATAAGACTAGCCAGCACAGTAATGTACTCTCATATATTTTGCCCTATCAAATTTTAGTTTTTAAAACATTTCAATGTGAAATACTAATTTGATTTCATAATCTACAATGAGCAAAGAGTCACAGTCAGAAAAACATTAATATTATCAGGTGTTGTTTGGAAGATGGCAGGCTTTTTTTTTTTTCATAATAAAAAGAGACGAGTGGAGAGGGGAAAAGTAGAAAGGAGGGCAGAAAGAGCAACTTGATAGAAACAAAGAGAGAGCAGCCTGAGAGTCAAGCTGTATAGTTTAAGCTTTTTATAAAATGTGGGTGTATCCAATTTGCAGATTTGCTCTCTTAATATCCATCCACCTTTACATATGCCTTCAGGGAAAAGCTGTATATTCTTATGTTCTGTGTATATGTGTATGCATGAGTGTATGTGAATGTGTGTTATATATACTACACCAGTCTTAATGCTAAAGCCAAAGGCCAATTTACTCACGTAAAGAGATGTAATATTCTCAACTGATTGATTGACTCTACTAACTGAGCAGATGATAGGTTCGTGGTAAGTCGAGAGTGAGTTGTACAAGGATTACGCTGATGCTGTTTGCATGTGGATGTGGTTTGCACTCATAGGCATTCACACACAAGAAAGTTGTAGTGATTCCCTGGAAACATTGTCTTAGCGAGGTCAAGGCTCAAGGAACCATCTGCTCCTTGTGTATTTTAATAGGTTTCTACAGGTGATATCCACTGTGCGATTGAGATCTATGTGAGGACTTTGGGTCTAACCTCACATGGGTCAGAGTCTTACAGAACAACAGATGTTTTCCTTTTCACAAATCTTAAAGGGACCCAAAGAAAATTCATGGGATAGGTGAGCCTTTCTCCTCCATAAAATAAATCTCTTCACAGAACCCACCATAAAAGGCTTTGCAATGCAGTAGGAGAGGAGGTTAAATCATTCTTAGGGTAAAACTCACTGACATATCATAAATGATCGTATGACCAGATTCTCTAACCTCTACAGACACACACACACACACACACACACACACACAGAGGCAGGCACGCATGTACGCACACATGCAGAGAGAATTCTTTTAATTCTCTCTCTCTCTCTCTCTCTCTCTCTCTCTCTCTCTCTCTCTCTCTCTCTCTCTCTCTGTGTGTGTGTGTGTGTGTGTGTGTGTGTATGTGTGTTAGGATTTCCTTGAACCCAAGGCCCAGAAACCTCTCACCCAATTCTCTACATCAGTAACTGACCGTAAGGGCTGAAGCTTCATGGGATGAAGTAGTCAATAATGTCCACTAGGAGGCAGTAGAAGCGGCACACATTCTTGGTTACAACCTTTGTGACGGGAAGGAAATAACCCCCTACCACCCTAATGACATTAGGTGAGTTGTTATTATGCTTCTGGGTGTCCCAGAGCCAAGATGGATTAAGGAGTTGGGAGGCAGGTTGAGTGGGGGTTGAAGTTGTAGGTAAACACAGGGCCATTTCTTTTGACTTACTGTAGGAATATGTCAGACAGGTCTGTGTGGACAGTCAAATCTTTGGGTCTCAGAGTAAGTAAATTGGGACAGAGAGTAGAAAACACTAGCTAACCTGATGGGTTTATTCCTGTTTTGTCTAGTAATCATCAGTGGTAATTACATTTCCCTTATAGTAGATTTCATAATCTTGATCTTTAACTAAATTGCTGGTCTGACCTCTGTCTATGTAGATAAAGGTAATGGCCTGATACTTAGCCCCTCCATCTCTAAACATTTTACTACTCTGAGAGTTTGTCTCTCCTTTCTGGCCTCATGGTTGTTTGTAGAGACAGAATCTCACTATGTTTCCCAGCCTGGTCTGGAACTCACTAAATAAACTAGGATGACATCGAACTTGTAACAATAAGCTAAGGTCCCATCCAGTTTTACTTTTGCTGTGATATTTGAGTCTCCGTCCTTACCATCTTCCAGTAGTGTGCTGGGATCAATTCTTATTGGTGGGTATTGCTGATCAACTACACAATTGGTAACATCAGGTAGCTTAAAATCAGCTGTAGTAAGAATGGTTAGGCCACAGACATCGGCTGAAGTTAGAAATCAGGTGACCTCACTCCTCTAAAGCCAGTTTTTAAACACTTACCAGGAACCTGCTACAATGCTCTCAAAGTTAAGTTTGAATTCTAGGCTGATAGACACTACTATATAAGTTATTACAGCTTAAATTCTTTTGGCAGGAAAGAAATCTTGAATCTCAAATGTGTTTCCTTATGGTTCTCAACCCTCTTTTTTAAGAAAGAAATTACCTATTTTAAACTAGCTATACTTAAAATCCTAGCCCCTCAGAGGCCAATAATTGATCTTTGATCTTTCTTTTAAAGTCATTCTCCTTCCTCATTTCCCTTGCCAACCTTCATCTTGTTTCATCTAAATTTGAGAGACTCTCAACTCCTCTCTTTCTCTTCTTGCTCTCTCTCCCTCTTTCTTCTTTCTCTCTTTCCTCCATCTCGCTTTCCTCTCTTGCTCTCTTCTCTCCCTTTTTCTCCCCTTTTTCCCACTCTCCTCTCTATCCCCTCCCTCTCCTCTCTCTCCTCCATGCTCTCCCCTCTCATTTGCAAATACTGTTCATGGCTCTGACTCTGATCGTAGTTTTCCTCCAATAATCTCTGCCTTGTCCACAAAACTCCCATCAGTTCTGGCAATGTGTCTGCTGTCTCGTGGTCACTCATTTTAGCTGTGACACATCTGTCTGCTACAATGACTCTTCCTGTCACCTCACATAAGCCCTGTTACTTGAGCTGTTCTTTCAAAGACATGGGACACTATTCTCTCTAACTGTCAGAAAGAAATAAAGACAGCAACCAACCATATGAAGCAGGTTTAACCTCACAGTGATCTGCTCTGAGCCTGCTCATGCCCATGGCCTCCCTGCTTTGCCCATCTAGCTCAGTTTAATCTTTGACATTGTCTTCTCATTTTGATTCATTTAGAAATTTCAGCCTAACTAAGAAGTGATGCCATTGTTCCTGGTGAAAAGGAATTCTCAAAGATACTGGTTCTAGACAGAGGCAGGCAGACAGACAGACAGACACACACACACACACACACACACACACACAGAGGCTTTTGTAACCAATCATAGAGAAACTTTTACAGTAATGCTTATTTCTGTTCTGTTCACAATATAAAAGAAATGGAAATAAATTAGATATCCATCAATAGATAAATGGATAATGAAAATGTGGTAAATATACACAACTGAGCTTTATTTAGTTGTAAAAAAATGAAGTTATTATATTTGAAAGAAAATATATAGGTCTGGCAAATATATTAAGCAAAGTGACCCAGATCTAAAGGATAAAACCACCTATTCTTTGCCTGTGTGGATAGATCCTAGCTTGTAAGATAAACATGTATGTATATAAACGGGTTTAACTTTTCTAACCATTAAAAAAACCAAGATAGAAGACCAAAAGTGGTATCAAAGAAGGGAAAAGGGTGAAAGAACAGGGAAAGGACATGAAAGCAAAATATGAGACCATAAAGTTGCAATAGAAGTCAAGGGGACATGGAAGTTAGGGGGATGGTAGAAGGGTGAGAATCTACTAAAACTCAATTATTAGAAAATGCTATAATAATATGTAATAGCTGTGTGCTGCTTGCTGCACAGCACTGTCCTCCAATCCAAAACAGTTGCCATCTTCATGAGTTCAGCTGTGCTATTCGCAAATGTCCATCAGGTGGACTGATGGACTGCTGCCATTCCCTCATAGAAAAGGTTGCAAGAATGGTCATTGGATCTTTACCTAAAGATCCAGCCATTTCCCCCAAGACAGTTGTATGCAATTCTGTCTTAATTGCCTGTGACCTCTGTGTCTCTGTAGAGCAAGAAGATCTAAGTTGTAAAGGAACTAGGGGATAGGCATCTTCTGGATAGCTGTGAGGTAGCTGTCATCTCTGCTGAGTGCAGACGTCCCAGTGTGCCTGCTTTATGTTCACTCACACACCTATCTGTAAACTCTTTCATTATTTCTTCAGGGAGAACTTTGGTGGAATCTAACTTGAGTATGTCATTGGGACTTTAGGGGTTATTTGATGATTATTTTCTGTTACTCAAGTAGTTTGAAAGAGAAAAGGATAGAAGATACTATTATTAATGCAGAAGAGATTTACATAAGTCAGATTCCCATGGTGATGAATAGCTTCTCACTGGAGCACAGTAGGTCAGGGGAAGATCCTGTCCACAATTTCTTCTGCAAACCAGAATTGTAATTTGATGGGGGCTTTATGGCTCAATAAGACTTTTCTGATCCCAAGGCTAAGATTTCATGATTTAGTGACTGAGACGGACATGTAAAATACTAATTACAGGATACCAAGATAAATAACTTGGTAGAAGTAGAAAAAGGAACCAGAGATATGAGAGAATAAGGTTTTTTGTTTGTTTGTTTGTTTGTTTGTTTGTTTGTAAACAATGTCTCTGAGTTGAGATGCTATGGAAGGTGAAGGACTTCTCAAAATTTAGAATGGGGGTGAAATCCTAGAGTATTATGGAAAAGGTACAAGGATAGAAAAGAGAGGCACTACTGGAGAAGGGTGGATGCTTGTGTGTCTATAGAGTTGAGAATTGAGAGAGGACAGGAGAAAAGGTCTGTTAGATATAACATACCAGTCTCTTAATATATTCTTTCAAAATAACACCACTGTCATAGTAAAACTCTATATCATTTGATAATGTTTTGTTTTCCAAATGCTGTTATTAAGGTAGCTGAAACAATCCTGAATACTAAAAATAATGCTGGAGGAATCATTGTTCTGGATTTCAAGTTCTATAATACAGGTCCACAGCAGTAAACACAGCATGGTTCTGGCATAAAAGTAGGAACACAGGTCAATTGAACAGAATACAGAACTCAGATATAGCTTAATGCAACCACAGCTGCCTGAATTTGACAGACAGACCAAAAAACACACACTGGAGGAAGAATATTATCTTCAGAAAATGGTGCTGCACAAATTGGATAGCTACATGTAGAAGAATGAACCAAAATATTTATATCTCGTCATTATGAAACTTGACTTTAAGTGGATCAAGAACCAGTATTTGATAAACAGGACCTAATGAAACTAAAAATCCTCTATACTGCAAGATGCCACCAGCCAAGTGAAGAGGCAGCCCAAGGAGGGGAAACTCTTTGCCAACTATTCATCTTGCCGAGGGTTATGGTTATTGTTTAGAATATTCAAAGAACTAAAAAAGATCAACACCAAGAAAACTAATAATCCAGGTTTAATAAAAATGGGACATCAGACTAAATAGATTTTCCCAGGAGAAGAAATACAAACAAAGATTTTTTTTAAATGTTGGCAACCTTGGCTATTCGCTAAATGAAAATTAAGAATACTTTGAGATTTTATCATACTTGAATCAGAATGGCTAAGGGTCTTTCTAATGACAAAAAAATGGTGTCATGTTGTAGGATAAACGGGACTACCTTTTCACTGTCATTTGAGTGTAAATTGGTGCATTCACTATGAAAATCAGTGTGGTGGTTCCACAAAACAATGTAGAAATAGTCTATTATATCACCCACTTTTACCACTCAGGCTCATATACTCAAAGGGCTCCATCTATACAGAGACACTTGATCATCCATGTTAATTGCTGCATTATTTACATACCCAGGAAATGGAAACAGTCTAGATGTCCATCAACTGACATCACTGGACAATGAAAATATGGCATATTCATAGACCATAATGATGTTCGGCTGCAAAGGAAAATGTGAAATTATGAAAATTTCAGATAAATAGTTGGAACTGAAAATAATCATCCTGAGTGTGATAGCAAAGACCCAGAAAGACAAACAGCACACGGTCTCTCTCACAGGGATGCTAGATTTGAATCTTCAGGTCTATGTTTAAATTGGAGTTCCCATATAAGTCAAGAAAGTAGTGAGGAGCTCTGGCAGGCAGGAGTGCTGGGTTCCAGCCTTGCTTTGGTTTAGTATTTCCTCACTATACCCTCACTTCTCCCTTTTGGAATAGTAATGTTTATCTGTCCTGTTATATGTTGGAAGTATGTAATTTGCCTTTTGATTATTCAGGGGATTGCAGTTAAGCAATTATTTTCAGTCTCAAAACAAAACAAACAAACAAACAAAAAACCCAACTGACTTTGGACTTTTGAACAGAATTGAGACTGTGAAGAAGGAATGGGATTTTTTTTATATTGAATTAAATGCATTTTGCTTTATGATATATATATATATATATATATATATATATATATATATATATATAGAGAGAGAGAGAGAGAGAGAGAGTCATGAGCTTACATGGGACAGGGAATATGATGTGGTAGTTTGAATGAAAAGTATCCTTCCATAGGTTCAAGTGTTTGAAGACTTGGTTCTCAGTGGGTACTGATGTTCAGGGAGGTCTAGGTGACATAGCCTCCCTGGAGTAGGTACTGAGTGAAGATTGGTCCAATTTCTCTCCTCTTGTATCTGTCTTGCTATGGTGAATGCAACAAAACTAACATCAAAGGCTTCTGTCAAAGTTTCTGAAATACCGTGGCAGTCTTAAGTCTGAATATCCTAAGGTTACTGTCTAGGGGAGACTATGTGGTTAGAAGTCCCATGGAAATTGGCCTCTCAAATATCCTCATCAAAGTGCTAGATATACTGAAGAAATTCTACCTCGTCGGATGCTAGGACAGAGCTGGCTTACTAGAGATACCTTGAATTCACTTTTTTTTTTTAATTTCAGCAGGGATTAACAATGCTATCAGCCTATTTTACTAACCATCTATCTGAGACCACTCATTATGCAAAATCCCTTGTGAGAATCCCATCATCAACGGTTTACAGCATTTCATTTTATTGTTACGAAACTAATACTTGGAGAACTTATTATTTATTTATTTATTTATTTATTTATTTATTTGCAGGGAACAGCCCTCTAAGTAAAGTGACTTACCCTAGTACTTGTGCATTCAAAAATGAACCAGAACAGGAAAATGGGGGAAAATCCAGGGACATTGGAAAGGAGAAGATGACTGGTTCCTAAAATGTACCAACTTTTAGCTACCTTTCCTTCTTCATGCTATGTTGCTGGACAGAATATCATGGATGAAATAAAACACAAACTTGAACTGCTGTCAATCAAAGACCCTTTGATCTGGACTTCACTGGGGAAATACCATGGAGAGGAGTAAGTGGGTATATTAGGTACATTTCCTGGAATAAAACTCCTTCTGAATTATTTTTGACAACTGCATGTATATATAAGATCACCTTAAATCCACACATACTCCCCAGTAGAAGCTATAATGTAGACTTAGGAAATCTTCCTCAGAAATACTGTAGAGTGGTAGGTAGAGGCTTTGAACATAGCTCCTTCCTCTTTACTCTGTCAGATACGGTGAAATCTGCAGTTGAAGAGCTCCAGGTCTGGCCTGTGAAACAGGTATAGATATAGATAATTTTTATGCCACATGATAATTTCCACTATGGCAGCACATGCAAGGTATCAAAGGAGCAAGTGGAAGAAGAAACTAGCTGTAGCTGGGAGACCTTAGATTTGACTAGTAAAGTCACAAAGGCAATATTTAAGACCAAACAGTAATTTGTTTGATTGATTTTTGTTGTTTCTGTTTTAAAAACACACTCTAAATAAAGAATGTATATTGTTCAGGTGATAGAGAAAAGCAAAGCCAAAAGTGGCAAACAAATCTTCATTGAATCTCAGACATCCAGCTCATGGGTATCACAGGCTCTGAAGTCAGACCTATTAGTCACAGAGCTCTTTATAGAGCTTTCTTTCCTCCCCTCTCATCTCCATGGCAAGTCTTTCTCCTTTATTTCTTGAGCTTCTTCAAGATGTACTGCTTGAATTCTCTTTTCTAATCTGTCTACAGTCAGATATCAACCAATGTGCTCCAAAGCTGTTGTTTTAAAACAATTCAGAGTTACAAAATCCAATTTTATGTCAATTGTGGATATCGTCTTTAAAATTGTAAGCCCATACCCCAATTTTCTGGTTAACCTCATTAGCTAGATGCTCATAGTATAGCTCAAGCATATGTCCAAAACATGACTCTTACATTCCCTCTCTATGTAAGCTTTCTTTATAATGTCTATAATTCTACTAAATGTCAAGGCCATCTTTCTCATCACGTAGGAAATGAGCCTTGGTGTCTATCACTGGCTTCTTTCAGTATCTCATACTCCACCTCCAACAGATACTAAGCCAAGCTCATTGTGTCAATCTTCAAAATGCGTTGAGTATGAACCTACCTCTTAGAGTCTCCATTACATCTATGCTGCAGCAGAATCTTAGGATTGTTCTTCCTGTCCTATGCAGTGTCTCCTGCACACACAGGTACTCAACACAGCAACTAGAACAGTCATTCTAGATGAAAGTCAAATCTGTTACTCTTGCCTTCAAAACTACCAAAGGTGTTTTAACCCAAGGATCTTTGGGTTACCCTTAGATAGAGAAGGCTGAGTAAATAATTTTGGGGTTTCCACTATGGAATACACAGATACTCCATGAGAAGAGGAGAGGTGAATGGTTTTTAGTAGCTGTCCACATGTCATGTGGAAAAACTCTACAAAAATTATGGAAAACTGGAGAACATGAAATAGCCCACTGGAGATATATACTATGCCCACCGATGCGATGATTTAACAGCTACCTTTAAGCAACCACTCCGGGGGAAAGGCTCAATATCTTAAAAAAAATGTCCAAGAAAATTTATTGAAGCATTGACCATAACAGCAAAACTTCTGAGGCAGATACAATGATCAAGAGGAACAAAAACAAACTCTAATTTAATCACATAATATTGCTGAGTGTTTTATAACTGCATTAAATAATTCCCAAAATATAATAAAAATAGCTTCAGAATGATTCCATTTTTGCAATATAATGCAAAATAAAACCATGTCATGGGTGAACAATAGATACTAAATCCAAAAACCTTGCTGCTTTACAGGTGGACAAAGGATGGAATAAAGATGAGTATCTGAAAGGTTCATCTATACTAACGTGTCTTGTTTCTCTTAAAAACATCATGTCATTAAAGCAAAACTAATATAACAATAATTAAAACTATGTGTTAGGTCATAATGCACCTCATTTTTCTGTATGTTTGAATACCTTAAAGGTGTGAAAAAAGTGATGACCTTTTACTTAAATATCTCATAGTTTAGCTGGAAAGAGGTATGCCTACTGCTAGTTTGTTGGTGATGAGAACAGAGTCCCTCAAATCAGCTTCAAAATGCAGGCATGTATTATAAAGTCACACAAAGGACGTCTACTGAAATCAAAGGATAGAAAACAAAATACAGCCAAGACTCCTGCGGACTGGAGTAGGAACTGGAAGGTGGCCCAGAGACCAAGCTACCATTCCTAAAAGCTTCAAGGTTGTATTTGCTTTCTTTCTATCTCTGCCTCTGCCTCTGCCTCTGCCTCTGCCTCTGCCTCTGCCTCTGCCTCTGCCTCTGCCTCTGCCTCTGCCTCTGCCTCTGCCTCTGCCTCTGCCTCTGCCTCTGCCTCTGCCTCTGCCTCTGCCTCTGTCTCTGTCTCTGCCTCTCTCTGTCTCTGCCTCTCTCTCTCTCTGTCTCCCTCTCTCTCCCATCCCTTCCATCCCTTCCCCCTCCCTCCTTTCCTCCCCTTCTGATTTCTCTATGCAGCTGCTTTATTCAATGCTATCTATCCATACTGCCTTAGCCTCTGCTCTGCTGAGTCACCTCTAGAACTGAACAGGAAACTGCCCTTCAGAGTGGCAGCTTCCTTTGCGATTTTATTCCCATTTAAAAAGAGAGTACAATCTTTCTTAGGTAGATAAAGGAGCCTGGTTCCAGGACCCCCACAAGACTCTCAGACTCCAAATACTGACATAGTATTTACATATAATCTGCACATATCCTTTTGTATGCTTTAAATCATCTCCAGGTTATTTATAATATTTCATACAAGGCAAACTGTATAAGTAAATGCTAAACCATGCTGTCTATGGAATAATGACAAGGCAAAAAGCCCGAATATACTCAGAACAAACAAAATCTTTTTCAAATAGTTTCAATATGAAGCTAACCCAAATCTAGGAAATTTGTGAGCATGGAGAACTTCATGTATTTAATTGAGACATAACATCTTTATAAAACAGGCTATGCTGGTCTATTGTCATGCCAGCCCTGACATACAAGCCACTTCCTTTGCCAAATCCTTCGTTCATCCTTGTGGCCCTTCTTAGTGCAAATATGGCCAGGGTTGTTCACTCTCAGCAGGTTATAGGGGAGGCCGCTTTCAACTGCCATGGCCACAATCAACAGGTTTATCACCAATTCAGTGCTTGTTGTAGCCTGAAATACTTCACCAGGCATTTTGCATTCATCAACCCATTAGCTTCATAGCACAAAAATACTGCATTTACGGATGAAACAAAATGACTTATCCAAGGCTTATTGCAAATGCCAGCACTGGCAAGCAGTTAGTGCATGTCAAGTAAGTCTGTGGACAAGTCCTGTACTCCCTGCAAGGGCAGGCTGCATCCAGTTCAGTCATTGACAAGCAAGTGCAGAGGAGAGAAGAGGAAGAAGTCCTTCTTGCAGGGCAGCTGTTAATGGCTTAAAGAGACACTCAGAAATTCAAGGGTGCTGAGATTTTGCCATCCTTAACTCCTAGATTTCTTCAACTGGGATTCCATATGCAGTTGGAAAGAAGTGGACTGATGCAGGATGAGTGGAATTGTCTTCCAGCAGGAGTACCCAGAATTATGCAATCACTTGCATTCTTTCCTCATTGGCCAAGATGAAAGATCTTCCAGTGCGATGGTCAAATATCTAGGAAAATCTGTGTGATTACTAAAAGGGCAAACACACACTGGGGCTTGCTGCAAACAGTTGGCTCCTTAGGAAGCACACATTTCAGAATTCCAAGGGCTTTCCTGATATAAACACACCCTTCTGTGTGTGTGTGTGTGTGTGTGTGTGCTATTGTATAGATTTTTCTTGAACAACTAGCAAAGACCATCATTTCCCAGTATTGTCATCCTGGACCAGGACCCCAGACCCTTGAAAAGGCTTGTTTCATTCCTCTCTAAATTTAAGGTCACACTCCTATAAAATGAGCTCTCACCAAGTTAAACAGAAGTGTCTGCCTCCCTCTTCTACCCTACTTTTGCTTCCTTTCCCCTCCCTTTACTCTCCTGTGCTCCCTCCTCTTCTCTCTTTCTCTCTGTTCTGCCCCAGGCTGGGGCACATGGGAAAGTGCTCCATCCCTAACTATACCCTCAGGCTTGCAGTGTTTCTAATGGTAGTGATGGGGAGTGGGGGTAAGTTTCTACTTGTTGGTCCTGGAGAAAGGATACCCTCCATGAAGCAAGGATGCCCTCCATCACTACACTGGGACAAAAGGCGCTGTACTGTGTCCTTCCTGGAACTCCCCTCCTACAGCATCAGGGTCTTCTGAGTTTTTCTGAGTTCACTCTCAGTCCAGGGGCATGGGAGGGAAGATTTAATATGAAGATATTCAACATACACAGGTTATTGCTTCTTTCACTTTATCTAATCTGTTAAACTTGCTGTCATGATTCATCTTCTGTAATTAGCTTCTCTAAGGATAAAATCTTTTCAATGGAATGCTTCCCAGAATTTATCAATTAAAAATACCTTCCTTTTTTTTTTTTTTTTCTTTAAATACCAGTGCCTGTGCAGAGAAAGAAGAAGAAAACACTTGCAAGCATGATAAAAGGATACAGGCTTCTGACTGCTTTCTCTGTCTTCTCTACTTTTTGTAGAATCCCCCTGTTTAACAGTTTCTTGTAAGTCTTCCTAGAGAACAAAGACTCTGTTGTTGGGGGTTTTACACGCCACAGCCATTTGCATCTTTTAGCTCTGCCATCAAAGATGGGGGAGGGTGTGCCCACAGGGACCCATCTGCCTTAGAGTAGGACAAAGGTGCTCTTTGCTTACACACCCTGCTTCCTTTTATTTTCTCCTTATCTTTTGGTCCTGGAATTCCTGCCAGAATACAAAGGCCTAATGTGCACAGCTTTTGACAAGCACCCTGCCCTGCCCTGCAAGCCCTGCCTGCCGCCCTGATCTTCCAGGAAGAGCCCAGCTCTGGCTTTGCCCCAGTGTTTTGTACATCCTAGTGAGTGCAAAGCATTTTCCCAGGGGCTGTAATTGCTGAGGTGCTGCCTCCTGCTGTCTTTGCTCGCTGACAGAAAGCAGTACCATCAGCCCTCTGAGTGCTTATCCCATACTAGGAGTTTAGTAAATAGAATAAGAGAATAGTGGCGATCAGACTATGACAGAGTGTGGGAGGCCACCCTGGCTGGGACCTTCACAAAAGCACTGATTTTCCTACTGAGGCTCACCCAAGGGGCAGAGGCCTGCTTCTCAGAGGCTTAGGGTGTGGTCTGGAATCCTGCGCACTGAAATATTTCCACGTGGTATTTTATTGATGCCCTAGGTGGGAGGCAGTGCTGTCGCATGGGAAAGGGGTGGAGAAAGAGACAGTTCTTCCTTTTCCAGTTTCGAAAGTTCTACGATATTTTGGAGAAAGATGCAAATATCAGATCCTTCTCAGACACAGACATGCAGGCAGAGACACATACGCACTGGGAGACGCTGGGCCTTTGCTAAATATAACCCTTTGTAGCGACAGTGTCTCAGTAATTTTAAAGTGAAGAGATAAGGAGGGGAGCCAAGTCTTTCATAATGAATGCAAGCCTATAGCTTTTAAACAGGGCTAACATATGGGCCACTGATGTGAATGTGAATGCAAATTAGATATTTCTGATTGCTTGAAATAAAGTCAGCAGAATCAGCCTCACACAAGCAAATGGTGAAGCTTTAACTACGTCGGTGCCAGGTTGGAGACAAGAGCTCTCAACACATACTCGGAATAAAGAGGGCTTCAGGCTGGCATTTTGGATGGAGGCCTTTCTACACAGGGCATGCTCTTCTCATTGTTGCCAATATAGTTCTTTGTTTTTTTAGAGTCTTTCATTTATGTTGCTCAGAAATAAAGATCTATTTAGACGTCTAACCTGTCCGGTTGACTGTAGGTTGTGGACAGCCTTGGTGTGGTCAGGAATCTCTGAGAAGTCATTTTTATTAGATCTGCTTTACCAGCTGGTAACATCTGTCCTGTGTGTGGGGGTGAGGGGGGTGGTGAGAGCAGAGGGTCAAAAATTGGTGCATGGACATCACCCATTGTGGTACATAAAACCACACCAAAAGTCTCACTAAGGTGTCACATGATGCTCTGAAAGAGGCAGTCCTTGAAGGCCATAAGAATTTACAGATGGGGTCTCTCTCTCTCTCTCTCTCTCTCTCTCTCTCTCTCTCTCTCTGTATCTCTGTGTTTGTGTATACACAGAAGGCTTCATGGAGGAAGAGCCCCTTAGCTAAGTCTTCAAAATCAAACGAGAGAAGGAAGTAGAGGAGGGTCAGAGTCCATCCCTGCTCCAGACACAGGTGAGGTAACACAGGCAAAGGGCAATGAGAAGCATTTTGCTCTATGGTAGTGGGAGAGTGGGCTGGCAAGCTGCGATCAGAAACATCCCTGACGGCTTCACAACAAGATTGGTACCTTACATGGTTCACTAGAGTTGTTGGCCACAGGACAAGGCCAACAGAAACCTTTCATGAGAGGCCTTAGCTTAAGTGCTGAGTTCAGGCAGAAGAAACATGCGGCCCAGAGCTGATCCCATGGCCCCTACACACTTGATGATTGTCCAGAGACCTGAAATACGCACCCATGGCTCACTATTGGTAAGGAAAACACTGTCAAAGCAGTCCAAACGTTCTAACAACTTCTAGTAAAAGTGATATCCTGCCTGGTCCTACTCTGTTCTCAGTGCAGATGTTTCTCAGCCTTGCTTCTGTGTGGGCCAGCACAAGGGTCTCAGCATAAGGATGGAAGCTATCTGCAGGAGACATTTGCCAATGTCTGGAGACAGTTTTGATTGCCATAATCAGTGCGACAGGAGGTGCAGCTGACATCGAGTGTGTCAAGGTCAAGGATACAGTTAACACCTGTAATAGAGAAAAATTTTGCCACAGTGAGAATAGCCAATCAAAAATGTCAACAGTAGCAAAGCTGAGATACTCTGCAACCCCCCAAAAGCCCCAAGGAGATGGGAAATACTGCCTATTGCTGAAGGAGAAAAGCCTCAACTTTGGTTATGTTTCCTCTTCATCTATCCTTGGGGCTATGGCCTCACTGAGCAGGTCAAGACAATGGCAGTTTGAATATGTACAAGTTACAGTTTGAATATGAAACAGAAATGCAGCTGGTGCTCTGGTAGAGAGGAAATCGATTAAGCATTGATTAGAAACCTGTTTCCCTTCTTCTGTCTCCTTGCCATTATCACCTATGTCCTGAGGACCTTGAGACAGACAGCTCAACCCCCCCAGAGCCTTCATCAGTGTTTTCTCAGTGCTTTTCCAGGCTTGGAGTGGACTTGTATCAAACGTTCGCCACACTGGGGGAATTTAAAGTTTATCAGAGCTGAGAGGTCAATCATAGCTTTCTAGTTTCAAGTTATAATCGGTTGATGCTTTTAACTTCTTAGTTCATTGATAGATATGGTGTGCATCAAAGTATAAATGCTCCAAACAATGCAGCAATATTGGTCCCATCATCCCTGTCCCCATGTAGCCTCTAACTCTGATGGAAGATACCATTGGAGAGGAGGAACAATACCTTTGTCCAGAACCATACCTTTGTTTTACCTCTGTTTGTAGGCATGTCTTGTGCTGTGCTTCACTCCCTGACTTCAGTGGAAGCATCACTCACACCTGCCTTTACTATTGCTGCCCCAGAACATGAGTGTATTCTCTAAAAGAGGACATCAGCCTCCCCATAAAGGCTAAGAGACCAAGATAAAGGAAATCAGCTGATATAAACTAGCTCCAGGCTGCCTACCTCTTTCTACCTGACCCATTCAAACCGGCTTGCAGGCAGGTGCTCTGTGGTTAGGACAGGGTCTGCTCCAATTCCAGAAACATTCCTGTTCTTTACTGACTGTTTTCCCTGCTGTGGGAAGTTGCCTAGCAAGTCTTCAGCTGCATAGCTGCTCAAGGTTGCTAGCAAGCTGTTCTCATCCCCCTAAACAAATTGTTATTCCTACTAATATCAGATCCTGCTTACTAAACATAGGACATTGCTCACTAAATCCACAGCTGCTTTTTTGTTCAAGGGTACTCAGGACTTATTTCAGTCAGGTAGAGTAAGGTGCCTAGACATAAAGTAACTGTCCTGAAGTAAAGACATTTATACTCAGGCTTCCCCCACATACAGGAGATGCATGGCACATGGTATGGGGCCACACAGGGAAAGCACCAGACTAGCTTAGTTTCTGCAAGAATCAGCAAGGGGTAGAGGAAATGGGAGGCAATGCTTTCACTGTAGTTTTAGCTAGGAAGAAAAGGAGATCTAAGATAGGGAGGTTTAGGAATGAAATAATTTCATCAGGTCCTTGGGTTTGAGAACAGTCTGTATTCTCTGGCTCTGAGATGATAGAGGATGGGGTGGGGACACTGCATGGTTTGACGATTTGATCTTGTTGGTTTGGTTGGCTTCACACTGAACAAAAAAGGAAAAGTATGCTCTCTTGAGTCATTTACTTTCTTTAGGAATTTGTGGCCCAGCATCAGGATACAGAAAATAAGAGGCATGCTTCCTTCTATCTCCTATGGAGGCTGTAAATGGTGATGTGGGTCCAGTGCTTCTGGGGTTTGCTTTACTCTATATACTCCTTTATTCAAACAAAACATTACTGATTTGCCCAATATATAAAATGATCATCACCAAGGGCTGGGCTGGTGAACATAGGACCATTGTACAAAGTCTGAAAGACATAACCTCCCTCCCTTTTCTTCAATGGCCTTACTTTTTAATTTAATTTAATTTAATTTAATTTCTCTACCTCTACATGTATGTGCCTGAGTGTGTATGTGCATGCAGGAGCCCATTATGACTAGACAAGGCATCAGATCACCTGGAGCTGAAGTTACAGATAGTTGTAAGTTGGTATGTGGGTGCTGGGCACTGAAACTGAGTCCTCTGGAAGAGCAGTCAATTCTCTTTATGGCTGAACCATTTCTCCAGTCCTGCACCCTATTTTTGGAGACAGAGTCTCACTATGCAGTTCTGACTGGCTTGGAATATGTTGTGTATACCATGCTGGCCTTGAATTCATAGGAATCTGACTGCATCAGTGTTCCAAATCCTTAGACTAAAGGCATAGGCCATCACACTTGGATTTCTGGGTGTTTTATAATAAGGGAGGTGAGACTAGAAGTCTGTGGATGATGTCTTGAAGATGTACACAGAAGGCTTCTCCTATTGCTAGTTATGCCTACATAACAAGGGATTTGGCTGTACACATTCTATCCTCTGGTCTGTCGAAATTTCCAAAGTTTTTATCACCTGAGACATTGTCTGCTCAGAGGACAGGCTAGGAAGAATATGTCTTATCTGGATGTTAGGTTTACCCTGGGTATTGTATGTGAACCATGACTATGACTTGGGCAGGATAGAAATCCAAAGTATGATGACATAGGCAAGAAGGACTGGGAGAGAAGAGAGGCCTTGTGCCTGAGACCTGATCTGTGTTCTCTGATGGAAAAGGGGGCAAACTTCAGACTCTATAAAGACCTTATAGTCCACTGACTCAATATAGGTTTCCTAAAAGACATCTTATTCAGAACAATAGATAAAGTGCATCCACTCAGGGCCAGACAATGCCCTCCTGAAGACACCCGATCAAGAATGCCAATGGCAGTGATTTGGCTGGGCTTGCACAGAACCTTACATTCCTAGAGCACCTACCTCTGAGACGGAGATCCTGCTCCTCATCACTCTCCAAATTCGGGGACTAAGAACACCATGTTCTAGAGTAGTCCATAACTCTCTCAGGCCTAGGTGAAGGTCTCTGAACAGAACTCCTTGGTCAGTTGCTGGTTATGGCTTTGGAGCTGTAGCCCTATTGCCAGAAACTGTCTGTGGCCTAGAACAAAGTTGTGCTCCCTCCTAGTATTCCCCATGCTTCTAAATCCCTTCAGGTCTTCCTATTCTACTGGCCAGGAGGGAACTCTCTACAAAAAGCCAGGCAGCTCTGGAGGTGTAAAGCCAGACCAGGTCTCAGGCTCAAGACTGGAGCAGCCATGATGACTTTCTGAAGGCCTCTCCAGGTCTGCCTCATCTCAGGAAGTACAAATAAGTCCAGGAAAGGGCAAAATGGTCTTATCACTTCCACGATTAATACTATTATTCAGATGATCACTGTTAATTGTTGCTGTCTGGTTTTCCATATTAACCCCTTCTTGTTTGGAGCCAGTTATCACTAACATGGTTGAGTCTAGGGAGACTATAGTTCATTTCTCATGGATCTCAGTGTTCTGAGGCCCTGCCTGTCACACGATGTGATGTGATAGTACCGAGGTTTCTTGCCTGCTTTCCTTCCTTCTTTCCCTTCCCTTCCCTTCCTTCCTTCCACCTTCCTTCCTTCCCTTCCATTCCTTTCTTTCACTCTCCCTCTCTCCTTCCCTGTCTGCTTGTCTGTCTTTCTGACTTTCTCCTTGCTGGGTCCCATATTTGTAGGCAAGCTGACACTTGGGCAGAGTCAGGAATCACCACTGCTGGGCTTGCTCCCAGACCTCTGTTGAAGTTTATCTCATTCTACTCCTGTGTTAGAGAAATGGAGGGCCACATGTTACTAATTATTCATCAGTACCCATTTCATTCTCACCTGTTTCTTGTGAGCACAGGATCCTTCGGCAGAGGAGAATGTATTTCTGTTTGGAATTTGAATTAGAAAATGGTCATCATTGTTTTGCCCCGTGGAACTGCCCGGTGACAAGGCCTTGGAATCAGAGGCAATGGCCATGCTGACCCATAAGTTATGGAAGTAATGACATCACTTTTATTTGTCCTTGATTTTGAGTTTAGAATTTGGTATTAGGATGTTGAAGGTACCTGCTAGGAGTTTAATTTCTGAAATAGTGAATAACATCCTTAGAATATTGTGGGCACATAAAAAGGTGCCTAGGTTGATAATACCCCAGGAGACTCTTGGTGTAACAGAGACAGGTGGCGTATTAGAGAATTGAGCAAATATGTAGAAGGCTGTGTTTATAATCCAGATGTTTCTACTTACTGGCTGCCTGATTTTAAACTCCCCTTTTCTTTCATTCATACCAACATGAATGCTGAATGTTCAAGTGAGGTTATTCATATAAAAATATTTAAAAACCAAGGCAAGAGCTGTGAAACTCTGAACTTGTTTTCTTGGCTTCTTAAGGTCATATAGAAAATGAGAAATTACATTTGATTCTTTCGGGTGGGCAGATGAAGTAGAAAACAAACTCATGTGGTAAGGACAGGACCCCCAAGCATAGGTGAAATATGATGCAAAATGAGAGAGGAAAGCAGTTGGTCATGGATGTGTTAAACCACAGTCTTCCCTTATGATTCTGGTATAGCTGCCTCAAATGTGTGAATGTGTCCAAAATCTAGGATCAAACATTTAATGCAGAAGGAAAATGGCATTTGAAGTACACAATAAGATGACTTCAGGTTAATTTTGCAACTATTTCTAAAACAGATCCCCTGAGGTCAAGGTTGATCTTACTCAGTTTTGAAACATTTGCAGAAATCTCTGAGACTCACTGCTATAGAAACAGACAGGACAACAGAGTTTCAGATGTGGACCACTCAATAGCTCTGGCTTTGCTCCTTTTAACAACCACAACAACAAAAAACAGAAACAAAAACAGAAAAACCCTCCAAATAACAGTGAGATCAACTGTCTCGATCATTTTATGATCTACATAGGAAACCTAATTTTCAGGGTGGTGACTAACATCTCCAAGGTCACATTCTAAGTCTGCACTGTACAGTCTGGTAGAACAACATGGCAGCCACCAACCGCGGTGGCTATGGAGACGAGAGTGTGATGAAAGGAACTGAAAAATGAATTCTAAATTTTATTTTATCTAAGTTAATTTAAATTTAAAAGTGGATACTTGATTCATTTGCTGGAAAATTGTAAGTGCTATCTAGTGCAATTTGGCTATGTTAACCTACTTTTAAATCTGAATCTAAATACAGATCAATTATTTCTGAGAAAAATATAGCATCTGAATTTAGGTTGTTGTAAGTGTAAGATGAAAGTCAGATTTCTAGGACTTAGCAACAATTTAATGTGAGTATCTTAACAATAATTTTATATTGATCATTTGCGGAAATAATATTTTGGATGCATCAAGCTAAACAAAAACAAAAAATTAAGCGAGTAAGATTAATTTTCCCATTTCTGTGTTAGATGTTCTATTGTGACTACTAAAACTTTCATTACACTTGTGTCTCAAATTATAATCTTTTGGACAGCACTATTCCATAGCCTAAAACAATGAATTTGTAAACATAGTGTTTTGACTTTTGGCCTCTTGATATTAGCTGCATTGCTTTTTGAGAATTGTGTTCGGTCCTTTCCATTATTTCAGAAAAAGCTCACACAGGGGCATTCATCATAATGAGTATCAGTAAGGGGCAGAAGCAAGGAAGCACCGCCTTCTCGATAGGTGTAGGCCCTGCTTGGCTGCCTTGTCTGTTCTTCTTGGCCCATCTAGGAGTCAAGTCTTAACTTTGCTCCCAGTGTGCCCTGCTGACTGCGACTCTTCATTCTGTTCTCTGTACTGTTATTTGCCAACTTCCCTTTTCTCTTTCACTCGAGTGTGATCATGGCTTTTGCTTTGGCCAATGAAACCTGGACAACTATGATGTCTACCTCTCAAGAGTAGAGAGAATAGACTGGTGTGGGCTTTGACTTTGTTTCTTTCTTCCTGGACTCGGATTTTGACTGTGAAGCTATTGCATGAGTCTGGGATCTGAACTGATGGTATAAAGGCATGCCGGAAGCCACATGCCGGAAGCCACATGCCGGAAGCCCACATACCAGAAGCCCACATGCTGGAAACCATACAAAAAAGAACTGTCCTTTGACTGGCAACCCCTGAGCTGCAGGGGGTCACGTATTATTGTACTACAGCCCAGATCTCAGTGTTAATAAGCTTTGAATAGGTCAGGAGCTAGAGACAGGTAAGAGGAGATCCGGCTGTATGTCAGGTGACTCCTATTTTTCTTTTATAAAGGCTTTGAAAAATGTAACAAAAAACAATCCATTTAAGTGATTTACAAAAGGCCCAGAGAAAGAGTTAAGAGTTTCCAGGGGAAAAGTCCCCTCCCGGGTAAGAGTTGTGGGGACAGACTTTCTTCTCAGGAGTAAAGAGACTACATCTGTCCTCTTGTACCTAGAATGAAACTGTTACAAGTTTGATGAAAGAAAACTGACCCTGGTTGAGGGGAGAGGGGTGAAACCCAGTTCTCTTGATTATAGAGATTGTAGATAGCCCTGCTTTATAGTCATGCACAAGGTTTTAATGGCTATATTGGACCCGGATACAGCAATAGATGTTTATAGGTCAGTTATACTTGGAAAATATTCTCAAAACTCCATTGGCAGAGGCTGGAGACACAGAGCAGTGGGTAAGAGCACTTGTCCTTGTAAGAGGACTAGGGTTTGATTCCCAGCACCCACATGACAGCTAACAACTGTCTGCAACTCCAGTTACAGAGGATCTGACATTTTCTTCTGGCATTCCTGGACACTGTGTGTATGTGGCACACAGACACATATGCAGGAGAAGTACCTATACATATAAAGCAAAAATATATAAATCTTAAAACATTAAAACTCACACCATTGGCATTATACTCTATAAACTCTTCCGTGCTTTGTTGAAATCACTCTCAATGACAGTTTGATAACCCTAAAATTAAAAGAATCCTACATCAGACTTTCTTTAGTCACACAAGGATATTCCAACTGTACAAGCTAAAATGTGTTTAAAAAATCTTCTTTTCTCCTGTAGTGTATTTAGACCTTTATTGTAAAAATATTACACCAAACCCATTTCTTTATCCTGTAACTCTACAGTGGGATGCCTGGGAGTTTGTGCATTTATGTTAATGTGCTTATGTGAGAAATTAAAGGAAGGCAGCTCAACTTAAAAATACCTTTAGACATTTTAATAAATACTGTACCTCAAAAGGCAAATGAAAGTATCAACTTTGTCTGTCTTAGGTTTTATAATTTTGGTCTTAAGTTTTACTACCCTAGCTGATAAACTGGTCTCTCATTTGATATAATTTACTTTGTATCATAAATACATTTGTGCTTCACAGCATACTGTGACTGGGGTTCAGAGAGCACACAAGTGGGGTGGTTATCTCCTTGAGGACTTTAGCTCAAAGGCTGGAGCCTAAGTTCTCTGGAGGACAAGGTCAGACTCTTAAAGGAGAGATTCATCCTCAACTTTTTTTCTGAATGTCTGACACTTAGCTCTGGTACCAGTGTGTGGGAAACCGTCTTTCAGTGGTTGTCAAATGAATACAAACGGGTACAAAAGTATAAGACAAACCTGAGGAATAAATGTCATACTTTTAAAGAATTGGAAGCACAATGTTGTTATAGTCTAAAGAATTAAAAGATAACATTGCAGATAGTTACAGGTTGCATGGCCTTAATGGGCGATAGGGTACAACAACATGAGATTCCATCTTTGGAAAGGTCAGACACTTAGTTTAATGTTTGGTTATTGTTATATAAAAATTCTTAATGTTTTTTTTCCAAGGGTCTTGTGTTTCATTTTGCAATAGACTCTGTCAGTCACTTACCAGATGCCGGGTAGAGATGATGAAGGAAAAAAACCAAAGCTTCCGCACTAAGGGGAAATTAGTCCATAGTGAATTTTTCAGGAAGAAATATTGGCCTCCCCCTCCCTCTTCTAACATGGCAGGGTGGGGAAGGAGGCAAGAAGGAGCCTGGCTTTGTGGCTTTGAGCAGGGAGAAGAGAAGCTTCTTAGGCAGGCCCTTACCTGTCGTGATCTTGGCGGGTGACGGAGAGACTACACATAAGCTCCCCGCAGCAGCGGGGTGGGTCCTCTAGCTCCTTCTATTAATTCTATTTACTAGGAGGAGACATTATATTCCTATAGAGTAAGAAGACAGAGCCTCCAAAACTGTCTGTTTTAGGTCTCAGATCAGAGGCAGTTGAGGGACAGAACAAAATTCCAGACCCCAAATCATTTCTTAACTTAATAGGGAATGTACTCCCTCCTCTGTTTCCCTAATCCCCATCTCTTCCTTCCTTCCTTTGACTTCCTTCTTCCTTCCTTCCTTCTTTTCTTTTCTTTCTTTCTTTCTTTCTTTCTTTCTTTCTTTCTTTCTTTCTTTCTTTCTTTCTTTCTTTCTTCCTTTCTTTCTTTCTTTCTTTCTTTCTTTCCCTTTCCTTTCCCTGTCTTTCTTTCTTCCTTTCTTCCTTCTTCCTTTCTTCCTTCCTTCCTCTTTCTTTCTTCCTTTCTTTCTTTCTTTCTTTCTTTCTTTCTTTCTTTCTTTCTTTCTTTCTTTCTTTCTTTCTTTCTTTCTTTCTTGTGTTTCTAGTTGCCAAGCCAGTTTCTGCTCCTTGGCTATTTTCTAACCCTGGAGACTTTGTTTTCTTGGACATTCTGACTGTGTTGCCGGTTTGTTTCTGTTCTAGGATCTCAGGGTAATACACCATGAATTTGTGTGGAAGCTCTGTGGAAGTCTTCTAAGCCTGTGCCCCTGGAAGCTGATGAAAATAAACTCTAAGCAAAAAGCTCCCTGCACTGCTCAAGCCTCCTGCTTTTCAACGAGTGGGCCTTGCCTCTAACTTAGATCACTACCAAGGTTTCTGGCTCACTTTATTTTCTGTCTCTGGCTGGGTCACCTTTATGGCATTTTGGTCTTATCTGGTGCCTTATAGTTCCTGCACCCTAACCACACTGCCTTCCAGAACTTCAGCTTTGGTCAGGGTCAGCCTCTGTTCCTCTTTCTGGTGTTGGAATGGAGCAGATTTTAATTCCTTCATATAGGCATTTCTGGGAACCTCAGATATCACACTAAAAAGAACACAAAGCCCCACCATCTCCCACTGCCCAGACCCTTGGGAACTGAGACTAGCAGGGGAAGGATAGTCACCACCATTGTCCAAAATAAAGACAACTGTATTTACAGTAGCCACTGCCTTGAGGTTCCCACCAACCTCTCATATCGCCATGGAAGTAATTCCTAGGTAATGTCTGTATATTTCCAATCCTTTAAGGCAGAGGCAGAAAAAGCAAGCAGGCAGGATGCCCCTTTGAATAAAGCAGAATTGGGGCCCTTCTGGGAGGGTTTCTCACAGCTATGATTCTCTACTTTCTTTAGGGGACAGGGATGGCATGCCTTTCTAGCATAGAATTGTGCCCCAAGTAATAGCGTAGAAAATTCTCAGAGAGCTACAGGGAATTCTTACAAGGAGGCCCCTCTGGTCTCTCCTATTTCCTAGTGGTGCAGAGGGAGAACGGAGAAAGCAGCAAGCATCCAAGGGCTTCAGTGCTTTGGATGACCTTCATCCACTTCTAGGAAGTTGTATTACAGGACCGTCCTGGACAAGAGCCCAGAGAGCAACCCTGTAACTCTAAGAGAGCTTATGGAAGAACCGAAGGCGCTTGAAGAGGGAGCAAAGGAGAAGGGGAGGGAAGAACGGAGGGGGAGAAATTTTAATGCCTTACAATATGGAATTGGTTAAATAAACCATGGTCCATCTGTAAATGAAATACGATAATACTATGCAACTTTAAAAAATAATTTTAATGTGGTTTCTACCCTGGAAAATGTTCTTGCTTTATTGTTAAGGTAGAAAAAGCAGGTTACCAAACAGTATCCATTTAAGGAAACACAGTAAATGTTAACAGTGGTTAGCCGTGGGTGGTGTGATTTCGGTTGACTTTTAAAAATTATTTTTGTTTATATGCTTTTTTTTTAAATCATCCACAAAAACATGCATTACTTTTGTAGTTACAAGCGACAGTCTGAAAACTAATAATGCAGCCACTGAACACCTAGCCACTCTCAGGTTGTTTTGTGTGAGGTGCAAAGGCGCCACAGAGACCCAGTGTCCTGTCTTTGAAGCACTTTGTTCCCCAGTTAGAGTGAGCAGAGACTTAGACTGAGACCCTGTACTCGCCAGACATTGCCTCATATAAATCCCTGGCGTTGGCAGCCCTGGCTTTCAGCCGAATCCCCACCTGGGGCCACTGTGAGAAATGAGGTTACAACAACTTGGTGGGCGTGGGGGAGGGACACCTTCTGTTGAGCTGACGCACATCTACACAGCGCCACCCAGAGGATAATCAAGGAACTCAACTCTTTAATTTTTCTATCCTGCCAACGTTTCTGATAGCTGCAGGTGCACACAGTTGTCTGTTTATCCTAATGTTAGGGTTACCATTTAACTTGATGAAACCAAGCCCTGTGGAGATCCTCTGTGAGCATCTTAAGGTGTGGTTTTGGGTGTTATTTCCCAGTAGACTCAGGATCTCTGAGGGCAGTATCTGGGGGCGATTCTAAAAGCTGCTCACAGTACTCCTCTGCACACCAAGAGTTGTTAGGCAGCCAGCCCCCCCTCCTCCCTCCCTCTCACGTCTATGTAAGTCCTCCCACTGCCGGACTCACCTTTTCCTTCTCTCTGGAGTAAGCAGTGGGGTCGGTGGGAATATAGACAAGCTGCTGCCCACCAACAACTTCTGAGTTCCTTTCTTCATTCATTCTCACTTTGAGACAGCGTGAGCAAATGATTTAGCCATCGGCACACCCCCTCAGGAATTCATTTTTAGAGGGGACATGAGCAGGTGAACACAAATGATCATACAGTGGGAGGAAACCACCATATGGGCTCGTGCCACTCCAGGAGAGCCTCAAGTACTGAGAAGCAATAGGAAAGTCCTTGTGTCCAGAGCAGCAACTCAGAGAAAGGAAGCTTTGCAGAGCTAATGGGAGAGGCAGAGGGACCCATTTCATAGCTGAGAATACAGAGGAATTGAAATCAATCGTTTGCTTGTGCGGTAGCACAGGGAATCAGGCTAGAGGTAAACCTTCTCATCTGTAGAACATGGGCAATGGTTCTGCTGCCCAGCTGGGTGGCTCTGTTCAGCTCTGTAGCCGTGCTGAACAGATACGTATCACCATTTTGCTGTTGTGGAGCCTGAAGATCGAATGGGGTGTACAAATGTGTATACACGCCCCTCTGAAACTGTGAGAGGTACATTGAGCCCTCTAGTGCTTCCAGAGTTTCCAGAATGCAAATGCCTACCCCACCATAAGAAGCAGAGAGAAGCCAGGAAGAGTGTGACTGCAGGGAGCTGAACTCAAAGAAAGATTCTCATCATTACTGAAAGAAATGGCTTCGAGAAGGGCAAGAGGAAAACAGCAGAGCGAGGAGGCTGAGCGGAGTTGCTGCCAGGAGAGCGTCCAAAGTGATGGCAGCTGACGCGAGAGCTGTATTTCAGGATCTTTCACCCACTTGCACATTTGTCACTTGGAGATGCTAACAAAGGCCCACAGTGGAGATCTGCTGTCTTGCCATTGAGCCTCTCTATGAGGGCATGGCAATTAAACAAAGAAGCCAGAAGCATGAGAAACCAAACAACAGGAGGCTGACTGTATGGTGGAGGTCAGTGCACATTAGTGAACTCAGTTGATGCCATTCCAGAACATTCTCATTTTCCTCTTGGCATAGAGCTTACTCTGAGGATCCCCATTATCTGGGACAGCAGCAACCATCAGTATCTGCCCTGCTTGGCCTCTACTGTCAGGGACCTGTTCTGTTCAAGTAATGATGATAAACTCACTCAACAAGTTCCAGAGGCTGTAAATAATGGACCCAGTGGCCCTTCTTCAGATGACAGTGAACCGAAGCAGCACTTTCGAGTCTCCTTTACAAGAAACAAGGGGTGTCACAGGATGACTGATGAAGATAATTTGGACCAATGACCAAAGGTCACTATGCTATTATCTAGCAGTGCCAGCCTCAATGTCTGTCTTAAAGCCATGCTAAACAGTACATCAGACCAGACTTAGAAGGTTTTCTCAGCGTGGCTTGTCCATTCAAAGCTTCCCACAGAAAGAGCCTTAATGGACAGATTCTTCTGGTATCACAGGAGCCTGGAAGAGACCATAGAAACCAACCCTTCAATACCTGTTTCTCTAGCAATCAAGGCAAAGATGCTGTCTGCTTAGCAGATGAGGGTAAGCCTCTGGAGTGGGGTTTGTATCAGGAGTTTGATCTTGCAGGCTCTGAGTTTTAAGTTTCTTATCTATAAGATATAAATCTATGCCACCCAATTTATTATAGAAATTAACTAGATATTTCATCTGAATTGTCAATACAGTATTGGGTAGACAGTAGGTGCTCAATGTTTCCCCCACTTTTCCTTTTAAGTAAACAGCCTCAAGTCACTCTCCAGGAAAATGGCAGAGGCAGGTGTTCCTTTGGCTAGTCCAGGAATTCTTCTATGGATTTCTTCCTACCCATCCTGCATCTTCTTCAAGGCACGATGGAAAGAACTTCCCATCCTCAGATGGCTATCTTGTGACTCACCTTTCATGACAAACATCCCTGCAGAATTAATTTGAAGTGTCACTAGGTGAGGTAGTGGTGGATGTGAGTGATATTTTTTATAGTGTTACAATAATTTATCATCTTCCCTCCAGCAGCTCTACTCTGGCTGGCAGCTCTAAAAACCCCACAGTCGACAAGAGAGCAGTGAACAGAAATATTTTCAAGAGCAGATGGGACATACCTTCAAAACGCAGGATTGTCCCACTGAAACTGGGACATCTGGCAACCCTAAAAAAGCCCAAACTAGATGAAATAAAAATTATGAGATGGAGGAACAGAAAAATATGTCTTTGCATTGATTAACAGAGAATGTAATTAATCTCCTCCAACTCCCTTCTCAGTCCTGCAGTGTAAAGCAAGGAGAACTTGCAGCCTTACTGGGTCCCCCTGTGACAATTCTTACGTGATAATTTCAAAGTAGTATGAGTCTTGAAACTTCATAGTAGTGCCTCCCTTCCTACTGCTGGCACTGTCCAGGGAGCAATGGAATCCACACCTCAAACTTCTTCAGCACAAAAATTATTAGCCTGGGCAACAGTGATGGGGAGGGACTTCAGGTGGTTAGAACCGGGCCAAAGCTTGAAGTTTTATTGGGAAATTAGAAGGAGAACTCTTTCTTGCTTTGTTAGATGGCTTTTATTCCTGATTTCTTCCTTAGTCTGTTCTTCACTTCTGTCCTCTGCTAGGGATTGAACCTGGGGCCCTCATAAGCCACGTGGCAGGCCTGAGAACAAGAGAACAGTGTCAATCAATAAACTTGTTTTGCTAAATCTCCAAGGAAGATTTATTGGAGAAACTGGCTCTGTCCATCTCCAGCCATGGCCCACTGCCTAACTGTTCCTGTATGTGTGTTGCATCTAGCCAGAGCTGTCTGTCACTCTATCTACAACACCCTTTCCACTCTCCCAGCACTCAGGCACCACCCAATGCTTGTTCTTGTGTTACCTCACAGCTCTTGGTCCTCCAGCTTTAGCCATTTATTTACACTCACCTCCCGTGTCTCCACCATTACTTTCCATGTTCCAGGTTGCACTGTGACCCTGTGTAATGTGGTAGCGCTTCTTAGTGGGGAAGAACAAGGGGTCAGTCAGCTCTGGAGACTGAGAATCAGTTTTGCTCTATACTAGCTCTGTGATGTGTGCTCATTTGGTAAAGTGTACTCAGCTTCTCCATGTGGGAAGAAGGAGAGTCATTGTTCCACAGGATCCCTGTGAAAACTATTTGAAAAATAAACATAATTAAGCAACTATGCTACTAACATCACAGTGAGCGCCGTGATAGGAAACATGATACTCGTTTGTATTAATATTATGATTACTCGTGTTTTTACTAATATTATTGCTGTGGATTAACTTCTAGGCCATACAGATCCAGAGACCTGTCAATTTAGTAGGAAATAGTCATCAGTGAAGGTGCCAGGCTTCAGTGCCAGACTCTGCCTAGCAATGGGATTCAGGATGGTCACTGCCACAAGGGCAACTGAGCTGAGAAGAGGCCTGTGCATCAGGCTGATCAAGGATTCCATTGCAAGAGGGATTTGCAGACTTAGACCCAAATGTGACGTTGTTAGAAGATTAGAAAGGACATCAAGGACCAAATCTCCGTCCTTCCCAGGCATAGAAGTAGAAGGGAGAGAGCCTGCTATGCTTGGGTGCTTAGCCTTTTTCCTATCAACTTAAGTGTGTATTATTGGAAGATCGTGGTGGTGTGTGTTTGGAACAATGGTGAAAGGTGATGGGAGTGAACTCTCTCTTTGGCCCACTGGCTGTTCATTTGGTCCAAATTTTAAATACAAATCCTGCTGGTTATGCTCACTATGATGCTCAAGCATCCTTGATATCTGATCAAAACTCTCATGCACCAACTTCACTAGCTTACCTTCCTGCCCTGTTGTGCACAGCTATCACATCAAATCTGTTTAGCCACGGCTCCCCTTCCCCCTGATGCTTCTACTTAGTAACTTTCCCTACTCTGCTCCTTGCCTACCACTCTCCATTGTCCTAGATGCATCCAGATAACAAGCTCTTCTCCATGCCATGGCGGCTCCTTCCTACATAGCCTGTAATGCCCCACCCTGAAAAACAACTTTCATAATGACTTCAGCATCTACATACAATCTTTTCTCTTTAATGTCAGTCAAAAAATTGTGAATACGAGCTGGAAGGGCTAGGGCTGGATCTCAGACAGAGGGGGGACAGAGAGGGAGCTATGGGGCCAGAAATGTGAGACTCAAGACTTGGCAGGACTTAGTGACAGATTGGTTGAAGGAAGAACGGGTGAGGGAAAGATTGGAAGTGATTGATTCTTGATTTTTAGCCTGTGAAGCCAGACAGATGGTGGTTATATAAGCGAAGTTTGAAAATGGAGATAAGGGGAATTTTCTGGATCCCTGGAATACATGTGGAAATACCTGAGAAGTGGCTGAGAGGAATGTGTGGGTGCATTGCTCAAAGGAAAAGTCCTCAGTTGGGGCTAAAGGATGGGGGAGCTTTATCAACCTGTGTAGCTAACAGAAGTGATAGCAGTTGAGAACACCAGGCAAAGAGGCCACAATTAAAAACCATGAAGAATATAAATAATTGAATCTGCAGATCCCTCTCCCCGTTGTCTGTGTAAACTCTTCCTTCACTGACCAGAGTTGTAGCTTCCTTGTTTCATTCTTTGCACGGAGTAGGAGTAAGGTTGCCCATCCTGGCTCAAAGAATCTATAAATGTGCTGCCCAGAGGATGTAGCTCAATGCTAGAGCACTTGTCCAGTATGTGCAAAGCCCTAGGTTTGATTCCCTAATATCACCATGGAAATAAATAAGTAAGTAAATAAAATGGTTCTTAAAAGGAAGTCATCTGTAACTCTCCCAAGGACCCTAGCAGAATCAATTTTATTGCAGTATCGTGAATTAACAGACCTTTGGCTTAGGGCTCCCAAAGTATTCCTGATAAGATTCCAGCCCTTTGGCTCTGATATGCACAGGGACGGGATTCTTGCTTTTGTGTCCAGCATATTATGGACGGGAATGAAAGACATCTGTCACCTGCAGAGGTTCAAGCCTGCTCAATTAGGACAAAGTCAGTAGGATGGAATGGCATAATATAATGCACTTAAATGCTTATTGCCCTTCCTGGCCACAGGCAAGCTTATTTTATGTGAAGAGGGTCTTTGAGCTTTATACACAAGGCATAGACACACAGGTCGTGAGCACTGTGAGATTTACGTATGAACTGTAATTTCCTGGGATGGGAGGAATTGCTATGCATAGGCTTGACTTTACACCCATGGTCACCAACAATTCAGTGTCCTATAAAGAAGAGCACCTAGGTTGAGTTTACCAGAAAATGGGCTCTGGAGAAGAGAAGGCATCCAAGGATATTGTAGTTTGCATGTTTGTGAGGCAGACCGGAGCAACTGTGTAGAATAGAAACCTCCCAAGAAGGGCGGAACATCCAGAGACCTGTGACCACTTGTTTTGGTTTCATACCAAGATTTACCTTTCCCTGATAAACTACCAGAAGAGGAGGAGGTGAATCTTCTGGTCATTCTAGTCTGTCTATTTACTTGAGCATCTTTAACATCTATAGCTGTGTTTGGTGTACGGTGAGGGGTGGACAGGTACTCATTGATTGAATATCCCCTCTAAAAGTTTGGGCGTAGTCCCTGACACAGAGCAGGGTGGGATCTGATGCTCAACTTTCCTTCTGCCTTCCAGAAAGACATGCTCTAAGGTCCGTGTTCTAAGTATGCATTCATTTCCTCTTTCCTCCTGTGCACACTGAGGGTCCCTACTTCTCTCAGAGGATCTCAAGAAAACGGATTTTCTGTGTTTTTATTTTTTTCTGCTTCTAATCACATCCTCCACCTTCTGTTCCATCCTTCAGCACTCTGCATTCTGCTTGACAATAGCACCTTACAATCTTTATTTTGATAGACCAACTGCTACTCTCTTTCAGCTATTAGATGCTCTAAGATCTAGGGATGTTAGATCAAAGTGGTTCTACAGCTGTGTCCGTGAAAGGTCTTCCAGCCAGTCTTCAGGAGAAGATAATGACATGAGCACCACGTTATCATTCCAGAATTGTCGATACAACCATGGGTTGTCTAGGTTGGAGTATGAAAATCTGTGGTAAGAACAGTCTTGTTTAAGAGACCTGGCTTTAGCACTGCCACTAATCACATCCTGTGACATGGGTAAATTAAAGTTCTGTAGCTCTCTGAGCCTCAAGTTCACTTCTGCAAAATGAGAATAATTAGAATGACAATCTCTTGCATATTCTGTTTTAAAGACTTATTGAAGGAATCAAATGCATAATAAGCTTAGAAATTTGCAAGGTTTCCTATGATATGAGGACTCTTTCTTTTTTCACTACTACAAGTGGTCGATAATAAAGCGAGTGCCACAAAGATGCCTGAAGATGGAGTAATAGTACTCACCGTCTATTCATTTAAACTCTAAGTTAATATTTTCTAAGACAGATTAGGTATACTTAAACTGTGCTCCATAAACTTTTAATCAGACATGCCAAATGTCTTACGGTCCAGTTTGGCAGGAGTAACTCGTTGCCTTAGTCATTACTTCCATAAACAACACATTGAGGGCTTAAATCACCACCACGGAGAGAAAGGCTATTTGCCAAGCATCCTTTGGTCCATGAGCCTCACCAATTGACAGTTATCTGAATGAGTATAAGGAGAGGCAGTTGGATCCAAGACATCTGAACTGACTCCTGCCAAGTGGCAGGAACAATTTTAGTGCTGCTGAGAACCTGACTGCAGTTGCCGCCTCCTCCGCCTTCTTCCTTCCTCCTGTCCTTGAGCTCACAGATGCCGCCTGCCTTCTGCTCTCTCCTTTACCAGCTTCTTGCATTTCCATGTTTCTTTGCACCCGCTTTTCTAGCTGCAGATTCTCATTTCTGAGTTTTCCTCTGTCTCTCTCCACCCCCATACGCATGGTCGCATGGTCGTAGACTGGCTTCCTGGTGGGCCTGTGGTTTCCTTCCCTCACCCCAGTAAAGGTGGCCAGACAAGCTTTTGCTGCAGCAGGGACAACTCATCCTCCTGCCCAATCATGTCCACTGTGCCAGCATCTTGACTTTGCTTCTCCTGCTTCACCTGGATCATCCACCCCGACATAGTTGTCCTGCCCAGTCAGGTCCCCCCCCCCCCCAAGCCCAAGAGTGAACAGAGTGGCCCCAACCTTCTCTCTGCCAGAATGTTATCACCATTCCAGACAGACTCTAAAATCCTCAGCCCTAGTTTGAAGCTAGTCTGTCATTTGGCTTCTTAGTGTTTCAAACTGATTCATCACCAGTGACACTTTGATATCATGTTCAGTGAATGAACGAAAGAATCAGGAATAAAGGAATAGCTGTTCTTCACATGATACAGGGTGCTGCACTAGAAATGGATGGATTTGAGCTTAGGGCTGTATTGAGGCTTCAGCTGTTTATTCACTGGGTTTGAGAAACTCACCATTCTGTCTACTCTTCTCAGTAGCTAAAGGTAACTCTTACACCCAGGCCTGTGATGGTGTCTGGGGTTCCTAAGTAAATGGTTTACCATGGACCATCCTAACCTCACACCCCTGGGAATCAAGGAAATAATACTTTAAATCTTATGGTGAACAAACTGCAAAATTATAAGGAAAGACACTACCTGTCCTGTTCCTCCCACTCTCATTTTCTTTCTCATTTTTTTTCTCCTAGAAATGTATTTTAAGATTTTGGGTTACTTGAGTTTTTGGTGAATATGGATCATAAATAATTTTATAAACATTTTCCTTTAACACATACTGACTAAGAAGCACTGCTCTCAAGTTCAAGGTGGTCCAGAGCTCTGTGGTTTTCTAGAATTGATCACTTGTTCCTGAGTGGCCATGTACTGTGGGAGACTTGGGCTAGATAATACTACTAAGTCTGGGGCCACTGTATACTGTGAACACAGTGCCCTGGGGCCACTGTATACTATGAACATGGTTCCCTGGGGCCACTGTATACTATGAACACAGTGCCCTCTGGTGTTGGGATTACAGAGCCCTATTTGGGTCCTTTAGCAGGTGCTTTTGAATATCCTTCACAACTCACTCACCCCTTACCTTTTTAGGTTTTTATCTTTTTATTATGTTCCTCACTTACTACTGTACTCATATGGACAATGTATGCTATCTATCTATGTAGCCATTTCTTTCCTAAGTACCCACGGAGTCCCTTTCATTAAGTAGGGCACATTCACAGACATTAGAATAATGAAGAATGAGTTGGCATGGTACCTGAGATCAGAAAGACCAGAATAAACAATTAAGTAAGTAGACACATATATCAATCGTGAATTGGCAAAGTAGCAAAACAAAACAAAACAAAACAAACAAACAAACAAATCTAAAGTACTCTGATGAGGGTTCATAGAAAGAGGCTTGCAAACATAGAATGTTCAGAGAAGACTTTCTAGGGACAGAGCCCTGAAGGATGCCAATGTATTAGCCATGCAAAGACCAAGGGAGAAATGTCAGTAGATGAATGAATGAGAGGTGTTAAAGCTTGAGGAGAGAGTTAGCCTGCTATGCTCCACCAACTGAAGGGAGATCCATGTCCTACACATAGGGGGACCCACAGGACAGAGCTGTTGGGGTAGTTTCCCATATAGAAACACCATTCATGCCCGACTTTCTGTGCCATGAGAACTCTTTATCTAGCTTGAAAACACATAGCCTGTCTTGGGCTGGTATTCTGTTGAAGATTCAGTTGTGAGCATACAGACCACCTCTACCAGTGAGACATGCTCCTAGCTGCACCAGTGCTGCATGTGTGCTCTGATGTCCTTCCCCACAGATTCTCTTCATAGTGGTTCTTATTTCCCTATACCTGTTATAACCTCTTGTTCCTGAGGAATCCAGGCTGAGCAGTCATCAGAATGAGATACCCTGGATCATCAGCCAGGAACAAATCCGGACCCCAGGCTGAACTCCTGAGATCACATCCCTAAAGTATGTTCTAACTGGAATCAACAGGAAAGGTTATGTTCTTCTCTTCATGATGGGGTTCTTGTTTAGCTGCCCATGGCCACATCCTCTGCTTGGAGGAGAAAAATGTGTACTTTCAGAGAGGATGAAGTAAAGAAGACAGGTAGATAGGAGATGGTGGCAGGATTTGAACCACAGCCCCTACCCACTTCATGGTATCCATTCTTTCATTCTGTGTATGTCCCAAGTATTCTAATAAATACAGCTTACTCCTTATTTTGTTTAAATACACTACAAATGCAACTTTCTGGACTCCTCATTCTCTTAAGGACTATCCTGGGCTAATTCTCCCAGAGTCCAAGGCTTTACCTGAGTTCTAGTTTATTTCTATGTTGCTATGCTAAAACACTGGACACCAGCAACTTAAAGGACAAGAGAATTTTTGTGTTTTAATTTTTATGTTACAGTTCATCATCGAGAACTGGAGGAGTTGGAGCAGAGACCATGGAGGGATGGCAGAGTACCTTCTTGCTTCTAGGATCACATTGAACTAACTGGCTTACAAAGTTCAGGTCCACCTGCCTATGAATGGTACTACTTATAGTGGGCAAAATATTCCTCTATCGATTACCAATCCAAAAAAAAAAAAAATGCTCCATGAGCCTGCCAGCAGGTCAGTCTGATGGATGCAGTTCCTCAGTTAAGCTTCCTTCCTCCCAGCTGTGTTAAGCTGACAACCAAGATTCACCAGCACTAAGTCCTTCCAGAAACGATATATTAAGAACAGGGAGGGAAATCCCACTCTCTCCAAGCACATTCCTCTCTACCAGTGAACATGAGCGTGTCTCACTTCTTTGAGCAGTGTCAGAACTGGGAGATCATAGGTCAGATTCCATGATGCCTCTAAGCTAGGACAGATGTAACACAGCTTCATGAAAGCCTGCAGATACTCTCAGTTACACGTTTGGGTGTGTGCTTATGCATATGGGGTCAAATTGTCAGTCACGGCTTTCAAGATGATCCACATTTTATAAACGGAAGGTCTTTCCCTGGGCTCTGGTCAGTTTGGAGTTCTTAAGACCATCTGGAACATGATTTCCTTTCTTCTTAGAGTTTCTCTGTGCTATTTTTCTTTAAGCTCAACGGTATCGGAGGAGGGAGAAAAGTCCCTAGAAACCAAGCCAAAAACTCCGTGTGAATCCTAACAGCAGGCTCCAAAATGCCAAATGGGAGAGAAAGAAATGGAAACATTGACTTTTTCCAGAGTCGTGTAACAATTCATCTTTTAGCAGATTTCCATGTGGTCTGATGCGCCTGAGCTCTTGGAGGCAGCCGGGCCAGCAGGAGCAGTTTGTCTTGCTGGCTTCATGTTATCTTGTCCCCATCTATCCATCCGTTTCCATCACTCCAAATCTGGTGACCTTTAGGATTTGCTGTAAAATCCAGATGTTCAATCTGGCTTGTAACCCCCCTGAGGACTGGCTATTGGAGCATCACAGAGGTGCATGCAGGTATTTTAAACTGAAAATGATTAGTTAATGAGGAGGTAGCTTTGGGGAGCACCAGAAGGAATGATCTACTGCTGGAGAGTGGGTTTTCCTGCCGCTCACTCCACTTCTAGGAATAAGTTCTCTTGTTAACCCTCCATCCACTCAAAATGTACTGCTCGTAAAAACAGTTCTGTAACTTCCAGGGTGTCCACCAGCCTGAGGATACAATTTATGAAAAATCCTGAACGTCCAAAATGCAGTTAGTATATACTGGTTATTCAAATGTCAAACTGTGTTTATCAAGCGATATAGATCTTATACATATCTTGTTCTTCTGTTTCCTTTAAAATAGGAACAAACCAAGTGTGATGGTTTACACGAGTAATTGCAGCACATGGGAAGTCAATAATATTGCCACAAATTTAAGGCTAGTCCTAATTAAATAGTGAGTTCTGGGCAAGAAGGTTTGGCTACACAATGAAGTCCCGTGGGGGGGGGGAGAGAGAGAGAGAGAGAGAGAGAGAGAGAGAGAGAGAGAGAGAGAAAGAGAAAGGGGGAGGGAGGGAGGGAGAGAGAGAGAGAGAAAGAGGGAGAGAGAGAGGAAGGGAGGGAGGGGGAGAGAAAGAGAAAGGGGGAGGGAGGGAGGGAGGGAGAGAGAGAGAGAGAGAGAAAGAGGGAGAGAGAGAGGAAGGGAGGGAGGGAGAGAGAGGAAGGGGGAGGGGAAAGGGGAGAGAGAGTAAGTAAACAAAAAATGTTGGTAACATACACATATCAAGAAAAATGTTTTGAGTAAAACACAAACAGATGCATCCATCAGTATCAGTCATCTTGTATTTTCTTCCTAAGTCCTATTGTCATTTGAAATCTATTGTGGCTCTGTATTTCAGCAATTCTTGCCTTACTTTACCTCCCCAAGTGCTGAGATTTCAAGTGTGTACCACTTTGTGCAGCCAAAATAACCTTACCATTTCAATGGTTACTTGTTTGCTTCCCCTATTAGAAGGTATATCATGTGGGGACAGACACTTCACTGGTCACTTCTCTAATCCATAACCTGAAACAGAAAGTTTGTTGAATATTTGCTGAATATTAGATGACTACAGAGTAACTGAGTAAGAAATAAGAAGAGATATGCAATGGTGTCTGGGTTTGGTAGTTGTATATGAGATGGATCCCCGGGTGGGGCAGTCTCTGGATGGTCTTTCCTTTTGTCTCAGTTCCAAACTTTGTCTCTGTAACTCCTTCCATGGGTATTTTGTTCCCCATTCTAAGAAGGAACGAAGTATCCACACTTTGGTCTTCCTTCTTCTTGAGTTTCATGTGTTTTGCAAATTGTATCTTGGATATTCTAAGTTTCTGGGCTAATATCCACTTATCAGTGAGTGCGTATCATGTGTGTTCTTTTGTGATTGGGTTACCTCACTCAGGATGATATCCTCCAGATCCATCCATTTGCCTAAGAATTTCATGAATTCATTGTTTTTCATTGCTGAGTAGAACTCCACTGTGTAAATGTACCACATTTTCTGTACCCATTCCTCTGTTGAGGGACATCTGGGTTCTTTCCAGCTTCTGGCTATTATAAATAAGGCTGCTATGAACATAGTGGAGCATGTGTCTTTCTTACCGGTTGGATCATCTTCTGGATAGATGCCTAGGAGAGGTATTGCTGGATCCTCCGGTAGTACTATGTCTAATTTTCTGAGGAACCACCAGACTGACTTCCAGAGTGGTTGTACCAGCTTGCAATCCCACCAACAATGGAGGAATGTTCCCTCTTTTTCCACATTCTCGCCAGCATCTGCTGTCACCTGAATTTTTGATATTAGCCATTCTGACTGTAATTTAAGAAAATATCTAATAAAAAATGCCTTAAAAAGGAAATATGATACTGAGAGATACAAAAAAAGAAAAAGAAAAGGAAAGAAAAGAAAAGAAAGAGAAGTAAGAGGACTAAGCATGTTGTCGAACAAATACTTGAGCTGTAACTACTTAGCAGAAAAAGCCTTCACTCCTGACTGTGGCTAAATCACCAGTAACGTTTTCCGTTTTGGAGAACTCTGACATGCACTTCTGCTGTGCCCTTGAGCCTCTGAGTCACCTTCATGAATGACAACTCACAAGGATCGTTCCTACATTGTTCTTCACTTGATCTTAGCCAAAAGGCCGAGAAGTGATTACATTGTTCTTTAGGTTCTGTATCTCCACTATAAATTGAGGAAAAGAGCCAAGTCCACTCCTTTCTATTTGCATCTGGGTATGCAAATATATGGCTCTTTTATTTATTTAGAGGTGTGTGGGTCTCTCTCTCTTCTCTTTCTCCTCCCCCTGCCCCCGTGTGTGTGTGTGTGTGTGTGTGTGTGTGTGTGTGTGTGTGTGTGTGTGTGTGTATGGAGGTCAGAAGAGGGCATCCTGGAGCTGGAGTTTCAAGTAGTTGTGAGCTGCTTGTCAGTGTGGGTGCTTAGAACAGAAATATAGACCTCTGCAAGAGCAGCAAATGCTAATTACCACTGAGCTACCTCTCTAGCCCCTCTACCATGTGTAGCATTTGTCCTCCTATTGGCATAATGGGAGCCCTGATTTTTGCACTACTTTATTGCTCTCTACTCCTGGACTCATGGTTCAGACAAATATCCTGGATTATACTGAATGCAGAATGCCTGTGTCAAAAGTACCTGTGCACTGCTCTGTGCTGACATGTACCATGAGGACAGTTTCATTTTCTAGTGTATAAGTAACTATGGCCAGTGAGATTAGCTGGGTGCCTGGTATGCAAAATCAAGCTTGATACAGCAGCCAGTTTCCCCAGATCTGTCTACTGTGTCAGTGTCACTGAAAAGAGTGTGAAACATTAGACAAGGCTTTCTGATGAGGAATATCTGCGATTGTGGACCTGGAGAGTCTTGCCTGACAATTGGCATTGACTCTGTAGCATCTGTTGGGAGATCTGTTTGTCAAGTCCCAAAGACTTGGATTTTAGACTTCAATTTAAAGCTTAATGCCCCCCCAAAGACACCCACTTTCAATTATAGACAAGTCATTCTCTCCAGAAATCATTTTTTCTTCTTTGAAGTGGGATTCACATACAGCTTCCTGAGCCATTCTGAGAGTTAAATGCCACAGTGTCCATCAATATTTGCCACATGCTAGGCACTCAGCAAAGGCTAGTTCTGTCCCCCATTTCTCACTTACATACCTTAATTTAGACAATCATTTTCCACCCTCTTTGAAAAAGTGCAGAGAATATCACTCTAAACCAAACAGGATGTTCAGTTCTCATCATCATGAGTGACCTGCCTTGATCTCAGGCAACCATGGAAGGATGTGTGCTATTGCATTCACCCTACTTCACACCCACTGTGAGTTTACCCTGTCTTGTTGGGGCCTATCATACCTATAGCCTTTCACAAATATTACTGAGGCTTAGCAGGAGAAAGAAATGTTGCCTGTAGGTTACAGGATAAGAGATTCCAATCTCAACTTTAACTTCGTGGAATAGTTAAGGATGAGCCACTCCTAGCCTTTTAGTGTGTGCTGTGACCTACTTTACACAGCTCTCCATATAGTGAACGAAAAGGGATTTCACCCCTCAAGAAGGACAGCTAACTTGTCACAAGTTACACCATTACAAAGAGTAAAGCTAGAATATGAGCCCTCAAGTTTGACTTAAGACGAGAGCAGTAAAACTGCCAGATCCCCCTGAATCTCAGCCAACCCAAGTAGCTGCCTCCATCATTAACACAATGAGAATGGGGTGGGGCGGGGACTTGATACAGCAAATTCTTGACTTTGGAAAGGGTTGAGCCTGCCTGTAGAGAAAAATAGGCTAGAAATGAAGCATCTACATTTGTCATCAGGAAACAGTATCTTGAACAGTCCTCTTTGTCTGCCTCTTCTAATAGAACAGGAAGATTGTCTCAGACATTCAGCAAGCTTATCAATTTCTCTTGTGATTTTTCGGTTCTCTCTCTAAAGAAGGAACGGAGAGCCTGTGATTTATTTTGGTATGGCCCACAGGGTCTGGAGTGAAACAAAGGAAGGATTCCTCTCCTTTTTCTGTTCCTGCTCTGCTGCAATAACAGCTCGCTCATCCCCAAGGGAAGCAGGACTCACCGCTGATGTGAGCATAAACAGTCTAGCTGCATCCTGTAGCTATCAGGAAGTCCTTGCTACTCAGGAGGGCAAGTGGACCCTGCAGTTAATCAAGCAGCTGAGTGGACATTGTAGTTAATCAAATCAGATATTGTGGCATCAGCTCTATTTGAAACAAAAGAAGGGCAGAGGGCTCTAGCAAGACTATGCTAGCAGAATGGGAGATAATTTGTTTCAGCGATGAATTATTGTTTAAAAAAAAAAAGGATGGATAAGATAGTGGGACTGATTTTAATCCAGATCAAAGCTATTTGAGGTTTACATAGAAGTCACTCTTGTGAGGCAAAAATAGCTATGCTAGAGACCTGGACTCAGTACTACCATCAGAACTTCCTGAATTGGAATTTGCTGTCATGAAAAATGAGATAGCCAAGCTATCTCATGCAGTATGGGTTTAATTACTGATGATTAAGACTGATTGTCACCGGATTTCAATATTATCAAACTTCAAATTACTTAAACTTCTCAGTGAGAGTAACAGTTCAGCAAACGTGTTCATGATTGCTTGAGTGTATAACACTAGGCACAACTACACGTTTAAAATCAGACATTTCCAATGCCCAGGAAATTGTTTCAGATAGCATAATTATTCACTCTTCATAAATGGGTATAACATTGTTAACTCACTTTCCAGACAAGACCTCTGAGGTTCTGGGATGTTACATGAACTGTGAGTGTCACATGCAGTTTTCAGTGGACCTTTAATATTCCTGAATACCTGTATAGATAAATACAGCATAGTGAGGTTCCCCAAGTAGACAATTTCCTGTATTTTGTCTGTATTTGTAATTGTTATTAGTCTTGTAGGGGAGTAGAGTAAAAGTGACAGTGTCTCAGTGGCTGGCACCTAAGTAGCAAAACACAGATTAGCAGCAGAAAAGCAGAATAAATTTTATTTAACCAAAGTTCTATAAGACACATCAGCCTTCATAAAATGAAGACCTGGAAATTAGAGAAAAATATTTTTATGCTGTCTGGTGCAAGGAGTGGGCAGCTATGAAGAGCTGTGACTAGGCATAGAGGTCCTAACATTGTATTGTATGTGTAAAATGACAATGACAAATGGAACTTTGAAAGGCTCTTTTGTTCAGACTCATTCCTGAAGGTCTGTGTGAAATTTTTTCCCAATGTCTACAGGGCAGAAAGCCTGTCATAAAAGGACATTCAAAGGACAAGGGTCAAGAGTGTCTTACTAAGGTGAAAAGAGGCACTATGGCTTCTGTGACTCTTGATATGGGGCTAAAATCCACACTTAGAATTGTCATGAGTATTTATTACTTGGATGGGGGGCATTCTAAGATGTAAGCCTTTCTTTTTTTTTTATTAGTGTCTTTTCTTTATTTACATTTCAAATACTATCCCTTTCCCTGGTTTCTCCTCAGAACCCCCCCCCCCAATCCCCTCTGCCCTACTCCTGCTCACCAACCCACCCACTCCTGCTTCCTGGCCCTGGCATTCCCCTACACTGGGGCATAGAGCTTTCATAGGACTAAGGGCCTCTCCTCCCATTGATGACCAACAAGGCCATCCTCTGCTATGCATGCAGCTGGAGCCATGAGTTCCCATCATGTGTACTTTTTGGTTGGTGTTTTAGTCCCTGGGAACTCTGGGGGTACTGGTTAGCTCATATTGTTGCTCCTCCTATGGGGCAGCAAACCCCGTCAATTCCTTGGGTCCTTTCTTTAGCTCCTTCACTGGAGACCCTGTGCTTAGTCCAATGGACGGCTATGAGCATCCATTTCTGTATTTGTCAGGCACTGGCAGAGCCTCTCAGGAGAGAGCTATATCAGGCTCCTGTCAGCAAGCACTTGTTGGTATCCACAATAGTGTCTGGGTTTGGTGATTGTATATGGGATGGATACCCAGGTGGGGCAGTCCCTGGATGATCATTCCTTCAGTCTCTGCTTCACACTTTGTCTCCGTAATTCCTTCCATGGGTATTTTGTTCCCCCTTCTAAGAAGGATCGACGTATCCACACTTTGGTCTTCCTTCTTCTTGAGTTTCATGTGGTTTGTGAATTGTATCTTGGGTATTCCGAGCTTCTGGGCTAATATCCACTAAGCAGTGAGTGTGTATCATGTGTGATGTTTTGTGATTGGGGTACCTCACTCAGGATGATATCCTCCAGATCTATCCATTTGTCTAAGAATTTCATGAATTCATTGCTTTTAATAGCTGGGTAGTACTCCATTGTGTAAATGTACCACATTTTCTATATCCATTCCTCTGTTGAGGGACATCTGGGTTCTTTCCAGCTTCTGGCTATTATAAATAAAGCTGTTATGAACATAGTGGAGCATGTGTCCTTATTACATGTTGGAGCATCTTCTGGGTATAGGCCCAGGAGTGGTATTGCTGGGTCCTCAAGTAGTACTATGTCTAATTTTGTGAGGAAGCGCCAAACTGGTTTCCAGAGTGGTTGTACCAGATTGCAATCCCACCAGCAGTGGAGAAGTGTTCCTCTTTCTCCACATCCTCACTAGCATCTGCTGTCACCTAAGTTATAGATCTTAGCTATTCTACTGGTATGAGGTGGAATCTCTGGGTTGTTTTGATTTGCATTTCCCTGATGATTAAGGATGTTGAATATTTTATTTTAGGTGCTTCTCAGCCATTCAGTATTCCTCAGTTGAGAATTCTTTGTTTAGCTCTGTACCCCATTTTAAAATAGTGTTGTTTGGTTTTCTGGAGTCTAACTTCTTGAGTTCTTTGTATATATTGGATAATAGCCTTCTATTGGATGCAGGATTGGTAAAGATCTTTTCTCAATCTGTTGGTTGCCTTTTTGTCTTATTGACAGTGTCCTTTGCCTTACAGAAGCAATACTCACAAATAATATGAAATACCTTGATGAGACTCTAACTAAGCAAGTGAAAGATCTGTATGATAAAAAAAAAAAAAAAAACTTCAAGTCTCTGAAGAAAGAAATTGAAGATCTCAGACGATGGAAAGATCTCCCATGCTCATGGACTGGCAGGATTAATATAGTAAAATGGTCATCTTGCCAAAAGCAATCTATAGATTCAATGCAATCCCCATCAAAATTTCAACTCAATTCTTCACAGAGTTAGAAAGAGAAATTTTCAAATTCAGTTGGAATAACAAAAAAAAAAAGAAGAAAAAACCAAAAAAACAAAAACATAAAACAAAACAAAACAGGATAGCAGAAACTATTCTCAATAATAAAAGAACTTCTGAGGGAATCACCATACCTGACTTCAATTTGTATTACAGAGCAATAGTGATTAAAAACTGCATGGTATTGGTACAGTGACAGGAAGGTAGATCAACAGAACAGAATTGAAGACCCAGAAATGAACCTACATACATATTGTCACTTGATCTTTGATAAAGGAGCTAAAACCATCCAGTAGAAAAAAAAAAAGAATAGCATTTTTAACAAAAGGTGCTGATTCAACTGGTGGATAGTATGTAGAAGAATGCAAATTGACCCATTCTTATCTCCTTGTACAAAGTTCAAGTCCAAGTGCATCAAGGACCTTTACATAAAACCAGATACACTGAAAACTTATAGAGGAGAAAGTGGGGAAGAGCCTTGAAGATATGGGCACAGGGGAAAGATTCCTGAACAGAACATCAATGGCTTGTGCTGTCAGATCAAGAATTGACAAATGGGACCTCATAAAGTTGCAAAGCTACTGTAAGGCAAAGGACACTGTCAATAAGATGTAAGCCTTTAAATGCATAAGTTCAGAATATTGAGCATGATAGAGGTGTGGTCAGCTCATTCCTAATGAGTAGGCCCCAGTAGAAGCATCCAAGTTGGTCTTCTAATGTTGCCCTTGCACACTCTATCATTAATCTAACATTGTCCTTGGGGCCTTGTTAACTTGTTTTGTTAACACAAGAAGCTAACTCTCCAGTGACACAAAGTGTGGTTGCTGTTTTATTGATCATCTGTACTTTATCAATGTCATTGATACTTAACACAAATACTCTAAGAATGAAGTGTTCACCCATCTTGGCAACCTAGCAGAAAGTTTAAGAAATGTGGAAGCTTTTTTCAAATACTAGGTTTTTGTGGGGCATCTGTGTATTAGGGCCAATCAAGTTTATTGTCATATATAAATATATTTGACCAGAAATAAGGCTCAGCTTAGAAGTTGTACCCATAGAGGGAAAAAGCAAAATTAGGTTATTGAACAAGGGCTAGAGTGAGAAGAATAAAGAGGAGATATCATGGACATTGGGGTGGAATTGACTAGAAGGAGCAACTTCTCACAGTCTATATCACAGGATGATACCCACCATTAACAGCAATTAATAGAATATTTCAATATAGTTATTAGATAAAAGTTTGAATGTTCTCAACACAAGGAAATGCCAGCAATTGAAGATTGATCTGCCTATTTTCCCGTTAGAATTATCACATAACTTATACATATGTTGAATGTCACACTGTACTCCATAAACACACACAATTATTGAGCCAATTAAAAACAAAAAAAAATCTGAAAACATAATGAGACTTGAGGAGCAAAGAGGACAACATCCTGCTAGATACTTGAGTGGGATTTTTCTCTCTCAATCCTCACAGAACACTACATAGCACACATTACTATTGACAAGCTCATAGAAAATGAATGTGAAGCTAGCCATTGTTTAATGCCTGCGCTCACACATTGTCTGCTCTATTCACAGTAGCCAGGAAATGGAAACAACCTAAATGTCCTTCAAATGATGAGTAGGTAAAGAATATGTGGTCCACATACACAATGGAATACTATATAAATGTAAAAAAAAAAAGTGAAAACATGAAATTTCAGGTAAATTAATGGAACTAGAAAATATATTGAAGGAAATACCCCCAAACCAGAAAGATATGTGTTCCATGTTCTGTCCTGTCTGTGGGGTGCTAGCTTGTAATCCTTAGATTCGAGTGCATAACCTGGAGTGACTGCAGAAACCAGGAAACTAAGCTGGAACCATGGTAGGGGTGGGCTTATTGGAGCACCAGAGAGGAGACTTTTTGGGAAGGGGAAAATGAGAAAGTCAGCAGGGGAGACTTACTTGGGAATACGGGCAGGGAAAGCTACATAGAGGAAGAAGAAAGGGTAAGGGATAAATAACAATAAGATGTTTGAAAAAGCTGTCGGGAATTATTTATGTTAAAATTACACTGTCTCTATTAAAGTTTGGGCCCTTGGGTGATGGCGATTCCCCCCAAATCATAGACTGTCTAGCATGACTAGTGTCAGGCATGGGACTCTTCCTTTCAATTTATTGGTTGGGAGTTCATCAGACCACCCAGACAATATAGGCTATTGCCTTTGTCCTTGGTGCCTTCCAGAAAAAGCAAGTAAGACCCTTTTTACCAAGGATGCCACACATTCTTGACTCAGGCCCTGAAGATCTAGATCAATCTGGATCTGATCTGGAAGCCTCGTTTCTGAGGATTAGCTCTCACGGACAGGAAGGTACAAGGTAAGCAACTGGTAGTCCTAGCCAGCTGTGACACCTATGAACCATTACAACGAATTGCTAGGCAAGATGTGTCTAAAGATTCAGTAGCTGCACTTACGTTCTGGGCACACACAGCCAACAGCCACTTAGTTGAACTTAAAATCTGCTCAATAGGAGGGGATTCAGGCCTGGTGCTGTTAATCTAGCCTATCTCCATGGCTGCTGAGGCTATGGGCCCTAAAGGAGGATCTGCTGCTGCCATTTTCCTAAAACTCTGAAATCTCTAACTGGATGTGAGTACTTACCCTCATCCCCACAGGTGAGTGGACTTCCCACTGCTCATCAAAGCTTCACTTTACACCATGAAGGCCAATGCAGGAGCCACAACTGGTCACATGTCAGAGATAACTGAACGTGGGTGCACACCCCCAACTAGTGCCAACAATGCCTACATTTAAGGCTCAGGGAAGACTGTGGAAGATCGATGGAAATGTTATAAGAGCTAGAGTACCAGAGCATCTGCTGCAGGATGGCCTCGTCCCTAAGATAGATGGATAGATAAGTAGATAGATAACTAAATTAATAAATGATTAATTGATTGATTGTATGTAAAGTAAAGGAGAGCAAATTTTTTTTCCCAGAAAGCATAGAAAGTGTAAAATGAGAGAAAAACAAGTAGAAGAAAGATAATAAAACTTAGGAAGCATAGAAAGTGTAAAATGAGAGAAAAACAAGGAGAATAAAGATAGTAAAACTCAGGACAGATGACACCATTCTTGTTATACTTTTTGCTTCTATGTGAAGCCCTGGGAACGGTGGAAAAGCTACTAAAATCAGAACTCTTTTGAAAGAACACACTCTGGATCTTCCATGCAAACTCAAAGAAGACATTTGGATTAAAACAAGCAAGTTCGATAAAGATAAGAAAAACAGGTTTTCTACAAAGAAGCAAGCATCAGTTTAACCCTGTGTCTTCTTTATTACTCTAAATGCCAGCAGACAAACATACTTTAATGATCTTCTTCTCTCAATGAAGTTTCAGATCTGAGTGTTTAAACTCAGTTAACTGCAAGAAAGCAGTAAAAATATACAACATACAGCAGAGTATTACTATTTTTGATAAAATTACTTGAATGCTCATTCCCATTTGACAAAAGAAGAAACAAAGTCAGATTAAGAAGGAAGAAACTGTAACATTTAAAAGATTTGTTTGACTATTTCAACAATCCTTTGAACATGTGCAAATGCGTGTGGGTTCATGTGTGCATGCGTGCATACAGACATTCACATGCACATACATATACAGATACAGACACACACATAGAAACACACACATACACACATGGACACAGACACACACAAAGAAACACACACATGCACATACACACATGGACATACACACAGAGAGAAACACATACACACACACACACACACACACACACACACACACACTTGTTTCATGTACATTTGTTACATGAAAGCCTAAATTAAAAATGCAATTTCTAATTTAACCAATTACAATAGTTGTAATTATTGTAAAGTCATAAAGAATACATGTTGGTCTTAATCTACATTTTCTAACAGAGCTTCTAAAGTCCTTGAGTTTTGCAAAGACTGCATTGAGAGGACATTCTGTTGTTCTTTATAATCCTATTTCCATCCACACCTGAGTTTCTGCTGATGCCCTGACTCTAAAGGATGTGCTGCCTGCCTCTCTGTGGGAATCAGCTTTATGATGAGAGAGGATCAGAGCTTGCATCAGTGTGTCTCTGCTCAGCTCTTCAGAGGGGAGCAGGCTGGGATTGAGTCAATGGGTACCACTGAGTCAATGGTTATTGTTGCCGTCTTTCATATAAAAGTAACAAGGTCTCCATAAAGTCCCTAAGTGACCCGGTTCAGTGTTTCTGGGTGGGCGAGGAGGCGCTAGAGCAGGGAGAGAAGTGCTCTTTCCCCGTGACACAACTTGTGCTAGACATGCCCTCCATGTGTCTGTTTGCTTGACTTGGAGCCTCTATAACAAAACACATGTAGCAAGTCAGCTTATGTCTGAGCCCTGTGCTGGGAGAGCAACTCTCAAGCTTGGTAAAGGGTCAGGGGAGTGCTCACTTCATAGCCCATGGGCCAACAGTTCGTGGGGCCTAGTTTTCAAGTGCACAGCAGCTTTTAATCTCAGAAGCAGGTAGACTTTGGTGATAGTTTTACATCCGTCATTTAAGGGGAGGTCATCTATAAAATTTAAGGCTAGATTTTTTTTTTAATGTCTTTTGCCACCAAGTGGTGCCTTCCCCTTCAGATCTAATGACTTTTGTAAGCAGGGTAAAATAGCTGTAAGCTGGAGAGAAATCTGACTTCTGAGATTCAGAAAGTTTGCTATGGAGAACTGAGTAAACTAGAAATGCCAGAGGTATGTTTTCACTCACTTACTTGCCAGCTGTCCCACAGACACCCCACTATTCCCAACTGACACAGGAAACTCTATGGCCATGTCACTAGGTCCCTATGGTACTCTTTCTTGGCCTGTTCTTACCAAAGTCATACTGGTCTGTCTTTGCTTAAGTTGAAGAACCACTATCTTAAATATTGTAGATCAGTGGATCTCAACCTTCCTAAGGCTGCAGCTCATTAATAGAATTCCTCATGTTGTAGTGACCCTCCTCATCATCAAATTATTTCATTGCTCCTTCATACCTGTGATTTTTCTGTTATGAATTATAATGTAAACATCCAATATTACCCACACATTGAGAACTGCTACTGTATAGCTTCTCCAAAAATTACATCTCTAACTTCTGATTTGTTTCTAGGTCCTGCATGGCAGAATTGCCTGTGGTATCTCCTTTGCTGTGCCCAAGCTCAGAAGCAAAATGGCTTTGAGATTATAGGCATCTGTTACAATGTTCAACCAATGTGGATTATTTTTCTCTTGATTTTTTTTTTTTTTTTGATAGAAGAGATCCAATCATTTTGGTCTGCTTTGCAGGGAGTGAGAGGAAGGTAAGCTTTGGGTGTGAATATGTGTGAGGAACACTTGCGGACCTGTTATAATGACACCATAGAAATCTTTTAGCGTCAAAAACAAAAATACCCCGATACTTCCTGCCTTCCCGTGGAGCACTGGCCTTAGACAAGAGTGTTACAAAAGCTGGGAGAGTTGATGTGTTTGTGGATGTCGTTATGGAAAGAATTTAATTTGAAGGGTTAAGTGGGAGAAATATTACAGATTAAGTTTCCTAAAATAGAGAATCAGAAAGTCTTTGTTCTGTCAATATACATCTGCTACTTCCAGCTGTACTTACACAAAGCAAGCAAGGTTGATAGACCTTAAGATGAGGAAAGGAAATCTGTAATGCCCCCAAATCTGTGGTTGGAGAAGGAGATGTTTACTGTTACTTCCTCTCTTTCAACAGCATCAGGAGGGTGTTTTCAGAGTGTTCTGTGATTCTTGAGTTGTAAATACAGTTTATGCAACATCACTAACCTGATATGAAGGTGGAAGATTCATCCAGCTTGACGGAAATGGGGAAAAGGAGACAGGCAGGATGATGACCACCCAAGCAGCCTTCTCCACCCTCCCCCAGTGAAATCCTGATGAGAGACCTGGATGGATGTCATATTAAATCTGGCAATGTTTAGGCTTCTCTTGTCACCGTTCTCAAGTGAAAACAGTACATGATATCACTGGATCAAGCTGGTTACTCCCTGCCTGTAATGGAGCATGACAGCCAAGTTCCACCTGTGCCTTTTTTCACCATGATGTTTGGCCAGTGGCCGAAGCTGCTTGGCTACTTGGCTGTATAAGAAGGAAACTAAACTGTAACTGAGATGATTAATCTGATTCTATACTCACAACAGGCAGACCTTTGAAGGGCTTTGGGACACAAAGAGTAGAGACTGTAATGGTTGGTAGCACTTTTTTTTTAGGCTCTGAAGAAGAAATTAACCAATGAACTTGGGTCCATTGATCTGGCATTATTAGTATTTGGAAAATAAAATGGTAGCTCTATCTGCATTGGCCATCAAGTCGCATGGCCACAGTTTATTACTGGGCTGTTCATTACTCATCATACTCTCCTTTCCAGAGAAGATCCCTCGAACATAGATGCTCCATATAATACGTTCACACTGATTCACAAAAAGTGAGCAGCCATTCACTTTTGCACGTGAAACCACTCCAAGAGGAAGCAGGGCACCATCATCCCCATTGGCTGACAGGGAAACTGAGGATGAAAACATTAGGCAGTTGGCCTATTCCATACAGCAAATGAATGGCTGCCCCAGTCCTTGAATCCATACCAGCTAACAGAGTACATGCTTACCGGTATCCTGCTAGCTGCTGGCTTCCGGCCTTCAGCCCAGCGCTCTTACTTCCATGACATAGACTTTTCTCTGGCCTCAACATCAGTGTCATCTTGAGTAACCATGGCTTTGTCCTGTAACTCTGTGAGCTTGACACTCAAACTCATCAGTTCTGTCCACAAACCCATGCAAGAGCTGTTGGCAAACTTATACAAATCTTAAAATACATTTTTTTTCTGAGCCTTCACAATTAGTGCCTCTATTCCAGGTGGTAAAAAAACAAAACAAAAACCAGCAAAACAAACAAACAAACAAACAAACAAACAAAAAAAACCCAACAACATCAACCAAAAAAACCCTCATCGGGGCATACTGAAACACTATAATGTGTCATCTAGAAATACCCTATTCAGGGCACACAGAAACACTATAATGTGTCATCTAGAAAGCAAAAGTGTACATGGAATATGTTTTGTGATTCTTCTCTCAGCATGGAGATACAAGTGTAAAAGAGAATTAATTTGTGTCAAGTATAAACTCTGTCATTAAACTAAAGGTTATCAGTGAATATAATGGCCACATATTATTACATCTACTTCCTGTTGATATATTAGTCTCCAAGTGCTTTTATGTAGTAATTAATTTTTATTTCATTTTATCCTTTTTTTTTTCTTTGTTGAGCTAGGATCTCATAGCCCTAGCCCTGGAACTCACTATGTGGTCTAGGTGGCTTTATACTCATAGTGACCCTACTTCAGCCTCTCATGTGTTGGGGTTACAAATGTGAGCTATCATGCCTCATTAATAGCTATATTTAACACAATTAAAAACATGTGTGGTTTTTAAAAACCAATATGGCCTTTAATTCTTACTATAGTTGAGATCTGAAGTGTTTCCCCCCAAGGCCAGCGAGTGTGCAGCCCAGACTTCATGGAGATGTTCTCAGGCGGTATTGAAATTGCAGATGTATGACCAGGAAGTGGTCTTCAGGCCACTTCAGTCATGTGCTTACAGGAAACCATGAAACCATAGCCTTTACCCTCTTCTTTCAGTTCTTTTCCATGAGGTAGGAGGTCCTGTTCTGCCACGGGTTTTCCTCCAATTAACACTTGGCAGCCACCCTGAGACTTCAAGGTGCTGATGCAGTTGATCGTGGACTGGAGCCCTGAAAGCTATGAGCCAAAACAGGGAAATCCGACTAACATGTCCTCTTCCGCATCCTAGAAATGCTCCTGATGGTAAAGAAAGATAAAGACAGGCCTTACCAACTTATATAAAACACGGGCCTCGCCTGGATAATCAAACCCCAAGCAAAAATGAGGGGCTTCACACGGAAGGGAGTTTCCACATACATCCTTATTCCCCACCCCCCTCTCTGAAGACTCTCACATACCCTCTTCCCTCTGATAGTTAAGACTAGCAGCACACGATATTTACCAGGGGAACTATTAATTGTACTAGAGCATATCATGAATTAGAGAAAATGAGGATATACACTGCAATTATTGATGAGAAAGACTGCAAAATTAAATATTTATTAGAATTATTCTATAAGTTCAAGGCAGCATTAAGTAAAAGCCAGCATGGGTGGTAAATTTCCGCTGAACTTTCAGCAAAGTCATCCTAAACATTGAACGCACAATAACATTTAAGGCCAACATGGTGGTTTAAATGAATGTTCCCCATAGGCTCTGGTATTTGAATAACTGGTCCCCAGGCTATGGTGCTACTTGGGTGGGTTCAGGAGGTATGGTCTCACCGGAGGAAATACATCAGTAGGTGTTGTCTTTGAGGTTTCAAAGCCTTGCACCATTCCAAGTTGACTCTATCTCTGACTCTTGCTTGCTTGTGCTTCACGATGTGAGATCTTAGCTGTTTCTCCTGTCGTGCCTGCTCTCTGCTGCCATGATGCTGTTTCATGACAAACTCCCACTTCTCTGCCACTGTAATCCAAATAAGCCCTTCCTTCTGAAAGCTGCTGTAGCCATGGGATTTGATCACAGCAACAGCAAAGTAACTACCGCTGCAAAATTGAGGACAAAGAAAAGGGTTTGCCATCCTGGTTAAGGAGATTTACCTGAAGACTTCAGTAACCCAAAACTGTGAGGTGGTGGTTCAGACCCATGAACAAATAAAACACACCTAACAGAAGCAAAGGTCAGAGAAATGGCATCGTACACAGAAATGAAGGAAGTAGATGTAGTGCCAATTCAGGTGGTGATGGTATTCCAAATGCTGGCTTTCAGTATACACAAAAGGCAAGCACGGGTCTTCATGCTATTATAAAAACAACCCCAGCAGTGTGCAAGAACTAGGTATAAAGGTAAAGACACGGAATACAAGGTAGAATAGAACGTTTTTAAAATCACTGTGATTTGGGTGAGAAAGTATTTTTTTATGTAAAACCCCAAAGCACAAGCCAGACAGTAAAACCCGATTTTGACAAAATCAGAATTAAAGACCCCTGTTCAATGAGACTCCTGTAAAATAGAGTAGCATATGGTTGGCAGATTAGAACGTATTTGCACCTGTGAAAACCAACAGAGGGCTGATTTAGAAACTACAAGGGACTCTAAGAACCAACCAGAAACACAAAGAAATGGTTGAAGTCACTGCCTCTGCTCTCTAGTCCACCACCAAAGAGAAAGGGAATGGGTCTTTGGCAGTAAACCTGTGGCAGGAATGTGACTTTCAGTCTTTGATATGTGCTTAGACAACACAGTGTCTCTTTGAGTTAAAAAACAAACAAACAAACAAACAAACAAGGGGGGAGGTGTTTCCAGGGTACTATGAATATGCATAATACCTCAGATCCTTGCTCATAGGTATAATTTTGAACAAAGTAAAATATTCTCACCAATTCTTGATTCTCTGGCCTGTAAAATTCTCAGTTGACCATGATGCTGAAATCCAGCTATAGGTGTATTTCTCAGGCACTTTTAGACAAGTTCATAAAAGATCAGTTGTGAAAAATACTGTTTATAATCAAATTATGGGCAAGTTTGTAGCACTGGAGTCTAGCTAAATATCTTTCCACTTTGTAAAACATAGTCAGATGAACGGCTTGGTTTTTAAATGATATGTAGGGACCATACAAGCAAAGAAGTGCGAACAAGTTCGTCTCTAAAAGTGGAATCTGGATCTTCACGTGGTGTATGGGAGAAATAGCCCTTCAGGGTACCTGAAAATGGCACGTGACAGGTCAGATCTCTATTAGATATTGGAATGGATTAGAGTAAGAGGAACCCAGAAAAAAATGAGGACCAGCAAGGGGTATAACAGAGCAATATTCAGATTGAACAGGTAGTGTCAGTACACATAGATAGAAAAATGTCTGAGTGGACTTCAAGGGGACAAGATGATAGGACTTGGTTTTGATGAGAATGAAGAATGGATAAACCATGAATAATGCAAAACTTTTGGTTTGAATTTTAAGACATTACTCTCATTACTAATTGAAATCTGACGGGCATTTCCTGCAGTCAGAAGTGATGTTTGTAAATAAAGAAAAGCCATCGGCTTTAATGTTCAGAATATTTAATTTTAGCCAGTATGAGAACCACAGAAGTATTTACTATTGACTGGTATGCTGTGCCTAGTGGAGCTTGATCCTGTAAACCTTGTTAGAAGCAGTGAGAAAATGAAGAAGAGACAGACATACAAACAAAAAAGCTGAGGGCAGGAGAGCTGTGCCCACTCTGATAGAATAGCACCTACTGTACAGCAACCTGGAACCTCATTCAATTTGTTATGTATGGCACAGGAGGAGGAGTCAGCTAGTCTTTGTAGGAGCAGTTGCTAGTTAGTTATTTATAAACACTTGTACTTTCACACACTGTCAACATTCATAGTAAACAATATTATGGAATATATGCAAGGCACAGTGGTGATATGTGGTAGCGGCATTAGCATTGCCCTGAGAGGGACACAGAATAGAACCTAATTGTGTGGCTTTGAGTCTGGTTCTATTCTGACTGCTGCTGTTTCTCCATGTCTTAGGTCCTTACCTGTAAAACAGGGTAATGTGTGCAATATGATTGTTATGTGCTTTAAAACAGAATGCCATGGAAGATGTCAAAATAAGTGAGCATAGCATCAAGAGGAGATTTATAAAAGACCCTGGAAGCCCAACATGGCAGAGGGTTGAGACCGTGGTGATCTTGCGATCATATTAAGAGGCTGTGGAACCTTTAAGAGGTGGAGCCTAGCAGAACTTCTTTAGGTCATTGCAAACACTGACTCTGGAAGAGATTGAGGTAGCTCTTCTGGAGCTCTGAGTTGGTTTTCAACAAAAGCTTGTTTGAAAACAAGCCCTATCATTTTCTATGCTCTTCGGCTTCCAATCTAGAGTTACCTCTCCCATGCTCCCAACCTATAGAATATAAGGTGATCTATCCAGGAAAGACCTCTCCCATACAACACCAACCACATTATTTGGACTTTTGGTCTCTAAAAAAATAAATTATCCACATTGGGTATTTTTTTTTAATAGTAGCAGAAAACTTTCAAATACATGGACTAACCTGGGACCTGTCAAACAGAAGGGCAGGTGAAAGAGTACATGCAAAATCATGAGGTTAGACAAAATAGACAATCTGGGGAAAATCTATTAATTCAATATATCTGGAAGGTATAGTGTGTATGTCTGGTGTCAGAGACAGTTGAGGCTGGACATGTTACCCTGTGAAGCCTTTGTTTTAATAAACTCATCTCTGAGAGTCCTTGTTGTCCTTCTTCCCATTGCTCACCACTGCCCCTCTCCGTGTTTGCTTTCTCTTATTTGCTTTTTGTCTTGAATGGTTATATGTGAATTGAGATGGTTGGTTAAGATTTTGACCTATACAAGTCTGCCCACATCAGTTATGATACCTAAAACAAAAAGCCAAAATTTCCTCTTTGTTTGAACATCTACTGGTTCTCGACACATCAAATTTCACCTTAACTACCAAGATGGATCCCACATTGCTCAGGTGTCATCTTGATCCTTAGAAGTGACAGCCTTCATTGTGTTATTGGATGAGTGCTTCGTTTTCTCCAGGTCAGTCTTCAGATTTTCATGCCCTTTGTGTAGTCTATGTTGCATCTGAGGAGGCTCTTCCTGACTTCTGTGATCCCTGATTTTGAGTAGTCAACATGTCCTCCTCATTGGTTGTGGTTCAACAAGAAATAATCAGGAGCAGCTAAGAGTTGAGCTTAAATTTATGGTACAAAATGGAATGGCTACTTCTGAATCTTGCCTGTGTTCTTTAGACTCGTTGCATCTACGCCTACATTACCAAATAGCCCCTCCTTTCTGGTAAGTAGCTGGAAACTTAAAGACACTGAGCAGGATATCATTTCATAATCTTAAGTCATCTTTTTGAGACATGCTCTCACTATGCATAATTGACTGGACTAGAGCTCGATATGTAGACCAGGTTATCCTTGAACTCACAGAGTGCTTGCCTCTGCCTCCCAAGTGCTAGGACTAAAGGCATATACTACCATCCATAGCAAAAGTTTATAATCTTGATAGGGACAATTCAAATAAAAATATTGCCAGACACATAGAAGACAAATAAACTATCTATAGGTGCATTGAAACTTTAGGTTGCTAGCAGGGGGAAAAAAGTGAGTCTAAACAGAAAAAGGAGACAAGACTACAAAATGAAGGTTCTCTTTCTAGATCAAGAAATGAAGAGTTCAAGGTAGAGGAGAGCAAGCACTCTGTGAGTTCAAGGCTAGCCTGCTCTACATATTGAGCTCCAGTCCAGCCAAGTATACATAGTGACACCATTTCTCAAAAAGATGGCTTAAGATTATGAAATGATTTTAATTTTAAAGATCATGACTTGACCACTGGCAGGGACTGAGAAGGTAGCATACAGGATGTATGAGAAAGGGACATCCCAAAGTATGGGAAATGACCATGGATCATTCTGCAAGGAATTATTCCAGAGGTTCTGTAACCTTGTCAAAGGGGCATCCAGGCTTGGAAACAGAAGCAGGAGCTGTTAGTGCTGTCATGAACCTTTGGATAGGTATGGTGCCTTTTTTTATGAGTGGTATTAAGTCCTCCCATGTTGAACCCAGGTGAGGAAAGAAAACAAAAGAGCATTGCTGCCTTAGATATCCAAGAAAGTCTTTACAAACAAAATAAAACACAGAGGAAGCGCTGCCTGAGGCTGCAAAGCCAACACAGAGGGCACACATTACAGTCATTACTGCGATTCCACAGGGGGGAGAAATGTAAACAGAAGCATGTACTTGATTCTCAAGCATTAGCCCGTCTGTGGGAACAGGGAAATATCAAGGGCAGAGGTCTGACCTAGGGATAAAATTACCAATTCATTCCACCTTCCTTTCAGGGTTCTTATGACAATTAACTTGCCAAGTTTCAACCACAAGACCATATGTTTGCTAGGTCACGTGGAGAAATGGGGTTTATTCTGATTATTTGTTTGTGTTAACATTGGAGCAGTGCAACAGTTATCACACTGGACAGATTCAATCTGTCAGGAGAGCTCCCCGTACACGAACGTGTGAAAGTACTCCAAATGCATGTGAATTTTCAGGACGTTTTATTTATTAGCTTTTGTGTACATTTATGTAAGTGCTATATGTGTGCCTAGTGCCCACAAAAGGGTTCTAGATACCCTGCAGCTGTAATTATGGACTAGGTGGTTGAGTGCTGCCCTGTGGGTGCTGGAGATTGGATTTAGTCCTCCGGAAGAGTGGTGAGTCTTAACCACAGAGTCGTTCCCCAGCCCTCCAATGGGAACTTTTCAGTAGGAAATCCCTGCATCTGAGTCCTCCACAGCAGACCTTGTGCATAAATGCCTTTCACAGGATGGTGTTCCTGCTGCTGCCAGGCCAAACAACTGGTTCTGAAGACCCTTCTTAACTGGCAAAAGAATAGTCAGATATGTCAAGAACAGTTTTGGTCCATTAAATTAATGGACACTAACTATTCTAGTATTTTGGCAGTTGCTAATCAGTGATGTCACCCCAGTTAGGCTTTTTGATCAACCAAACCACCCATCCATCTATGCACAAAGAATAACAGGAGCACGCGTCACTATTCCCTTAGAAGCTTTACTTTCATAACTATATGAAAATTACTAACCTCGGACACGAATGAGCCTGGAGACAGGGCTCGGTGATTAAGAGAGCTTACTACTCTTCCCAGGCACCCAGACTCAGTTTCCAGCACCCACATTGGGTGACTCCCAATTGCCTGTAACTGCAGCTCCAGAAGATCCAACATCCTCTCTGGTTCCCATGGGCCCCTGCACACAAATGGCATACAGATACACAGACGCATACCTACCCACACATAAACTTAAAAATTAATATAAGATGTAGGGTCATCATCCTACCCTAATTCGTACGTGGGATTTCTGAGTCATAAGTCATAATTCAACCCACTAGACAGGCTCCCTGATTCTTTGGCCTCTCCAGTCTATTTTACTTTCGCATGCTCTGTTCTCACCACAAAGACTCCTTGGCATTCCCCCAAAGGCACTGTCCTATTCTACTGTCTTAGTGCTCTCTGCCTTCAGCATTCTCCAGGCAGTCTAAGCCAAGTTTAACCCCTTCAGCCCCACTCTTCAGGAAAGTACTATGCCCTGAGAACCAGTGAGGGCATTATTCTCCAGAAAGCCCCCTTCCCTTGAATGAATTCACCCTCTCTGGAGGAATGCCTCAACATTCCTCAGTGAGATCTCACTGCTGATCTGCATTCCAGATGCCACAAACTGTCCTTAAGGAGCAGAGTGAGTTGCTCATCTTCAATAGTCCCCTTCCCTAGCTTTCGGTGCAGCATGAAGTAGAGCTCAGAGGATCTTAAGGGCACATGGATGCCCAGAACCTCTTTAGTTAGACTCATTTCTGAGGGAGCTGTGTTGTCCAGGTCCCCTCTTTTCAGTGTCTCCTTCAGCTCAGGAAAACAAGTTTTTCCTTAGAACAAATGGGCGTGGAGTATGAAAATATCATGCAGGATTAGTCAAATGCTCTACTGCTTCCTGGTCTATGTCTTTCAGACAGTCTAGGAGTGGAGCTTGCGGCAGGTGGATAGGGATGTGGGGGAGACAGGGGGTTCTGGTGAGCATCTAGGGAGGTGGCTCAGGTGAACAGCTGTGAGGGGTTGATGAACAGCTTTAGAGGGCCCAGGTGAGCAGTGGCTTTGGAGAATGAACATTGCTTGTCCCCAGAACTCTACTCCGCCTGGGAAGGTAAGACTGTTTGCTAACTTCGTGAGTCACAGTACTCTACATGTTCTTGCGGCAGCCTGAAAGAAAACACTGAGTTCTCCCGTTGCCTTCCCACGTACTGGTACTGTGGAGACTCTGGGGCTGTAACCTGAATAACAGGCTCACAGGAATGCAGGTGAAATTGACCAAATTGGGTTGCTAGACACAAATGGGAAGATTTCAATGTTGTGGAGGCTGAAGGTGTTGAAATGCTCCCTGGGAGAAATGCTAATTGGAGTTGTGGGGGCTAAGAATCCGCAGGTGAATGGTGTGAGCATGCGTGCTAGCTGATTCCAGGGAAAGAGAAGAAATGGAGGAAGGGTCAGAGAAGCGATAGACAGGACAGACAGACACACAGAGACACACACACACACAGACACACAGACACACACACACACAGACACACAGACAAATAGACACACACATAGAGACACACAGAGACACACAGACAGAGACACACAGACACACAGACACACAGACACATAGAGACACATACACAGAGAGAGACACACACACATAGAGACACAGACACACACAGACACACACACAGACACACAGAGACACACAGACACACACACATAGGCAAACACACACACAGAGACAGACACACACACACAGAGACACACACAGACACACACACACAGACACACACACACAGACACACACACAGACACACACACACAGACACACACACACAGACACACACACACAGACACACACACAGACACACACACACCCCACATGAAAGTTCAGTTTCTAACTTTAAACTGGTGATGCTTATGTGAATCTGCCACTCTATAACAAGTTTTAGAATGATATTTTGATACTTTATCTTTAACAGTTATAGACTGCTAATTAATGAAACATCTGTTAAACACTAATGAAATTAAATGTTCCAACCAAACAGTAGAACATACTTGTGTTCTACTGTGTGTGTGTGTTGAGAGCAATTTCATTTGGCAGGTATTTTAAAAGTCAGTCATGGCTCTCTGGCTCTCTGTCACTTCTGGTTTGGTTTGGGGGCTCGGGCCTATTTTAGTTGCCATTACAGAGGAACATTCAAGACAAAAGGAACTGACTTTATAATTATTGATTCTTATTCAATCATCTTCAGCTAAATAATAATTTAAAGCATCCTTCTCCCAACTCTTTTCAGTCAAGATATGAAAGATGGAGTGAGAAATTAAGAGAAAAGCTTGTTTGTTTTGCCTTTTTAGAGAATCATTGTAATGATGCCTTTTATTTCTTTTATTGCTTCTCAATAAAAACATGTTGTAAATGCAGTGAAGGAAACTCACTGCTTTCTGCGGCATCGGTAAAAACCAGAGGCAATGCATCGAACTACTATATGGACACTAAAATTAGGCATGTGTGGGCTTCATCATACAAGCAGTGATGAGATAAAAGGCGTCCAGGACAGTGAGTGACTGCAGCTTGCCATGACTGCTTTGTACACCTGAGAAAGCAGGGATGGAATGAATTTCCTCAGCCTTATCTACCTTCTGCCATTTTATAAGCTCGCTATGAGCCAGCCTGATCTACTCACACAAGCAAGGACATGAGGAGGGAGCATGCTTGAGAGAGGCAGAACAAGGAACTAGAGAACAGACACCAAGTATGACCCCGAGTGAAGGGAAGGTGTGAGTTGACCCTTCTCAGGGTATGAGTGGATGAAGTCATTACGCTAATTGAGAGGCTATGTGTTTCAAAAAGCTCTCTGCCGACATATGCTGCTAGATTCTTAATTAAACATTAACCTTTTACAAATTGAAGTGTGCTACTAAAGGGAGGGAGAGGAGTGCAGTGAGGAACAGTAGGCAACAAACAGCAACATGGACGTTTTCCAGAGAGTCAGGGACACAGCGCTGGGGAAGATGTAGGGGTTGGGAGCTTAGAGATAACACCTTCCTTCTAAACAGCACAGTCATCTGTTATTGATTTCCAAATCTAGAATGCAAAAAATGATGGGTATCCTTGCTTTTACATAGATCTCATTGTACTTTGAATATCTTGTGTCTTGATTTACCCTGGACCTTCTTCACCCCTCCTCTAATCCTTTTCTTGCATACCAAATAGTCCCCACTAATTTCCTGTCGTTATATCGAAGTGTACAGTAAAAATCTAAATGTGATGCTTTTCTTGACCCCCATTATTACCCTATTTTGTTCCCCCCCCCGTTCCCTCTTTCATTACACACAATGCACACGCAAACACACATTTAACTCTAGATTCCGCATAGATTCCCTCCACTCTGCACAGCCTTGGTGTCTGCTCTCTAGTTCCTTGTTCTCCTTCCCTCGTGCATGCCTCCTTCTCATGCAAATTTAATCCAAGTTTGACTAATTTACTTAACATCATGATGTCTAGTTCTGTCCAATTTCCAGCAAATAGTATAACTCAACTCTTTTTTTATGGCTGAATAAAGGCTTGTTGTGTATAGGTGCTATATATTCCTTTTATACTGATCTGGTACCATCGCTTGGCTATTATGAATAGTGTTGCAGTAGACATGGCTGTGCAGTATCTCTGTGGTATGCTTGCTTATAGTACTTCAGATATACACTCAGGAATGATATAATTCCATCAAGGGATGCTTATATTTTCAGCATTTGAGATCCTCCATATTGATCTCTAGTGTGTGATCAACCGCAGTGATTCCCACCAGCAGTGTAGAAAGCTCCGTTTTTATGTGTCTTTTCACAGAACTTACTGTTTTCTTCATGACACCTATTCTGACTGGGAAGACAGAGAACTTCAATGACGTTTCGCTTTGCATTTCTCTGGTGACTGAATGGGATCCCCCACACAATTGGTTTCTCAATAATTAAGTATTGATGTATAAAGGAGATACTGATTTTTCTATGTCAATTTTGTATTCTGATCTTTGCTAGGCATGTTTGCTATACCTTAGCATTAACCTGTAATTATCTTCATGTTATCTTGTATAGCTTTGGGGGGTTTTAAGTACATGATCATATCATCTACAAATACAAAGTTTTATTTTTTGTCTCTTCTATTTGTATTTACTTTGTTTCCTGTGTGTGTGTGTGTGTGTGTGTGTGTGTGTGTGTGTGTGTGTTATAGCTAGGACTTTAAACCTCATTTTGAGTAAGGATGGACAGAATTATTACCCTGACTTTATAGGAGATACTTTTATTTTTGCATTTAGTATAATGCTGACTAAAGTTTTCTCATATGTAGTTTTTATCATGTTCAGGTATGTTTGTTTTGTTTATAGTTTCCAGGATTTTTATCATATAGGGTTGTTGAACTATATCAAAGGAATTTTTTTAAGTAGCTAGCAAAGTAGTAGGCTTCTGTAAGTCTTTCCTACATGTTTAGTGTTTGTTAGCGTACTCTACCCCATTCTTTCCTCTCCCCTGTTGCCCATCCCTATCTATACTTAAATTTTTAACTCGCAGTATTCCCCATGCTCTTATATGATATTTGTTCTATTATTATCTCATCCCTTATCCCACCTCCAACACTTCTCATGGGCCTTTTTGAGTTTCCTGACCTCTATAGACACCAAGAATTATTCATATACATCTAAAAATTCAAAGCTAAGATCCACATATGAGAGAAAACATTCAGTGTATGCCTGGCTGTGCCTGGGTAACTTCATTTAGTTAAATATTTGCTAGTTCCATCTACTCCTAAAAATTTAGTAATTTATTTTTTCTTAGCAGACAAATAAAATTCTATTGTATACACATTTTGCATCTCCATTACATATATCACTTGATGAACATCTATGTGGATTCCATTTTTAAGACATTATTAATAGAGGGGTGATGGGCAGTCTCTCTGTGCTTTAGGTATTTGCTCAGTAATGGTATGGATGGCTGATATGATAGCTCTATTTTTAGCTTTTTTGACAACCTCCCACACACACTTCCATAGTAGCTGCTCCCTTCCACAGTGGGTAAGAGATATTTTTCTCCACATCCTCCAAGGCATTTGTTGTCATTTATTTTCTTCTTAGTAGCTATTTGACTGAGATGAGATGGAATCTCAAAGTGGCTTTCATTTACATTTCCCTAGTGGCTAGCGGTGTTGCAGTTGTGTCTGAGACATATAAGTTTAACATTATACTGTCCTCTTGATGGATTGTACCCTAAATTAGCATGAATGTTTTACCCTTTCCCACTAGTTCCAGTTTGAAGTCTCTTTTGTCAGACATTAAACCAGTGACAGCCCTTTCCTAAGATCCATTTGCTTGTCCAACAACTTTTTCAATCCTTTCACCCAGAGAGTGTCTGTCTTTTGTGATGCAACGCATTTCTTGGAAGCAGCAAGTACATGTTTCCTGCTGATTGATCCTAGTCTGCTAGTCTGTATCTTTTGATTAGGAAATTAAGACCCATTGATATTCAGTTATGATGGAAAAGTTTGTGTTGATTCCTGTCCATGTTGGGTTGTTTTTGTTGTTGTTGTTGTTGTTGTTGTTGTTAGTTTTTGTTTTTTGTTTTGTTTTTATAGTGTTTAATTCCCCCCTTCATCTTTCTCAGTGGCTTAGCTGTTCTTCTACTGTGGCCCACAGATGAATTTGTTCTTCAGTTCTAGAGGATTCTTCACAGTATTTTCTGTCAACCTGGCATAGTGATTATAAATTGCTTTAGCTTATTTTTGCCATGAAAAAAATTTTTGTTTATAATAGATAGTTTTGCTGGGTGCAGTGGTATGGTTTGGCAGTTATTATCTTTTAGTACTTTTAGTACGAGATAGTAATCTGGGCTTTTAAATTCCTGTTAGAAAAATCTGCTGTTAGTTTTCCAGGAATGCATTTATATGTGACTTGGCGTTTCTTTCTTGGTGCTTTCAGTACACTTCCTTTGTTGTATATTTAATATTTTAATTATAATATGACAAGGGAGGTTCTTTTACGGTCTGTCTGAGGTCCTAAATGTTGGATTGGCATATCTTTTCCTGACAATGGGACATTTTCTGTCATAATGTTTTTTAAATGTTTCTTTGCCTTTAGAACTATATTTTTTCCTTCTTCCATGCCTATTCATAGACTTGGTCTTTTCAGAACACCATGTCTATGTTGGAATCCACACTGGTACCTTATTACTGTTTTATCTTTGCCCTTGTTTGTTCTAATTCCTCCACCTTGTCTTCAAGCTCAGTTGTTCTTCCCTCTTCTTGGTATAGTTTTTTTTTTTTTTGTTTTTTGTTTTTTTGTAGAAACTTTGCATAGAGATTTTTGTTCAACCTATATTTTTTTCATGTAAAGTATTTCACTTCTTCCACTATTCACATCTCTTTGTTGAATTCTTTTTCATATCTTACATAGTCTTCCTTACTTCATCCAGTCACTTTTGTTCAGAATAAAGAGCTTAATTTTTTTCTTTGATTTCTTTGAACATATTTAAAGTCATTCTTTTGAGTGCTCTGTCTGGGTATTTAGTTACTGTTTTATTGTTGCAAAGAGACACCATGATCAAGGCAACTTATAAAAGATAGATAAGATAGACATATAAAACATAGATAAGAGAGAAATATTCTGGGAATATCAAATTTAAAATATTTTCAGAGAAGAACAGTTCTATAGAGCAGAATACATGTAATAAGTCTTTGAAAAAGCTATCTCAATGATCATTTGAAGTGTACTTAGCAGGCATGATCTTATTTGCTTTCTTATTTATTTTTCTAAGTCTTTTGCTGTATGATTTAACACAACTCAGATGGTTCAGAATGCACATAGGGAGCTCAGAGGTGGTGAGGATCCTATAAAGGGTACAGAAGATGTATCTGACTCAGAATAGTATGGCATGAAAACAAAACAGCTTTTTCCAAGGGATGTAGATGATAGAACATGGGGCCAAGAATTGAATTGAAGTCTGTCTCACTGGAGTTTATGCAATTGAGGGAAATTTTAAAAAATTGCCTAAACACAAAAGTTTTATGTTCTCACATAGCCATGATTAGAGCCTTGCACATCCATTTACACGTGTAACTGACAAAATCATGTCTTGTGGAAAACTTGTCTAGGACCAAAGCTGTTTTACTCAGAAGCACCTATGGAACTGCAAGTGTGTATCTTGTTGAATGGTAAGAGATGAGCGTATGGCAGTCTCTTAGTCAGGGTTGCTATGGCTGTGGTTAAGCACCATGATCAAAAGCATTGGGAAAGGAAAGAGCTTATTTTGTTTATACTTCCATATCACAGTTCACCATTAATGTAAATTAGAACATAAATTCAGGGCAACAATCTGGAGGCTGGAGCTGATGCAGAGGTCATGGAGGAGTGCTACTTACTCTCTTGGTCCTCATGACTTGCTCAACCTGCTTTCTTACAAAACCCAGAGCCAAGAGCCTAGGAGTGCGACAGCCCACAGTGAACTGGCCCTTCCCCCATCAGTCACTAATTAAGAAAATGCCCTACAGTCTTGCCTATAGCCAATCTGATGGAGGCATTTTCTTAAGTGTGTGTGTGTGTGTGTGTGTGTGTGTGTGTGTGTGTGTGTGTGTGCGCGCGCGCGCATGTGTGCATATGCTCATGCATGCTGCCCTCCACCCCATGCCTGCATGTGTGTGCATGCGTTAGATGACACTCACTTGCACAATAAGAACTAATAGTCCAGCAGTGGTTGTCCTCATGATAGGGAAGGAGATAACCCAGTAGCTCCTCAGTTTATAAAGCAGGAAGTTTCAGGAATCATGATCTAGTATTGAAAGGCAAGAAAATCCAGAAGAAAAGACCGAAGATGCTGGCATCTAACGCAGCTTTAGAAGCAAAGGCAGTCAAAGCACAGGTTGCTTTCTCCTCAGACCTTTCTGTACCAGGGCTACTAAGTGGAAGGTGCCACCAACTTGGAGAGCAGATCTTTCCCCCTCATTTCCCTTACAAAAATGTTCTCACAAACATGTCCAAAGGTGTATCTTCTAAGCAATTCTAAATTCCATCAAGTTAGAAGTGGATGCTTACAATCAGCTATTGGATGGAACACAGGGCCCCCAATGGAGGAGCTAGAGAAAGTACCCAAGGAGCTAAAAGGAACTGCAACCCTATAGGTGGAACAACACTATGAACTAACCAGTACCCCGGAGCTCGTGTCTCTAGCTGCATATGTAGCATAAGATGGGCTAGTCGGCCATCATTGGGAAGAGAGACCCCTTGGTCTTGCAAACTTTATATGTCTCAGTACGGGGGAATGCCAGGGCCAAGAAGTGGGAGTGGGTGGGTAGGGGAGTGGGTGGGTAGGGTTTGGGGGGACTTTTGGGATAGCATTTGAAATGTAAATGAAGAAAATACCTAATTTTAAAAAATCATGACTAATGTCATCAGCCTGAGAATATTTTCAAGATGCTACTCTGTTGACTTTGGTTGAGTGCAGCTCCTCAACACTGGAGAAGATAAGGAATTTATTTTCTCCTAGCCTCTAAGAAAGAATGTAATCTATCTTAGTCAGTATTCTATTGCTATGGGAAGACACAATGAACATGGCCACTCTTCTAAAAGAAAGTATTTAAGTCAGAGCTGGCTTATAGTTTCAGAAGTTTAGTCCACGATCAGCATGGCTGGAAGCATGGCTCCAGCAAGCTGTTGGAGTAGTACTTGAGATGTAGATCATCCTGGAGAGAGAGAGAGAGAGAGAGAGAGAGAGAGAGAGAGAGAGAGAGAGAGAGAGAAGAGAGAGAGTTTAGGAATTTAGGCTTGGCATAAACTTTTGAAACCACAAAGCCCTCCCCCATAGATACACTTCCTCCAACAACTTCACACCTCTTAATCCTTCTAATGTTATCAAAGGCTTCCACTCCTAGTGACTAAGCAGTCAAATATAAGAGTTAACTGGGGCCATTGTCATTCAAACTACCACACAGCCATACTGAGGCTTTGATTTTGCTTATTATACTATTTTTTTCTGACTTCTACAACTAAGAAATAATTTCATGTTTTCTTAAGCAATTTAAGTTGTCCTCATTTCTCATTGCAGCAGTGGCAAACGAATAAAAATTGAAATAGACTTGCAAGTGGACTTGATGTTGCAAGCATGGAGCATCTACAACCAATAGGAATAGAATAGGTGAAGCAAGTTTCTGAGTGAGGGATAGAAGAATCAGGTCATTAGATTAGGTTTGAGGTGTATGGGTCAAAAATTGAGCTCTCATGTTATTCTTCCTTAATTTCAGGGTCCACAGGGAAAAAACAAAATGCTACAGTTGCATACAGTAAATAATTTGCACAGAACCCAGGACATTTTCTGCACAGTGTAGAAAATTACAGAACAGTTTCATCAGGGTAAAAGGAATAATTATGTTTGCCTTTAATTTATGTTTGAGCTGTTCTTGATTGTTTAAACCTTTGTAAACCTGAAAGAACAAATTTAACCGCACACAATCAATTATTTAGAACTATGGGAAATTTTTTTATGAACCAATTCCCACAGAGCATACAGCTCTTGAATCTGAATCTTCCATCACTATCCAGGAGATGGGAAAGAAGTTGGACAAGACACAGAATTTCCCCAAGGTTCCCATTTGTGAAATTTTGCCCAATCCATCAACAGAAGCAGGGAATCTTGACTCCTAGATAGTAAAAGATTGCTAGGGATGCCAGGGGTTCAGATTTCTTGTTTTATCTATAACTAGCATAATGCATGAAGCAGCTCTTAACACAAAATGACAGGAGGGCATGGGCTGTCCTTGGATGATGTACACTTGTGGGCAAGCTCCTAATGCATTTTCTAGATTTGATGAATGATGTGAAAAGGCTGGGTTCAGGATTTTTTTTAAAAAAAAGCCAACTGAGAAAGCCATGAGAACAGACCAGTAAGCAGCATTCATCCATGACTTCTAATTCAAAGAGGTATTATATAAAGAAATGTCTATCTGGTTCCATAAAAAAACTAGTTACTAAAGTAAGGGTGCACAAAGAGATTGAATAGTGCTCCTTAAGGGAACTTTAGCCCTTTTAGATGGATTGACATTTAGGGTTTATCTGTAAAATTCACACATAAGCCATTCCTCATTAGGATTTTAGAAGTCTTGTTTACTTAGTTGTTTATGATCTATTTTTGGATAGTGTTCATGACCAAAGGAAACTTAGAGAAGAAAGGGTTAATTTCATCTTACATAGCCAGGTCACAATCCATCACTGAGGGCAAGAACTCAGGGCAGGAACCTGTGTGTGGAACTGAAGTAGAGGCCTTGGGGGGGGGGGGGTGCAGCTTATTGGCCTGCTTCCTATAGCTTGCTTTAGTTGCTTTGTTCATTTGCCTGCACATGTGCAAATTCACCACATACATTCCTGGTCACTGTGGAAGACAGAAAAAGTCCTAGGTCCAGTGTAACTGGAGTAACAGACAGTTGTAAGCTGTCTTGTGGATGCTGGCAACTAGTCCTGAATCCTCTGCAATAGCATCAAGTGCTCTTAATCACGGAGTGATCTTTCTAGCTAATCAGCTTGTTTTCTTATATAGTTCAAGCCCAGCAGTCTAGGGATAGTGTCTTGAACCCAGTGAGTGATTCTCCCCCTCCCCACGATCAGTTAACAATCAAGAAGATGCTTCTACATACATCCCATATGCCAATCTGATGAAGGCAATTCCTTGATTGAAGTTCCTTCTTCCTATGTGTTTGAAGCTGACAATCAAATTTAGGTATCATAGATAGGATATGTATCATAGGTCAACCTCACATTTGAGATTCTTCTTCCCAGCTTCCCAAAGACTGGGATGACAATATACTATGTCTTGCTTTGCCTTTCTTACTAATGAGGTAAGATTTGTTGTCTTAGGTGCTACTTGTAAAGTTCTCAATTCTTGAAAGAGAAGAACTTTTGGATTAAAAAATGCCTTTGGGATAAAAATGGCAGAAAACTATGAACTTAGCAATGCTGAATGCACTCTAGCTTAGGGGACTCATGGAAGAAATAAGACAAGAGACAGTACAGGAAGTATGCCAGTAAGGAAGTAGCTATTCAGTGACACTGATATTGTTGTATGTCCAAGACAATGTGTTGGAAGCTGTCTATACTCACTCTGTTCAGATTAATTATTCCTGGATTCTTGGTAGTGATCCTTCCAGTGAAACATGTTGGTTTGATAGTAAATAGGACAGAATCAATACCTGCTTCCTACAGAACCGAGTGAAGTCAACTTAACACCATATACCATATGTTTATTGAACAATTGTTTCCTATAAGCAAAGTAAATGAGTATATTGTCCAGGCGCCTAAAGTGTTCTAGAAAACATTTCCCTAAAGCACTCATTTACACTCAGACATTTTATACCTTATTTACAGTGACAAGCAATATATGCACGCACATATACTTTAAGTCGTGGCTAGTAGTTCCATTCTAGGATTGTAGATTAGAATGTAGTTTGTTTTGTTCTTTGACTATAAGGCAAGCTTTAACAAATTCATTGTTAAAAAGCAATTTCGGCTTTCTTACTGCCTTTCATCTACTTTGCAGAGCGGTTAATTGAAGTCATAGAATGTACATTTTTCCCTTTGGGGATCAATATAGCAAGGTAGAAAAGGAAATAATTTTTGTTGCTAGTTATAATGCAGCCCATAAATTTTTATGTCTTGAATTGTCTTGCTTTGAAAACATTTTATTCACCTATCTTCTGTTAGCTTCTTTTACATACTATTATAACTATTTGTTTATGACTTTATCTGCATTCTTCAAGCAGTCTTAATGCAGAAAAAAATCTATTATTTTCATATCCATAGCTCCTTGAAGAATGTTAGCCTGAAGATGCTACTTGATAAACTGTGTAGAGATGAAATAAAAGTGAATAATGTTCAGGTTCAGATGTAAAAGCCGGATTCCTCACCAAACTCCAGGACTATGTATCCAAGTTCATAGCACGATTACTATTGCTATCATCATCATCATCATCACCACCACCACCATCATCATCATCATCATCATCACCATCTGTCTAACAACACACAAAATGATGGTATCAGGTTTGGAAGCAATTCCTCCTGTGTTATTGCTTTGATCCTTAGAATAATTCTGCAGTAGGAACATCAATAAAAGTATATCTGCTCTGTAGTGAGTTGTCAGCTCAGACTGAGACCTGCTTAAGTTCTCACAGCTGGACAACCTGATCTGAAGCTTAGCTCTGTGCTCTGAGTCCCGAGAGGTCTGTGTCTTGCTTTGTTTAGATAGCTACTCAATGTCCACCTTGTGCTTTGTGTTCAGTACTGCTCAGCCCAGTATGTTTGATGTTTGGTGAATAAGGTCTATGTGAGCTGCTCTGACTGTCCATTGCCTCTGTCCTGTAGACACCAAGAAGATCATTTCTTTGTCACCATTGTGACAAAAAATGCTTTTCAGCCATTGGTAAAAGTCCTGTTGGGTAAAACCCAGTTCTCGTTGATGCTCAGTGGTCTAACAGCAGGCACAATGTAAAAAATGCTCAGGGACAGGCAAATGAAGAACGAGGAAGTTGTGCCCTTCTTTGGCTGGCAGCATCATTTGATTTACAATTAAAAAAAATGAATTGGCTAATAGAGCTATTGTGATGAGAATAAATAGGAAATATTTATTGAGCAGGCATGAAGTGCTAATTCAAAATCTAAGGAGAACAATATACAGCATTGTTAAATGCCTTCCTAAAATGAAACACCATCTTAAAGTCCATCTAGTGGAACACAGAGCAATTTGGGACCAGCCAATCTCATGATCGGCACTTAGCAGCTCGATATGCCATATTATCTTCTAGAGATTAGTTAGAAGAGAATTGCCTTTCTTTTATTTTAGTGGCTTGCTAACCAATAAATCAGTTCCAATCATTGTTTAACTGTACTGTCCGTAGAGATTATACTGTCAAGTAAGTTTCTGGCTCATTGCTACTGTTCAGAACATTTTGAGTTTTAGGTTTTTTTACATGATTAAGGAGGGAAGGAACATGTTGCTCTAACCTATTGATTTATGTAAAGCACCAGGACACACATAGACCCTCTTGGCAAACATAGAACAGAACCAAAGGGCTAAATCTATCTCCTTCCCCATTAAATTTATCAGAAAATAGAATTATCCCACTATTTATGGAACAATAGACTTTTTTGCATTACAGCTATTGGCATACTCTAGTTTTTGAACTCTGGTCTTGAATTTGGGAGTCCAGTAGATTATACATATATGGTGGTTAATTTTTGTTGCTGCTGCTGTTGTTATTGTTTTGTTTTCAATAAGACACAAAATATTGTCAACTGGGAAGAGGGAAACTCAGCTGAGGAATTGCCCCCATCAGATTGGCTTGTGGGCATTGGCACAGGGGCATTTCCTTGATTAGTGACTGATGTAGAAGGACCAAGCCAACTGTGTGCAGTGCCAGCCTATGCAGATAAGTGGTGGGTGCTATAAGAAAACAATCTGAGCAAGTCAAGGGGAGAGAACCAATAGGCAGCATTCCTTCTTGGTTTTTGCTGAAGAACTTGTCTCCAAGTTCTTGCCTTGAGTTCTTTCCTGGATGACTCTCAATGATGCACTATGGGATAGAAGTATACCCCAATAAATCCTTGCCTCCCCAAGCCGTTCTTTTGGTTATAGTATTTGTCATATCAACAGAAAACAAACTAGAAAAGCTTAAGATCAGATAGGCTTGGCCACAACACATAGGGTGACAGGATAAACTATTTAACATAGATGGTCCAGTTTCTGCATCTATAAATTGATGTAATCATGTCTTTCACCTAGATTCATTGGAAGAATCAAATAAGATAATGACACAAGCTTCCACTCTGGGACTTGGCGCAATGATTAATACATGAGGGTCATATCATTGCTGTATTTTCCATTGAAATGGGACAAGAGTTCTTTTGAAGCTGTTTTGACATTATCTGTACAGGATGGTTCTCTTGCTCCGATCAGAAATGAACATTGAAAGGTCTTGTTCCCCAATCAATAAAGATGCTAGCGGCTAATGGCTGGGTGGAAGAGGAAGAATTTTCAGTTTCTGGCAGGTAGGTTAGCAAACACAGGAGAAGAAAAGATTCACCATGATTGGTGTGTGTGTGTGTGTGTGTGTGTGTGTGTGTGTGAGAGAGAGAGAGAGAGAGAGAGAGAGAGAGAGAGAGAGAGAGAGAGAGGAAGAGGGAGGGAGGAAGAGGGAGGGAGAGAGAGGGGGGATGGATGGAGGAAGAGAGAGAGAGAGAGAGAGAGAGAGAGAGAGAGAGAGAGAGAGAGAGAGAGAGAGAGTCATTAGCCATGTGAGAGGTGCTGAGCTGGGAGTGAAGAAAAGGGCACACTAGTTGAGAGAGACTTAGAAAATTCTGACCATTGAGCAAAAAGCAGATTAAAAATAAGCTAGTGTGTATTTATCTTTCATCTGCGGATCCAAGGGAACCTGGGCATGGCTGGCAGTACTGTTTGCTTGGAGCTTAAAGTGGGGTAATAGAAACTACGCACTGCAATTATCACTTTTTTGGGGGAAACACTTTAATTGCACAGAACATGCATCTGATGAAGATGACAGGTAAGTGAACTTCTCTCCCAGCCCAGGATCTCTCTCTAGAGCACTAACCATTGCTCAACCCCCATCACCATCCCAATTACCTCAGCAGAAAGTTTTCCCCAGATGGCAAGGAGTCTAGCAGCACAGCTCTCCAGCTTAATCAGGATATTATATAACTGTGTCCTGCGAGGGAAGGGTGTGGATATAAAAGAACAATGTCAAGCACACAGGTCAGAATCTAACCAGGGGAGGAGGCACACAGACAAAACCAAGGGTTTTGAAATGCCTCAGGTCTAAATAGACCAGTTCAGACTATTATCTCACCCTAGGCTATAAAGAATTAGCATTTTCTATGCACACTATGGTTTGGGGTTTTGGGACTATTGAACTAAAATTCCCAATGATTTGTTTTTTATGCCAGCTCTTTTGCTAACCTAGACCTGAATGCTTTTCCTTGATAGTTTGAATACATTAGCTGGAGAGCTCAGCAATACAACTGGGACCATTCTAGAGTTATCAGCAACTGGATGGTAGCAGTTTGGGTGTTCATGTGGATGAGAAATCTCTGCCCTTCATGGCTTACATCCCTACTTTGATATTCTAACCTTCCCTCATTTGTTTTTTCTGGACGGGGATCTCCTTTTGAAACTACTTTCCAAAGTGAACTCATTTATTTCCTTGGCATTAACTGTGGTCTGATTTTGTGGCTGATGACACAGGTCAGCTCAGATTTCATCACTCAACTTCTGACACCCATACCTAGACTGTCTCTCTCTCTCTCTCTTTAAGCCTTTATATTTTCAAGAGAAGCCCAAACTTTACATTTTCCTGACAAAATTCTATAGACCCTTCCACAAACTTCTGACTCCCTCTCTAATCCCTAGTAGACAAATACAAATATTTACCCAAGTTGGAAACCTGAGAACAGTCTTTGAATTTTGCTTCCTCCTACATAATAGAACAAAGTAAAACCTGCTGACTTTTCTTTCCACAAAATGCTAAAATAACTCACTTCTCTGTTCTTATCTGATGGGCCTGTCGCCGGTATGTTTTACCTGCTCGCCAGCTTCCTGTCTTCAGTCTTGTTGATTCCAACCACTTTATTCCCCATATGGAAGCAATACAAAACAGTTTTAGGATAAAAATCTGATCATGTCATTTCCAACTGCCCTCCAAATTAAGTTTGAACTCGTACCGGGATGTGAAGTGTGCTGCGTGTGTTCTAATTACTCTTTCCCTCTGTGTAATGCTACCTGACTTGTCTCTTCCTATACTACTGACCCTTGCAAGCCTTCAGCTGGACCATTTTACCTCTTGCATTTAGACTTGTGCACATGCTGTGTCTCTCTCTAACCACTCTCTTCCTCCTGCTCCAAGAAATGGGCTTATGCTTAGTTCCTGTAGCCATTTTAAATCTATCCCAGGCAGGCATATGATGCAGGTGAATCCAGTAAATTAAGACACATTAATACTGAATCTTCCTTTATCCTCGTTTACCAGGACAGCTTATTAATGGCAGGATTGTACAAGAGAAGCACTCTGTCAGGTTCCAGATACCTTAGACCAACTGCAGAGCATCCCTAAATTCTGTTTTGTGACACTGTCAAATTTCTGAGCTTTAAGGGATTTGCTTTTTTAACCTTGCTATCCTAGTATAGCATTGCTAAGTGAATTCCAAGAGATCAACATAATGAGAATAATTTACGTAGTGGAATGTAGGAATGTGTGGCATCACTCCCAGGTTTGCCTTTTTTCATCTTGTCCTGAACTAGGAACTGGAGAACCTCTCATTTCGCCTCTTTCCCCTTCATGATATCTCCTCAGTAGTTGACTCCTGTTCTTACTCAGGACCAACTATAGACAATGTAACTTCCAGGCTGCTTCATGCAAATTTACAGTTGGGCAGTGTCCTCCTGTTCTATGCAACTACACTATCATTTTGGATTTCCTTCTTTATCTCTTCCTTTAGACGGTGAACACTTCAGTGTACTTAAAGATATCACACTCACTGAAGTCCCATGGACAGTAGGGTCCCTTGAACTGTCCTCTTAGTTTGGTCATCCTTCTAGGGACTGGAACTGTGTTTGTGTTTATGCCTAGCTCCCTTGGAACTTTCCTATCAATGTTTCTGTGCATTGAATCTCTCAGGCCTGAATACCAAGTCCCACTGTGTGTTTGTGTGTGTGTGTGTGTGTGTGTGTGTGTGTGTGTGTGTGTTCCAGTAATGGTTTGCAATGCAAATCACTGGATTGGTAACAGGCAGTACCATAACCATGGTAACCAAATAAAGACAAGTTGCTTGCCTTCCTCAGGAAAGTGCATTCTAGCATTGCATTCAGCCCTGGTGTCACTGCCAGTGAGTCAAAGGGCATTGAAGAAATGAGCAATTTCATAGAAATAAAAAGACAACAGAGCCATTGCATTGTTCCCCACACTCTTCCTCACAGCCCAGAATTTGTGACTAATAATCCCATCATTTGTATTTTCTGTTACTTTTTTTTTCTTATAGAGATGAAGGGAGAAAGAATGAGTCATTATGTGTTTTATCCTTGAACTTAACAATGGATGGCTTTTGCCAAGCAGATCATACTGGGCTTTCATAACAATTAGCGTTTAAGTAGGAGCAGATAGAAGCTGGGTCACTTTGGTCACCTGAACTTTTCCATCTTGGCAATGGTAAGACAGGAAATAGAAAGTACCGAGATCTCCAGATTCTCAGAGCAACTACAGCAAGTTCCAGGCCCACTTCTAGGCTGGGATCCCTTCACTCTGCTGCAGTAAGTCTTACAATCTCTTCTATCCCAGCCTGTGGGAGGTGTTAAAGCTCTACTCTCACTTCCTCGCTGTTGGAATGAGAGGGCAGCTTGAGTTTGTTCTGAGATCCTTTACCTGCAGCTGTATGGCTGGGCAATTCCCAGGAAGAAAGCCATTAGCAGTTGGTAAAGTGATCTGATTGCCAGGGATTCAGGCCTGGATATCTTCATGTAGTAGCCTGGGTGGCTACTATTATCATGGAAAGGTCTGATGTTCCAGGATCAAGCTTGTTTGGTTTCATCCCTGAAGGATCCAATACTGTTTCCAGCAAAGTGTTCATGGAGTGATGCAGAAATGGTGTGTTTTCCTTGGGGAGCTCTTCTTTGCTTATTGGGATCATTGTGCCTTCTTTTCACTGCTTATTTTCATTTTTAACTAAACAATGAATTTATAAAACATGATGAAGGAGTTTAGTGTACTAGAGATATGCAAAATGTGAGGTGTGTGTGTGTGTGTGTGTGTGTGTGTGTGTGTGTGTGTGTGTGCCTGTGCAAAATGTGTATGGAAGCGAAAATCTTGACAGAACAGAGAATGCTCTTTCAGGCAGCTTGTCAAATAAAATGAAGAGGACTTGGTTACATTTGACTCTTAGATTCAGAATCTTTATTTGATTCTTGGTTTGATTCTTTTGAATTCTATCCCAAATAATTCATTGGGCACACTAATGCTGCAAATTGTATGGTTGGCATATGTGCAGGGTGTGTGTGTGTGTGTGTGTGTGTGTGTGTGTGTATGTGTGTGTGTAGGGGGTGTCATTATTTTGTTTTCCACCTGAAATTCAAATGCAACTGGCTACTCTGTTTTGTTGCTGAGACATGCAACTTGATTAAAGGATAAGAACTGGAGAAGGTGCTGAGTGAATCAATGAGCACAAACTTCTCATTATAAAAATTTTACTGTTTATATCCCACCAAAACATCACCCATCTATTGTTGCCTTAGTGCCACATGTAGGAAAGGGTTTCATATTGAAATGTACACATTAGGATGGGAAGCCAACAACAGCACAATCAGAACAGCTTGGAGTTGAGTGAGTGAATCTTGCCTCACTATGGTGACATGAACGTTTGTGTTTTAGTGGTTTCCAAACTAAAAATTGTAAATGGCTATGACCCTGACGATATGCATGGCCACCTGAGAGGATACTGGGTGAGAGCTGCTCCCTGCAGTCCTCTCTTGGCTTTCCAGTGTGGCTAGTCACCCTCAGAACAATCTCTTCTAGGACACTAACTAGCCCCAGGGAATGAGGCACAGATATGTTTTGCACATAAAAAAAAAAAGGAAGAAGGAGGAGGAGAAGAAGAAGAAGAAAGAGAGAGAGAGAGAGAGAGAGAGAGAGAGAGAGAGAGAGAGAGAGAGAGAGAGAGAAACAAATAAAAGAAAAAGAAAATCAACCAAACAAAGCTAAGAAAAACTGGCCAAAATACTAAAGCATGATTTTCGGCACATTGGGCATCCTACTCTGTTTACTAGCCATAGCTTTGTCCCTGGTATATTATGAAAGTTGCTCAAGCAAGTTGATACATATTTAGAAAGAAGAAACTAATACATAGAAAATTAGCATCTTGTTTGCCAATACAGAGTACTTTCTATATGCCTCCCAAAGTTATTCCAACTTCTCCGGGACTTGACTATGAGAGGCATTCAGGATGTATGTTTGGAGGTTACAGGGAATCCCCCAAAGTGTTGAAGTTGGTGCGAGAGAGAGAAAGAAAGGCAAGGATAATAAAAAAATATGGAGAGATGGAGAGAGGAACAAGGAGGGGTGTGAGAGGAAAAAGAGGTAAGAAGGGGGAGAGAAAGCAGTGATAAACAAAGGGAAGGAGAGAGAGAGGAGGGGAGAGAAGGGGAGGGAGGAGAGACAGAGAGACTAACTCGGTTTGTGGGTGTTATCCATTAGGCTCTTGATGAATGGGTTATGAATTGGTTTCTTTAAAGAAAACATGCATGAAAGGGGGAGCATCAGTATAGTCCATATATTTATTATAATTATTGAATTCTTTCAGGCCTTCAACTTGCTCTACCTCTGGACAGTTGTATTGGTTGCTTCTTCTCTTAAGGATTTGCTGGTATTTCTAGTTTGGGCCCCTACTGGCTTTAGATGGGTGGGGAGAGGTAATAAACCTTCCTTCACCCAAACTTGGACCTCTGTTGTTTACGTTGTTTGTCATATTTTCATCTCTAGTCTGGAGAATCCTTTATTCATTAGCAGAGATAGTTCTCCTACCTCTTTGTCTGCCTATGTGTGACTTCTGCCCGTTCCTCAGTGTGTGTCTTGGAAAGCTTAGGAGATTGTCTTTCATTTTCTCCACCCTATCAAGCGTCCTCCAACAGGTTCTACATACTTGAGCATAGGGAGACTGCACAGCTCTCCCGAGCTTTCCCCAGGAACAGCCTCTGCCTTAGTCAGAGTTATCATTGTTATGACGAAGCAGCATAACCAAAGCCAAGTTGGGAAGGAAAGGGTTTATTTGGCTTGAGCTTTAACTTTACATTGTTCATCACTGAAGCAAGCCAGGACAGAAACTCAAAAAGTGCAGGAGCTGATGCAGAGGTCATGGAAGGGTGCTGTTTACTGGCTTGCTCCTCTTGGTTTGCTTGGTCTGCTTTCTTACAGAACCCATGACCATCAGCCCAGGAATATCCCCAGAAACAAAGGGCTAGGGATTCCCATATCAATCATGAATATAGAAAATGCCTGAAAGGCTTGTCTCCCACTGCATCTCATGGAAGTACTTTCTTAATCGGGGTTTTGATCTCTCACTTGACTTTAGCTTGTGTCAAAGTGACATAAAACTATCTGGCACAGGTGCATACTTAGGGCAATATGGGAGGCCTTTCCTTGGGGCTTTTATTCTAACCAGAGACTATAGCACATTCAAAACTCTGAGGAATTGATGCGACTAACTTCTTAACTTCCATAGAAAACACCCACGGAGCAGAGACTTGGCAGCTCTTTTTGATTTTTGTGTCCACATTTATCCCATTTGCCTCTTCGCTGGTTGATTATTTTCGTATTCTATGCAACTTCATTGCTGATGCTTTTATTGTCACAGATAGCATCATGTTATTCAGAAACACTTATATTTTGATACAGCCAAATTTAAGCATCTTTTGCTCTAAATAGTTTTTTCTTTTTATCTTGATTAATCAGAGCTTTTCTACTCTAAGTTCTAACAATACTTTCCTGTGTTTCTCATAGCTTTGTTCATCTGTCTGTTTGTTGCCCTTTTACTTTATGATTTCAGATGGAATTTAAGGCCATCCAGAGACTTCCCCACCTGGGGATCCATCCCATATACAATCACCAAACCCAGACACTATTGTGGATGCCAACAAGTGCTTACTGACAGGAGCCTGATATAGCTGTCTCCTGAGAGGCTCTGTCAGTGCCTGACAGATACAGAGGTGGATGCTCTTAGCCAACCATTGGACTGAACACAGGGCCCCCAATGAAGGAGGTAGAGAAAGGACCCAAAGGGTTTACAGCTCCATAGGAGGAACAACAATATGAAACAAACAGTACCCTCAGAGCTCCCTGGGACTAAACCACCAACCAAAGAGTACTCCATGGAGGGCCCCATGACTCCAGCTGCATATGTAGCAGAGGATGGTCGTGTCTATCATCAGTGGGAGGAGGGGCCCTTGGTCCTGTGAAGGCTCGATGCCCCAGTGTAGGGGAATGCCCAGACCAAGAAGCAGGAGTGGGTGGGTTGATGAGCAGGGGGAGAGGGGAAGGGATAGGGAGTTTTTGAAGGGGAAACCAAGACAGGATAACATTTGAAATATAAATAAAGAAAATATCTTAGAAAAAACAAAAACAAAAACAAACAAAAAACAGGTGGGATTTAATCCTGCTAATGGTGTGAAGCAGGGGTTTAAATAGTTTAAATAGCTATTTTCTCCTGAGTGAGTATTTTCTTGTCCCAAAGTAAGTTACTGCTAGAATGACTTGCTTTCTTGACTCTTAACTCAAAATCGGGGCCTCCTCTCCCTTCCCTTTTCTGTCTCCTCCCAGAAACTGCTGAGATTTTCTCCTCTGCCCTGTGGGGATTGAACTCTTTCTCTTAAACTGAAATGAAATTGTCCCTGAGTTCCCTTTGGAATCCATTTTAATGTTTACTTTTTATGTGTGCATGTGTATGAAAATGATGTGCTCATTCATGTGTGTTCGAATACACACGCGTGGTTTTTTTTTTTTTTTTTCTTTTACAGTTCAGATTTTATTCCCCTTCCAGTCAGAGGGCAGTCATGATAGGCCCGTTTTTTGTGAGCAGATCAGTAATAGTGTCAAGTCTTGGGGGCCTCCCCTTGAGCTGGTTCCCAATTTGGGCCTGTCACCAGACCTCCTTTCCCTCAGGCTCTTCTCCATTTTTTATCCCTGGAGTTCTTTCAGACAGAAACAACTATGGGTCAGATTTTTGACTGCAGTTTTTTGGGATCAAACTCAGTTCTTTGTCCTTGCAAGGTAAGTAACAGATTTCTCTTTTTTAAAAAAGCCCTGAGTCTGTTTTTAATTTCTTTTATCTACAAGACTAAGAGCCTCAAATGGGGACCTTATGTTCCAGGGTAATATTTGATAACAAGGTGTTAAGCTATATTTTCCACCAATTAAGTATGTCCACTAAATATAGTATTTATATTTGTCTATTTTTCTAGCTCAGCTGTCAGTTCTGAGAATGTTGTATTACAAGTTTTTAATATGATTAGCAGCCCCAATTTCTGCTTCAATCACCTCTTCAGTTTTACTTTGTTTCCAGAAGTTACATACTAGATACAAACATCCATAATCTATGCTTCTGCAGTATGAATACTGACTATTCATATGATGCACAATGACATGTTGGCCTGATCAGAAGAATGTATGACAGTGACCTGCAAAACGATGTAGTGCTGATGTCATGACTGTTATCGTTTGCATGTGCACACTCTATGTTGTTTACACCTAGACAACAGCCACCTAATGAAGCTTCCTAAGGCTGGTCTCCTGTTGCTATGCAACACATAATTGTATCTTACAAGGTGATGTGCATATCTGTCAAGTTAATACCTTTTACCTGGAGTTCAATTTTGTTCTAAATTAATATTGATATAGCTGTTTTTTAAAAGTATTTCTCTGGGGGTATATCTTTCTTCATTTTAACCTTCCTCCTCTGTTTGTTTTGTTTCATAAATCTTTCTCCTTTAAGTGCCACCAGCTGTATTTTAACAACATTCCATCAGAGTTTGTCTATCATTTCCTATGTAAATGCAACACATTTGTACTGCTTTCACAGACACATAAGGTCTGCATGACCTCAGTTTGTATTTTCTGTCTATTGAACTAGGTCTTTCCGGACTCCACGGATTGGTTTTAGCTTCTGATGTTTCATCATTTATTTTCCATTGGCTGAAAGAAGCTACTGTATCTTCATTTTCCAATAGCTAACCTTCAAATTTTAAGTCCCTTATTTCTAAACATACTCTGCCCATTCCTACCCACAGACAAGACAGGGATTACTCTCAAATCCATTGAAAATCACCACTGATCTGCACAATATGAAATTGGTATGATAATATGAACAACTTTTGCCATACGGTTGAGAGGTTACATAAAACAAAGAGAAGTCTTAGAAAAACTCACTTATGAAAACTGATGCTCTGGTAGAAAACCGGAACTATATTATAATAACAAACGGAATCTAGACAAGCATGGTGGATCATCCCTGTAATCCAACCATTTCAGAGGTAGAGGCAGAAGAATTGAGACCTTGAAGCCAGATTGAACTAAGTAGGGGGATATTGTCTCAGAAATAAATAAGTAAAAATAAAGAACTTGGATTTATAAGCCTTCCATGGAAAAAGGTGACCTCATTGGTACATATAAACATTTAAGGAATTAGTCCATACTTCTATCCCATCTAGGAAAAAAATAAAGACCTTTCCCAAACATTTTATGCAGCTAATCCACCTTGCAATTGGTATTTAGCAATTATTTTATAAGAAAGAAAAAAATCCTGGCTGATTGCTTTTGCTAATAAGAAAATTAAAAACCCAATTAAAATATGAGCAAATGACAGGAACCTGATATAGCTTTCTCCTGAGAGGCTCTGCCAGCACCTGACTATGACAGATGCAGACACTCATAGCCAACCAGTGGACTGAGCCCAGGGACCCCAATGGAAGAGTTAGGGAAGGGCTGAAGGAGCTGAAGGGGATTGAAACCCCATAGGAAGAACAACAATATCAACTAACCAGATCCCTCAGAGCTCCCAGGGACTACACCACCAACCAAAGAATATACATGGATGGGTTCTTGGCTCCAGCTAACTATACAGCAGAGGACTGCCTTATTTGGCATCAATGAGAGAGGAGGCCCTTGGTCCTGTGGAGGCTTGATGCCTCAACAGAGGGGAATGCTAGAACGGTGAGTGGGTGGGAGAGCACCCTCATAGAGGCAAAGTGGAGGGGGATAGAATAGGGGTGTGTGAAGAGGAGACCTGGAAGGGGGACAACATTTGAAATGTAAATAAATAAAATGACCAATAAAAAATAAATAAAATATGAGCAAAATTAGTTTAGTGGATATATGAATTGTTACTACATCAGGATCTAGTTGATTTTGTTTTAGGCCTGCAAAATTACTATCTAACATTCATAAAATCAACGAATGCAACTTACTACAATAACCACATTAAATAGTGGTATGTTATGGTGAAAAAAATAATTTCATGCAAATCAACACTATTTTATGACATTTTGCAAAATTAGCAAACTGGGAACAAAATGCTTAAACTAGGATTGAATAATGAGTTTAAAGTCTAGAAACAAAAGCATCTTATTAAAGATAAAACGTAAAGGCTTTCCTTGTGTATTGAAGGACAACATGAAGTAAACAGCTGTTGCTTATAAACCAAGTCTTCGTCCACTGTTTGGCAGGATACTCTGCTTGCTCTACATCCTAAATGCCTCAGAGTCACATCTCATGCTACCTGTTGGGGACACTTATTTCAGATAACTTTGTCTAATAACTGTATCTGTTTTGTAACTTCACACAGAGCCACTCATTGGCAAGTGTTGTTAGTACTCTTTGTTTCTCTTTCTGAGACATCGATCAACCCTTAGTTAATTTCCTATCTACACTCCTTTCTCTTTTATTTTGCCATTCCTGGTTGACAACATTAAGGGAAAGCTGCTTTGAATTCCCATTAGAGATGAATGATTAGAGCACAGGTGATGGGGCATGTTGGGATGGGGAGATGTGTTGCCCGGTGGCAGACACTTCTGGTGGCCACTTATGGAAATGCAAGGCAATGCACAAGATTTCAATCTTGGGAATGGGTGTAATAAGAAATTACTGTTCCAACCCCTTTCCTTGGCTATTATTGAGTTTCTGTAATTGAGGTAGTAAAGTCTAGTTATAAACAGGTAAGAAGCAGGCTTGTACTGAAGATTGCTTCTATGAAATGAGTGATGGGTACTTTTAGGATAGAATTCCAACATTGAAAAGCACCTGAAGTTTATCTAAACTTGCCTGTCTTCCTTCAAGCATCTCTTCAACAGTACACCAGCAACCTATTTCTGCATGCATGTATTTTCTCTAGAAGATGTTTTGTTTCCTGAATGTAATCATTAAAGGAAAATATGGTGATACCTTTACAGTCTCTTACAATCATTTAGCAGAAATAAGATCTCCTTCCATCTCTTGGTTCCTTGAGATTCAGTGGTTATGATCAAAGTGAAAAGGGAAAGATTTTGTTAAAGTGATGATAGAGATTAAAGAATTGTCTTAAAGGTTGCCTCTACAATTGATGAGGGTAGAAAATGGATTTAGACACAGGTGAATGCTTAGGCCTGAATCTTTTCTAACTATTAACCATTTCTAGTTCCTTCCCTTCCCTCCACTCCCCTCCCCTCCCCTCTCTTCCTTTCCCTTCTCCCCTCCCTCTCTTCCTTCCTTCCTTCCTTCCTTCCTTCCTTCCTTCCTTCCCTCCCTCCCTTCCTTCTTTCCTTCCTTCCTTCCTTCCTTCCTTCCTTCCTTCCTTCCTTCCTTCCTTTTGGTAGTTTTTCTGTCAGAGCCTTTCTTCATTTGTACCATTGTAATTGTGTACCATGGTATTAAAATATGATACAATTCTACTTGTATAACAATATATTATTTTAAACTTGGGATGTATTCAACTCATAATCTTAAACTACTTGACTAGTTACTGTATATGGACTATTTTATTACATATGATTATACATAATATATATATATATATATATATATATACTTTATTTTTAAAAGTAGATTTAGCTTCACAGCAAAATCTAGAAAGTAGAGTTCATATACAGCCCCTTCCCTCTATCTATAGCTTTCCTCATTGTCAACATCCCTCAAAATGTCAACAACTCGTTGAAATTAAGAAATCACATTGAGAAACTATTATCACTCAAGGCCCACAGTTTACATTATTACTCATGCTCTGTGTCCATTCTATGGGATTGAGCAATACATAATGCCATTTATAAAGCATTATTGTATTATTCAGAGTCATTTTTCACTATCGTAAAACATCCTCTGTGCTTTCCCTATTCATTGTTTTCCCTGCCTTAAGCCTTAATGATTATTGATATTTTCCTGAGTTCATAGTTTTCTGCCTAGAAAGCCATATATTTAGATTCAGGAAGTGTGTGGCTTTGAAGACTGGTTTTTGTTTAACTATATGAATTTCAGGCCTCTTAATGTCTTTTTATGGCTTGATAGCTTGCATCTATTATAGAGTTAACCATAGCCTCGTTATTCACTTTCTCAGGGACACCCTCCTCCCAATTTTGTCAATTATGAATAAAGCTGCCATAAAGGCATTAATTGTGTGGGTTTACGTTTTCAACTCTTCTTGGATAAAGAACAGGAGTGTAATTGCTGGGTCATATGCAAGACAATGACAAACTGTCTTCCAAAGTGGTATAGTAGTTCCTACTTCAACCAGCAGTGAATGAATATTCTTGATGCTCTATATCCTTGCCCATACTCAGTGATGAATGTTCTAGATTTGGCTCCTCTAATGGGTTTGTGGGGGTACCTAGTCTATATTTCCCTCACAACCTATAGTGTAGAACATCTTTTCAAAGGTGTATTAACTATCTGTTTATCTTCCTTGATATCCTGAAAAGATATTACTTAAGGCAACAGTTCTCAACCTTTTAGTTATGACCCCTTTGGGGGGGTCAAACTACCCTTTCACAGAGGTCACACATCAGATATTTACATTATAACAGTAGAAATTTACTGTTATAATTAGAGATGAAATAATTTTATGTTTGAGAGCCAACACAACATGAAGAACTGTATTAAAATGTTTCAGCATTAGGAAGGTTGAGAACCACTCACTTAGGTTTTTTGGTCGGTTGTTTAATCTGCTTGTTCAGTTATAAGGATTCAGTGGGTGCTGTCCACTGACAATAGTCTTTGATTATATTTTCTCCTTTGATCATATATCTCTATCTCTATCTATCTATCAATCTATCAATCTATCTATCTATCTATCTATCTATCTATCTATCTATAACTTATTTTTATAGTCTGTGCTGATAGTGTAATTTAGACATTTTAAAATATTTTTTTTATTTTGCATGTGACAAACTTGTGATTCATGTTGACTTCAATTTTTTCTGCATGGTGAAAACTATGTCCATATGCATTGTTTTGCATGTGTGCTCTTATTGTTTTTGTGCCCTTTGTTGACAAGGCTACATTTCTCCTTTCCTCCTTCAAGATCAGCCCATGGCAGTAATTGTTGCTGAACTTTGTTTTGTTCTAATCTCCTACTTTGCTTCCAGCATAGCACTGGAAAAATGATTCGAGGATCTTAGTGAGGCAGCTAGAAGTTTCTCACCAAGTCTGATGCTACTTGCACGTCTGTCTGTTTATTTGTTTATTGGAGATTACGTGTTAGGTTGGGAATACCTAGTTGACCATCATATTCTAAAGGCAAGAGGAAAGATACATGGGAGGGACATGTGGTAGAGCCAAAATGAAGGGTAATTATCAGTCAAGATAGCATCTGGTTTTTTTAACACTCAAGAGCATATATTCATCAGAAAGCCACTTTTTAAAGTACATGAATTCTATTGTTAAGTATCCCAGTGCCTGTGTCCTGAAATTTTTTCCTATTTGTCTCTACACCTTCAAGGCCCAGAATCAATATATTTGTGACAAACATATGCTCTCGAGTTTTAAAAATAAGATGCCATCTTAACTGGTGATTATTGTGCATAAGTAACCCTTCAGTTTGGCTCTTTCATGGGTCCCCTTCCCATAGACCTTCCCTGTTGTCTCCTTTCTAAGAATCCCGATGTCTTTATAAACGAACAGATCCTCTTCTAGTGTTTGAGAAATGGTTCTGTGCTTCTGTTAAGATGCACATCCTCCTGCATCTCTCGCACTATAGTTAGTTGGTATAATTTCTCATAGTCAACTCTGAGCTTCTTAAAACTTGTCTTGTACACAGTAGATGCCCAAGTATTTAATTGAATTAAAATGGTAAATGTCATTATTGTACTCATTTACTTATTTTTTTAAATATTTTTATTAGGTATTTTCCTCATTTACATTTCAAATGCTATCCCAAAAGTCCCCCATACCCCCCCCCCACTCCCCTAACCACCCACTCCTACTTTTTGGCCCTGGCATTCCCCTGTACTGGGGCATATAAAGTTTGCAAGTCCAATGGGCCTCTCTTTCCAGTGATGGCCGACTAGGCCATCTTTTGATACATATGCAGCTAGAGACAAGAGCTCCGGGGTACTGGTTAGTTCATAATGTTGTTCCACCTATAGGGTTGAAGATCCCTTTAGCTCCTTGGGTACTTTCTCTAGCTCCTCCATTGGGGGCCCTGTGATCCATCCAATAGCTGACTGTGGGCATCCACTTCTGTGTTTGCTAGGCACCTGCATAGTCTCACAAGAGAGAGCTATATCTGGGTCCTTTCAGCAAAATCTTGCTAGTGCTGAGTTCAATTCCCAGCAATGACATGGTGGCTCACAACCATCTGTACTGGGGATCCGATGCCTTCTTCTGGTGTGTCTGAAGACAGTGACAGTATGCCCACACACATGTAAATTAAAAAAAAAACAGCAATATGCCAACTCATTTACTTATAATGGGTAATTTTTACAATGTATTTTATGAATAACTTCTGGTATATGATGCTGTCTTTGACACGATAAATATAAAGATGAATACGTCATAATTTGATCTTACTAAGAACATAGAATCCAAGGTCAGGAACAATCACTGTTTCATTCATTAAGCAGTTATTGCTAATCATCTATAATCACTTGTATCCTGATCTAAGTACCATGGATCCAAAAGGAATTTCATGGATTTTTGCCTTCAGTTAATGCACTTACATAATGGGGGAGGCAGTCATGAAGTGAACCATTTCACTTGAGTGTGGTAAGTGCTATAGTAGGGGTTTGCAAAAGTTTTTGTGAAGACATTGAAGGAGAGAGGAGCTCAAAAATTAAGTTCTATTTTATTAAAATAAAACAGGGTCCAGGAAAGAGACAGTGATTGCTTGTAGCAGGACCTGTAGCCAACATGATTAGACAGAACTCATTGATGAACCTGAGTTCTCTGTTTTCAGAGATTTATATACTTGTCAAAGGAACTTAGATTGCAGCCATGGAGGAATAGGAGCACCCCTGATGTTCTTTTGCCTTTCTTTTTTCCCCTCCTTGGCAGAATGAGGCAAAGTCAATGTGGAAAGGACCAAGGGAAAAGTCAAGGAAGTCACTGAGGAATTTTTTTTTTAAGCTTGAAAGTTTCGAAGTGACTAACACAGTGCTAGCAGTGGAGATACCAGTAAGTCTGACATCATCCATCTTGAAGCTGTTGCAGGTCTCCCGGAAGTGGTGTATGTGGTCTTTCAGCTAATAATCTTGAGCTTATTTTCCCTAGCAAAAGATGTTAACTCCAAGTTCAGGAAGTCTGACATTAGGATCCAGCTGGGGCACAAATGTCTTGTCTTGAAATCCAGCTTGCTCCTAAATGGCAAGAGTGAGGCACCTTCACATATTCATGGTGGGAGGAAGCCACCCACAGAACAAGTCATCACAGACGGCCTGTTCCTCCCAGCAGAGTGTTGATGGAACACACTCTTCCCAAGGATCTGCCTCTACTTTCCTGAATCACTTGGAAATCTTTACTAGTGTTTGTGGGACTTCAATACTTGGATAGGAATGAAGAGCAGAAGGGCATTCCTGGCTTGACTTTGTTGTTTGAGCTTTTACATCTTCCAGATTTATGAGTCGTAGGAACAATGGCTTATTCTTCCTCTTCATGTAGTTTTGTTGAATATAATTTTAAAATATTTTAAGTGTGAGTACCATTAGTCACATATTAAATAATCTGTGGGGAAGATGAAAATAGAATAATGAAATTGCAAAATTATCTCATCTCATCAATTCCTTCCTATTATATGAATAGAAATTACATTCCAAGAAAACTTGAAACTACACGTCTAGTGTTATACAGCCAATTGACAGCTATTTGTTGATTAACTAAACTGGAAACTACAAGCTTTTTGTTTCCCTGGTGATGGATTAAATCTTTCATTTGCTTATCAGCTGTTGAGAGGCTAATAGGAGAAGTGAAAAGGAAGTATTCACATAGTTTTAGACCATATTTTAGGTAGTACTTACTATAATATGAATATTGTTTGTATGTGTTCACATGTATGCATAATCACACTATTTTTCTAATTCATATCTATTATACATTACTCCTTGATGCTGTGAACCATTCCTAACAAATATGTAGTAGCAGCCTCTTTTCTAGCCTTTTCTATTTCAATCAGCTTTGCCTTGGCATTGCTCAGTTGTTTCTGGTATTCATTTACATATACACCCATTCAGTAAGTACACATTCAGTACTTTACTTATGCCAATATGGTAAGATTAGGAAGACATCTGTCCTGAATAAACTCACAGGGTGATTAAGGTAGTTTAGAAACATAGTGACTAAATTGAAGGATAGAAAGAAACAGACTTACCAAAGAAAACCAATACCTTAAAATAGCAATTTAGAGTGAGTTATGTATGAGTTATAGTGAAACAAATACAGACATATTTACATAGGGAGAAGTTGTAGACAGAAGAGAGAAATGGACAGCAAAGACGGAAGTATGGAACATCCAAAACTTAGAATCTAGGAAATGAGAAACAAACTTGAGAAAGAATGCTTTAACACTAAGTAGGAAGAAATTCTGGAAGTGTAATCTTTAAAAATCCAGTTAAAAGTTGTTTCTATTAAGAGGAAGTGATAACTACAGTTTCTAGAGATTCTAAAATGATAAGCATAGAGATTGAAGTACTAATGATTCATTCAGTTACATAGGGAAGGTGTGGATTGTGTGTGGACAGGGGCCTTCTACTAGACCCAAGAGAGACTGCAAGTTCTGTTTCTGTCAGGTTGATAGCAGTGGGAAAGGATGTTTTGAGCTATATGGTAATCCTCCATTTTAGGATTAAATTTGAGAGATGGAAGGAATTCAGGAATCAGGGAAGGCTTGTAAGTTCTTGATGGAGCAGGTATGCTAAAGGAGATGAAATTTGTTAAGATGCAGAATGCTAAAAGAGGGGAAGATACATTTGGGATTAAGAATGGAACCAAGGAAACAATGAAGAATTCTGTGTGGAACATATTAAGTTGTCTACAAACATTCATGTGGAAATGTCAAGTAAAGGGGAAGTGCATGGCCTGAAGTTCAGAGGATATGCAAAATTTGGAAGTTTAAGTTTGGGTGTCATCATCACTGGTCTATAAAAACAAGGCAAGGTTTGAGAATTTGAGAGGGCAGGGGAGGATTATTGTAAGATGAATCATATTATAGTGTGTTTTAATGTGGATAGAATGATCCAGTGAAGGACCAATGACTCCAAAAGGATAAAGATGGTGTCCAAAGAAATTCTGAATAGAATAGAAGTAATAGCAGGGGCCAGACAGATGGCTTAGAGGTTAAGAACACTGACTGCACTTCCAGCATTCCTGAGTTCAATTTCCAGAAACCACATGGTGTGTCACAATTATCTGTAATGGGATGTGATGCCCTCTTCTGGTGTGTCTGAAGACAGCAATGTACTCATATAAATAAGTAAATAAGTAAATAAACAAATAAATCTTTTTAAAAAAAGAAGTAATAGCAGATGCTTGAATTGGGATTTGTGAGTCCATTTTCCAATGATGAACAAAGTATGAGCATAGGAATTGAGTAGAAATGTGAAAACATAATGGACTGAGGGGACAAGTGTCAGAGGGTCTCTATATGGTCTACATTGCTAAGGAAATGTTTCAGAAAAAGATGACAAGAAAGCTGTTCTATTACTGGCAGTGTATGAGGGTGAATGCAGTGGATATTCATGGTCTGATGACATATGCAGAGAATGCAAGAGCACAAAACAGCAAGATGATCACAAAAGAAATGTGTACCATCCCCAAATACATAGTTCAAATTGTAGGATAGAAGGGATAGAAGTTCCTGGCTTGAGAGGGCAAGCACAAGGGAAATCACACCCGTGTTTCAGTTAGAAACTGGAGATAAAGGAGTATTCAGTGATGAGGTAGGGATGCAGGGGGCAGTGGATGGAAGTGAGTGAATTCTGGGGATGAAGAGAATCAAAAAGCGGGCGTGGGGATTGGGCCAGATAAGCAGTCACTCACAGGAATGTGACCCAAAGACACAGTGAGATGGTACCCAGTCTCTACTTCCCTTGATGTGTCAACTTCTCAGGGTTAGAGTCTTAGTTTTGGTAGTGAAGTGAATAATCTTGAAGGTTTTAATAATAATCTTTTAGAAAATATGAGCCTAGAATTTTTATATATAGATAGATATAGATATAGATAGATATATAGATGATATATAGATATATAGATAGAGATATAGAGATGAGATATAGAGATATAGAGATATAGAGATATAGAGATATAGAGATATAGAGATATAGAGATATAGAGATATAGAGATATAGAGATATAGAGATATATCTGTGAGCAATGCCAGAGCTGGGAATAGGCATATCCTACCAGAGTACTGGGTAGCCGAAAGGAACCTAAGCGTACCGCTGGGGGAGTCAGTGTGTGAAATGGGTAGAGTAGAGGAAGGCAAGAGTTGGATGACATTATAGATCTTATAAAGGATTTCAGAACAGCCCTGATAACAATGGTTAGATGAGACCCAAGGATATGGTTGAAGAGATCTCTGTGGACCTGTCTGGATCCCTGTGGGCTATGCCAGGGTTGTTTTTCCTTTATGAGGTTGCCTTCTTGACCACAGGGAACATTCAAAAGGGGTGACCAATGCTAAAAACTGCAGCTTGTACCCAAGAGATCAAGTACACATGGAAGAAATTTCAAGACCCTGCTAAAAGCCTCTAGCATGCCACAGAGACTCTACATTCCCACAGTTAGAGAAATACTGTATTCTCACATTTCCAATAGTTTCTGCTAGTCTACTGAGTTATTTCAAGACAACATGGGTTATATACAAATTAAGAGTGTTAAATCTGTTTGGGATCAGAAAAACTCTTGTATTGGTTAGTATAGTGGTTAGTCTTAAATGTCAACTTTAAACAACATATAACACCTGGGAAAAGAGCCTCAATTGAGTATTTGTCTTTATCAGACTGGTCTGTGAGCATGTTCTGTTCATTCAAAACAAATCTCTCTATTTTTAAGTCTATAAAAGAAACCATGTCATCCTGGGTAGCAATTTCCCTAGGCAGGAGGCCTTGAACTATAAAGGACAAGAGAAACCTGGATGTTAGAAGACAGCATCTATGCATTTGTTTCTTCCTGATCTTGACTATGGATCAAGTTCTCATATAAACTTCCCCTCAATGATGGACTAGATCCTAGAAATGTAAAATAAAATAAAGGCTCTTTTCCCCTGACTTGATATTCTATCATAGTAATGGAAATTGTCTTAGTTAGGGTTTCCATTGCTGTAATAAAACAACATAACCAAAAGCAGCTTGGAGAGGGAAGGGTTTATTTTGCTTAAACTTCCACAACATGGTCCACCATTTTAGGAAAGCAGAGCAGGAACTTAAATCCAGCAGGAACCTGGAGACAAGGGTTGATGTAGAGACCATGGATGTAGGAATGATGATTATTGGCTTGTTCATCATGGCTTGCTCAGCCTGCGTTCTTATAGGACCACCAGCCCAGGGACAGCACCATCCATAATGGATTGGGCCCTCACACATCAATCACTAATTTAAAAAGTAATAATGTCTCACAGGCTTTTCAATAGGTCAATCTCAGTTGATGTTTCCATTTCACAAATGCCTCTAGCGTGTATCAAATTGACCTAAAATTAGGCAGCACAGAACCAAGACTAGAACAATTGGTGATTTCTTTCTTTCTCTTGGCCGTTCTTGACAGGGTAATGATGAGAGAGAAAAAGAAAAACATAAAAGAGGAGAGACTGAAAAGTACAATCAGTGGTTGTTTTGAATAGGCTTCCCATTAATTCTTTCATATGAACTAGTTATTTTACAACTATTCCAAGAGTGATGGAATGCAGTATAAAATAAGTTTGAGAATTCCTTCAAAGTTCAGAACGCAGCAGAGCTGAGAAGAGTCAAGGGATCTGACCTGCCAGATTTGCTATTTTAATCACATAAGAACCAAGGATGTTGTTGGCTGAAATGGAAACCTGCTACCAAACCTGATGACTTGCATTCAATCCTCAGACCTCGGGTGGTGGAAGGGGAGAGTAGACCTCTGAATTCTATAGCTTCTCCATACTTGTGCCCACTTGAAAATTAAAGGAATAAATGTGAAAGAAACACTAAACGAAAAACAAAACAGCCAACAAAAGTGCTGCCCAAACTACCTGGAGTTTCCTTTCCCATGACCATTTGGCCTGGTCCATGTGCTACGCTGGAGCCTGATGTGCCATACCACACTCTTGGAGGTGTAATGATTGTCACTTTGTTGGGATTTTTACATTTCCTGACTCTGCTATGGAATTAAGAGATAGGGACAGATGGGGTGATGTTGCTCAAACTATAGAAAATTCAAAACAGAATTGTTGTGTTATGTGGAACCAATTGTTTTCTCCTTTGGATTGTTTTCACCATTCTGAGAATTTGGTAATGTTTTGTGTTTTCTTTTTCAACACATTTGCTTATTGTACAAAGTGAAGATTTGGTACGTGTAACTTTGTATCTTTAAAATTAAACATGATATAACCAACCACCCGTATTAGTGGGTCTTTTTATATATACATGTCTATCAAAATAGAAGGATGTGGAAGAAAGGACTGCCTGTTTCAGGTTTTGGTGACCACATAATCCAGATGTAAGCTTTCTCCTAGGGTCAAGTCAAAGTGGCCAGCACTGGGTTTCAAATGGTCCTGGGAACAAAGGTGTTCCCTAGAGGAGACAGTAGGGCTCAAGCAGCACAACTGCCTGGCAATTCAAGGGACAATTCAATGGAACAATTCAAGGCTATCATTCAATTAGTTTATGTCCTTTTCTAAAGAGGCACATTGAGGGTCCAGTGAATAGATGTCAAAGTTGGCCATTCGAGCAGCAGAGACTTAACTCCAGAAGCAGACTTGTTTACTAACTGGTAGTTGCCCACTAAGGCAAAGTGAACAAGAGACTTCCTTTACCAATGGTCCCTAACCTCTGCTTCTGGCAAAATTTCCACTTTTGAGGCATACATTTTTATAATCTGTAGTAAGTACAACCAATCTGGTAGAGAACCAGTCTTCAATGGTTGCATAATACTGGAGGCTGAGGTGGAATTTACTGAGTGAAAGCTTGGGACATAAAACTAAAATGATATTTCTATCTAAAAATGAAACAATTCTCCCAGTGATTTGCAAAAAGCAGTGGCTCAGTTGACATGTAACATTCTGGCTCAGAACATAGTCAGCTGCTTGGTAACTCCTGCCCTTCTGAGCAAAATCTCCAGCTGAGACCAAGAAAAGGATCATATAATCGGAAGAACCTTGCTGTTCTGTGACATACTATTCTGTTGTTAAAGTTTTCTGATTCTCTAATGAGTGTCACATCTCAGGATATCCTTGAACAAACTTTTAGAATTTTACTTCTTGTGAAATTTTGCCTCTTCAAAGCTATCTTCTGATTTTTACTCACACCCACAAGACAACCTTTTCCTTAAATCTGAAAGAGTAAAAAATCCTGTGTAAAATTAAATAAATGCACTTTTAGTGCAGATCATAGGCATTCATTTTTCTAGTGTTATGAATTCTAGTATACAACTCCATCGAGTATGAAATATAATCTGATCTCTATTACTTGTGCCTTGATTTATTGCCATTTTTAAAAAAATTGCCAAAGAGGAGACTCAAAAGTTAACATTCTTGAATAAAATGTCCGCCTTTTGGGCCTTACATTTAACTGTTTGAAACGTTTTGGTTTTTGCATTTAGAATGTAAAATTAATAGTTATCTTAAGTATCAGTTCTAAATTTACATGAATGGCACATTTTAATGTATAAAGCATGTAAGGGCAGTGTTCCTGACAATTTCATCTGGAGTGCATGCCTGAACTTAAGAGAGAATCAGATATTTGCAGCCAGTCAGAATGGTTTGCCTTTCTCAGACACGAGTTGCGAATGACAGCTTATGTGTCACGTGACTTGTGATTGCGCACCAAAACCAGGAAGCTAGGAAGACTGCTGCAGCCTGGCTGGCTCTTCAGCCATGTCTATGAATTTAAAGACTGAACTAACGCTGACCGAAACATTTTACCACACTACTTTAAGCACAAAGAGTGTTTTTGAACTTGAACTTTGGTATCTTAATTTTTTACATGTTTTTTAAAACACCTGTTATGTGCTGAAAGTTCATATCCTCAAAAGTAAGAATTGTGTTCTCTATCCACATCTCAGAACACAGAATCCATGTGGATGTGGCTTTGTGTCTGGCAATGCCAAGTTACTCCCTTGGTCTGTCTGACCATCGTAAGGAAACTATTCTGCCAAAAATCAGCGGGGATTCTACTTGAGTAGGGGAGCCTGTTTCAGTGAGACAGTGACCTTAGATGGCTCAGTTGCTTCTAAGAATCCTTCCTGTCGTTGAGCTAAAACTCATTGTGCCTGGTTTGTCTGCCTGTGTAGTTTCAGTAAGCTTGTGGAACCACCCTCATGATAATGGAGGAATTACAAGGATCTGACACTCCCAGAGCAGGTCTGGAGATGAGCAAGAGAGATATCCTAAGACATACGAAGAGGGCATGGGCACCTCTGGATGGGCATCTGCTTCCTGACTCTGAGGAAGAAAACCCAATGGTCACTATGTATGTGCAAGGTAAGGGTCCTTCTAGGGATCTAGGAAGTGCTCTGCTGTGGGCAATGCGGGATGTGAGGCTTTTGCTTGGGAACAAGTGACCTCTAAGGACTTGATATTAAAGAAACAAGTGTTCCTGGCATGATTTCAGGCAATTCTATAAAACAGACATACATGACTTCAGCACAAATAGACCAGCTAAGTGATAAACACTGCTTCTTTTTCATTTCAATACCCTCATCCTAAAATCCCAAGACTATGAAGATACATTCAGGCCCAAGTCAAAAAAGCTTCTCCTCCCGACACCAACTTCTCCTCTTCCTCCTCCTCCTCCTCCTCCTCCTCCTCCTCCTCCTCCTCCTCCTCTTCCTTCTCTTCTGTTTCCTTCTCCTCCCCATTTCTTCCTTTTCCTCGTCCTCTTCTGTCTCTTCCTTCTTTTCCTCCCCATCCCCTCACCAACCTTCTGGTCCTCCTCCTCCCCACCCTCTCTTCCTCTGCCTCCTCTTCTTATTCTCTTTCATTTCCTTTTTCTTCTTCCTCTTCTTTGTGTACATGTGTATGTCAGAGATAGAGAGGTAATCTTGCTGAACTGTGAGCCGTGCAATTGAGCTAGACTGGCTGCCAATGAGATCAAGGGATCTGGGTCCTTCTAGTTCAACTATGCCCTGCTCTTTCATGGGTACTGGGGAACCAAATGCAGTTCCTCATGTTAGCATAATAACAAGCACTTGAACCACATGCCATTTCCTCAGCTCCCAATAAACCTTATTTTAGAACACCATTTGATTTAAAATTTCTTGGGCGTCTTGCATGAGGCACTGGTGATCATTGACTAACATGAAAAAGTAATAAAGAGGAAAACATTCCCATTTTATGTACGCATAGCACAAATGTACGCATAGCACAAATGAAGACCACTCAGCATCTCCCAGCTTTACTGGCTGGTTTACTTTACCCAATAGTCTATATGAGAATTATTCAAGTATTTTATGGATAAAGTCAGACTGAGCCCAGGGTATGATGTGGTAGCTAACAAGAGCTAGAGCAATTGTCTCTCAGGGCTGGTTCTGCTCATCTCCTTTCTTTTTCCATTTTCTAATTTTTGAGCTAGTGCTAAAGATCCACCTTAAAAGGCTGGAGCCTTTTTAACACACAGGTTGCCTTTGGAAATTCTGGGACTCTATGGCAATTTGTCCCTGGAATGAATGCAAATCTGGTTTCTAATCTGGCAGAGAACTCCTTGCAAATAAACATTGCTGGCTAGCTGCCTTAGGTAAATGTTGGGATTTAATAAGGAGAGGTTCCATGGTGATTTAGGGCCAACAAGAGAGAAACAAAAGTCTCATCCCTTTTTCTATTCATTGTATTCACGCTACGCAACTTTCCACCCACTCCAGCACCTCTCACCTCCATTGATTCATTTTGCCAGTCCTCTATGCTTTGTTCCTTTTTTCCTTAAGTTATAGTCGTTTGGCAAGTTTACATCCATTCTTGGAGAGGCTGATTATGGAAAACAGGAGGTTGTGCCTCCAGGGGGAAAATGAATATGCTTACATGAACATGTGACTAACTATGTAGGAAACAGAGCTGCTGAGTGTGGCAGATGATAGAGTGGGTCATTGTAGATGGTTGTGCTTTGACTAACAGATCTGGTGCTTTCATTTTCTTTGTAGAAAATTCCAAACAGGAAAGTATCCAGCAGTGGCTAGACTCTGGATTCTTGTAAGTGGTGTTTTATTTTATCTTACTTTTGCATGTCTGTGTACTTTATACAGTTCTCTTGCAAAGCTCCATGAAAATAATGTTGGTTAGCTCTCCCTGGAATGGGCTCTCAGCCATGGGTTACCAGGGTGGGAGAAGTATGGGTTTTCATATTAACTGAGTACTTGAGGATTGCTGCATTACTTCAAAAGCTGTATGTCAATGTGCAAGTACAAAGGTGGACTATTATTTGGATTCAACTGCCTGAATTTTTGTTTTGTTCATCAGTTTAATTACAGAAGCAACTTGGTAATAATCTCTCTACGTATATTGTTGGGCTCACAGTGCTTTGCTTCTTTTATAGTGTCTCTGTAAATGAAAACTTCCAGCAAACCATCAACCATACTGGTAAGGCAAGACAACCCATCGAAGCTGTGCTTTGTGGAGCTGAGTAGATGTATGTGTGAAAGGCACCTATGATAATCAAACTTCCTCAAGGGAGACTAAGAAGAGGCTCTTGGAAATAAGTCTATCTTCTCTCTTGATTTTATAAGACTAGGACTCAGAAAGTGTACCCATGTCCCCAGCAGTGGGTGATGGGCTGAAACCAGCATTCTTGCTACCATCAAACACTCAGACTGTAGCAGGAAACTCTCTCAGCCTCTGTAGACATTTGTAAGGATGTAATTATGTAAACAAAATTGTTTAGTTATTCATAATATATTGTAGTTTATTTCCAATCCTATTTTCTCTCTCTTTTCCCTCTTTTTTTGTATCAAGCATAACATTTCTATCTTTTCTCTAATGATATGTTTATTCTAGAGATGAACAAATGACTAAATCCTAAAACAAAGAGCACAAATATTTCTGAGACAGAAAGTGTATCATACTGCCTCCCTGGGGTTTGATAACAACATTATTAAAATAATGAATGCAGATCTCATGGATTCCATCTTTATTAAATGAAAATACCAGATTTCATGGGATCTGAGATTCTTCCATTATAAAATGTGCTTGTTTTATAAATACCTCTCAGATGGGTAAGATGAAATCTTGTGAGTGAAAATGAAAATTGGCATCAACACCAAAACACCTTGATCATATGTGTTAAAAATAATGTTCTAGAATTGATTGAATGCCTAAAGAATCTGTCTAAATATGACATAAACAAGGAATGTAATGATAACAGAGACAGTTATTAGTCTATTGTAACTTACCTTGCTGTTCTTAATTATTTTATATCCTCTACACCTTCTTCAATTAAGATTGACCAATGTTTGCCAGTCGATTAAAATTGGATCATTTTGCTTTTCCAAACTTTTAACTTTTTAAAAGTTTAGACTTAAAATTTCATTGAAATTCCCTCCTACACTCAGTTGCTCTACATTTTAAATTTAATTTCTTATTCTTTTAGAGTGCCATTATGTTCATAATGAATTTTATTCATTACTCATTACCTCCTGTCATCTTCAGTCTCTCCTTTCGCCATCTTCCCCTCCTTCCCAAGAAGCTCGTCCTGTTTTTATGTTCTATTGAGTTTAAGTAGGGTTGCTCATGTAAGCATGGGTGAAAGCTATTTCTTGGATTATATCCAATCAATCAGTAGCTACACGACTAAAGAACGTGATACCCTTCCGTGCCCACCATTAGCTGTCAATAATCACTCAGGGAGAGATGGGCCTCATGAAACCTTTCCTCTTCCATGATCAAGTATGGACACGCCCACTCTTGTGCAAGTTTCTTTACCTGCAGTGGGTTCATTGAGTCCAAGGCCATATTATTCCAAAAGAAGTCTTTTCACTACATACCTTCTCTTACCCTGGCCCTTCCATTTTCCTATTCTCTTTCCCAAATAAGACCTTGACTCTGAGAGAGAGAGAGAGAGAGAGAGAGAGAGAGAGAGAGAGAGAGAGAGAGAGAACATTATTTAAGATCCATTTTGAGCTTAGCACTCAGCCAACCTTTACTCTCCACACTGCTTTAACTGCTGTAGGTTGTAATGAGACACTTCTCTGATGGCAAATAAGAAAAGCATTAATCTATGGATAGAAACATGAGGTTTTAGAAGGCAAATTAACCACATTTCAATTAAATCACTTTATTTTTAACATAAGGCCTCCGTGATGTCAAAATTTCAGAACATGCTTCCAATAAATTGAATATGATGGCCTCTCTATTCATATCAATTCACACTCAAGGAAGAGACAGAAACATAAGTATATTTTATCACACAGACCTGTCTTTGACTCTTGTTTATGTCATGCTGTGAGGCCGGCATTCTTCCTTCCTTTGGTTACACTGTACTTCCTGGAAAATACAACTCATGGTCTGGCTTCATCAGAGCCAAGTTAGTGAACTATAAAGTATAAAGGCACAGCCAGGAGGGAAGCAGGGTCTCTGTGTGACTCTGAGGTCAGAGGGCACAGCTTTTACTTGGCAGCTTGTTAGTCTTCAGCAAGGCTTTTTAACAAAGCCTTCTTCTATAAGCTAACTGAGCTTTTGTCCCCCAAGTCCTTTCTCATTGGTCATATTTGGAACTCAGTAACCCATGTGGGAACATGGCTGGTTCTCATTCTTCTGTTGCAGTCGAAGAATTTGAATGTCAAGTGCTATGACTTTTGGTCAAAGATAGTTACAAGCAGGCAGGAAGCTAGACTTGCAGGCCTCCAGGAGAATATATGTGCATAGAGCTTATGGAATTCCAGAGCCACACTGGGAATAAGTTGAAGAGAGGGAAGAAAAGGGGTTACTGCTAAGAAAGGTAAGGTTCAAACTCAGAAAATCTGGTGAGGGTATAAGGTGATAGATATCACACTATCTTCCTACTTTCTCCAGAGACAGTGGCTTAACACAGACAGAAACTTCTTCTTAGTGTACTGGATACTTTCCATGTCCCTTGTTTCCATGTTAATTTTAATAATTGCAGAAGACTTGCAGCCACCCTTCCCACTTATTTGCCAACTAACATAGGCATTATGAATAATGCTCTTTCACTTTCAGCTACGTTTGATATCAAATATTATGGCATTGCAGTGAAAATCTCTCTGTCCCCCCTTTAAGTTACCCCAAAACATTGTCTAACAGTAGATAGTGACTTATAAGCAACTAAAAACTAAAAACTGCCAAGTCCAGACAATGTTCTCTTATTGGCCTCTTACTGCCAGTTTGACCATATGGGCTTGGTGGAGCAGCAAGGATCCACCCATAACCAGACATTCAAAGCCTCTTTGAGGACATAGTGCCAAGGACTGTGTCTATCTTCCCACAACAACTTACTCTTTGACTCAGATTCCATATTCAAACAAGATTGTTGCAAATGCCTTGTCAACTTCTGAGGACAGATTGAATGACACTGCTACCTAACTGTGAAAGTATATAGTCATTATAATGTAAAGATCAGACACCACCTGGCATATTTCACTTATAAAATGATAAAATTACATTGTGTATATGTAAAAATGTTTTAAAATAAACTTCCTTATGATTTATTATGGGTGAATGTTCGGCTATGTACCTATTTTATGTACTGAGGTGTCTTAGTAATTGTTTTATTGCTGTGAAGAGACATCATGACCAAGGCAACTCTTATAAAAGAGAACATTTAATTGGGGCTTGCATAGAGTTTCAGAGGTTAGTCCATTATCACTATGGTGGGAACAGGGCAGTAGACAGGTAGGCAACATGCTAGAGAAGTAAGCTGAGAGTTCTACATTCTGATCTGGAGAGAGAGAGAGAGAGAGAGAGAGAGAGAGAGAGAGAGAGAGAGAGAGAGAGAGAGAGAGAGCGCCTTACAAGGGCTTTTGAAATCTCAAAGCTTGCTTCCCCAGTGACACACTTCTTCCAATTAGGCCACACCTTCTTATCCTTCTAATCCTTTCAAGCAGTATTCCCTGCTGACTAAGCATTTAAATATATGAGACTATGGGGTCATCCTTATTGAAGCCACCACATTATATTAGATGATTTATGAGTGGAAGCTGAAGACATCCTGTTCTGGAAAGGTACATACATGTGGAGACTACTACTCTCAAGAATTCCACTCTTTCTAGATCATGGCAATTTGAGCTTAACATAGGCTACCCTTATGATGAGACCCTGTAGTCTCAGCTCGTCCTACTTCTTAATCTTTCTTCATCTCATGTCTCCTAAGTTGAAGTTTTATTCAGATGGCCTCTTGCCATTCTCTGAGGCCTTCTCAAATTCCATATCCTCTGAGCGGTTCCTCCAGGCTTCTGCATGGAGATGTACTTTTTCTGTAAAGAAGAAGAAGAAGAAGAAGAAGAAGAAGAAGAAGAAGAAGAAGAAGAAGAAGAAGAAGAAGAAGAAGAAGAAGAAGAAGAAGAAGAAGTTAGATCCGTCCTGGGTCCTACCGGGTAGCCCTTGGCTGATACTGCCTCCAATTGTTAGAGCAAATGGAAATCCTAACCAGGGTACAGATCATCTGTAAATTCAGTGGCCTAAAACTAGTCAGACAAGAGTCGTAATAAACACAAGGATGATGCTATCAGGTTAGAAAGTTTTCTCAGAAGACTAGACCTAGTCAATGAAAAATTAAGAAAACAGTGAGGCAAAGCAAGAACATTCAATGTAATGAAAGTAAGGAGTTTGAACAAGACAAAGAGATGAAAGAAAGTTAAATGTATGCAGGAACACATATGGAAGGAGATCATTTTGAGGAAATGTTTTGTGCAGTGAGGGAGACAGAAATTTTTGTTTTAAATAAGATGTACTCAGATGATAGATTTCTGAAATTCCAGAGAGGAAGAATCACATGCAGTCTCAGGATGGGCTTGGCATAGGAACACCATCTACGGTCTCCTTTCAAATGGGTAATTGTAACTGAGGTCTGCGATCAATAAGATTTTAATGTCATGTCTTTCCTTAGAAGAGAGTCCTGAGCAACTTTTGACGAGCATCTCTACTGGAGTGACCTATGACCTTACTACAACGAGGAAACAGATGTTCCTGGCTATGGGAATGGCTGTTACATCTTGAGCAGAAGCTATTACAGACTTAGGCTTGCAGCAAGGGCTTCCACTCGTGTCAAGTTTGAAATGGGAGGAAAAGAAATAAATGGCTATAAGGAATGAGAATATGATTCCAAATAGCTTTAAGATGTTGAATGCAAGTGTTAGCCAATATGTAAGAGTCTGTTTGGGGTAAGAACATGGGTTAATAATTATCCATACAAAGCTAACACACTGTGGATTACCCCTACAAAGTGTCCTGGTCAGGCAAGAGTTAAATTTGCAGAAAGCTACAGAATGTTATTATTTTAGAGCATTGCAGAACTGTAATTTGATTAGTCTATTGGACGATATTCCAAAGAACCAAATGTCTTCCATGAATCAGTCAGAAATGCTTAGGAAAACCAAAATAAAAAATGCTTTCTAAGCCAACAAAGGTGCTAATTAGTGCCTTCTGCAGATCTGACTGCATCTTCTTCAGTAATACATTGTGCAGGGTTAAGTGCGGTATCTGCTGCTTCAGATGGCACAAGTCCACCTAACAGTAGGGCGGATGGCTAGAGATTATATCTAGAAGGAAGCAGAATTGGAATTTTAACCACAGACGAGAATGAAATCAACAGACTTTTGTTCTCACTTTAATGGGAACCTTGGCTAGCAGGAATTCGCTGACCTTTGTTTCACCTTCTCCAAAGGCTTCCAGCTAGTATTATAAATCAAAGGAGGGGTCCTGGAGGGGGAAAATGGTAGAGAAAGCATGAAAGCCAAACAAGATGGAGTGTAGCACTGAAACTGCCCAGCTACCAGGGTGTGGCATAGCATCATAGATGCAGGTATGTTCCACCTATTGCACATACAACCTTAAGCCTGATGCCTACCGAAGTTTCAGGACATCTAGGATAATAGGGGAGGGTTTCCTTCCTGCTGTGGTGTTCCCCATGCTTCAGATTCTTGTTCTCATTCGAGGTAGCAAATGCTTCAAGGATCCATGCAGATAATCACTAATGAAGCAGGCAACATAAAGACAAGAAAATTGGAGTGTAGGCTGCCGTCAACAGATTGCTACCCTAAAGACACCTGGGCAAGCGCTGCAGCCACTTCCAAGTTTTAAGGAAAGTCTTGGAGTTCCAATCCCTGTGAGAACTGGCACCCCATGAGCCACCAGCTTGTGCCTCTCCTTCAGGCTCATCTTGGTACCAGGCCAGAGAAGCCTTCTTGACCTTGACAAGCCCGACCGTGGCATCCAGGAAGTTTATCTTACAAATCAGAAAACAACAACAAAAACCAAGGAACAGTTTCTCTCTTGGTGCTCTAGGCAAGACTCTCTACAAGTGGTCCATGTGCTGGGAGGCCAGCTGCTGCTTCTGCAGATTCAAGACATCATCACAGAAGCACTATGAGAACAGAAACTGGCCTCCCGGGGCGGAGAGAGGTGGGGAATGTGGACTAGAAATCAGTGAGTGAGCCTAATAATTGTAATAACCTTTTAACATTTTTTTAAAATCAGGCTTACTTTTAAAAGTCTTATCAGGTGTCCTGTGCTAAATTTTCTTCAGACTCTCAGCTTGGCAGCTCAAAGGGTTCTGTGTCTGAACGCACTGGCAGAGCCAGATTGTTGGGTCATTTCCAGAAGTATTGAGAAAAGTATCAGGAGTCTAGGAAAGCACTTGAGTAGCTGCACGTGTACTGTCATGATGCTGAAATTGAGGTAAGGGAGCAACTGTCTTCTAACTGGTGATGGTGCCTCACAGCATGTGGTTGCAGGACCAGAAAGCTCTCCCCCTAGCTGGTGCTGAAGGTGTAAGGTTTCCTTGTGTATCTGGAAACCCCACTGTGAGCAAGCCTGGCCCCCAACACGTTCCAAGAATGTGCCTGCTAACTTTCAGGAACTTGTTTTTTCCCTGGATGCTGGCTGCCCTTTGTGTCCTGGCAGCCAGCTGGATCCTCACTACAGCATCATGCAGAGGGATGTGCTCTGTTGTTTGTGTAGCCTCCGAAATCTCATGAAGAATTCTAGGGCATGAGGATCCAGAGTCCAGTGACTAGAATTTTCTGGGTGACTGCATTTTCTTCAGGGTTATGGTTTTTTAAAATGTAGCAAAGCTAAGTTAACTCTTCTTATCAATATCAGAAAATGGATCAGTTTCTCTCTGACAGTTTGAGCAATTCACTGTGGCCACAGTGCCAGACGCCTGCCTGAATATACACATTCATTTACATTTTCTAGGACACCCAGGACAGATAACTAGAAAGGGCCAGGGCAGCTCAAGAGCAGCCACGTGGCAAAAAAAATATAGCCAAATTTCTCAGAACCACAGAGTTCTTCCATGGGGAGAGCTGTACAGAAGAACAACAAACAAACAAACAAACAACAAAACAAATCCAAAAATCAGAATTCTCCTGATGAGCTAGTCCAAGGGGTGCTTACTCTGTAGATTACAAAGTAATACTAGAGGCTGTACTTATAGAAAGAGGGGAAGGAAAGAGGGAAGTTTGCTCAAAATGTTAAATAGACCTTATTTTACCTTCCATTTGGCAACTTGCTACTTAATTCATCATGACATTCTCTTCATGTAATTGCTTACAATTTGCACTGCGCTTGCTTTTATGACGTGATTAATAAGGTGGTAAATCAGATTTCTTTCCACTGACAACTTCACTCAATTGTCTGCGATTTTGTAATCTCGAGACGCTCCAAGACTGAATTGATTTTAGTGCACAAGTGAGCCACTATGGATTAATAATGCCTGTGCAGGCGAGAGGTCAGTACTGAGTAGACTTTGTTTATGAACTCTAGCTTACACTGGTGTCTAAATGCTTCATCACATTCCCTAGAATACTCTGTGAAGTAGCAATGACTTTATTTACTTATTGATTTCCCCTTCAAATTTATGTCTCCTTAAATAGCTACTTGTTAACATATGACAAAGTCCTTCCCCTCACATGAAAATCTGTAATGTGAAGATTTAGAAAGTCTATCTAGGCTCAGTGGAACAGTGATGTAATTTATTAGTCATAACTACCACTGGACTAGGAAAAGAGTATTGTACAAGAGCTCCAGGCTGGGTCACATCCTTTCCAATGAATTGTTTCTCAACCTGCTTTATTCCTGGGAGGGTCCTACTTGCTTTGCTATACATTCTGTGTATTTTACTCTCACCAACTCTTTAAAGTGTAATTGTACATGTTTGGCTTGCTTAAAATCCTCTATTTAAGCTGTGGCACATACCTTTAATCCTAAGTCTTGGGAGGGAGGTATGGGTGGGTTTCTCTGTGTTAAGTCCATTGCTGTCTACATAATAAGTTCTAGGACACCCAGAGCTACATAGTGAGAGGCTGTGTCAAACACAGAAACAAAGAAACAAAGAAGCAAAATCATCTACTTACCCACATAGCATTTATGTACTTCCAGTCTTTATTTCTCTAGGTCATGTAGCAGGATAGCTGAACTTTTAAACCCTCTTTAAAGTATGATGCTATGCACCTGGACTCCCAGCCCTGGAGAGCCTGAGATAGGAAGAGATGACTGCAAGTCTAGCTTGGAGTTCATAGGGAGACCCTGTCTTATAACAGCAATAGAAAAAAAAAAAAAGAAGAAGAAAAAAAATGACCAACAGTAATGAGTGAGTCTTCTTACCTTTACTCTCCAAACTTGAAACCCACAGTCAAGTTCCTAGGAACCTTGAAGTCATTCAGTGACTCACTACCTAGACAGTAATCTTGGCTCTAGACTAAAAGGCCTTTCATCACATGCAATGGTCTTCTTTATGCTTCCTTCTGTCAGGGTTTTCCATTTAAACCTTCTCCTGTTCTTTCTTTTCAGTAGAGGCAAGCTTTATTTTTTTCACAGTACTGGTGGCAACATTGACACTCATACATGTCACATGTTATAACAGGACAACCAGGAGTGAGAAGTCTGGTGGACATTAGGTTAAATTTGACCGTGATCTGAATATATCTTTTGTAGGTATTATTGACATGTTATGTTGTGACACAGTGTGAATACTACAGTGACTTTTAAGTGTCCCCTTTGATGTCTAACCAACATTTTGTTCCCAACACCATCCTTCTTGCATCTACCAGGCAACTGGACCCTCAGTACCATCTTCATCACATACAGTGTTTTGCTTAAAACAATGGATTTTCATATCCTGGTACATAAATGTAAATCTGTCTTTTTGGCTTTTAAACACACTACGGGACATTCTGTTGGCAGTGTGGTGTTTTGGAAAGAAAGAAAACAACAACAGCAGCAAACCAAAATAAGCTGTGGCATTTTACAGGCCAGGAGAAGTTTATGTAACTGTGATCTCTCCTTTCCTTCTCCCTTAAGTGTAAAATAACAAGGCCCATTTTAAGGACTTATTGTGAGGACTTGGAAGATTGTGTAAGAGCTGAAGACATGACTTAGCAATTAAGAATGCTTTCTACATATTTTGCAAATGATCCTAGTTCAGATGCCAGCACCCACGAGGTAGATTAAAACTATTCTTAATTCTAGTTCCAGGACACCTGATGTTCTTTTCTGGACTCCTCAGAAGCACTGTACATGCCTATATGAAGGCAAACACTTATGCACATAGAATAAAATAAATACATCTTTTTGAAAATTAATTTTTAAAAAAAGGCATAACTGGCAGGCTTTGCACAGTACCTCACACAGTTAGTGCAAAATAAATAGTTACTGCTGTAATTAGTAATAAAGGTACTAATAAATTCCTTAACTTTGCTATCTTTGACTATATATGTGTGTGTGTGTGTGTGTGTGTGTGTGTGTGTGTGTGTGTCTGTATGTCTGTGTGTCTGTGTGTGTATATATACACACACATACATACATAGTCAGGGAAGTATGACTACTTTTTCATGCATTCTGTGAAAAAACAAGGGTAGGACCTAAACTGAATGGTATAGAAAGGACTAGATGATACAAATGAATGGTAGAGCTGGGTGCCTGCTGAATGTTCCCTGCATGGTAGCCTTGACCATCTTCTACCTGTGATCTTGCCAGAGCACCCTGAGTTATCCTGTGCGAATACCCCCAGAACAGTGCTTCCCACCTGCTGCAGATGCCGTTTTAATTATCTCTAAAGCTACACCTTTGTCCAGGAAATTCTAACCCCACTTCAAAATACAAACGGCATCTTTTCTATGACACCTTTGCTAAGTTTCCTGTTTGCTGCTGATCCCAATTCCCTGCTCCACACTGAGTCCCCACCGACCCTCACATGATTTAGCATTGTCTAGGTCTTGTTTACCTCAGAGGTACAGTGCCAGGTAACACCCCTGGATAGGACTCCTCTCCCACAAAGGTTCTCCCGGAGCCGTGTATGACAATCATGTTTAACCCTATCTTTTCTCTTTTCTTTTTCCCTTTGTTTTGTTTTGTTTTTTGTAATTGCAGCTTCTTTGCACGAACAAGGAATCATTCAAATGACCGTGAAAGACTACATGAGGTACGTAGCCAAATCAGTCACTTCACTTTGAAATTCAACAGCTACATCACTGAAGCAGAAACAATGAGAATATTTCTTCTAAATAATTGTATGGATTTGAGGATCTCAGGAAATATCTCAGCCACTATGATTAGAGCATTTTCGCTGACCTTGGCAGAGTTAGAGCTTCCTTAAATATCATAAAGGAATAAGAGGATTAAATCAACAAATGCTGACCTGCTGTGAAACTTAGTTACAATATTTGCATAAATGCATCCTACTGCAGTGCATCAACTCACAGAAGGTATCATCACAGGTTTGTCTGGAAATGGTGGTGCTCAGGGCACCTCTTACTGACTGTTTAGATGCTGATGGGAAGCAGTGTGTCTCTAGTGGAGGAGAAAGTAGATTTCAGAGTGTGCTCCCCAGTACAGCAGCATGAGCTGGACCCTTAGTATCAAAGCTCACCTAAGACACACTGAACTGAAATTCATAGGTGAGGCTCAAAACTCTTCTTTGCAAACCCTTTAGATGATACTAAGGGACAGTCTAGTTCAACAGATGCCGGGATTGACTGAGCTCTTTGAGGCTAGGAACTACTTCCTGATCTTCCTGATATTGGATCATCTTGTAATGCCAGAATCCTTCCAGAAAACTAAATGTGGAGTGCTGAGGTACACACATTTCACAGTTATCCCTCCCTTAAGCGATTGGGTGTTTTTGTTTGTTTGTTTGTTTGTTTGTTTGTTTGTTTGATCTGATGCAATTATATGATTTTAAAGCAAAGCAAAACAAAAACAAAAACAAAAAAACTCCCAGGGAGCTCAAAGAGGAGACTGAGAGCTGGATTTAGGGTCAAGCTCATGTCCACATGATTGAATCAAACCTGCAAGCATTCATGGATTTTTCTGGATCTAAGTCCAGGGCTACTTCTATGTTGTTCTACTAAACATTGCAAAATGTATGTAGCCCTCAAATGTGGAAAAAAGGTATGGTAGTTTGCCTCTCTGACACTGTGATAAAACACTGATGATCAAAAGCAGCTTGAAGGAGGAAAGGATTTTGCTGGTTTACAAGTTATAGTCTTTCACTTAGGGAAACTGGAGCAGGAACCTGGAGGCAGGGACTGAAACAAGAACACAGAGGAATGTGGCTTGCTCAGCTACCTTTCTTATACAGCCTGAGTTCCCCTGCCTAGGGATGGATTTATCCACATTAGACTAGAATTTCCTCCATCCAGGAACAATCAAGAAAATGCCCTGCATACATTTCCATAGACCAATCAGATAGTGGCAACTCCCCATTTGGGGTTTCCTTTTGACAAGTGTCTTTATTTTGTGAGGCAAGTTGAGAAAAAAATACTAACCAGTACACAAGGCAATAATAAGTAAATAAATAAATAAGTTTTCCTCTTCTGTCAAGATCTACCGCCATTTAAGTGTAGAATTCATATTATTCAGAAACGTGTTCTTTTTCATTGTTAATGAAAAGATACAATTAAGTAGAGAGGCAGGGTCCAGATGTTCTTACTCAGTACGGACAGGACTAAAACAAATTTAGCAACTCAAGTTTAGTAACCTTGTCTCCTTGGGAACATTGACATCTGCAGAGTGTTGTTTGATAAATTTTAATTGTATGCCAACTGTCTAATATGATCCATGATATGCCTGAGCTACATAAAATAGAATTGTATTATAATACAGTTCAATTTTCTTTGGAAGTGCTTTAAAATGTTTTGCAATAGAGGTATACTAAATATGGTGATTCTCATTGTCTTGGGTAGTAAGGGACTTCATTACTATTGCATATGGTTGGCCATGGGGGACTCTGGGGACACAGGTTAGAGACTGTTAGCCATGTACTGTGAAATCCTTCTTCATTTTGAGAAATGACGTGGAGTACCTCCAGTGGTTGTTTGCTGTAAATCTTTCATCACATAATATTAACTTCTTCCCTCAAGTCGGAGCCTGGCAAAGCTGTGTTCCAGAATGGTCCCCCAATGATTTGCCATCTGTCAAGAGTGAGACATTCTGTCACCTTTATAAACACTCACAGTCACCTAACACTTAAATTCTCACACATTCTAGAACAATGCTCAGAAAGGAGGAGCACCCCTCTGCTACACACACTGCCTCCTTCCAAGGTGCGCCCACTGTGGGGTTATTAGAAACAGGAGGAAACAAAAATGATTTCTTGAGAAAGGACATCGTCCCAATGACCTTCTGGGAGAATCTAAACAATATGACTCATCTTTGATCCCCTTGTCTTCTAGATCTCTACATCAGTTCTCAGAGACTCCTACCCTGTCCAGAGGGACTAGTTTCAACTCGTGTTATTCCACCACAGGTGTACCTCAAAGGTATGTGATTTCCAGGAACTTTCATCAAGATAGATGATTCAGCTCAACAATTGGCTTTGTTAAATTAAAAATATCTACTTGAGAAATACTTGTTAAATTAAAGGATGAGAGGGAGAACAAAGGAATTCCAAATCCTATTTTTAAGAGTACATTTAAAAAGGCAGTGAAGTTGGAAAGGAGATTAACTGTCTGTCACTGGGAAATATCTGATAAATAACCATATATATATATATATATATATATATATATATATATATATATATATATATATATATAGTTGCTGCAATTTCATTTGTTGACAAAACAAGTAGGGTGTATAAGAACTGCAACTCTACCCATTAGAACTATCACTGAGTTATATTTTAAGACAACTATAAGCTGTAAAAAAGATACAGAGACCACATTATTATTGACAAGAATAACAGGTAAAATTTATAAAACATGTCTAAGATCTGGAGAGAGACCCCTGGACTTAGTGGGAGCAGGGTAAGGACTTAGAACAAAGATTTACATGAAATGATTTACTTTCTAAAAGGTACATTTGTTTCATTTATTTCCTGTGCTATTAAATATATTGCAAGTTAATGATATTTTTATAATGATTCAATAATATGTTTAGTGACAAGCCAATCAATATTCATATTGATATCCATGACACTGTACCCTTTGGAAGTCAGGGACAGTCTTTGTTTACTTTGTGTTGTACCTTGCCCCAGAGCTTAGAGTACTACAGATGTTCAAAAAAGATTAGTAAGAATAGACTGAATAAAGATTTATACAGTGGGGCCAATAGATAATAAATTAAATTTTCATGTAGAATTTAGGATTCTCTCCAAACTAATTACTCATTCGAACCTTCTTTATATCAATTTGTCCATGGCATACAACCAACTGATTGTCACTGCAGCCTTCCAAATCATTTTAATGATTAAGGTATCCTAGCCAAAGCCATTTAGACCCCTCAATGAGGGTTCCTAGCCTGCCTTTTTGTCTCTGATTGAGTCAGAAGGCAAACCATCAAATCTGTAAGTGACATTAGAAATTGTGAACATGATACAAGCCCAAGGGAAGGGGGCTTGCCCAGGGGACTAATGAGACTGAAGCTCCAGAGAGAAAATTATCTAATTTTCTGTGTCCCGAGCAAGCTTTTGAGAGTACCATGGGAAGTAAAGGCAAGCAGAACCCTTCACGAAACACAAGAAAACCCTCTGAAACCTTTTGAGAAATCTCAGTTCCCACAGCATTTGGAAGGTCAAACACCAGAAACTTTGAGTGAGAAATGAGTTGGTATATATAAAATTTCTAGACAATTTATTCTTAATTTCTGTACCAACACAGACTAGAACTATTTAACGAAAGGATTTGTTGTTTTTGGCCAAGTCAAGACAAAATATAAAGAAACAAAAACCAGAACATATTCTAACCCTACCTAGTGATTTGAAAATGTTATTTGGAAATGTTGAACCTATGGTGTGCATTCAGTAATATCCTTGTCAGATTGGTGTAGCTAAGGATGCCCCAGACTGATACTTACAACAAAAATTCTTTGGGTATCCACTTCCAGGTTGTTGGTGATATTGTGTGTTCTATTTCCTTGATTGCTATCAGACATTGTTTTAAGGTGATTGCCCGTGTGCTATGACTTCCACTCCCTACTCTTTCTGCCCTGTCCGATTTAACACTTGCACAGTAGGAAAGGAAAACCAGATGGATAAGCTCATAGTTTTGTTTGTAAAGCACAGGCACTTGTTGGTAGGTTGGGTATCTGACTGGCTTCGAAGTGAGCTGTGTGAGAGTTGTAGTGAACTCAGCATCTGTTTGTCTCTTCAAATTTCTCTTCCACTCAAATTCTGGAAGACTGGGTAAGAAGAATAAAATGGGCTATGGATAAATGGGCTGTTATACATAAAGATATTCTTATTTTTAATCTCAGCATTCCTGAATGGCTGGAATTTTGGGAAAAAGATCCAGTGGAGATTCTCTTGGACTTGGGGTTTGGTGCTGATGAACCAGATATCTGCACACAAATCCCAGCCCGGTTCCTTGGCTATAGCTCAGCAGCCAGAGGAATTAACATCCATGTTTTTCTTGAAGCACAGAAGCAGCGGATGGACTTTGAGAACCCTGACTTATATGGTAAGTGGGAGCTGGTGGCATTGCATCTCAACACTTGGCACTGAGTACTGGGGAGGGCCACAGTATTTGACAGATTAGGCTACTGTTTACTTGTGATACCACTCAACCCCAAGGGACTTGAAACAGGAAAAATTGACTTCTCAATCCCTCTTTGATTATCTACCATGGTTTGCTATGTATATTTAGAAGCAAGACTGATCTGCCCCACAGTGTCACTGAAGGATTTGCCCTGTATCTACCACAATCTTGGAGTATCACCAGTTGCAATGGCAGGGGAAATGTGGGAATGGGAAATTATACATCACAGGTCTTCTCAGATGTCATTGGCCAAAACAAGTCACATGACTTCCTAACTCCAAGGCAGTGGAATGCACAATCCTGTGTAAGCCCAAAGGTGAAACACTCTCATGGGTAACACTACTCTAGCCACTCCCCAAGAGACAGCCCAGCCTGCTTATCATGAAGCTTTGAGTGAAATCTTCTCAATTAGAGGCTGCTTAGACTGCTGCTATCTATGCCTTGAGATGCAGGAGGTAGCTACTCACCACTCATATCTTAGTGAACTGTGGATTAACTATATTTAGTTCTTATTTCCAGTGTGTACTGCCCATGTTTCGCTAGCTTGTGGCCAGTAGAATACCTACCACTAAGGTATCTCAGCAGATTCTCTTGGAGAACATGTACTTGAGCAAATAAATTGAAAGACAGAAACCTAGTAGTAAGCAATTTATTTGCCACAGGGTTGATTGACAGTCCTCAGGGTAAACTATTTACAACAGGGTTGATTGACAGTCCTTGGGCTCCTAGAGGGAAGGTAGTACAACTTTTTCAAACTCATTTAGATGTGAGCCACTCTCAGATCAACAAGGTACACTTCCATGGATTACATAAAAGAGTTTGAGAAAATCTAGATGAGAAGTTACAAAATTATGATTCTGAAATAAGTTCTTTTTTCATATTTTTATTGGATATTTTATTTATTTACATTTCAAATGTCATCCTCTTTCCTGGTTTCCCCTCCAAAAACCCCCTATCCCATCCTGCCTCCCCCTGCTCTATGAGGGTGCTCCCCCAACCCACATACCCACTCCTGCCTCTCTGCCCTGGCATTCCTCTACAATGGGGCATCAAGCCTTCCTGAGATGAAGGGCATCTTCTTCCATTAATGTCCAACAAGGACATCCTCTGCTATGGGTCCCTCCATGTGTTCTGTTCTATTGATCTACCTTCCTGTCACTGTACCAATATCATGCAGGGTTTTTTTTTTAAATCACTATTGCTCTGTAATACAGCTTGAGGTCAAGGATGGTGATTCCCCCAGAAGTTCTTTTATTGTTGAGAATAGTTTCTGCTATCCTGTTTTGTTTTTGTTGTTGTTGTTGCTGTTGCTGTTATTCCAGCTGACTTTGAAAATTGTTCTTTCTAACTCTATGAAGAATTGAGTTGGAATTTTGATGGGATTACATTGAATCTGTAGATTGCTTTTGGCAAGATAGTCATTTTTGTATATTAATTCTGCCAATCCATGAGCATGGGAAATCTTTCTATATTCTGAGATCTTCTTGGATTTCTTTCTTCAGAGACTTGAAGTTCTTGTCATACAGATCTTTCACTTGGTTGGTTTAGAGTCACTATTATTTGTGATTATAAGTTCTCCAAAAGTTAAGTCAATTAAAAGGAAGAATTTTCTCAAATAGTTTTCTAAAAAATACTTCTCTTGGATTTCTCAGTTTACTCTCTCTCTCTCTCTCTCTCTCTCTCTCTCTCTCTCTCTCTCTCTCTCTCTCCCTCCATGTGTGTGTGTGTGTGTGTGTAAAATGGTTCTCAAAATCTCAGGAGTTAGTTTTTTAAGACTATGTGATCCTGTGAATGCTTTGATGTGTTCTTCTTACTTGTAGAAAGAGTTAAACACAGTCTCTCCTCCTTCCAAAAATGAAGTTCCTTCATCAATTTTCTATTTCTAGAAAATATCTAGATTTAGGTAGGCATTTTATAAATGAAATTGATATGTTGATTATAGAAAATCCAGGGCTGGGCCTTTGGTCCTGGAGTGGCTGACTTGTTTTTATTTCTCTTGCATTGCACAAGTATACTAGTACTTCAATAATGCTAAGAAGGTCAAATGTAAATAGGCAAGAGCTATGTTAGTTGGATACTAAAGACAGAACTGAAAAGAACGTCTCATTCAAATTTAGAGCAGAGGGTTTAAACTGGAAAGTAAAATCAGTTAATCTGCCCACGGGCCAACATAAAATGCTAATTCATGCTCAAGACAGTTGTTCTCTGAGTCGACTGAACCAAATAAATCAGTAGGTTTGTCTTAGCTGAATACAAACTTTTTATGAGATTATGGAAGGCAATCATAAAAGCAACTGTGTGTATTATAGTTCATGAAAGTGATGATAGTTCCTATAAGCTTAACATAGGGGAAGAATGTAATGAGAATTATCTGGAAAGATAAGAATTCCTCTAAAGGTCTTGAAAGAATTTCACTGTGGTCTGTGAAATGTTCACCAGTTCTTCAAAGCTGAAGGATGATTAGCTGATAGTTCTCCTTTCATATGAAAGAAACAGGTGAGCACAGGATGTGGTTAGGGAAGGCTGGAGAGACTGCTATGTGTGTCCAGACAGAATGGAGGGCAGCATCCATGATTTGCTATCTTCCTTGTCAACTTAACTATATTATTAGAGCACATATCCACTGTGCTGATACTGTGGCAAAACTTCTATGTCTGTTCCAGAGAGGCTGTTGAAGAGAGGCTGAACTTAACCATGATGAACTAATTAGAATGTTAGAGGAGATTTCAAAGCAGACAAGTATCATGCTCATGTATAGTTATTGCTATTTGTTTCTAGAAAAATGTATAACAAAAACTGAGCAAGATGTTAACAAGAATGTCTAGAAGTTAGTTAGCCCAGAAATCTATGGAAAGATGGAGTGGAGATCACAACTGCTGAGACAATTGAAGCCATTAGAAGAAACCAAATACTTTGCATCAAAATAATAGAAAAGACCTATTGAAGGCATCTCAAGAATTGGCCTACAGCTGAAGAGATGCTCAGTGGGCAAAGCTCTTGATAGGCAAGTGAGAAAACTTGAGGTTGGACTCCCAAACCCCATGAAAACAATAGGTGAGAACTGAGAAGACACTTAAGTTGTGTTTGCCACATAAGTTAGCAGTGAAGGGTGAGGCCCTTTGAGTCCCTCTTCCATCCATCCATGACCATTGAAGGGCACATTCTTTTTTTAATATTTTTTATTACATATTTTCCTCAATTACATTTCCAATGCTATACCAAAAGTCCCCCATACCCTCCCCCCCCACTTCCCTACCCACCCATTCCCATTTTTTTTTTGGCCCTGGCGTTCCCCTATACTGGGGCATATACAGTTTGCGTGTCCAATGGGCCTCTCTTTCCAGTGATGGCCGACTAGGCCATCTTTTGAAACATATGCAGCTAGAGTCAAGAGATCCAGGGTACTGGTTAGTTCATAATGTTGTTCCACCTATAGGGTTGCAGATCCCTTTAGCTCCTTGGGTACTTTCTCTAGCTCCTCCATTGGGAGCCCTGTGATCTATCCAATAGCTGACTGTGAGCATCCACTTCTGTGTTTGCTAGGCCCCGGCATAGTCTCACAAGAGACAGCTACATCTGGGTCCTTTCGATGAAATCTTGCTAGTGTATGCAATGGTGTCAGCGTTTGGAAGCTGATTATGGGGTGGATCCCTGGATATGGCAGTCTCTAGATGGTTCATTCTTTCGTCTCAGCTCCAAACTTTGTCTCTGTAACTCCTTCCATGGGTGTTTTGTTCCCAATTCTAAGGAGGGGCATAGTGTCCACACTTCAGTCTTCATTCTTCTTGAGTTTCATGTGTTTAGCAAATTGTATCTTATATCTTGGGTATCCTAGGTTTGGGGCTAATATCCACTTATCAGTGAGTACATATTGTGTGAGTTCCTTTGTGAATGTGTTACCTCACTCAGGATGATGCCCTCCAGGTCCATCCATTTGCCTAGGAATTTCATAAATTCATTCTTTTTAATAGCAGAGTAGTACTCCATTGTGTAAATGTACCACATTTTCTGTATCCATTCCTCTGTTGAGGGGCATCTGGGTTCTTTCCAGCTTCTGGCTATTATAAATAAGGCTGCTATGAACATAGTGGAGCATGTGTCCTTCTTACTGGTTGGGACATCTTCTGGGTATATGCCCAGGAGAGGTATTGCTGGATCTTCTGGTCGTTCTATGTCCAATTTTCTGAGGAACCGCCAGACTGATTTCCAGAGTGGTTGTACAAGCCTGCAATCCCACCAACAATGGAGGAGTGTTCCTCTTTCTCCACATCCTCGCCAGCATCTGCTGTCACCTGAATTTTTGATTTTAGCCATTCTGACTGGTGTGAGGTGGAATCTCAGGGTTGTTTTGATTTGCATTTCCCTGATGATTAAGGATGTTGAACATTTTTTCAGGTGCTTCTCTGCTTCTCTGTATTCCTCAGGTGAGAATTCTTTGTTCAGTTCTGAGCCCAATTTTTTAATGGGGTTATTTGAATTTCTGAAGTCCACCTTCTTGAGTTCTTTATATATGTTGTATATTAGTCCCCTATCTGATTTAGGATAGGTAAAGATCCTTCCCAATCTGTTGGTGGTCTTTTTGTCTTATTGATGGTGTCTTTTGCCTTGCAGAAGCTTTGAAGTTTCATGAGGTCCCATTTGTCAATTCTCTATCTTACAGCACAAGCCATTGCTGTTCTATTCAGGAATTTTTCCCCTGTGAAGGGCACATTCTTATTTCAAAGTAAAGCCTGGGATGTCAGGCAATTTGCAGAGTTAGGTTTTCTAGAGGTAGGTACTGAGAGGACAATGTCTATAGCTATGAAAGGGAAGCCAAAATGCAAGAAACCCCAGAAGTTAGAGATCCAGCCACATGGAACATCTGTCATGTAAAGCCACAGTCAAAGAGCAGAGCAATACCCAGAAAGAGGCCACATAGGCTGGAAATAATAAGGTCAAAGCAGCCAGGCTTTATCAATGCACTGTAGTTCCCATTATGCCGATCTGTGCCCTGGAGGTTATCATTGAGCCACAGGACTTAAGGTTTTTTCTCTTGGATTTCATCCTTGCTTTGATCTCATCCCATTGTTCTAGGATTCCATCTTTCCCCCCTTGGAATTCAGGATATTTATTCTAGCTCATCATGTTTGAGAAATGTAGAAACTATTTCTGATCTTACATGGTCTGACTCTTCAGAGGAGACTTTGAACTCGCACTTTTGAGCTGTTTACACTGTTAAGAATGTAGAAACACTTGGAGATGCATTTATACATGAGTCATCCATAAGTGTTTGAGGGCCAGATGTGGAATGCAGTGATTTAATGAGAGATATGTGGGTGGCAAGGTAACAGGGGTATATTTGTTATGGTTAACTTTGGCTGTTAACTATATTGAGAAACAAGAAATTAGAAAAGCACACTTCCAGGTATGTCTGCATGCTTTCAGAGAGGATTAACTCTGAAAATGGTGGGGAGATGGTGCTGAATGTGAGTAGCACTGTCCCACAGTTTAATAGAAGGCAGAGAACTTAAATAGAATACAGAGAACAAAGAAATTTCTAGATATTTATGTTTGTATTCATAGATGAATGTTACTGTCTATCTTAAGTAGAGAAGCCATGAATTCCAGAAAATGGTAGTAAATGCAGAAAAGACTCTTGGCTGCACAAGGTGCTGAAAATAGGTGCTCAACCCTAAATAAAACACATAATATTCCCTTTAAGGCTCATGGAACGTTACCCAGATGAGTTTGGAAAAATCGTAAGGACTGGGAAATAAAGAGGGGGGAGTGCAAAAAGCCATCTTTTGGGCAAAACACAGCCATTGCAACCTTGAACTCATAGCATGTCTGCCATGACTAGGTGTGCATAAGAATGTGCCCCTCAACAGTCAGGTATGGATGGAAGAGGGACTCAAAGGGCATCACTCACCCTTCACGGCTAACTATTATGCTACTGACATATTCAGGAAGAGAGGAAGTCACTGCCTTCAGTTGCATACCACTGGCAACTCCTTCAGGCTCCATTCCGATGCTCACACAGATAGCACTAATTAAGGGCTACACAAATCAAGTGTTATAGATCTGGAAAATGGACTTTTAGATATGGGCCAAGGGATAGGATAGGGATATGGAACGATAGGAATGGGAAAGAGATCCATCCCATAATCAGCCACCAAACGCAGATACTATTGCATACACCAGCAAGATTTTGCTGAAAGGACCCTGGTATAGCTGTCTCTTGTGAGGCTATGCCAGTGCCTGGCAAACACAGAAGTGGATGCTCACAGTCAGCTATTGGAAGGAACACAGGGCCCCCAATGGAGGAGCTAGAGAAAGTACCCAAGGAGCTGAAGGGATCTGCAACCTTATAGGTGGAACAACAATATGAACTAACCAGTACCCCCAGAGCTCATGTCTCTAGCTGCATATGTATCAGAAGATGGCCTAGTTGGCCATCATTGGGAAGAGAGGCCCCTTGGTCTTGCAAACTTTATATGCCCCAGTACGGGGAATACCAGGGCCAAGAAGTGGGAGTATGTGGATAGGGGAGCAGGAAGGGGAGGGTATAGGGGACTTTCAGGATAGCATTTGAAATGTAAATGAAGTAAATACCTAATAAAATATTGGGAAAGAAAAGAGGGGAGGAGGAGAGTAACCAGAATACATTAAATATATGTATGGAATAGTCAGAGAACTAAATTAATAAAAAATACGGAAAAAAGAAAGCCCACTAGCTCAGGTATACATATTTCCTGTCCTTCCCTTTTTATCCGTGATGATGTGGGCTGTCATACTCTGCCACACCCTCCTCACTACGATTAACTGAAACCTCTAAAAACATGAATAAAAAAGCTTTCTCCTGAAAGCTTTTCTTTCAAGTATTTGGTCATAGTAGTGAGAAAATGTGATATATAGCATGTCTCTGACCAACTATGTGTGCTTTTACCATTATCAAGTAATATAATCTTCATGCTAGCATTGGGGCTTGGTGAAGCCATACTAAAAAAGTAAAAGCCCTTGGTTTTCTGTCACCATAGCTTTATTTTAACAATGTAAAAAAGAACCCACCTCGCCATGGCATCATATGCCTAAATTATCTCTTACTTCATGAGGTCACCCTATAAATCTAATTAAGACAGTAATTTTATATATTGACAGATTATTAAGGCATATTAAGATACTATATATTATGAAGAAAGACTAACAAATTGAAAATATGATTCATTTTGAAAGCAAATAAGATTCTTCATTATTTACTGTTTGTTTCTTGAAAGGATGAAAACAATATGGTGCCTTTTAATAACTTTAATAGCCAATCTTTGTTTAATGTTGTCTATTTACATGTTTGCTTTGATGTACATCACAGCTATGAGAGACATATAGACAGCCACAATTAAGAAAGTTAAAAAATAAATCCATGAGCATTTACTATGTTTGGCATGGAATTAAACCCTGCATGTGTATTAATTCATGCATAATGGGGTCAAACTTACAGTGATGGCTAACCAGGGGCTTGTAACCAGGCCTCCTGATTCCACATGCTATTCCACACTTGGGTAATGAATATGGTAGGCATGAAAATGAGACAACTACTGAATGAAGCCAGGGAAAGAAGACTTAGGCAACATCATAATAAGAGCCTGAGATATTGCTTTAGAATGTATTTTATCATTTGCAATAGTATGGATGGATATTGGTACTTTGTCCACTAGGACAGCACTATGCCACTAAGCAAATCCTCAGCCCTAGAGCTTATCTTTTGACATTTGATATTTTACACATAAACATACAGAGTCACATATCTCTAGGGTTTTAAATGAATTAGCATGTAACAACTATGTTATATATGAACCTATGAAGTTATGTGTATCCAACTCAGTTTAAAAGCTATCAGCTTTCCTCATGATAGAGTGACTACTTGGTGGGTAGGTGTCCCATCTTCAGAGAGAGGGAGTTTTAACAGCCTTCATCAACTTGGAAAAGCACATTATCCATTCTACAAGCTTGTTTCTCTTCTTTTTTAAAATTTATTTATTCTTTAGGGTTTTTTTGTTTGTTTTTACAGTCCAGACTTTATCCCCCCTCCCAGTCCACTCTCTGTCTATTCCACATCCTTTTCTTCTTACATTTATTTTACTTACTGTATGTGTGCCTGTGTACATTCCACACACGTGGAGGCTAGAGGACAACTTGTGGGAGCTGGTTTACCATGTGGATTCCATGGATGAAAGTAAAATCTTTGGAATTAACTACAGACAGCTTTACCTGCTAAGTGATGTCAGTGTCCTCCATTATTTAGTTCTTACTATATTATTTACGGCATCAAAGTAGTTTAATGGCAAAAAAAAAACCTATTGTAAAAATTCTATGTTCCTATATTTTTCAGGTCGGTTCCAACAGTTGGAAATCCTGGATCATGTGACCAATGCCTTCTCTTCTTTGCTGGATGGTGTTAAAACCCAACAGAACCAACATGAAGAAAAAGCTGAAAGACAGGCTATGCAAAATCCTTCATCAAGTGGAGCTAAAGAACATAAGAGAAAAATGAGCCAACTTTTAAAAAGAGCTTCAAGACAGACGAGCAGGATGGATGGTAACCCAGCACTGTCAAAATCATGCAAGACAGAACATGAGATTCCAACTCTGCCAACCAAGCCATGGGATCCTAGAGTGGAGCTACAGGTGGCTTCCATTAGCCATGATGCAAGTCAAATGCTTCCATTAATAGAGTGTGGTTCTGCCCAAGTCCACAATGACTTGTCACCTTGTCCTCCTCTTTGTCCTCCTCCGCATGCTCTTCTGGACAAGCCATGGCCTTGCTCATGCACACTGGCCAAGCAATCTCCTCATACCTGTTTGTCTGAGGGGTCAGTTAGAAGGAGAAACTGGAAGGAGAAATGGAATCACATGGACAGACTCAAGAACTTGTCACACATTGTGAGTAAAGGACCAGATTCCTTTGAAATGGAAGAGGTGAGTGCTGCATCTAGTGCTCAGTTCCCACTGGAATGGCCCACGCTACCATATCTATCTTTTTGCTTTCTTGACCCCATTGATACACTTGATCTCCCAACTCTTTTAGCATTTTACCTTGTGGTTCTGTCTTAGTTAAGATTTTATTGCTGTGAAGAGACACCATGACCAAGGTAATTCTTATAAAGAAAACATTTAATTGGGGCTGGCTTACAGTTTTAGAGGTTTAGTCCATTGTCATCATGGCAGGAAGCACGGCAGCATGCAGACAGACATAGTTCTGGAGGAGGAGAGAGTTCTAAATCTTAATGCATAGGCAACAGAAGATATTGTTCCCCTAGGCATAGTTTGATCTTATGTGAATTCAAAGCTCTACCTCCACAGTGACATACTTCCTTTAACAAAGCCATACCTCCTCCAATAAGCCACATTTCCTGATAATGCCACTTCCTATGTCCAGGCATTTACATACATAAATCTATGGGGCCATACCTATTAAAACTACCATAGGTTCCAAATTCAATTTAGTCTGAGACAGTTAAAGTCATTTTAGTAGCTTCACACAGAACTAAACTAGGATGAAACCAGCCTTAGTTATTTTTCTATTACTGTGTCAAGATACCACTATGAAGGCAATTATAGGAGAAACAGTTCATTCAGAGACTTACAGTTTGGGATGATAAACCCACGATTATCATGGACAGGAAGGAGCATGGCAGTAAGCAAGCAGTCATGAGAGCTTACATCCTGAACCATGAGAGCTTACATCCTGATCCACAGGCACTCTACAAGGAGAGCTAACTGAGAATGGCCTAGAATTTTGAAACCTCAAAGCCTACGCCCAGTGACACACCTATATCTATAAAACCACACCTCTTAATCCTTCCCAAAGAGTTCCTACAACTGGGAATCTACAGGGTCATTCTCAAACACCACACGGATCCACCTATTTTTTCTTATTCACAACTGAATTTGAGTAATCTCTTACTTTGCTTTTACTCTATTTTTTATTACATATCTCAATGTGGTTTTTATCTACCTTCTATCCACAATACACCTTCTTTAAGGGGTCAGTTCAATTACTCCAACTCAGTGATAGTTGAATCCAAATTTCCCTCTCCGTTTGTTCTTAAAGCCCCATCATGGAGACCTAGTGAAAAGATGTGTGTATCGGTTGCCACTTCTGTGCTGAACTCCTGACAGCATCAAGACCAAAGAAAGTGTTCAGAAATGCTTGCCAAAATGTGTCATGCAATATCTTTAATAAAACACTAAGAGTGCAGTGAGGGCTTGGAATTTGGGGAGTTAGTTTTCTTTATGTACTTGTGTCCGGGATTATTGATATTTATATATGATGGCCCTGTTTTCCCTGTGTTCTCTAATTCTTCAGTCTTACTTCTCTCATTCATATTAATTTGCATTTTATTCTGATATCTCCTTTTGTGTTTAGTTGGTTTTGTGTGTGTGTGTGTGTGTGTGTGTGTGTACATTGTGTGTCTGCGTATGTGTGTATGTGTATGTATGTGTGTGTGTCTGTGTGTGCATGTGCTTGTATTGATAATGGAAAATAGAATGGGACATGAACTTATTGATAACTTATTTCATTTAATGCTATAGAATGAGAAAAGGCAGCCTAGGGAGACTGCATATTAAAAAATGAGCCAATGTCAGGATTAGTAGCAAATCTAAACATTTAATTTCAAGAATTAAAATGTGTAAAATGGCAGGTTTTTTGAGAGCAAGCAATTTTTTGGTATTAAATGATAACCAATATTCATAACTAATCTGGACAATCGAGTTTAACTAGGGTTGGTTAAAGTCTTTGAAGACAATCTATCATGTTTTCCTCCAATCCTATTGAATGTTGCTTTTGGCAGTATTTGGCTTGACTACGAAAACTATACTCCCTACAAAAATTATACACATATTTTTAATGCAAAGGGCAACATATTCTGTGTTTAAGTCTACTAAGTAGAATTGAGTCAGTTTCTTTCTTTTTACATTACCAAGCATATTAAATGAATTTCATAGTTATGAAATTCATGCAGTTATGTTACATGACAGATGCTTTTTTATATTCATGATCAATAATCTTTATCCTTCCTTCCTTTGTGAATGGACTATGTATTACAGAAAACACATATGAGGCCACCAGTATTATTGTTAGTTGGCATTTTTATTGGATGCAGACTGCCTCTTTATTTAATCTTTACTGACTTTTAAAACTAATAACAATGGATCATGTAGGAAGGTTACACATGGCATTTATATTAAATTGTTGCACTCTTTTCTTTCTTGTTTTTTTTTTTTTCTAACTGAAAAAAATGTGCTTTGCAGCATAGCAGATTGACTTTTCTTCATGATAATGATGTGGAAAGAGAGTTTTCTCATTACATTTAAAAATGTGATAAAGCACATTGGTTTGATCTACTGAAACCAGCAAAAGGAATGCTGGGGAAGTGCATCTAATCAGCTCTCAGTATAAGAGACTGCTTCTGAATCCTCAAGTGAAAACTTTGACTTCATGACTATATCCTAAAAAGTGAGCTAAACCTAAATCCTATAAAGAAATAGTCCAAAATGTCAACAGTATTTTCACTATATGAAGCTCTATATGGTGACACACTTCTACAGTAAGCAGTGTTACTGTCTAAAGGTGATAGTTGCTGCTTTGTTTTAGCAATAGCTTGGTCATCATTCATAGAATATTATTTATTACTCTCCAAAATATTTCAAAAATAAACTCTGCTCCCTCAATATAGAATTAATCTTGTGTGTGTGTGTGTGTGTGTGTGTGAATATGTAGCAGCTACATTATCTCAAATTACTGTGCATAAGCTTTTCAAGCAATACTAGCTTTCTCACATATATTTAATATTCTTCAATAGCAAAAGGAGTTCTAATTCACAACTTCCAAAAAGAAGAAGCCTTGATCCTCTCATCCAGAAGTGACCCTCCCCTCCCATAAACTCTTTTAATTCGCTGAGTCTTTTTTGTGGACATCTCATGCCTCCTTCTCTCCTCCATCTCCTCCTCCTCCTTTTCCCAGAAGTCCATTATCTATCCCCATCAATTTATGTTTATTCCTCTGCACGGTTATCAGTTGATAATTATTGCTTATTGGTTAAATAAAGTGAATGTGTCATGAAAATATTTCTAGTGAAATTGATGTATTTTGACATCTTAGGTCCAGAGCTTTGAAGAAGACACTGGCAACCCTCTTATCCTGACATCAGGAATTGTAGGTAAGGATTCAATAGTAGATATGGTTTCATTAGTGATCGTTCAGGGACAGAATGAAATAGCCAATGCTTAGCTCAGTTAAAATATATGGAGATTCATTGTGACAATGAATTCCAATCCATTTCTATAGCGTTTGAGCTGCAATGTAAATATATGTGTAAATTTTAAAATACTTTTCAGGAAAGTATTCCCTTTCCCTGTGGTTGTTGTGTGGTTTGTCGAGCTGGCTCTATGAGCCGTGTGTAAGAGAATGGATTTACCATCTGAGACTGAATGGGCGTTTTCCTCTCCTACTGTCTGGGGCTGATTGTTGCACAAGTCATGCCATTTTACAGGGCTCAGTTTTTTCCCACAAATAATAAAGAAATCAGTGCGAATAATTTTAATGTTTCCTACTAACACTTGCATTTTAAATTGTTTGTAACCTCATGTCAGATTCTTCATGGACAGAAATTGCCAGGGTGCAGCTTTCCTGGCCTTCTCTTGGGATGTACATTCTAGAGTAGAGAGTGAGCCTTGCTTTGTTCTTGTTTCTTATCCCCCCCAGTTACAGCACTCACAGCTGCCATGATCCTTCAGTGAAGCTGGAAGCAGGCAGAGATTAGTCAAGCAAAATAGAGCAGATGAAGCTAGTGTGTTTCCTGGAAGAAAATATGCAAATTTTAAATTTAATTTAGTGTGGTGTCAAACACATCTTTTCCATTACAAAGTGTATGTATGGGTCTCATTTTGCTAAATGCTGTTTAGAAATTATGCATTAGTAATTATAGGGTCCTGCTGATTATATAAATTGTTATCCTGCTCTTCAAGTAATTACCACATAACCTGCACTGAGATTTATAAGACAAAAATAAGCATCTGTTTTCCATCTAATTGAATGCTTCTCAATGAAGCTGGAGGTCCCCTTGTCAAAAGGAACTGCCTTCCTTGACATTCAATTAGGAGGTCTACTGATATCACATAAGCCATCCCAATTATTCCAAAAAGATTACGTGGGAAGTTGAGCAAATTAGGAGACTAAAGTGAGAGAGGTGGTAGTTTGCCTAATAAGAAAAATCTGGACAAGTTGGGTTCTCTCTCTCTCTCTCTCTCTCTCTCTCTCTCTCTCTCTCTCTCTCTCTCTCTCTCTCTCTCTCTCCCCCCTCTCTCTCCCTCTCCCTTTCCCTCCCCCGCTCCCCCTCTATGTCTGTTTGTCTCTCTATCATTTTTTGTCATTTTCCTTAATTTTCAAAACTAGTGTTTTGCCAAAGTATGTTAACATATGTCTGTAATCTCAGGATGTAGGAGGCCAAGGCAGGAGGATGGCAAATTTGAGGCCAGCCTGGGATACCCTGTCTCCAAACAACTGAATAAAAATATGACTACAATCAGAGTTAAAAGAATTGAATAAATGAAGCAAGAAAAGTATCCTGTATCATGTTTATCCTGCATCACATATATACATGCATTTTAAAATAGATTAATTAATCAATTAATTAATTAATTAACATCATAAATGCTGCTCCCTGTCTGGGTCATCAAGTCCCTCTCACCATCTCTCTCACCTTCTCCTTTGAGAAAGTGGGACACCTCCCTTGGTATCCCTCCACCGTGGTGTATCAAGACTTTGCATCCTCTCCTACTGATGTGCCCTGTGGTCATTTCAGCCTGTGTGTGTTCTTTGGTTAGTGATTTAGTCTCTGGGAGCTCCCAGGGGTCCAGGTTTATTGACTCTGTTGGTCTTCCTGTGGGGTTCCCATCTATTTCTGGGTCTTCAATCCATACCACTAATTCTTTTATGAGTGTCACCCAACTCCACCTTATGTTTGGTTGGGGGTATCTGCATCTATTTCTGTCTACTGCTGAGTAGAGCCTCTCAGAGGACAGTTATGTTAGGCTCCTCTTTACAAGTATAGCAGAGTATCATTAATAATGTCAGGGATTGGTGTTTGCCCATGGAATGGGTTTTGAGTTGGGCCAGTTATTGGTTGGCCTTTCCTTTGGTCTCTGTTCCATCCTTGCATTTTTTTTTTTTTTTTTTAGACAGAACTAACTTTGGGTCAGAAGTTTAGTGGGTGTGTTGGTGGACCTATCCTCCTACAGGGGGTCGGATGCACCTAGCTACAGGAGATGCTCTCTTCAGGTCCATGTCCCTACTGTTAGGCATCTCAGCTAAGGTTGCCTACATTGACTCCTGGGAGCCCCTCCTATCCCAGGTCTCTGGGACTTCCTAGAGATCCCCCAACCCCAGACAGCTGCATATTTCCATTCATTCCCCTGGCATACTGGGTCTTTCTCCTGTCTCTCTTTTCACCTGATTTCCCCTCCCCTTCTTCTTCCCCCTCCCATTTCCCTTCTTCCTCCTGCCTCCTATGACTATTTTGTTTCCCCTTCTAAGTGTGATTCAAGCAAACTTGCTTGAGCCTTCCTTCTCTTTTAACTTATTTGGGTCAGGTGGGGTGAATCATGGGTATTCTGTCTCTTATGGCTAATACTCACTTATCAGAGAGTACATGTCATGTGTGTTCTTTTAGGTCTGAATTACCTCATCCAGGATATTTTCTAGTTCTATTTGCCTACAAAATTAATGATGTCCTTGTTTTTATACCTGTATATTCCATTGTGTAAATGAACCATATTTTCTGTATCCACTCTTTGATTGAGGGACATCTTGGTTTGTTTCCAGTTTCTGGCTAATACAAATAAAGCGGCTATGAACATGGTGGAGGAGGACATGCACTTGGGGTATTATGGGGCATCTTTTGAGTATATGCCCAGGAATGGTATAGTTGGATCTTCAGGTAGAAATATTTCCAACTTTCTGAGAACCATCAGATTGATTTCCAGAGTGGTTATTCAAGTTTGCGTTCCCATCAGCAATGGAGAACTGCTCTGCTTTCTCCACATCCTCACCAGCATCTGCTGTCACTTGAGCTTTTGACCTTAGTCATTCTGACTGAGGTAAGGTGGAATCTTAGGGTCTTTATGATTCGCAGTTCTCTTATGACTAAAGATGTTGAGCATTTCTTTGGGTGTTTCTCAGTCATTCAAGATTCCTCTGTTGAGAATTCTCTATTTAGCTCTGTGTCCCATTTTAAAATTGGGTTATTTGGTTTGTTGGAGTTTAACTTCTTGACTTATTTATGTATTTTGGATATTAGCCCTGTGTCAGATGTAGAATTAGTGGAGATTTTTCCCAATCTGTAGGCCGCTGTTTTGTCCTATTGACAGTGTCTTTTGCCTTACAGAACATTTCCAGTTTCATGCGGTTCCATTTGTCAATTGTTGATCTTAGAGCCTGAGTCACTGGTGTTCTGTTCAGGAAGTTGTCTCCTGCACCAGTGCATTCAAGACTCTTCCCACTTTCTCTTCTATCAGGTTTGGTGTATCTGGTTTTATGTTGAAGTCCTTGGTCTATTTGGACTTGGGTTTGGTGTAGGATGATAAATACAGGTTTATTTACATTCTTGTACACGCAGACATTCAGTTAGACTAGCACCAGTTTTTGAAGATGCTTTCTTTTTTCCACTGTATGATTGGGGTCTCTGTCATAAGTCAAGTGTCCAGAGGTGTGTGTGTGTGTGTGTGTGTGTGTGTGTGTGTGTGTGTGTTTATTTCTGGGTCTTTGATTCTATTCCATTGATCAACCTATTCACTTTTGTACTGGTACAGCTTTTATCACTATTGCTCTAAAGTACAACATGAGGTCTGGAACAGTGATTCCTCCAGAGGGTTTTTTTGTTTGTTTGTTTTTTGTTTTGGTATTGTTCAGGATTGTTTTTTTTTTTAATTTTTCTATATGAAGTTTAGAATTGTACTTTTAAGGTCTACAAAACATGTGTTGGGAATTTGATGGGGATTGCATTAAATCTGTAGATGGCTTTTGGTAAGATGGCCATTTTCACTATGTTACCCCTACCTATCTAAGATCATGGGAGATCCTTCTGTCTTCTGATATCTTCTTCAATTTCTTTCTTCAGGGTTTTGAAGTTCTTTTTGTACAGGCTTTTAATTGCTTGGTTAGAGTTACACCTAGATATTTTATATTATTTGTGGCTATTGTTTCTCTAATTTCTTTCTCTGTCTGTTAATCATTTGTATAAAGGACAGCTGCTGATTTCTTTGAGTTAATTTTATATTCAGCCACTTTGCTGAAGTTCTGTATCAGCTGTAGGAGTGTTCTGGTAGAATTTTGGGGATTGCTTATGTATATATTATATTGTCTGCAAATAGGGATATTGTGACTTCCTCCTTCCAAATTTGTATTCCCTTGATCTCCTCTTGTTGTTGTAATGCTCTACCTAGAACTTCAAGAACTATATTGAATAAATAGTGGGAGAGTGGGCAGCCTTGTCCTGTCCCTGATTTTATTGGAATTGCTTTAAGTTTCTCTCCATTTAATTTGATATAGGCTATTGGTTTGCTGTATATTGCTTTTATTATGTTTAGTTATGTGCCTTGAATCCTTGAAAAGGTGTTGGATTTTGCCAAAGGCCTTTTCAGCATTTAATGAGATAATCATCTCATTTTACTCTTTCAGTTTATTTATATAGTGGATTACATTGATAGATTTTTGTATATTGAACTATCTCTGCATCCCTTGTGTGACGCCTGCTTGCTCATGGTAAATGCAGTTTTTGATGTCCTTTTTTATTTGGTTTGCAAGAATTTTATTAAGTATTTTTGTGTAAAATAAGTGAAATTGGTCTGAGGTTCTCTTTCTTTGTTGAGTCTTTGTGTGGTTTATATATATCAAGGTTACTGTGATTTCATATAATGAATTAGGTAGTGTTCCTTCTGTTTCTATTTTGTGGAATAGTTTGAGGAGTATTGACATTATCTCTTCTTTTAATGTCTGGTAGAATTCTGCTCTAAAACCATGTGGCCCTGGATTTTTTTTTCTTTTTTCTTTTCTTCTCTTTTTCTCTTTTCTTTTCTTTTCTTTTCCTTTTCTTTTCTTCCTTCCTTCCTTTCTTCCTTCCTTCCTTCATTCCTTCCTTCCTCTCTCTCTCTCACTTTCTTTCTTTCTTTCTTTCTTTCTTTCTTTCTTTCTTTCTTTCTTTCTTTCTTTTTTGTTTTTGTTTTGTTAGGAGACTTTTAGTGAGTACTTCTTTTTCCTTAGGGGTATGGGACTGTTTAGATTATGTAATCTTGATTTAACTTTGGTATGTGGTATCTGTCCAGAAATTTCATTTATATTTTCCAGTTTTGTGGAGTACAAGCTTTTGAAGTAAGGCCTAATGACTTTTGGATTTGTTTCTGTTGTTTTGTCTCCGTTTTCATTTCTAATGCTTTTAGTTCAGATACTGTCTCTGTGCCTTTTTGTTAGTTTAGCTACGGATTTGTCCATCTTGTTGATTTTCTCAAAGAACCAGCTTTTGGTTTTGTTTGTATTGTTTTCTTTGTTTCTATTTGATTGATTTCAGCCCTGAGTTTGACTATTTTCTGTTGTGGTAATTCTCCAACCCAAATATGCCCCAGCAATGAAAACACAACTCAATTACTAGGAATACAAGCCACTACACTACCATCCTCTCCATCTATGAGAGCCCTTATAACTTGCGGTTTCTCCAGGCCATGCGCTTCTGCTCCTCCATGTGCTTTTCTTCCACCTCCTCTGTCCTCTCTCCCATTTTTTAGCTCCACCTTCCTTTCTTCTGCCCAATCACAGGCTCTAGTCTTTATTTTACAAATTAAGGTGGGCCTTTGGGGCATAGATGCTCCGAATTGAGACATTACCTTGGTGGATTTTTCATTTGATGAATATGAAGTGTCTTTCCCCATCTCTCTTGATAGCTTTTGGTCGAAAGTCTATTTTGTTAGATATTCGAATTTCTACTTCAACTTGTTTCTTGAGTTCATTTGCTTGGAGATCCTTTTTCCAGTCCTTTACTCCTGAGGTAGTTCATATGCAGCATAAGGATAGATCCTGTTTATGTATCCAGTCTGTTATGTGTGTATTTTTATTGGTGAATTAATTGCACCTGTTGATGTTGAGAGATTTTAATGACCAATATTTTTAGTTCTTATTAGTTTGATATTGAAGGTGTTATTGTGTGTGATTCTCTTCTTTTGGTTTTGCTGTGAGTTGATTAATTTCTTATGTTTTACTGGGTGTAGTTACCCTCTTTGTGTCAGAGTTTTACTTCTATTACCCTCTGTAGAGCTGTATTAGTTGAAAGATATTATTTACATTTTTTTCATGGAATATCTTGGTTTCTCCATCTATGGTGATTGAGTGTTTTGATGGGTATAGTAGTCTGGGCTGACATCTGTAATCTCTTTGTGTCTGCAAGAAATCTGTCCAGGATCTTCTGGCTTTTAGTGTCTTTGTTGAGAAGTCAGGTATAATTCTGATAAAGGTCTGCCTTTATTTGTTAATTGGCCTTTTTTCCCTTACAGTTTTTAATATTCTTTCTTTGCTCTACACATTTGGTGGTTTGGTTATTATTGGTGGCAAAAGAATTTTCTGGTCCGATCTATGTGGTATTCTCTAAATATCGTGAACATTTATAGTTTATAGCCATCTCTTTCTTTAGGTTGGGGAAGTTTTCTCCTATGATTTTCTTAAAGATGTTTTCTGACACTTTGAACTGGAAACCTTTATGCCTTTCTCTTCCTATTATTCCTTGAATTAATCTTTTTATAGTATTTCAAATTTCCTCGATGTTTTGAGTTAGAAACGTCTTACATTTAGCACTTTCTTTGATCAATGTATCTATTTCTTCTATGGAATCTTCTATGCCTGAGAGTCTCTCTTTCATCTCTTATATTCTGTTGGTGATGCTTGTGTCTGTAGTTCCTGATCTCTTTACTAGGTTTTCTATCTCCAGATTTGCCTCCATTGTGTTATCTTTATTATTTCTGTCTTAGGGTTTTACTGCTGTGAACAGACACCATGACCATGGCAACTATTATAAGGACAACGTCTAATTGCAGCTGGCTTATAGGTTCAGAACTTCAGTCCATTATCATCAAGGTGGAAGCATAGCAGCATCCAGTATATATGGTGTAGGAGGAATTGAGAGTTCTACATGGTGTTCCAAAGACAAATAGGAAAAGACAGACTTCCTGGCAGCTAAGATGAGGGTATTAAAGCCCATACTCACAGTGATACTCCTTGGGCCAAGCTACAAACCAGCACAGCTTCAATTTCCAATTTTAGGTGTTGGATGGTTTTATTAATATCCTTCACCTGTTTGATTGTATTTTTCTGTATGTGGCAGGAGGATTTTCTTTTTTGGTCCAATCTCTTTAGTATTCTCTAAGCTTCTTGTACATTTATAGTTTATAGTCATATCTTTATTTAGTTTAAGTAAGTTTTCTTCTATGATTTTGTTGAAGATGTTTTCTTGTCCTTTGAACTTGAAATCTTCACCCTCTTCTACTCCTGATATTCTTAGGATTGGTCTTTTCATAGTATTCCAAATTTCCTGGATCTTTTGAGTTAGAGACTTTAAGGGCCTTATTTGTTTCCTCTTTAAGGGTTTCTAACTGTTTGATTGTATTTTCCTGTATTTCTTTAAGAGAATTATTTCTATCCTCTCTATCGTTTTCATGAGATAGGATTTAAGGTCACAGTCTTGCCCTTCAGGTATGTTAGGATATCCAGGGCTTACATATTATCTTGGCTTCTGTTGATTATGTTCTTGTGCTTGCCTTTTACCATCTAGTTGTCTCTGTTGGTGTGAGTTGGTGTTGGTTGGTATGAGTGTCCTGCATTAGAGTAGGTTCCCAGGTGACAGGTAGAGCTATAAGTGTGGAGTTTGGGCAGGCTTTCTGGGAGGCAGGTAGAGCTGTGGGGTGGGATGCAGTGCAGTGAGCTGCTATGCTACCCACTCGGATGCTGACATAGAGCACAAGGAATATGGCTATACTACATTTTTTTTTAATACACAATTCTAAAGATGACTTAATCTAAAAGATGAAAGCACATGAGTTTCTTCCTTGCCAGCAGACTATAACTGGCTACTTTTAGGGTACTAGCTGCTGATTTGTAATCCCTTCACTGCTTCCTGGATCTGGGCATGTCTGTTCTTAGAGCTGTTCCTCTGAGAACCCAGTCCCATGCTGCATAGAGGTGTCTCATATAGACATCCTGGTAGACATCCTTGATTGAACTTCTATATGAGTGAGCCATCCTTGATGCCTAGTCTAGTAGTTAACTTTTGAGCTGACTCCAGCCCAGAATACAGTGGCAACCATACAGCCTAGCAAGTCAGCCTACATAGCTGTGGGAAGCAATTGCTTAATATTATCACATATTACAGATACGTAGTTGAGAGCACATAAATATCTCATAAATATCATTAAGGCTCAGTTGACTCTTTTTATGCACAAAATTCTGAATGTTAGCAAAAAGTATAACCATTTCATTTATGAATTTGAACAAAGTGACTTTTTTATAGGAGATGAGGAGCAAAGCTATAAATACTGAATTTCTGCTTACCTCTCAAAAGTTAACGCTGAAATGACAAGGTAAAAAAGGATATATATATACATATATATATATATATATATATATATGTATATATATATGCTATTTAAAATGGGGAAGGTATATCATCTTATTCCAGAAGTCATTGGAGATTGTATTGGTTCTGAATGAGAGAAACAGTATGGGGGAATCTGTGTGGATAATTCCAAAAGAAGAACCCATTGAGGGATTAAAGAAAATGGTTTGCTAAAAGAACACAATACATCAGTTATGTCATCCAAATGAATAACATGTAACTATTGGACTAATCAGGACATACATTTTCTGTTACTTTAGAAAATAAACAAACATGGAAAACTTGCTACAAGATTTGGCACTTTGAAATCTCATTATTTAAAAGAAATATCTGCTTCTAAAACACGGATTCAAAGGGACATTCAGAACTCCCTGGAGGAATTCATTTCCAGTGAGAAGCATGAGGAAAGCCCATGCCTCAGATCGGTCCCCCAGGGCGGCCATTCTGCTCAGGTCTAGCATGCAAGGCCTGATTCTGTGTCTGATGATAGGCAGATTTCCCATAAATAACCACAAATTCCAACCATAGTGTTTCTAAAAGTTCTACGTAAAGACATTGAAGCTAGAATGTTAGCAGGCAAACAGCTGGGGGTTTCAGTGCTTGAGAAAAGGGAATAGCACCTTGGGTAGGGTTTTTCAAAGAAAGCAGAGTCCTTCTCCTGCCTGAGGTGGACTTATTTGTCACCCTTCCAAAACTGAAGCAGAAAATTGTGATACAAGCTCCCCTCCAAAACAAAAATCAGAAAACAAAGTCTAGGATAAAGATAGAAGGATTCCGAACAGTAAAGAGGCATGACTCCCAGAAAGAGATGGTCAGTCTGGGGAATGCCCAGTTCTAGGTGTGAAATCTGTCCATAGCTCCATACTTGAAGTAAACATGCATCAGAAAGTCCAAGAGATAGCAAAGGCTAGAAGAAGTGAAAAAACAGTCCATTTTGGATAATTGGTAGCTTTCCCTTAAATGTTCCTTGCATCCTGAAACACTATTTTCAATGTGTAGGTACAATAAAATATATGATGAAATAAGAAAATATAGCCAGTGCTTACCAAAACAAACACATAAACTAACAACAAAAAAACCAAGTAATTGAGAAAAGTCATAAGAAACTCTAAATGTTGGAATCACCGAATATCATCAAGCTAAACAGTGCGAAAGAAAATATGCTCAAACTAAGTAAAATTATTACAAATCTCAAAAGTAAAATAGAAATTATGCTACAGTGAAAAACAATAAGTGATATAGTTTTTTATAATTCACACTTCAGAGAATGGGTTTAACAGTAAGCTGAGCAGGTAGCACAAGGTCACAACTCCAGCATCTAAGGGGGAATACCACAGATTTGAGGCCAGACAGTTCTATATACTTTGTTCTCCCCTCCCCCACATATTTTTAAACTCCAAATTGAAAATATTAAAAAGACTTGGAGAGCTTTAACAGATATGTGTTATAGATTACAGATGCACCTATCAATAGAAAGTATTAAATAATATAAAAAGGGTAAGTGAAAAAGCATCTGAGATATAGGAACCTATAGAAAAGTGTTGAGGACCAAATATACATTTGATTGCAGATAGAGAAGGACTTGGTCAAGGAGAACTGTGCAGGAAAAACATTTTGAAAAAGTAATGTTCCATAACCTACTTATAAATGTGCATATGCAAATATAAATTGGAAAAACTTAGCAAATACCAACAGGATAAATGCATAGAATGCTACACCCCAAAGTGTTAGGATCAAAGTCATGAAGACCTACTGGAAGAGAGCATATTTAAACAGACACAGAAAAAGAATAATGATGTAAAGATTTGAAAGGCAAAGGCCTTCTCATCAGAAAAGATGAAGGCCACGGGACCATACTCGTAAGCCAGAATCTGCTTTCAGCAAAGTGCCTTGGAAAAGATGATAAAGACATCTTCAGACCACACTAACTAAAATACCTCCCCAGAGGCATACATTCTGCCAGTAATTCTCAAAGAAGTGCTTCAAAGATGGGCAGCATACCTCTACTGTTGTAATACATATTATTTATAGAAGAAGGATCTGAAAGCCAGTAGGTAGACTCATATAGATACATGAGATGGCACAATAGCAAATTTAAATAGATTGGAAAATTAAGGACATAAAAAGACTAGCTCAGAAAAATAGAAGAAATGTAATATACTTTAAACATACACACACATACATACAACATAAAATGACTCCCTTAGAAAAATTACTGAAAAGTAGATGATGTATGGGAAAATTATCTGTACTCATGGAAAATGCACAGAAATTATATAATAAACAGAACACCATTTAGATGGATCTAGAAAATATTAAGTGAACTTAACAGAGAGTAAGTTTGTTGTTTCTGTTTCGAGCAAGGTTCTGAAATTTTAACAGTTACAAAGTCAAGTAAATAGATGGGTAGATGGATAGGTAGGTAGGTAGGTAGGTAGGTAGGTAGATAGATAGATAGATAGATAGATAGATAGATAGATAGATAGATAGATAGATGTAGATACAGATATAGATAAGAAAAGATAGATAACAGACAGAGGAGAGGATATAGACACTATATAAATATAGTTTTTTCAAAGAAACTGAAAGAACCAGTTTCCCAACCCTGAGCCTTTTGGCTCACTGTGGTTACAAACAAGGATCATGTTGCATAAAAGAGCAAGGGCAGTGGGTGAGAAGTTGTCACTAGTACTCAGTGGGAGCTTGCTGTTCCAGAATACATTTTGCCTGTCTGCCTGTCACGCCTCTAATCCCAGCACTCAGGAAGCAGAGGCAGGTGGATTTCAGCCTGGTCTACAAAGTGAGTTCCAGGTCAGCCAGGACTATACAGAGAAACCCTGTCTTTAAAAAAAAAAAAAAGACTCTCTACAGTTAGAAGATGGCTCCCATGTAGTAACACCAACAGAGTGTAGAAAATGTGAGTACAGATAGAGAAATCTATTGAGCAAGAGAAGTGTTGGTTCATGAATTTGAGCATATTTCCCCAGATTTTATCTCTGCAGTTGAGATTTGCCTTATAATTGATGACTGGCCTTAGTTTCATAGTGGCTTTTCCATATCATTCTCAGTGGTTTAAAACTGATGGTCCCTAATATTTGGTGACAATTGGCATAAATAAAATGTAATGTCCTCTACTAAGCTGTTATCCCTGCAGTGTGTGTAGTATTTACACAGCCAGCTAAACACTGGCTATTGGTTTCATGCTTTGAGAACTGACTAACAGAAAACCAGAGTGACAAGTCTGGGATCAAACAAATTGAAATAACTCCTGAAATGAACGTTTTGATTTGGAAAGTTGAAAGAAAAAGTGGAGGAAAGATCAAAACAAAGTGAAGCAAGCAAGCAAACAGAAAGCAGGTGGAATGCTCAGACTGGTTAACCAAGGGGCAGTTTCCACAGAGCTATGAACAAATTTGATAGAAACCAACAATAAGCAGTGCAAAATCTGTATGTAGAAGCATCCTGATGGCGCTGCCACTGTCAGGATGCTCGATCAGAAAGGAACCAGGAGTGAATACTTTTGCTCAAAGCTGGACCGGTCTGTGGAAGGAGACAGCTAAGCTGCATACCACTCAGCAACTTCTGCTTTCCCAGCCCTTCAAACTTCAAGGGTCAAACCCAAGTGGAATCTACAGACTATTGGCTTATGTTAGGATCTGTTTTTTTTTTTTTTTTTTTTTTTTTTAACGTGTATATCATACTTTGGGCAAACATAAATAAATTCTACAATAAAATGTATGCGAAGCCCAAGCATATCAGTGAAATTAGACTATGTCATAACAAAGTACATCATACCAAGTTAAAGGGTTTGGCAAGATAAAGGTTATCCATGAATTTCCAGACAGAAAACCACAGAGAAACTCAAAGATCTTGTTAGTAACACTAAATGGCAAGTTGGGTGTGTGGGGGAAACAGTGTTATTTAGAACTGAAATATATGAACCAATGATTTTATAAGTAGATATACTCTTCGGACATACAAGGGACAGCTAACATCATTTCCAAAGCTAGGAAGCCTCAGCCAGTACAACCATACCCTCAAAGACAAAGTGCTCAAAGAGCTGTAGGCATGCTTGGACGCTGAACCCCGGAAGTAGCACGCTCTCTCAGCTGCAGCTTGGGACTGAGTTGCCCAGTGTCCATGCTTCCGTGTCTCCGCTTAAAGAGAAACTTTAAGGGCTTTGGCAACAGATCTACCTCGAAGGACTATGAAGGAGTAAGTTGTTATATGTAAAGCTCTTAGATCATGCTTTTTATTTATTTTTTATTGTTCTTCTCATTAAATGTTACTAAAAGCATTCTAGAACAGTTGGAATCAGGAACGGAAGACGTAAACTTGAATAGTAAGATCAACAAGATGTGCCATTCCAGTTTAGCTCTTGAAAAAAAAAATGCTATGCAATTACTCGGGAGAGGCTGGGAGTTGGCTCAGTTATAAAACATGTGCCATGTTAGCATGAGGACCTGAGTTCAGATGCCACACCTAGGCTTACATATAGTGAGCTGCCTATATTGGCTTGTTGCTCTTGACTTAGTCAACCTGCTTTCTTATAAAACCCAGGACCACCGGCCCAGGTGTGGTACCATCCCCCAGGGAGCTGGGCTAACCTACACCAATCGTCAATCATACAAATGACCCCATGGTCTTTTGTAAAGGTCAGCACGATGGAGGCAAGTCGTCAACTGAGATTGTTTCTTCACAGATATGCCTAGGTCTACATAAAGTTGCCATAAAACAACTAGAACAGACTCAGTTTCATAAAAGGAAGGCAGTGATGGATGTGACAGGGCAACATGCATCTCTGGCCTCAATTTTACATTAACGTGCACACTCATATACTCACACATATCACACTGACACACATGCACACTGTGAGATTTAAAATATGACTACACGTTTAAATTCCATTTTATTACAGCAAACTTACCATGAAAGCTTAGCTGTGAAAATTAGACATAGGATTATAGAAAAACAAACACAGAAACTAATCAAGAACTATAAAGCTAAAATAAAATAGTGCATATTTTAAAGCAGAAGAAAATATTGAAAATAAAATGCTAAATTTCAGGTTATTCCAAATTATAAACTTCATTTAAAAATTAACAGTCTGCCTGGAAAGCTGGTTCTGCTGTTCCAGAGGACCCAAGTTTGATTCCCAGCATCGATTTTGTAGCTTACAACTGTCTGTAACTCCAGTGCTGGGAGATACAACACCCTCTCACGATATTTGTGGGAGTACACAGACATACATGCAGGTGAAACACTCACATATATACCATTTAAAAAATAAATCTTAAGTTTTGAAAAAGGGGGTTCTAGTATTTCAGTCTTTTACAGGTCAAATATAAACCAGAAAAGGAGACAAGGTGCTGATGTTACAGTTAATTATATGCATTTAATATAACAATTATATAAATATTCTATCACAGTATTTTTGGAGAATTTTACATCTTCTAATGATTTGTGAATGCAAAGATTATTTCATTGATTTCTTAGATATGCACACAAGTATGGGTCACTTCTCCATAGACATGAAATGCAGTGGAGTAAAACATTCAACACTTTTCCAAACCCATATGACAAAACAACAACAACAGCACAAAACTAATGTATAAGGGCTGTATCCTCTATTCCAAATAAAAAATAAAATTGCTGGAACTGTTATGTAAAAACTACTAATTCTGATAACATAATGAGAATGAAGACATCTCATGGAAACATATACTTATAAAAACAAAGCAGCAATTTGACACAAATTGACAATAGGAATTGTTTTCATTATCAAATTAGAACTCAGCAAAAATAAAATGTCTGCCTAAAGAAGCCAGCATAAGCTCCGGGGGGCTGCAACCCTATAGGTGGAACAACAATATGAACTAAACAGTACCCTTGGAGCTTGTATCTCTAGCTGCATATGTAGCAGAAGATGGCCTAGTCGGCCATCATTGGGAAGAGAGGCCCCTTGGTCTTGCAAACTTTATATGTCTCAGTACAGGGGAACACCAGGGCCAAGAAGTAGGAGTGGGTGGGTAGGGGAGTGGGAACTGGGAGGGTCTAGGGGACTTTTGGGATAGCATTTGAAATATAAATGAAGAAAATACCTAATTAAAAAATAAATTTTAAAAAAGCCAGCATTATAAAATAAACATGCTTTGAAGCTGGACATAATAAAGAGAGGTGGCAGGCCTGCAGGGTGACATGGTGGGAAGGAGCTTACAGCCAAACCTGATGACCCGAGTTTGATACCCAGACATGGGTGATAAAAGGAGAGAGCCAACACCTCCCAAGTTGTCCTCTGATCTCCACACACAAGCACCATAGGATACCACACAGAACGAGACAAAGAAATAAACACCAAAAAATGATCAAATGAAATTGGTAATAGAGGAAGCGGAGACAAACTGTTTGCTAAGAAAAACTCAAGCACTAAATCCTTAACAGGAAAAAAATATAAAGCTTTACCAAAAAAAAAAAAAAAAGCAATAGAAGACAAAAATTATAAAGTTGGAAAAGAAAAAAACTGACATAGAAAGGAAGTAATATAATATGCAAAATCTATTTAAATTATAAAGGACATCAGTGTAATCAAAACCAGAGATAATTGTTTGGAGTTTATTGTAGGAAATTATACATGTGTATATAGTATATCAATTTTATATATAAAGAAGGTTCCTATGGATAAATCTATATACAATTTTATTACATGTTATAAATTTTAAATTATTGGTATTGTGTTAACAATAAATATTATGGGCTATATAGTCAAAATTACCAACATAATTTGTAGACCAGAAAATTCAGAGTTGTAATTACTTGTACAGTAGGATCATACACAGCAATGATATTAAACAAGTTAACTTTTCACACAGGTAAGTATCACAATAGAACGTCTGCATATGTATATACAATATACATTAACCGTACCCATATTCATTTTGTACTAAATATGTAAAAACAAAAAACCCCACAAATATACGCAAGGGAAATATGAAGACCCACCTAGAACCCTGCTTCACTTTTGCAAAAAGGCAGATGTGGTGGAAGTGAGACCACAGAGTTTGTCCAGGGGTCCTATACCTGCCATTTTCCTTTTTATAGGAATTGCAGCTCAGGGATAAAATACTTCCTTAGCATGTGTAATGCCTAGGACTTGATTCCCAGCAATTCTGAAAAACAAAAAACAAAACAAAACAAAACCAAAAACCATGAAGTAGCAATTAAATGTTAATTTTCATAGAGCTTTTGGATGCTTATAAGAATCAGATGTTTGTTGTGTTCTTTTCTTTCTATGTACTAAAATCTGAAAGATTTTCAAATATTTCACAAAAATATTAACAAAATTTAACAAAATAAGTGGTTGCAGAAGGAATTTTTACTAAATAAGGAGTATGTAAGTGAGCAATTTTCAGCTCAATTGAAATGTAAGAAGTAAATTTTAAATTAAATTGAGTCAAATAGAGGTGCAAGTGCCCATGTAATCTGTGTCAAGGAAACTCATTAAACAATTTATATCTGACATTTTCAACTGTGGCTACCTGCTGGCCTCAGTATACTCACTAGAAAGTTTCTCTATGCAATACTAAAAAGGTACAAAAGTCAAGACTAGCTTAGATAGCTAACAAAGAGGAGTATTTGAATGATGAAGCATAGAGTGTGGGCTTGTCACTGAGATGAGGCCATCAGGCCTGCTTTGTCATGGTGCACTAACAAAAACCATGGCTGATTCTAAGACATCACTATGAAGACTGTTCCCAAGGAAGAATATCTCAATTCTTTGCATTAGAATGCACATATGCATAAAAATACATTTACAGCTAGGTGTGGTGTTACTGCCTTGAATCCTAACACCCAGGAAGCAGATGCAGGTGAATCGCTATGTGAGATATACCTGATAAGCACTGATTTCCAGGCCAGCCAGGGTTACATACAGAGGGCGTATGGGTATATAGGACCTATAATTTATAGTGTCTATAATTTCTGTAACATACAATAAATATTGAGCATAGATTGATGAGTAAATAAATGGGTAAGTAAATAGATAGATCTACAGATATGTATAGATAGAGAGATATCTGATAGATGGATAGGTGGGTGGATGGATAGATAGATGATAGATGGTAAATAGATACAAAATAAATAGATGATAGATGATAGATGATAGATAGATAGATAGATAGATAGATAGATAGATAGATAGATGATCGATAAATGGTAGCTATGGTGCTGTTAATGCTGATCTTTGATGGCAGAATGACATCTAATTTCTCTTTCTTTTACTTGTCTGTATCTTCTAATTAGTATAAAACAAAGCCAACAATTTATTCAACAAAAATCATCTATAAGTGCCATTTAAAATTAAGTATATTTGTGTATTTAGTAAGAATAAATTGTTAAGTATTTGTTAGTAGTGTTTTTGCCTCAGATCTAGATAAGGGGTGTTTTAATATGTTTCTTTTATATCTTGACTCTAGACTGGGCTTCTCACTGACCACCCAATTCTAGGCTTTGTTCTCTCTCTGTCCCTGCCTCTCTCCCTTCTCTCTCCTGGTGCTATTTCAAAGGTGCTGAGACACTTATTAGATAGCATCCACCATTCTCATTTCTCAGTCAGATCACTGGGTTCTTGCTTCTCCAAAGGGCACTGCTATTGGCCTCACCTGGAGAGACTATAACTATTTGCTTCTATTTCTCTTTCATTTGCTAAACTGCTCCACTTGAGGATTGGATCTGGTGCTTGACTCCATGCAGACTGTCTCTCACACGGGTCATGTCACATCTGGGCTCCTCTCATGTTAGGTAAAAGAGGGAGTCCTAATTATGTTTATTTATCGATGGTGCTAGGTATCCAGGGTCTCATGGCCGGTAGTCAAGGGCTCTACCACAGACCTACATCTCCAGCCCAGAAGGTCCCATGTAATTCATTAGTATGATTTAACTTTATGACAATGTGTTACATTTAGGCAACAATGTATATTCTCAAAATGAGACTATTTTAGACAGTTCCTGGATTTCAATAAGATCACCCTCCGTATCTGGTGAGATTAGTTCCAGGTTTCCCTGGCAGACATCACAGAAGCTCAAGTTCCTTATATTTACATGAGAGGAAAGCCAACCCTACTCTCATGGAACTTATGAATTTCAACAGATACCAGATAATTGTTGAACTGTACAGAATAAAAAGTAATACATGAGTAGAAAGATGCTAGCCTCTGAGAGAGGGCCTGGCCATGGATTTGAGAACCTTGAACTTCTTCTGGTACACTCTTTTGCACACCCACATCCTGGGTGCCACATTACAGGTATCATGCTTGCATTTTCTGAGTTTCATTCTCTCATCATCTTCCCGCAGGGGCAGGAAGTAAGGTGCGGATGGCACACTACCACAGCCAAACCCTGCAGAGGCCCTGGCCGTGTTAAATTCCGTTGCCTTGTGGACTGACCCGAGAAGCATGCTCCCTGTGGTGCCCTCAGCATCCACTTTAAATCCTTGTACAGGAAAGCTAATAAAATACAAAATAAACCCAAAAATTAAACAGAGACCTGAAGCCTGAGAAGACAGCCATGTCTTCCAGAGCATGCTACACATCCTTTGCCCATGACAGCTTTAAACCCACACCAGCAACTATAACCTCCATGGTCATGAGCATTGCTGAGGTATAGATGTCACTGCCCCTGAGGAGAGGAATGGGGTGCTGAGGAATGGGGTGCTCCTCTCCTTTGATGTTTGGTTGATTTAAGAGATGCTATGTTTGTAGAGAAACAGCACCCATGCAACAGCACATCTCAAAAAGAAGGGACTGATCTCAAGGAGTTGTCTGTTCAGAAGATATATTAGGACCAGTAGACACATGGAGAGCAGCGGTCGGGGCCCAGTCCCATGGCTCAGTTGTCTGGCATCAATTCAAGTCCAATTGCTTAATTTTTGCACACCCCACAGAAGCCGATTCCCATGTCATCTGTTGTCATCTTTATATTTCTCTATAATGCGGTTTCTGTTTGTTTAAATGTGGCAAGCTTTATGGTAAGGTGCCGCCTGCAGTTGAGTGGTGGTGGCTTTCCTTTCCTTTCTTCCTTTCTTTTTCTTTCTTCCTTTCTAATTTTCTCTCCCTTTCTCTTTTTTGTTCCTTGGCAGTAGGCATAGACTTAATTTTAAAGACATATTCAAACCCAAATAGCCCTGAACAACTTTTACAAAAAGCTGGGTATTTTCTAGCCTTGTTTTAAAAAATATTACAATTTTATTAGGCAATTTTATCATTGTTATAAATAAGTAATTGTACTGGGGAGAAGGGATAATCCTTATTTAATTAAATTCATCTATACTCCCATGTTGGCAGCAAGAAGACATATGTGAGACTAATACCCGCAGCCTGCCTCTTTGCATGTGCAATTAAAAATTCACTCTACAGTAGCCCTGGCAGTTTAGTGTTGCTTTTGGCATTTACAAATTCTTTTATTTTGTGACTTTTTTTTTACCATACACATATGCTGGAGCAGATGTTGCTTATTTGTTGTTTATTCAAATCTGTAGGCTCTGGCAGCTAACTCCATTGTTCTGTAATGAAGCTTTATTCTCTGTCCTGTATTAGGACCCAGCGCCTGCTCCAGAGACTGTGAGAGGCTGCCTTCCTTCCCAGTAGGATGCCACAGTTATTGCCCTTGTAGTTGGCTGCTTATAGTCTGAAGCTTGCACAGAGAGGGAAAGCAGCAACAACAAAGGGCGGGGTGGTCATGGTCGGAGTGAGTGCAAGGGAACAAACTGGAAGGTCATCTAGCTGTCCTTTGCTCCGTTTCTGCCCTGTGGTCTCTGCCTGGCATCCACACTCATCTGCTGTGGGGATTTGGGGTCTGAGACTTGGAAGCATTCTCTCTCTCTTTCTCTCTCTCTCTCTCTCTCTCTCTCTCTCTCTCTCTCTCTCTCTCTCTCTCTCTCCCTCTCTCTCTCTCTCCACCCCTCCCTTCCTCCAACCTTCCCTCACTCCCTCCTCTCTCTCCCTCTAATTTATTTTGTTCATAAGCAGGACTTGTACTGCCTCTTCCCACCCCACCCCCACTCTCATCCTCGCATTTCCAATGCATCCAGATTGGCTAACAACCATGCTTAACTACACAAGCACTGCCCAGCCCAAACCTGTTTCTGTTGTCAATCACACCTTCAACACATCTTTCTTTATCCAGACACTGGTTCTGGCTGCCCATATCTTGGGGGCAGCCACACTTCATAAAGTAGAGAATGTCAGGTCCTTGTTGACCATAATAAAGACCTGCTGATCCCTAGAGCTTGGATGCCAATTTGGAGACATTCGCCTTCTGGAAAACCCCTGTCTTGGCCAGGAGGCAATCAATCAGAGATGTAACCACCTCCATCTGGCACATTATGACATGGAACCTCACTATTAACACATTTGTGATTCATCTTGTCCCAATGAGTGGTGCCAGGGATCAAAATCCTCCCTCCCCATGGCAGCTGGGAGCATTCTAGCTTCCCAGCATGTGGAGTTAACACGTCGGCTCCTGTGACATTGCAAGTAACAATTCTTTTAATTATCACACCTTCTTCCCCCTCCCCACCCACTCCACAGACATTTTGGCATGATGGGGATATTTTGCAGCCTGTAGTCAGTATTCTTAATTGACTGAATGTGTTCAGATAGCATGGTATTACCCACCATGGGGTGAAAAGGGCAGTTGCCTGATGCTAAGTTCTGTAGATATAATACCCTACTCTTGTTCTAGAGGCTTTTATTTCCTCAATGATGATGAATGTCCCTAAGCCATCTATATAAATAATGTGAACCTCCTTAGGACTTAGTTCAAGGTTCCTCTTGTTCTGATCTCAGCATCCCTCCGTAGACCCGCTTTCTCTCCACTTGCTTGCCTGTGTTTTAAGGTTACTAAGTACCCCCTTCCCAAGGCCTTACTCTTATGTCTCTGAGGCTGTGCTCTTCCCTTTGAATGGGATCCACTTCTGATCTACTTTGCCAAAGATCTAAAGTCATTTGTCCCTCAAGATCTCAGCTTAGCCATTGTCTCTTCTACCACCTCTGCTACAAACTCTGTTCCCCAGGGACACTCTGTCTTCAGGGATCCCCAAAAATGTGTATATATTCCTCCATGGAAATCTTAACTCATTTTGCATCTGAAATGAGCTGTGTAGAAAGTATGTGCTCTTAAGTCTGTCATTACATCTTTAAGAACATTTACCATATATTGTACTAGGTCTCTCTCAGCTAAGGGTTAGTGTTCCATCTACAGAGAGGTTAACATGGAGGTTATAAAAAATGGAGGCAAAAGGAACACTTTTAAGAAATGGAGAGATGCCTAGGTGGTTAGGAGCACATATTGCTCTTCCAGAGACCCAAGTTCAATTATCACATCAGGTGACTCAAAATTGCTCTAACTACAGCTTGTGGGGGCTGTGGGACCTTGGTGCATACCTGCATTCATGTGTACATATGCACACACAAAACCACACATACAAAATTACAAATAATAAAATAAATCTTCTTAAAAACACTATTGAAGCCGGGCAGTGGTGGCACACGTCTTTAATTCCAGCACTTGGGAGGCAGAGGCAGGCAGATTTCTGAGTTCAAGCCCAGCCTGGTCTACAAAGTGAGTTCCAGGACAGCCAGGGCTCTACAGAGAAACCCTGTCTCAAAAAACCAAAACCAAAACCAAAACCAAAACCAAAACCAAAACCAAAACCAAAACCAAAACCCACTATTGAGAATTCTGTGTGCCAGGCAATACACAAAACTGTATGTGTGGTATGTGTGTGTGTGTCTGTGTGTGTGTGTGTGGGGGGGGGGTGTTCCACCCAAACATATACTTGTGAGGAACAAAAGTATCCCATAGTTATCTTTTTCCATTGCTCCTCACCCTGATTTTGAGGCAAGATCTCTCATTGAATAAGAAACTCAGACCATCACTTTGGCTAGGCCGCGTGCCCAGCAATGCGCACGCTTTAGGGTAAGTCTGCTCTCCACTAGCACTTGAATTACAGGTGCATACCTGAGCTTTTAAATGGATACCGGGCCCCCAATTCATGTTCTCATTGACTAACAGCAAGTACTGTGCCTGGTGAGCCATCACCCCAGAATTAAAGTAGTGGCCAGTGTGACTTCTAGACTAATGCTGCCTTCTCCTCATTTGTTCTTTTAAGAGGAGTAGGAACTAAACTTGGGAGCTCATGCATGCTCAGCATGTTCTCTGCCACTGAGCTATCACCCAAATTACATGTTTAACTCATCCTCAAAACTATTGTGAGGATAAGTAGAGTTTATTCTATTTACAGAGAAGAACACAGAGGGCTCAGGAGTGTAGAGACCTGGATCAGGGTCACCCAGCTAGTGAGCAAATGAGTTATGATTCATTGATTTGTCTCATCATGAAGTGACATTCTTGTCAGAATTTACCTATTTTCCTAGGCTAAAACAAAGAAAAAAAAAAAAAGCAAACCAAACCAAAACAACAACAACAACATAAAACCAAACCAAACCAAAATCTAGTGTTCTTCTACTCGATTATTCAAATATTTCCTTACAATAAAAATATAGATTGTACTGGAATTCTGAATAAAGAAAGAAAAATACTCCCGAAGGAATATTAAAACCAAATAATATTACTTTGGTTGAGATGCTCCACTCCAAGAAAAAGATCAAATCAAAATGTATTATCTAACTAGGGACTAAATTTAGTTAATACCAAATAATCTTGCATCACCTGCATATGTCTATCTTGTATAGCACTAATTGTAACAGTAATAATGATTCTAAACCACATAGTAGCTGGAGCTCTGCTAGGTGCGAAAGGGAAGGCAAACACACCCAGCTACCCCTCTCACAGGCTAAGCTTGGCATTTAACAAGAGATACAACTCTGAATGTCCTCCAAAGGAGCTTATGTCAGAAACCAAGAAGCTTTTCCTTCAGTTGGGCTTTGTTTTGGAACACAGTTAGAGAAAAAGTCTCTTGTACTTTTTTTTTAAGTTTACAGAAATCATTTTGTAAGGAAAAGGGATTGTGGCCAAGGTCTGGCTAACTTCTAGAAGCCCCTAGAAGGAAAGTAAATAAGCCAGGGTTGGTGCCAACAAAGACGAAGCGAGCAGTGCAGCAGCAAACCTATACCGTTAATTAGGAAGCTTGTGATTGGCCAGACATCTCATAGAGCATGAAGTCAACATGAAGATCAAGGAGAGCAAGAGGACGTACACAGGTTCCCACCAGCTTTTCAGGTGTCACTGGGATGGAGAGCCCAGGTCTGGCCTGTGTAATAAACATCACCCTTTGTCATGATGTGAGCCTGTGATAGCAGATGCCTCATTATCATAATAAAACGCCCCAACATCATAAAAAGCAATTGCGGGAAAAGCTTTAGAGAGTGGGGTTCTTCCTTCTATAAGTGACCTTTTCTGGCTTCTCTGCCCTTTGAGGGAATTGACATTTCCTTTCTGAGCCTTCTCTAGGAAAACTGAAACCAGGGATTGGTCTTTGCAGGCGGAAGAGAGTTGGAAAAGGTATTTGCCAACGCAGCTGAGAGCTTGATTGGTTTCTGCTACTGCCAACTCGGCCATCTTCTGTCACCCACGCAGACCTCAGTGATGATGTCTAACACTCTATTTTCCTTCCACATGTGCAGTTCTTGTATGAACACCTCAAGGATTTGACCTCGGATGGATATACCAGTCAATTGGATTTTAAACTTGTTTTTATATAATATGTACTTTATACGTTTTCTATTTTCATTGACATTTAAAATGTGTGGAGTCAGTCTACAGTGCATTTCACATCTTTTTCTTTACAGGTATTATATTGCTAGTATGATTTCCTGCTCCTGACAATATTACTATTTAAAACACACTAGTTGGTCTTTATTAACTACAAAATAGAAAATGTTATAATTCTGTAGATGTCCAAAGATCTTGCCATGCATTAGTCAGGAAATAATCTGGTTTTGTGGGATTGAACACAGCCTAGAAGCTCAGTGATTGTGTGTTGAGTTGATGAGTAGGCCCAACAAAGATTTCTCAGAGGCTCTGTTTTCATTTTTTCTATAGAAAACTCCAATGATGGGTGGGTAGAGAAGTGGGGGTGGGTATGGGGGACTTTTGGGATAGCATTGGGAAATGTAAATGAGGAAAATACCTAATAAAAAATAAAATAAAATAAAATAAAATAAAATAAAATAAAATAAAATAAAATAAAATAAGAAAGAAAATATGTGCTGAAAGCATCTGGTCCTGGGGTTTTTTGGGTTTGTTGGGGGGGGGGGATTTCCTTAGGGGTTATAGTATTATGTAAATTGTTTACCTGATCTTGATTTAACTTTTAGTCTTTATCAAGAAAATCATCCAATTCATTTAGATTTTCCAATTACATGGAGGACAGGTTTTTGCAGTAAGACTTAACAATTCTACAAATTTCCTCAGTGTACTGTTATTATGATTCCCTTTTCACTTCTGATTTTGTTAATTTGGATACTTTTTTTTAGTTAGTTTGGCTAAGAGTTTATCTATCTAGTTGATTTTCTCAAAGAACCAGCTCTTGGTTTCCTTGATTCTTTGTATTGTTTTTGTTTGTTTGTTTGTTTGTTTGTTTGTTTCTAATTACTGATTTCAGCCCTGAGTTTGATTATTTTCTGCCATTTACTGCTCTTTGGTGTCTTTGCTTCTTTTGGTTCTAGAGCTTTCAGGTGTGCTTTTAAGTTGCTAGTATGAGATCTCTCTAATTTCTTTATGATGCCATGTTATGCTATGAACTTTCCTCTTAGCACTGCTCTCATTGTGTCCTATAAATTTGGTAATGTTCTGCCTTCACTTTCATTGAATTTGAGAAAGTATTTCATTTCTTTGCTTTATCTTCCCTGTCCTGTATTCTTCAGTAAAGAGTTGTTCAATTTCCATGAGTTTGTAAGCTTGCTATTGTTTTTGTTATTGAAGTCCAGCTTTAATTCATGGTAGTCTGATAAGACACAAGGGGTTATTTCAGTTTTCTTGTATCTTTTGACACTTGTCTTGTGAGTGAGTAAATGTTCAATTTTTTGAGAAGGTTGTGTGAAGTGCTGAAAAGTTAAATTCTTTTTTATGTGTGGGGGGGTGCTCAATAAATATCTGTTAGGTTCCCCCCCCCCAAAAAAAGAAAAGAAGACTCCAATGAAACCATTAATGTTTAATAAATGTGGAGAAGATGAAAGAAAAGGGAGAAGAGAAATGAGGGAGGAAACACAGGGAGACAGAGAGTGAGTGTGGTGCTTCGTGAGGCTTAGGATGGTTAAGCACCACAAGCTTACACAAAATCAAAACCATGTAACAGAACTTGACAGCGATAATGTCAGCCAGTGCTGTAAATTCCTGTTTTTCTGTCCTGATATGGGAAGCAGAAAAGTTTAAGATTAGAAAGAATAAAATATTACCTTATCAGACAAATATTTTCTCATTTTAAAATCAAGTCTCGTCTCAACTAGAATTTTCATCCTGGAATTAAAGAGGAGTCTGAAAGTTTACCTGGAGAGGCGGATGAGAAAGTATGGGCTAAGAGAGTTCTTGTGAGAGGTTCCCAGGCAATGACTGGCAAACTGATTTGACTAATTGCTGATATTTTAATTATCATGTTATTATTTTCCTTGATGCATATTGCCATCTATTTTTATACTTTCTAATATAGTCTTGATATATTGTTTTCAGAAGCTAAAGTTTTACATGATGTATAAGCTAACAAACTGGTAGTTTCCACTTAAACTCAGCTTATTCATCTTTGGTAATTTCTGTTTTGTTTCATCACTGAATGGGAAGGACTCTATGCCTTTGCATTTTTATTAGATTCTTTCTCTCCTACAGTTTTTGTCTGTGTCTTTCTTTAGGTATTGTCCTCATTTATTTAGACTATAATCCAATAATTTTATTAGAATTAAGGGTGCAGAACTCCATACAATGTTTTGTTCTAAGTGTACATTTTCTGTTGCCCACGGGTTACTTTGATTTCTTCATTCAAGGCTGTCACTTTAGGATTTCTTAGCATTACTCAATTAGAGGTTCCTTTGAAGTAAATTCAGCCAGGGGACCTTGCTCTTTAGACCATCTCCTCTCATCTCTGTTTCTCTGTTCTCTGTTCTCTGTTCTCTGTTCTCTGTTCTCTGTTCTCTGTTCTCTCTTCTCTTCTCTCTTCTCTCTCTCTCCTCTCTCTCTCCCTCCCTCCATCTCCCTCCCTCCCTCTCTCTCTCCATGCTTATGTGTGTATATACACATTTATATGTGTGTGGTATATACATGTTTATATATTCTTTTGTGTGCAAGTGAGTACTTATATGTGTATGTATGCATGTTTGTATGTATGTATGTATGTATGTATGTATGTATGTATGTATGTGTGTGCCTGTGTTATATATGCATGTGCTTGTTTATATGTTCTTTTTGTACACACAAGTGTCTATATTCTTGTGCGTGTGGTCTATGTATGTTTATATATTCTTTTGTGTGTCCCTGATATATGTAAGCATGTGCATGTTTGTGGTACATACATTTCTCTGTGTTGTTGTCTATGTATGTATGTGTGCAGATGGATTTGAGTACATACACACAAGGAGGCTAGCGGTTAACACTGTTTTCCTCAATCAGTCTCTACCTTAATTGCTTTAAGATGGGATCTCTCACTGAACCTGCACTTTGCTGATGTGAGGCTAGACTAACTGGATAGCGAGCCTGGAGGATCCTCCTGTCTCTACCTCCCAGGTTTGGAATTACAGGCATGCAGGATTCAACCTTGTTTTTCCATGGGTGCTGAGGCTCGGTATGGAAATCCCCATACTTGTAACTGAACCATCATCTCTCTATGGCCCAACTTTTCTTTATCAATTGATGATGTACTCATGCTGATAGAGGGCTGTCTCCAGTAGTTTCCTAGGAACTACACAGAAATAGAAGACTTTTTGAGAACTTGGCTATCTGAAAATGTTTTGATATGTTCCTTGCACTCCATTAGCATGCAGGCTCAGCATGAATTCTGGGTTGCCAGAAATCCATCCACCATTCTGAAGACCTTGTCCACTTGTCTCATTCCTGTGCTCAGTCATTGAGAATTCTTAAAAAAAAAAATTGTCTCTACTGCTCTGAAATAACACAATAGACTTATTTTCATCCACTGGATTGGGATCCATGACACAAATGCATGACCTTTGGTTGTAAATTATTTCTTAGGAATCTTCTAATAATAACTTTCACTTTCCTTCTGGAGATCAACGTCCTTAATATTGGCACTCTGGAAGTAGTCCTCCAATGTTTGCATGTTTGCTTGGTGATTGTCATGAAAACAACAGGCCTCCTCTATCATGTACACCTCCTTTGATGCAGGCTGAACACAAATTGAAACCATGAACCAAATTAAACCTTTATTCCTGTTAGGTTGATTCTCATAGGTGTTTTTGTTTGTTTGTTTGTTTGTTTGTCTGTTTGCCACGGTGACTGCTGATCAATAGACCGATTTCCATTTCCATGCACTTAATTTCAGTGAAGCTTTTGTTCTCAATAGGCTTCCCCCCCATAGCATCTTAGTTTTTTCTCTTTTCATTAAAATTATCAGTTACAGCTCATGCATATGTATGCGCATGACTTGATACATTTTCGTGAAGTTTCTTGTGGCATAGTTCTTGTTTTTTCCTAGGCATTTCTTTTTCTATCTTCTTATTGAGGACTTTCTCTTCAGTGTTGCAAGTTGTCTTAGATATCTGGCTATACATAGTAGGATCTTCATGATTAAGAATGAAATATTGAAATTCTCATTAAGAATTTGGAATATATATGAATATGTGTGTGTGATATTTATATGTATGTATGTATATATGTATGTATGTATAAGTAAACAGTTTGTTATACATAAGTTTAAACACATATTGGTCTAAAATAGATAACATTGAATGTTAGTTTCTATTAAACTACTTATATTCCTCAGAGGATGTTCTTCTAATCTCCTGCCTAGAGTAACATTCAGTCATTTAGTGATCTGGGAAGCTAGTCAAGACAGCTTAGAGATTTTGGCTTTCAGAACTCAGTGTGTGCATGTTTGCAGTAAAATAGGCACAACACCAAGTTAAGGTCATTGGACCCTTTATTTATCCCAGATCCAATGAATAAATTTCCATCATTTGGCTGGGTTGGAAGTAAATAGCCATTCAGTATTATAAGCTTGCGAGGAATACTATCTGTGCTTCCCAAGCAGCTCTTACTGAATTGAGTTTTCTTCATGCCTTCCTTTAAGTGCACTTAAAGACATTACTATCAAGGGTCCCTACACCGTTTAATGGTTCTGATGCATACATGAGGCTAGTTCTTCTTTTTGCTGCTTTATGAGTCATGTTCCTCTAGGAAGCAAGCTAACATGTTTCTTATATTTTCTAGCTCTTAAGGTACTACTTTGATCCCTTATGTGCTTGTTTTCATTCTTTAATTCATTCATTGGTTTTATAACAACTGTATTGAGATGCAATTTATATGCCACAAGCTGACCCTTCATGTGTCTGTCACTGCTAATTTTAGATTATTTTCATCACCCTATAATTGAATTACAGAGCCATCATTGGTCATTTTTTTTTCATTTCTGATATCCTCTCTTACAAGACTTTGACTAAATATTGTTTTCCCACAGTGCTTATGAATATTTTGTAAATGGAGTAACAGAAAATGAGATCTTTTTTGGGTTACTTTATTTATCCTAATGTTGAGGTTCAACCATACTTTATCCTGTACCAGAAGTATATCCTTCGCTGTCTCCAAATAGTTGTCTACCTTGTGGGTGGTTACATTTTTTAAATTATTATCAGCTAATAGATGTTAAGTTGATGTGTTTGTAAGTTTTGTTGTTATGGCATCAGCCACAACTTATTGGAGGAAGGATTAAGGATTTACTTTGCCCAGAGTTTCAGTGGTTCCAGTCAGTTATGCTGTCGGTGAGGAACAGCAGGGTAGCTCAGGTCAGGAATACAGGAAGTGGGAGTCAGGAAACACCGGAGCCATGCTTCCATCTATAGCCCATCAACTCCCAATAATAGTATAGTCGAATTTTAACCCATCAGTAGATAAACCATTTGTTAGATGCTCTCAAGGTCTAATTATGCCTGGAAGTGCTTAGAATGAGTTTTACTAATGATCAAGGAGTTTCCCCATCCAATCAAGTTGATAATTAAGATTAACCATCACTGACAGCTTCTGAATAGGGGCTGTTATGAATGCTTCTATTAGTATTCATGTTTAAGGCTTTGTGTATACATAGGCTATGTTTCTCTTGAGCACATACTAGGAGTGGAGTTATCAGGATGTGTGATGGTTTGCTGTTTAACCTTGTGAGGACATCTTGAAGGGTTTCAAAAATCACCTTAAATATTTCTTAATCCTGCCAGCAAAGAAGAAAAGTTCCAGTTTTCCTAATTATTGTTAGTATCTATTACTGTCTGTCTTTTATTGTATGTTATTGTATGCTGTGTGATATATGTGGGATATGAGCACATATATGTTGCTATATGGTGTGTGAATATGATATGCGTGGTATATGAACAAATGTTTTGGGGGATTGCTCATACCTATGCACAAGTGTGCAGAAGCCAAAGGAAGATATTATGTGTCATGTTTTATCAGTCTCTGTCTTATTATTTTGTAATCTCTTAACAAATTGGAAGTTAGGCTGGAGGTCAGAGTAGCCCAGTGGTCATCTTATCTCTGCCCCCTACAGCGCATAGTCACCTGCATGCACTGCCACACCAAGCATTTTATGTTGATGCTGGGACCTAAACTCAGGACTTTATGCTCACTCAGCAGGCATTCTCACTCACTGATCCATTCATCCAGCCTCTAATATCTGGCTTAGTTATCTCAGATTCATTACCAGTTGTATCTTATTGTAGTTCTGATTTTCATTTCCCTTATGATGAATAATATTGACTTTTTATCTACCTGTCAAGTATTGCATGACAGATTTGGAGAAATTTCACATTTAATATCATGCTTTTAATTTGGAGTTTGGAGATTTGGCTGTTTTTGAGTTCTGAGAGATTTGTATATATTCTCAATGTTAGTCCCTTATTGAATATTTCATATATACTTTAAAAATATTGTCTCCCATTTCATGGATTGTCTGCTTGTGTTGTTGATAAGCCCATCTGGAATTCAGTTTTAGATTATGACGTCTTATATGTCTGAGTTTCTCTTTTCAATTATTCCTTTGGCTTCGTAACTGAGACATCATTGCATAGCACAATGTTCAGTGATTTGCCCTACAATCCCATGGTAGTTTTATAGTGCAGGAAATTAGACATTAGAAAATTACCCATATTCATTTGAGTTAATTTTTGTTGTTGGTATGAATTAGAAGGCTCAACTCTATTCTTCTAATTGTGGTTATTTTGGCTGCTATAATGCAGCATTTGTCTGTATTTCTGTTCTTTTCTAATTGTATTACCTTTTTTTCTTTGTTAAGTAAACTCTAAGTGTATGCGTATTTTTCTGTCAAGCTACTCTAGTTTACTCCTTTGGTCTCTATGTCCAAATGCTATAGACTGCCTTCTTGATAGCTTCCCAGTGGGTTATAAATAAAGAAACGTAGGCTTTTCACCTTTTTTCTTTTTCAGTATTGTCTCAGCTACTCTTGATCTTTGAATTTCAAGGAGAAGTTTAGAGACAGCTTTTTGATTTCCACATAAAGGAATAGGAGAGATTTTGGTGGAAGTTTGGTTCATTTTAAAATTAAATTGGAGACTATTACTAATAATATCTTTTGCAATAATATGAATGTATTTTTATTTATCTGGTCATCTTTAAATTCCAACAGTGTGTTGGAGTTTCAAATATTGAAACCTTGCAGCTATTTGATTAAAATTGTTCTGAAGTATTTTGTTCTTTTTGTTTTTATAAACAACTATTGTTTTTATAATGGAACTATTTTTCTTAACTTTGACTTGAAAATGCTCATGCTATATAATATATAAATAAAATTGAAATTTTGATGTGGATTTTGCATCCTGCAACTTTACCAAACTCATTTTTTGTTTGAATTGTTTTCAACAAAATTACCAGAATTACATTTACATATATAGAAATACATATATACATATATTATACATATATACTTAGTGAAATGATAAGAATCAGAATATTTCTATATACATGCATATAATTCTAAGATGAGAACATCCACATTTCTGATGTGTGTATACATGATATAAATGTGTAGATTGTATATATAGAACATAAAATATGTAGATATAAAATATGTAAAGAACTCCCAGTACTCAATGGCAAAAAGACAAATAAAATTAAAAATAGGCAAGCAATTTAAGGTTATTTCTATGAAATGTTTATACGAATAGATGATCAATGAATGAAACTTTTCTCAAATCATGAGACATCAGTGTAATGAGATCTAGTATAATGAAATAGTTCATAGAGCAAATCATTGTACAGTGTACTATGCAATGAGGTCTTAGTTTTGCCAAAGGAATAATTGAAAAGAGAAACTGAGACATATAAGACTTCATAATCTGAAACTGAATTCCAGTTGGGCTTATCAACAGAAAAGCAGATGATCCATGAAATGGGAGACAATGTAGTATGTTATATGACTACATAGAACATACGTATGTGGCACCTGCAAATCTAATGTTAATTCTTCATATATTCTGGATTGACCGATTGATTGATTGATTGATTGATTGATTAAATTGTCCTAGAAATAAAAGAACAGAGAGTGGATATCTTGTGCTGCTAATCTTTGGAAGTAAGCATTCACTCTTTTAACATTAAGTACAATATATACTATATTCTTTTTATAGATGCCCCTTTTCAGATAAAAGTCAGCTTATTTGTAATTTGAGTGTTTTCTATCATTAAGGATTATTGTATTTTGCCTAATAATTTCTTTGTAATTGTTTGATATAGCCATAAACATGATTCTTTCATTTATTGTATAATATATTGAGTAATTTTCTGATGTAAAAGTATTCTTGCCTTCCTGAGGTAAATCTCATAAAGCTGTATAGCATAACCTAATATAAATACATTTCTGTACTCATATTGATGAGTTTGTCTACATGTACAGACCTCTGGTGACACCTCTGAGCAATTTTACCATCAAACATAGGTTTAAAAAGAATCAGTAAACGTTTGGATATGGAATGACCCCAAATGCCCACATAGCAAAGGCTTGTTTCCAGTGTGCTTTGGGGAAGTGACAGAAATGTTAAAGGCTAGACCTAGTGGGAAGAATTCATGGTCATTGGAAAATGGCCCTAAAGGAGTCAGTATTAGTTATTTTTCCCATTGCTATTAACAAAACATCTGACAAAAGCAAGTTAAGTTTATTTTGGCTTACAGTTTGAAGGGGTAGTCCATTATGGTAAAGAAGCTGTAAAGGCAAGAACTGAATGTAGCTAGTCATGTTGCATCCACATCTAGGGAAAAGATGAATGATTGGTGCTTGACTTGTGTGTTCTTCTTTGAATTCAGTCTCAGGTTCAGCCCCATAGGAAGAGCCACCTGCATTTACAGTGGGTCTGTCCTCCTCAGCCAATGCTTTCTGGAAACATTGTCATAGGCATACTCAGAGGTCTGTTTCCACATTGATCCTAAGTCTAGCCAAGTAGAATTTCTCTTAGCAGAATTCAGCCATCTCAGGAACTGGGATCTGTCCTTTCTTTAAACTTTCCTTGGTAATGAGATGAGCAGTTTCGCTCCCCCACATGCCCACTAATTCCTCTTCATATCCCCAAAGCAATGGGACCTCAACATCTGTGGGGCAAAATAACCCCCTTTTTTTAAAAAGCTGATTATCTCGGCAATTTATTACAGTGTCAGTTGATGACTTCTTTCTTGTGTTTTATTGAAGAATTATGAACAAATCAATAAAATCATTACTGTTGTCATACCAAATTATTAATGTTCCCTTAAATTATTGGTTAAATTTATCACCAAAGTCAATAGTCAGAAGCTTTCCTTTGTGAAATATTTTAAACTACCAGTTAATTACCAGGAAACATCTGTCAAAGATCAATTCTAGGTTTCCCATGACTACCTTTCTGTGGCTTGCATCTCATCTAAAGTCATGGAATTTGTTTTCAGTCTTTCCTGCAGTCTTCTTTGCTTCTGAGAGATGGATGATTACCCTAGTTTAGTTTTCAAGTTACTAACTGAAATTTTCCCTTTAAACTAGGTAAACCTATGTAATTTTCTTCATTGTTTTTTCAAAAGCTCCTTTTTATTCCTTCTTTTATCTTTTTCTCATCAATTTAGATTCTCTCTGCTCTAATCTTCATTGTTTCTTTCATTGCACATGTTTTGCATTTAGTTTGGTGTTCCATTCTCACAGTCTTAAGATCAATTTGAAAGAACTAGTTTGAAATTCACTTGTTCGCTTTGAGAAAGCTTTCACTATGTAACCAATCCTGCCTTAGAGTTCCCATTGTAGCCTCCATGTGGCTCCAATTGATCACTTCCTTCCTACACTGGTGTCTTACTTATGTATCACCACATCCAGATAAACTGCTTTAGGTTTCGTTTGGTTTTGATTTTGTGATGCTGGAAATAGAACCCACGGCCTTGAGCGAGTTAGGCAAGTGTGCTAGAACTAAGCTGTCTTCCTAGTTTTGCTTTTTGTAATTTTTTAAACGATAGTTACATAATATCTCCCTTCCCTTTCTACCCCTCAAACCCCCCCCCATATATCCCTGCTTACTCTCTTTCAAATTCATGACAATTTTTCATTAATTGTTGTTACATGCATATATTTTTTCTAAATATAACCCACATTATGTTATTTGTATATTTGTTTTCAACACCAACCATTCGGGACTGGACAACCAATTGGTGTGCTCTTCCATGAAGAAGATTATTTCCCCCTTTTTCAGTATTCCTTGACTGTAGTTCTTTTGTGGGGTTGTCCTTATCCACATTTGCATGTCTAAGTTGTCTGTGTTCAGTTCATGTTTAGGCAGTCATACTGATGAGACTTTATGAGTGGACTTTCTGACATTACTAAGAGACACAGTCTTAGAGAAACCCTCTTATCCTTTGGCTCTGAAAATCTTTCCACTTCCTCTGCCACAATATTCCCTGAGTCTTAGGGGCAGGAGTTGTTTTGTATATGTATGCACTGGAACTGGGCTCCATAACTCTGTCTTTGCTGTTGTTGTTACTGTTTCCTAAAATGATCTCTGTTGCAAAGAGAAGTTTCCTTGAGGAAGGGTAAAGACTGTACTTATCTGTGGGTATAAGCACAAATATTTCTGTGTAGTTAGGGGTTATGCTGGTGTAAAGGCTCTGCTCCGGGATCCATGATTTCACCAGGTCTGGGTAGTGGCCAGTTTCCCTGTACAAGGCATACTTTCACTCTTTGAGAAGTTCTTAAGCTTAATCAAAGAGCTGTTGGTTACTGCCAATGTACGTGTGCCACTAGTGTATCCTTAGAGTTATCAAGTGCCAGATTGTGACGATTGTGATTGATAGGCATCATAGCTGAGCATGACTGTTGGTAGGTTCCCTCCTTTGGAAGCATTTGTGTTGCCTTCTGGAACCATTGAAGGATGTCAGTTCCAGCTCTGGGAAGTCTGAGTCCTGTATAAAATACTTGATGTCTTCAGCAATAGGCACTTCTACATCTGGGGGACAGCCAGGGCAGTAGCAATAGCTTATAGGTTTTGGAAGTCTCTTGGAAAACCCTAACCAACAACTCAATAGAGAGCTCTCATGTTAGGTAATATTTGGTTCTTGGAGGAAACATTGTCAGCCTAGATCAGAAAATTTTATGTAAGCAATGTGTATATATTTAACCACAGACTTGTCTGTATTATAAACTTTTAAGGTAAATAGTAACATGATTACTTATGACTTTTTCAGACATCCACATTGTTATTTTACTTTCTTTCTTTTTTCTTTCTTTCTTTCTTTCTTTCTTTCTTTCTTTCTTTCTTTCTTTCTTTCTTTTTTTTAATTTATCTTCCTCCCCATTCCTAATTAGCGTTCCACCTTTTTCAAGATAAGCTCACTTAACATGGGGATTTGTAACTATAAAGTTAAAACATTGCTTTGGCTACATTTCATAAATTATGATATCCTATATTTTAACTTTAACTCATAGTAAGCATTCTTAATTTTCTTTGTAAAATATTTTATTTATATCTACATACTCATATGTGTTTATATCAAATATACTCCACATTTCCTCCTCCCCAGTTCTTCCCCAACTCCTCCCCAGACACTTTTCCTTCTCCATTTCATATGCTTTTTTTATTTTTAAATGCCCACTGAGTCCATTTAATGCTACCTATATGTGCATAGTTGTGGGACTATCTATAGAACCTGGGTAGACTTTCAGATTCACCATCACTGAATCTTTCTCTTCTAGCACCCATCAGTTTCTAGTAGCTCAAAGATAGGGGTGGGACTTTATGAGACCATCTTCCATCCCTGCTGGCATTCTAGAGGGCTCGATCTTGTTCAAGTATTGGCCATTCACATAGTCCCAGACGCAGTGAGTTCACGTATATTACTGCATGGTCATGTCCAGCCAACACTGTTTCGCTACAAAAATCTACTCTTAGCTCTTTCAATCTTTCTGCTTCCTCTTTTCAGATTTTTCCCTGAGCATTAGAAGGGATTATAATATAGATGTCCCATTAAAGTTGAGCCCTTTAAAGTCTCTTATTCTCTGTATGCTGACTAGTTATGAGTCTGTATTAACCATCATGAATATAAAGGTAAGAACTAGGGGCCATTTTATTACTATGTCTACTTAGCAGAATAATAGTACCAGGTTTTCCCATGGGGCCTATAACCTAGGCAGTCATGGGATTTTCAGAGCCAAGCAAAAGTTACATCTTGTAGAGGAGACTTTAGACTCAAAAGGAAAGTGGATGGTTATTTACATAACATTCATACCACTATTGTACAATTAGACATAGCTTGCCAGGACAATCATTATTGTAGTTCACAGATTCACAAATATGTTAGTTTGTTGATGACTTTTGTTCAAGGTAATACATAGAACCTTCTAGAACTATGAAAGTTTGCCAATAGAAATGAGACTTCCATGTCTGCATGGGCTTAATTTTTTTATTATTTGTGATGCAGGTATGTGTTGTAATCAGCAATAGCATCTTGCCATCAGGTTCTATAGGTTACTTAAGGACAATGACAGTACCCTGTAATGGTTGAGATCACACTGACCAACGATTCTAAGAAGAGACAAACCAAAACATGCACAGGACTTCTTATTTGATAGCATATATTGTCAAGTAGGGGAACACTTGGTCCCTTGTTATGGGGTAACTCCACTTAAATCCCTTTTATTTATATATGTGCATATATTTTAGGAAGCTTCTATAGTGATGTTTCATATGGCATTTTTAAAGGTCTTTAGTTATCCTTTCATTTAGTCTATTCCTTATTTTGGAGTGTGCTTTAAAGAATTCTACATATCTGTGACTTTCTCGGATTTCCTTTTGCCATGGATTTCCAGTTTTATTCTTAGGCCCATCATGATGAGGTAATTTAGGGCTGCAGGAATTGATTCTTTTGCTCCACTTAAAGAATAAAAAGGCAGAAAGAGCTAGGTCTCAGCACTCTGTCAAATTTTATGAAAGCAGAAACACACACACACACACACACACACACACACACACACACACACTTATAGTGGAGGGGAGATTGACCAAAATAAATAAATAAATAAATAACCTTTTGTTTGCAGTTGAAGTGAATACCTTTTCTCTCTCAGGGTTGGCTGATTTGGAATATTAAAGGTGATTAGACAATCTAGACAAATAAGGAGAAGCTAATTAGGTCCCACTAGAGAAGATTCGGTCCTCTCTCCCCAGGTGTCTGAAAGTCACAAGGACTGACTAGTTCCCAATAGTAGGGGAGTTAGAGGAAATCCACTAAGTCTTTCTCTTGGAGAAAGAGAAGAAACAGGAAGTGAGCTGCCTTAACTACTTAAGCAAATGTATATTAATCTACCTTTACCATACTTTCCCTGTTCACCTACCTACCAAGGATCTAACTCCTTTAATTCTGGAAAGGCTAGCAAACATACATTTTATTATTTCAAATCTTAAGCCATTTTTCTTAATAGTTATCCTGTTCACTTTAGTACCTTAGCTTAAAATAGTAAAGACAAAATTAAGATTTAAAAAAAATTGAAAGAATGTAAACGACTTCTTCCTATATTAGACTCTCTCTCTCTCTTTTTTTGTTTTTGCAAAATCGCTTTGCTCGTGGTGAATTATATTAATTTTCTTTGTGTGTGTGTCTTTAAATAAAATAACTTAATTATTTTATTTTATGTGCATTGGTGGTTGGCCTGAATGTATGATTGTGTGAAAGTGTCAGGTCCCTTGGAACTGGAGCTATAGACAGTTGTGAGATGCCATGCTGGGAATCTCTCTAGGCCCAAATCATCTTATATTTAAGATGTTTTATTTTTGAAGAATGGGTTCATAGATGAAAGAATTGTTGATCTTTTGATTGGTATTCTTTGTTTTACTACCTTGAAAATGTCATTCCAAAATCTTCTGGCTCCTAATGGTTCTGGTAAGAGCTCAGTTCCTAATCTTATTGAATATCTCTTGTATGTGACAAATCATTTTGTCTTGCTAGTTTCAAGACTTTTTAAAAATGTTTTTAATATACCTAACCATGCTTCCTTCTGTGTTTCTTCTGCCTAAAATTCATTAAGTTGTGAAAATTTTTGTCAAAATAGGAAATTGTATTGAATTATCTCTTATTGAATTATTTTTATCTTCTTTAATTCTACTTTGTTTGTTGGCACACTTGGTGATATCCTACCAATTTCTGGAACTTTGTTCATTTTGTTTCTAACTACTTTAATAGCTGAATGATTGGAATCAACTTATTTACAAAGTTTCTGATTTTTTTACTTGGTAGCTTAGATGTGATGCATAAGGTCCTCTACTGAATTTTTCATTTTCGTTATCATGCTGTAAACCTTTGAGATTTATTTAACTATTATTATGTATTTTATAGTAGTGTTCATATTGCTTTACTTCTTCAAATGCTAATCTATAAATTCATATAGAATTCATGTAAACAATGTCAAATATATACAATATGTATGAAATATAATATATTAAATATATAATTATTGATTTATTGTTTATTGTGAATGCAATATCTGCTTTCCCTTATGGAGAATTCTAATTGGCTGATTTTCTTTGTTTTCTCTTACTTTGCTACATAATAACCATGCTTTACTTTTTGTGCCTTCTAATTGTGATATACTGGGAGTTTTAAGTAACATGAAAACTCTTGAATTCAAACAGTCCCATCATGATTGTGGTAGCAATGATCTGTTGTGTTTGTTTCTTGTTTGCTTGCTGGAACTTTTGGGGCCAGTAATTCTCACAGTTCCATGTCCTCTGCCATATATAGCCACTGAAGTTCTACTTAATAGTCTAGTGACCCACTAATGATCAAGTAGATTTTCTTAGTTGTCTTGGACAAATAATCTTAGCACCCTTTGGTATAGCACTGTCTTATTGGTTCACATCTTCAACAGTCTATCTGAAGGTTCATCTCTTGCCTTCACTTCCTTGTGTTCAATATCTCAAAGTTATGTAGAGGTGTGCAACTGAAATCTTTTAACGCTTTCCTGGACATGTGCACGGCCATGAGGGAAAAATGTATGCTCACTCTACTCTATGTTCGTTTCATTATAAAGTAATTTATCTAATTATGCTTCAGTCAGGGCATGTGTTTATTATAAATACCTGATTGTTACTGGATTATGGATTTGAAGTTTTCTACTTGTAGAATATCTGGTGGCAAGATACACCAGAAGGAAAGATATTCTCGTTTAAGGGCACCTTTCCTTTAAATCCCCATATGATGAGCAGTCTGTTGTATTTCACTCTGAAGCCAAATCCTGTGGTTATGTTTATATTTGTGCTGTATACTCAACAGCACTCTGCCTTTTGGGTTTGAAAGGCGTCTCTGCAGTGCAGACCTCCGTTGGAATTCTCTCCACTACTTAGAGTAGAAACACACTAATGGCACTTGTGCTCCTTACCGTTTTCTAGTACGTTTGTGCTTCCCTTCTGACTTTTTGTCACATGTGTCATTGAAGTCAAGATTATATACCTTTCCTGATGCTGAGGGGCTTGCCATAAGAAAAGCAGCTAATACAAATAGTATGATCATTTGTGGACCTCTTCACTGCATTACCTTTGTCTTTGACCTCAGGGAACATGAAGTGCTAAGTTGTTCTTTAGTCTAAACTATATAATGCTTAAAATAACTGTACAACATGTGATATCATCTTATACAGCAAAAGTATGGAAGTATGCTTCCCAATAAAACTATATTTCAAGGGGTGGAATAAATCACTGTTGCTTGGTGTAGGTTCTTAGGGATGAAAGTGGAATGATAATCAATTTAGTAGCATGGCTTTTTTTTTTTTAATATGTGATATTATGATATTACCACATCATTTCTCCCATCCTTTTCCTCCCTCCATACCCTGTCATGTACCCTTCTTTGTTCTCTCTTAAAGTCATGGCCTCTGTTTTCCATTCATTTTTGCATACATGTACATACACATAGTCCTACATATAGCCTTCTCAGTCTGTATTGTACCACTTCTACGTATGTTTTCAGGGCTGACCATTTGGTATTGGACAACTAAATGGTATCCTCTTTTCAGGGGAAGATTAATTTTGCCATCTGGTCTTCCTTAGTTGCCTATAGTTCTTTGTGTAAAGTTGAGGCCTCCTAGGTTTTCCAACATCCACATTAGCATGCTTGTTGTTGTTTTCCTTGTTAGGCTCATATTGGCAAGACTTTAGCGACATAGTTCCTGATATTACTTGAAGACTGAATATCACAGCGAACTCTCTGATCCTCTAGCTCTTACAATATTTCCTCTCCTTTTCTGCAATGCCCCCTGGGCCTTAGGTGTAGAAGTTGCTTTATGGCTATATCCACTGGGACTGGGATCCACAAGTCTGCATTTTGATTGATTGTACTTTTGCATATGATTTGTCTGCTGCAAAGAGAAATTTCCTTGATAATGGGTAAGGACTCTTGTCTGTGAGTATAACAAGAAGTATTTAGAGTATAATTAGGAAGCACAATGCTTTAATAGAGTTGTGCTTCTCCTCCAAGATCCATGACTTTACTAGTCCATCACTTATTTTAAAAAATAACTTCAATCTGCATTTCACATTTATATTCATCCTAGTAGTTAGCAAATATTTATTGAACACTCCTGAAATTCCCAGAAATAAGACAAAGACAAATCAGGCCTCTACAAAAAGACAAACATTTCACAGGTCTATGAACTTTATGAGTACATTAATTTTCTTCAATAACGTATACCTGTGACCTTGTATATAATTCCTGATACACACTGAACTTATGAAATCAATTAAGATAATTTCAGATGTTTTTACGTGTTATAAAACATGACAACAGAAACTTGGTGCTCTGGCATGGGAATTGATGATGGCACAGGTAGTTCAGAGAGAACTCGTGAGGAGGGACCACAGAATGCCACTGTTGTCTGCATTTACTTATGTTAGAAACAAGCATGGAGGAGACCCCTGACTTGGGGGCTCTGTTATGTGCTCGCATCCCTCAGACCTCTGGATTGAGTTTTTGATTCGCTGAGATATGTCAAAGATGAAAACTGCACATGACCAGTATAGCATCCCCCCTCTCATCTGTGGGAGAGAGTAAGACATTTAATGGAGGCCTCATTTCCTTTATATACTCTAGTAGCTACCCTTCTGCTGCTGTGATTAAACACCATGCCCAAAGGAACTTATGGAAGATAGAGTTTATTCTGGTTTACAGATGTAGAGAGGCCATCTCTAATGACAGAGAATGTGGCACTAGGCAGCCAGGGCAGGAAGGTGAGAGATTTTATCTCCAACCATACACAGAAGAATATGACCAGGAGGATGGGAAAAGCTATGAACTTTCAAAGCCCACCCACAATGATGTGTTTCCTCCAGCAAGGCTCCACCTCCTAAACCTTCCATAATCTCCACAAACAGCACCACAAAGCAAGGTCCAAGTTTCCAAATACATGGGTAGTTCATGGGGGCATTTGTCATTCAAACCACTGTGTTCATATATCCATTATAAATTTTATTATATAAATTGGAAAATAACAAACTACAATATACTATAATAAAACTTCCAGGATTATGCTCCCCTTCTTTCTGTCTCACTCCTAGCCTTCAAAATATCGTTTTGTGTTCTACTGTATTTTTAGACCTAAAATTGACTGTGAGAATTGGAAATACAAAATTCAAAACCATAGATAATTAAATACCGTTGTAGTGTTTATTTATTTATCTTGAAAGTAACGAGTAAATTTTCCCATGCCATATTTTTGTTTTGGGAAAAAGGTGCGACATCATCTTTAATGATTGCTAATGTGATGTCTTGAGCAAAGTAAATCTTGTAAGTAATGTCTTAAGCAAAGTAAAATAACAAATTATTTTAAAAGGGAAATTCTTAATTCCTAGAGGGAAAGTATGTGTAATTATATAGACTTTCATTTTTAGCTAGTACAAAATTTGTTGTTAGTAGCAATTGCTTGACCAGGTATGGACAGTAGAAGTAGTGTGTTGGGTTTTACAAAAAAGCCTTAGTTTTCTGTTAAGTCGCTGGTCAGTGTACAATCTGTGATAATGTTTTGAGAATCTTATTTTACTTACAAACACAAATCATTGGCATTTCCTCAATTTAGAAGAGTTAACAGTTTGTTACTAATTACACTGTGTCTTCTTCAAATCTCCTTATTACTTACATTTCCTGTAACTATCTTTCCTTACTAACAAACTGCTCCTTGGTACTATGGTGAGGCTGTAAACAGTGTAGGGAGCCCAGAGAGAGGGATTTACATGTGGTAGGTGAACCCCGTCCCCATGAAATCTGTTTATCATTTAACTTATTTCTTAGAGCATTGTCATCTTTTAGAAAGAACTTCCTGGAGTGGGGAGATCCTGTGATCACTCCACCTGCAGCAGAAGCTCCTGTGATCATTCTATAACCTCAGTAGGTCTAGAACCCTGCTATAATTAGAATGTAAATAAAAACCAATGACTCAGTAATGGACTTACCAGAGAAAGTGATTGTTACGAGTGAGTTTTTCAATATCTAGCTTTTCATAACTGATCAAACTTGAGTCTTGTATGTTAGATACCAAAGACACCAAGTGTTTCCACGCTATATTCATGGATCCCTGAAGTGGGACCCTAAAAGAACCAGCATCAGCATTTGCAGCGGGAGTTGGGGAGCAATGTTGGACATCTGGGTGCCACAAACTTTTAACACCCAAGTCCCACACATCTTTGGATGAGATTATTTCTTTGATGATTCATGTCTAATACAAAAGCTCCCAAGTGCCCATCTCTTTAGAGAAGCTAGATTTGCTAGAGAAGCCTTTGAGCTAAAGTTTCTAAAACAGATTCCTGCTTGTCCTCTCTGCAGTGAGGTTGCAATGCAGGTGCTAAAAATCTGTGACCATGGCTTAGTCTGTGTAAACTATCTCCGACTCTGTTGACTGGCAAATCCATTACACAACAGCATTCTGTCTTCCTGGACAGCATTTACTTCTGTGCTGGATTGTGTGTGCCAAATACTCAGAAGTGGGCCTCAAGTAGGTCCTTAGAGAAAGCAAATTTCTTTTTTTAAGTTAAAAACCTAAAGCAAGCTTTTCTTAAAATGTCTTTAAACATTTTATTTATAAAGTTATTTTATCAAAGGAAAACTCTCTAATACTGGATTCCTAGGGTATAGGTCTAGGATCCAATACATCAAGCCTTGTCACTCACTCCAGAAGTCAAAGAAAAGATACCGGAGGAAGATGGGAACTTAATTTTCAGTGGGTAAGCAGGGAATGCAGAGGAAATCAGTCTCTTCCTTTCTTGAGGGGGAATGGACACAAGTGTCAGCTATAAATCAGAAAAAAAAAATCAGGAAGATGGCAAGGGGTGTAAATGACCAAACCAAGGTTAGTTTAATCAATACCTAAGTTCTTCTCAGAGTCTTCTCAGTGTCAAGACATTGACATTGCTCCATGATGCTTGGGGAAATCTCTCTTCAGGGTAGGCACCTAATTGAGCTGCTGTGAGGGGTACTCCAGAGGGTGATCTGCTTTGCAAGGCATTTACTTATCAGGACTGTGGTTGCAAAAAAGGGCAACCACGCAAAACCACACTCATATAATGTGGTTGTCCTTTCCTCATAGACTGATCTACCTGGAAGGATCTATTCTCACTGAAAAATGGAGGTCAGGACTTGTAGGGACAACTCTGGGGATCGAGATCAAAATTATACGCGCTGCCGGTTGGCCATCTGCAGATTATAGTGTCCCTGTAATTAGTTGTTTGCCATTTCTAGCCTTGGAAAAGGTGGGTTACTTGTGGGAGATTAATACTTATTAAATGATATTACATGCCTGTTGGAATAGTATGGGATTTGATCAAAGCTAAAGGAAGAGGAGGGCTAGGATAAAAGCAGAGTTGCTAAGTTCTACCAATCTTTAGGTGTTTACCAAGTTCTACCTGTCAGTCATCTGCAGGATTGAATGAAGAGTCAGTACTTGGACCAAATACAGCCTCTAAGACCTTTTCAGAATTCAAACTGAAATTAAAGAATATATTTAATCCAGCTGCAGTAGATGCTAAGAGATTTTATTTATTAGGAGTAGTAATGATAAAAATCTTCAGTTAAGACTTTTTTTAAAAACTGGATTGAAATCTATGTTTTCTTTTCAATGTTACAAGAAAACCAACTTGATTCTAAAATCAAAGAACAGACAGAAGTTCAAGTGGGTTGTAAACTTGGCAAAAACATGTTCTGCCAAGAAAAAAAAAAAAGAATTCAATCTCAAAATCTGCTACAGTGCTTCTTCTTCTTCTAGTTCTCCTTGTGTAAGTGCAAAGTCCAGAAAAAGAGCCTCAGAGCATCATCCAGAAAATATAGCATATTCTGTGAAGCTAAAGATGTTTACAGTGCTTATCTGAAGTTTGACCATTTGCATCATTGGCTACCGTGTGCTTCCAGTTCCAATCCTACTGTACATTGTTCTAGTTGGGCTGTACATTGTTCTAGCTGGGCTGCTCCTACTAGATACTTCTCTAGTACATTTTGTTCAGGTTTTGCTTGTTCCAGGCTGATGACTGTCCTTCCTATATTGTGCTTCTGTTGATAATATGGCTGTCACGGGGGAAATGCAGTGGCTTAACCTGCTTTTTTTCTATAGCAGTTCTTCCTATTTTCTCTTCTGAACACTTTCACCATTTGGAACTCAGACAATTTTCTGCATGTCAGGAGAGAAATCAGGGCAGGAACTTAAGACAGGATCCTGGAGGCAGGAACTGATGTAAGGACTGTAGAGCAGTGTTGCTTACTGGCTCACTCCCCATGGCTTGCTTAGTCTGATTTCTTATAATACTAGGGTCCAGCTGCCCAGGGATTGCACTATCCATGGTGGACTAGGTCCCTCCACATCAGGTATCAATGAAGAAAATCCCCATGGGCCAATGTTTCTCAACTAAGCTTACTTTTCTCAGTTGACAATAACTTATGTCAAGTGGACAAAAAACCAACCAGGATGCTTGGAAATAGTCTGGAAACATATATACAAAGCAGAAGTACATCCTTTCACCATATCAGATATTCCCATACAGCACATCCACTGCATCTATTTTACCCTAGAACTGTAACTTCCATGCTGAGTAAGTTCCTTGATGGCTTCCCTGTCTTTCATTTTGCTTCTTTGTCCGCTCAGGTCCTACAGAGTATTCAGTCAACAAGTGGTAGCTGTTCCATAAGTAACCAATAACATTCAAGTACATTTTATCTAAACTAAAAGTGACTGGGAATATCAGTAGTGTAAGAAAATGTAACATGAAAGACATTCTTTTAAGAATTATCAGAATAAAAATAGGTGCATGTGGTAGTTTGAATGAAAAAGGCCCTATAGGATGTTAGGGATTGGCACTATTGGGAGATATGGCCTTGTTGGAATAGATGTAGCATTGTTGGAGAAAGTGTGTCACTAGGAGTGGGCTTTTTGAGGTCTCAGAAGCTCAAGAAAGACCTAGTGTTTCTCACTCTTCCAGCTGCTGTGCATCCAAATGTAGAACTCTCAGATACTCTCCAGCACCATATCTGTTAGCATGCCACCATACTTCCCACCATGACAATAATGGACTAAATCTCTGAACTGTAAGCCAATCCCAATTAAATAGTGTCTTTTATATGAGTTGCTGTGGTCACAATGTCTAAGACAGTGAGTAAGGTAGAGATGAAAGGACTACATATTTAGATACAGAAGGTAATGCTCCAGCCCTCTGCCTGCCTTTCCTCTAAGCCTATGCGAGTTGAAGTCCCTAAAATCTCAAACATTTTTATTGAACATGAGATTAATTCTAGAGTTTTCTGGTTGCTTTTCTAGACATAACATTCAGTCAAGAAAAATATTCAAAGGGCATCAAATGAAAAGTGTTTTGAAAGGGGGTATTTAGCTAAAGTGAGATTCTGGGAACTACTCAAAAATGGGGCGCCTGGAGGCTTGTAAGATCACCATTACCATCCTTATGTCTAAAAGACCAGAGGAAGCCTATAAATTGCCTTCGAAGAGAGACCCATAGGAGCTCTTTTGATAAATGCACAGCTGTTTTCTAAAGGCATCCTGGAGAAGAAGGCAGTGAACACAATCTAGGCAATTCTTCCTGTTCTTAAATCTCCTAGCCTATGGGCATCTCCCATTGTCTGAACACCAAGTAAAGACTAGAACACAAGGCAGTACATAAAGTATCGTGAATGGATGAAGACATGGGCATGGAAGGGTGAGTAGAGAGTGAGTAAGGACAGTTGGCCTCTGGAGGAAGCCTTCTGCTCCCACTCAGCTGCAAGTGGGAGAGGGAGTGCAGCTATAGAAGACATCATAAACTTGGTAAGTCTTTATTCACTTATGAGGTGCCAGGAATCAAACACAGAGTCCCTGCATGCCAAAAAACAAACAAACAAACAAACAAACAAACAAACAACAAACAGCATGCCAAAGAAACAGCCTAAAAGAAACAGTTTAAAAGAATTAGTTCTTTAGCTTTACAATTCTTTTTTCTCTCTTTTCTATTTTGAATTTTTGCTTTTGATGAACTGCAATGCCATATAAGAGGAATAATTCTTCTTACTATTTGAATTATTAACAAATAACTTGCCAACCAACTAATTGACTTGAACGATAGCATCTCCCAGTCTGCTTCACAAGATAAGAACTATGTTAGGTGAGCATTATAGAGATTAAAATTCCAACTAATGATGCTATTTAGACAAGAGAAAACTTAGATTTTCATAGTATCATGTTATTTGGATTTTTAATTCACTATTTATCTAGTCCTGGGAACTCCTATCCCTCTGTTTTGGAATATGGAATAAACCCAGGTCTAAATTAAAATTTATCATTATATCAAATTCTTCAGGACAATGAATCAGACATACTTCTCAAAATTGGATCTGGTCTCTTTGTTTTTATTGAAGCAATGGCTAATTTAAAAAAGAAAAGAAAAAGTGTACACAGACAAAGAAGGTACTGTTTAAGGAATAAATTCATATACTATTCTATTTTCAGAATATTTATCTAGACTGAAATTGTAACTTGCTTTATTTCAATATCCTGTGTGGCTAACTGTTCCTGGAATATTCATTGCATTAAGCTCACACTCCGTTGGCCTCTTGACCCCCTCTAGGCAGAGGTATATCATGTGGAGGAAGGAAGAGAAGGGGCAGGCATACTGGGTCACTCCTTGGCATGATTACTCTGAAGAGTTCTTTTTAACAGTTTCCAAGGGTCATGCCATTCTTTAAAGAAAACAAGCAGAGAAAGCAGTATGCTGTAACTATGTAGAAATAGAATGAGAATCTGAAGGCCTCCATGGAGAAGGCTGTTTTTACTCAGTTACATATCAGGAAACCATTTCCTCAGATGACAGAAGATGTGTAGAGTTGTGTTAGCTGTGTTTTAAAGTGGACATATGATGCAATAGTTCATATAAGCTAAAGCTCAAATGGAAGACAACAGTTTCTGAATAAAGATATGGCCAAGGTCCACCAAAAGAGGGCAGCCTGTGTGAGGGGATGGTAAGGTGTCGTTCAAAGACCTGCAGCTCCACTAATGTCATACCCATGACCATTAGTATTCCCCAAAGAGAAAATGCCAAAAGTATCAATGACTATGTCTGAAATCATAGAATATACCATAGAAAGTTGAATAGCTGAGGGAAAATTGTCAATAAACACTGACTAGGAGCATAGTCAATACTTTCAATTGTTTGGTATTCGATATCATCAATGGAAGATGAGCTTTAATTTTTACTTTAACTTTTATTTTTAAATAACTTCTTATACAATATAGTTTGATCATATTCTTTTTCCTCCCCTAACTCCTATGACATCTTTGCTCCTCTCCCCTCCCTTCCTCAACTTCATATCTTCAAGTTCTCCCGCCCCCCTCCCTCCTTTCCTCCTCCCTTTCTCTGTAAAAACAAAATACTGACCACGTGTTCTTCCCTAGGAATGTAACTGATATATTCTTTGACTGCATTGAAGAAAACTATCCCTGCCCCCGGAAGCTGTCACTATGCAAATAGTTCCTTGTAAGACCTTGTGCAGGTCTTGTGCATGATGTCACAGTCTCTATGAGTTTATATGTGAATCAGCCCTATTGTGTCTAGAACCTGCTACCTCTTTGGAGTCAAGAGGGTTCATCAACCTTGGCTTCTACAATCTTTATGCTTCCTCTTTCATGTAGATCCCTGAGCATTGAGTGATGGAGTTTGATACAAAGGCACCATTTAAGGCTCAGCATTTCAAAGTTTCTCACTCCCTGAAAACTGTCCAGTTGTGGGTGTTAATTAGTATCTAGTGTCAGAAAAAGTTTCTGAGATGATAGATGAGCCATGCACTGATCCAGTATAACAACATGTTATTAGGAGTTATTTTATTTCTATGATGTTCATTTAACAGAATAATACTTCGTTTTATGCCCATAACCTATCTATTCTCAGGTTCTTGACAATATCAGACGCAGTTTCTATCTCATGGAGTGTGTCTAAATCTAATAAAAAAGTTGTTGGTTATTCCCATAACATCTGTGCTACTATTGCACCAGAGGGTATATCTTGAAGGCAAGCCACTGTTGTAGTTTACAGAATCTGTAGCTGGGCAAAATAGTAAAAATTTAAGATGTCATTAATTCAAGAATAATTCACAAAACATTAAACTACTAGGAAACTAAAAGTTGTTTTTCCAAGTTTCTAAAGAACATAAAAAAAAGAGGGCTTTATTTAGAGACAAAACAAATGCTTACACATGCACACACACACACACACACACACACACACACACACACGCACGCACACATCTTAAGGATTGACTATAAAAAATTCATAATATACTATTTAAACAGAAGGAGGGTACAAAGTGGGTAGTACTACTTTGTTAATGCATACAGGTTCACAGGAGCTCAATGAAAGTGCACTGGGCTAAAATACACAGATATATATAGAAATACTTGTCTTCCCACATGATTAGATAAAGATATTTTTCATTTTCTAAATTGTCTTCACCGTTGTGTACTGTTTTATAATAGTGAATTAATTAATACTTAATGGTATCAAGCCAAATAAATTTACTTTTAGAGAAGTACTTTTTTTCCAGTGACTAAGAAATGTAGCTATTCTGACTGAAGAGTGGAGGAGAAACCGCTAAACCTGGAATAATAGAACAAGGAAAGGGAAAAATTCACAGCTTGCAAAGCATCAGCTGAGGGCTCACGGGCACTCTCAAGTGTGCTGCAGAAATCCTCCATCGGAAAACCTGAACTCTCTAGAACTTCTGGCACGAGTGAAGGCATTGACATGTTTCAGATAGGTTTTTCAAAACCCATGAACATACTATCTCTTCTTCATGCATATCTGGGATGAGACCTGAGGTCAGGAGAGCAGGCATCTTTGCTGACACTGTATAGCATCTAGGGCAGTATAAGACCTGAGGGGACCCAGTGCACATTCTAGGGATGAAGGGTCCCACAGGAACATCTGTAGCCCTGCCTCTGTGCCCTGCACTTCTCACTGCATTAGCAAGGAGTTGACTCACAGCACGAATGTGTGGGACGCCAGAGATGACACAGAAAGGTTTCCAATGGAAGTCAAGCTATCATTGACAGAATGAACCTTGAACGCGTAGGAGCCAACACAAAACTTAGACAAGAATAGCTAATAAGGAAGGCTCTAGAAGGTCCCCCACGGTACCTAATTGGTAACCCCATCTTGACTTATGCGGGGATCTGAAGACAAAACCATAAAGATGTTCCGAAGCATTTGAAATGGCATTCTAAAAATGCCTCCGTGATAGCCACTCCAGCCCAAACAATCCTCGCTGCTTCCTATTGGGCAAAGCCGCCGCTCTTCATCTCAGGTTCCAAGCCCCTCCTGGAGCCCTTTGGTTTTGCGTCATCTGTAAGTCCACACAAGTCCTAAGACATGTGACTCAGCCTTACCCCTGAGAGGTCACAGACTTCCTACCCTGTGACAATGAATGAGAGAGACACTTGGCAATTAAATAGGTAATATCGAATCTATTGATGTAGATGGTTAACCCCAAAGTTCAAGGTTGGACCATGTTTTCTTATTCTGTATGATTTCTTCATGTTCCTTGTCCCTGTAAACCCTGTTTCTTTTCATCTCTTTACAATTTACATTTCAACTCCTTCCCCTCTTTTGTTTCCTGAGATGCTCTACACAAAGACTATTTTCAATGCAACTCAGGTGCTTTTACTATTGACACAGTCCAGAGAGAAGGCTTCTTCTATTGGAAGGTCTTGGCAGAGCCCTGGCTCCTCCGTGGTTGGTGTAATGCTGCCATCTGGTGGTTACTTTGACAAAATGCCTAAGGCATCTTTCCCTTGGGTAGGTAGGCCTGTTAGCTCAGTACAAAGGTGAAGTTTGCAGGCAGGGCTCACCCAGCTGAAATAGTAAAATCTAAATTCTAGAAGGCAGATTTGCACTGTAGAAGTTAATTTCTAGTTGCTATCAATGCTATCCATCACAGTCATGAATTGTGTAAACAGTGAGACTGAATTATAATAGTTAAAATGATGTTCCTTGGGAACTATCATTACATGTTCTTAGATTTACACATATACTATTGGGCATTAACCTCACTCGTCAGAAGCCCAATATAAGAGAATAACAGTTCCTACATAGGAGAGACAGAATCCAAAGCTGGTAGATGTGGCTATAAATCTGCCAGATGAGTCAGTTGGGTATTCTAATAGCGTGTTAGCTAAATATATTATGAGTTTAGCCTCTAGGAGCCATGGGATAGTCAGAGCTGGTGAACTATCAGTTATTGAGAGCAAAATGAAATCAAGCAGAGGTTTGGGTGGTGAGGGGTGTCATTTATCTAGTTTTGGTTTAGAACAGGGACCAATGAGAGGGGAAGTTTGTATGATAAAAATTTTCTAAAAGAAAAAGAAAACCTTCAGGAAGCAAGGTGGACAAAAACAAAACAAAAACAAAAATAAAAACAAAACAAGGCCTCCACTTAGCAGAGTGGACCAAAGCTCCTTGGGAGAAGGTTCCCAGAAAAGGTCCGCTGGCATAAGCTCCAGTTCTCCTAGGCGTGGCCTGGCAGGCTTCAGGGACTGGGTGGGATGGCCCCCTGAGATAGCGCTGCTTCCATTACTCTTCAAAAGCCATGTTCTTGTACCGGAAGTCAAGCCCTCCTGCCTGGGTGTTACCTTGAGGATGTAGCAGTGATAAACGATACTCATTTGTATCTGTCTGTTTGCTTAATAATCCATCATAGCTATCCCAGACTAGGGGATTTCTCATACTTTATCTCTTTTAACTACTACAGCCCTAAGGGGAAGTTTAAAATGAGGAAATCGAGAACTTAGCTGCTGGTAGTCCCTGAAAACACTTTATAAGGGGCAAAGATCTTAGTCTCCTAAAGAAACTAAGCCATCTGTAAATTGCCCCACACATTTCTTATGTCTCTTAGAATGATTCAGGATGTACACATTTGACTTCTAAAGCAAACAAAAACTGAAAATCCTGTTCGTGAGAGCATCATGCTCAACTCTGTTGTTCAGTCACACCATGAAAGGGAAATCTCGGTTTGGTCTTTTGTTAAATTTAATTAAATTTGAGAGATATCACTTGAGTGAGATTTAGCAATTGTGTGTCATTTTACAGGGATACAGTTAATGAAATGTAACTGTTGTCAATACCACAAATACACACCCTTTAGAACAAATGACTCCTACAGTGTAAAGACACATCACATTGTGCCTGTAGCTGTTTACAGTACGTCCTCCTACTCAGAAAAGCTCCATCTATCTGCAAACCTTAAACTGTAACTATTACAAATGTGTTGAATATATGAAAGATGTAGACTTTTATCTTTGCTGTTCTTTAAGCAACTTTTATATACCATTTAAATTATAGTAGGTATTGTAAATAATCCAAGATGATTTTAAGACGGAAGGACAGTTGCGCATACGTCACATGCAAATATCGTGGTATTTTGTGTGAGAGATTTGAGTAGCTGCAGTTTTTACTATTCTGAGGGATGGAGTTCCATGAAACCAGTCACCTACAGATCTCAGGACCAAAAGTATTTCCATTTGGATCAGGTTGTTAGAGACTAACCAGTTTATGGACAGATTTTGGCTTAGTGGCAGAACATTGCTTCCTCTGAGCATGGCAAGGATAATAGCAGCCATCAGCCATCATACATCACACTGATGGCTCCTGCTCCAGAACAAGAATCTTGAAAATTGTTCTGGAAAAGTGAGTAGCAATAGTGTCCAGGTGATGCCTAAAACACTTCACTAAAGCAAGTGGCTCCACATCCTGTTTTGCCTCCCCTGCCCTGAGTCTTAAATCCTCTTACTTAGGAATTTTCTCTCTTGATGCTATAGGCCAGGGGTGATGAAGGAGATGTGGAAGTTAGTCCTGCTTACTGAATATCTACAGTCAGGGCCTCCTGAGGTGAAACAGGCTGTCGGGGGACCTAAAGCACATATGGTAGCTTGAAGTAGGAAGCTCATGTAGAAAGTGTTCAGGGATGGTCTGCTCACTTACCTGATGAGTAGATGGGCTCTATGTAAAGTAGTCAGGGCATTGTGTGAAAAATATTAGAAAATCTACACAAAGCTTTTACACTGTTATTATAACAATTATCACATAATTTACAAACATTACATAAATTACAAAATAGGTGATTTACTTCCTAACTTCAAAAGTACCCGGAGAAGTTGTTTTGTTTTGTTTTGTTTTGTTTGTTTGTTTGTTTGTTTGTTTTTTCAAGACAGGGTTTCTCTGTATAGCCCTGGCTGTCCTGGAACTCACTTTGTAGACCAGGCTGGCCTCGAACTCAGAACTCCTCCTGTCTCTGCCTCCCAAGTGCTGGGATTAAAGGCGTGCACCACCACGCCCAGCTACCTGGAGAAGTTTTTTAAAATAATATTTTTATTTTATTACTTTTTGAAATTTCATACATCTATGCAATGTATTTCGATCCTATTCACTCACCACCTCTCTTCAGTGTTCCCTAGGATCCACCCCATCTCATTTCTTTTGTTGTTGTTAGAAACTCCCTGAGTCCAACTAATGCTGCCCACATGCAGACATCATCTTCTCTCCCCATTCTCCTTCTCTCCACTAAAACTTTAACCTTGAAAATTACCCCACTTGCCTTTCATGTTGTCTATGTTCAGCTGACAAGTTATAATGCTGGTTGAATTTGATTTTAACAAGATCAACCAGCTCTTAAATATGTGACACAAATTAAGTATTATAAAATAAATCTCTATAAATATGTGACATACAATAAGACAAAAAGGCCACCAAAAGATTGGGAAAGGATCTTTACCTATCCTAAATCAGATAGGGGACTAATATCCAATATATATAAAGAACTCAAGAAGGTGGACTTCAGAAAATCAAATAACCCCATTAAAAAATGGGGCTCAGAACTAAACAAAGAATTCTTACCTGAGGAATACCGAATGGCTGAGAAGCAACTGAAAAAATGTTCAACATCCTTAATCATCAGAGAAATGCAAATCAAAACAACCCTGAGATTCCATCTCACACCAGTCAGAATGGCTAAAATCAAAAATTCAGGTGACAGCAGATGCTGGCGAGGATGTGGAGAAAGAGAAACACTCCTCCATTGTTGGTGGGATTGCGAGCTTGTACAACCACTCTGGAAATCAGTCTGGCAGTTCCTCAGAAAACTGGATACAGTACTACCGGAGGATCCAGCAATACCTCTCCTGGGCATATATCCAGAAAATGTCCCAACCGGTAAGAAGGACACATGCTCCACTATGTTCATAGCAGCCTTATTTATAATAGCCAGAAGCTGGAAAGAACCCAGATGCCCCTCTACAGAGGAATGGATACAGAAAATGTGGTACATTTACACAATGGAGTACTACTCAGCTATTAAAAAGAATGAATTTATGGAATTCCTAGGCAAATGGATGGACCTGGAGGGTATCATCCTGAGTGAGGTAACCCAATCACAAAGGAACTCCCACAATATGTACTCACTGATAAGTGGATATTAGCCCAGAAACTTAGGATACTCAAGATATAAGATACAATTTGCTAAACGCATGAAACTCAAGAAGAACGAAGACCAAAGTGTGGACACTTTGCCCCTTCTTAGAAATGGGAACAAAACACCCATGGAAGGAGTTACAGAGACAAAGTTTGGAGCTGTGTCAAAAGGATGGATCATCTAGAACTTGCCATATCCAGGGTTCCATCCCATAATCAGCTTCCAAACGCTGACACCATTGCATATACTAGCAAGATTTTGCTGAAAGTACCCAGATATAGCTGTCTCTTGTGAGACTATGCCGGGGCCTAGCAAACACAGAAGTGGATGCTCACAGTCAGCTATTGGATGGATCACAGGCCCCCCAATGGAGGAGCTAGAGAAAGTACCCAAGGAGCTAAAGGGATCTGCAACCCTATAGGTGGAACAACATTATGAACTAACCAGTACCCCAGAGCTCTTGACTCTAGCTGCATATGTATCAAAAGATGGCCTAGTCGGCCATCACTGGAAAGAGAGGCTCATTGGTCTTGCAAACTTTATATGCCCCAGTACAGGGGAACGCCAGGGCCAAAAAGTGGGAGTGGGTGGGTAGGGGAGTGGGTGGGGGGGTATGGGAGACTTTTGGGATAGCATTGGAAATGTAAATGAGGAAAAATATCTAATAAAAAGTATAAAAAAAATACATTGTATGAAATTCCCAAAGAACCAATATTTAACATATTGTTTTTAAAAAAATTCAACTGTATCAAAAATAGCAATAAATTTAGTATGTGGGTGTCTAAAAAAGAATATGTGACATAAATTATCATAAAATAAATCATAAAAATTATTTATTTTTATTTATTTATTATTTATAAATATTTATTATTTTCATTGATAGTTAACAACAAATATTCTATTACTAGTATTAAATGTTCTATAAAAATTGAATGTTATACTTGGGTGTTTACTTGATTGGCTCTTTCCCTATAACCTGCTCTATGTTATAATAATTCTTATTTTCATACACTCAAAGGGTTTTTGTAATAAGCCCATTGCTATATTATTATCATTTTTGTTAACATAGTCAATTTCCCCCCAAAGTAGGGATCAAACACAGAATTTTAACAATGCTAGGCAACTGCTCAACCACTGGGTTTGCCCCCAGTCTTCACTTATCTTTGAAAGGAGTTAAACCTTTTTAAATGTGTGTTTGATGCTTCCTTTCAGGCTTTTCACAGTCTGGCCTCCAAAGGAGTCACTTCCCTATTTTCCCAGGATTATTTTCAAAGATAATTCTCCTTCTGCTTTTATGTTAAGTGTATATAATACGCCTCTCCAGTGGAGTGGATTTTAAGACTTTTTCCTCTTCGTTGTTGGTATTAAATTATTTGTTTCTGATGTGCCTTGGTGTAGCTTTCTTCATGTTCTGTATGCCGGGGGGTGGGGAGGGATTGTTTCTGTCAAACACTTCATGTGTTCTCCATTCTCTTTGGAATTTTCCAGTTATTAAAATATCTATTCACTCAGAGAGGTGGCACCATGTATTGGTGTGATTTTCATCACTTAAATTCTTGTTTTCCCTATGCAAATTTGATTTGGGATCATTTCTATAAGCTATGTATTTCTTTCATTAGTTGTTTTTATTACACAATCCTTCATTTGCTTTTAATCTTATCCATTATGAACTATCATAAGCAGTATAGTTTTCATCATCTTTAGTTTGATTTGGGTCTTTAAACAGACATACACACACACACACACACACACACAGCATCAATGTCTGCACTTAACACATTTCATCATATTCCTTGGCCATATGGCATATAGTCATAAGTGTTTAATGTCCTTGTCTGATCATTCTAACATCAGGATCAATTCTTTATTTGTTTTCATTTGCTGGTGTTCTGCCTTCCTGTTTGGGTCACATTTACCGGCTTCTTTTATAGTTAATTATATTCCTTCATTGGCAATTTCTTTCCTGTATATAATGTATTTTGATTACTCTTCCCCACCTGCTCTTATCTCCCTCCCACCCTCTTTCCTACAAATATCTTTCCCACATTCTTGCCTTTTTTGTTGTTGTCTTGTGTGGTGTGACCCAGAGTTTCATAAGGGCAGTCTATGTGACCATAGGTTTGGAACTATGCATTGAAGAGGGTGGACACACATTTGACATACCTGGTATCTTGTAGTAGATGCTAAGTGGTATGGATTTAATTTTGCATGTGGTAAGTATTGGTGGATTCCTAAAAAGCTATTATTGAATTTACTTCTGAGGCAGAGTTGAGCTACCAGGAAATACTCTGATGAATTGGAGTATTATTATTATTATTGTTATTATTATTATTATTATTATTATTATTATTATTATCTTTAAGCTTTTCCAGTCCTTATCCTTCTCCCATTTTGTCCTCCCATTTGTTCCTCATTCCATTCCTCCTCCCCCATATCCAAGAGGATATCCCCACCCCACACATAGCCCTACTTGCCCCCACACTCTGCCAGGTCTATACCCTGGAGCCTCAAGTCTCTCAAGGGTTAGGTGTGTCTTCTCTCATTGAGACCAGACCAGGAAGTCCTCTGCTGAATGTGTCAGGGACCTTATATCAGCTACTGTAATTTGCCTGTCTGGTGGCTCAGTGTCTGAGAGATCTCAGGGGTCCAGGTTTGTTGAGGCCACTGGTCTTCCTATGGGGTCACCCTCCTCCTCAACTTCTTCCAGCCTTTCCTTAATTTAACCACAGTGATCTCTGACTTCAGACCATCGGTTGGGTGTAACTATCTGCTTCTGTCTCAGTCAGCTGCTTGTTGGTCCTTTCCGAGGGCAGCCATGGAAGGCCTCTGGTTTTAAGTACATCATAGCATCAGTAAGAGAGGCCCTGGAGCCTCTCCTTGAGATGATGGGTCCCTATTTGGACTGGTCACTGGACCTTCTTTTCCTCAGTCTCTTCTCCATTTTTATCCCTGTAGTAGTTCTTTTAAATAGGAACAATTCTGGGTCAAAGTTTTTGACTGTGGGATGGCAACCCTACCCTTCAACTTGTACCCTGTCTTTCTACTGGAGGTGGATTCTACAGGTTCCTTCTCCCCACTATTGAGCATTTCATCTAAGGTCCCTCCCTTTGAGTTTTGAGAGTCTCTCACCTCCCAGGTCTCTGGTACATTCTATAGGGTCCCCCTACTCCCCAACTTCCACGGTTGTATATTTCCATTCATTCTGCTGGCCCTTGGGGTTTTGCTCATCACCACCACCAATACCTGATCATGTTCCCCTTTTTCCTCTGCCTCTCCTCCTCCCCTCTCCCACCCAGTTCCCTCCCTCCACCTGTTCCCTGTGATTATTTTATTCTCCCTCTCAAGTCGGATTGAAACATCCTCACTTGGGCCCTTTGGTTTCTTAATCTACTTGAGTTCTGTGGGTTATATCCTGGGTATTTTATACTTTTTTGGCTAATACATCCACTTATTACTGAGTATTATACAATGCATGTCCTTTTGAGTCTGAAATACCTCACTCAGGATAATATTTTCTAGTTCCATCCATTTGCCTGCAAAACTCATGATGTCTTCATTCTTAACAGCTGAATAGTATTCAACTGTGTAATGAACCACACATCTGCTCATGGATTGGTAGGATTAACATAGTAAAAATGGCCATCCTACCAAAAGCAATCAACAGATTCAATGTAATCCCCATCAAAATTCCAACACAGTTCCTCAAAGAAATGAAAATAGGGGAGAGCCAGAGAGCTTCTGAGGCAGCGCCATCTTCGGCTCCAGACAACCGGCCACCTTCCTGGTGAGAGCACAGGGGTCCGCCCGGCCGGAGAGGTTTCTGCCTCAGGCCCCGGCGGCGGGAGCCTCCTTGGCTCTGGGACTCCGCGGAGGGCAGGCTGCACGGGTGAGGGTGTGGAACACAGAGGCCAGCCATTTCTGAGACAGGCGAGAGCCACAGAGCTTCTGAGGCGGCGCCATCTTCGGCTCCAGAAAACCGGCCACCTTCCTGGCCAAAGCAACACAGCTCCTGGGAAAGATCCTGTTTTGGGCCTTCTTCTTCGGCCAGGAGGAGGACCAAACACCAGATAACTGTGCACCTTCCCCGAAAGTGGAGAGCTTGCTTGCAGAGACTGCTCTGACCACTGAAACTCAGAGGAGAGAGCTAGTCTCCCACGTCTGCTGATAGAGGGTAACAAAATCAACAGAGGAACAATATCTAAACAAAGACAACTATAACAACTAACTCCAGAGATTTCCAGGTGGCGAAAGGTAAACATAAGAATCCTACTAACAGAAACCAGGACCACTCACCATCATCAGAACCCAGAACGCCCACTTCGCCCAGTACAGGGCATCCTAACACACCTGAAAAGGTAGACCTGGATTTAAAAGCATATCTCATGATGATGGTAGAGGAGGACATAAAGAAGGAATTTAATAACTCACTTAAAGAAATACAGGAGAACACTGCTAAAGAGTTACAAGTCCTTAAAGAAAAACAGGAAAACACAACCAAACAGGTAGAAGTCCTTATAGAAAAACAGGAAAACACATCCAAACAGATGATGGAAATGAAAACCATACTAGACCTAAAATGGGAAGTAGACACAATGAAGAAAACCCAAAGTGAAGCAACGCTGGAGATAGAAACCCTAGGAAAGAAATCTGGAACCATAGATGCCAGCATCAGCAACAGAATACAAGAGATGGAAGAGAGAATCTCAGGTGCAGAAGATTCCATAGAGAACATCGGCACAACAATCAAAGAAAATGGAAAATGCAAAAAGATCCTAACTCAAAACATCCAGGAAATACAGGACACAATGAGAAGACCAAACCTATGCATAATAGGAGTGGATGAGAATGAAGATTTTCAACTCAAAGGACCAGCAAACATCTTCAACAAAATTATTGAAGAAAACTTCACAAATCTAAAGAAAGAGATGCCCATGAACATACAAGAAGCCTACAGAACTCCAAATAGACTGGACCAGAAAAGAAATTCCTCCCGACACATAATAATCAGAACATCAAATGCACTAAATAAAGATAGAATACTAAAAGCAGTAAGGGAAAAAGGTCAAGTAACATATAAAGGCAAGCCTATCAGAATTACACCAGATTTTTCACCAGAGACTATGAAAGCCAGAAGAGCCTGGACAGATGTTATACAGACACTAAGAGAACACAAATTCCAGCTCAGGCTACTATACCCAGCCAAACTCTCAATTATCATAGATGGAGAAACCAAAGTATTCCACGACAAAACTAAATTCACCCATTATCTCTCCACGAATCCAGCCCTTCAAAGGATAATAACAGAAAAAAAACAATACAAGGACGGGAACCACGCCCTAGAAAAAACAAGATAATCCCTCAACAAAACTAAAAGAAGACAGCCACAAAAACAGAATGCCAACTATAACAACAAAAATAACAGGAAGCAACAATTACTTTTCATTAATATCTCTTAATATCAATGGACTCAACTCCCCAATAAAAAGACATAGACTAACAAACTGGCTACACAAACAAGACCCAACATATTGCTGCTTACAGGAAACTCATCTCAGAGAAAAAGATAGACACTACCTCAGAATAAAAGGCTGGAAAACAATTTTCCAAGCAAATGGTATGAAGAAACAAGCTGGAGTAGCTATCCTAATATCTGATAAGATTGACTTCCAACCCAAAATAATCCAAAAAGACAAGGAGGGGCACTTCATACTCATCAAAGGTAAAATCCTCCAAGAGGAACTCTCAATTCTGAATATCTATGCTCCAAATACAAGGGCAGCCACATTCATTAAAGAAACTTTAGTAAAGCTCAAAGCACACATTGCACCTCACACAATAATAGTGGGAGACTTCAACACACCACTTTCACCAATGGACAGATCATGGAAACAGAAACTAAACAGGGACACAGTGAAACTAACAGAAGTGATGAAACAAATGGACTTAACAGATATCTACAGAACATTTTATCCTAAAACAAAAGGATATACCTTCTTCTCAGCACCTCATGGTACCTTCTCTAAAATTGACCACATAATTGGTCACAAAACAAACCTCAACATATACAAAAATATTGAAATTGTCCCATGCATCCTATCAGACCACCATGGTCTAAGGCTGATCTTCAATAACAAAATAAATAATAGAAAGCCAACATTCACGTGGAAACTGAACAACACTCTTGTCAATGATACCTTGGTCAAGGAAGGAATAAAGAAAGAAATTAAGGACTTTTTGGAGTTTAATGAAAATGAAGCCACAACATATCCAAACTTATGGGACACAATGAAAGCATTCCTAAGAGGAAAACTCATAGCTCTGAGTGCCTCCAAAAAGAAACTAGAGAAAGCACACATTAGCAGCTTGACAACACACCTAAAACGTCTAGAAGAAAAGGAAGCAAATTCACCCCAAGAGGAGTAGAAGGCAGGAAATAATCAAACTCAGGGGTGAAATCAACCAAGTGGAAACAAGAACTGTTCAAAGAATCAACCAATCAAGGAGCTGGTTCTTTGAGAAAATCAACAAGATAGATAAACCCTTAGCCAGACTCACTAGAGGGCACAGGGAAAACATCCTAATTAACAAAATCAGAAACGAAAAGGGAGACATAACAACAGATCCTGAAGAAATCCAAAACACCATCAGATCCTTCTACAAAAGGCTATACTCAACAAAGCTGGAAAACCTGGACGAAATGGACAAATTTCTGGACAGATACCAGGTACCAAAGTTGAATCAGGATCAAGTTGACCATCTAAACAGTCCCATATCCCCTAAAGAAATAGAAGCAGTTATTAATAGACTCCCAGCCAAAAAAAGCCCAGGACCAGACAGGTTTAGTGCAGAGTTCTATCAGACCTTCAAAGAAGATCTAATTCCAGTTCTTCACAAACTATTCCACAAGATAGAAGTAGAAGGTACTCTACCCAACTCATTTTATGAAGCCACTATTACTCTGATACCTAAACCACAAAAAGACCCAACAAATATAGAGAACTTCAGACCAATTTCCCTTATGAATATCGATGCAAAAATCCTCAATAAAGTTCTTGCTAACTGAATCCAAGAACACATCAAAACAATCATCCATCCTGACCAAGTCGGTTATATTCCAGGGATGCAGGGATGGTTTAATATACGAAAATCCATCAATGTAATCCATTATATAAACAAACTCAAAGACAAAAACCACATGATCATCTCGTTAGATGCTGAGAAAGCATTTGACAAAATCCAACATCCATTCATGATAAAAGTCTTGGAAAGATCAGGAATTCAAGGCCCATACCTAAACATGATAAAAGCAATCTACAGCAAACCAATAGCCAACATCAAAGTAAATGGTGAGAAGCTGGAAGCAATCCCACTAAAATCAGGGACTAGACAAGGCTGTCCACTCTCACCCTACCTATTCAACATTGTACTTGAAGTCCTAGCCAGAGCAATTAGACAACAAAAGGAGATCAAGGGGTTACAAATTGGAAAGGAAGAAGTCAAAATATCACTTTTTGCAGATGATATGATAGTATATATAAGTGACCCTAAAAATTCCACCAGAGAACTCCTAAGCCTGATAAACAGCTTCGGTAAAGTAGCTGGATATAAAATAAACTCAAACAAGTCAATGGCCTTTCTCTACACAAAGAATAAACAGGCTGAGAAAGAAATTAGGGAAACAACACCCTTCTCAATAGTCACAAATAATATAAAATACCTTGGCGTGACTCTAACTAAGGAAGTAAAAGATCTGTATGATAAGAACTTCAAGTCTCTAAAGAAAGAAATTAAAGAAGATCTCAGAAGATGGAAAGATCTCCCATGCTCATGGATTGGCAGGATCAACATTGTAAAAATGGCCATCTTGCCAAAAGCAATCTACAGATTCAATGCAATCCCTATCAAAATTCCAACTCAATTCTTCAAGGAATTAGAAAGGGCAATCGGCAGATTCATCTGGAATAACAAAAAACCGAGGATAGCAAAAACTCTTCTCAAGGATAAAAGAACCTCTGGTGGAATCACCATGCCGGACCTAAATCTGTACTACAGAGCAATTGTGATCAAAACTGCATGGTACTGGTATAGTGACAGACAAGTAGACCAATGGAACAGAATTGAAGACCCAGAGATGAATCCACACACCTATGGTCACTTGATCTTTGACAAGGGAGCTAAAACCATCCAGTGGAAAAAAGACAGCATTTTCAACAAATGGTGCTGGCACAACTCTCGGTTATCATGTAGAAGAATGCAAATTGATCCATTTCTATCTCCTTGTACTAAGGTCAAATCTAAGTGGATTAAGGAACTCCACATAAAACCAGAGACACTGAAACTTATAGAGGAGAAGGTAGGGAAAAGCCTTGAAGATATGGGTACAGGGGGAAAATTCCTGAATAGAACAGCAATGGCTTGTGCTGTAAGATCAAGAATCGATAAATGGGACCTCATAAAATTGCAAAGCTTCTGCAAAGCAAAAGACACCGTCAATAAGACAAAAAGGCCACCAACATATTGGGAAAGGATCTTTACCTATCCCAAATCGGATAGGGGAGTAATATCCAATATATATAAAGAACTCAAGAAGGTGGACTCCAGAAAATCAAATAACCCCATTCAAAAATGGGGCTCAGAGCTGAACAAAGAATTCTCACCTGAGGAATACCGAATGGCAGAGAAGCACCTGAAAAAATGTTCAACATCCTTAATCATCAGGGAAATGCAAATCAAAACAACACTGAGATTCCACTTCACTCCAGTCAGAATGGCTAAGATCAAAAATTCAGGTGACAGCAGATGCTGGCGAGGATGTGGAGAAAGGGGAACACTCCTCCATTGTTGGTGGGATTGCAAGCTTGTACAACCACTCTGGAAATCAGTCTGGCGGTTCCTCAGAAAATTGGACATAGTACTACCGGAGGATCCCGCAATACCTCTCCTGGGCATATATCCAGAAGATGTCCCAACCGGTAAGAAGAACACATGCTCCACTATGTTCATAGCAGCCTTGTTTATAATAGCCAGAAGCTGAAAAGAACCCAGATGCCCCTCAACAGAGGAATGGATACAGAAAATGTGGTACATTTACACAATAGAATACTACTCAGCTATTTAAAAAAAATGAATTTATGAAATTCCTAGGCAAATGGATGGACCTGGAGGGTATCATCCTGAGTGAATCACAAAGGAACTCGCACAATATGTACTCACTGATAAGTGGATATTAGCCCAGAAACTTAGGATACCCAAGATATAAGATACAACTTGCCAAACGCATGAAATTCAAGAAGAACGAAGACCAAAGTGTGGACATTCTACCCTTTCTTAGAAATGGGAACAAAACACCCATAGAAGGAGTTACAGAGACAAAACTTGGAGCTGTGACGAAAGGATGGACCATCTAGTGATTGCCATATGCAGGGATCCATCCCATAATCAGCTTCCAAACGCTGACACCATTGCATACACTAGCAAGATTTTGCTGAAAGGACCCAGATATAGCTCTCTCTTGTGAGACTATGCCGGGGCCTAGCAAACACAGAAGTGGATGATCACAGTCAGCTATTGGATGGGTCACATGACCCCTTATGGAGGAGCTAGAGAAATTACCCAAGGAGCTAAAGGGAACTGCAACCCTATAGGTGGAACAACAATATGAACTAACCAGTACCTGGGAGCTCTTGTCTTTAGCTGCATATGTATCAAAAGATAGCCTAGTCAGTCATCACTGCAAAGAGAGGCCCATTGGAATTGCAAACTTTATATGCCCCAGTACAGGGGAACACCAGGGCCAAAAAGGGGCAGTGGGTGGGTAGGAGATTGGGGGGGGGTGGGTATGGGGGACCTTTGGGATAGCATTGAAAATGTAAACAAGGAAAATACCTAAAAAAAAAATGAAAATAGCAATTCTCAATTTCATATGGAAAGACAAAAAAACCCAGGATAGAAAAAACAATTCTTAACAATAAAAGAACTTCTGGGGGAATCACCATCCCTGACCTCAAGCTACCAAGTAATAATGATAATAAAAAAAAGAAGAAGGAGGAGGAGGAGGAGGAGAAGGAAGAGGAGGAGGAAGAGGCGGCATGGTATTGGTACAGAGACAGACACGTTGATGAATGGAATAGAATTGAAGACCCAGAAATAAAACCACACATTTTTGGACAATTGACCTTTGACAAAATCAAAAATATACAGTGGAAAAAAATAAAGCATCTTCAATAAAGGGTACTAGCCTAACTGGCAGTTGATATGTAGAAAAATGAAAATAGATCGATATTTGTCACTTTGCACAAAGCTCAAGTCTGAGTGGATCAAGGACTTCAACATAAAATCAGATACAATGAATCTAATAGTGGACTCTTACTTTTAAGAGAGTATGAAGAACCAGAACAATGCCCTTCTCAGGCTACTTACTCCTCACCTCCGAGTCAATACCTTAAATGTGCTATATGAATTATGGAGTTTCTTGGCCCTGGGTGAATTTTGAGTCCTATTTTCTTCAATTATTTTAGATGTTTCCTCCCCTATGCTAGAGCATAGCTTAAGAGGGAACCAAGAACTCATTCTCCATGGGACTTTCCTTTTTTTTTCTCACACTATCCTGAAAACCCTAGATGGCTCAATTTTGCTGGAGTCTTACCTCTACTTCCTTCATTAAATGTGTCTTCCAAGACTCTCCATGAGTTTCTGTCCTTATACTGAGTCTTGTAAACTAGCAGCAGAAATCTGGGTAATCATGGCGCTCACATCACTGAGCCTGCTTCTCCGCAATTGCTCTCTTGGATTGCTGCCTGTCTTCAAACAAAACAAAAACCATTGTTCATGTGCTTTGTACAGTATTTAATTGTTTCAGAAGGTAGAGAAATTCTGGTACCTATTACTTCAGCTTGCCAAGAGCAGAGGTCCTTTTAAGGTTGTTCTTGGGTGAAGATTTCCATATTTCATCCTTAAAAACACACCAAGAAGTGACATTTATATCAGAGAAACCATTCCTTCAAAATTTTCCACTGAGTTCCTCAATCCCACCAGGTTCAGGTGTCAAATGCCTTTCTTTCTTGGTTTCTAGCTTTTAAATGTCTTGAGTCTGAATTGAAGAATATGAGGTTTGAACTTCCTAATTGTAGGAAGATCAGTGTCTTTCTTCCTCAGGGCAAATGAGCTGATGTGGGCTGCTGGACCACCTCAGAGACCATTTCAACTCAGACACATAACATTAAGACTGACTGAAGACAGCCCTACATGAAGAAAGCATTGGTGTTAATAGAGACATCCTCAAGGCTAGGTCTGGAAAACGTAAGCAGTGCTTATGATCTTTGAACTTTTCTTCAATAGTTAGATGTGTAAGCAATGGAAAATTAAATATTTCTCACTTAGGCACCAGATATCTAAGAGTGTCATAGATATATAGATAAAGATAGATAGATAGATAGATAGATAGATAGATAGATAGATAGATAGATAGATAGATAGATAGAGAGATATTCAACACCAACTTCCAGATGTATTCTTTGTCTCTTTTCCCAGAGAAGACAATGTCTTCTAGTATAAGCAAGTGTTATTAGAGAAAAATCCAATACTTTGGGCTGGAGTGAAACACATCTAACAGATTATTGGCCTAGCAAATATAAAGTACTGGATCTAATCCACAGTACTACACAGTGGATAGTATAAACTTATAGTCTAAGCATTCAGGATGCAGAGACAGGAGGTAAAAATGCTTAAGATCATCCTTGGCTTAGCTACATGGTGAATTTGAGGCCAGCATGGAATATATGAGACTCCACCTCAAAATAAAATGCCATAGTTTAATCTTTAGTGCAATGACTTGCTATCAAGTACCTATTCTTTCAACTAGACACAATACAACACAACACAATACAACACAACATGTGCATATAATGTCTGCAAACCCTAGCCTGTCTGCATAGCATTGTCCTCTGTCTGCCCTGCCCAGTGTTTTGTGGGAACAAAAGTCACAGTCTGGACATGGGCATGACCTTGTGGTCTTAAATTTAGAGCCAGGGAAAGCTAGGAGAGAGTTTGTAGCTAAAACTTAGTCAAAGGAAAGATAATATATATGTGTAAACATATTACATAGGAAGGTATTGTTGTATTAATGTGATATTTAGGGACATCTGTACTTTTTGTCATTAGTTAAAATTCAGCTCACAATCAATCGTATTATAATTTAAGAAGTGATTTCTTCTACTGGTCCATGTTTTTACAGGTTCAGGAAGATGTAGATGCAGTTTTACATGAGCTTTCTAACACTTGAAGTAAGATGTCCTTGGAAGTTTCCCATTGGGTCATTCATGGTCAGACTATGCATGATCTCTAATGTGCTAGGCATAGAGAAGGTTTACTCTCAGTCTTCTGGGCAGGAAAATTTCACTTCCCTAACCTCCATGTCTCTTTCTTCACACAGGCACTCGAGTGGACAGAACAAACAGCTGTCAGTCTGATAGCAGTGGATTTTTAGAAGAGCTACCAGAGCTCCAGCCCCTCCAGGTAGGTACAAGGGGGATGGAATGGGGCCCTGACTGGATACTTAACACTCTAAGTCCTATCAACCACCCAACCCCAATTATAAACTCAGTCCTGAAGACCTTGGAATGACAAATCTAAAGTGCACATCACTAATGGAAAGTTTTAAAGACCACACACTATAGATAGATAGGTAGATAGATAGATAGATAGATAGATAGATAGATAGATAGATAGATAGATAGAGAGAGATAGAGATATGTAGATATAGATATAGTTAGATATAGATGTATAGATGATATAGGTGATTGATATAGATGATATAGATATATACTCTCTTTGGTTTGATTTTTCTAAACAATGAGCTGAAGTTCATAGGGAAGAGGTGCTAGGTGACATAGTAATCTGATAAAATTCCACGTTTATAGCCTGTGCTCAAGACTTCTGTGCCACTGGTCTGCCCTAACTTCTTGATTCATTTTCCATGTTGGTTTCTCCTGCAGGTGTCTTCCATGACAGGCAGCCAGAGTCCTACTGTCTGTAGAGGTTGCAAACCAAGGGATCAGAGTCATAGTCCAGCATCACAGCAAGACTCTCTGCAGGAGTCATATGGCTCTAAATCCAAGAGCATGACAAGCTCATCTTTGTTGAGCCAAGATTGGAGTACATTGGAAGAAAATGCTTCAGCTTCTGTGGTGGAGGAGGAGCTTCAACTCAAGGCCATGGAAGAGCCACCAGAAATAGTCAACCCAGATATGACCCTCATCAAGACTATCATGGTGGGAGAACACCCAGAGAGTGTTGCTGGACCTGTGGTCACTTCTACTTCTACATGTAATAACACAATGGGGGTCTTGGTGACTCATGTCACAGAAAAGGAAGATAGGTCTGTAGGCCACAAGGGTACTCGAAAAATGCTGATACAAAGGCACCACTTTGAGTCACCAAGGTCATTCAGGATTGATCAGCCTTCAGACAATTTCTATCATGTGGACTCTGAGATCACCAAAACAGAGGACAACTGCAAAGTCTGCCCTGATACCAAGCAAAGCTCACTGGTGCAGGAGAGGCCAGCACAGCACTCTCACCAGCACAGAGGAGCCATGCCCTATAAAGGCGACCTTGTTCAAACCTCTGAAAAGTCAATTCCCCACCTTGATAAGCCACCTGGACATGTTCCCACTGACTCAAATGCTGCCAGCTCTTGGTCTGTGACAACCCAGATGTCCTCCAATCTGGTGTCAGCTGCTCAGAGGGTTGCAGACCTAGGGACCTATAATAAAGGAACAGCTTTTGAATGCACTCCATGTGACCCTCTTAATACCACAGACCTAAAACTGCAGACAGAAACAAGGCAGGTCAAGGATGTTGCTGTTCAGACTTATGCACATGAATGCAAGCTCAGGCCATCACATAATGACTTCATTCATGGGCCTCGGCCCCTCGCCAAATCCATCTCTTTGGATACAGGTTTTCCTAGTATCTCCGCAACAGGCTTCTGCCACACCATACCTGCCCACTGTTGTGTCTGCTGTCATCACTGCCCCAACTGCCAATGGAGGAGGCAAAGCCCTGGCCCAGAACCCTCTATTTGCAGGCATTCCCTGTATTCACAAGCAGAGGATCCTAAAGTGCAGTTCATGAAGACATTGAAAATACTCCAAGACACTACTGTGAGGGACCTGTGTTCTGTAAGTGTTTCCTCTACAAACTGGGATGGCAGATGCACCAACCACATTCTGACGCTACAAAGATAGTGTTTTTCCTCCTTTATAGCAGAGAAAACTCAGAGCATATCTCTTTTTTTAAGTGTTAGTCATGTTTGTTGAGTGTTTTATAGTTTATGAGATAAATTCATACATTCAAGGTTATAATATCAATTAACCTGTATCATCTCCAAGTCAGTATAAGTGAGAATTCTGACTTTTAAATCCAGTAGGCTATATAATCTTGACTGAGCTATTTAGAGTCTCTAGGGCAGTCATGAAAAACAGTGGAATGGGGACTATGGATGTAGCTCGGTGGCTAAGTACTTGCATACGGCCCTGGGTTTAATGCATTTACATATATGTACATATATATATAGGAATGCATTCCTGTATGCATCCAAATATATATACATATATGTAGAGAATTGACCCATTCCATTATCACAAAATTGTGTAGGGATGAAATAAACCACTCAACATATTTAGAGACTCAATGCAATACTTAACATGGAGAAAGCTCAAGTTAATATTAATTGATAGAGGATTGCAATAGTCATCAATTTTTGTCACTCTTATTATTGATGTATTACTTGAACCTCTGGTGTTATATAAAGAGACTTCTGATCTACCTTTGGCAACTGGTTTAAAAATGAGTACTAGGGTAATGGAACACTGAGTAATGTCAACCTAATCCCTGATTAATCAATTTGTCTACAATGAATCCTTCTAATGTGCCTTTTAAGTCTTTCTAAGGTGGGGGATAGTCTAGGTCTTACAGGCTAACTATCAAGTAAATCTTTAAGAGTATAACATCTGAAATTTCACATACAAAAAGTAAAGGGTGTTGATGATACAGGATTATAGTTGTTTATGAACAGTACAGAGGAACTGGCTTACTAAGTGTCACAGTTCAGTGCCCTTGTGTACCCTTCAACCCATTAATTCCACACACAAAAAATGTACTGACTGTCTATTGTAAACACTTAATTTATACTGTGTCGTCTAATCTTCACTTTCTTAGATGTCATAAATATTCATTGGGTTTCTAGTGTGTGGCAATTCCTCTCTCCTTTGTAAAAGAAGAAACTGGACTGAGAGAGTTTAGGTAATCTTTCAGCACTTTGCAACCACTAAGTGGTGAGTCTCAACTCAAATTCTTAGGCAAAGATGTGTCCAATTTTAAAACATCTAAACCTGTATAAGATCGATTGCGTGAAAGATAAAGGAAATCATCATGTGAACTTTTGACATATAGAACTCTACATAAGCCTAACATAAACCTTGAAATTAATTTTCAGATGGCAAGATGTCAGAAATTTAGAATATTTAAGAATGAGCCAAAATAAAGGCTGTATTACTCATAGAAAGATTCATCTAGGCTTTGTAATTAACTCTGGGTATCTTATTCAGTGGAAGAAAAGGGCAAAGGTTGATGTGTATTTAGGATCCTGGGGTTAAAATAACCAAATCCTGGAGAATGGGCCTGGGGATACAGCTCAGTGGTGGAATGCCTAGGTACCTCAAATTTCAATATCAAGATAAATAAAATAAAATCTAGGAGAGCAGAAAAATCACCACCACACTCATTAACTGCGAGGTTATAAGTACTCTAAGCAACTGTTCTTCCCCACTCTGGCTCATATCAGGTGACATTGCCAGTCTTTGGAGACACCTTACTTGTCACAACTGGAAGGCCAGTGGGTGTTACTGGCAACAAATGGATACAGAGCAGAGAAGCTATTGAGCATGCTACTGTACATGCAAAGGGCAGCCTTACCACAGATCACTCTTTGGTCTAATATGTCAGTGTTGTCCATACTGAAAACCACAGCCCTAGAAAAATAAGCACTTACTTGACTATGTAGTTTATATGCTAATATGTCAGATATGAAAGTGAGCTAAAGAAGGTGCTATTTGAGATCCTATACAGACAGTTAGATCATATAAACAAGTACTCCCATCTGTAATGAGAGCCTGGTTCAGTTATAGTGGTCCATTTCTGTAATGCCATAACTCAGAAGATTAAGGCAGGAAGAGCATCACCAGGTCAAGGTTAGTCTGGTCAACATAGCAAATGCTGAAGGCTACATAGTGAAGCCTCATCTCAAGGATCAATTTTACAAAGAACTATAAATGAAATGATATTTAGTCTTATGTTTTATTTAAGATAACAAGAATGCAATCAAAATTATGTTAAAATTTTCAGGTGAGAAAGTTGTTGGAGACATACCCAATGTCATTTGGTAATCATGATGGTGGGATAGGATACTAAATCTGTTTTCTGATCACATCACACCCACCAATTAAAAATAATGTGCATTTTTCTTGGCAGCGTAAGAAAAACAGTAAAACATGTACTAGTAAACAGAATGTAGAAGACAACTGCATCAAACTGTGTTTGAGAATAACTGTCAATGTGAGGAGACCAGAGAAACTCAGGCATAGGGACCCAAAGTTGGCTCAAAGTTAAGAAAGTTAAGGATGCTGCTTATGATAGTGATAGTGACTGAGTTTGGGTCAGGGGTTTCCCTGAGTATGGAACAGGAAGGGCCTTGGACTTACATGATTCTAGCTGGGTGGAATGATTTGGCGCCTGGAAACAGATGCTCTGCTTCATTTGGCACTACAGCATAGAAAGGTTGTTGTGATCCTTTGTGTAGAATCGCCATCCTCGCACTGGTATGTAGGTGTCAGTATCAGTCTATTGAGTGTGAGCTTTCCTATCTCTCTGCTTGCCCCATGATGTGTTAGCCCTCATCCTCCTGGAGTCTGGAATTATCAGGGGCCGGGGAGGTGGCTCTGTAAAGTGCTTGCTGTACAAGCATGAGAACCTGAGTTTGTAGCTCCAGTATCCACATAAAAACCAGGATATGTGCTGGCACAAGGACCTGGAGGTCAGTGCTGGGGAGGGGGTGCAGAGGTCAGTGCTGGGGTGGGGTGCGGAAACAGGTGGATCCCCTGGAGCTTAATGGCTAGCCATTCTAGCTGAATAGGTAAGCTACAGGTTTATCTAGAGAGCTTGTCCCCAAAATAAGGGACAAATAATACTTAATGTCAACCTCTGACTTATACACACACACACACACCTGCATGTACATGAACATGGACACACGTAACCACAGCAAGAAAAGAATTTGTAAGTATACAGAAAATACAAAGGTAATTGATTTGGCTGATGTGGATATTCCACAGTTTTACTAGATGGCCATGTATTTTTCTTCCTTTAAATTTAAGAGTTCAGAAATACACATTCAATGGGAACAGTAAACTCATGTGGTCATATACACTTACAATGAGTGTTTGTTTTCATACACACACACACACACACACACGCGCGCCTGCACACATCTGCACACACATGTAGATAAGTCCAGGAGCAGGGGATTAGTGAAGAAACTTGAAGAGTAGAAAAGGAATGGGATCTGTGCTGTGCATGAGCCTGGCTGGGCCTGTAAAACCTGGAAAAGGATTCTGCAGGCAATGTGGCTTTAAGTTAAACCCAATGGGATAGGAAATCTATTTAGGACAAAAGTAAACAGAAACTAGGTCATAGGCAAAATGAAGATTATAGACAGAGATGGATGCTACCTGTCTCGTGGCAACAGGCATTCAGAGCAGATGTTGAAAGTCAGAGCAATTTTATGTAAAAATCTTGCCTTGAGAAAACTTTCCCTGCCCACTCTTGTCTTCTCCCCCATGGTGTGTGACACTACAGAGAAACCCACAGCTCGTTCTGTGATAATCCGGTTTACCTAGAAGACCGGTTTGTTGATATGATTAGATTCCTATGTGTACTTTATAACAATAATTTCTTAGTGGAGAACTGATTTGTTCATATAATTAACTTTGTCCATATGAAATTTTGGGAATAGTTTAATTAAGGTATGTTAAGTCAAAGCCAAATGTATTTCCATACTTAAAATAAGATTCCTGAGTATTAAAAATCTGTATGTACAGGCTTAGGTTTAAAAATAGAAATTTTGCAGTGTTTAAAAATGTGAGTCAATTAGAAAGTGAAAGCTCACGTTGTTGGTTTGCTTTTATACTGCTATTCTTACTGTTGAAGTTTAGATTAATGGGTTTCACCAGTAGAGCAGACCCTGTGGGTTTGACCCAGACTTTACTTAGGACAAAAAGACAGAGATGTCACCACACACACACACACACACACACACACACACACACACACACACACACACACCTGTTATTATCCTTGCCAGGGTTTGCTTTATTCTGAAATTAATTACTTAATTAATTAATTATTTCTAGTACTTGGACTAAATTGTGTATTTCTAAATAACCAGGAGGTGGCAGCACTTCAGAATTTTCCACAGCACTGCAGTCTTAAGTCACAAGCTGGCCATCAGCAGTCTCCAAATCTAAGCTCCCTCCACACTCCTGCCATCCAGTCTCAGGGGGTTACCCACACACATTGAGCTGAGCCTTGAAACACAGTGTTAATGATGCTCAGCCTGCTTGAGTATTGTGCTGCATGGCCTGGCCTTGCTGCTCCTTGGTCTTTGAAAGTAGTTACCTGAATTGACTTGAAGCACTGACCAGCTTCCTTCTGAGGGACAGGTGTCTCTTCATGCTGTCTGATCTTGCTTCATTCCATGCAGTGACTTCGTTAGATATTGGGAAAGAAAAGATCAATTAGGTGGTGTGAATTTGAAATATGAGCAGCGCTTTTGACTACAGACACAGACATCAAAGAGTTTTTGTCTACACACAGGTGGGCCTCTGGGTCATGGTCATACAAAGAATCATCCCATACAGATTGCAAAACAAGGGGAAAGCTGATCAGAGATTGGAAAATCAGGACAGTGCCCCCCAGATAAACTAGGCTCAGTGGTTCAAAGACACACAGAGGACATCAATTAACAAGGTGAAAACAGGTTTGATTTAGGAACCGATAGTAAAGGAAAGAACTGGATTTCATTTTGATCTGTGCAGAAGTATTATGGGGATTTTAAGGAAAGGGTGAGAGAGAGAGGGAGAGCAGAGGCTCAGTGGAGCTTGTGCAACAGAAAATGGAAAAAGGACAGATGTGTTTGTAAGCTGGCTGTATTTTAAACTCTTCTAGGTAAAGCAGTAACCAACAAGCTGGCATGATCTTGACCGTGGAATTTTGAGGATAAGTAATTAAAAAAAAAAAGTCTTGGACTTTCCAGAAACAGAGGCAGAGGACGGTGGGTTCTGTGGCCTGGCAGTCCAATGGGTTTCATTTGAGTTACTTCTCCAAAGCCCACAGAATCCTATCCTCCCACAGAGACTTCTAGTTTGAGCTCAATTCATAGGAATGGCTCTCGGGTCCTTAAGAAAGACACTTCTGGTTTGTACAGCATGAGTGTTCACTGCTGTGAGTCCTGAAGAAGGAAGGCTGGAGTCTGTGTTGCTGTGCCTGCCTCCCCACGGTGCTTGTACACTGCACTGCTTGGCACTCAACATCAGCTTCTTCATGCAGCAGATGGAGTCTATTAGAGAGATCCACAGCCAGTCAAAATGCAGAGAGTTAGTGGTACACACACACACACACACACACACACACACACACACACACGGCCCCAAACAGGACATCCATAGTATAACCCCTACATCTAAGGCTCAGTAAACATCATGGAAGAGAGGGTAGAAAGATTGTATGAACCAGAGACTGAAATATCAGCTGTGTGGCATTATGGACATAACAAAGACATTACACCCATAAACTCTCAACAACATGGCTGCCTGCACAAGACCTCAGCTATTTATATGAAATCATTTATGGAGGAAAAAAAATCAAAACCAATGGTCTTACCTCTAGATGAAGAACTAACAGGCAATCAGTGTTTGATGAGAGCAAGAACCATTTTTTTCCAAATACAAGACCCCAACACTAGGTGGTTATTCCTAAATACATGCAAATAGGGGCAACAGTAGTGTGTGTGTGTGTGTGTGTGTGTGTGTGTGTGTGTGTGTGTGTGTGATTTCTGGCAACATTGAGCTTTCTTAGGCAATCACTTTAATTAGATGTTAGTCATCCTAGGGCCATGGCCAAGTGTCTGGTCAACTCACTACAGGTCAGAGTTATTCTCTGTGGATAATTTCAAAGCTCTTAGGTTGCAATAATATATTGAATCAAGAACACGAATAGATAGCACGCATTGAACACTAGTATGGGGAGTGGGACCAAGAAGAGCTCAAGTCTTAATTCTAGCTCCTAGAGAGCATGGATGCCTAACATTTCTCTCAGTTGGTGTTGTTTGACGAGGAAAACAGATCCTGTAGACTTCTGTCTTCAAGGACTGTGGTTATGAAAGGATAAAACTAGGAAAAAAAATCCTAAGCAAATTTTTGAGCAAATACATTTAAGTAAATGTATTCAATGTTGTTGATGCTAAGAGTAATGGGGTACTGGGTACCAACACTGAACAAGATTAAAGGAGACTTCATTCTTCTAAGTGTGAGTCTGCTCTATGGTGATTTTTCCTGTTCTCTCTCCACCTGCTTGCATCTCTGTATCATCTAGGACTAGCTTGGGCTTCCATGGATATAATTAATTCTCATCCAAGTGCCACTCAGCAGCCGCTCCCTTTTGTATTGGTCAAATACAATCTCTAATTTCTTCCCAAGCCACGTGCTGGTGCTCCTTGGTCTCTTCTAAATGTTAGCACTTGGGCTTCTTTGCAAAGGGTGCATTCCAAATGGGAAGAAAGGCAGACTCCTCCAGCCATGTTAGCAGAAAGTTCACCCTTCTCAGGTTGTTCTTTTTTGTTGTCAGTGCACAGTCTACGAGATGGAAACCATGAAGATGGTGTGCCAGAGTTTCCGGGAGCACTTAGAGGAAATCGAGCAGCACTTCATGGGACAGCAGGCACTCTATCCCAGGGACATGTCAGAAGAGGAAAGGTAATTATCTAAGGCAAGCATAAAAGTAAGTACCAGACCACACACCTGGAGCAAGGGAAGGTAATCAGGGCAGGCAGGCCAGATGAGCATGATGGAGCAGGGCTAATGAGCAATCGGCTGGCTCCTTGCTTTCATGGCCTTAGTTGTGCTTTCTCAGTGTGAGACCATGAGAGCCGGCATGGGATGGGTACCCTCATTATTGAAGATTGGGGCTATTTGAGAAGGTCAGAAGAGGGGCAATCAGATGAGAAGACAGGAAAGGACAGCAGGATTTCTTTAATTGATGGGAATGGGACTTGTGCAGGGAGGTATCAGAGTTTAGCCATGTGCATTATTGTCACAGGGGTGGAAAATATCACCAAAATGAATTCATTCACCTATTGCCTATGGCTGTTGGGATAGGTTTTTAAAGTAAAGTTCTTATTGGGGAGTATTGTGTGTTCTTATTTGGGAGACGGCATGTTTTAGAGTTTCATGGTGGTTATCCTTACCCAACTTGGTAACTTTCTTACAAATAATTTATATCATCTTGAGATAGGTAAATGTGGTACATAAGTTATACCACAGTAGGATTTCTCTTTAACTGGTGATGATTTTGAAGTTTTCTTTTCTATTGTCTTTGAGCAGGGAAGAGGCTGAGTACCTGAGGACTTTGCGAGAAGCCCTGAGGCAGCAAGTGGCAGAGCTGGCCTTTCAGTTAGGAGACAGAGCCAGGCAAATCAAAGAAGGGATCCTACTGGTAAGGGGTGTGGCGGGGAATGGACACAGAGTGGGTACATAGTGTGCCTGTCCCCAGCCTACTACTCACAGGAGAGCTGCTCAAATGAGAAGCCAATGGCGGGACAGTTTCAGACTATAATCTTACATATTACCTGGTCACATCTGGAGATTGACCTTGACCTGTCAAGTGCTGGTTGGCTCAGATTTGTAGCTACTCTAAGGTTTCTCCTGCCATTCAAAGGAGGAAGAAGTACTATTAACCCTTTCCCTGTAAAATCAAGAATCCCAACATACTGAATCTGGCCTACTTAGCCAACATAAGCTAGCTCACCACTCCACTTGGCTACTGGTTTGGAAAGCCCATTGCAGAACGTTTGTGCCCCATAGATACCTTTCTGGCAGGTCTGGGGTAGCTATTTAGTGCAAATGTGACAGGTCTCTGTCACTAGCAGTGGACTCAGAGGAACAGTTCTGCTCTGTGTTTTCCACATGCCTATAGTAACCTGAAGCATCCCTCTTTCCCACTAGGGCCTCCATTCAAGTAAAAGCAGAACTCATGACGTCATCAAAGAGAACAATTCCAAGACAGGCAGCATGAATCACAATTTGAGCCTATTACAGATATTTTTAGCACAGATTTTTAACTACAGGAGTTAATTGGGGGACATGTGGGGAAAGAGTAAGACATGCTCACATGTGGAGAGTCCCATTAGGTTTGTTTTAGTAGGCACATATAGGATTTATGTGGTTCTCAAGTTACACTGCTAAAAGTTGTGAATAGCCAACTCCCCCTCTTTAGCATTGCTCAAAGAGAGCAGCTCACAACAAAGTTAAAGTTTACAGAAGGGGCCAGAGAAGTAACTCAGGAGTTAGCACTTGTCTTGCAGAAGTTTAGTGCACAGCATCTGGGAATGGTAGCTCACAACCACCTGTAACTCCACCTCTAAGGGATTCAACACCCTTTGCTTGATCTTTGAACAACTACAAACAGATATGTACATAATTAAAACATATACAAAGAAATTGTAAAAAATCATGAATTTTCTTCTCTGAGCAAACTTGTAAGATCGATTCCTGGGGGATATTGTTTAGGGTTAAGAGTGAGAGGTGAAGAGAACTCATGTTCCCTAAGGGAGCAGTTTATTTATTGTCTTTGGTAAAATGCTTTGTCAAATATATTATTTTGGTGAGCTATTTGGACTTTCTTGGTGATATCTGGTTTCCTGCCTTTCTCTATGGAAAGCAGCTCAGATTCCTGGACCCACACATTTCTCCCCATGTGTCCTAGTTATCTTCTATCACTATGATAAAACACCTTGGCTGAAAGCAACTTGGAGAACAAAGGGTTCATTCGCCTTGCAAATTACAGTTGACCATCAGGGAAAACCAAAGCGGTATCTCATGTCAGGTATCTAGAAGCAGAAGTAAAGCAGAGGCTATGGGGGAATCTCTGCGTACTGCCTTTTTCTCTTCTCCAATACTTGCTCAGCCTGATTGCTTATAACTCAGAACCACATACCCAGGGGTGGCACCACCCACGGTGGCCTGGACCCTCCTACATTTCTTTTTAGGCAATTTGTTAGAGGAATTTTCTTAACTGGGGATGTTCTTCTCAGATAACTCTAGTTTGTGTCAAGCTGATAAAAAACTAACCAGTGTGCCATGTCACCATGGCCCCTATCTTCCTGTCCTGCTCTCTACACACTCCATTTTGTCTTTTCTTTCAGCAGCTAGACCTTCTGTGTGAGGAGCTACCTGAACACTGCGACAATCTGCCACAATGCAACTGGACAGAAGGAAAGCATGGCCAGAGATCATGTGTTCAAACCCATGCTGTGGCCCCTGATCCCACCCTTCCTGCCAGTAGTGGCCAGTGGACTCCCTGCTCTGGGATGACTCAGCCAGTTGCTCTTAGTCCCTCTCACCTTGAGACCAGAGGAGGGATATCTCTACAGTCACCAGCTAGGGCAGAATCAGGTCCGGGTCCTTCACTCAGTCATGTTGGAGAGAAGTCTCTGTTAGACCAAAGTGGGTTTGATGATCTTTGTACAAAATGCAATGTCCAAGAGCAGCTTTAACAAGGGAATCCAAATCCTATGTAGCCTAAAAGCTCTGAATATTTTAATATTCATTGATTGCATGCGCCCACTATGTAACTGACTGAGGTATATTATAGTCACTGAGTAGCATATGATTGCTATCCTGATAGAGCATGTGTCCTAGTGGAGGATGAGAAATGTTTAAACATGCATATGTATCTACAATGAAAAATCAATAAAAAGACAATGTGGCCTTATTTTATGAAAAATAATTATCTGAGTCTGATCAGGTATCTGGAAGGCATGTTTGGAGATGTTGGAGGCATCTGTGAGCAAGACAGAATGTCTTTCCATCACAAGTTAGATAACATGAGGGAAACAAGACAATGAATAAATGCTATTTCCATAAGGCAGTTTGTGGAAGAGTCACTTTCTAAACTGGGAAGAAAGGGTCTCGACAAAGGGACCTATGAGAAAGGACTTGAAAGTAAGACGATGGAAGCCCTACAGAACTCAGGTGCAAGAGCCTGGAAAGCAGAATGGAAGGTTCACAAAGCTGGGGCGTAGAAACAAGCCTTTTGCCAACTGAAGTGAGTGATAAGTCAAAAGGGGTCCGAGTAAGGAACCTGAGTCCCTTCAGACCATGGTCATGTGTCTAAGAGCATATATTCTTTCAAGTGCAACAGAAAGCCTCTGTGAGTGTTAAATGTGGTGTTCAGTGGTCCTATCTGCCTTTACTAATCACAGAAAGATACCACCATGGAGCCCACAAAGAGACAAGGCTACTGGTTATAAGTCTATGTTTGCTGTAGCCCTCAAGTCAAAGGCAACAGTTGTCCAGTTGTTTCCATTCAGCTGTGGGAACAGCATAGCTCCTACTGCAGGGGGGATGCATGAAGGTGGATAGGAAGGCCAAAGGATGAGTCTCTGGAATGAGAGACAGGTGAAAAATGAAAGAATCAGAAACAACATCCTGGGAAGTGCTTGAAGGAAGTTTCTTGTTTGTATGAGAGAATGGGTGCGCAAAGAACACTTCCCAGCTAGGAACCTAAGACAGCATTCTTTTGGAAACTATCTACTTCCAAGACCTGCCCGTTAGCCTGTTTCATTCCTTATCCTCCTGCTTTGGTTGCTATGACTCACTGAGACTCTGCCCCCTGGATCTACTGGATCCACTACTGTACTTCCTCAGAATGTGGGTCTCCATTCACAAACTTTCCTCAGTATCTGTATGTATAATATGGCCCCAGCACCAACCCCTTCCAAAACTCCAGCCTTCCATCCTCTAGCCATTCAATCTCAGATGTACTCATCTGCCTTGTCTTACTGTGTCCTTCATTGACACCTCAGAGTCAGTCATTGTATCACTGCTGGGATCTGTCATCGTATGGCTTTCAGAGTTCCCAATTACCCAGTAACAGACATGCCTTAGCTTTTTGCTCTCTAAGCTGCCTTGGTAGCTAACAAACTGCCAGGCACTGATGGAGTCATGTTTCCTTGAGTCATGGAGAGAACCTTAAAAGTACTATGTCAGAGAACTAAGAGTCATCTCAAGGCCATGATTCCAGGACACTCTGCTCCCAAAATGTTTCTACACCCTGGAATTGAAAGATCCTGGCAGAATGTAAAAGGACACAGAAGCCCTGAAATTGGCAAGATAGACGTCAGTATTAGCAGAAGTAGCTCCACTGATTTAGAAAAATAGAGGTGCACAATGCTCTGGCCACTCCTTGAACCTGTGTGTCTGCCAATGTTCTGACCAGGTGTGTGCCCATTGCTGCACCTTCATTAGACTCTTTCCTTGTACCCCTCCCATACCCATTTCTTGAGAATAGACATTGTTTAGATCTGGAAATCCCCTACTCTCCCCCTTCGCCTTTCCCCCCTGAGGGCCTATAAAAACTGGGACCTCTTTCCCCTCGAGGTCGACTCCTCTACCCCTGCATGGGATATGAGTCGTCCCCAGAGCTCTGGCTTTCCCCCGAATAAAGCCTCATGTGGTTTGCAAAAAGCTCAGTCTATCATGAGTTCTTGGGTGTCCACTATTGTCCTGAGGCCTGAGCGCGGGGCTCCTTTTGGAGTCTTTCAGAATTACTACACACTCTCCTTTCTACTGCTGCTCCACTTTCCTGGACCACATCTTCGCTCTAGTTCCCACATTAAGATGCAGCTTCCAGCCCTAAACTGGCTTCTAATTGCTTTTGTACATCCCGAATTTCTTCCTTTTCTATCCTTTCAATATTTTACTTGGCTCAGACTTGAGTTACATTTGCCTGCAGTGTGTGAGCATGTGATTCCTGCCTGTTTGTTCACTAACTGCCTACCGTCCTTGCAGCCACCTGCATTATGGTCTCATGTCCTAGTTTGTTCTTATGTCAATCCGAAACATTTGTCCTCTGAACTACCTTCTATATTCACACATCCCTTCATATCACAGGCTCTGCATACATGAATTCAACTGACAATAGTTCAGCCATATTAAAAAAACAATCACATATCATTATAAACATTATTGTTATTATTCAACTATTGTGTAACTAATACATTCTTTTGTTACCACTATAGGTAAACTAGGGATGATTTAAAGTATTTAGAGTATGCAGGAGACGTCTGTGTTTTGTGTAAACACTACATTGTTTAACATGGGGTTACTGGACAGAGTAAATATAGTAATTGGTTACAGTGTTTAATATGGTATCCCTCACAGAGTAAATGCTCAGTACATGTCTACTATTATTAGTGAAAAGGGGAAACCATCAGTAAGTCCCTGATTATTACCTTCATAATCCCTCTTGTTGAGAAGGATTCTGTGAAACAAGCAGCTTACCCAGGAAGAATTTTAACAAATACTCAAGAAATGGGGATGCCAAGAGACAGGGAAAGATGGTGATCTCAACCCAGAAGCAGCACTTCTTTAGACTGTGGGAGGAGCTAATCTTGAACTTAAAGAAAATTTGGGTGTGCATGGTTTCGTCCATCAGGCATAGGACTTCAGCTGTGACGGAGGGGATGAAGACCCACTGCTTAAATGAAGAATGTCACATGGAGTCCCCAAAGAGGTCTACATAGTCAGCAACCGACCCCAACTCTCCAACAAGAAAGATAAAAGGGAGCACAATGTACAAACATGGTATCCCTTTCTGCTTTTGCTGTCTTAAATGACTGAGAAACTGATTGCCAAGTATCACCTGGAATTCCCAAGTTCTCAGGCCTTTGGTCTCAGACTAATTGTATCCATTGACTTTTCTACTTCATGTGATTTTGTTTTTCTGGAAAACTCTGATAGTAAAGAAGAACACAAAAACCAAGAACCTGACTTATAAAAAGGTATGCTGAGTCCTGGGCTTGCTAATAAGAAGCTATTGGACTCTGGGAATAAATACAAAGTTTGATCCAATTTTGTGATTAATTATTTGTATTTAATAAGCTAAGCTCCCTAGGTCTCAAGGTCATCGTCTATTACTGAACAGAGACAATTCTTATTCAGGTCTGTAGCTGAGGCCTGGAATGTAGTCAAGGCTCAGTAAATAAATACAGTGTTATTTGTCACTAGTGGGTTGATGAGAGGAAGAGGAGTAGGTGTCATTGGGTGACCATCTCACCTTTAGCTGAGTACTGTGCTAAGTACTTATGTGTCTTGTCACATATCTCCACAACAAAATTCCAGAGCAGAACTTCATGTATGCAAAACACACACACACAAAGAGAGAGCGAGATAGACAGACAGACAAACAGACAGACAGAAACAGACGAAACTACTTCAGGTTTGGAAGGCAGTAAGGGTGTAGGCTGACACACACTGATTTTCTAAAACCATGGTTATCTTTAAGACTGTCAAGTCTTGGGACTTACGTGCAACTCACTGATGAGCTCAACTCAACCAGAGTAACCTTTGTTCTGTCTGTAAACTGATATCTAAAGTTGAATCTCTCCAAACACAGATTCCAGCAGCTTTCACACCTCCTCAGTGAAGTTTCTTTGTGTAGTAGGTGGTGGTTAATTTAAGAACTCACAACTGAGCAAAGGGCAGAACACTGTTAGTGGATTTCTCAACCAAAAATGGTACATATGTATCATACCCAACTCAATACCCAGGAACTATCATAGAAGATAGTACAAAAAGATTATAGGAGCCATGAAGGAAATGGGAGAACAACCACACTCATGAACTCAAAGGGCCATGATTGCCTACACAAGATAAAGTCAGTCAATCTTCTAGCACAGGGAGTGAGGAGACATACATCCCCACCTCTACTTGAAGGGCTGTGGACAGTGGATAGCTTCTAGGATGGAAAGAGTCAGTTTTTATTAAGGGCATGGTCTCTAGCATAGCAACCACATGGTTTCATACCCAGGAGTACATAGGTTGCGCAAATTATGCATGATGGGTTATTTAAAAGCAAAACAAAATGAAGACATAATGTTGTAAGTAGGGCTAAAGAGGTGTTAGCAGATGTTGGAGGAGCTGGGGGAATAAGAATAAATATCAAAATACATTTATGAACTTCTCAAAAAATTAGTAAAAATGTTTAGTAAAAAAGCAACCCTAGAGGAGCTTAGTTTGAGTTAAGCAAAGATGGCTTCCATGTTTGAGATTCTGTTCACATTCTATGATTTTCAGGAAAGGAAATTTGACATCAGTTTGAATAATCTGCCAACCTTGTAATTACAGCTGTTACATGTTGTTTAAATTCCAATTTGAAATTAGATATATAACCAGCCATCCCACAGGAAAACACCATGGAAATATTTCCTCCCAAGAAGAAATAACTTTGATTCTTTGACCTCTTTATAAGTGCCCTATATTATTCCACTTCACAGAAAGCAATTACATTTTCAACACAGAGCCAGTAATTCCTGAGCAAACGCTCTTGTCATTAAATACTTTTTTGCTTCATTTTTCAGTGTTAGCAAAATTCTTTTCTTTTGGAGAAAAACTGGGGCTATGCTCTACAGGAAAAAAAAAAGAAAGAAAGAATAGAAATAAGAAAGATCTGTTCAATATACAAAATCATAGGGGACATGTCTCTGAAGAATATTTTTCTATGCACTAAAACGTGAATTTCTTTACACAAATCTGTGTGGTCTGTGCATATGTTATGGATCAGAACAACTGTCAAGGTTGCTTTCTTTATCTCCATCTTGCAACTTGGGTCTTCACTCATGCATAACACAGCCAAACAAAATATGTGACTTGAATTCCAAGTGCTATTTCTGAAATTAGCCTCTCTAATCAAAGCTCTTGGTTTTGAGTACTGAAACCTAAAGGGGGTAAAATTTACACAAAGAAGTATGATATAGAAGAGGCCAAGTTGTTCCCTGGCAAATGTCTAAATGTGAAGTCTGAGTTTATTCTTTTGTTCTTTTTGATTTAAAGAGAATGACTTCAGCTTCATGTAAAGGACTATTTATGTTATCCACTTCTTGAAGGTATTGGAAAAATGAATGGGTTTCTCCATTTTTATTTATTTTATGGTGTGTTGGTGTTTTATGTGTCTGTGTGAGGGTGTCTGATTCCCTGGAACTGGAGTTATTTTATATACAGTTATGAGCTGCCATGTGGGTGCTGGAAATTGAACCTGGGTCCTCTGGAGGAGCAACTGATTTTCCTAACTACTGAGTCATCTCTCCAGCCCGGTTTTCTCTATTTTTAACTACATGATCTAAAATTCCCTCAAGAATCAACTTGAACAAGATCAAAATATAAGAGTACATTCAAACCTTGGGCCTGTGAACTCCCAACCATAAGTTCTTGGCTAGATTTATAGCACCAGATATATGTTTCCTTATGTGCAGCAAGTCAAATCTAATCATAAGTAGTTGATTATTCCCATATCTTGCCACACTGGTCATTATTGCAGGACACAGAGTTTATATATGGCTCAGACTATTGATGTTTTCCTAATTCCTTTAGTACCCTACACAGTATCTTTCGAAACTCTTAAAGCTAGTCATTCAAGGAGGAAGCTTCCTAGTCAGTACCAATTACATTTCTCCATGCCCTGTGGCCAATCATTTCAAAAACCATATATAGATTTAGTACAACCTCAACCAAAATTTCAATACAACTATTCATATAATTTTTTTTAAAACTTAAAAACTTAAATTCACATGTCAGCACAAAGACCCTGGATAGCCAAAACTTTCGTGAATAGAAGAACAAAACAAAACAAAAAAACAACAACAACAAAAGAAAACACTGTTAGAGGTACCACTGTTCCTGATTTCAAGTTATACTACAAAGCTATAATAGTAAAAGCAGCATGGTACTGATACAAAAACAGACACACTGATCAATAGATCGAATCAAGGTCTCAGATATAAGTCCATGTCCCTACAACTACCTTATTTTAACAAAAATACCAAAATCATACACTGAAGAAAAGACAGGATATTTAACAAATGGTGTTGGGAAACGTGGGTGTATAAGATGAAAACTGACTCTTCTCTCTCACCCTGAACACAAACAGTTCCACGTGAAGCTTAGATCTCAGTGTTATCCATTAGAGTGGCCCAGATCACAAACTCAAGTGACAGAGCATGCTGGCAAGGATGTGGAGCAAGGGGAACACTTCTCCACTGCTGCTGGGAGAGCAAACTTATACAACCACTTTGGAAATCAATTTGGCAGTTTCTCAGAAAATTGGGAACAGTTCTACCTTAAAACCCAGCTATACCACTCCTGGACATATACCCAAAAATTGCCCCACTCTATCACAGGGACACTTGTTCGACTATATTCATAGCAGCTTTATGCATAATAGCCAGAACTGAAAACAACCTAGATGCCCCTCAACTGAAGAATTAACAAAGAAAACGTGGTATATCTACCCAACTGAACACTATTCAGCTGTTTAAAAAAAAAAGCCATCATAAAATTTGCAGAGAAATGGATGGAACTTGAGAATATCATCCTGAGTGAGGTAACTCAGACCAGAAAGAAATATGATATGTACTCACTTATAAGTGGACATTAGCCATAAAGTGCAGATCATGCTACAATCTGTAGGCCCAATGAAACTAGATAATAAGGAGGGCCCAAGAGAGTATGTGTTAATCTCACTCAAAAGCAGAAACAAAACAGTCATTGCAGGTGGATGGAGAGAGGGAACATGGTGGGAGAGGGGGTGGGAGAAGGGTATGGGGATGGTAATCTGGTGTGAGGCAGATTCGGGAGAGGGCTGGGAGTGAGAATAGAAGACAGTGGGGTCTATCTCTGGGACTAACTGAAGTTCTAGGATAGGGGAAGTTATAGGAAGTCTACATGGGTGACCTTAGCTGAAATTCCTACTGGGGTGGGGGATATAGACTGAAGTGGCTACCTCCTGTAGCCAGTTAGGATTTCCAGTAGAAGGAGGAAGACATCAATCAACCCACAAAGCCTTCAACCCAAAATTTGTCCTGCCTAAGAAAAGGATTGAACAGAGACTGAGAGACTGGCCAACCAATGACTGGCCCAACTTGAGACCTATCCCATGGGGAAAAGCTAACTTCTGACACTACTAATGATACTCTTGTATGCTTGCAGACAGGAACCTAGCATAACTGTCTCCTGAGAGGCTTCATCCAGCAGCAGATGGAAACAGATGCAGAGACCCACAGCAAAACATCAGGCAGAGCTTGGGGAATCTTTTGAAAGAGTGGGGGATAGAATTGAGTGAGTCAGAGGTCAAAGACACTATAAGAAAACCTACAGAGTCAGCTAACCTGGGACCATGGTGGTTTATAGACAATGAACGACCAACCAAAGAACATGCAGAAGCTGGAGCTAGGCCCCCTACACATTTGTAGCAGATGAGTAGCTTGGTCTTTATGTGGGTTCTCTATCAGTTGGAGCAGGAGATGAGTCTGACTCTGTTGCCTTCCATTGGATCCCTCACCCCCTACCTGAAATACCTGGTTGGGCCTCAGCGGGAGAGGATGTGCTTAGCCCTGCTGGGACTAGATGTCCCAGGGTCAGGTGGTACTCAAAGGGAAGGATAATGAGAAGAGGGATTTGTAATGGAGGGGAGGAGGGAGGGGCTGTGATTGGGATGTAAGGTGAACAAAAAAATAAATTATGGAAGAAAAAGTGTGTGGAGAATGAAAGCAAAAAAGATCTCAGTGTTAGACATGAAACTCTGAGGCTTCTGGAAGAGAGCGGGAGGTAGGTACACTTATGGCTGTAAGTTCTGGTAAGCACTTTCTTGATAGCAATCTGACTGCCCGAGATATTATACCAATAATAAAGTGGAACTTCATTAAATTAAAAGGCTTCTCATTGCAAAGAAAACTGTGAATTGACTGAGATGCAGCCTACATCTCAGCCCAGTTAATCATCTGATGGCAGCTTGGTATCTAGAATATACATAGAATTTAAAAACTAACAACAAGACAATGAACAACCCACTTAAAAAGTGGGATGTAGACCTGAACAGAGAGTTCTCAGAGAAAACACAATGGTTCACTAATATTTAAAAGGTGTTCACCATCCCTAGCCATCAGGGAAATACCAATTAAAACCATTTTGAGATTCTTCACTGGCAAACTGGTCCACTTTTAAAATATTGGAAGAACACATGTTTTACATGGTATGTTTCCTATCTGAATCTGTGACAATTTAGTAAACAATGGTCAACATCAAAAATTATTTCAAATCATGAAACTGAAGACCTTTCTTTTCTTGGTCTGTTGAGAATATAAGGTCACCCAGCACTACAGATACCTGGTAACTCTGAAACCAGTCCTTGCACTGTTCACTTTCTAGAAAAAAAAAAAAAAACAACAAAAACAACAAAAAAACAAACAAAAAAGAAAAAAAACCAGAAGAGAAACAGCAAGCTGGAATCTTTCCTCTGTTGGCCAGCCATTCCTGCACTTCCAGGGATTCTAACTGCTTAGTGACTAATAACAGTATGCCAGAATCTCAGGATAGCTATATATGCTTATTTATTAAAACCTAAAGCATTGGATTTGGGGAGATGGCAGATAACAGGCAGGTTGAACCTGCTAGAATCTCTAAGGAGATTCTGATAACAGCTGTGATAAGCAAACAGTGAGAATCAAAAATCTCAAGTTTCACAGCAAAGTAAAAGCAGAAAGCTTACAAAGTAGGGTGAGGAAATGGGCCAGAGTCTTTCCTGGAGGGATTGACTTATCCAGGGAGGTAAGTCAAGATAAGAGGGAGGGGGAGGGGAGGGAGAGGGAGAGGAACAGAGAGGGAGGGAGAGGTAGAGTGGGGTGGAAGGGGAAAGGAGAGAGAAGGAGGGAGGGGGGAGGGAGGGGGAGAGGGGGGAGAAAGGGGGAGAGGGGGGTTAGGCAGAAAGGGTGGGTTAGGGGATTGGGAGAGGGAAAGGGAAGGGGGAGGGGAAGGGAGAGAGAGAGAGAGAGAGAGAGAGAGAGAGAGAGAGAGAGAGAGAGAGAGAGAGAGAGAGAGAGAGAGAGAGAGAGAGGCAATAGTTGCACACAGCAACAACTGAAGGAGGAAAACACTAAGAAAGAAGCTCTCCCTGCTACTCTGCTCTGTTGGGCTTTCTGCTGTAACAGCAGCTAGGGGCCATTTTAAGCAGCATGGCATCTTAACTAGCTTAGGCCTCTAACTTTAACTTAGAGGCCTAAGTACTGATGCTGGACCCTGACTGGCAGCACCAGACCTGCCACAAACCACATTCTTGGGTTTGGAGAGCAAGTGTGATGGGACTATACCCTGAAGTCCAACCAGCACAGTCCCTTTATTGTTTATTTATGCAAACCTTCTCACTAAAACATGAGGATATCACACAGTGTATTTTGATCACATTCCCTCTCAAACCTCTTCTCTGCTCAGCCAGCCTTTTGTGTTCTCTCTCTCTCTCTCTTTCTCTCTCTCTCTCTCTCTCCCTCTCCCTCTCCCTCTCCCTCTCCCTCTCCCTCTCCCTCTCCCTCTCCCTCTCCCTCTCCCTCTCCCCCTCTCTCTCTCTCTCTCTCTCTCTCTCTCTCTCTCTCTCTCTCTCTCTCTCTTTCCCCCCCCTCAAACCTACCAAGATTTTTTGTGCTGCCTATATGCTCTTGGTCTATAAGATGGTTGGCCTATAAGGGGTAATGGCCTTAAAAAACACCAACTCCCCTTCTGCCAGCAGTTATTAATTTTCAGGAGATACTCACCTAGCAGTGAGACATTGTTTCCACCTCTCCTATCATTTTTGGAAGTTTCTCTGGCGTAAATTGTCAAACTGCTCTGAGTTCATATGTGTGAGTGTCTAGCTGCATCTGGAAAACAGTTTTTTTATAGGCCACCCACCACCACTGGCTCTAATGATCTATGTACACCCTTTCCATAAGTATCCACAAGCCTTGGGGAAAGGGGTATGATACAGCTAAACCATTTAGGGCTTAGCATTCTTTTTTTTTTCCTTTTAAAAGTTCTTTATTATTATAGTATATTGCTTATATACTTCTTTTTTAAATTTTATTTAATCTTTTTTTTAACACTCCAAATTTTATCCACCTCCTGATCTACCTTCTGACTGTTCCCCATCCCCTCACCCCTGTCTCCACAAGGATGTCCACAGCCCACTAGATCTCTAAACTCTCTGGATTTTATTTCCCTCCCTCCCCCACCCCGGTACACCCTCCAACTGTTCCACATCCCATACATCCTTCCCAACACCCTGTCTCCACAAGAATGTCCTGCACTTCCCACCCCCCACCCATCCAAACCTCTAAACTCCCTGGGGCCTCCAGTATCTTGAGGGTTAGGTGCATCTTCTCTGACTTAACCCAGACCCCGCAGTCCCCTGCTGTATATGTGTTGAGGGCCTCATATCAGCTGGTACATGCTGCCTGGTTGGCTGTCCAATGTCTGAGATTCTCAGGGGTCTAGGTTAATTGAGATTGCTGTTCCTCCTACCAGGTCACCCTCCTCCTCATCTTCTTGCAGCTTTTCCCTAATTCAACCACAGGGGTCAGCAGCTTCTGTCCATTGGTTGGATGCAAATATCTGCATCTGACTCATTCATCTGCTTGTTGGGTCTTTCAAAGGGCAGTCATGCTAGGTCCCTCTTTGTGGGGCCTCAGTAATAGTGTCAGGACTTCGGACCTCCTCTTGAGCTGGATCCCACTTTGGGCCTGTTGCTGGACCTCCTTTTCCTCAGAGTCCTCTCCATTTCCACCCCTGTAGCTCTTCCAGACAGGAATAATTATGGGTCAGAGTGTTGACTGTGGGATGGCAATCCCATCCCTCACTTGATGCCCTGTCTTTCTGCTGAGCTCTACAAGTTCCCTTTTCCCATTTTAGGATATATCATCTAAGGTCCCTCTCTTTGAGTCCTAAGAGTCTCTCACTTTCCAGGTCTCTGGTACATTCTGGAGAATCCTTCTACCCTCGACCTCCAGAGGTTGCCTGTTTCCATTCTTTCTGCTGGTCCTCAGGGTTTCAGTCATTTTCCCTCACACAATACCAGATCAGGGTCCCCTCTCCCCTCCAATCCTCTTTCCCTCCCAGGTGCTTCCCTCCCCTCTTGTGATTGCTTTCTTCTCCCTCCCAAGTGAGATTGAGGTGACCTCACGTGGGCCCCTCAGCTTGTCGACCTTTTTGAGTTCTGTAGACTGTATCTTGGATATTCTGTTCTTTTTTTTTTTTTTTTTTTTTTTTTGGCTGATTGATTTACACAATAGAATACTAGTCAGCTCTTTAGCATGAGGAAATCCTGAATTTTGCAGGAAATGAATGGAATTAGAAAATATCATCCTTAGTGAAGTAACTCAGACCCTAAAGGACATGTATGGTATGTTGACCCGTCCAGCAGGTCCAGTTATTCGAGGGTCTCAAGGGGACCTTCTCCTAAGAACCAAATGGGGGGTAGAGAGAGATGAGGGTCTTGTGCGAATAACGACACAGAAACGTTCTGAATTGCATCAGGACCCCAATGTATTGCAAAAGGCCCAAGGCTTAAATGCACAAGCAAAAGGGGAAGTACAGATGCTTATCAGCGGGAGGGGTGGGGCAATACAAGCAAAAGAAGTACTTATCAGTGGGGGGGGGGGCAATAGAAATTCTTTCTTTTGGCAGCTACATGGGGAAGCAGGAACTTGGTGGTATCAGGGTGTGGTCAGGACATCGGCGATGACTTAGGGCTGGAACATCCCGTGGTTGTTCTCAGAATCGATGTGTCGGTGGCCCGCTTTTGACCCCCTTTTCTTCTCGGGGGGAGAGGCCCAATTCAGAGATCAAGAGTTGTCTTAATAGCTCCCAACAGTATGTACTCACTAATAAGTGGATATTAGTTAAAACAACAACAACAATAACAACAACAACAACAACAAAAAGGACTTAGCATTCTATAGGTTCAACATCCTTAGACATCAGGAGAAATGTGAATTGAAACTACTTTGAGATTTCATCTTCGAGATTTCATCTTACCTCAGAATATCTAGAATTCAAATAAAATTATGGAAAGATGGTGTGGATGTGAGGAAAGATAAACACTTATTCACTGTTGATGGAAGTGCAAACTGGTGCAGCCACTATGGAAATCAGCAAGGAATCCCTCAAAAAAGCTGCAAATATATTTATTAGAGCTATATCACTCTTGGGCAATATAATGCAATGTAAGGTGAACCAATACATGCATGCTGCTAGCAAAGAATCCTTCATCACGTAGCCTTTCACTCTTGCTTTAGCAGAACATCCTTTCACCTTTATGTGCTTCAGATAAATGTTCTTTCATGAGTCTGGCATAGTCTTTCACCTGTGTCTATTTTAGCTAAATGTTCCTTCATGTGTTTGCCCCAGCAAAATACCATCCAACTAATTTTCCAAAGACCCCTTAAGTTTCCACTTCTAGAACCTGTAAGTAGACCCATCATATGTCCTTGAGAAAAACCTAGTACTATTATTCTGCTTAATTACTTAGTATTAAGCCAACTCCTAATGCTTTATCATTAAATCCATAGACTAGTATGTTTCTCAACCATCATCAATGAAGCTGTTCTCTGTAGTAAGTCATATTTACACAGGGACTCAAGGTGCCGAGAATAGGAGATTGCATTTTAAATCTTTTATTGAGAATTCCATGGCCAAATGAAAAGGTTAGCTTGTATTGTTTAAAGTACCTCTTTCTTATATAGAAGACTGACTAATAACTATGTTCAAGTCATTTCTGTTCATTTATTATAGGTGGTTTTATCCGTGAGGGTGTAGTCTCCCAAGTAATGAGAACCTTGGTCATTAGGTTCAAAGAGAAAAAATGAAAACTTACCCTATTTGTATTTTTAACCTGAATGTCAATCAGGGGAAAAAAAAAGCCCAATTCATTTATTAAGGCAAATCTCTTATCTAAACCTACCAACCTAATGGCTCAGGCTTTCCTTCTTCTTCTTTCATTTAATTTTTATTTTATCTGCATGGATGTTTTGCCTGAATGTTTTGACGGTGAACTACATGTATGAGTGTGGTGTCCATATAGAACAGAAGAAGGTGTCAGATATCCAGGACCTGGCATTACAGATAAGCTTTGTTGCTTTCAACATGATGCTGGAAATCAAGCATAGGTCCTCTGGAATAGTAGCCACTGACTGAACATCTCTCCATAACACCTTGTTCTTCTTATTCAGAGAGAACTTATACCCCTGAGTTAAAAAACTAATCACAAAAATGCACATAGCAAAAACAGCTTTTTCTATTTCTGAGTTACAAGATTTTCCACTATCCTTCCCCAAAACCATTGTACTCCAATCCATTACAACTACACCCCACTTCTCTGGTGCTAATTTCTGTCTTAATTCTTTTTGCGTTACTTTGACAAAATACTCTTGGAAAAGCCAATGGCAGAGTTCTAGTTCCCTTTTTTTTTTTTGCTCTAATTAAACACTAATCAAAAGAAACTTAAGGGAGGAAAGGGTATTATTGGCTCCAGGTCTCAGTCCATCATTGAGGAAGATACCCAGACAAGAACAGATACCCAGACAAGAACTTGAAGCATAAACCATGGAAGAACCCTGATTGCTATCTTAGCAGACTTAAGCTTAGCTAACTTTCTTATACAAACCAGGATTACTTGTTTAGGAATGCTGCCATGCTCAGTGAATGGGATTCTCCTATATCAATTTAAAATCAAGACAGTCTCCCACAGATATTCACATAGACCATATGATCTAGTCAATTACTAGTTGAGGGTATTCTATCAGATGACTCAAGTTCCTGTTAAGTTGATAGAGTAGAGAGAAACAATGAGAGCAATTGACCCTAACTTTACCTGGGAAGAGAATAAGCCCAGAAGACTTGGGAAATTATACTGGCTTTTCTTCCATTGTAGGCCTGTATAAGAGTAATCAGTAATAACTATACCACACACCTCAAGTTTCATTGTCTTGAAAATTTCCCCTGCCAAAGAAATTAGTCATTTATTTTTAAATTTAGCCTAGTGTTACTTCTCTAGATACAGGCCGAACACAGCCACATTCTTTACCAAAATATCACATGAATGCTCCTTGGTTCAATTCTAGACAAACTCCTAACACCTTTTGAGTTGGGCCTCTGGTGTCTGCATTTCTTTTAGCATTACTGTTTTCCAAAGTCTCACTAGAATAGCCATTAAGCTCTGCATAGTTCCAACCTAAAGCTCCAGAATCTTCCACATTTTTCTACAGATTAGAATAAACAAACAAATAAACAACAACAAAGCCCGACATGGTAGGATTTATCACAGCAACAGCCTCACCTCTCAGGGTCAGAAAGTAGACCAAAGTTAACTAGAAGTGATGAGAATGACCAAAACTCATTCTGGACTGGCCTGGACTTGAGCCTCATTGACCTCCCCAGAAGCAGACTTGCAACTCTCAGCTCCTGGACAGCATTGGGTATGCCCTCCAGGCCTTCTAGGTTATATACAACTATGTCTCATTCTTTGGCCTCTAGACTTACCAAGAGACAGGATCCAAGAAAACACCCACATTTTCACCAGGTGTTGGCCCTGAAGTACCCTGGTGGAATTAATAAATAAATAAAACCAACACATATCTGGATCCTGAAGACACAGATCCATCATGTCTTACAGCACTCACTTCCTGTGACTGTCTTTGGGACTCAACCTGAGCCCTGACACAAGGGATTACTTGGGGTGCACAGATGGCAGGTGTGAGAGTTGCCATGGTTACCACCACAGGCCTTTCATGTTGGTTTCACTGAATTATTTTGCATCTCTTGGGCAGTGAATTACAGAAGCCAGTCAATACATGTGCATTTCTTTGAGTAGGAAAATACTATCTATGGGGAAGTAACCAGTAGTAATAGCAATTGGGAAGTCAGTCAATAAATAGAAGATTATGTTCAAATCACAAAAAATACACAGAAATAATGTGTATAATAGTATATAAGTCAATTCCTGGTGGCAAGGTACTCAGTTTTGCTGACAAATGCATATATATGCTCAATAAAAGACATAATAATACAAGGCACAATTAATAGTTCAGTACTACAAGAGGGTGATATGATTGTCAAGTTAATCTGCATCAATCAATGATGGCTAACTATAATTCTCAACTTGGTTGAAATTGGAGTCAACTGAAGGATGATCCTCTTGGGTGGGAGTGGGAGGACATTTGCTAGAATTCACTGAAGGAGGGGAGATCCTCTCCTAGAGTCGGCAGCACCTACTAGCTGCTACTCAGGTGTAATGAGGGAGAGAAATCCTGCTTCTGCCTGCTAGGCTCATAAGTGTTTCTACTCTGTTGCTGCCAAACTTCACTGATGTCAAAGCACAGCTGCTTGCCTTTAAACAAATACTGAAGAGCAGCAGATCTCCAGGAATCTTGCAGGCCTTCCATGTCACCAGAGTGGTACTGCTGAGGTGTATAACCTAGTAGACTAATAAGCAGTTCTCAGTCTCTCCAGTATAGAGATAGCTAGTATTGACTACCCAGCTTGTATCATGTAAGCCAACCTAATAAGTTCCCTTTGTAATGCATTTTCATTCTGTTTCTCTTGAGAACCCTGACTAATACAAAGTGTATTTGTTTTTCTGCCCAGGATGCTTTATATCATAATAACCAGTAGAACATGATGTAGTGGCACTCACCTTTAATTCCACCATGTAGGAGGCAGAGACAGGCAGATCTCTCTGAGTTCAAATCTACATAGAGAGTTCCAAGCCAGTCAGGTCAACCTAGTGAGATTCTGTCTCAACATACACACACACACACACACACACACACACACACACACACACACACACACAGAGAGAGAGAGAGAGAGAGAGAGAGAGAGAGAGAGAGAGAGAGAAACAGAGCAGGGGAGGGGGGAGAGAGAGAGGAAAGAGAGATGGGGAAGCAGGAAAAGATTCCCCCAGGCCAAATAACAGAACTTCTTGAGTGTAGAGAATTTAAATATTTCAGAACAATGTATATTGAGCTAATTTTTGTCCCTTCTGAAAGCAATCCATTGTTCATACCTGTGTCTGACCTAACATCTTTGTAACTATATAAAACACAATAAATGCATTCTTAGCAAATGGCTTGTTTCTACCACATCACCAGACAGCATCTGAGCCGTAGCTGAGCCTGACTTGGTTTGCTGTGTGCCCTGCCTACTTGATCTTTCCATTGATACATTTGAAAATGTATTGATATATGAATCTCTTGATTTTGCTACTATGAGAACATCTTATGAAACTATTACCACACTTGAACATGGCATTTGGGTAACCTTTATCTATGTCCCCAGACCTTGATCATTCCTATTTGACTCCACAGTGAATTATCCTTTATTCTTCTTGAGGTGAGAGTAAGTAATGTTCTTGTATCATCAGGTAATAACTAAGAATTTTTTAAAACATTACTACTTCTTTTTCAAATAAATAAGAACTTTCACAAACAAACAAAAATGGCTTCCTCTTCATATACAGGTGCAAAGACCTGAAGCAGTGTTAATGTTGTCTTGGCATACAAAAGTAACTTTTTAAATTTTATTTTTTATGTGTAGGTGCCTGGAGACATATATATACATATGCAGAAGCCCTCAGAGATCAGAGGAAGACATTGGGTTCCATGGACCTGCAGGGAGCAGGCAGTAGTGAGCCACCCCATGAGTGATGAAAGCTGAACCTAGGTCCTCCATAATAACAGCAATCATTCTTAACAACAGTCATTTCTCTAGACCTAGACATGATTCTTAACCATATTGAATTTTGCCTTCAATTTTCCATCTTTCTGTCTGGGCAAAGGAACTTCTGAATTAAGAGTGTGTATACTAAGCTAGGATGTAGCTTAACTAGGACACTGCCTGCCTAGCATACACAAAGCCCTGGTATAATCCCTGGCATTGTATAAAAGCAGACATGGCAACACATGCCTATAATCCCAGCATTTGGGAGTTGAAGATAGGAGGCTCAGAAGTTAAAGGTCACCTTTGGTTGGTTACGTAGAGAGCTGGAGGCCAGCCTAGGCAACATGAGATTGTCTAAAGTAAACAGAAGTGTATGAGGACTCATCATTTGCAATTTAGCCATAAATCTGGCTTCATCTCTTTCCTCTCCACAATTCCACTAAACTCGTTCTGGAAAATTGGTGACTTATAATAGAAAACAATCAAGTTATTTGTCTTTGTCTGGTTTATATAAGGCTTTGCAGCACAGTGTTTGGAAGGCTCTGTATAACAACAATACTTATCTCCCACACATTGCATTCATGGATGAACTACCCAACCTGCGGTTCTGTGTTTATGTAATAAAAAGAGGAGAAACACCAAAAATAAACAAAACGTTGGCTATGCTAGCAATAACCTCAAAAGGTTATTCCAGAGGTTTGGGATAAAATAATAGGTTATTTTGGATGACTTGGCAGTGTCTAAAAAAAGCTTAATGTTAAATAGCAGAAGCTATTTCTGGGTACTTGTAGCTAATATTGAGTCTATTTGCAGAATTTGAAGCTGTGGACCAGGCTTTTCATAGAGAAAGTGCCTGTTTTCCAAGTCACTCCACTCCCTGCATTTTCCCTCCATCTCACTTGCATTCTTTCTGTGTACATCATAAACTCTGTTCCAACTGACTGTTTCCTACACACACATTTCTGAAGGCGTTCTGCTTCAGTCATCACACCTTGGCCATTGTGCACCACAAGGAAGAGAACACACCAGTGGGCTCATGAAACAACAAAATCTTTTATTATACCTACCACATAAGCCCAGTCACTGATGGATCAAAGTCACCAGACAAGGCCCAGAGAGACTTGTCTCTTCTGAGAGCCCTGAGTAGGGGTTGAAGCAGGGTTTATAAGCATAAAAACTACAAGCAGCTGGGCTAGGGTACAGTTGTAATTTTGACCAATCAGAACTCCGTGATTAGGGACTTTCCTAAGTTTTCCATCATTGTCAACTGACATCGAATGTCAGTGGTTTTGCCCAACCAATCAAGTTCATTTATTCTTTCTGCTGGTAGGACCAGGCATTATGTTTTGTGTAACTATCATTGCTTAGAGAGGGAGTTGGTAACAGGTACGTTTTGGGGAATTACTATTGCTTACAGAGGAAGTTGGTCAGCTTAGGTAAAATGGAGTCTGAAGTAAAAAAGGCAGTATTTAAGGCAAGTTCTGCTCTCAAAACAGTCTCTCCTTTTTTTCTCAGCAATCCTCATTTTAATTTTCAGTTGTGCCCATAAAATAGCTCATGTATATTCACATCTTTAACTCAGACCTCTGTTTTACATTGTGATCAGCAATTGGACACACACAGTTCCAGAGTGTCTATGCTAATGATATCAGGAATGATAGAGGTAGAAGAGAAACTGAGGCAGATTTGTGACTAAATCAGAAATTCAATAATGATACCATTTGACACTTACTTTTTTTTAAAATTTTTTTTTCCATTTTTATTAGGTATTTAGCTCATTTACATTTCCAATGCTATACCAAAAGTCCCCCATACCCACCCACCCCCACTCCCCTACCCACCCACTCCCCCTTTTTGGCCCTGGCGTTCCCCTGTACTGGGGCATATAAAGTTTGCGTGTCCAATGGGCCTCTCTTTCCAGTGATGGCCGACTAGGCCATCTTTTGATACATATGCAGCTAGAGTCCAGAGCTCCGGGGTTTACTTTTATAGGCACCATCCCTGCCCTGGAGCTTGAGGTTATTGAAGAGGATTCCGGTGATCTGAATAAACTTGGTATTGTTCAAGACAACTGGGCTTTGACTGTCCTCTTCGCTCTGGAGGGGCATATGGCCTCACTGATACTGACTTTGGGTAAAAGGCAGAAAAGCCCAAGAGCTGCTAAAGCTTCCTTAAGCAATCATGCAGAGGTTATTAGTAAAGGCCATTCCAAGAGGTGGTGTTGATCCCGAGTACAAAAATCCTTGAGCTGTAGCAAAAATTTGGCAGATCTGATTCTTAAATCTCAAAGAATTTATTCTACCTTGAATTATCATAGCATTTGTCTGTTTCCTGATTGCGATGAATGATAGCTTGTTCCATTTAACTTTCTACTGTCTAAGGTTTACTCAGCTTCTCATTTCTATGAGAATCATCCTAGACTTAGAAAATAATCAGCTATTACTTATTTTTGTATTCATACATCAATTTCTTTCAACTTTCCTTCAACATTGCTAACGCTCTTTCATACATTTCCTCATGCTATGAGGATCCCCAACCATAAAGTTATTTTCATTGGTACTTCATACCTGTAATGTTGCTACTGTTATAAATCGCAATGTGAATATTTTTAGAGACAGTGGGTTGCCAAAGGGGCCACAACCCACATGTTGAGAACTACTGAACTAAATACTGTATTATCCTCTCTTCCCGTATGATTCCTATATAATAAATAAGCACTTGAATTAACTATCCTCGCCCCAGTATAGTGATGAGAAACAGAGGCGTATAGGTGTTAGAGGAATTGATGTCACACACGAAGGAAACCAGGCGAACTCTGAACCATTCTAGAATGCAGATAATCATGGCCTGCTCTGTCATGCAGCCTGAACTGGGTCAAAGCTGCAGACAGTGTAGGTGAGGGTTAGTTGATGGTCTTCTTTGGACCTTATGTTTCCCTACCTTTCAGCATTGATTAGGTCAGGTTGAACAATGTACTTATGCATAAGCCTTGTTGAGATTTAATATTGCTTTGTGTTGGTTAGTGGGCAGGTGTTTGTTTAAAGGAAGTGGAAACAGGTGTGCCAGCCTTGATTCAATTATACCAGGAAGGGAGACACACTGATCCATGGCCATTTTCAAGGAGAGATGCTGATTGCACTAATTAATCATTTGTCTGTCAGAACTAAATAGAACATAATAGAAAATGATGTTCCAGTTGCCATAGGTATGGAACATGGAGTCTTGTGCCTGGCTCTCCCGGAAAGCAGATGCAACTGTTTATCATGACATCAATTAAGATGCAGTGCGTGACTCTGCCTGGATTACCATGTCTGAGATGACTAGAAGGAAAGGTGTTTTCTAAACTCTTGCCAACAATGTGGGACCTCATCCAACAGGAACTGCCTCTCACAGGAACATTTCCTTTCAAAGAGATTAATTGAGTCTTTTTAGATCAAAAAGTATCCCCAAGATAGGGTAAAAGGGATATTTGGTATTCTGTCTCTTGAAACATTCAATCTAGTTGTTTATCTGTCCAGACAGTCATGTTCATAATGGGCTATCATAGAGTATTTAATTTATTCCTTCATTTATCTACTGGCTACTCAGTAGCCATAATGGTCTTTTAAAACCATAAGTCAAGTACATTGATCTGCTTAAGTGTCTTCAATGACTGATCAATAGATTTATAGTTTCATAGAAATGAATAGCAAATCATAATACAGGGGGACATATATCAACAGTTTACAAGATAGATACTTCCAGTTAGCATGATATTCAGGAAAAAAAAAGCATTTGATAGAATTTACAGTTTTATAATAAAACTCCCTACAGAAATTGATATTAGAGGAAATTTCATAAAATGGTGAAGGACATCAATAAAGCTCAACACTTATCATCAGCAATGGTGAAAAGATTACTGGTGCTTACTAAGATTAGCACTGAAGCACAGAAGTGCACTCTCACGACTCCTGATCAGAGTTTTACTGGATGACGTAAATAGAGCAAAGATGCAAGAAAGGTGAATGAGAAGCATATATGTATTTTTTTTATTTTATTTTATTTTATTTTATTAGATACTTTCATTATTTACTTTTCAAATGTTATCCCCTTTCCTGGTCTCCCTCTGGAAGCCCCCTCCCCTTATCCCCTCCTCCCTCCTCTGCTCACCAACCCACCTACTCCCTATACTGGGGCACAGAGCCTTCACAGGACCAAGGGCCTCTCCTCCCATTGATGACCGACTAGACCATCCTCTGCTTCATATGTAGCTGGAGCCATGATTCCCACAATGTGTACTCTTTGGTTGGTGGTTTAGTCCCTGGGAGCTCTGAAGGTACTGGTTAGTTCATATTGTTGCTCCTCCTGTGGAACTGTAAACCCCTTCAACTCCTTGGATACATTCTCTATCTCCTTAATTGGGGACCCTGTGCTCAGTCCAAGGCATGGCTGTGAGCATCTCCTTCTGTATTTGTCAGGCACTAGTAGAGCCTCTCAGGGGACAGTTATATCAGTTTCCTGCCAGCACTTGTTGGTATCCACAATGGTGTCTTGGTTTGGTGGTTGTATATGGGATGGATCCCCAGGTGGGGGAGTCTCTGGCTGTTCATTCTTTCAGTCTCTGCTCCACACTTTGTCTCTGTAACTCCTTCCATGGGTATTTTGTTCCCTTTCTAGGAAGGATCAAAGTATCCACACTTGGTCTTCCTTCTTGAGTTTCATATGGTTTGCGAATTGAATCTTGGGTGTTCTGAGCTTCTGAGCTAATATCCACTTGTAGGTGAGTTCATATTATGTTCTTTTGTGATTGGGCTACCTCACACAGGATGATATACTCCAGATCAATCCATTTCTCTAAGAATTTCATAAATTCATTGTTTTAAATAGCTAAGTAGTAATCCATTGTGTAAATGTGCCACATTTTCTGTATCCATTCCTCTATTGAGGGACATCTGGGTTCTTTCCAGCTTCTGGCTATTATAAATAAGACTGCTATGAACATAGTGGAACATGCGTCCTTATTACCTGTTGGAGCATCTTTTAGGTATATGCCCAGGAGTGGTATTGCTGGGTCCTCAGGTAGTATGTCCAACTTTCTTAGGAACCACCAAACTGACTTCCAGAGTGGTTTTACCAGGTTGCAATCCCACCAGCAGTGGAGGAGTGTTCCTCTTTCTCCACATCCTCACTAGCATCTGCTGTCAGGTTTTGAACTTAGCCATTCTGACTGGTGTGAGGTAGAATCTTAAGTTTGTTTTGATTCACATTTCCCCGATAACTAAGGATGTTAAAAACTTTTTTAGATGCTTCTCAGCCATTCCGTATTCCCCAGGTGAGAGTTCTTTGTTTAGTTCTGTACCCCGTTTTTAAATAGGGTTATTTGTTTCTCTGGAGTCTAACTTCTTGAGTTCTTTATATATGTTGAATATTAGCCCCCTTAGAATTGGTAAAGATCTTTTCCCAATCTGTTGGTTGCCTTTTTGTCTTATTGAAAGTGTCCTTTGCCTTACAGAAGCTTTGCAATTTTATGACGTTCCAGTTGTCGATTCTTGATCTTACAGCACAAGCCATTGTTGTTCTGTTCAGGAATTTTGTCCTGTGCCCATATTTTCGAGGATCTTCCCTACTTTCTCCTCAATAAGTTCCAGTGTCTCTGGCTTTATGTGGAGGTCCTTGATCCACTTAGTCTTGAGCTTTGTACAAGGAGAAAAGAGTGTGTCAATTGGCATTCTTCTATGTGCTGACCACCAGTTGAACCAGCACCAATTTGTTTAAAATGCTGTCACTTTTTCACTGCATGGTTTTAGCTCCTTTATCAAAGATCAAGTGACCAAGGTGTGTGGGTTCATTTCTGGGTCTTCAATTCTGTTCCATTGATCTACCTGTCTGTCACTATACCAATACCATGCAGTTTTTATCACAATTGCTCTGTAGTACAGCTTGAGGTCAGGCATGGTGATTCCACCAGAGGTTCTTTTATTGTTAAGAATAGTTTTGCTATCCTAGGTTTTTTGTTATTCCAGATGAATTTGAAAATCGCCCTCTCTAACTCTGTAGACAACTGAGTTGGAATTTTGATGGGAATTGCATTGAATCTGTAGATTGCTTTTGGCAAGATAGGCATTTTTACTATATTAATCCTGCCAATCCACAAGCTTGGGAGATCTTTCCATCTTCTTAGATTTTCTTCGATTTCTTTATTCAGACACTGGAAGTTCTTATACATATCTTTCACATGCTTAGTTAGAGTCACACCAAGGGTGAAGGATCTTGTTTCCCTAATTTCTTTCTCAGCCTGTTTATCCTTTGTGTAGAGGAAGGTTACTGATTTGTTTGAGATAATTATATATCCAGCTACTGTGCTGAAGTTGTTTATCAGGTTTAGGAGATCTCGTGGAATTTTTGGGGTCACTTAAGTATACTATCATATCATCTGCAAAGAGTGATATTTTGACTTCTTTTCTTTCCAATTTGTATCCCTTTGATCTACTTTTGTTGTCTAATTTTTCTGTCTAGGAATTCATGTACAATATTGAATAGGTGGGGGGAGAGAGAGAGAGAGAGAGAGAAAGAGAGAGAGAGAGAGAGAGAGAGAGAGAGAGAGAGAGAGAGAGAGAGAGAGAGGGCAGCCTTGTCTAGTCTCTGATTTCAGTGGGATTGCTTCCAATATCTCCATTTAGTTTGATGTTGGCTACTGGTTTGCTGTATATTGTTTTTAATATGTTTAGGTATGGGCCTCAAATTCCTGATCTTACCAAGACTTTTATAATGAAGGGGTATTGGATTTTGTTGAATGCTTTCTCAGCATCTAATGAGATGATCATATGGTTTTTTCTTTGAGTTTGTTTATATAGTAGATTACATTGATGGATTTCTGTATATTGAAACATCCCTGCATCACTAGGATGAAGCCTACTTGATCATGATGGATGATCAATTTAATGTGTTCTTGGATTCAGTTTGTAAGAATTTTATTGAGTATTTTTGCATCAATATTCATAAGGGAAATTGGTCTGAATTTCTTTCTTTGTTGGGTCTTTGTGTGGTTTAGGAGTGATTGTGGCTTCATAGAATGAATTGGGTAGATTATCTTCTGTTTCTATTTTGTGGAATAGTTTGAGGAGGTTTGGTATTATGTCTTATTTGAAGGTGTGATAGAACCTTGCACTAAATCCATCTGATCCTGGGCTTTTTTTGGTTGGGAGACTATTTATGACTATTTTTATTTCTTTAGGGGATATGGGACTGTTTAGATCGTTAATCTGATCCTGATTTAACTTTGGTACCTGGTATCTGTCTAGAAAACTGTCCATTTCATCCAGGTTTTCTAGTCTTGTTGAGTATAGGCTTTTGTAGTAGGATCTGATGATACTTTGGATTTCCTCGGTTTCTTTTGTAATGTCTCCCTTTTCGTTTCTGGATTTGGATAATTAGGATACTGTCTCTGTGCCCTCTAGTTAGTCTGGCTAAGGGTTTATCTATTTTGTTGATTTTCTCACTGGTTTGGTTGATTCTTTGTATAGTTCTTTTTGTTTCCACTTGATTGATTTCATCCCTGAGTTTGATTATTTCTTCAGTCTACTCCTCTTGGGTGAATTTGCTTCTTTTTGTTCTAGAGCTGTCAGGTGTGCTGTCAGGGTGCTAGTGTATGCTCTCTCCAGTTTCTTTTTGGAGGCACTCAGAGCTATGAGTTTTCCTTTTAGGACTGCTTTCATTGTGTCCCATAAGTTTGGGTATGTTGTGGCTCCATTTTCATTAAACTTTAAAAAGTCTTTAATTTCTTTCTTTATTTCTTCCTTGACCAAGTTATCATTTAGAAGAGTGTTGTTCATCTTCCACATGTATGTGGGATTTCTCTTATTTATGTTGTTATTGAAGATCAGCCTTAGTCCAAGGTAATCTGGCAGGATGCATGGGATTCTTTCAGTGTTTTTGTATCTGTTGAGGCCTGTTTTGTGACCGATTATATGGTCAATTTTGGAGAAGGTACCACGAGGTGCTGAGAAGAAGCTATATCCTTTTGTTTTAGGATAAAATATTCTATAGATGTCTGTTAAATCCATTTGTTTCATAACTTCTGTTAGTTTCACTGTGTCTCTGTTTAGTTTCTGTTTCCACGATCTGTCCATTGATGAGAGTGGGGTGTTGAAATCTCCCACTATTATTGTGTGCGGTACAATGTGTGCCTTGAGCTTTAGTAAGGTTTCTTTTATAAACATGGATGCCCTTGCATTTGGACCATAGATGTTCAGAATTGAGAGTTCATCTTGGTGGAGTTTACCTTTGATGAATATGAAGTGTCTCTCCTTATTTTTTTTTTTTTGATAACTTTAGGTTGAAAGTCAATTTTATTCGATATTAGAACAGCTACTCCAACTTGTTTCTTTGGACTGTTTGCTTGGAAAATTGTTTTCCAGCCTTTTACTCTGAGGTATTGTCTGTCTTTGTCACTGACGAGGGGTTTCCTGTATGCAGCAAAATGTTGAGTCCTGTTTATGTAACTGGTCTGTTAGCCTATGTCTTTTTATTGGGGAATTAAGTCCATTGAGAGATACTAAGGAAAATTAATTGTTGTTTCTTGTTATTTTTGTTGTTAGAGTTGGAATTCTGTTCATGTGGCTGTCTTCTTTTAGGTTTGTTGAATAATTACTTTCTTGCTTTTTCTAGGGCATAATTTCCCTCCTTTTGTTGGAGTTTTCCCTTTATTATCCTTTGAAGGGCTGGATTCATGGAAAGATATTGTGTAAATTTAGTTTTATCATAGAATATCTTGGTTTCTCCATCTATGGTAATTGAGAATTTTGTTGGGTATAGTAGCCTGGGCTGGAATCTGTGCTCTCTTAGGATCTGTATGACATCTGTCCAGGATCTACTGGCTTTCATCATTTCTGGCAAGAAGTCTGGTGTAATTCTGATAGGTCTGCCTTTATCTGTTAGTTGATCTTTGTCCCTCACTGCTTTTAATATTCTTTCTTTGTTTTGTGCATTTGGGGAGGAATTTCTTTTCTGGTCCAATCTATTTGGAGTTCTGTAGGCTTCTTGTATGTTCATGGGCATCTCTTTCTTTAGGTTCGGGAAGTTTACTTCTAGAATTTTGTTGAAGATATTTACTGTCCCTTTAAGTTGGAAATCTTCATTCTCATCTATACCTATTATCCTTAGGTTTGGTCTTCTCATTGTGTGTTTTGGGTTAGGATCTTTTGCATTTTTCATTTTCTTTGTTGTGTCAATGTTTTCTGTGGTATCTTCTCCACCTGAGATTCTCTCCTTTATCTCTTGTATTCTGTTGGTGATGCTTTCATCTATGATTCCTGATCTCTTTCCTAGGTTTTCTATCTCCAGGGTTGTCTCTCTTTGTTATTTCTTTATTGTTTCTACTTCCATTTTTAGATCCAGGATGGTTTTGTTCAATTCCTTCACCTGTTTGGTTTTGTTTTTCTGTAATTCTTTAAGGTGTTTTTGTGTTTCCTCTTTAAGGGTTTCTTCTTATTTACCTGTGTTCTCCTGTATTTCTTTAAGGGAGTTATTTATGTCCTTCTTAAAGTCCTCTATCGTCATCATGAGAAGTGGCTTTAGATCCTTATCTTGCTTTTCTGGTGTGGTGGTGTACCCAGGACTTGCTATGGTAAGAGAATTGATTTCTGATGATGCCAAGTAAACTTGGTTTCTGTTGCTTCTGTTCTTATGCTTTCCTCCTGACACCTGATTATCTCAAGAGCTCCCTGCCCTCGAGATATCTGATTGGAGCCTCTCCTTCCTGTAATCCCAGTTGAGTGAGAACTCCTCAGAATCTGGCTTTCTCTGTGATCCTGTGATTCTGGGTGTGCCAGAGTTCCTGGGAGTCAAGCTGCTTCTGAGACCCTGAGATCCTGGTGTGATCAAGCTCCTGGGATTCTGGAATCCTAAGATACTGGGTGTGTTAGAGTGTCCAGGAGTGGAGAATTCTCTCCTCTGGGGACTGTGGGACTGTCTGCCAAGATTGTGCCCAAGCAGTGTATATGTCTTAAAAAGTAAAAATGTATTCATAGATGAAACTAACTAGAAAATCCCAAAGGATCTCCAAAAGAGCTATGACAGTGTGTTTAGCAAGACTGCATAACCCTAGCTCAGTGTACAAACCTTGCAGGTTTGTATGTTGTAATGAGTAATTAGAAAAATAAAGTCCTAAGTAAAATTTAAAAGGTAAATGAAACATGCAAACTTTAGAAAATATATAAATGTTTTGGACTAAGAAGTATAAAAAAGTATGTTTTTTAAAGGGAGTAAGATATGTTCTGAGTCAAATGAGTATAACCTTGGTCAGGAATAAGGATTCAGGTTGCCTTGGATGTATACAGTTATATGATTTCTTATACAGATACAGAACAAAATAAAGTCTTAAGTCAGTGCATTTAGCAAATGTATTTAGGGGCATCAGGTAATTGGATTACAGATCTCTGCTATGGGCTTCAGGTGTTCTCTGATACTTTGGAGGGTGGAATTTTATTTATTAATTTTGTTATTGCACTGTTTCATACATATAAACAATATATTCTTATAATTCTCTCCCTCACTCCTTCTTACCTCCCTCACAACCAGAGGGATACCTATCTGTATCGCCACGTATTCTTACCCAGATTCATGACTCTTGGTTTGGTTTTGTTATTCATTTCATTTGACCAGGGCCACCTATTTCAGCACTGGATTTTAACTACCCATCATTAGTGAATAAGCCCATAAAACTGAAATAGGTAGGTAGATAATTTGTTTATGAATTGGAAGAGTTGGTAAAATATCGCCGTGCCAAAATTTGACCTAAGGATTCAACTAAAATTAAATCTCTCAGCAGAATATTTAAAGAAATGGATCCTCATATTCTAAAGTTAATATGGTAAAATAAAAGAGTTTGAGTAGCAAAGAAAATTGAGAGAAAGAAGGATAAAGTTGATGAAGGTTGTGAGGAAGGTAAGAAGGAGTGAGGAAAAGAGTAATAACATATTGTTTATATGTAGGAAAAAGTGCAATACAAAATTAATAAACAAAAATCCATCCTCCAAAGTACCATAGAGCACCTGAAGCAGAGATCTCTCTACTCAGTCTTAATTTAAAGCCTATTAAAAGGTAAAGTTAAGAAACTACAGCAGTAGTAAAAATATGAACAAATAGAATATCAAGATAGGAAGGATCTGAAGAAATGACTCAGACATTCAGTCAATCTTTATCATCATAGATTCTACATTTGAAATCCAATTTGCTGGGTCCTGTTCCTCAGAATCTGTCCCTATGTATCCATTAGCCAAAAAAATGTATGACTAAGTATCCAGGGTCATGGTTTGGAGCAGGAGAGGACAGACTGATTTGAAATGAAATCCAGGCTTGCTTGCACCACCAAATTCAGGAATGATAGTAAGAGAATGTACACAGAGAGCAGCAGGCAGACATTAATATTGCAAAACTCAAGCAGTACAGTATAGGACTCTAGGTATGAGTGCTGGAGTTAGAGTAAGACTATGCTCGATGGAAAAAAAAAGCAGAAAAGAAAGATACATGCTTTAGAAGGGACTAAAGAAAAGAATATGGTAAAGGCATCTGCTGATTCCATGCACTAGAGAGCAAGAGTGTAACATGGAAGCTGGTCACAGGAATGAGCTCTGGTTCCAACTGGTATCAAAGTGTGTGGTCATATTGGACACTGATAGTGACTGAAGTGTATTTAACATATGGAAATCAGAATCCTCCTTCTTGCAGTCATAGACTAGAATCTGGAGTAGAAGATGGTCATTGGGAAAGAACCAATTCATATTAGTTTATAAATTAAAAAAATTTCAATTCCAAGAGTATTTCAAAGGCAGAGTCTCTTATCTATAATACTTTGACTGTATTTCAAGAAACTTTTCTTAGATAATTACCCATTGAATCACTAAGTAAGATGGCTGATTTGTTCAACAAACAGCTACTGAGTGTATACTTTATGCTAGTCAATATCAAAGTGTCTCAAACATACAAAGCCAGATAGACAAGGTCTTGCTTTCATAGTTTGCATTCTGTGAGATATTCAGGACACGAATAGGTAAAATATAAGTAAGTATGTAAAAGCAATAAAAATTTAAATAATAGCAAGTACAATTATATAATATAATTAACAAATTAGATGTGATAGCTGATGTACTGTGTCATCAGCCATGGGCAGCTCCATCAAGTGAGAAACCAGAATAATGAAATTAAGTGAATCCCATGTCAACAAGTGTTGAAGATGTAGAGAAATCACAACTCTTTATAATTTTCGTGGCAATAGAAAGATGGGCATAGCCAATTTAAAAACAATATATTATTTTTTCAATATGGTGAACTCAGAATTACCACCTGACCTAGCTATACTACTCCTGTCTACCCACAAAAATTCATGACTGCATGTAGATGTATACACAAATGTTCAAGAAGGATTGCTCATGATAGTCAGAAGCAACATAAATCTCCATTTGCCTGGGGTCCACAGTCTTTTTCTTTTCCAAGACAGGGTTTCTCTGTACAGCCCTGGAACGTACTCCGTAGACCAGGCTGGCCTCAAACTCAGAAATCTGCCTGCCTCCCAAGTGCTGGGATTAAAGGGGTGTGCCAACACTGCCCAGCTGGGTCCACTGTCTTAAGAGCCCTTTAAGGATGGACAAGCTTCAAAATGGCCAAACTTTCTTCTAGTTTGTACTTCCCCTTTAAAGGTTTTACCACCTCTTCAAAATGCCACAAGCTAAAGACCAAGCTTTTTCTACAGCCTTTAGGGACATCCAAAACTATAGTAGTCTGTTAAGTTCAATGACATTTGAATTTTGTTTTGAATGCCAAAAGAAGCTGCTGCAGAATTTGAAGTAGGGTGGTGACATGGTGTGATGCATTTTAAAAGGTTACTCTGGCTACTTTGTGGGTAAATGACTCCAAGCATAGCAAACAGAGAGCAATCAGACAGGAACTTCTGTAATAGTTGGCACAACACCCAAATTTTGGTTACTTTCTCGATTTTCCTCCCCTCCCCTCCCCTCTCCTTTCCTTCCCTTTCCTCTTTTTTCACCTTTTAATTTCCCATTTATGTTTTATTTTTAAATAAAAAAGAAGGTTGCTGTGGGTTGAACAGAACAACTCACAAGTTTTCCCAGAAAAAAATGTCTGCTTAAAATATCTGTCAACCTTCATTGGCCACTATAGACTAGTTTATCAGTAACAAAAACTTAAAAATTTCTCTTATGTAATTAGGATGTATTCAGGGTGTGTTGTCCCACCTAGTATTTTGATCCCACATTTTATTTCAAAGACCCATAGCCAGAGTAAAATACAGGCCCCTAGGAGTGACTATGGCAACGCTCTCTGTAACTGACAGCCAAGAATGACTTTGCCACATCGTGATCTGCCATCATCAGAGCTGTACTCAGAGAAAACAATAGGGCATCTATGTGTAGGAAAACACAATTTTCATCTGACTCCTCATTTTGCCCGAAGGGCCATTTCCTTTGTGCAGACTGATGTGGGTGGTAAAGAAGAGACAAGCTTTATTAGACTCTTACCCACATGACAGGATTTGCGGGCTGCTATTCAGCACCTTTTCTAATAAGCACTTTTCCCAGCACTGAATTGCTTCCTGAAGCCAATTTTTACTATCAGATATAATTTAAAAATAAAAGAGAATAAGTTTCCCTTATTTTCCTTGACCTCCAGTCTTCAGTCCATCTCCTTACTTGATATAGAAGGTTTGTAGAGCAAGCACACTACTGTTTGCAACCTAGACATGTTCCACTATGATCTAGGACTCTTCCAACCCCACTCTCACCTGTGACAGGCACCTGGGTAGCTGTTCAGATGTCACAGATATACCTATGTTAGAAGGCAGTCTATTGTGAGAGTGTGAGTGACTTTGCATCTTATCTTTCAGCCAGTTTCAAGAATTCACAGATGGCATGCCCAATTTCCTATAATGCTGAGCCAGCCCTAACCATTTCATCAGCCCTCAACAATTCCTGCCCAGTGTGGTTTTCTTCCACAGTCTCTCCTTCATGTTCCTGAATACCACTTTGCAAACCATTTGTCTCCTAATCCCACTAACGGGTAACTCTTATCTCGGTGTGGTTTGGATTTTAAAACAGTTAGTTATGTTTTTAAATGATCTACAGGCATCTACTGAACTTTAAACCCAGGATATAACACAATGGCTTTACCACCTCTGTCACAGAGTCCTATTGCACCTGGGCACCATGTGCTGGCATGGTTGTGTCATATGCCTACTAGGTCAACTACCTGCTGTATGTTGCCTACCCATCCCATCTCAAGTCACCAAACTAGCACTAACATCTGGATTTCTCCCACACCATGCCCAGGCTGTCAGGATAGTCTCTGCTTGTACTCATGGAGATGAAGTAAATAAGATTCACTCACATGAGAAGAAGCAGAGATGGCCCATGCAGAGATGTCTGTAATAAGGGAGTCAGCTGTCATCACATGCATTTGTCAGACTCAAAAGCAGGTCATGGGTTGCAAAATTTTATAATAAAATTAAAAGGAAAAGGAAGACTACTGGTGTGCCCTGATTCAAAATTGGCATCGGAAAGACAGAAGCAGGCTAATAAGGGGGGTATCCTATATCATCAGTTTATACAACTTATTTACTTTTTTTCTGGTTGAGTTGAGTTAAAGTGAGGGAAAAAACATGCAAGCTGATTGTCAATTTCTAGGTCCTGACTTCTGAATTATTGTAGCACATCTAATCTCTCAAGAGATGGTTGGCTAAAAGTCTATTTCCCAACTTAGTCTTTTCATTTGTACATTCAGTCTTTTTAGGAAGGAAATTATTTCTCTTTCTCTTCAGTATGTAAGAACTCTCTTTCTAGACTAAAGACATCCATTCTTTGTCATATATACTGTAAACAATCTGAATTTGTTTAAAGTTCTTAGATTAGTTTATAAACATTGTATAAATATTCAGTTTTCATGGCCTCTGCTTTAATGCTTTTCATATTCAAAAATATGAAATTTGTATCCTTGTATTTCACCTGTATTTCCTTCTCATGGGCAATTTTATTTCTTGCTTTTATTATTATAGTCTATTTGGGATTTACACTGGTTAAAGCGAAGGTGGTTTTCTGATTCCTCCAGGCCTCCCTTGGCTGCCCTGCCCTCCAGGCAATCTTCGGTGGCCCACTCTGCTTACCTAAGAGAAGGTGTGCTGAGCCCCATTGTGTTTGCCCAGTGTGCAGTACTTGCTCCCCACAGTGAAGATGCCTGGGGAAGAAGGATTCTTTCTGTCCATGGATCCTTGGAGCTCTCATCTGTCTCTCCAGCTCTTACCCCATCATTGGGGAGTCTCTTTATTTCCACTTACAAGAGATTTCTTCTTCTCTCCCAACAGTTTTATTTATTAAGTTTATTAAACTTAGATCACTAGACTTCTTTGCATCATCATTTCTATAGTAGGTTCAAAACACTAATTTCTGAAATCTTGCCATTTTCTAGATTCTTAACAATAACACAGCTGGGTGTGGTGGCGCATGCCTTTAATCCCAGCAGAGGCAGGCGGATTTCTGAGTTCGAGGTCAGCCTGGTCTACAGAGTGAGTTCCAGGACAGCCAGGGCTATACAGAGAAACCCTGTCTCGAAAAAAACAAACAAACAAACAAACAAAAAAACAAAAACAAAAAACAAACAAACAAACAAAAAAACCCAAACAATAACACAAGCCTCTTTTCACCTTTCATTTGATTGAATAGAGGGGACAGTCATGAAGTTATAATCTTTATAATCTCATACCAGTAGATCTTGTAAATGGTTTACAAAGTTCTAATGAGTATCTAAGCATAGAGCTGACCCAGGAGATTCTCACTAGAACCGATGTAGACTTGACTTTTAGATTTCTATTATTAATGGGACAAGTAGGGATATTTTTAGGTGCCTACAACGGATCAACTGACAATGAATCAGCCGTTGTATCTGACACTTAGGTAGTATCATCTCACATAATATTTATTACATCTTGTAAACAAGTGGGACACTCCTTTTCTAGCTGGAAAAAATTAGATTTCAGATATTAAATTATCTATGGTCAACATGGTGTAAATTGAGGAGATGGGATTTAAGCACAATTCTCTGTGACCTCAGGCCTTCTGCTGTCTCTCCAGGTATAGCATATGTATTAGACAGAAATGTGTATGAAGACTGGGAGAAGACTGTTCAGGAAGCAGTAGCCTATCAGGTAGATGAGATGGGATTAGCCCAGGTGAGCCTGGTTGTTGATGCAAATGTTCAAAACTGACCTTGCGGGCAATCGGTATCATTGTGGTGTCCTGCAAGGCAATGGGAATCAGTCTGCCTTGAAAACAGGGACAGAAGTAAGATATGCTTGGTTTTCTCTAACCCAAACCCCAAAGAACACACAGCTGAATGAGAAGGCACGCGCTTCCTCTCTAATAAAGCATGGACACGTTACCCGACCCCTCTAGACCTAAGCATGCGGGCTGCACATATGTGGCACTCCTGTGCTGTCACGGTCTGGCCGAGGAGTAGACCAAAGCTGGGCACACACACCTCTGTCAACACCTGCTGACCTTCTCACCAGCAACTGGAAGAGAGCTTCCCTGGGCTTTGTGAGTGGGCTGACATGCGGCACACACGTTTCTTTAAACCAAGTGCAGAAATTATAGCCGATATTGCAAACACATGCTGGGCTTTTGCACATCCCCAAACTGGGTGTCATTTTTTATACAGTTGAAACTAAAGAGGTAAAAAACAAAAATCTTAAAACTTAAAAGGATCTTTTCCACATTGTAAAGATCTTACTAAACACTTTTCCTTATGTTCATGGAAAGTTAATGAACTTAATTACTAATATTTTGTAGCACTATTCAAGAACAATAACCCTGCATTTCTAAATACTGCTCTTTGTGCAAAAAAAAAAAGGGGGGGCTTTCAAATACATTGTTACGTACCTTAAAATTCTATGTGCCCTCTGGGAGGGTGTACACACTCCCTCCCTCTGCATTCAGAAGCCCGAAGGAGCCATGTGTTTGCCTCTCTCCTCACCATCTGCTAGCTGACATCAATCCCCTCTCTGGCTTCCTCCAACAAGGCAGCCTTGTAAGAACGCTTGCAGAACAGTTCATGGGCTTTGGCAACGCAGTGAGAATTGGACTTGTTTTCTCTATTGCCTTCTCTCTGTAGTGAAGCTTTCTCCAAACTTGGACAACTTACATTTGAGAATTGCAATCGCTCATTGAGAAAGAAGTGAGCAAAGATTTCACTTCTCCATGGGCCTAGCCTTTCTTGGGTGTTGTGGAGGCCAGCTGTGACCAGGTTAGCCCCTTCGCAGCTTGCTGCTGGATCAGCCAGTGCGTCCTTAGCATCCTAATCTTTAGTACATGTATTGATTGCACACCTGGGGAGCTGTGACAGAACTGATACTCACGCAAACCTTTTGAATAGTGACTGAGCAGTGATCACTCTCATATAGAAGGCAGATGGCAGTTTCGAGAAAATGGTTCTTGTGACTAAAGCCCTGATGGGTCGGAGACATTCCAACAACACATGGAAGTGGAAGAGCAGAAGGCCAAGGAGGCTGCAAATGTGTGACACTCAAGAAGTCACCCTCATCACAGAGAGAGACAAAGGACACCATGGACTCTGGAGAAGAGGTATCTGGATCCCAGTCCCCCCTTTTCTCTTAGTAGCTGTGTGTCTTGGCTAGAACGTACGTCTCAGAAAATCAGGTTTTACCTTGCAACATGGTGTGAGAACAGGCATCTGAGATGCAGTGAGAAGGTCATAATATGTAGCCAGGTCAGGGCACATTTGGTGAACTGACAAAATTCCAGAGGACAGATTAACGACTGTTCAGACCACCATGGAGGGTGGAGGAAGAGAGAGGAGCTGCACCCCTAAAAGCCTAGCAAGAGGGACCCTGGCACTAGGGGGGTTACCAGTGTCTGCAGTGTGCTGGTACATGCATAAATCTACCTGACTGGTAAAAGCATGACACACAAGCATGGAAAGACATACAAGAAAATTGAGATGAGAAGGTGGTTGGACGAACAGCCGTATCCTCAGTCAGAAGCCGAGACCTTCTGCCCCAGCGTGACAAAATGTCACCTGTGAGGGGAACTCAGTACCACACACCAGTGAGGAGAACTCAGTGCCACACACAAAGGCTCCATCTCCACCAGCTTTTCACAACGGCCCCAACCGAAGTGAAAGACATTTAAAGATTAAGTATGTTATATGTTTTTATTTCGAGTAATTTGTTAGATAACAGAATTTCTGTGTTCTTAACTCAAATGCTCCCCATTATCAGGAGCCAAAATGTGTTCAAAGCTGTGGCCAGAGCAAAAGCCTAAACAGCTGTTTACCCGAAGAATCAATCTGAGGGAGATAATTCCTTCCCTCAGAGGTCGATGTGGACAAACAAAGATGTCTCCAAGACTTCTGGGAGATCTCTCTCTCTCTCTCTCTCTCTCTCTCTCTCTCTTTCTCTCTCTCACAAACACACACACACACACACACACACACACACACACACACATACACACATACTCCCCAGCCACATAAAAACTTTTGTAGATTGATTTTGAACGGCAAATGTTTTAAGAGGCCATTTCATGGGTTATTAACTGAAATAAGTTGTTTAGAATTGCATATTTTTGATACTGGTCACATTCATAAAGATTCAATCCTTGTGAAAAAGTGAAAATGCATTCATAAAGAGAGCAGAAGCCTCAGGTGTCCATCAGAGGGCTCTGCATACTGTAGAGCAGTTTGCAGACACAGTGGCCTCTTGTACTTACACTGGAGTGTTCAGCACGGGTCGGTGATTTCACCAGTGCCCATGTGTAGTTGTTATTTAAAGCTCTCCAAGGCATACATCTGCATTACCATCTGTCATTTCACTTGCAGTTTTCATCTGTCTTGAGAGTGGGGAGGGACATGATCAGCTGGAGTGTGTCTGTGGGGGGGGGGATGGGGAGTCCACAGCAGCCCCAAGCTGAACCCGGATATATATATATATATATATATATATATATATATGCCTAGGCAAAGAGACGTAGAAACCTGTATGCTTTGTAGATAATCCCTTTGAACTGTGGTAAATTAAACATCTAAAAAGTTTACAAAATTCCACAGGCTAGAATGCCTTACAATAAGACAGTTCAGTTCTGAGGAATCTCAGAAATATTTCAATTACCTATTTTTTTGACAGTGTTTCTCTGTGTAGCCCTGGCCATCCTGGAACTCACTCTGTAGACCAGGCTGGACTCGAACTCAGAAATCTGCCTACCTCTACCTCCTAAGTGCTGGGATTAAAGGCATGTGCCACCACTGGCCGGCTTACCTATGCGTTTTAGTGATAAATTTGACTCTGTAAAAATTTAAGAACCTTTTGTTTGTGTGTCTGTGTGTGTGTGTGTGTGTGTGTGTGTGTGTGTGTGTGTGTGTGATGGGCTCTACTAAGAGACTAAAAAGATAAGCACAAGTTGTGAGTAAATAATTGTAAAGTTTTAATTAAGAACTAGTATCTAGAATATGTAAAGAATTTTGAAAATTCAACAATAAAAAATCCAATTGGAAAACGAGTGAAGATGCGAAGAGGCACTTCACAAGGAAAATATATACATGACAAATAAGAACATGAAAAATGTTTAATATCACAGTCCCTTTAGGTGATGCAAATTGAAACCACAATGAGCAATCACTACATGATGAGAAGAGTATTCAGGAAAATCATGACAATATGAAAGGCTCCTGAAGATGAGAGACCAGAGCATCCCACTCTGCTAGCGAGGATGAGAAACCGTACAGCTGCTGTATGGTATCATAACCTTAAACATTCAGTTGCTAGAAATTGTACTTCTGGGCACTTATCCAAGAGAAACAAGAGATTTCATTCACACAAAAAGCCTCTACACAGTGTTCAGCGCAGCTTTCTTTGTAATCGCCCAGCATTGAGGACAACCCAGGTGTTCTTCAGTAGGTGAATGCTTAAGCACACTGAAGCCACCCAACATTGCTCTATAGTGAAAAGGAAGGTGTTGCTGGTTCAGGCAGTGATGAATCTTCAGAGAATATGCTGAAAGAGAAATGCCAGCCCAAAGCCTCCTCCTGCAGAACTCCATGCTCATCAAATTGTTGAAGGAACAAAATCCCAGAAATATAGAACAAACTGGTAGTAGGGGAATGGGTTAGTGAGACATAGGTCTACCTATATACACGCCTGCTGAGGGAATCATGTGATGACAGCAATGTTCTGAATATTACGACATCAATACTATGGGGTCACTCTGATATTGTTATAGTTTATTAAGATGCTTGATTGGCAAGAAATTGCCTAGCGGTTATAGGGATTCCTTCTGAATTATTTCTTTATATTTCTGTGCTAAGAGTTGTTTTTATTTGAAGTGATTTTCTCAACGGTATAATGAATTACAGTCTCAAATATGTGAAAAGACAGCAAAAACGTTCAGTGTTACTAAGATTTGTTGAATTCTAGAAACTAAAAAAAAAAGTATAATAACTTATAGCTACCCCCAAAAGGACATTTGAAGCAAAATATTAAGCTTTTTGGGAGAAAATATGTTTTCCACTTATGTTTAAAAGAAGACACTGCTAATAGAGTGTCCGGCAAGGCTGTTGGTTAGGAGACAGGCAGCTGGAAGCAGTGAACTGCTTCCTCTCACTGCCCCTCAACATGAAGACTTTCTTTCTCAAGCAATCCTTTGGCAGTCTTTCTTTTGTTCATTTGGTTGGTTGGTTGTTTTGGTTTTTGGTTTGGTTTTCATTGTCTTGGGTTTCTGCTGTCATCATCATTGTTGATGTTGTTGTTATTGGGTTTTGGAGACAGGGTTTCTCTGTTTAGCCCTAGCTGTTCTGGAACTCACTCTGTAGACCAAGCTGGCCTCGAACACACAGAGATCAACTTGCCTATGCCTCCCAAGTGCTGGGATTAAAGGCCTCTATCTCTTTACAGGAAGTTTTTTGGTGGTTTTATCTGTTTGCTTGCTAGTTTGTTGTTTAATATTGGCAAAGGGCATCAGCTGACTCATAATATAGAGCTTTCCTCTGAACAGGTCAGTATGTCTTACCTGCTTACTTGAGCCCAAGCCTGTGGTGGTATACATATGATTTTTGTCTTTGGTTTCTTTGAAGGAATACAGTTTTCTTGACATCCAAACAGTGTGGACAGGGACTAATCTCTTTTGCTTTGTGCTATTTGAAATGCTCTTTGATAAGTAGCAGGAGAGAGTGGCTAGGAACAGGGAATTAGTATTAGTTGCTGGATTTGAAACCCTCCCTTTGCTGTTTGCTAATGGTAAGAGCACTTTTTTGTCAGTCTTGCAAGGATCATGGGGCCCTGAGTTCCACGAGACTTCATGTCCTCCTGAACAAATCTGTGATCTTTGAGACAACTGTGGTGGTGGACTGGCATCTCAGTTTCACTCTCCTGTTCAGATGGAGATTCCTAAGGCTGTTCCCTTTAAGGTTGTTAGGGCTAATGGGGTTGGAAGAATGCCTGGCACTGGAGAGTACTAGCAGTCTGTAAAAGGTAGTAATAGGTGCCATCATTATTCCTTTCCTCATCAAGGCATCAAGCTCTGGACTCAATTGATACCAACTTAAGTGTTGCAATTTGCTGTGGCCCCTTGATGACAAGCTGCTAACCTTTGTGCCTCAAGTTCCATATTTGTAATCCCAGGCAACCTTACCCCTGAAAACCAGTTTTTAAACCTGCCTCTGAATTTTCAGTAGGATTCTAAAGTGGAGTTGGTTTGTGTTGATTTCCCTGATACTTACACTAAGAACTCAACGTAGACTCCGGGTGTTGCCGTTGTTTGTAATATACAATTATTGCTGCAGAGAGCAGGGATGACCAAGTTAGTTATTGTTCTCTCTCCATCCCCCTTGCCCTGGTGCCTGAGAAACAGAGCATCCCCATGGCAACCACAGCAGCTGGTCCCTAGATAAGAGGAGCTGGAGTAGGGCAGCAGCAGCCAGTGCAGCCGAGTAGAGCCCCAGCGCGGTGAGAAGAACTGCCTTTACCTTCTCGGCTCAACGCCTGCACTGATTGGTAAGTGCTTCGTATTTTTACCCAGGAACTTTGGCAATAAAAAAAAAAAGGCCAGCTTTCAGTAACTTATTGCTTCCTTGTGTTTGGTGGGACAAAGCAAAGCATGTTGAATGTTCTTTATGGAGCAAGGCTAAGCTGGGGCTCCCCGGGGCGAACAAAGTCACGGTTGTTACATCAGTTTGCTGGTGTTGTGGGGGTCTTGACCTCTGTGATAGTCTGTGTCCTCTCAAACAAAACAGCGAAGCTTGGAGATGAGTGTGGTGGGTGTCTTCATACTCACTTGAGGCCCTGAAGGTCTGGGCAAAGTGCGCTTGTCTCCGTACATCCTCACATCTTACTTCACAGCACAGTCAGTCCATGAAGAAGACTGCATGCAGGGTTAGGTCTCCACATGAAGGATTCTATCTGCACGTGTGGTGCTCCGGGGCTTGAGTTCAATCCTCAGTTCAAAAGAGGTTGGCAAAGTGTGCAGAGCCAGAGGGAAGGCTAACCGGGCTTACACTGGGCTGTGGATATTGTTTTTCCAAAACTTTTATTGCATCAAGTAAAGCTAGACCTAGTTGTGTGGCAGATACTCCTTAGAATGTTATGTGACTAACAGAGTATCTAGTGGCTCCCGAGACTTGCTTCTCTTCATCCTGAGGCCTGGAAATGGGTGTCCTCTGCCTTTGGGTTGTGCCTTTGGGTGTGCTAATTTCATCAGCAGCTTTGGAAAAGGCTGGCACTGGGATGAGATTGGTATGACAATTTAGATTAACTTAAATATAAGTTCGTGATTACTGTGACTAAGTGAGCAGAGAAGGCATCCACCTACAGAAGGATCCGTGTGTGCCTGGCTTCTGGCTGGACTCGGGTCCTTTTACAAGCCCTAGGGAAGAGATGCTGGTACACCCAGTTACAGACGTGAAAGCGCTCGCTTTCTTAGCCTTTTGGCTAGGGTCAAGTGTGCAGACATGGAAGCTAACTTTGCAAGGTAACACCTTGCTTCCCAGCAAGAGTGAGGAAAGTAACAGAGACTGCTTCTGCCTAGGGCCAACTCACAGTGTGTCACCTTTGGGGCAATTTCTTGCCCGTGCATTAAAATGTATATCCTTACTCTCTTAAGAGAACTCAGTGCCTGGGCCAGTTTGTGACCTCAAACTGAGCTGCAGAAGCAGCACGGCTGTCCCCTTAAAAGTAGCCTGGGTGAGTGGAGACTGGCCTCAGCAAAGTGTGCACCCGGGTTTTCATAGCTGTGCTGGCACAGGATGGCCCTCTGGCTCTTTAGCAACTTAAAGAGATACCTTCCCTGGTATCAGTGACAGTTAGGTGACAGTTATCACCAGCACTGGCTGGTAACAGTTCATGGATCTCCATTGCCAGTAGCATTTGCATTAGTGTGAATTCCAGTGGAGAGAAAGTCTGGGTCCCTTATGAAAAGAGGTAGTAAAGAGGTTACAAGGTTGTAACATATGGAGTCCTGGAAATCTCCCCAAGATCCTAAAGTTAAGGTTGCTGGTCTAGTACACACTTCCCATGGGCCACCCACATTCTCTCAAGTAAGCACCAAGAAAAGGCTTCAGCTACCCAGCCTTTATTCTTTGAGACATCTGAAAAGCAGAAAGGATGAAGAATGGTGCGGCTGTTCTATGGTTCATCATAAACTCAGTACCAGAACCTGACCTGAGAGGATATGAATCTTCTTGGTGTCCATCCTTGCAGCTTTTGTGGTGAATGCTTGAATTTGTCTGTAGAAATAATGCATGAGATTGCCGGGACTCCCCAGGGCCCCTCTAGGAGTCTTACATAATGAAAATGTCCTGGTTTCCCAGCAAATGGCTTCAGCTCAGGGTAGGTGGGCCAATGCTGAGTGAAAGAGGCCCTGCTAAAGCAGGATGAAGCAAAAAAATTTAAAAAGATAAAGAAGTCACAAGCCCTTAACTAAAGGTTAAACATCCCTATTGTAAAATCTCTGTGAGTAAGCATCTCTGAAGGCTTTAACATTGGGGCTGGAATCTGAGGACCCAAGGGAACCAATTGTTTAGAAAAAAAAAATTAACTGGTTTCCCAGAAACTCACCCAAATTACAGGGAGCAGCCAAGGGAGCAATAGAAACTTTCTCTGGCCATCATGACAAGTGCAGGGTCCTATATGAAAGCTAGGACACAGATGGAGTTAAAGGGATAATGCTTGGGTAGAGTGGGGAAATGAGACAGACTTTCCTATTGTAGGGAGCTTCCTTTCCTCTTAGGGTGGCAGTGGAGAGCGAGGCAGGACTGTGTGGTTGTCTCACATCAACACTCAACAGGCAGTGATAAGTGACCTCCATCAACGAGACAGCTCTGAACCCAGACACTCCATTATCATCACTGTTCTTTGTTCTCTTTGAAGATCTCATGACAGGACTGTCAAAATGACATCACCCAAGATTAAAGTGTCTTGTGATTCCCCTGGTCAAAACATGCCTCTGTCAAACATCTTTGATACTCTCTTAACATAAAATCCCAAATCAGAAAAGTCTCCCAGGTCCTCCTATCAAACAGTATTCTACTCCACCATAGCTGGAGTTTAATCACACATTGGCTACCTCAGCCTGCCCAGGGGATCCTGACATCTCCAGCTGATGCTTCGACAGCAGTGGGTAGGTCCTTCCTGTTGTGGTCCATGGCTGATAACACTGCTTATCTCAGATGAGGGCAGGTTCTCCCCAGCTCACCATCTGCATGAAAGAGAAACCTCTAGTGTTTCTTGGGATTTTTCAGTTACTCAGCTGCTCCTCATCAACTGTCATAAGCAATGGTATAGAACAGTTGCTATCCAATAGAAAGCACCTTCAATGTGTTAAACATGGGGTGATCCAACTTCATCTTCACGGGGACTCCATGGGGAAAATGCCATAGCATCAAAGTAAAGAGTACCAGCTACTGGGCTCATGGGAGATGTGATCCCAGACCAAGGAGGAATTTGCTTTAGGTTGCAGGGGAGACAGGTAACATCATAAGGGCCTAGATCTCTGCAATGATTCTGTGAGTACATGACTACTGGTAGGTCAGCCTAAACTCCCTAAACTTCAGTTTGCTTTGAGGATGGATGGTCATGGCAGACCACTGTGGGTGATTTTCAACACACCTGTGACATGGCAAAGAGGAGGAAGTCTCATCAAATAGGGCCATGTTGAGTCAATGCTTCCATGTTGAGGAAATGGTTCCTGCAGTCTTTAGCATAGAGCTCAGTCTTCCTGGATGACAGTCCCCTTTTTAAAACTCCTGGCACAAGGGGATAGTCTATGGACAGTTACAACACACTTCCTTAAGGTTCCAGGGAGTTGGCAGACTATATACCCAGTCTAAATTGATGTCTGCTGAAGTCACTCACACAATCAGTTTGCTAAGAGTCACTAAAAGCCAGGCTCAAGTGATCGTCTAATGGCCCATCTGTTCTGCAATGACCTCAGCTGGTGGGGGGGGGGGATCCCTCAGTCTTCCCAGGGAACAGTGACTTAGTCTTCAAAGCGAAGGAGTTAGCTCAGAGCTCCCAGTCTGTCATTGGGGATGGTTTGTGGTTCTTCTGCCTGTTGCAGGAACAAGACTCTCATGAGCAGAGTATCAGCTTGGTCATTTTAACCTTGTTCATTTCTCCTTGCCCTTACCCTCGCTAATATGGACACCAGCAATAAATTATCAGAAGGGAACACAAGAAATAGACTCTAATGGAGATTTTCTCAGAACCTCAGCTAATGCATTTCTCATCCAGACTTCACATGTGTCCGTGCAGAAAGAATTTTGCTCCTCCTGGGCAAGGCTCTAACTAATCACTGGGAAAGATCACACGTTTGTGTTCCAGGAAAGACAGGTGTCCAGGGACAGGAGGGGACTTGTTTTTATGTCAGGGATCCTGAGAAAAGTAACAGAAATATTCACAAAGATCAAGTTTTCCTCACTAGGTACCTGCTGCCCTCACAGGTACATGAGGAGGCAGCTGAGTTACTTTGTAAGTTCCAGTTATGAGGACCCAAGAGCCTTAGTTAACTCTGGGTTCAGAGGATTTTCTTCCTTCCTTCCTTCCTTCCTTCCTTCCTTCCTTCCTTCCTTCCTTCCTTCCTTCCTTCCTTCCTTTCTTCCTTCCTTCCTCCCTCCCTCCCTCCCTCCCCCCTCTCTCTTTCTTTCTGTCTTTCTTTCTTTCTTTCTTTCTTTCTTTCTTTCTTTCTTTCTTTCTTTCTTTCTCTTTTAAGAGATTAAAGTGCCAAGAATTCACTAGGACTAGATCAGTCTCATAGATTTTAATCTAAACTTAACTAAGATGACGTGTGATAACTAAATAAATAAAGCGAACTTGTGCGCTCCTGTTCCTCACTTGTTATGTGGATATAATCATGCATTATAGAACTCAACACAGAAAATGCACAACATGATGGATGCTTGATGTTTTCTTTAGCTCTTAGTCAACTCATTTCTAACTCAAACTTGATTAGCTCCATGAACCCTTGAATAGGCAAATAATAAAGATTTGACATTCAGCACTTCCTAATAGGGAGAAAGATGACCGTGTGTGTCTGTGTGTGGTTTTGTGTGTGTGTTGTTTTATTTTGTATTACATTTCAGATTTTGCAATAAACCATAAGAAGAATACATGGAAAATAGGACTGAGATAGGATCTGTAATAGTAATCACTTGATATTTAATGTATTTATTAAATAAATAAGTGGATGAATGAACAGAAGAGACTTACATACTTAGATACTGTTTTTAATTTCTCCCGTGCCAGAAAAGACTCTCTCTCTCTCTCTCTCTCTCTCTCTCTCTCTCTCTCTCTCTCTCTGTCAACTGAGGATGTCCACTGAGATGATGACCACCGAGCCAGTGCCGCCTCTGGAGCTTTCAGACGACATACTAGGCAAGCTGGATCCTCAGTGCAGCCCCTCAGGTAAATGCTCCCTCTGGCACATCTGTCCGCAGGCCACAGGAGGGTCTCTGCCGCCATACTGCTGTCAGGCAAGTCTGAGAGAAGGGCCCCTGAAACCCGATAGCCAGTGCCTTCTGGTGACAGGCTACACCAGATGGACAGGCAAATAGCCATGGGTCTGTGGGGTTCGCCACGTAAATATCAGTGGAAGTACTGGAGAGAAGTTCATTCCAATGAGAGAGAGAGAGAGAGAGAGGGAGAGAGAGAGAGAGAGAGGGAGAGAGAGAGAGAGAGGGAGAGAGAGAGAGAGAGAGAGAATCATTGTCCTGTGTTTTGGATTTGACAGAGTCCCAGGCAGAGCATTTTTGAGGCAATAAATGGAATGTGGCAATATAGCTTGTTTCCAGTATTTTCCAGCACACTTAAACCCCATGTGCAGCGCCAATAAAATATTTCAAATATCTCTCTTTGCCTATCAAGGCAGAATTTTAAATAGCCCCTTTCTGCTTTATTGTCAATCTGTTTCCTTTCCAGAACTGACTTTTTGCATAACCTTTGTAATGAAAACACCAAAAACATTTCTGCCTCTACCCATTTCTAAAAATGAGACACTCAGACTTTTGATGGATGGGCCTCTTGCATATTCATAGTCTTTGTTAATGCCTCGTCTGGCTATGGCTCCTCTCATCTCCCCTCTCCTCGATTGCCTTCAAGATATTTTATGTTCAGGATTCCTCCAAAAAATAGGGAAAATTACAATTGAAATGAAAGTCAAAATTGAAACAAATGTCTCACTCTCTGCACTAGGTGCCGAGTAGCACCTTAGTAGCCCACCCCTAACAGATTTATATGCAAGGTATGCCTTCAGGGACCCCACAGCTGGGCAGCACCCATCCTAAGCACCATCAGTCAATCAATACCTATTGTGTGTCTATCATGGGGAAGGGTAATAAGCCTCAATGTGGTAACAACTTTGAAGAATTACAGTGTCTGCCAGGCTGACAATCAAGCTGAGTAGCGCCAAGATGTCGCGTGATCCTTATCAATAACCTGGTCACATTTGTAAACAGGAGATGAAAGTAGAACAACCACAGGCTTAGTGTGGGGATTAAATGAGGTCATTTGTCCAAGAATGGGATGAAGCGTTTGGTAAAATGTAGTCAGAGAGAAACGGAAAGAGCCCAAATGTGCAGCAAAATCAGAACAATCTCCCCAGGCCTCCTTTTCATATGTAGGTGAACTTCACGCAGCCCAGTGCCATCCCAGTACAAACGCAGTAAGTATTGATTAGACTGAGGCTGTTGGTAGCATTATCAATGCTTTTCATTTAGAGGAAAAGCTGACTTTTCAGTATCACCAAAGAGAACCATGACATGTGGGGTTTTTTTCTTTCTTATGTTTCTATATGGGGATGGCTGATGATGCATGCACATTGTGTGTGGTTACTAAGTATTTCTAGTGTAACGTTTCAAAACATCTGGACTATGTAGTCTAAGAGACTACAAGCAACTTGGAGGCAAAAATGATTTCTTACCATTTTACTTCTAGGATCTAATAAATCATTTGACAGGTAATAATAGGTGTTAAAAATGTTGTTTGGCTAGAATCATGAATGACTTTGGGTATGTCTCGTCCCACAAAATTGAACTGAAAGTTTTACATATTTAGTCATCAGTATTTTAAAGTAATTTATCTGAACATTTCCTCAAAGAAATATATAAAGAAAGAAAAGTGGGAGCCAAGAATAACCATACACATGTAAAATTCCTGCACTTAGGAGAGTGAAGCAGAAATATTACAAGTTCAAGGCCAGCCTGGGCTACACAGAGTCTTGGGGGTGGGATGGGGAGGGAGAAGGAAAGAGGACAAACAAGGAAAAAACAAGAGAGTGGGAGGGGCGAGAAAGTACTGAAATGTTAAATCAACCTTTAAATCCCCCATATCTATAGAAATGCCCAGATTGTATCCAGGCCACAGTTATGAGCGTTCAGAGAAAATGTGTAATTTCTTGGTAGATTCATAATAGAATAGCTCTTTAGAATAGGCCTATTTGAATCCATTCATTCAAAGACATTTTGAACAAACATGTACTTGTGATGACTAAAATGATTTCAAAAACAAAGTAATATCAGAAATAATACTGACATCACCCTTTAAAATATTATCTGAGCAAAATTGCTATTCATATTCAAGAAATTATAAAGACTAGTTAGGGCTGGGTTTAACAAAGGCTGACAGGCTGACAACGTTGGGGCTTCCTGCAGATCTGCTGGCAGGTCAGACTGAGCAATGACATGGTGCACAGGTGACATGTATCAGATCTCCAAAACACATGCACATTGATTAGACGTCACCTCCACTTAAACGATGGAGATGATATCAATGGGTTTAGAAATTATGTCCGGAGTTTCCAAACTCAGCAAGTGGGAGACTCAGGATGTGAACTTGGAGTAGAGTTAGTTCAACTTGCATCTAGAGAGCGTTGGTTGGAGAGAGATGCAATGAAGAACAAAATCCCCCAAAGTGTGTGACCTTTGTCTCCTTGAAAACTGTCTGGAGCAGGAGACTACAGGGATTAATCATTTCAGAGCTATGCATCAGGGCTCCAGCAACGGCAGAGAAATGCAAAGCAGAGCAGAGCAGAGCAGAGCAAAGATGCCTGGGTTTAAGATGCAGGCTGGACAAGGTTTTCAGGAGCCAAGGGATTGGTCTGGAGTCATCACCTGTGAGAACCTCTGATGATGTAATGGTACAAGCTGGGATGTCCAGGATCTAGTAAACGTGGCTGTGAAAAGCAAAGAGATCAGACAGAAAACAACGTTATAATTGTATAACCTTATAAAGAGGAGACTTGGCAAAAACACGGCCAGAGAGGAAGGTAGATGCTGAAGTCTGAGTGGGGCTTTTCAAGAGGACTCAGCAGCTCACAGAGGTAAAGCAAATAAGAGATTCACCTTATACCCTAGTGAAACAAACCAGGATCTAGGAGCACGTACCACCTTGGCCTTGTGGGCATTTAAGGAAAATGATTCTTGAGCAAAAGAGCCTGAACAGTGAACAGTGAACCTACTGTTCCTGCAGAAATTCAGCTCAAGAACTGGTCACATTTTTTTCTGCTTGTCTTTGCCCTAATAACTTTCCTGATTTCTCTAAATTTAAAGTTTTACCAGGGTTCTGGCTCAGTGGTTAAGTTCACTGGTCAGCCAACGAGGAACAGTTAGGACCATCTAGAACTCCAGTCCCAGCGGGGGATACCAGTGCCCTCTTCTGGTCTCTCCAGGAACTGCATACACAGGCATACATGCAGGCAAAACACCCACATGTATAAAACAAGAATAAGTGTTAAACACTATTTAAACTTTGCTGAGTTCTGATTTTCTATTTTATATACAAACATAAGCAAGTGCATTTTGGATATTCCATTTGGTGTGGTAAAAAAATAAGCACTTTTCTGGCCAAATGACCTCTGTCCCTAACATCAAATATGGTTAAGAAACGAACCAACTCACGACCCAATTGTGTTATTCCTTTTCCTCTTTGAACCCATTTCCTCTTTGGAACCAGATGACCTTTCAGACCAGTTCATTAAGGACTGTGACCTCAAAAAGAAGCCAAGGAAGGGGAAGAATGTACAGGCCACTCTGAATGTTGAGTCAGATCAAAAGAAACCCAGGAGGAAAGACACACCAGCAGTGCACATCCCACCTTTCATCCCAGGTAAGGGGCGGGACATGTTGCTCTCTGTGGCTGTAATGGCAGGCCTGTAAGACCCGACACCATCAACACACGGGGAATAAAGTCCCCACAAGCTTCCAAAGCTCCCATGAGCATCTACATCCAGCAGACATGGGGTGGCGTCCGGAGGTTTGAAAGCTACGTTGTTTGCCTTCTCCGGTACCAGCCCACAATGCACCTATGCACAACACTTCCACATTAGGATCTGCAAACGTGACTACTTGACCCTCTTCCTCTTTCTGCTCCTCTAACCATGCAGGTGTGATTTCGGAACACTTAATCAAAAGATATGATGTTCAAGAGAGAATTCCAAAGGCCAAATCAGGCCCAGCTCTTCATAACTCTGATATGGAACAAAAAAGGCCAAGGAGAAAAGACACGCCTGCCTTGCACATGCCTCCCTTTGTTGCAGGTAAAAAACAAAAACAAAAACAAAGCTGGTCTAGAACATTCACAGCAGGGATGGGAGCACTCTCGAGGTGCAAGGGACATGCCCTATGCCCTGTGTCCTGGCCCAGCAAGCTGTGTTGCATTCACATGCCCAGGAGAAGGGTATACGCACTGCTGCCTTCTGGGTTTTCCTTCATTAGTAGTTCCCCAGGGGATGACTTGGGGGAGGAGAAGGCTGAGAAATAACTCCTGCTTCATCAGACCTGGTCAAATTCACTCAACCATTGAAACAAATATCGGTGGGATCTTGAGAAGAGGTGAAATTCCTGCTTCCCCACCTTACATGGATTGTTCATGCTAGAGCCCGTGGATAACTTCCCAGATTGTATGGACCAATTGTCAAGACCTGGGACAGAGATAGAGGAAGATAGAGAAGATTCACATCAATATCCTAATACATGTCAGATCACACACGCATGCATGTGTAATAAAATGAGGTATTGTCTTTGTCCCTGGGAAGTTGGTGAGTGAATGGGAAAAGAAGCAAATGGAATCACAGTCAGACTATGACTCTGCAGACTTAGCAAAGTTTCTTGAGTCAGGGAAGCTCTGCCTTAAGGACCTTCAGTGGCAAACATCGCTGCAGGCACACAAACACACACACACAAACACACACACACACACACACACACACACACACACACACACACACACACCCTGCTTCTCTCACTGTGTTAGCTGAGGTGCTTTATTTCTGGAAGCTTTTCGTATATAAAGAATTGGCAGTAACCACAATGCTAGTTAAGCTAAGAAGGACAGAGCCTTTTGGCGGGTATCCAGAAAGACTCGTGCTGGTTCTAATACGGCTGTTGAGAGGAACTCACAGGCAAACACACCATAGAGACATATCTCATTAACCCTTGGCAAGTGGAAGCTGGACAAGGATTCACTACCCCTTCTAAATCTCATGCTAACCATCTCCCTCCCTTAGGTTAATGAGCTTATTTGACAAGTCCAACTGCCTGAATGGAGCCTCTGTGGGGAGGCCTCTAAGGCTTCCCTGCCAGGCCCGGGCTTTGTTCGAACTTGGCTCACAGTTGAAAACTGCATGGCAGAGAGTGTTGGTTGTGATTGGTCAGAAACACATACCAAGAACTGTCTAAGAGAAAAGAAGTACTTAGTCTACATTGGGGGTGGAGGAGAAGGAGCCAGACAAAATAAGGATGATGCAGCAGGTAACAGTGAACACCAACAGGACAGTTGGGAGTCAGAAATCAAAGCAGTGCACTCATACAAAGCAAAGAGAGTCAGAAATCAAAACAGTGCGCTCCTGCAAAGGGAAGAGAGTACCTCCGTTGAAACTGGCACATGTCTGTTCTGCTCAGGGGGAGAAATCCCTTGGTTTGGTTTATGAGGACAGGTGCCATCTTTGTCAAGACTCCTCAATGTTTGAGGAACATCTACTTAATGCAGATAGCTATGGTTTGGATGGTGCCTAGGTGAGATCTTGCTTAGAATTGGCACAAAGACCCAGGACTAGAAATCTTGGCCCAACACCAAGATTCCTTGGCTCAACATGCTAACATCTTACAAGCAGCCAAGTTTCCTTAGCTCTAAGTTCTGCTCTACACAGAAAGAACGGAACTGACATTTGCTAGAGCTTTACTAGATCTGAGTCTTGTTCTAGACGTTGAATGTGTGAGAACGCCAGAACGTGACTGTTGCTCAACGTTTCCTGTCCTGCAAACCATGATTTTAGCAGAGGGTCTATAGGGTATTGATGGAGAACTACAGAATGAAGCCTGGTCTTAGGAGATGGCTCAGTGGATAAAGCGTAGGGCTCCAGTTTCAGTCTCCAGACTGACCTTTTTTGTGTGGGTGTAGACATAGAGCCTGTATCCCCAGGGATCATGAAGTAGAGGCAAGGGATGCCAAAGGCAGGCTGGCTAGCTAGCCTGGCTGATTGTTGAGCTCCAGATTAAGAGACCTTGTCTCAGTATATAAAATGGAAAGTGATTGTGGAAGATACTTTATCTAAAGCTCTTGCCTCTACATATACACGTGTACACATGTGCCTGTAAACATGTAGACTCACGTGCATTTGTATACACACATGACAAATTAAAAGGATAAAGAGACTGAAGGCTCAAGTCTCTCTTACAGTATCAAACCCTTGAGGAAATGCAGATTATTTTCCTAGTAGGTAAGCTGAGACTTGGGTGGCTGGAGTGAGCTCCTCAGTGGGGACTGATGACCAAGGGAAGAGCTTTCGTTTTAATGTCTCCCTCCCCTCAGAATCACAGTCCTGACTCCTCAGGAGAACAGAGACCAGGAGGAAGTCAGATCCCATCAGTGTTGCTCAAACTGTCCTCAAATGCCCGAAGTGACGAGAACAGGAGAGGCTGTAGTAGCATGCTCCCATCCCTATGTTCTCTGAACAGGGTACCCAGAAAAGTCGACACTACTCTGAGCTTCTGTAATGGGTGTCCTTCCGATACTGTGACAAAACACTGGAGAAAATCAACTTAAAGTGAGGAAAGTTTTGTTTGCCTTAGGTTTTCAGAGCTTTGGTTCATAGTTGCTTGGCTCTGTTGCCTTTGAGTCAGCAGCAAGACAGACCATGGCAAAATGAGGTACATGGTAAGACAAAGCACTTCATCTTGCAGTGGCTTGGAAAGAAATGCAGGGTGGGGATAGGATGCTAATGTCCTTCAAGGATCTAACTTCCTGCTGATAGGCTCTGTATCCAAACAGCTCCACCACTTACAGACATCAGCAGCAACTGGAAGTCCCATTAAGAGCCCAAACACAATATATCCTTTATCATTCGCTTATAAAATATTACAACCAATGCTTACCTGTGTTGATATAAAATTTGAGTTCATTCTGCATGTTAAATTATTTTCTGTGCCCCTGTGGACAGACTGTTCCACTTCAGGAAGGGCCAGCCTTTACCATTTAATATGTTCCTGCTCTTCTTGCTGTCCCAGGGCCTCCTCCCACCTTCTGGCCCAGATTTTTAAGGACTACATTTCAAGGGCACCCAAAGTAACTAGAAAGTTGCTGATGATAAAAATGTAGATTTTTGTCTATTTTAAATTACCAAAAATTTGACTTAATGTAAAGAGATATCCAAGAAGGAAGTATGGAAAGTTTGACCCATTAACAAAGCTAATTCTACATGCTCCTAGCATACTGGTTTTAATTCTAAATAAAAGCAGAATGCTATGCAGATATTATAAGAGAAATTATCTCCAACTGTGCTTTATAAGTGATTTATGCAAAAGCCTTAGTTTTAGCCAGACTTGAAGTTATTTTTCTCCTCCAATAAATACTATCTAATTGATTAAAAATATAAACAAGCTAAAAATTGAATCAAATGAATAGTCATTAAGATCCACACATAGTTTTCATTAATTTGTTGCCGTTGAGTGGAGGCCAATGCTGTAGAAAAGCCCCGTGTGGAGCGCAGCTTCCAATCCCCAAGCTGAGATCTTTAGGAAGTGCTGCGTGGACTGGAAAATCCCTAATGACAGGAGTGGAGGCAGGCCGTGCAAAGCTGTGGTGGGAAGCATGGCTGGGAACCAGAGGGAAGAGACAGAAATTACCCACACTCATTTGTCACTCATTAAAGTGGCCCTGCCTTCACTAATGGACAGCATCAATGAAGTCTCCCTTGCTGAGCTTTTCTGAACTGATCAGCTCTGAAAAATGATAAAAAAGGAAGGAAGAAAGGAGGCAAGGAAGCAAGGAGGGAGGGAGGGAATAATAAAAGAGAAAGAAAAAAGACAGACAGGAAGGGAGAGAGGGAGGGAGGGAAAGAGAGGGGGAGGGGGAGAGAGAGAGAGAGAGAGAGAGAGAGGAAAAGTTAAATCAAATCTTCTGAATTTCACAGGCCAGTAAAAAACAACTTCATACTTTGCCTAAGTAAGGATTCATCTAATATATCTACATTTTGTAAAAATGGGGATATTTTAATTCTATCTTCAAATGAAGAGTGGTTCTAAAGTGTGGCCATACTGTGTGTGAGAATACACTGCTCTCTAGTACCTCCCTTTGCTCTGAAGTGGGGGGGGGGGGGGGGGGCGGCTCTGTCATCCAAGGGCTGACAGACACTGGGAAGGAGACACTCAGAGCTCAATATTTTCTCTGGTGCTTTTAGGTTTGATTTTATTAGTCTTACTGTTCCATTCAAAAGAGAAACAGACTAACAAATTATAGAAAAATAAAGTGAAAAAAACCTGTATTATTTAATTGATCATAGGTGTGGCTTTCAACTTTTAAAAATATGTATTTATGAATGGTGGGGGTGGGGAAGACAAGCAGTACATGTGCTACAATGGGTCTGTGGAGGTCAGAGGACAACTTATAGGAAATAGTTCTCTCCTTCCATCTTATGGGTCCTGGAGATCCAACTCAGGCTATCAGTGGTAATGACAAGCCACTTTACTGAGCCATGTCACTGGCCCACAGATGTGGATGTTTTGCTAGGCATGTTACCAACACCTTATTTAATTGATGTAATGCTTGTTTGTAATAAGTATTAGTGTTTTCATTTTACATATGAGAATAGAACATTTAGATGAAACAACATTAGGTCGCACTATTTGCATTAAAAGAGTGGCTAAACAGAAGCCCCCAACATTTGGCCTCCAAAATCCCTGTGCCTTTTATCCTACCATACTGCAAAGAGTGAAGGTAGCCTATGGCTTAGGACCTGTCTCTCCTTGTGTCCAGAATGGAGTCCTCTTGAATACCTCCTCAGCAAAGGTCTAACAAGGTCACTGTTTCTCCCCAGACTTGGAAGCATTTCTGTGTGTCATTGTGCCTTTGAGAGCAGTCTTGGGGCTCCAGGGACTACCTGATACTTCAATTGGATGTTTGTATAATTGCAGGTCTGACTCTGCTCCGGGATGAGAGTGCAGGAGTGATTCTAGAGGATGAAGAAATGGATGGTGACAAGCTAGCTATTTAAAGACATCTCCCCTGAGATTGCGTGTAAATAGATTACACTGGTTCCCTATGGTGATCTAGAGGGAAAAAATAGATTTGTCTCTGCTCTCATTTTGTCCTAGTCGACTCTAAGATCTAGACGCCTCCTCCCCAGGAGACCTACTACTCAGATTGCTGGTCAGGTCACCTCTTTGTCTTTCCTTTCTTGCTTTTTAACCCCACCTCCTAAACTTTCATTTTTCTATACTGTGCAAAGGAAAGTGATTTTTTTCTTCCAAAGTAAGAGAGGTGAGACCTCAGTGCTTCATGTCTGCAAGCAAAAATCCTGGATAAAAGATGGGGAGGGGGGAGGGGAGGCGGTCCTTTCCACCTGGTTTAGTAGCAGGGCAGTCCGATTCAGCATCAAACACTCAGGAGTACAGCAAGGCCACAGCTGCTGGTTAGACTGTAAGAACATTTGGACTCTAACTCATGGACTGCTATGATGAAATGTTTTTTTCTTTCTTCCTTCCTATCTTGAGAGTCCAACTCTGATCATCCTCTCCTCTGAAGACCCTCATTACAGATGTTATAATGGTTCAAGAAGAGGAAGCCAGCCCATTATGCAAGAATAAAAGACATCAAAGGCAGAGGATGCTGGTCTATGTAGGGAGGTCTTATACTTAATCTATTGTTAAAAAAAAAGAGAGTTCTTAACTATATTGGTTGTCGTGATATTTGTGAATTATGTCATAATGGGAGGTAAATAAATACCAATGTAAGGAATTTATTTTTTTAAATCTAAGGCCAGTTGAAGGTTGTTCTGATATTTTTGCCATCTCACTTATTTAGACTCTGATACGTTTTCTTATATAAGAGGTGGTGTTGTCTAGTGAACACAGATGTGCATTTGGCTCCTGTGCAGCTGGCAATCTCCAAGTGCCTGTGGGGACTCTTTGCATCTGTACTTCATCAGCCAAACAGCAGACAGAGAGGAGGTGAGGACTAAAAGGGTGAAAAGCAGAGTATCTAGTGTTCAGACCAAGGCAGGAGGCATGGGACAGCTCTGTACATACTGAGGTCCAGCTGTTTGTTATCCTTTCTGTCTTTCTGTTCCCCTTACAAAGATGTGAAAGATGCAATACATTTCAGAAATAAAGATACTTCCGCACACATCTCTGTGTCCTAGAAATTTCTCCTGACTCTTACTTATGATTTTATATATATATATATATATATATATATATATATATATATTGAGAACAAGAAGCCACAAACCTTGCATAGTTTGGCTTTGATTTGCTCGTAGTTTTGTTTTGACTGTAAAGATTGTTTTAAATCCTTGAATTAGCTGTTAATATTTAAGGATCAAACCCGAATATCTGCATGAAATCCTAGATTTCATATTGTCTTCAGAAAATGTCTGGAGAGCTGGCGTTCTAGGCAGGCTAGGCTTTACTAAAACACCCTAGCTCACCCTATGACTACTGAGTTCTAGACACAGTTCTAGAAGGCATGCACACTCTACATTTGGGGATCTGTTCCATCCCAGCTACTGACCCATTGACTTCACACTCTAACATTTTCTGGAAGTTTAGTATCCTGGTAGTAGAGACCGGGAACCTATATATCCTCAGGGCTTTCTTGTCTTCTTGCTCCAGGCAGACCAAGTTGGGACGGAGGAGGGGGTGGAGCATGAGACTGTGACCAGATTGCCAAGTGGTGAAAAGGGCCACGATAAAGTCTTTAAGCAAGCCAAAGCAATGGCAGGCGAGTGAGCAGCAGCATTAATACACCAGCAACTGAATGATTTGCAGGGGTCTCACAAAGAAAACACAGGTGCCCTCTCGCCTTATTAGATTTTCTGTTTAAACACAGAGTTCACCAGCTGCCAGGCCTGCAGGCTGTGCTTGATAACTCCCAGTAACTTGGGAAAGCACCCATCATTTCTCATGGAAACAAACTGGCTGTTCTAGAAGTGAGGGCCTTGGATTCAAGCCCTAAATGTGTGATGCTGAGCAGATCCCTGAAGCTCCGAGTTTGAATATAAGGATAATAATGGTCCTTTAAAAAAAACAAACAAACAAACAAAAACAAAAACCTTCTTTGTAGCTTGAGAATCAGTATGTAGACAATGGGTTTTGTAAGCTAACATGGCTATCCACGGAGGTTTGGGAGGATTAGAGAAGGGACGATGCCTTTCTGTGGACAATCCCCAGTTGCTTTGCTGTTGATCTGTGAACAGACCTGGGAGGTGAGAGACTCTCCGGGACTAAAGGAGAGGGACCTTGGATGCAGTGCTCTACAGTGAGGAGGGGGATCTTGTAGAGTCCATCTCCAATGGAGGGACAGGACATAAAGTGTGCAGGGATAGGGTTGCCATCCCAGTCAAAAGCTCTGACCCAGAACTGTTCCTGTCTGAAGGAACTGCAGGACAAAAATGGAGAAGAACCTGAGAGAAAGGAAGTCCAGTGAGAGGTTCAAATTGGGATCCAGCTCAAGGGGAAACCTGGGGCCCTGACACTGTTACTGATGCTGTGGTGCGCTTGCGACAGGAGCCTCGGAGAGGCCCAACAAGCAGCTGAAAGAGTCAGATGCAGATACGAGCACCCAACCAATGGACAGAGGCCAGGGACCCTTGTGGTTGAATTGGGGAAAGTTGGAAGAAGCTGAGGAGAAGGGTGCCCCCATGGGAAGACCAGCAGTCTCAACTGAACTTGACCCCCAAGATCTCTCAGACACTGAGGCCCCCAAGACATACACAGTAGAAGACTGCCTGGTCTGGCCTCAGTGAGAGAAGATGCACCTAACCTTCAAGAGACTTGAGGCCCCAGGGAGTGGGGAGGTCTGGTGGAGTAGGGGTGGGGACATCCTCTTGGAGACAGGGGTTGGGGTAGGAGATCAGTCAGGGGGCAGACTGGGAGGGGGATGAAGACTGGATTGTAAAAAATAATTTAATAATAATAATAATAATAATAATAATAATAATAATAATAATGATGATGGAACTGGTTCAGGGTATCAGGTGGGGAGAGTCTGCCACCTGTGCAGCCCTCATTCAAATGTCTTCTTTCTATTTCTGGGAAGTTGTCCCTTGTGACAGAACGCAGCCTCTATGAAAAGGGGCAAAGCCAGACAAAGTGCACCCAAACCTGGATGTCACTGCAGTGATGTGTGTTGAAGCCAAACCTCTGTCATGCCCTTTGTCCCATGTGGCCCTTTTCTGGGTAGTAGATTAGTGAGTAGACTTGTGACTAGTTCTCCATATACTGTAAATTCCCTCCAATCAAAGAATGGTGCTGATAGAAAATGTATTTCAAGCACCATTCAGAAAGCAGGCTCAAGAAGCAGTTGGCCAAGCAGTCTTTTCCACAGCGTCCTCGCTGAACCTGAATTCGTTAAGATAAAGAGATTCCACATATGAGAAGTAACTCTCTTTCAAAATTTAGCATCCCATCCAGACAGCCTTTAAAAGTTGTTGGCTGAGCTCACACAGTCAGCTTCTAATGCCTAGTTATTTCTTGGAAGGTCACAAGAGGTGCTGCCAGGTAGAACGGGACCATGAAGAAAGAGAGCAAGGTTTTCTTTTCATTACTATTGGGTCAGTTTTTCTTCCCCAGACTGTGGCATCCAAGTTGCCCTTTTTAAAGAAGAGAACGACTTAGCTTGCAGTTGTCCCAGCTACGAGGCTGGTCACATGATATTTTCCCCAGCTACAAGGCTGGTCACATGATATTTTCCCCAGCTACGAGGCTGGTCACATGATATTTTTCCCAGCTACGAGGCTGGTCACATGATGGGTTTGGAGCTACCTTTCAGTTCCTCTGAGGGAAGCGTCCTTGCCTCTGTGACTGATGGGTACAGAAAGGATGTTCACAGGAATATCAAAGCAGCGAGGGGAGACAGCCAGCTCGCCGCAGAGGGCAGCTGCGAATGCCCTTGTGCTCCCAGACACCTAGGGTCCCTGTCAGTCAATCTATCACCTTTCCGGATGTTTTGAACACAAGTGTGAACCCACAAATCAAGCCAGAAGACTGAGTCTTTTCTTCCCAAAGGCATCTTCACTGGACCCAAGCTCACTGAGCTAAGAAAGCATCACACATGAGAGTTATTTATTTTTTTTAAAGCACTGGCCAGGGTCTTTCTTTAAATCCAGACAGCCTTTATTAGCATTTCAAGAACTTGTGCTCTGTTGGAAACAAGTTCTGCCCTGGAATATCCAAAATGCCAAGTTACCTTTCTCAAGAAGAAAAGAATAAGTGTTTCTTAAGATGAGAAAAAATCCTGATACCCTAAATCTAATTCTAAGTGTAGGGAGGTGCAGGAGGAGAGGGAAGAGCCAATCAGCTAACAGTTCCTGGCAGAAACAACAAAAGACTTTCCCATACTCCTAAACATATGCTGGAACCCAATTTTGAATCCCAGGCTGCATATCAGAAACGGTTAGGTGTGAGAACTGCAACCGATCCAGAAAGGCCTCATTCTCCTTCTGAATTGTCCTTATGTCCATAAGTCTTTCTCCATGCCCAGGGGCACTGTTGTCTGTCTACACAGTTAGTGTAGCAGAGGATCCATGTAAATAACACATTATTTTCAACTGGAAATTTTCAATGCAGAATTTTTTTAAAAATTATTTTGTTATATTTAGGGGTGTGTGTGTGTGTGTGTGTGTGTGTGTGTGTGTGTGTGTGTCATAGGACTTGCAGGGGGAAGAAGTCTGTTCTTTTCTTCTACCACGTGGGTCCCTGGGATTAAACTCAAGACATCAGACTTAAAAGCAAGCACCTTTACGCACTGAGCCACTTCACCAGCCCTTTAGAAAGACTCTTAGCTAGAGTCCCAGGAAACAGCGTTCTAAACACCGGTTCACCTGTATCTGGTAGCAGAGAGAAGCCAGGCAAGAACCTGGATTTTTTTCTACCCCAATATCCACAAGGGTTCAAAAACAAACAAACAAAACAATAACAACAACAAAAACTCTTTAATTTCAATGATTTCCTCAGTCTCTGCTTTTTGGAACCTAAAGTTGCAGATCCTTCCAGCAAGGTAAGATTCCTTAAAGAACTCACAGTAGAAAAACAATAAAAAATTAAAAGGAAAATTGTTTATTCTAATGTGTCTCTTCCTTTTGATGCTAAGGATTTACCTTGTTAGCTGAGAAAGAAAGAAAGAAAGAAAGAAAGAAAGAAAAAAAGAAAGAAAGAAAGAAAGAAAGAAAGAAAGAAAGAAAAAAAGAAAGAAAGAAAGAAAGAAAGAGAGAGAGAGAGAGAGAGAGAGAGAGAGACAGAGACAGAGAGAAAGAAAGAAAGAAAGAAAGAAAGGAAAGAGAAAGAAAGAAAGAAAGAAAGAAAGAAAGAAAGAAAGAAAGAAAGAAAGAAAGGAAGGAAGGAAGAAAGAAAGGAGAAAGGAAGAAAAAAGAAAGAGAAAGAAAGAAAGAGAGAAAGAAGAAAGAAAGAGAAGAAAGAAAAGAAAAAAAGAAAGACAAAACAAACAAACAAAAAACCCCACAGAACTAATCTAAACTGTAGGTCCTCCTATCCCTATGTATGATATGTTAGATCATACATTAGTGATACAGAGAAATAATATGTACCTTAATACTTACCTGAGAAATCGCACACATTGTGCTGCCCCTCAGAATAAAAGCTCTTCTCTGATCCTTGTCTGCTCTTTTTCCCATGCTCCTCCTTTAATCCTTAAAAGCAATTTGCAAAAAGTCAGATAAGGCCCAGGGAACTGAGAGTCAAGGAAGCTCAGGTAAGAATACTCAGAACTAGCTCAGTGCTGTTCATACTGGGTGGAATTCTGAGACTCTTCCTTCGACGTAGGGGTCAGGGCACAACTGAGACTGTAGCAGTCTTTCTGTAATCTAGAATTCTTAAGATCCCTTGAAACCATCTTTCCCATTGTCATAATCCAAAGCATTGTTTTCTCTTTAACGGTGCTAGCATCTTCAGAAACATCTCCTTTCTTTGTTATATCTGTGCACAGGATTTTCTAATCAAGCTAGACGTCTTTTCAAGTTTATCTGCTCTGCTCTTTTGATCCAAAATATCATTTAAAATGTTGCTAAAATATCCAGCAATATCCACACCACAGCCTGAATGCTGGTTACTGTGATATTTCCTTCATGTCTAATCTATCAAATCTGAATTCAGTCTCATGCAGAATACTGTGGCAAAAACAAAGTATAAACAAGTTCTGACCTATATTGTAATAATGTGATCTCTAGCTTAATTGCCAGTAGCTTTCTCATTTTGATATGAACCCTCATGAGCCTGGTGTTCTCTATCTGTAGTTCTAGTTGCAAGTCTACTTTTCTAAGATTCGACCAAAAGTTTCCCATCAAGGTGTTGCTTCCAGTATTCTGGCTCTTTTCTACTTAAGCTTCAAGTTTTCCCTATAAACCACTTACAAAGCACTTATGAACCACATGATCAGGTCTGTCATGGCAACAGTTGCACTCTCTGATACCAAGGTTATGTTTTGGTTGCTTCTGGAGAGCTATGACTAAAATGCCTGAGAACACGACTTGAAGAAAGAGCAACTTGTGTGGAGCTCATAGGGTGAAGCCCAATGTGTGTTTTAAACTAAGTTACTTATAAGAGTGGGGGATAAAAAAAGTAAAAGAGGAAGACTTGACCCCATACCATTATGCAGAGCAGCAAGGCAGCGGGAGTGAATGGTTGCTAATACTCTTTACTGCAAGGTGGACAGGAAGCGGACAGCTGGGGAGGGACAGACCTGGTTAATCCCTCAAGGATACATACCTAGCCCAGTGTTGTACTTTATCCAACTAAGCCTCATCTCTTAAATGTTTCTAAACATCCTGAGATAGCACACACAGCTGCAGACCAAGCACTCAGTACACGGGGTCATGGAAGAAATTTCATGATTAAACCACAGTAACACTTTCAATTTAAGTCATATGTGAGAACTCCTTATCACCAACATGTTAAGTCACTACCGCATTAGCAAGTAGATCCATCACGAAGTGCATGTATGAAAGTGTCTTTGTTCAGTGTGCTTTGCTCCCAAGTAAAAATTGGGTGGCTTCCCTGGGTTTTAGAACTTGAGTCTGCACATGCTCACCTGGTGGTAGTGGTCCCAAAGCAGTCCTTGAACTGCACAGTTGTAGCTGTTGTGTGGTAGACAGAGCACTTCTCCACTCAAGATCTTAGACTGCTAATCCACAGGCTGCATCTCATCCACATAGGTGTGTACCTAGAGCTTCTGACAGTGTGTAGAGGTATGGTACAGGATTGACACTAGAAAGAAGACTCAGTCAATGGAGAGAGAAGAAGAAGTTCATCAATAAATCAGTAGGGAGCTTAAGGTTACAGTGTACAGGGGCAGCAGATCACAGTTACAGGGCCCTCCTCTGCTATACAAAGGGAAACAAGGACAGAAACCCAGGTACAGAGAAAATTCTGGCCTTCTTGGGATGAAACATCAGAAAAACTCCCATCATGTTCATCTTGGAGTTTGATGTAATGGTTCAGCCACAGCTTAAGGGAAAGAAGGTTCTAGGTTGTCTTTGGGGCTATACTCACTAGCATCACATCGGCAGCTAGAGAGATGGGGGCACCATCCACATGTTCTTGCTACAGGATGCATGTGAAAGGATGAGGAGAAATGCCAGTCCTTTCTACCAACTGTCTTTCAGCCTCTACTGGGAGTGAGAGGAAGGGGACCCAGGGCACAGACCTAGACAGGCACCTGAAGGAAGCAGTGCTATGTGCTACACTCTGCAGCTACAAGCTCAGAATAAACATAAATCTTGCATAAAATGCAACCAGAAGTCATGAAGTCATTTCAATCTCATTGCTCTGAAAAGCAAGCGTCAGAGTATATTCAACCCTATTCCATGCCACTAACGTCTGCCCCAGAGTGAAGCTTTTTGCTCCATTTTCAAGTGTTAGGGGCTTCTTTTGTTCCAAAGAAATCACGTTTAGAAGTGTAACATGTGGAGTATACAAAAGCCAAGGTACAAAGTAGGAGAAATGGGAGCAGTCCCCAGGCTGCCCTCCATTCCATTCCCTCCATACATACTTCATTTGGTGGCCTTTGAGGGAATCCTTAGCACTCTTCAGAGGGGACCGGAAAGCACCACATTGGGTAATTAGGCAGCTCTGTTCTTTCCTTCACTGCCTCCAACCTGAGCATCCTCCATTCACACTCAGCCCCAAGCCTCCCATGTGGAGTGGGATGCAGGTTTTCATTGTGTGGGTAATGTATGGGTTTTAATATACAAGTTTGCAATCTTTGTCTTTGATCTACCATGTGCATTTCTGAATAGGAACAACATCCCTAGTGACTCCTCACTCTGAGTAGCAGCCAAAGCTGCAGCCAGTCTCCTGTAGTGCAGCGCAAAAAGCCAGCAATAAAAAAACTAACTAGCAAATCAACAGGGTGTAGTTGTTGAACGCCTGCACATTCATAATTTGTAACTGTGTAGCTATAAATCCCCTCCTAGTGCTTTGCTTGAACGACCTGAAACAAGATGCTTTTAGTTTTTCTGCATTTAGATATTTGGTGAAGAAGCAATATACGTTTGCCAATAGTAAAAATATTTATAGCTTTTATTACCTTAAGGAATTGCCTCAATGACAGGAATTGCAAAGAACCAATACCAGATTTCACCAAACCCTAAAATGAAGTTGCTACCACTCCCAGATTATTTTAAAGGAAAGGGAGTATGTTTGATCTGCCTAATAGTTTTTAGGACATAAGCTCTCTCAGCAAATCCTCAACAGCAGGACTAGCCGCATAAACCAGTGGATACAGTAAGACCCAATCCAGGTGTTCCTCAACTTCAGTGCAAAGCACACGGGAGTTAACAACAGAGAGAATATTCTGGGTCTTTTAACTTAATACATGCCAGACTAAGTGTTACCTGTCAGATCAAGTAGATTAGACAACAGAGTTTCTAATCTGCCAACTGGACAGATATCAGTCAAAAAATAATAACTCTATGATATCAAAACACAATTGTGCTGGCTACACAGAGGTTCTGAGAGCTCATAAAAGAAGAATCTGACCCTATCTGGGGAAGAGGCATAGTGAGGAAAACCTTGCTGAAAGGAATAATGTTCTAGTGGGGAGCTCAAGAGTGTATCAGGTAAAGGGGGAGTAATGAATGGAGGGAAGAGCAGCTCCAGGTGGTGGAGAGAGGAAGTACTGAGGCTCTGTGAAAGAGGGGAATTCAGGGAGAAGACCAAGGTGAGCCAGCATGACCAAGCACAGAAAACAGCTGGGGTGAGGCAGTCTGGGGAATGTTCTTGCATGTATGTTTGTATACCACATGTGTGTACAATGCCCTTAGAGGTCAGATGATGTCAGATCCTCTGGGAACTGCAGTTATTGAAGTTGTGAACCATCATGTGGGTTCTGGGAACAGAATCTCAGTCTTCTGCAAGAGCAACAGTGCTCCTAACAACTGAGCGTCTCTCTAGCCCCCGTGTGAATCCTTTCAAGGCCCTTAATGTACATTTGCCTTTCTCTTTCTTTTACTGAAGAGGAAAGCAAGAAACAAAGATAGAAATGGCATCTCCAAGGCTAAGAACTACCTATTAATAAGCTCAAACCACCAGCCTCTTGACTCTGGTTGCAGCTCTGCTCTGTGGTTTTGAAACTACAGATAAAGGTGCAGGCATACACAGCAATAAATAAAACTTTCCATATTGTATTGATTTTTGATTTCTGCTGATGCCCCATCACACAGTGGTAAGGTCCATGAGCAATCCTCAGTCATGCTAGCTCCCCTGGAACCATGTGGCACTATAATCTCTCAGAGAATGATGTCTAAGAACAATTCCTAAGGGTTTTAGATTCACAGGCTGCTTAGGTAGTAATCCTAGAGTCTGTGGGCCAGGGGGAGCATAAAATTGTTATCTCTTCTCTAGGAAGGAAAACAAGCTAGCATTCTTCTCTCAGAGAAGACAACCAGGATACCTAAAGTATCACCTAATAGCCCCTGGGAGAGTCACTATCCTAGTTCTCCCATTCATTGACTAATAAGAGTCATTTCTGGTCCACCACACCCACAATGCAAGGACAGTGCACATCTCCTACACAGCTGTTTGTTTAGCTGTTGTTCTGGAAGTTTAGTTATTGCAAACAGTTCTCAAAGAACATTTAAAAAGCTTGAAAAAATAATTTTAAATAACACATCGATATTTGTAGTTCTTATAACCAGTTCTTTATTCTGACATTCTTTTTTGCTTTTAACATTTATTTATTTATTTATTTATTTATTTATTTATTTATTTATTCATTCATTCATTCATTCATTCAATGTATATGAGTACACTGTAGCTGTCTTCAGACACAGCAGAAGAGGGCATCAGATCCCATTACAGATGGTTGTGAGCCACCATATGGCTACTGGGAAATGAACTCAGGACCTCTGCAAGAGCAGTCAGTGCTCTTAACCTCTGAGCCATCTCTCCAGCCCCTATTCTGACGTTTATATGTTAGCTCACTTGTGTTTACTCTTTTATCACCTAAGTATTTATGGATTGTTCCCAAATCACAGAATATTTAGAGGTGAAATATGACACAGCACCAGCCTTCTCTGAGCTCATCTCAGAGGGGGCCACCATGAACATGCTGATGATAAACCATGTCTGCCTCTAAATAAATGCCAGTTCTGGAGAGAGATTGGAGTTAAGTACTTGCAGGGAGATTTCCACAAGGGATCTGAGGAGTGAGCTTGACTTGAATAATTCAACTGAATGGAGACTGGAGAAGAAATGATTCTTTCAGACTGAAGGACAGCTGGGTAGAAGCAAGAGGCTGAGGGATGCCTCTGCAGCCTTGGGTGACACACCCTTCAAGGCTGTACCTTAAAGTTTGTAATTCGTGGTCTGTCCACACTGATATAACTTCAGGCTTCTCACTGCTAAGATTTAACCTTTGGCTTCTGGACCTTTTTGGAGTCTTGCTTAATTTCCAGAAAGAAAAAAAATTTAAATGGTCCATATAAACTTTGCTAGGCTACTACAAAGAATACCTGCAAAAGCACTGGTAAGCAGCATCCAGGGGGGCCTGAAACATGGGATTGGAACTTGTCGGTAAGGCCATGTTCTTTATCCCATTGGTTGAAGGTAGCCTGCTGCTTGGGCTCTCCAGGGAAATGGCTGCCAGCAGGCACGGGTGGGAATCTGGTACGGGATGGTTCAGATTGAGTAGATTCTTTTGTTCCTCATCACACATTTTGCCGTGGCAATGAAGCCAGATTCCATAAAAAGATAACTCCCAATCGGTTTAGCAGTGACTGTTTGGGACTCGTGAAGGAATAAACATTTGGCTTATTGTCCTTCAGCTCTGCTTTCCTAGAGGCCCAGGTCCTGCAGACTCCTGATGGCTTATGCTTATTTTCTCGATAACCTCACCTGTGTCCACCAGGCTTACACACAGCCTACCCAGCCCACCTGCCTGGGGATCCTGAAACACAGATCACATAGAGTCCTCACCTTCTCATAGTGCAGAAGGACTCATGGTCATGGCCTGTCACATTCACCAAGTGTCCTCAGTCCACCCAGTACCAAACAATTCTTATGTAGGAGGACACTGGAACAAAGAGGAAATTAGTAATTTGCTACACAGTAGGAAGAGTTAGTGGTTGGTTTTTATAAGCCTGGATAGAGTGGGTGCTTAATAATGACCTGGGAAGAGGAAAAAAAAACAATATTTTGTGTTTTTATCATGCCAAACACTGCATTTTAACATTTTAAATTCTACAATTGTTTCAGAAACACCCTTAGCCTTGCCCTACAAGTACCAAAAAGGAAAGAATGAAACCTGGGAGATTCCCATCTGGAATGGTGACTGGAGACTTGTTCCACATTGAAAGCTCAATGTACTTAGGAAGACAGGATACAGTCTGCAAAGGGTGCTTGTGATAAAGGGTCATAGGAGATCTTTCCCCTCTAATCTGAGGTCCAAGGCTACATGGGAGAAGGTTTTGTTTTGATTGAGCCCATTCAGGGACGTTAACTATTCAAAAATTTCCTCAGGACTTGTCATAAAAAAACAAACAAACATGAAAATGCAATTTGATAACACAAATGTGTATCTGGAAAGGAGTTGTATGTTGGGACTTTATAATGAGACTATTAAGACATAAAGAACAACTCCTCCACCCTAAAGTCAGGGAGCTGGAGAGAGGGCTCAGCTATTCTTGAAGAGACCAGGGTTCAGTTTCCAGCACCCACACTAAACAGGGAACAACCATCTGCAACTCCAGCAGATGAGAGTAGACACCCACTGTATCAAATGCACAAAACCCCACAGGAACACATAATTAAAAATAATGAAAACAAAACAAAACAAAAACCAACCACAAACTCTTCCTACTGTGTAGCAAATTACAAAGTTTCTCTTTGTTCCAGTGTCCTCCTACATAAGAATTGTTTGGTATTGGGTGAACCGAGGACACTTGGTGAATGTGACAGGCCATGACCATGAGTCCTCTGTACTATGAGAAGGTGAGGACTCTATGTGATCTGTGTTTCAGGATCCCCAGGCAGGTGGGCTGGGTAGGCTGTGTGTAAGCCTGGTGGACACAGGTGAGGTTATCGAGAAAATAAGCATAAGCCATCAGGAGTCTGCAGGACCTGGGCCTCTAGGAAAGCAGAGCTGAAGGACAATAAGCCAAATGTTTATTCCTTCACGAGCCCCAAACAGTCACTGGTAAAAAAAAATCACCTTCCAGACCATAAGTAAGGCACTGGATCAGAGAAAGACTGGCAGCTCTCAGCCAGAGGACAATGCATGAAAATAAATTCTTCTCTCTGCCTGTGCCCTGTCTCTGTGTTTGTATGTCGGGGTGTGTGTGAGTGTGTGTACTAATGGTTCCGTTTCCCTGGGGAACACTAACTACACATTGACGAGACTTAAGAGTTTTTCATCCCCACAACTTCTGTTTGTTCTGTTTCATGTTTGACAGTTAACATGGCTAAAATCAATAAAAAACCCTTGGGGATTCACGGGCAGATGTTCTTGGATCTATCCTCAGGAAAAAAAAAAAAAAAGGAGGGGTTTGACAAAGCCCCGAGGCTCCTCAGCTCAGTGAGGGATAGCTGCTGAGTTAGAGAAATATAGAAAAGATCCATCCATCAGGAGCATGGAGTTGGAAGTGCTCTATTGTCTTGGGCAGAATCTTAAGATCTGACTTTAGAATTTTCATTGGTAAAGGTAACTTAGTCCATAAGGTTATGTCAAGATAAAAAACTAGTAGGCATCCCAGCATTATCCACTTTCTTTTGTTCTTGGATTGGGGTGAGTGGTTCTGTCTCAAAGGACACATACATATTTATGAGATAAACTGACTTATGATGTCTAATTTGTTAGCTCTCAAATGCATGGAGATTGAGTGTCTCCTTGTTCTCGCCTAATGGCTCCTTTCCAATTACCTGCATCACATCTGAGCCCCATGACCAAAGCAGTGGCTATGGGCAAAGAGCCACTCATTGATTAGGGATTTACAGAACATACTGTACAGTTAGTCAATTCTAGGTGGAAGGGCAGTGAGACAGTACAAAGGAGGTGATGAGGATAAATCAAAGATCATGTCTGCATTCAGTGTCTTTTTGATGCTCTTTATTGAGAGAGAACGCCCATTACGGATCATGTTAGACAGATAAGACTAAGGCGCAGAGAATCTAAGCAACTTGCCCATGTTTGCTGAGGAAAGAAGCATTTATTCTATAATTGGGTCCTAGGGTTTTGCTTGTGAATCCTCACACATTACCGTTTATAGTCCCACCTTTCTGAAATACAGTAGTAGTCTACTGTGGGTCCTCATTTCCTTAAAACAAAACAAAACTATTCAGATCCTAGCTGTTTAAATGTGTCTTGAACACATAAAATTGTTTTTGGTATTATAGAAACAATAGAAATACACCACCACTGGAAACTAGTGCACAGCTAATTTCAGAGGCATTTATTGTACAGCTCTTCCCTGTGTGACTGGGTTTTTTTTTGTTTGTTTGTTTGTTTTGTTTTGTTTTTTGTTTGTTTTGTTTTGGGGTTTTTTGTTTGATTGTTTTTTGTTCTTGGTTTTTTGGGACAGGGTTTCTCTGTATAGCCCTGGCTGTCCTGGAACTCACTCTGTAGACCAGGCTGGCCTCGAACTCAGAAATCCGCCTGCCTCTGCCTCCCGAGTGCTGGGATTAAAGGCGTGAGCCACCATGCCCAGCTCCCTGTGTGACTGTTGAGAAACTCATGGTGGGACTTCAACGAGACCCAGCCTCTCCCTGCCTCTAACAGCTTTCCCTCATTAAAAACAAAAACAAAAATGAAAACAAAAACAAACAAACAAACAAAAAACAGAGACAAGTTTTCAGAAAATTAGTCACAGAAATTATGCCAAAATGATCTTGAAGGTTAGTTTAAGGACATCCCTCTTGAGTCGCAAAAGGGGCCCAGGACCCTTCTGAGGTCAACCCAGCAGTTTAATGAGAGGCTCGTGGCTCCTGCTCAAAGCACACTCCACTTGTCCCCATTGTTGCCCTTTCAATGTAAGTCAATGTACAATGATGAAGCTGCTCCCAAACTGGCCGGCCGCTGTCACCCACCAGCAGCAAGAGCTCAGCTCCACAGTGTCATCTACACAGCTTGGGGATCCTCTCAGCGTCTCAGAGGCTTCTTCTCCTCAGTCACAACAGAGATTCAGGACCAGGCAGAGGGAAGCAAAGTTAGGGAATTTGCTAACCAGGATAATGGACAGAGGCGACTTGAGAGGCAACCATAGAACAGCCCACTTCTGGAGCAGAGCAGGAGTTTTGCAAGTGATTGTGGACTTGTGGAGTTTCTTCATTTAAGGGAGATGATCTATAACAAAGGGTGAGGCAGGAAAATGTATTGGTCTACTCATTTCCTTGTTGGAATCAGGTT